>NC_140134.1:18979613-20179613 GCF_964035555.1 Netta rufina | reverse complement strand
ACAAGACTTTTTTGCTGGTCAGGGGTGTGGGAAATAAAGGTCAAGTGATCTAAGTCATAATTAAAATGTATTTTAAAATGCAGCAAAAATATTAGAAACAGTTCCCACATCTTCTGCCTGTTCCCCCATGAATTCAAAATTTGAATTTGGGTAGAGAAAGGTTCCGCAGCCGAACTGAAGTTGATGTGTATGTCCAAATGTGGCTGGCTGAAAGCAGAACTCTTCTGACTGTCTTGGTTGATGCACTTTGACATTTGCAGTTACAGCTTTTGGTTTTGAAGCTTGATATTGGAAATTTGCTGCTTTCATTTGCCTTTATCTCCTGTGCCAAGGAAAAGAGAACATTCTGTTTGGGGAACTTCTCCTTTTAAAAACTTGTTGTATAATAAGTAGTTGTACAAAAAACATGGACTGGCTGCCCTCCTGAACTGTGTTTTGGATGAAGTAATATTTGCATTTTATAGTGCTTACCTTGGCTTCTCTTCCATCTTATTTACTATATATATTGTTGTCTGCATCCCTCTTTTCAAACACAATAGTACTGCAGAAATTGTTTCCATTCTTTGGTTTATTTTTTTTTTTTGGCTGTAAATACTGTAATTTAGAAAGAGAAATGGAAGTTTTTAAGTCCAGCTCTGTTAAGATCTGTCATGAATCTCGTGGGATGCTTGAACATCACTTTTTTTGTTTTTTTGTAGCCAAGGTTAGATGCCATGGGACTTTGCTGTGGCACAGCTGTAATGAACTCCTAAGCAGCCTCTGCATTGTCAGACCCTCTCAATTACCCCTTTGATTTTTTTGAGAACAAAAATAGCAGTGAAGAACAAGGAAATGAAAGACTTGGTGAATGATAGTGGAGAGTATGGAAGATGTAGAAAATGCCTCAGCGTGAAGTCTGTTCCTTCCTGCCTCCTCTCTGCCAGTTATTCTGCTTCCTCCTCTAAGCTTTGGTACTCTAGATGGCTAGTTCTTGTTGGCTGGCTGCAGCAATCCCACTGAATCTAGATTAGCCTCTGAATTTAACCCTAATTTCTCTTTCTTCCTAAGCACTGCTGAACAAATCTCTGTCCTTCAGGTTTTGGCCAGCATTCCAATTTTGTGCTCCCAAACTCATTGTCTTGTGTTCTGTCCCTGCGCTCTTACCCAGCACTTTTCTGTTTCCCAGACACCTCTTAGAGATGCTTTGTTGCCAAGCTTTCTGCAGCTCCCTTGATCACCACTGTTTGGATCAGAGCATGTTAACCGTGAGTTGGTGCGGATGGTTGTGAATGGACCTGCAAAGAGCTTCCTGGCAATTCTCATCTAGTGATGTAGGGGCAGAACTTTTTACATTATTTTTGTTTTTCCATATACCAATATGTTTCTTAACTCCATACTACTGTTGATGCAGCATTGAAAGGAGTTGAGTGGCAGCAAGGGACTTGTTAATTACTGTGGTGCTCAATGTTGCTGAGCACAGATGTATACAGTACTGTCTTAAAGTAGTGCAAGTGTTCACTGTAACCCTACTTGTTAGGAGTTTTCTCTGTTGCTATCATTTGTTTAGGAGGTGGGAGGAAATGTGGAAAAAAAAAAAGCATAGGTAACATCCTACTGCAATAAAATGGTATGGAAGCCCTTGTTGTGCGGGGATCATTACATCCTTTGTACCTTGTTTCTCAAAATGAACAAGTAAATCCCTTACTTGATAGATGGAGGATGGCAACTACTTATAAATGTGTGCTGCAGGTGCTTTGAGGCAAGGCTGCTTGTGTGCTGGCAGCAGTTTTCACTGTGTGATGCTAAAGTCTAGATTTTTCTTTTTATTTCCTTTAATTCTCCCTCTTGGTTATTCAGGCTAGTTGACTAGGAAATGTGATCTTCGAATTGTCCACAAGGCGATTATCCATGTGGTAAAGCTGCTTATTTCTTAGACTTTTTGCAGCTCTGCCTGAGACCTGTGGGTGAGCCTTAATTTTAAGTTTTATTTTGTGGTATTCCTGGAACTTCGTTATGGATCAAAAGATCATTGGACAAAATAAGCGATGCTGCTCTTCCAAGTTTTCCTATTTTGTAGTCTTGTGTAGAAGTGTTTAAAGGTGGTTGCTGGAATGTGGGTGCTGTATGGGTTAGAAAGACTTGCACCAGGGGCTGGATTCACTCCCTGGGCTGCAATCCCTGCTCCTTGCTGTAGGATTAATGACCTAAAAGTGTTGATTGCTTCTGCATGATCTGAAATTAATTGTGTTGTGCTTCGTTATGAATAGAATCTTGAACTTTGTGTGCGCTCCCAAAAATACAACTTTGATAATTTAGCATAGTAAGTTTTTCCCACTATTTTATTACTTTTTTTTTTTTTTTAGCTTCTGGAATGGAAGCAAATCCCCTTCCATCTCATGGTTTGCAGAAACCCTCCTGAGATATGCGCTTCTTCCCAGCCTTGTTTATGTTGCACTTAGTTTTCTGAAGGCTTCTCACAGTAGTCTGCTAAGAGTGTACTTCCAGTCTTGGCAAACAGAAGCCTGGCTCTAGACAAAGCTTATTTTTGACTGCAACCTTGCTGATGCTAATGAGTAGTTCTGGGAGACTGAAGTCTGTGAGTGTCTCCAGTGAGGTGCTCTCCTCGGTCCCAGGGTGGAAACCTCTCGCTTCAAAATGCTTCGCTGGAGTGCAGGCTGCCTGGCTTGCACGTGCCTCGATGTAAAACACAAGCTCAAGTTATGGTCATACCAATATTTAAAAGTGCTTATACTAGAGTTCAGAAGCTGTGTAACACATCTGAAGAAGAACAGACAGTGGATTATGACAGTAGCTGACAAGAAAGTTCAAACTGAAGCTGGGAAAATGGGGATTTGGAATGAGGTGGCTGGCTGGAAGAGTACAGGAGTATTGCTGGCTGTGGAGGGAGAAGCTCTGCTGGAGCATCAGCATCCTGCCAAGAAGAAAAATGCTTTAAAGTAGAATTTGTAAGGTCATTGAGCTAGAGGAGCACTTGTGCAGTTGGCTAACAGCTTCTCCCATGAGACGTGCATGGAAACTAGTGGGAGACCTCAACCATTCTTCAGTGTTGTGTTTTTTTTATTTTGTGCTTGCTTCCTTAGAACATTAAATGTATTATGGTGTTTACATTTTAAAAAAATCAACTCAGCATAAGACTTGATATTTTGTTTATGAAGTTTAAATCCTGGTGTCATATACAATTTTTTATTAGCTAAGGGACAGGTAACCTTGCTTTAGCAAGCAAGTTATACAACGTTTACAATATTCATTTACTGTGGCTAGGGCACTGGAATGTGCAGTAAGCATAAGTTTTAACAAATGTGCACGTTGTTTAATTTCTGTTTTTACTGTTTCTGTAGGGAATGAAACTTTAACAAGAAGTCTGTGGTAAAGCCTGGCTAACAGCAAGAGAGGCAAGGTATAGAAGAAATGCCTTGATGACAAGGTAGGGAAGACATTGAAAGATATTTTTAACAGGTTTCTGTTCTGATCTGGCAGAATTCCTGTCATACTTGAGGTGCTTCTGTTTTGTTCCCTGAGTTGTGTGCTTGCTAGAAGAAAATATCTGTGAACAAGGGCTTACCTCACTTTTGCTAGGTGACTTTGGGAATTTGGGGAAGGGATGAAGGGTTTTTTCCTGGATAATTGCAGTTATTCATATGTTCTCTAGACTGCTGAACTCTGATGTGATTTGTGCAGTGTCATGGCTGAGAAATGGTTCTGAGTAGCTGTAGTGGGACTGACTGATCCAGTTAACTTCATTTTGCTCTTACATGATTGCTCTCCACATTTGTGTGTTGGCAGCCTACTTAGACAAGATAATGCAGCAGTGTACTCAGAAGTCTGAAATGCTAGGAGCTATTAGAACTTTACTGGCAATTTTTAAAAATTGGTCACTGATTTGTCTGTCCATTTGTCTACTCTGTGTGCCTCCAAAGGAAGGTAGGTCTTGTAATATGAGTATATGATGAATGATTTCAAAAATTGATTTCATCATTGTGTAATGAAATTTTGAGCTGCTTTAAGGAAAGGTGCATCACAGTGGCCTTCAGTGGTTCCCAACCTATACTTGGAGATAGTCATTCCTTGTTTACAGACAGAATAATTCTGTGGAGTCAGGCTAACAAGGCAAAATGTCACCTGTTTTAGACAGCTAATGGATTTAAATAGTTTATTAATTTTAGTTTCTTAGTATTCTCGAAGGAAAATACTGGAAGGAATGGGAAGACAGGAAGATTAAAAGGTTACAAGGCAGTTGTTGCATCTGTCTGACAGAGGTAAGGTAGGGAAGCCTCTAATGGAGTGGCATGGTCGTTACTGCTGTCTTTTATGGGTTGTGTTCCTCTTGTGCATGCAGCAAGCATACAAGTAAACCCTTTTTGCTCTCTGGGAAGACTGGCTCCTGGAAAGAATCCGGCAATGCTAGAGCCGTTCCTGTGGCCTGCAGCCCATTTACAAGTTATGTCCCCAAAAGTCTGTGGCTAGGAACAGGCTGGATGAATTGTCAGTTGTTTTTCTTTCCTTGGAAATAGTGTAGAGCATATATAGTAAACTTTGTCCTTCATCAAGTATCACGCCTGTGGCTGCAGCACAGATGGAATATGCAGCAGATCCGTGTTTAGTTCTCATCACGTGGTAGGGGAAAAAAGTTGAAATGTACTTCCCTCTTGTACTGTTTGAATGAGAAATGTGATCTGCTCAGAAATCCTGGTCGCTGATTTAGTTACACAAAAATGTGAGCTGGTATAAAATCATGCCTCTGAACTCACGTTTGCTTTATAATGAGAACTGTGGATAGCTTATAGCAAGTAGAAGAACTTTCTTGGAAGTAAAACAAGTTTGTGTGATCAAAGTCCCAGTGATATTCTTTTTAGCACAAAAGGGTTAGCCTTCTCTATCTAAACCTGATCGCCTTTCTTGCATTAGGAGACTGTTTTGCACTTTACAGCAGATTCATTCTCTTTTTAACAGCAGCATTAGACCTGCGGAGTTGGATCACAAAGCTATAATTTTTCACATTAATCTCTTCTCTGCAGTTCCTAAAATGCTGGAAGCTAAGAATTAAAACAGCTGTGATATTTAAGCAGCAAAAATTAATAATTAGTGCTTTGTGAATGTTTATGGAGAAATAGGATGATATTAAAAATTTAGATTGAATACACAGTGAAACTGAGTTTACCCTTTGTCTTTCAGCAAAGTAATCGAGCTAGTTCTGTGGATCTCTGGTAAGGTTATTTGGTTGTTTCTCCTGTTCCCAGTCTTTAGAAATATTTTGTGAAAAATGCTCTGTTCTCCCACACTTATTTGGTCACAGTCTGCAAAGTCTGTGTTTTGTGATGTCCTTACAAGTCAGTTTGCTATTTGTAAAGATACTTTCCTTACTGTTATTGATGATGTTTAAATTACAGTGGTATAAATCTGATGAGCAGGGACTTTGGATAGAGGCTGTTAATGATCTCCTGGCATTCTCTTCAGAGTTTGTATGCCCTTTTGCAAAGGCAGGCATCGCCACTGCCATCCTCCTCCCCTGTTGTTTACTCTCACTCCAGACATGCAGCCGTCAGTCCCCGGATGACTGAAGCGCAGAGATGCGATAGCAGCTGCTTCTCAGGGTGTCACCACTAATGTCGTTGCATTTCACCTGGGAATTACATCAGGAAACACGTTTGTGCAGTGTGACTTTATTTCTGTGGGTGTTTTTGTTTTGTTTTGTTTTTTTTCCCTGGAAGTTGACTTGCAATATTATGTGATGTATATAATGTGGTTTGGAATACTTCTAGGGTAAGAGTTTGTATTCAGATTCATCAGTTCTTGTGAAATTGCTTTTCACATCATGATTATTTGTCACTCTGAAGTACTTCATATTACATACCCTCTTTCTGTGGCCTGTTAACATAAAGTTTGCATAAATCTCCTCTCACAGTAAACAGATTTTGAAAATCAGAGTATCACAGCAGCTCCAGTGAAGTCTGAGTTAGCTTGAATGAAGCACCACTGAATTGTTTTGATCTTGCCTGCTTTTCATCCCATTTTTGGCTGTGAGGCTTTGTATCACAAATCAAAGATCTAAAGGGGTGATGCATCGTCAGCTAGGCCTTTTTTCTTCCCTTTTCTTAAAGTTGCATTAAATCCTGAAAGTCTTGCTGACTTGGGTATTGCTTGCTATATAACCTTAGGAAGCAAACGTGTGTGCTAGCAGGTGTTTGTATGTAGGGAATTCTAATTTTAACTGGTTATAAATGAGGAGAGCTTGCCCCAGTTTTTCTTGTGTGCTTTTGGGAATGAATGTTTGAATCTGAGGCTTTTGCTATAAATTTAATCTGAAATAATTAAGCATGAGGCTTACATTTTGAGATAGGTATTATTCTTCAGCATTAAAGTATATACATCTTCCTGCTTGTTTACTTGTGATGCTGTTTTGGCTTTTGCCTCCAGAATACTGTGCTGCAAATGCACTGAAGCTGTAGGGCTTGCTCACAAATCATGGTTCATGTGATTATTTTTAAAGTAATAAAATATTTTATTTTTCAAGACATTGTGAAGCATTCTATAAATTGGTGTACTTTTGTGCAGTAGTGCTAATAAAGAAAGGAACAAAACCAATTTCTCCAAGGTGAAGTTAAGTTTTGTAGTGTTTGTGTTGCTTTGTACTGAGCCTGTGGTTAAAGGAGTATTTTTTTTATACATAGCAATGTAAGGCATAATCAGCTTTAAGTCTACCTGCTGTCTTCTCAAGTCTTTTAATTCAGTGGAAAACTTCTTTTTCACCAGAGCTTATGATGGGGGAAGCATTGAGTTTAAATTGCCTGGTTGGTAGCTTTTAGCTAGCCAGCCCTTTCTTCCTGAGCGGTTCTTGAGGAATACTTTGTTATATGCATCTTCTGAACTGTCTTTGATGGTAGTTCCCTTCTGATCTGTGTTATAAAGTATTCCTTTTTGTTTTTAATGCATTTTTGATACATTCTCAAATGATACTGCTTTTTAAAAGCAACTGTTTAAGCTCTGATATAAATCTGTTTGTTCTCCTTCTCTCTCTGTTATTAAGAACAAATGATTGCCCAGTGCATTGTAGTTTTATAATACTGTTTTAGCTTATCTTTTGGTTTAGAGTGACTACTGCTTGATAAAGATAAAAAGCTGTCATGACTGTTAAAATGTAGTATACTGTAGGTAAGTTTCACAGGGAATTATGTTACAAAATATTGAGAATTTCAATTGCATTAGCTAAAAAGTGTTAGTGTTTGGTCTTTGTGTTAGAATTAAATGATGCTTTGTGAAATTTCTGCATCTCTTTCTTGCATTTGTTGCTTGCCTGTTCTGGGTTTGTTGAAGCCAGATGTCCAGTGAAATAATAGACACGTGCAGGGGTTCAATTTGTATGTCTTTGGATATATTTGGATATATTTTCAAAGCAACTGAATTCAGGTGAAATTAAGCATAGTGGGAGCTACATTCTTCTCTCAGAAAACAATCTGAACAATTGTTTGCAAACTCTTGCAGTGCTGTATGTTGATGATTTGATCAAGAATCATGGTGGTATGAAGTTTTGATATAGCTTAGTACTTTTTAAGTAGACCAAAGAATAAGGAGAGGTAAAGCAACCAGGATGAAGGTGACGTGACAACTGAAGTCTTATACCAACCATTCACGTTGTTTTGAATCCTGTTTGTGGAGTTAGTGAATGTTAGTAAGCTCTTCAAAGTGTTTATATGTAAAGGAAGGAAAAATGTAATTTCCCAATACAATTTGGCTGGAACAGCAGGACTGTTCCTTCTCATTATGGAAAGCTTCATGTGGTCTTGAATATTATTCTTTCTCAGTGGTCTGTACTCCATTGCACTTAGTTTAAATGATTTATTTAAAATATTTGGGTATGTTGCTGGTGTATTCCTGCCTATGGATGGTTGCATATTGACGATCTGAGTCCCAGAATTTTATGAAGTAACCTGGTATCAATGTCTAACATGCAAAATACTATATGATCTGATGTTGGATCTCTAATTCTTTTGTATTATTCTATTGCATTTTCATTCCCTTTTGAAGGAAATTTTAACAGATCAGAAATCATCAAATTATTCCTACTTTACAACAGAAAATTTCCAATAATATAACTATCTATATTTCTTTCCTACCAGTTCTATCATCTTGTAATGGAAGATGGAAGACAAAGGAGCTCGTGTTGCTGACTACTTTGTTGTCGCAGGATTAACAGATATTTCAAAACCACTAGAGGAAGAAATCCACTTCAATGATGCCTGCCATAAAATTGCTAAACCAAAAGAACCTATTACAGATGTAACAGTAATTATTAAATCCCTAGGGGAGGAAGTTCCTCAGGGATATAAATGCATAGATGTTACTCCCTCAGGACTGTCTGCAGATCTCAATAATGGCAGTCTTGTAGGACCGCAGATATACCTTTGTTATCGCCGGGGAAGGGATAAGCCCCCACTTACTGACTTGGGGTAAGTAGTTTTTGTGTTTACAGCAGGTGATTTTTGGCAATTTTATGTAAATAAAGCAGGTTTATTGAAATTACATAACTTTTGATATAAGGCATGCTCTCAACGGAAAGATTGTTGTTGACTTAAGCATGCTGTAACACTGCCATAGAAATGATGTGTGATGGGTGACTTTCAGTAACAGCTGTGATCCTTTACATTTTGGAGTTTTCAAAGCAATTTATAATTTTCAGTGTATATGTTTTGTGTGGGAGAAATATTCATGTATGTATTACATACTGAAATGAAGTCAATTGTGTGACATTCAATTCTTTGAAAAGACTCATTGCCTGGTCCTATGAAAATAACATTATTTTGCAGTAAACAAAACACTAAAAAAATTATACATGAGGAAAACTACTTTCATCACAAAGTTTTTCAGTTAAGAGTGCAGTTTGCTGTAATGTTGACTTAATTTGTCACTAAAATGTTCTGATGAGATGAGCTGCTGCTAGACTACTGCTATTCAGTTATAATTCTGATGTATAGTATTAGTATTTGAAATACTAAAAAAAAAAACAAAACAAAACAAAAAAACCTGTGTGCATTCTGATCTTTGTTCTTCCTATTTTAATTAGGGTCTTATATGATGGGAAAGAAAGATTGAAGCAAGGCTGTGAAATAATTCAAGCTACTCCATATGGTCGGCCTGCCAATATTAGTGGCAATGCCTCGTCACAGAGAGTGTATGTCACTTACCGAAGAGCATCCGAAAACATGGCACAAAACACGCTGGCTGTTACGGATATATGTATAATCATACCAAGTAAAGGAGAAACCCCACCACATACGTTCTGCAAAGTTGACAAGAATCTTAATAATAGTATGGTAAGATTCAAAATCTGAATTTTGAACGCTCGCTGTGCAGTGATGTAATGTTTGTGGAATGTTTATGATGGTTTGCATCCGTACTCTCTAAAGATAAATCAAATCTTGGAAGAGTTCAAGGTTTATATTACTTTTTTGTGCTTGGAACTAAGTCTTTCTGGAAGTTTTGGGTCAAACAGACCTTTTAGGGCTGACATACAAATGCTAATTTTGGATTAGTCCTAACACACAGTGATGCAACATGTTCTCTAACTGGAGAGTTCACAGGCTGATTTACTGTTGTGATGGGAATTCTGTATCTAACAGCTATATTTCTTGTTTTTAAACTCTCCCATTACCTGCAGCATTATTTCATGTAATTCTCTTCTGTCATTTCATAAGCTTTTTTCAGAAGAAAGATGCTTGTAAGCAATGTTGTATCCTGCTGACTGTAAGCCTGTTTAAAACCATATTAATGTTCCAAAGGTAGACCTCCTAAAATACACAGGCATCACAGCACTTTGATTTGCAGAACTTAATGTTCAGGTATCTCCTCGTTGAACCTTCAACCCTATATGCTGGCTCTATAATGTGTACCTGTTTTTAAATAAATGTCTGTGGACATCAACAAATGGATTTTTCAGTTCTGCCAGCTCTTGTATTGACTGGGTTATGGGAGAGCTGTCTTATATAAATTATTTTCTTTCTGCCATCCCTAAAAGCTTTGTGTGTTCCTAAAGGGTGCACCAATTTTTCCAGTCTATGGCTTCCCCACTTTCTTTATTTTGGTGTCCAGAAATTGAGAATGTCAAAAAGATTTTAAAATGGGATCAGTGCCAAAAAGGAAATCATTGTTTAGAAGCTGAAAAAAACTACGTTGTTAGTGTTATATCACAGATGGAGTAAGAAATAAGGCTTAAACATGAGCATGTTTAAAATGCAGGCACAAAATAAAATTATTAAAAGTATTAACTTAAAGTAATTCACAGATATAGTTCATATCAGAAACACTGGTGTGGGTGTGTAAATAAAAAGTCTGCATGTATGAATGTGTATCTATCTATATACACGTTCAAGCAAGAAGTTTAACAAAATGGAGAAAGGTTTAAATATTTATATAGATGATGATTGTACTTGCAGTTCTGTAGTTGAGTTAACAAATGTTTTGCAGAAGAATTAATAGCTTTCATGCTTTGTTCAGACTGTAAACTAGTTTTGTTTTAGAGCTCAGACCGAGGCCTGCGCTGGGCTGGTTATCTCAAAGCTGACGTGGTACTTCCAAGTCACTTGTTTGTGGCCCTTGTCAGAGAAGATACTGCAACAGGCCACTGATTTCTGTATCTTAATGCGCTACACTTGTGTGTAGATTGTGGCTCTGTGAAAATGAGGAAGAGGTTGTCTTCCCTCCCTACTTTCTGTTATGTTCTCTTATTATATTCCGCTGTGTAATACAATATTTTTTTTTTTACAGTGGGGCTCAGCTGTGTATTTGTGTTATAAAAAGTCTGTGGCAAAAACCAACACCATATCATATAAAGCTGGTATGTAGCTACTATTTACCATTTTTATCTTCAGAATGTGCAGGGTTATTTGTAATGTATTACTTTTCTTCTCTTTAGGAATTACTTGACATAGAGGCTGTCCTGATATGATCAAAAAGTGAATCTTTCCCTGAAGAATTCTCTTAAAATAATTTTCTGAAACAAGCCTTAGAATTATGTCTCATGACTCTCTTGTCTTAAAATGTGCTTTTAATTGGAAGCTCAGTTGTGTTTTGATAGGTTTCTAGAATCCTGTATGTCTCCCATCTGTATTTTTGTTGCTGATGACTGTCTTTAGAGGATAAGTGTGTGTGTGTGCGTATCTATGCATAGGACAGTATCTCAAAAAATATTTAATGTATTTTCATGATTGCTTTCTTTAAGAAACATTTTGAAGAATAATGCAGAGCTCCAAACTGCCTTAGACATCAGTGGAATTGAACTCTTTAAGCATTTTTGGATTGTGTATCATCTTTACTTTCCTATTTATAAGACAGAATTAGATTTGCTATATCTCTGATGAAATTTATTGTTGTTTTTTTAAAACCCTTAATTTCATTTAAGTGTAGGCCACAAGCATGATTCATGTTTAAGCTTTAGTGCGCTTCTATCCCCTCGAGACGCTGCTGTCTGTAAACAATAGTAGTTTAGGTCTGACTAAAAGGTGCATAATAAATTAGTTAATAAAAATTTTAAAAAGACACAATATCTGGTAGTAGCTTGCACAAAACTTTGCTTTGGGGACAGAGAACAGACAGACATAGCATGGGACACAAACAGACCACTTTTTTGATTATCAGATTTTACTGTTGACTAGTATTTCTCTGTATAATATAAAAGAATGTGTAGGGATTATATTTTCCAATATAGAAAAATCCCTTCCCATAATATTCTCAGTTTGCTGTCCCCTGGGTTGTCAATAAGAAGAGATAGCTACAGCCATATGATGTAACTGGAGACTTATGTGTTAAGAGCCTCTCCTTCAGAACTGTGTTTTACAGCTATACTTAAAGCTAAGTCTAAATGCATTAGTTTGATAGTACATCCACCAAAACCTCAGATGAGGTGGATCAGCATAGTTTGTTAGCTCAGTTCTGGAGATAGCATCGTCTTCTGTTTCTGTTTTTACTATTTGCCATCTAATGTTTCCATTACCAGGTTTTCCTGGAGACCTTTGTTAGCAATAAATAACTATTTTCCCTGAAAAATTGAAAGCATTAGTGTTCTTTCTCAGTTGTTCAGGTTACCCTTTTTAAAATAAATTAAAAACTATCATGAGTAAGAATTTAAAACTATTATTATAATAATAGCTAAGGTGTCCATAACCTGTAAACAGAAAATGAGAAATGAGAATAGTTCCTAGAGCAGTAACTAAGTAGGACTTCAGTACTCCAGGTGATTTCTCCTTAGGCCTTGGGAGTACGCTGTCTCTTTCCAGCTGCATGCTATACCTCATTATTTCCAGCTTTCCTTTCCTGCCTTCCTGAAGTTATTATATGCTCATATGCAGTTTTTATGGGCATGTTTTTATGGCGTGAGCTACTGTAAACTTTTCCACTATTACTTATGTAACTGCCTCTTTACAAATTGCCTTTAAAGGTTTAATATGCAGATATCCTGAAGAGGATTATGAATCATTCCCATTACCAGAATCTGTGCCTCTTTTTTGCCTACCTATGGGTGCAACGATTGAATGTTGGCCATCTAACAGTAAATACCCTCTCCCAGTTTTTTCTACATTTGTACTAACTGGAGCTTCTGCGGAAAAGGTAATTTGAGTTAAAGATTTGGTAGTATGTCTGTTCACATTGATGATAATGGATATTTTGGTAGACAAACTTGAATCTATTCATTTGGACTTAATTCAAAGCCTCCTTTAAAAAGTGTTTATTTCATTATTTTTCATTTATTTCACTGATGGACTGTTGATAATATAAACCTGTCGTTTGCTTTTCCGTCTTGTTAACTTTTGAAACTACAGAGCTATAAAAAATTTTGAGTGAATATACATGCAAATACGCTATACTTTTTTGCTGCCAGCATATAAAACTTCGTGTGTATGTACTTGTCCTATAAAGTAAATAGGGTGTCAGAGGAATACTGTTCTGAGCTGTTTATTAAAGGATTCTTAAAATAGCTTAAAAGGTAATTGTATGAACAGTTGACTGTAGCTGTATAATCTTTTTCCCCTCACACTTAAATTGCTTCTTAGATTAATCTTTTTCATATGACATCAAGAGTTTAAATAATAGACAGTCTGGATTTTCAAAGCCCTAAGAATATTCCAGAATAAATTACTTCAAAAGAAGATGCATTAATGTAACTTTTCAATCAGTAACGTAAATTTGATTTCCTTATGCGTTTGCTTTGAAGACTTCGGCAAATATATTGACTTCAAATCAACTGCATTGTTTACAGGTATATGGTGCTGCTGTTCAGTTCTATGAATCGTATCCAGAAGAGAATCTTACAGAGAAACAAAAATCTCAACTGGGATTAACAGCTGCTGTCGAGGGAAAGTCAGATGCATGCAGAACAGTTCAAACAAACAAGTGCATTTGTCTGCTCTCTCACTGGCCTTTTTTTGATGCTTTCAAGAAGTTTCTTACCTTCCTGTATCGTTACTCCATTTCTGGTCCTCATGTCCTGCCCATTGAGAAGTAAGTAACTCCAAAAACCCATAATAGTTATTTCAGCTGATGCGAGCACTTCTGTTGCATATAACTTTCCTATAATATCCTTTTGGTCTTAGTCATCAAACATCATTTGTAATGATTACACTAGATCAAGCAGCTCTGCTCTGTTGATTAAATGTAACTGTTTGTACATCATGAAAAAGTAGAGATTTTTATTTTTAAGTGCCTGCAAAGGTGTGTGTATCTGTAACTTCTTTTTTTATCCTTTAAGGGTTTGAGTCCTTAAGCATATTGATTAGAAGTAAGATTATAATTTTCTTAGTATTACATATATCACTCTCCTATCTTTGTTTGCAGTTTTGCATTTTTTTCAGATACCAATTTATGGTGCAATAAGGTAATAGATTGAGTTTGAATTGTTGTACCTTAATTATCTTCCACTATTTGTTATTAATAACCTCACTTCCTTCTTATATGAAGGATCTTGCATTTTTAAATGCAGAGTAAATCCTTCTATCCAAGGAGGGATTGATACCTGTAATTAGTGTGTAATACCGTTTAACGCTTCTAGGCTAAAAAGAAACTTTGTACATCAGATTTCAAATGCAGTATTTGTTTTTTATATTACACTTCAGTGTTTTTTTCTAATTGAACTTCGATCTTTTATGACATTTTGATTAAGTATTTTTGTGATTGTTTATCCATTTCATTGTTCTTCTTTGTAACCATTATACTACTTTTAGAATTCTGGTGATGCCTTGAGGTCCCTTCCAACCCCTAAAATTCTGTGATTCTGCAATTTTTATATTACTAATAGTAATTTTGTCTTGCGGTAAAGTGGTTTAAGCTTATTATTTCTACTAAATCTTTTTTTTCTTCTAGACACATTTCTCATTTCATGCATAAAGTTCCTTTTCCATCCCCTCAGAGGCCAAGAATTCTAGTGCAGGTAAGTGTAAAACTTTTCCTAAAAGCTATGTCTTAAGTGAAGGCAAAATAGCTGTTGAACAGATTAGTTAATGGAAACTGTAATAGGCATGTTCAAACTTTTTTTAATGTTCAGGACTTCTTTTCCTAATTTCAGACACTTAAAAGCCTTACAGATGTCTTATGGTCTGTTTCCAGCTTAGGTTAGGACTCCAGTGAAGTATTACAATATACCAAGAAGATTACAAGAAGATTTAGTGACCTTGGATTTTTTTTTTTTTCTTTGAGTATATACAGAAATTCATGTAAAGCACCCAAAGTTAGCATCTGGTTTGACTTTTTTTTTTTTTTTTTGCAATAGCTTTTGAAATATTTTCTTGCCCCTCTATGAAAACTGCATGTAAAATAAAGAGGTCTAATAAAATTAAAACCCCATGTGAAGAGTATATTCACAGTTACCTTTTTAGCCAAAGGGCTTCATGCTGTCCTCTACGTAATGAGTAGTTATTAGTGAAAACTGTGAGGGCCATGCACATTCAACAAAGGTACAGTTTATCAAATGTGACTCTTATTCTGATCTGCCTCCAAGATCTAAACATACTTTACTATGTGTGAGGTTACCTGTTACTTTAAATTATATCCATGGACACTGTTTGTAGGAGAGAGGGGAAGTCTCTATTTTAGACTTCTCAAGTGTAATTTAAATCTTTCCTCTTCTTCCTAAGAGGCAAAGTGGGTAGAGACATTAAAACTTTATTGCTGAGGAAAAGACATCTCTTTTTTGGCTGTAGTTATTCAGCCAGCCATGTGTTTTTGAATGAGTTGTTTACAAAAACAATGTTACTCTGTGTTATTTCCTGTAGAAAAATAAAATACGGAGTGCCTTGTGCAGTTTTCAGTTTTAATGCCATAACCTGTATGCTAGAGAAGTCTTTCAGAGCGAATGAAATCTCAGGTTGTGGCTTTATGTATTAAATATTAAAAATACTCCATAATGCACTTGTGTTTTCTAGAGAACTGACAAATATTACTCTTCTAGTAAAAGGGGTATGAGAACAACTACATTGAAACTGTATCTGATGTTTCTGTCACTTCTATTATGATTTGGAAGTTCCATTCAAAACCCAGTCTGTTGACATTGTTTTTCTGTGTATACTCCTTCAATAAAATATTTACAGTAGGGAACACTAAACACATGCTTCCAGGAAACTGAGTGAGTTTAGAGGAAAACATTGGATTTTTTTTTTCAGCCTAAATTTTTAGGGAACTGTATCCAAGTATAGACGGGTGTGTATCCTGGAACAAAAGTTGAGGACGTGGGTGAGCGATGTGAGATTGTCTGTGACACCTTGCTGTTTTCAAAACACTGGATGTATCAAGTTAATACAACTCTAGTAGCTGATACCACAGATAAAGCTTTTAAAAGTAAGCAGGAGATGTTGTCTGTGAGTATCTACTTCCTTCAAGCTGTTTCCAAGGACTGACTTGAGTTGTTCGATACTGCACTGAAAAAAATCACAGGTGCTAGTATCAAAGATGTTTTTCCAAAAATTGTGTGATCAGTGGTTGTGTTTTTGAAGATTACAGGTTTCAAGGTTTCTATTTTTGAAGAAATTTCTCTCTGTAATTTAACTTAAAAGACTATTTTTTTTGCTAAGTAACTAGTATAGCAAATCATTCTGAATGCATGTTACTGTTAAATGTCTTGCCTATATGCTTTCTGAAAGGGAGACTTGATATATTTTTAATAGCTGCCTGTATACCAGTCTGGATGTGTGACCCATTCTTAGATCCTTCTTAACATCTGTTACAAGTCAGAGAGAACATGGCACATGTCTGACTTATATTGATGGTTATAATTAGTTGGGAAATTAAGCATTCAGGAATGTTGCTGATTGCCTGTTTCCAGCTGCTATTGTTGATGGGTTGTTTCTGATCTGCTAGACCTCATTCTCCATGGCTGACACCCCCTTATTACCCAGATGTTGCTCTTCTAATGATGTATTCACAGCCTGCAAACTTCAAGTGCATTGAGTAATACTTTTCTCCCCTTGAAGAATAGGGGCAGAAAGTGCCTCTTCTGCCTGAGGGAGGTGTGCGCTTTGAATAGGCGCTTGGTTGTGTTTATGTGCTTGTGATGAAACACAAAAGTCATAGGACATTAGGCTGATGCTTCCTTTCTGGGAATAGTTTATGCAGGTTACCTCAGGCTGAAAAAATGAGTTCTTTGAATTCTTTCACCGAGCAAGTTAATGGTGGTAGTTGTCACAAGATGACTTACTGGAGAACAAAGCTAGCATGTACAGCGGTGTGGTCATCCTGATTTGTCATTGAAGCTAAATGGAGCATTGGCCTTCCAAAGTTCCGTTGTATGAAATACGAAAGGATGCAGCACTGCAGAGAATCTTTTTATTGTATGCTTTGTGTGGCTGACAGTCCAGGCACAGCATTAGGTAACTTGATGCTTCAGCATTTGAACTACTACTTCATCTCATGTTTCTGATTTCTATTGTCCAGTCACTTGCAGGGGAGTCTAAGGTGAAACATACTCAAGAATGAAATGCTACTAAAAGATGCTTGATCATATGAGTTACTGTGACCTGCTGAATTACTACTGCTGTTTGTATCTGTGCTTTTATGCAGTAGATAGACAATGCATGACTTAGCAACGAGGATTAAGCTAACTGGTATCTTGGTACCTTTGGTTTACTAGACTGAAAACCGATCAGATGAGCTGTGATAAACTGATTGCATATCTGTACTCTTGTACTCATTTAATTCTTCCATTCATGTTAAATATATGAATGGTTTCTTCTGTCACCATTAGAATATTGCCATTTTGTCCTATCACCATAAGACCTTCATCTTGGATCCTTGACCAGTGTGAATTTCGGTCTATACCAGATTTGAGCTGAGCAATTTCTACCAGCTAAAAGCCTAATTCTCGTGAATTCTCGTGTCTTCTGAAGGAAATACTACTTCATAATACAGTCTGCCACCTGTCTCCTTAATTTCTGTCCGTCTCCTTCCCGCTCAATCTAAAAAGAATCCTCCCTGAAAGCTGTGTATGAACTATGGGTCATCGCTTCTCTGAAGGTTTAGAAGGGTTTACTTTCAGCAGTTAATATATTCACTTTTTAGTGTATTAGCTAGTTTAAATTCCTTTTTTTATGGATATACAATGTGCTCAGTTCTGACTGAGAAAGGAAGGGAATGCTTTGCCTGCTTTTCATTAAAAGATACTGATGCATAGCACTGCACTCTGCTTTCCATAGTACCGTACAACTGGATTATGTAAGGTTTGGCATAGTTTAAATTTTATCTCTCTGTTCTGTGCTATTGTTATATAGCTTCTGATAAATAAGTTCAGAATAAAACCAATGTATTTTAAAATCTTTTTCCAGCTATCTCCACATGATAACCTGATTCTTAGCCAACCTGTATCATCACCCCTTCCACTGAGGCAAGTAGCAGTATCTTCTGTTTAAACATGAAATGTGTTCTGACTTATACTGAAAAGTTTCAATGCTTTGAGCTGTAATGGTGCCAATTTAAGTCTTGTCCTGGTGCCTTTTGTAGTTAATGTATCCGAAATTTATTTATGAGATTAGACCTATGCCCTGTCAAAGAGACATACTTAATAATATCTGTGCTTGTTTTTTGTTGTTGTTCTGGTTTTCTTTTGGTTTTAAATAATTTTAGTGGTTCTTGAGGCAGAAGATAGATAGATGGCCCTTGTAGGAATTGGCACCCGGGCTCCCAAGATAGCACAACTTCGGTATTGTGGGTTAATTAAAGTAGTTCTGTGCCTGTCTTAACTTTCATGTCTGTGCAGGAGAATGATTAAAGAAATACCTGTAGTTTCCCTGTAAAGTGCTACTCAAAAAGAAAAATCACTGTGCATGTGTCCTAAAAAGAAGTCTAGTCTCATGGCATCATGGTTACTGTTGGAAAATAACTGTTCTTCACTGGACAATGAAATATACCAAGTAGTCTATTTTGCTGTCTTATTTGAAAGAAATATTTGTAGATTTAAGTTTATAAAATCTTTTTCTAATATCTTGTTTTCTATTTTATTACTGATTGTTTTTTTTCTGGTCACTTATAACTCACCAGTGTGTTTATATTTTTGAACAGTGGGGGCAAATTTTCTACACTACTTCAGAACCTAGGACCTGAAAATGCGGTAACTCTACTTGTGTTTGCTGTGACGGAACATAAAATTCTCATCCATTCATTACGACCTTCTGTCCTTACTAGTGTGACAGAGGCATTAGTCTCTGTAAGTAATGTTATTTTAATCGTGCACTTGTACGTGGAAAGAATAATATTTTTAAGATAAACTCTAAAATTAGTAGTAATGTTGTTAGGCTTAGAGAGAACTTAAAAAATAGAATACAATTTAAGATCTTTAGCAACATAATTCTTCATCTGTAATGATGTTCCATGAAGACCGCAGAGAAGATAGCTACTGTTGGCTTTTTGTGTGTAAATATCATATGATTATGTTTGGTCATCACAGTGCAGTGACCCCAAATTCAGTGACTTCCTGTTTTTTCCCAAGTAGTACTGAATTCTATCTTTTAGAAGAAAGGAAAATAATATGCATTTAACATTCTCAATCAGTTTCACTCATTGAAACTCATTGTTTCACTACCTCTACCATAAGCAGTCTGTTACACTGAAGAGCTCTTTTTCTACAGATTAAACAAACTGAAATTTAGAGAAATGAACCCACTTTATTAAATAAAATGCCTCTAGAATTACAGTAAAGTACTCTATTACCTGTCACGTCAAATATTTTTGAAGTGGGGATTAGTCAAGTGTGTTTTATAATTGAATAGGCTATTATACATATTTAACCTATGTTTTTATCTCCGCATGTTTTCAAAGATGATATTTCCCTTCCACTGGCCTTGCCCATATATTCCTCTCTGTCCCTTGGCACTGGCAGATGTATTAAGTGCACCATGCCCGTTCATAGTGGGAATTGATTCAAGATACTTTGATCTCTATGACCCTCCACCAGATGTTAGCTGTGTTGACCTAGATACCAATACCATTTCTCAGTAAGTATTTATTAACAATTTTTCTTTCATGTTAACTTTATTTTACTCCCCCTTTTCAAAGGAAAACTTGCCTTATTTTTTTTGGCAGTGAAACTTGAGTGGCTTTTTTGTTTGTTTGCTTTAAACCTCTGAAATTTCTAATACATAATCTTTTTCAAAATGAGGATGCTAGAAATAGCTATTTCTTGTTCAGCATGGTAGAGCGGAGGCACAGTCCTCATGCAGCATTACTGCCTCTTACTCCAGTACATTGAAATCCTTCTGCACGCATTAGCACATTTCCTGGATTAACCATATTATGTTTTGTTTCATTGGTTCCCTAGAGGAGAATAATCATCTTAGTTTTTCCTGATTGGCTGTCTTAGTGTTAAAGAAATTTTAATGTCTTCAGATGGGCATCTGCTTGAAAACTGTATCAATGAAATTATAGCCCATATTAATGTGCAGTATAGGAACTTGATACTGAGAATTAGAGATGCAAACTTTTCATGAATTAGAGTCTTAATTGAGACTTAAAATAATTCCATCATTAACAAAATCAATGTATTAGTATTTCTCCTCCAGATCTGTGTAGAGCCTGACATTTTTCTATCATACTAATTATCTAGCATTTGAAATATTAGTAAGGGATAGCAGTGCTCTGTTAAAACCATTGGGAAATGGTATCAATAGCCAACATACAGAAACTATAGTAGCACAGGGAAGACACAAGTAGCTTTTGTCCAGAATTTTTGCCCAAAGGCAAGACTGGAATGAAACCACAAACACAGATCATCTGTTTTGGCTTCTGAGTAGGTATTTCCATCTCAGTATTGTTACGATAATCAAAGTATTATTTATTTTCATGTGATGATGTGATACAGAAATAGTCTTTTCTACAGAAAAGAGGGTAAGACTTATAAGTCAGATTTAAAAAAAAAAAAAAAAAAAAAGTAGCCTGTACATGTATTTCAGATATACTCTTGCATTTCAGTAGAATGCTTAATATATTCGGTGTATACTTAATGCAACTTCATTCTCAAAGTCTTTGGTCAGTGTTCTTTATTATCCTTTTGTTGGCAGCAGTCTTTCAGCATTATTATGCCTAACTAAAAACTTAGGACCTTTTTCTTTTAAACTTTCTTACTTATAGGCTCAGTTTCAGTAGTTCTGTGTAGATTTCAAGAAGACTGTATACATTAAGCATCCATAAATAGGATTTACGGATTTTATGCTGATATCAAGCTTGTACAGTAGTTCTACTCTGAAGCTTTTAGGAACTGGTTCAAACTAGACTGCAGTAATGTTTTGTTTAGGTTTTGGTTAAGAGGAAAACGTTTGTACATTTCCTTTGTTACTTGTCTAATTAGATACATATTCATTAATGGCAATAGTTTCTTATTTGCAATTATTTCTGTTTCCATTTTACCTTTAGCTGATTTTCTGTATGTTTTCTTAGGACACAATAGAACTAACTTGTTTTTACAGGAAAAAAGTGTCAAACATGCTGACGGTTTTTCCAACTTTGGTAGGGTCTCGAGGCTTGCTGGTGCCCTCTGGTGACAAATTGTATTTTTTTCATTGTGATAACAATGTAGTTAAGTCTGTATCTCTGTGCACTAAATGCAAAGCAGTTATGTCAAGTTTATTTCAGGATATTATCAGCATTCTAGTCATTATCCTAGTTTAAATAACTGCAATTTAGAACGTAGCATGTGTAGTGGTTAAATGTGTGATGGCAAGTGCTTAATTCTGTTAATCCATTCATCTTTCTTGAATTCTATGTGGATCAATTTCAGTGCTAAACTGTGTCTCCACAATGATTATCCTGAAATAATAGGTGTTGGTTGAATGTCTGTAATCAAATCTCCATACAGTAAATCAAGTTTGACTTTGGTTTTCAGTCCTTCTCAGCACTGTTCCAGTGGAGCAAATTGTATATGCTCTACCGATACTATGGTGGGATAGAAAAATCTGGATACAAGTCTATACACAAACATATTTCCTGTGTATACTCATACTTTTTTTCCCTTTGTTTTTCCAGGACTGGAGATAAGAAAGCTATTGCCTGGAAGATCTTACCAAAGAAACCTTGCAAAAATCTGATGAACACTTTAAATAATTTATATCAGCAACTGGCAGAATGTGAGTGGGGAAGTAGAAAATGATTGACATCGGATATAGTGTGCCACAGTAACAGATAAATATAGCTAGTTAAATGTGTTCTTAAGTCACCCATTATACTAAACGTAATTACAGAATGATGTTTTCATACAGAACACCACAATTTGTGCTTTAAGTCCAAAGATTAGAACCCACATGGGGGCTTTTGAGATGGAGATTTGCATATATACAATGTGGAGCTCAATAGATATTACATTGTATTAACTGCTATCCTTGTACAAGAAAAAAGTCCTTATGAAAAGGGAATAATAAAGCAAAGAGTAGGTCAGGAGCTAATAATCTTCAGTTTTGTCATCAAGGCTGGCTCAAGTCTGCTGATATTTTGACAATTTAGCTAGCTTTTACAGTCAAGCTGATAATACTTTTGTTCTGATTCTGTGTTGATTTATTCATGTAAATAATTTTATGCAATATATGTTTCCAGCCTTTACATTCAGGAAACAACCAAAAAGTAATTCTAGGCCTTTTATTAGCTGCAAGTTTATTTCAAAGATATCTAAACATGATTGACTGAGGAGAAAAAGTACCTGAAACTTTAAGGTGGGGGAAAAGATTCAAGTTTTAAGATGGAAGCTTTCTAGAAACATTGAGGTTTTAACTGTACAGCAGTATTCTGTTTTGAAGTAAATGTTTTTAAGGAAAACATTGTTGATAGAATCCTCAAATACTGCAGAATAAGGTGTATTGAACCTTCATCTAAATATCTAGAAAACTGGATAGAGATAATGTTAATGAAATTATTTAAAACAAAACATTTGGAAATGTTAGGTGGCCTCAAGTATATTTATGTACTTGAGTATCATAGCTAAACGGCTTTGTGAAGTGGGAAAGAATTTGGCCAGCACTCTGACATACCTGTCTGCTTACAAGGTTCTTTCCATAGACGTTAGTGAGAGTCTGAGGAGCAATCATGCAAGGCAGTTGTAACATCAAGTAGCTGTGGTGATTGCTGTCACTAGAATGCAGTTGTCCTGCATGGAATGTATTGAAACAGAAATTTACTTAAACACTTTTTGTGCAGCATGCTACGTGATGCAAACTTTCAATTACTTCAAAACTTTGATGTATTTTATGAAGTCTTTCTAGAAAAAAATTAAAACCATATGTTCCCTGTAGTCTGTATTTTAAAAGTACTGATCATAAGCTCGTATTACAGATGAAGCCACTTAAATGTGTTATCAGAGTAAGGCTGCCTATAATATGATGTGGAAAGACAGTACTGAAAAAATCCGTTCCTAGTTTTGAGACGTTATTAGAATGTTACCATAGTTTGAGTTTGTAGTATTGAAATCTTAGCTAGAGTTCTGATGGCTTTAGAAAATGTTGATAAAAGTGTGTCCTTTAAGAGCAGAGGTTTTACTAGATAATTTACAAAAATGACTGCTTTCTCTCTGCATCTTTCTATTGCATTATGTTATGTTTTGATGGCTCCAGTTTGTATTTGACTGGTGTTTCTTCTGTTTATATAAGTGTTTAACGTGCATAGTCCACTTTTTGAGAACACTGAGATGAAAGGCTCTGTAAAAGAATATATATATCCCTTCTATGTCTTTGTCCTTAAAATATGCTTATTTAAGCAGCTCTTGTATAAATTTTCACGTTTATATAAGCAAATTTGATTTTTTTTTAAGCTCTGTCCATATTGGTTTCATCTGTTGCTGTAGTAACTAATGTACTGAAAAGGTAAATTTATCTTGCTTTTAGTATTATCCAGACATTCATAATTTGTATAAGGTCAAGCTGAATCCATTGTCACGTATCATGATTGACTTTAATAGCTCAGTAGTAAATGAATCTAGTAGGGTAAAGAAAATTTTTTGGTCAATACTGAAGAAAATCAATGCAAAGCATTATAATGTTTTTGTTGTTCACAGTGCAGCAAAGACCAAGAGAAGATGCGTTAATGGAACTAGCAATGAATGACTATGATTTTAATTCTGGGAAGAAATTACATCTGTTAGATCTGGAGATCCAGGAAGCGTTTCTGTGTTTCATGGCCTCAATACTAAAAGGTTATAGGTCCTACCTGAGGCCAATAACAGAGGCACCCTCTGAAACAGCCACAGATGCAAGTTCTCTCTTTGAACTACAAGGTAAAGTGTCATAAGCTTTTGTTATATATATATAACTTGTTATTTCAGATTCTTACTCAAAGAATAAAAATATTTGCAGCGTTAGTACTGTGAATGATGGTAAAAAATCAAGTGCAGAAGAAATTTCATAGTAGTGGCAGAGATCACAGAAAGTTTATTGCTCCTTAGTGTAAAATGTGGTGACTTCTAGTGAGGACTTTTTTTTCTAGGCATTCTTACATGCTTCCAATCTTGTTTTACAGGTTTCCTCAAAAGTAGAGATCGCTCACATCAGAAGTTCTATACGTTGATGACCAAAACTCAGATGTTTATTCGCTTCATTGAAGAATGTTCTTTTGTCAGTGATAAGGATGCAAGCCTTGCATTTTTTGATGACTGCGTAGATAAAGTAAGCAAATTTTCATATGCGTTGTGTTGTTTTTTAATGTCTCCAGTTGCTTATATTATCTGATGTACTACATGGCAGAATATATTTGAAATGTAAACTTATTTCAGTCTTTACTTCTTTTTTTCATAGTTTCCTACTGGAGCTTTCAGTTTTCCTTTATTTTTTTTTAGGCTTCATTTCAGACTCTTGAAAGTCTAAATGTATTATGAGAACAAATCAGCATTGCTGACTTTCATATGTATATAAGCTTTGAAATACCGGCCTATAGTAAGAAGGGAAGTATTCTGACTGCAAAGTAGCAACTTGAAGGCTCTTTATCAGAGAACTATATTCCTTAAATATAACTGAGAGCATTTATTTTTATAAATGTATAATATTTTATGCAGCAGTTCAGGACTGAGGTTGATGAGCAGCACAGTAGCTGATATGAGGCAGTCTCATATTTTAATTATTTTGAATAGAGCGTTACTTTTTTTTTTCCTTTTTCAAACATGCTGGCCAGTCCTTTCTAATAATAATTCTCCGGTTACTGTTAAAGTCTTAGGATTGTACTGAAACTGAATAATTAAAACAAATCTTTCTCAATCATCCTTTCATTCATACTGCAGCTACTTCCTACCCTCAATTTCAAACCAGTTTGCTGATGTAAATACCTTAAATACAGTGTTTGTATTAATAGTCATCTTCTCTTAGATGAGTGTTTTCTAATAATACATGTATTACCATCATTTATCGATGGATATGAAAGGTATGGATTTCTTAAATAAGCAAGATGCAGTATTGTGTCTCATACAAGCTTTGCATAAGCTGTTTGTTTTTTTCTGAGTGCCGTTAATCTACCATCATATTTTGTTGCAGTAATGTAATACTTTGCTCTCTGTTGCTCTGTCGTTTGTAATGAGAAGGATGGGTGATTGTTAAGGATATAGTGGCCAGGAGTGTGAAAATGCAACATGATCACAATTGGTGTTTTTCATGACATAAGTTCAGACCTTTTCCTTGATTGGTGCTCACAGTGGTAGATGGTAGAATGTTGGATTTCCCAAATCAGAGTGGATTGATTTTTTTTCAGTCTTTCATGGAAGTATCACTCCAATTTTTAAAAATCCTATGTTGTTTACAAGGAAGGTCCACATTAGGATTATTGAGTACTGTGAGAAACTCGTTCTCTCCAAAGTACATTAACTTCTGAAAAATCATCACCTTTCTGAAGAGGATCCACATAACTGTTTTGATTCTACTTGAAAATTCCTAAAAATATTATTTTTTTGTGTTCAGAAAAACAACTGAAACCTGCAGTCTTATTTCTGTTTGCTTCTACTATAATACAAAAGAAGTCATGAATATTTTAAGAAATTCTACACCTACTTGTCTTCATACTGGCTACCTGTAACATTCTATTCTAGGACACTAATGTTTAAGTAATGCACATGTTGTCTACGATTTCCTGTGAAGTAGGTCACCAGCTGTTTATTCCATAATACTGAAGACTATGTAAATTGCTATTTTGCAGAAAAGACACAGTGCAAAAGAGCTAAAAATGAATCGACATTTGAAAAACAAATCTGAATTCAGTTAAGCTTAAGTTTGAGATGAATGTAAAAGTATGCTATCATGATATTAAATATTCTTTATAGCTTTTGCTAGTCTGAATATTTTATTAGTAGTGGTTCTCAAAAGTGTGCTTCACAGTTTTACAGCATGAGTTTGCAGGCATTTGTAGGTTGGAAATTGATTTAAATACAAATATTTATGTAATGTTCACTCTGATTATGCTAAAGTTCAGTTTAAAAGGTCTACAGCGTGTAGCGCGTGCTCTCCTGTTTGTCAGTTAGTGTTTAAAAATGGGAGGTATCATAAACAGGAATATACAAATGTGACTAAATACTTCTGGACACTACTAAGTCTTCATTGTGTTGCAGGTTCTCTCTTACTAATGTTAAATAGAAGCTGACACTCACATAGTAACTGCATTTTGAATAAACACCCCTATCTGTTCTGTTTCATTTGTGGAATGGTTTATGAGGGCACTGGAATTGGTGTCCTAGCTAATGTTATTTTACCTTGAAATTCAAATAGGTCTCCTGAAAGAGTAGTTCTTAGGCTGGTGATGCCACTGGGAAGATTGCAACTAATCTGTTGGAGCTTTCACCTTTTCTTAAAGGTTAAGTAGGTGCTTGCACAGCTGAAGCTGAGGCTCATATGTTCTAATGCCAGCCATTCTGCTAACTGATGCTGTTGACAGCTTCTTTTCAGTATGAAAATGCTCATAACAGTGTCACGAGAATAAACCTTACATAATACACTTGTAGTTCTCCAACTTGTATTTCTGGCAGTGATGAGCTCTTTATTTTGAGGGGACAACTACCTCTGTTCCTGAGCTAATTGTGGGGGAATTGACACATTGGAAATACTGTGTGTAGGATTTGCCATGGTTTTAGAATTTGCTTGCAAAGCTAGGTTTTCATTGGCATGAGGAAGGTGGTTCCCATGTAAGATCTCGTTAAACAATGGTATGTTTCCTTCATCTTCTCCTGATTCTTCCTGATTTTTTTTTTTTACGGTGCTTACAGTAAAGAAAGTCAAGATATTAAAGTGCACCAAGTAGTGCTGTAGGAACTAGAGTTTTAGGCAGGGTGTTTCATCTTTATGACCAGATATCAAACTTGAATGATTTCATTTGAGTGAATATTTTCTTACATATTGTCTTTCACTAGGTGAACCAGTACATGAAAGGGTGTACGTGAAAGAGTGATGTCATGGATTGAATAATGATAGAACACTTTTTCATAGGTAGTTACAAACCACCGGGTTGAGACAAATCTTATGTACCATGAAATTAGCTATCCATAAAATATTACTTAAGCCCTGCCTCAAATCATTTACAAGAATATTTTAAGCTGAAGAATAATCTGTTCTACATGTTATTTTATCCTAGGCAGCAGACAAAATGGGTAATTAAGAATCTCTTCTGCTGGTGAGAGGCATTGGCTAATTGTCTCAAGTTTTCATTTTCCCATGAACTCAAAAATTACTTCAATTTGGAACATATTTAAGCTACTGACTTTATTGTATTTCACTGCTGAAACTTGTAGCTCTGGGTTTTTTACATCTTTAGAAGATTTCATTTTTGTCTATGTTTCAGGAGCCATATGTTCTTGCTACTTGGCTGATTAGATTTGCTAATACTTTCCATCTGTCTCATGCAGTAAAATGTGTAATTAAGAGCACCTCTTTGTATGTTTATCAAATTTGAAATGTTTAAGAATTTTATTGAAACTACTTGATATATTTCCACCTCTCGGGAGGGAGAGAAATGTAGAAGATGTCATTTTCTGCATGAATCTTCTGTTGCTAAACTTCTATGGCATGAAGAACCATAGATCTTTGGGTTCCGCTGGCTGCTTATTAGCTTCATTGAAGTAATGTACCATTTGGCTGTAATTTGATTTCCATTTAAACCATTTAAATAATGGCTGTGAGTGTAAACTGTGACGGTATTTGAACTGAACACTGGGACTATCAGTATCTGAATGAAAAGCACATTCTGTGTGCTGGGAAGTAAACAGTTTTTGATAGTGCCAACTCTTTGAGATGGAGGCATCTCATCCCGCAAGCAGAAGCAGCACTTATGAGGTATTGGAGCAGACAGAATTGGTCGCAGACGATCTGAGACAAAGCAATACAAATACCAGCAGAAATATTAACTGAAGGCTTGCATGTGGAATGTAATGCACATTATATTAGCTCTGTTCTTAGTGGTTTCTGTAATGTGAACAGTAGCAACAGGAAGCTTGTAGTATTTTGTTAAAGACTCTTCATTTTTTTTTCTCAAAGGGAAACAGTTCATAATTTCCCAGTCTTGTTTGGAGTGGCTGAATGCTGCTTTGGTTCTTTAATTATTTTTTTATCACAAACAACAGAATAAAATGCCTTCAGTTAATTGTTGGACAGTTTTTCTCCCACGTGATCCTGCAGTTTGCTGCTTTGAAGTTTGCCTGGAGCATGCTGCTGTTGATAAAGTAGGAGAATTAATTTGCAGAGAAAGCTACCTTTGAAACTCTTCCCAGCCCTGCAGTTTAATAGGGACTCTTGACTGAAGGTAGCATTGCTGCGATCAACCTCTTTCTCTCAACAACAGCCAGGCTAACAGAACAAAGACATATGGTCAAATTACCAGTTACAAAGATGAAAACAAAACAAGTGTGGATGAAATTTATGCTTTCTGATAATATTGCAAGTTGCCTTTCTTAGCCATGAAGTGCATTGCTGTCCTAGCTATGAGAGAACAGGGCCACCTGATGTCTGCTCTATTTTCATACATACAACCGAGATGTCTGAAAGAGGGGAAAAAAAAGTCTTGAAGCTGTCCTTCACCATTCGGGTGAATTTTTCTTTTTAGAAAGCCCAAGCTACTTCTACCCCCTTTAGGTCAAGTGACTTTTTATTCCATTATTTCTTTGAAGGTGTGTGTATTTCTATCATCTCTGCAAGCACCTGAAATTTCTTGATAGTGTTGTCTGTAGATTCTTTATAGGTTAGATGATTGAATAGTTCGTTACTATTTACAATGCTTGAAATGGAGGTGAAAGAAGCTCTAATTTTTCATGTTTCAAAATAAGGTAAAAGTTACTGCTGCAGTTGCAAACATTTACAGAAATGTTCTTATGCAGAATGATCAGCCTCTTTGTACAACTGCTTACAATAATTACAATAATCACCTGAAAACAGGCAAATCAGAGTGTTTCATTGAGTGTTGACTATTGGTTTGGTAAAGTTTACAAAAAAGATACAACACTTATTGTTCTCACTATAATTTCACAAGGCATCCTTACTCTTAAAATACAGTCCTTTGATGCTGATACAGACTCGGCATTGCTTGATCATATGGCTGTAATAGCAGAAAATACCATAACACTAGGAAACACCAGTAAATACTTCTTTTAATTTCTCTAGGTAGATATGGACAAAACTGGGGAAACACGGCTTATAGAGCTGGATGAGTCATACAAGAGTGAGCATACAGTTTTCATAACACCACCGGAGATCCCTCATCTGCCAAATGGTGAAGAGCACCCTCTACAATACAGGTGACTTAAAAACACAGTAGGATACTGGCCAAAATCATAACAGTGGCCCTTTTGTTGTTTGTTTCTATGTTCTTGTATTAGCCATGAAGTACAGATTTTTTCCTGTTGCTTTTTATTCTGCTGAAGTAAAAACATGTAAATGAAATGCCTAGTATACCAACTCTTTAGAAGTTTTAATGGTTTTGTGCATGTCTCCACGTACACAGAAGCAGTAATACCTAATGAAGATGACTGTATTTTCACATTACATTGTGCTAGCTATTGACGTTTTCTAAAGTTAAAAGTAAAATTAATAGACTCAGTCTGTTGGTGTGCTGCTACTACTGATGATACAATCTGAAAATACTATTTTTGAAAGAGTGCCTTGCAGAGAATCACTGAAAATTGGTGTTACTAATTTAGTAATTATGTCAAATGAGTTTGTCTATTGGTTTCTTCGTTAATTCACAAAATCATTTTTAAATCTAATTTAATCTTTTAGATAGTTTGATATTGTTTATATTGATTTTTATAAGCCTCTGTGATATGATGCTTGCTGGGAACTAAGACAGATTTTTGGATTAACTGGAATCAATACATACTAATACATTTGACACATTAATTAAAGGAAATGTTATTAAAGCAAATGTAGCTAACAATTTAAGTTGCTTACACTGAAATAACATGTTGAGGGACTGTTTCTGTGCAGACTTATGCTCATGAAATCATGCAGATGGTTTAGTAAACCACTTTGTCAATGGTGTCTTTTGAGGTTTTAATCCTGTATTTTCTGTTTCCTCTGTAGCTTCTAGTGCAACTGTGTAATTTTGTTTGCTGTTCTATAGTGTGTTTACTTTGGAACCGCCTTGCGGGAGTTAAGTGACACATTTCTTTTTACAGCTATAATGGGTTTCCAGTATTAAAACTAGATTTGTTTGAACGACCTGAAGGATTTCTTACAACACCTAGTAACAAACTGTCCTCAAAAACCAGTAGTCCCAACAGCCCGTCACCGATGTTCAGAAGAACTAAGCAGGTACTTGCAGGTATTCTTATAGTGTGAGCTACTTTAGAAAATATTGGCTTGTTGCATTCATTTTCTGTTCAGCTGTAAAGACTGACATTGAAGAGGCTGCAGCCTAATGATTCTTTGCTGATGTGGAGAATATAAGATAGCAATGCTAATTTTTCTTTGAATGTTTACTTGTACTTACTGTTTTTGCTTATAATGAATTGTACAGGGTTCCTGGGCACAGATGGCCACTTGCTGTGCTGTCTCCACTCCTTCAGTGTTCTTTATCCTGTTCTCCATGAGCATTAAGGCCAGGTTGGATGGGGCTTTGAGCGATGGAAGGTGTCACTGCCCATGGCAGGGGGTCTGGAACTAGATGTTCATTAAATTCCCTTCCAGCCCAAACCATTCTGTGATAAACTGCTGGGCTTCCACATCCACTTCTTGTTTGTTTTTTCACTACCTGAGATTTCAAGACAGGCTCTAACCTTCTCATATGTTACAAAAATACGTACACAGAATAATAAGCTCATGTTTCTTGAAATTTAGGATGGGAGTACTGCACAGCAACTGTATTGTAATCCCTCAGTTTGCTTTCATTTTCTTTTCAACTTCAGCATGAACAACATATTCAATCATGTAGTTCCTGTAGATAAAAATGATGCATATTTGGTTTTAACATTTCTATTTGTGTAATGTCTGTGTAAATACACAAATAATGGTTTTTGATTCTTTACAGGAAATTAAATCTGCACATAAAATTGCTAAGAAGTACTCATCTATACCACAGATGTGGTCCAAGTGTTTGTTACGTCACTGCTATGGTCTTTGGTTTATCTGCCTTCCTGCATATGTGAAAGTGTGCCATTCAAAAGTTAGGGCTCTGAGAACTGCATATGATGTCCTACAAAAAATGCATACGAAAAAAATAGATCCGCCTGATGAGGTAAAATAAGCCAACCCCAGAACTTCAGAAATAGCCCGCAGTTTTAATGAATGGAGTATGTATTTGACTGTAAAAGGACAATACTAAATGTGTGTATTTTCAGGTGTGTTACCGAGTACTTATGCAACTGTGTGGACAGTATGGTCAGCCTGTGCTAGCAGTGAGAGTACTTTTTGAAATGCAAAAAGCTGGCGTTGACCCTAATGCCATTACTTACGGCTATTACAATAAGGTAAGTATTTTCAAAGGGTGTGTGTGTGTGAGCATTTTTATCAAGGCAAATGGAAGCAATCAAAATAAGCTTCAGTTCAGGTGTAATTCTATCATTTCAACTAATCAGAAGAAATTCAAGACAGAATAATTGTTGTCTTCACCTTTGTAGGTTTAGAAGTCTACTTTTATAACTGCCAATGTAACCCAGTTTGAAATGAAGTTAATGATTCACACCTGACTGTTCCTTTGGATGACTTTATTTGACTTTGATATTTCCAAAATAGGCCGTTTTAGAAAGTACATGGCCTTCAAGCAATCGAGGTGGCTATTTCCTATGGATGAAGATAAGAAACGTTGTTTTAGGAATAGCACAGTTCAAGAGAGCATTGAAAAAACTGCCAGCAAGCACATCACATACGGCCGTTCCTGGTAGAGTATTCAAGTACTTTTCTTTATCTCAATGCTGAGAAATTATTTCAAATAGCTTTCTGTTGTATAATTCAAATAGCTTTCTGCTAAATAACATAATCATCATTATCCTGTTTTTCACTTTTTTATGATAGGGGGACTTTCAGACTTCAGCAACAACACATCATGCAAAGAAGAAATCAGGCAAGGGAAAACTTGTCTTCAAGATATACAAGAACAAAAAGAAGACAAGAGAGAGAGTGACTCCAGTTCTTGTATGTATCTTGTGAATACAGATACCTAGTTCACTGTGGATATATGGGGATTTCAGCAGAGCTATGTGGGGCAGTTGACTGTTTTACAGTGAATGTGTGTGATAATGCCATAATGCCAGTTTATGCTCATGCCTGAAGTTCTTTTTTCTAAGTGCAACTAACTTAGATTTTAAAATTGCATTTTTTTCCCCTCCTCAGTTTCAATAAGTTATGATAATAGAAAAGACAAATGATAAGTACAGCGTAATGGTTTTGTCTTTAAAAAAAAAATAATAAAATTGCTTTAAAGGCCTAATCAACCGGAAGGCCTCTTCTACCAGTCTGTTTTCTTCCTAAATCCCGTAAGAGGAGAATGACTGAGTATTTGCAGGTCTGTGAGATCAGGTCTAAATTATTCATCTCCCTAGAATTCCTCTAAATCAAGGAGATCAAAATGAGAATGGCTTTCGATTTGCTGTGGACTTCCTTTAGGTTTCTGCTCATGATTTCCTTAACTGCAGTTGGGAAGCATAATCTCTTTATGAAAATGTGTAACAATCAGATTTATAATAGCCATACATTTGTACTATACAGTTCCCCATACACAACTCATTGAAAATACTCTTCATAATAAAAGTTGTCCCTTGTAATATAATTATTTTAAAATTTTCGGTGTATTTTCCCTACAGCTGTTGTAAAAGTCATGTTGACAATGAAATATCCATAGATCAGTTCTAGCTTTAAAATCTTTGCACAACTAAATATCGACCTATGTATTATGGGATATATGCAACAAGCTGTCATTTTAATCCTGCTTGAAATGTCTAATAGGTAATGAAAACTTGTTTTAAGTTAATTTCTTTGATTCTGAAGAACTGTCTGTCTTTTTCTGTACACAGTGTCCGAAGTGGAGAGTGCAAAAGGGAGTGGTGACTGTCTACCTAAGCTAAATTATCATAACTCAAGTAACGCCAAAGCTGCTTCTAGCATAGTGCGGCTCAATGGTACTGTTGACAATACGACAGCAGAAGCTAGCACTGGTAAGTGGAAAAGAAAATAAATTTGGATTCTTGTGTAGTTTTTTCTTACATGTATTTCATTTTCAGTAAGACCTCTATGGAGCATGCCTTGAGGTCATTTGTCCCCATAACTTGCAGCATTTTATTGTTGTAACAGCAATGGCCGATAATATTTGTGTGAGTGAGTTTAGGTTATAGGCTGCATATGCTATTTCAAGATTTCTGAATAGTTTGCATTTCCAGATTTATTTCTCTTTTCTTTTTTGCTGTACTTTACATCTGCTTACAAAATCCTGAGTCTTCTGTTTTGTTCTTATAAACTCCAGCAGCTCATAATTCTTTCAGTATACTTGAAAGAAACTTCTAATTGCTTTCACATGTAACAAGTGATGACAAATCTGGATACTGTAATACTGTTATCTGGGCTTGAAATACTGTAATGTTGTCTTTTAAACTCTGTATCCTTATGCCCTGATAAAAACAACGGAAATTTCTATGACGAGCTCTTATTGTAGGCTCTATTTCTAATACATCAGGTTAGAAAGCGTTGCTTTTTTGCTATTTCCTAGATATCTTTGCTATCCTATCCATAGCTTTCAAACCTCTTAATAATACTTCTCCAAAAGAACTGTATTGACTCCCTTTTAAATGTTTTATCATCTGACCATTTGATGGGCAAGTAATACAGAGGTTAGTTTTTTAAGCTTATTTTTTTTTAAAAAGCTATGATCATGGTCATCTCAACTTTTTGATCACTAGTACAATACATAGCGAATTTCATCTCTTAGTGTTGTAATCTGAAAGATGAACCAAACTTGTATTCTTTTATTATTTCGTTTAGTTTTCTTGCATAGCAAGAAGGAAAGTATCTTATCTCATCTGTTTTCCAGAGAGTTCTGCAGGATTGCTGTTTACATCATCTTTTGAGGATGCCAATGAAGCAGAAGTTATAAAAAGTAAATCCTTAAGAAAGAGACATAAAAGTGCAGTAGAACCTGACTTGAGGGAGATACCATGGGAAAGCAGGAACCGCAATCTGAGCGGAGACGGCTTAGTGGGACTCATGATCAATAGAATAAATCAGGAAGCAAACCCTGGAGAAATAGTTGAAAAACTAGGAGCTGATGCCAAAATCCTATCTAGTGCATTACAGAAAAGCATAAGGCCAAAAACTCTTAATATCAGAACTTCCTCCTTAGGATCTAAGAGAGAAAGTCTGGAGAAAGAATCTAGTGATGAAGATGCAGGTTTTGATTGCAGTTTTACAGATAAAACAGAGTCTCCAGTTATCTTTGATTTGGAAGACTTGGATGCTGAACCTGAAACATCTACAACAGTGAAGTCCTCCAGTGAAAAACCTAAAAGGCTGCAACGAAAGAGCAGCTTTCCAGTAAAGCCAGTTGAAAAGACAGATGTTGAGACTGGATTTGATCCACTGTCCCTGCTAGTTGCTGAGACAGAACAGCAGAAAGAGGATGAGGAAGAGGATGATGATAGAAGTGTTTCAACCCCGTCTGCAAGGCGAGATTTAGCTGAAGAAATAGTCATGTATATGAACAACATGAGCAGCCCTTTGTCAAGTCGTGCCCCAAGCATTGAGTTACAAAAACCCTTTGATGACAGAAGTGCTAATAAAAAGAGCCCAACAGTCATCCAACCATGTAGGAGGTCCAGCCTTCCCCCAAACTCCCCAAGGCCTTCCAGTCTTATCAAATCCAAGAGTTATCACATGAAAACTGAAGAAAAGTCGAGAGATAGGCTTTGGTCCTCGCCAGCATATTCCCCAAACAGTCCAGCAAAGGAACATCCACAGGAGGCAACTAGTGCATTAACACTTGTGTCTTCACCATCGTTCAACCTGGATACACTGTTAACACCTAAGTTCGATGTTCTAAAAAGCAGCATGTTTTCTGCTGGAAAAGGGGTTGCAGAGAAGGCTAGCAAGTGGTACTCAAAATTTACAATGTATGCTGCATCCTCAAAGGTAATTTTCTGTCATTCCTTGTTTTAGGTACTGTGTAAAACAAAAACAAAATTTTTTACAAAAGTCTTTCCTTTATTTATATTTAATCACTGGCTCCTATGTGGTGAATCCCCAATTTGAATGACGTGCATGGGGGTAAACAGTTTAAATTGTTTTAATCATGTTTGAATTGCCAGGGCCTTAATTTTATTGTCCTGAATGGAACAGTGATTCTATAGAAAGCATCAATGGATTTTCCTTAAAGTAGTTGCATATTGTAGAAGTTTTGGCCATGCATGGGTTTAGAGTATATTTAATGGAAGAACGTAAGTATGCTGTAGTGTGTTGACAGGATGGAGAAGACTGCTCTGTCTTTTTGTCAGAAAAAAATAAACTTACTTAACTAAACAAAAAATATTAAAATGAACAATAAAGTTCAATCCTTTACAGCTTTTGCGAAAGAAGGGAAAAATGGTTGTATTAATTAATAAAGTGGTTGAAGAGTAGTTCTGTAGTGAGGTCATTTGGTTGGATTGTTTTTTTCCTGTGATGAACTCAAACCAAAACTCATTTATTCCTAAACCTTGGGAATGAAAACAGATGCAGTTTGCTGTTGGTGCTACCACCGTATGGTCTTGATGTGGCTAAAACCAATCAGAATAATTAGAGTCGATGATGTCTTGTCTATTCTATGTGTGTTCCTACAAGTGCTCTTATAGCAATAAGTAAAAAGTTGTAGGGTTAAAATGTTTGTCTTCTAACAGAAAGATCTAAATTAAAAATCTTTACGAAAAGAATCTTCATGTAGCTATTTAGGTGAGTGAAACTCACCTTGTTTCATGTTGGTTCAGAATACAGATCTGAGCTGAGTGACTTTCCAAGGAGGTAAATTCATGCCTTGAACTTTTAGTGACACAAAGAAAGTTGCCTCTTATTTTCTGGAATATTTTTGTTCTCCTTTTCTCAGTGGAATTTGCTTTCTTGTCTCAGGATCAAAATTCAGACCGAGCAAGTGTTTCATCTCTTGGAGCTCTAGATTCAGAGTCTACTTCGTTAACTGATGAAGATGTCTGCAATGACTTTGAAAGTGCTTCTCCTCAGGAGAATACCACGTCAGAAATTAAGGGAATTGGCCTAAGCAGGACAAGCCTAGAAAGCTCAGCTTCCCACGATGGCTCATCAAAGCAATTTGACCAGTGTGGTAAGAGACAGCTTTTGTGTTGCATTCATCGATCTGAACAAAGTATTTATATTTTTAGAAGTTCTTTCATAATTCTTGGGTTGGGATCATCTTAGACAGTAATCCTTTATGTGGGGGGGAAAAGTGCATTTTTTTTCCTTTTTCTACTTGCAAACTCTTATTCATGCAGGTAGGTCTGTACCTATGGACATTTTTATTCTAGAAACTTGTTTTGGGTGTTATTTCTTGTGAAATAGCTTGCAGAGTAACATCCTGTGCCTAAATAAGTTTCTGGGTGAGGCAGCACCTCTTACCCTTCCTTACTTTTTGTCCGGACAGAAAGTGTGGATAAGAATTACCTGATCTGTAAAAATTGTTTCCAAGCTGCCAACTGTTGGAAAAGAAGAAAACTGGACATATGGAAATTCTGTGTTGGTAGATTGCATTTTCGCTGGTGTTGGTGCTGGGCAGATGGCAGCTTCACACTCCAGTTTTGCAATTCTTCCTCTCTGAAGTGTATCTGATTTGCTGCATCTTCCATCACACGTTTTTTAACTGTAGAATTGTTTGACCAGAAAGACAGTTTCCGGAACATGCAATTTCAGTATAATTAATACTTTGGGTTTCTTTTTTCTTTTATTGTTAATAGGTTCTATTTCCAAGTTTCCTTTACCTGACAAATCCGAGTTGATATCTTCTTGCAGTACAAGTAGTACCAGCGTGTTTCAGAACTATGCTATGGAGGTACAGAATGATTTACTGATACTTAATTGATATGCTAGAAGCTTATGTCTTGAAATGTAAAATCTAAATCACAATTTAAAATTCAAGCTTAAAACTAACCCACTGGGAAAATAAATATTTCTGTAGCAGAGTTGGTTTTGGTGTATTTCATGAGGATAGGTCCTGATGCCAGTCTATTTGTTACAAATAAACCAAGACCTTCCAAATTTATTTTTGCATTTAATATTTTTTCAGTGTTCATTCCAGTCATTTTCCATATAACTTGCCTGCTATTACAATTTGGATTTAAGATCTAATTAATTAATTTGGATTTAACTGTTCCAACCTAAGCAAGAAAATGAACATGTGGCCAAATTCATATATAGGTGGTGAGCAATATTCATCTAAGTGCAAAGATTTTTTTGGCGTATAATTCTGTTTAGGTGCTTTGTAAAAGAAAAGTAATTTTGAGAATGTGTAATGGTGGAATTCTGTCATCTGCTGTATGCAGGTCCTTATCTCAAGCTGTTCGCGGTGCCGAACTTGTGACTGTTTGGTTCACGATGAAGAAATTATGGCAGGTTGGACAGCGGATGATTCAAATCTCAATACTACATGTCCTTTCTGTGGCAATTTATTTCTGCCTTTTTTAAGCATAGAAATTAGAGATCTTCGGCGACCTGGAAGGTAATAACGCATTATTTGAATTTTCCTCAGTTTTGAATGCTCATTTTTGTGATTTTTTTTTTGTAGTTTTAAAAAGATAACGTTAAGCTTTTGTTTTCCATGCAGGTATTTTCTGAAGTCCAGCCCATCTACAGAAAACATGCAGTTCCCACCGCTTTCTTCAAATCAAAGTGGGAAGTTCTGTAATACGGCAGCTACTGTTGGCCTTGGTACATCTCTAATGTCTGTTCAAGAAGATTTAAATTCAGATAGGTAAACATGCAAATTCTGGTTCTGTTTACGTGGAAATTACTTTATTCTTTGTGGATGTGCACTTATTCCTTATTAAATTTCATATGATACTTAGGTTCTCTGAAGAGAACTTGATTTAAGAGAGTATCTCCTTACTGCCTCTTTATCTCTAAATTGGCCGCATCGTGCTCTTTCAACATGGTGTTCAGCTTCATCCATGATAAAATACTTGCAGAATTACAGTTGTCTATATGAAGTTTTGTGTACCCTTTTAGGATGTTTGTGTCCATTACCAGTGCAAGGGGAGATAAAACTTTATCTGTAGCATGAGTGTGGTGGCTGACAAGGTAGAATTGGCAGTGTCAGGTCTATTCTACGGGACTTCTAGTTTGTTTCTGCCTGTTTGTGTACATGTTTGAGCACTCAGAGAGAAACAGAATGCTGACATTCTTAACTTTTTATTTTCCCCTAGCAAATCTAAGCAGCATGACAGTATTTGTGCCAGAAGTATCCAGATCCCCTCCGGAAGAAGACAAAATGCCTCTGGGTCAGAATGTACAAGTCACCCTGTAGCAAGGAGTATCAGTACTTTTGGTCCACTGGAAGAGGACGAGAAGGAAAACCAGAAGATCAGCCATATCATTCCTACTGGTAGCCTGCCTGCTACTTTGCAAGGACCAACAGTGTGTAGTTTTTCTACCTTAAATGTCACTGTTTCAAGTGTGCAATAGATTCAGAAAATGTGTAAACATTAATTAGGAAAACAGATTTAACTATCCAGAGTTACCAGAAATAGTAGGTTGTATTATTTATACTAATATTTGTTGCTTTTAGATGTTGGTATCTCCCAAAAAGCATTCATAAGATGTTATAAAGATAGTTACATTCCAATTAACAGCATTTTTATTTTTTTTTATCATAGGATCCCTTGGGCTTAGAATGGCGCTTACCTAGTCCTGATCCTATAACGGTTCCTTACCTCAGTCCTCTAGTGGTATGGAAAGAGCTTGAGAGCTTACTTGAAAATGAAGGAGATCATGCAATAACAGTGGCGGACTTTGTAGACCATCATCCTATTGTATTCTGGAATTTGGTGTGGTATTTCAGACGCTTGGACTTGCCTAGCAACTTACCAGGATTAATTCTTTCTTCTGAGCACTGTAATAAAAACTCAAAGGTATGGAATCAGATAAGAAATTATTAGTTATTTCAATAACTCTCAGGAATGTGTCATACAATGTATTGGGCCCAGTCCTGAACTGATAAAAAAAAAAAAAAAAAAAAAATGTGTCAACTGTAGGGAAATAGTGTAAATCTAGAATCTGGGCTCAGCAGTACTTGTGTGGGGTAAGTGTTTAGCTCTTACTAGTCACACTGTGGTTTGTGTCTTCAGTTACAAAGGCAGTAAGTTTCTGATTGGTTTTATTGCCGCTTGATGGCAAGTTGAGCAGTAGGAGGAGGAGAAGGAGGTTATGATTTTAGAAGTGTAGGAGGATGCACAAAATACTTGCTACATGTCACTGACATTCTGTTCAGTTTTGGCTTTCTCTGTGAACAACCTGGTTTTCCAGCAGTTTAACATTAAAAGCTTTTTACTATGTGACCTGTAGATTTGAAGATATATTTTAAATATGAAAGTTTTCATTACTTTGTAATAAAATACCTTTATGTATGCATTTTCCTGTTCAGATTCCACGAAACTGTATGTCAGAGGACAGTAAATATGTTCTTATTCAGATGCTATGGGACAATATGAAATTGCATCAGGATCCAAGGCAGCCTCTGTATATTTTGTGGAATGCTCAGAGTAAGCTTTGTTTCTTGTGGTTTCCTTTTTTGGTACAGATTTTTATTGTTGTTTTAGATAGTTATTCTAACACAGAAAAACATTGAGCAACTTAATTTGAGCAACTGAAGAATGTGTTTTGGAAAAATATTATTTTTTTGTGTGGATAGATCACACAAGATACATGACTGAATTTTGATCATACTACTTTTTGTCTTGCAGGTCAAAATCGCACTCTTTTGTTTGAGAGTGAGTGTTAAGTTTGGTGTTGCTATTGTGACATGTTTTGGGAGGGAGGGTGGCTGTATGCTTAGCAGTAAAGTGCTTGAACAAATTTAGTTTTCCAGCATATCTGTTTCAAATCATTGACCAGTATTTCCAATGGCTTTTTCATCATTGTGAAGGGGCGAATAAGAGGGAATATGTTTGTGATGTACTGAACTTACATTGACAGTTTATCCACTTAGCTTGTTTTCTTATTTTTGGAGTCTGCTTACTGAGAATTTTGTTGCCACTATTAGATCATATGCCTGGAAATATGCCTCATGACCCATTACAGCTGTTGAGTTTTCTCCTATGTGCTTTTTGTTTCTTTACATTGGTATTATTTTGGTTGGATGTTTATTGTTCTTTGCTCACTACATATATGCCATTTTTCACAGTTCTGTAGCATCCCACTTTGTTAACAACTTTTTACTTGTTACACAAAGAATGTATTTATTCTTACAGCTTTTCTAATGTTTTTCAGCCCAGAAGTACCCAATGGTCCATTTATTGCAAAAAGATGATGATTCTTTTAATCAGGAAATCCTGAAAAGTATGGTAAAAAGTATTAAGATGAATGATGTGTATGGACCAATGAGCCAAATACTGGAAAGACTGAACAAATGGCCACATGTTAAAAGACAGAGGTAAGAATACAAACATGCCAATCTAGAGCAAGCTTGAACAGCAATAAGGCTATTGTAATACAAACAATATTTTTATAGTGCTTTTTAACAGAAAGATTCAGTTTTCCAGCAGTGTTCTTAAGCTTATCACTCAGTCTGGTAAATATTTTTCTTATTTTTTTCCTCTTCATGCTACAGCCACCTCTGAATGATGGCAAATCAAGTATGGAGTGTGTATATGTGTATTTTGTTACTAAATATAACATACTTATAGATTATAGCACAAACTTAAAAAACAAAAGCAAGAAAAAACCCACATCCCTTATTCCTGGTGTGTATTCAGGGAGTAAGAGGTGTTAAGTTTGCAGTAACAAAAAAGAATGGAAGCTAAGAAGAGAGGCTAAGTCCTGTATTATTTAGCAAATTATTTTCATTAGCAGTGGAGTTACTCAGAATTATTTTTCTATTAACGTCTTTCCTGCCTGGATTTAATTTTTACTTATTGTAGGGTATATAGCAGCCTTTTCAACAGTTGGAGCTTTGCCAAGATGTTTATTTGGTTGTATGCCCTCTTCATGATAATGTAGAAATGCAGAAAAGCAGACCCTTTACCTGTTTGTTACATTTGGTGGAATTTCCACACAGATAAGCTACTTGTTGACCTAGGGGAGAGAATGTAATTAAATAGCTTTGTTCCTTTATGAAACCAGGATAAGAATTGCCAAATGTGTATATATAATTATATATAATATTAAAAAAAGGCTTATGATAGCATTCCAATTCTGTCCTCTTTTCTTGAGAGGAGAGACTAATGAGTAGAGTGAATGGCAGGAGAAGTTGAACACTTCCTTCTTAAGTTGGTGTTCTTTCAGTTGCGGGTTGAATCACTGGCATGTTGAGTGCTCTAAGTGCATGCTTCACTATGGGTCCTGTTATAATATCCACTGGTGTGGTGGAAGTTGTCTCAAGGACCTGCCATAAGTGATCTCCATATCTCAGAAGTCCAGAGCATTCTCCAGAGGTCAAAGCTGACAACATTTTAGAGGTGATGATAGGGAATTATGTTCAAGGTGCCATTTCTTATCTTTAAGTGATTCAGTCTCTTCTTAAGAGTAGTTGTGTTCTGTTTTTTTTTTTTTTTTTTTTTTTTTTTTTGTATTTAGCATATAAATTGATGCTTTTTTGTTTTTTCTACAATTTCAGGAGCCTTTATAGAGAAATATTATTTCTTTCACTTGTTGCCCTAGGAAGAGATAACATAGATATAGGTAAGTTTTATTACATGTGTTTATATGAATAATTTATGAATGTATGCAAACTATTTCCAGACTCCTCCCTCCCCCCCCCCCCCCAAAAAAAAACAACAAAAAACTATAGTCGCGTGTGTAATTCTACAGTAAGTGCTGAATAAAATGACTTCACACTGTGCTGTGTGTTTTTTACTGCTGGTAAGTGTACTAGCTGTCGTTATTTTTGGGTCATTGTTTCAAGCATGGTACATAACGGTTGTCTTTTTATTTCTACAGATGCTTTTGACAGAGAATACAAAATGGCCTATGATCGTCTCACAGCTAATCAAGTGAAGAATACTCATAATTGTGATAGACCACCAAGTACTGGAGTGATGGAATGCAGAAAGATTTTTGGAGAACCATATCTTTAAATATACCTAGATAAAGAGGGGATATCTATGGTGTATACCTGTGTAAAATAACCACTTCAGTCACAAGGAACATCTCAGTCTTCAGTGTTCAAGAACGTATGTACGAGTGTACCGTGGTAGACGGCCTTGGAAAAATTGGGCCTATCTACAGTTGTGGAAATGGACAGAGTGAAACATGGGCCAAATATTATTTCCCTGTCCTTTGCCCGTAGTGCAAACCAATGTATAGAAAGGAAGATTCTAAACAAAATGAGTTTTCTAACTTGGGACAACATAATACAGTTCCCTTATTTAAAAATAAAAAAAAAATAAAAATGATAAAACAGGTGGACAGAAACAATGCACTGAAACTAACATGAGCAAAGCAAATTTTTCGAAATCTATTGTTTACATAGAATATTCATGATGTTATGAAGAGCATACAAAGTTGTATTATACATATTTTAAATTGTTTATAGTAAGTTGATATTTTTTTATTTTTTTTAAATTACTGGAGTGAATTTTAAAAGGACTTGCTGAATAAGCAATACAGTGCTTATTTGTTTTGCAGGACACTGCTATTTATAGTAACTTGTCCAGTTACTTTTGAAGACTGATTTTTTTTTTTTTTAAAGCAGAACAGAAAATGTAAACCTTCACCTAGACAGTACTCTAGATACAGGATTTCTGTCATGCACACATGGAAAACGTGTTACCACAGCAATCAGCAGGAAGGAATGGTGAATGTCTGTAGAACTCTACTAACAACACACTGATATCTCTGTAAAACAATTCTGTAGGAATATCTTTCTCTCCTGTTTCCCTTGCTCCCCAGTAAAGAGAGAGTCTGTAGCATATTGAAGAGTCCTACAGATGATTTTATGGCATCGGTACATCTCAGCAGTTGATATTTGCTAACGTGACCTCATTACAGACATGATACAAAGCAAATAACAGCATGCAAGAAGTTCTTCATAAAAATGCAGTGTTCAGAGTCTTGGTGGATGTGTTTGAAACACACTAAATATGGCGCATATATAATGCTAATCCAAAGCTTTTAACTACAGTAGATAAAGCAACCTTGCTACAGGGAATATATAGGGAATGTAACTTATTGTGGCATATTGTGAATAGTTAAATGTACTTGGAATGTCTAGTCTTTCTTTCACAGGCAAAACTTTTTCTTTTCTGTGAAGAATAATGCTATGTCAGTCCTTGTGGTGGAGTCATGGCTTTTTGAATTATGTTTTCTTGTTCTAGAGATTTCAAAAAAAATAAAAAAAAGTGTTCTCCATCACATAGCAACTTCACACCAGAAGGCAGGCTTACAGAGAAAATATCAGAAGTCTTGTATGGAGGTGGGAAAAGAGCCACTGAATTGTACAAAATGCCCTAAACAAATTAAGCTAGACTTTAACAAATACCTTTATTTTTTTCTTTAATGATTCTCCAGTTGTAATTTCTTTTAGTTGTTGTAATACATGTAATTCTAAATATTCATCTATTTCTATAGGAATAGATGTATTCCTGTAGGTCTTGTATCTTGGTCTGCTTACCAGCAGGTATTTGTTTAAATATCTTTAGTTTGCAAGCGTGATAATACAGCAATATTTAGGTAGCCTGAAAGGACATAAACTTTAAAGCTCATGTTTACTTTACTAAATGAAATAGTGAGCCTCTTAGCAGCACTACTTCTCATTTAAGCCTCTATGATGGTCTATGTAACTTCTTCCCAGTCCACTCTAAAGTAGTAAGAAGCTGCTGCCCTAAGGAGAACAGACTTAAAATTTGTAGAGCTGCAGGTAATTGCATCTTGAAGTAAATGCAGTCTTGCTGGATACAACTTTTGTTGGGTATTGAATGCCTCTTCTCTAGCCTGCTGCTAATTACGTAGCTGAGTTTTTGGGTTTTTTTTTTTTTTTGAAGTTTCCCCCACTCTGAGGTGGAGCTGGCAATGTTACACTTACCAACGTTTTTCACGTTTAATTTATTTTAACAATTTGTGATTCTCTCGTTTGTACTGCCACACTTGTAAAGTATTCCTCATGCATGAGCTATACCTACTTTTTCACCTGGGTACATTGTTCACTATCAGTGTAGGGTGAACACGTACCCACTTCATTCTTCCAAGGTATTGTGAAAAATACCAGATTATTTTTTAACATTCATTGTAAATACCTTAGTGTGCATGTACGCTCTGCTCTGTACAGTATCTACACTGTATTTACCAAGTAAAAGCTGCATACAGTAATTGCTGTGTATATAAACTCATCCCTATTTGTGCTGTGTACAGTGTAGTGCTCCCAGCTCTCTGCAGTTTTGTTTCCCACATCATTTACCACTTGGGGCAGCCGCTGTTTTATAGCACCTTCAAGCCATGAAGGAAGGCAAATGCTTTTTCCAGAGCTGCTGTGGTGTGTTAGAGGTACTGAGCTATGAAGCAAGCTTCACACACTCTATTTTAGTCTGACAGAAGCAACTGAGCCTTGTCTCTAACCGCCTCTCGTTTACTAGGACATTACACTGTAACTGTGTGCTAGCACAAGAATAGATGCAACACTTGTAATTTGGCCCGCTTCCACCATTCTAGTCCCGACTTAGCTGTAAGTACTTCCAACTGTCTTCGTATTTATAATGCCAAGTTTGCCACTTCATTCAGATATCAACAGTCCTGTCAGTATTATCAGAAGAGTATATGCTGTATCATGGAAAGGATTTGTGTACACATCATTAAGATAAACAATCTCGCATCCTCAGAGTTGCACTCCTGAAGCATTGCTGATGTTCATTTGGGTGTGCTTTTAAATTAGTATCATGTAGTAGTTCATCGAGTGAAATCATTATACTTAATGAATTGTTTTATAAAGTCTGTTGCAAGTCAGTCCACTGTACAAATATTATAAAAGATGTAGTTGGAATAGTTGTTACACTTTAAGTGGGAAATTCTCCTCATTCATATCACGATGTTCAAAATGTAGGTCCTGGGTGGATAATTTTTAAGCATCATACAGTTCAATGTTGAAACAGTTTTCAAATCTCACTGTCCTTTATTAGTAAAGCGATTTGAGTATATTTTCCAGTACCGCAAAGATGGATAAATATTTGAGACATATTTTCAATTTAAAATTTTGTATGAACTGAATTTTCTCCTTTTGTGTACTAAATAATGCTTCTGTCAAAAACCTTAAAGGTTATACATTTGCAGTGCAATATATATTTTGCTTTACTTATGGTTCCACTGGAATAATTATTGGAGATGAAATAGTGAAATGTGAATAGAAATCGTGCTGTTTCTCTGACACTGCTATTTCCCATTTTGAGGTTTGCTGTTGGTACAGTTACAGCCTGATGGATTAGATTTCCACTGACTAGTTAAGCGATTTGTACCCCCAAGAAAAAGGCAATTCCTGCACGTAAAATCTTTGTATAACAAATGGGAGATGCAAATAGTAATAATAGAGAAGGGTATTTCTGGAAATTATCTCATTGCAATTTAAAAATGGTACTTTGTTAGTCTGCAAGCAGCACTTTTTAAATGAATGGTTGTAGATTTGTAAATATGTAATGTTTAAATTTTATTTACCAAAAATACAGTATGTTGGATGTTTGCTTTGGTTTGTAGTTCCTTTAAAATATGCAAGTCAGTGTTCACAATGTTAAATTTTTTTTTGTCTCATCCAAAAAAGTTTTACAGTGAGTCAATAAAAAGCTTAAAATCCTTCTGGTTATTTTCATTAACACTTTATTAGCTGGATTAGAGTGACAGGAATGTCTGCAGCTCAACTACATTGTATGCTCACAAGAGACGTCGTTAACAATAAACCTTTCAGGTTTGTTGATAGTTGATGCTAGTGGCATTTTTCATAGTGCTTAGATAGAAGACAGCACTAACAACAAGAGTTAGTGCTGGGAACAAGGATCTGTAAACTTCAGAGATCAGTGTCAGGATGAAAACAGAACTCAACTCTTTCAGCTTCCTCTTGTTGTAGTATCTCTGATTCCTGGTTTTAGCTTCTACTAGCAGTAATGTGATATTCTAACCCAGATCTGTTTGGTCTCTTTAACGTAAGATGTCAATTCATATAATATCACTCTGTTGGTAGCACTTACCGTAACTTTTAGGGGATTGTATTGCATCTGATCACAATTTAAAAGAAGCCATATGGATAGCTTCCATGGTTGCTGTGCAATTCTCGAATCCTATGTTCTTCTGCATGCTTTTCTGTGTACAGTTTTTGTATATTCTGTGTACAGTTTCTTGGACATAGGTGAAGAATATTGATTATAGATGCTTTGTAGTGGCTTTCACCTGAAAGGATGAAAACTGCCTCCGTGTAGGGAAGTCATGGCAAACTAGCTACAACACAAACCTCTGGAACTGGTATGCTCATTGCTTTAATGCAATATGAGGGAGTTCATTTCTGAGATGCAGAACGTGTGTCTACACAGGGCTTCTGAGCAGTGTAGTTCTGTAAGGGCAAACCATAAAGGTCTGATTCTCTTCCCATTAAGTAAAGATCATTGATTTTGAGTTTAAGCAGCTCATTAGATAAGTGTGGTTCTGAAAATACCATTTTAATGAGTAAACATTCTATGCTGAAAATCAGTTCCATTGCCTTAAGGGGCTCAGCCACACCCAAAACCTGATGCATCAATATCATACCAGCCTTCACAGGAGTGCCTAAACATGTTCATTATTTGGTACTGGTCATTTTATTATCTGGTCTTTTTCTAATACTAAAGAAAAACAGCAGAGGCAGACAAACCACTCAAGTTTTTTTTTAGTATGTTAAAGATATTTTAATCTCAGTAAATTTGTTATAATTCAGGTTGGTTTGATTCAGTAGAACAATAGCTACCTTGAACCCCTTTTGATTTTTAGATGTATGCTTACACACATTGGAGCGTCCAGATGTCATACAGATACTGGGCAGGATATTATCCTGTCTTCTAACATCACGCTGATGATTAAAAACACAAAGTAAAGAGCAAACATAGTGAGCCCGAGTATTTTGTTCATTTTCCACCTACACGCAGCAATTGAGATGATCACAAATAGGAGCATCAGAAAAAGGAGAACAATTGCACAAAACAAACCATTGCTACTAACTGCAACTGGACCGAATCCGTTGAAGACTGAATAAAGAAACCAAGGAACTGGCAAACTGCAAGTAAAGGAAAAGTAATTGAAATAAGTGTTTGAAGATAGCTTGTTTTCTGCATTATAAATAAGCAATTTTTCTAAAGTTTTACAGGGGAAAAACAATGCATGATTGCATTTGGTATAACTCGGCATGAATCTGATGATGTTGGCATGGAAAAATTGCATTTGGATAATGCATACACTATCATAATGCAATCCAAGTATCTAAAAGGGTTTTTAAAATAATAACTGTGAACTTAGTGTCTCTGTGTGCTCTCATGAAAGAGTAAGTCCTGATGTGTTATTGATGGAAGATACAGGCACAGATCCAGTCTTGATGCTTTATTGATGAAAGGGGCACAGATACCGAGCCTTGACTGCATAGAAACTAAATGTCTCTGAGTGACTGGATGAGTATCCTGCCTGTAAATCTTTGACATTAGCCAAAGATCAGTTGTATTTCGTCCTGAAATATCGGTAATTTGCTGATTCAGAGTTTGGTGAAAATGGTAGTGCCATTTCAAACTAAATAACATTATTTTAAGCTGTAGAACAATGACCTAAACTATCTGCAAATTTAATATTCACTCTGCAGCAAGTTACAAAAACCTATCTTTCCTGGCTTGGTTAGGTTTTCAAAAAGTAAAAATAAATACATGAACTAATACTCACCCAACAGTGATATCGAAGATATTACTGCCTACAGAGCTGGAGACAGCCATGTCACCTAAGCCTTTCCGTGCGACAATGACACTGGTGATAAGGTCAGGGATTGATGTTCCTGCTGCCAGTATGGTTAACCCCATAATTTCCTCTGATATTCCAATTGTTTCACCAACCTAATAGGACAGTGACGGAGTACAGCTGTTAGTGTTGGAAGGCAGAATTTAATTGCTCTGTTCAGCCTTCTAGGTTTTGTGCCATATTTGAATTGAAATACTTCTCATCCCCTTAACCATGGTAATATTTTTCTGTTTTATAGGATAAAAAGTTAGATTTTATAATGCATGTTGATCTCTATTTTGCACTATACTATAGATCACAGTGATCATCTGATCACACTGTTGCCAAGACTGAGGAAGTTGAAGTTAGTTACAGTGCAGCATGATCCTCTGTCCTAAACTTGCCTCTTCTGGATGTATTCTACCTTTCCTACTCCAAATTTAACATTGGTTATGTATGATCCGAGAGCTTTGGGAAATGATGGTCTTTGGATTTATGGGTTGATCAACTCTGCTTTGAATGTGCAATAGATCATTTAATACAAATTGAATCTACAAGATATAAAAATCTGTTTTCCAGAACAACAGGTGAATATTAAGGCAATAGGAGTTGAGATAACTTAACAGCCTTCAGAATCAGAAGCTGTATTACCCTAGAATTTTAATTAAGTAAGGGATAATTTTGTTCTGCACAAATACATTCATCAAATAGGAAGTATTAAGATAAATCTTGGTGGCACTTTTCCTTTCACTGATGCACAAATTCCCTTGGAAACTCTTGAAAAAGAACTGTCAAATCAAAAAGAATGAAACTGAAAATTCCCTTTTGGGTTTTGACAAATTTTCTACTGTTTTAACGGATGACTGCAGCCCTAATTCATCAGATAAAATGCCACAGTGACACACTGTTCCGTATCTTTCCATCTACTTGTTTTGAAATGGTCTTGTTTGCAGACAGAAAATAAACCCCTCACCTGATGAGCCCACCACACCATAAGGTAAGAGAATACTGCAATCCACATGATGGATCCGAAAAATGTGATGACAAAGAATTTCTTTGAATCCTGTTAAAATCAAGTTTGAAAAGAAAAACACAGAGAAGTTTCAGAAAAGTTAACAATCCTCAATTAAAACTAATCACCTGAACTACTTCAATGCAATTAATTGTTTTAATGTGGACCCTCGTCTCTGTATTTGTTGTGTTGTTTTTTGTTTGTTTGTTTTTCTGTCAACTTGATTAGATGACTGATAGTTGCTAGTCACTTGTGGATTATTAAATTAAGTATCTGGAACTCTGCTGTGCTGCATCCGGGGCTCCTGCCCCACCCTCTGCAGCATTAACAGCAATTCAAGTATACAAAGACTCTTGACAGAAAAATAGAACTGAGGGGTCCTTCTGAGAGGAAATCTATAGTTTGGTTAATGAATCCAGCAGCAGAAGTATGATAGACTCTTACCGGGTTTCTAACATCAGGCATAGTGCTCCAGAGAGGGAAGACAATGGGAAAGAGGAAAAGGTAAATTGCTTGTTTTTTCCTAGTTTCTGGCCATTCGAGAGATAATGGCTCATCGTTTTCTTCATCATCTGTGCTGTCGTCATCACTGTCATCCTCGCTCTCAGAGCTGCTGTCTTCTGAGTTATCGCTCTCTGAAGAGGGCTGTAGGTTGGGGGAAAAAAAAAGCCAATATGCTTTCACACTACCAAGGAGCTGCACAGCATTTATTCACCATAGCCTTGCCATGGCAGAGGTCATGTTTGTAACGTGGCTGATAGCAACCACAGCCACCATCTTGTTGATGTGGGACAATATCCAGGTATAGCCTGTCTGGGTGGAGATGCTTCTAGGTGATGAGAGGACTTGTGATTGTTAACTATTTTGTGTAAGTCAACTAGAATGAACTTTCAGGCAGGATTTTGGCACAAGTGGACCATTTACTGTCTGTTTGAAAATCTTTCCTCATCAGAACAGCCAAATTTCCTCAATTGAAAGGAAGGATTAGGGAAACGAAACACAAAGTCATGCTGATGTACACAATACAGGCCGTTATTGATCTTGCCTTATCTTGGAGTAGCCCTCTGACCTCAGAGGAGTCAACTGAGGAGAAAATGCTATATACATGTAGGAGCAGTTGGTGTCATGTTTTAGACCTGATTTGTCTTTGGTCCTAAGCTTAAATGTATAAACCAACTCCTCACTATACCTCATCACTGCACATACTCTATTTATAGTTGCTAATTATGGGAAATGCATTGGTTTGTATTCCAAAAGCTTGAGAGAGAGAGAAAGGAAAGTGTCTACGTGAAGTTTGGTGTGGACCGAGCTCTTATTGCCTGTGATCCTTCAAATACCTGCCCATCCTGCGGTGCATCTGCCTTCTGTTTGTCTTTGCTGGGTTCAGAGTCACTGGCAGGAGTTACCTGAACGGTCTTCGGTGCCTGCTTGTCCTCTTCTGCTAAAGGTGACAAGAAGGAATAACGTTTTCAGTCATGGTAGCATCAGGTGATCACCTCCTGTGTCAGCAGGTGGGCTCATGTTTACTACAAAAATCTGTGGTATTTCATGTTCAACCTAGTCTGGTGGCTTATGCTCTCTGCTCTCTGTCTACTGTGAATTGTTATTTGTAAAAGCAAGGCAGAATCTGGCCAACCTGGTACAGAAAGTCATAGGAGCATCAATGTAGTGCTCTGAAGCTACTGCATGAGGCACATGTATAACAACAAGGAAATGCTAATTATCTGATCTCCATCTGAACAGTGTTTCTTGGTTTCAGTCTGGATTCTAAAGACTATCAGAGCCATCCTTACAAGTCAGAAAGATGTAAAGCTTTGTTTCCCCTTTTCTCAGTTAGAGCATAGCATTCTCTGGGGAACTGATGCTGTCTGATGCTTCTGAGAAACGACTGTTACGTGCTACCAGGCTTCAGTCCCTGATCACTTGGTACATATTCAAGTACCAATAGAAAAGTGCTGACACATACAAGGAAATAAATGCAACATCCTCTGTGCTGTTTCTCTCTTAACCTGCAAAGCCAAGAGGAATGCAGAAACCACAGAGAGCAGTACAGATACACAGATCACACACAGCAGAGGTGAGAGGGAGGGCCTGACTCTGACATGTGATCCAATGGAATTGATGCGGTGCTGAAAACTTGCACCAAGAATTTGTTTTGTTTCTTTTCTTGTTTGTTCTTGTTCACATGGGTGATGCCCAGTGTTGTTAGGTACACAGGTGACTCTTGTATTGCAGCAGTGAGCTTCTGGAGGTGGACCTCCCCCACAAAATTTTGGTTATTTTTCTAATTATCCATCCTCGTTAACAGTACAGATCCATATTGTAGCATAGGCCAGCTCTTGCCTAATCATCTCAAAAAGTGCTGTATCAGTAGTGAAATAGAAAAAAGGAAGAACTATCTGAAGTCAGGATGCACAGACCCTTAGGACTGCTTTAGGCAGTCAGCGTGGTTTTTCTCTGTGGAAGAGTCTTCTGTGCCCTTCTGTGCTTTTCTGCAAGCGTGCCTTATTTCCAGGCTAGAATTAAAGTACTTTGTTTTAAAGAACACCTCATTTGCAGGGTCTACCAAAAATCAGGAGCACAGCAACACCCAAATGCTGTCTACAGTGGGCTGATTTCCCCTCTTCCACCCTTCTGGTTGCAGTTTACACTACATCCTCACAGTGTTTTTTGTTTGGAACCTATCTCCCTAGCCGGTCCTGTGGGGATGGCTTATATTGTCCACTGTTAGTGTACATCACTTGATTTCTGCTGCATTATTACAGCAGCCACCTGTGATCAGTAATAAAATCTGTCATACTGTAGCGTTTCTTTGCCAGCCATTGGATGTTGAGAGCTGGCAATGTGTGGGATTACAGTGCAATAAGGCAAGCAGCACTGACTTTTCTTGCACTCACCTTCTGATTTTGATCCTTGCCCAGCCAGAGAGTCCACCTTGGCCTTGGCTATGTTGCTCAGGATGTCAACTTTATCTTTAAATTTTGCTGTGAATGAGAAAGAGGCATTTGTCAGCAGCTGACAACTATGCAAGCCCCTCTTTACCTGCCTCCCCATCGCCAACATACCCTTATTCTTGCCTTGTTCCTCATACATGGTTTGCAGTCAACATTGATTTTGAGTTACCTTTCTAGCTGTGCCCCTAAGGTTTTGGCCACTGCTAGTTGACTGTAACTGTTTTATTTAAATGCTTAGTACTACAGTAATTATGCCAGAGATTTGATATGTAACTAATACCCTTGTATTTAAAAGAGGATCTAGAGGGAAGATGAAATCCTTTTCAATTCAGTAATACAAGGGGATATCTGCACTTTTCAGGGAGCAAATGCAGAGGGAGCAGGAGGAATTTCAATGCAATATAATTTTGTTCCCAAAGGGCTGATGACTTTGTTCAGGCTAGATTATGTACAAGCTAAAAATGACACCTTCCTTCTGCCATGTGGCTTCTGAAGAGGCTTTGCTGTGCTGCTTGCAGCCTGGCAATCTGATGGTAAGGGGAAAAAAAACTCTTTTATGTTCCAGTTTTTGGAAAATGCCATTTCAAAGTATATGCAAATGACTCCCCTGTCAGAGAGACACTTGGAGCTTAACCTGAGCTCCTGGTATCCAGTTTCAATATGGCTCAGGCTGTCCTGCAAAGGATTACCCAGGAGATCATTTTCACCCGTGCAGTGTCAAGTCCTGTGTTTCTGAAACTGCTGAGGACTTCTTTTATTAAAAAGAATGCTCTGCTCAGCTGAGCTGCTTTGTTATTGTTTTGTAGAAAACTCTGAAGCTGTGTTTCTCCATAGTTAGATGTTGCATTCAAATGTCTTAACTCCTACTCTCATTGAAAGTGAGTAAGTCACCGGCTCAGAGCAAAGCCTCACTTTGCTCTAAGCTTTATCCTCTGCTGAGCTGCCTACTCTGTGACTGAGCTGAGGGTCACAGAATTTGTACATGGAGAGGCACAAGAAGTTATGCCTGGCTTGTGGGTGGGGGCTGCAAATTAACTCAGCATGATAAAACTTTCAGAGGAAAATAATCTACTGTGCTGTTGACTGTGCAACCAGAATGTGGTGTTGTCATTTACCTCAAGGGCATGGCCCTGTCATTTTATTCATTGCCATGATACTGAGTTAATAGAAGTAGCAGGTCCAAGCCATGCAGGAAGATCTACGGTTCTGAACTGAAACTCATGAAAATCAGGGGATTTTGGATGTGTCCAGGATCTGTCATGGTCTCTGACACTGAGGCCTCTGGGGATGAGTCCTGTCCTGGTGTGATTCCCTGACAGAAACACTTTTCACCAGCTTGGATTTCCAACAAAAATTGGAATGGTTGGAGAGAGGTAAAAGGATGAGCTCCTTTGAAAGGCTGGCTGGGACCAAGGAGCCCAACTCTCTGCTTCCATTTGCTATTGAAGCATAACAGAGGGAATATGAAGCATTTTGCTTCATTTTCACTCTCAGCTGCTGCTAAGCACAAGCTATGAGAGGCAACGAAGAGGTGACCTTCTGCTCCCAGTCTCCTCCAACCACTGGAAAACACTCTTCCTCTGTTCAGCTTCTCCCAGAAGCTGTCACAAAAGCTTCTGTCAGCAGGGTCAGGGCGGTCAGGCCCAGTCTGAAAGCGATTACATAAATTCAAGCTCCTGGCTCCCTGCCCTCACCTGGGCCGCAGGCTGTGAGCACTGACCTGAGCGGAGCCTGTGAGCAGCATCCCTCTGTCAGGATAAACAGCTTAGGCCCAGGGCACTATCCAGTTCGCGTGAGATCAGCCTCATTTAAAAAGGTGTTAATTCCTCTGACACACTTTCTGTGCAGGATGTACTGAGATTGGAGGAAGAGTCGGCTATAAGCTGGCCAGATCTGCAGGTCAGCATGGGGAGGAAGGATATCTGTCAGCTCAGCCCCTGCTAGCGCTGGGGATTAGCCCGGCTCTGCCGAGCAGGCAGCGTGCTTGCTGTTTCAGCAGCCAGGGACCTCAGCCCGCTGGTGCAGCCACAGGTCCTGTCATAGCCAAGCACTTTGAGGGCACTGCCAGTGTTCATGGTGCTGTGGTGTGTGTGCCAGGCTGCCCTCTCAATGACAGGGCAGTACCCGGGCGTGATTTCCTCACCGGGGAGGTGCTGACTGGGTGCTATCAGCTTCCAGGAGCTGGTGTACAGGGAGATCTCTCTTCAAGCTCCATCAGGTTCATGCTGTGTGCTTCAAAGTCCGCTCAGCTGCTGCACTGGTGGGTCTCCAGCTGCCTTTTGGTGCTGCTTTTTAAGTATTTGTTCTGCTGGTAACTGTGCCACCTGGTCCGAGAGCCTGTCACACAAGGCATGCCTACATCCAGGAGCCCTGAGATGGCCTCCAGGCAGGTTTCTGCCCTATGGATTGCCAGCCTGTACTTGGGGTTGCAGCTGCACTTCTGCCTTGAATTTGGCTCTTGTATTTAATTCTTTGGCTCTAATATTTAATCCAACTTACTTACTAACTTACTAACTAACTTACACCATGGATGATGGGGAGGATTTTTTATTTAAAATTTGGCATGAATCTGGGGGATTCTGCTGCCCTAAAAGTGCAGGTAAAAAAAAAATATTTTTAATCTCATGATTTTTTTGGCCCTTTCTATCATGTTTCTCTCCCTTAAAACAAGTGATTGAATGCTAAAGAAGAAAGAAAAAACTGTAGCTGCCTTCAGTTTTTGAGCTCAACACTGCCTGCTGCTTTATTCTAGTCTAATTTCCCAAACTATTAGCTCTTTAAGTGGGACATACTGAGAGTTAGGCAGTTCTAACAACATTGCTGCTGAATCCTTTGCCTTCATCCAAAAGTAAAAGCAGGTTTCTGTTGTCATCTCTGTTTGACTGTAGTGTGTACAGGACAATCTGATAGTAAGTCTGGAAGTTTGGAAATGAGAGGGTCCCTCCATGTTTCGAAAATCCTTGTTTCCTTTTGTTCCTCAACAGTTCCCTCTGGTGTCTAGCCAGGAGATCTTGAAAAGAACTCAAGCTCTGCATCTACACACTTTCAGAGAAAGTAAGGAAAAGACCAAAGTTGCTAGAAATTACTATTTTTAAAAGTGGTACTTTTAAAATATAAACTTCTGTCAAAAATATAGTTCAGAATGCAATGTAAATGTTAAAACTTCTAAAGCAAAACACCTGATCTTCTGTAGGCAGAGAAAAGGACTTAAATAATGATCTTTTCCTAATACAAAAAGAAATAACAAACATTCTGAACTTAATCCATTGTTCAATTGAGAAATTCTGTTCCACAAGGGGTTTTGCAGTAGGAACAGTGAAAAAAAGTTTGTATCCTTTGCCTCTGGAGGTTGGTTTTGGAGGCCCAGTGCTGTCAGTTTAACACTTTTTAATTCTTGCTGCTCTGAGACAGCTCCTGTGCTGCCCAAGTAAAATGCAACTGCAGCATAAGGAAGGAAGCCCTAGAGAGATCCTACTTGCAGTAGGTTAAGGTAGGAACTGCTGAGAAATAGTCAGCAACCTTTTTGTTTTGTGGAGTGTTCTTTACCACAGCCTCTAAGTGCTGATGCTACAGGCTTTGGCAAGAAGGAACAAGGACCCTTGAGGACAGATAGATGGCTTTGGGATCATCTTTTATACTGGAACCTAATTACAGAAATGTGTCTGGTACAGACTGTTCCGTACATGCTGCAAAGAGAGGAACTTTATGGGTGATCAATGGGAACCAGGCACCCAGCTGTCCTGAGGGCACCGAAGGGCTGCAGTAATATTAACACAAAGGCTGTGCTCGCAGTCATGAAACACCTTGGCAGGGTCAAATCCTTTTCAGAATCACCCTGGGGGAGTCGCTTCATCTTTTTGGCAAAGGCTGAAGGCACTTAGGTGGCTCAGTTTATTCAGAAATGATTCTTTTTCTCTAGATTATCTTTTCTTTAGGTATGAATTTACCAGAGCAAGGAGTGTCTCCTACAAGATACATAGTACCTGGGACACTGGCCCCTTGATTCTGAGAGCTGTGCTGTTGTAATATCGGTAACTTTCTTTATCATTACCTTTTCTATTTCAGCAGTGTTGAGTGGAACAGGTATGCACCTGGGGCAGAGGTTAACTTGGTGGCATTATAATAGCAGAGTCTAAGGAAAAACAGCCTTTTGGAGGGACTGCAGCCCATCCTCGCTGCTCTGATGAGAGTTGCTGAGGTACATAAGGTCACGCTACCATCTAGTGGCTGCAGCACATAGAGACAGTAACTCAAGGTCTGCCTGGCTGAAATGAGAGGGGGAAGTTTTCTTTCAGAAGGAAAATCCAAACCACCCCCCAGTCCCAGTTATGCAATCTTCACAAGTCACGGCACTGCAGCCGTTGAAAAGCCTGGCTTTTCGATGAAAATCTGGCTGGGGCAGTGCTGTAGCACTTTCCTTGTCCTGGGCTAGCACTTTTGGGTCCCTGCAACTCCTGCTGAGGTCCAAGGGTTTCACTGAGCTGAGGACACCAGCCTCAGTCAGAAAGCCAAGTGTGTGCAGGCCTGAGGCTGCACAAAGGCATGTAGAGGTGCAGGAAAGTTAAGGTGTTGGTGGGTCTCTGAGTAGCAGCAGTCCCTCAGGTCTAGCACTTTCTGATGCTAAATCAAATGGCATGTCCTCTCATAGGTTTTTGGTTTTATCCCTGTGCTGTTCACTCCACCTTTTGCAGGGAGCAGAATGGGGGGGCAGTACAGCAAACCCTGATGAGTCTGGCTCTTGTTAGGCTATGATTAGTAATTTTATAGGTGCCTTCACTAAAATCTGTCAAAACGGACATTTTTCTTTCTTGTTGTCCTTATAAAGCCTCCTTTGTTCCCTCTGTCAGTTCATGCTGCTGCGATTTTGATCTGGAGAGTCCTTTTTGTAACCTCACTGATAGACATGAGAGACATTTATCTGCTTAGCTTCAATCTCTCTTTGAATGGACAGCAGATAATCTCTTTAGAACAAGTAGGGCAGGGGAGGGGAGGGACAAGGCATATGCTGAGCTAGAAAAGAAAACCTAAAAAATGCCTTTTTTTAACATTCTTTAGCATTTATTGGAAAATGAACCCTCACTCTGCGTTTGGATTAAAATTGATACAAGGCAGCATGTTTGAGATTTGTGTAGAAAGACTCTGAGTATGTCTGGAGGTGTGGCTCCTCTGCACCCTGGGCAATTTAAAAGGTGTCTCTTAGTCCTGAGCTTATCAGCTCTTGGGTCGTGGGCAGTTGGCCCATTGCCTGCAAAGTGCTGTGGGTAGAATCATAGAATGGTTTGGGTTAGAAAGGACCTTAAAGATCATCTAGTTCCATCCTTCAAGGGCAGGGAAACCTTTCTCTTCACCTTTGGTCAAACACTGGAACAGGCTTCCTAGAGAGGTGGTTGACACCCCCTGCCTGTTCTAGAGACATGACTGCTTGGGGTGTACAGGGAAATATGATGAGACAAAAATTACAGGCCTAGCCTTCAGTTAATTTCACTGTTTTATGCTTAGTGGTGCTTCTACCAGCAAAAGACATGCCCGCAGGTTAAACTGCTCTGTGATCAGGGCTGCAAAATAAAGTCCCTCGGGTGTGGAGCACGCACTCACCTCCTGCCAGGGGGTCCAGGGTGTGGATCATGAGTTGGAAGATGGTGCTGCGCATTTGAGAGTTGTGCAGGGAGGCTGAGCTGCTGCCTCGCTGTAAGGCCGACCCAGGCTATGGAAAGGTACAATGCAGCAGTCAGTAGCAGTTTCCTCCTCAAAACATCTTAACTCTTGGCTTTGCTCTGTGCAGGGGATGCATTTATGCAGAGGCTGATCTCCCAACCCTAGGAACAGTAGGAACCCTTCAGTACTTGCTGTGGGAAAGGACAGATGCTACCAGCCTCTGCTCTGGGACCAGGAGGAAAATCAGCCACAAAACCAGGTCGGAAAAGTTATGCTCTGATTTCCTCTATGCCTGTTTTACCCTGTTTAAAGTGTAGAACTAATAGCACTCTGCTAGTCAAATCCACTCGGGCAACCTGAGATGTCTCTTAGTTTTTTTTTTAATTCCTTTGAGGACACAACTCAGCCAGGTGTTCTCTTAATTAATTAAGCTGAGAATACAGTGCCAAATGTGGCTGGTTCTTTGCATGACGTGGGATCTGGTCCAGGTTTTTTGATACAGAAAGTGACACCTTTATTCACAACCTAACACGGGGAGGGGCTCAAAATATGGCTTCCTTTCCCAGCTAAGTTACCTAGACCTACCTGCAGCTTCTTCACATCTGCTGGCTTCTTTGTTCCATCATCTGCAACTGCCCCACTGCTTTTCTGCATGCAAACAAGAAGAGAAAGGACTGAATGCCGTTACCGCTTCACCTGCAGGAATCTAATCTAATTCACCTTACAGGATCTAATGGCAGTTCTTCAGGCCAGTGTCTGTGAGACAGTGGGAAGGCTAATACAAGTGGCTATGGATGCTCCTGAAAGAGCCAAAGCCATGTGCTCCCCTCACAGCCACGTGGCCACTAAGGGAGGCAGGATTCTGCCTACAGCTCCTTGGTGAGGATGCGGAGATGGTCCCAAAAGGCCTCTACCTTCTGATTCCTGGAGATGTACACAGCCCCAGACTTCATCCCCAAACACCTATATCCTGACTCATTTTCCAGCTGAGGCAGACTGAAGGTGCAAAGGGATGTCTTTTTCCTGTGATCAGCATTACCTTCCGTGTAAGTGATTAATTTTTCCCAAGGGCTAGCCCCAGCAGCTCCATGTCATGGTATTCTATGCTACTGTGAATTCTCTGTAAGCTTAAATTACAAGAGTTTGTTTCCTTGAGTCTGAAGGGCTGGTAATTTGTGGCAATCTGTGATACACGTGTGTATGGCTGCAGTATTTTGCATGTGCATCCCACTGGGATGTAACACATGAGCTCTCAGGACTCCCAGCCACGAACCCTGGCCAAAAGCCAGATCAGGAGGAGGAAAGAAAGGCACTTTCCCTGTTCTGAATGCCTTCAGCTATCCTCACCACTCTCCATTCCATTCCTTTAATTATGTGAAGGGAGTGTCAAGACCAGAAGGGACAAAACAGAACAGGCTTGAGCGCCATCACTGAGGCATGCATCTGCCTGGTGAACCATGCTAATGCCAGAGGACAGTGTGAAATCTATCAGTCTCTGCTCCACAGCTGGCAGTAGCACCAGTAAAGAGAACAAAGATGCAGTAGGAGTAGGAGCAGGGGGAATGGACAGAGGAGAAGTGTACAGGCAGACTCAAGGGAGTCTGTTCTGTTTGAGTATGCACTTTGTCAAGGAGATGCAGATTTTCATTGTGTTTTATGACAGAATGAATTATTTCCAACTTGCCCTTTGAACAGTAAGGACACCAACCTTCCGCATATGCTCTGCTGATGCTGCCTGCACAGCACTTAGCTTCTTGTTCAGCTCCTGCTTCACCCATTGTTCTAGGTACACGTTGTATTTCATAGTGAACACATATGTGGCATAGGCAGTCAGTAAAAGGAGGCTTTCCCACCAATCAATGACACTGTCTAGGAAAAACAGGATGAGCATCATTAAGTCTACAATGTAGAATGAGATGTCTCTAAATAAAGGCCACCATGTCAGGTGTAGTATCTCCCTTGAGAAGAGGGCACAGGTGCCAATGACAAAGAGGATATTAAACACCGCTGAGCCCACAATGGTACCGATGCCCACATTGCTGTGTGAGATGAAGACACCTATGAGGGAGGTGAAGAGTTCTGGTGCTGATCCACCTGCTGCCATGAAGGTGGCTCCAGCCACATCTTCAGAGATCTGCAACTTCTCTGTGATCACTCCCAAAGCAGGGACAAAATACTCATCACACACTATGGCCAAGGCCACAAATACATACATCATGCCAAAGATGTGAAGTACAACCCACCCTTGCCTGCGTTCTTCCACACTGAATAGGTCCTGGGGATATTCTCCTTTGGACTCGTATGCTGGCTTTTCATCCGGAGAGCTTTCACTGGCATTTTCTCGCTGTGGTGTTGTTCCCACTGATGTAGTGGTGGGCACAGTTGGCTCAGCATCCACATATACACAGTGCCTTATTTTGGGTGCTGCTGTGACATTGCCTGTTGCGACAGTTTTGTTGCTGGAGAGGTCCCTGGAGGTCACTTTCACGGGGTCCTTGGGTTGGGGTGCTGTGTGCAGTGCTGGAAGGGCAGAGGGGCTGAACTGGAGCTGGTAGACAGAGAGGAGCAACACTATGGCAAGCAAGAAAAAGATTCGGTTCCGTTGTAGCCGCCTTCTCCGTGGTAAATGCATTTCCTAAAGGTTCAAAAATCAGGTCTGTGTCCAGAAGCCACTGAAGACTTCTCTTGATCAGCAACTTGCGCTTATATCCACCATTGGAGCTGCTAACTGATCTTAGGCATCAGGAGTGAAACTGCATGACACAAAGTGTAGAATCCTGCAAAAGAAGGCCTAGTGTGAAAAAGAAAGTAGTGCAACCTCCTACCATATGGGTAACATTCATTCAGTGAGTGCTTTTCTATGTTTCAATAAATACAAATGGACCTAAACAGGTAAAGTCAGATCTAAATTCAAGTTTCTACCTTTATATTTTTTTACTGCTGGAGGCTATGCTGATTAATAATCATAGGTCTAGCTTAATAAAGACAGGAATTGTCTGAGATGGTCCAATCTGAGCTGAATTCTGATCCACTCAATGCTCACATCGAGGAGCTATTAAGGTTTGTGTTTTCACTGGAGTCCATTAGTTATTTTGCTATATTAATAACTGGGCCAGCATTCTGCAGGAGGGAGGATATGGCTTCTATCAAGGAGCCTACTAGCACTCTAAACTGCTAGAAAAGAAGCTCTGAAGAAAAACACATGCTGTTAAAACCTCCCTTGAAACAGACCAGTTATTCACTTAGGTAACCTCAACAGGTGTATGAAAACTGTTTGATTGTTCCCAACTATGCTGCTCTGTGGCTCTCCAGCCTTGACTCCCACAGAATACAAGCCAAGCAAATGGTGAGCTTTTACTTCTAGTTTGAGAAAAGCAAAAGGAAGGCTCAGTTCTAGTAACACTTGGGGTGCTGAGCTTCCATTTGTTTCTATGACTACATCTTTTCCAGCCGTTCTGTAGAAGACAGAGCTGGCAAAGTAGAACTGTAATCATACCTTTTATTAGGGGATAATTAGCATATCTTGCATAATTATTTGAGCAGCATTTTGAAAGAGACACAAATGATAAATGCTAGAGCAACAGAGCTTACATCTGTGACAGTACGGAGACAGTGACTAGGGGCTGGACAGAATTTACCCTTCAGCACTGCTTGGATGTTTTACCTTAGAATATCACTCTTCATGGATTCTCTCTCTTTTTTTTTTCTCTATTCTTGAGCTGGATGTGAATCACAGTTTTGTAAGCCATTCTCAGATAAGCTCTTCATGCAAGTTAGCACACTTACCCTCTTGCATAACACCCAGTGAAGTAATCAGCCTAAATTTCTTGCAAGACAGGCATTATTATCTTCTTTTAAATAGTTGGGAGGATCACTAAGGCAACAGTAATAGAGGGTCATGGGAGTACCTAGATAAATAGATGGTATAAGCTTTGCTTTTGATATGCAAAAAGTACATGAACATGCATATGGCAGAACTGAATAATGCAATACCACAAATTGCACATTAACAGAGAATAACCCTTGCTAATAAAAATGAAAACGTGAAAAGAAAGACACACAGGGAACAGAAGACATGTGAACACATCCCCCTATTTAAATGCTCAGTTTTACTCCTCTCAGGAATAAGCTGCTTAAATAGACCTTTTGCAAGAACTATAACCAAAGCTAGGATGAACTGTTACGAGCGCTCCAGCCTTTCAGCAATACCTGACCATCAGCCCCTTTGTTTCCTCTAGTTTTGTAACTTCAGCACTTCTTTTCCAGAGAATATTGTATCTTACAAGTCAGCTCCTGATCAGCCCCTTTCTCACTGGCTGGACTGTCTCAGTCAAAAGAGATCTCAAGCAATCATGCAAACCTCCACAGCTTACCTTACAAAGATGCTGTCCAAAAGGATGAGGAATACCAGCGGTTGAACGTAGTGCTGGAAATTTCTTTGATACTTAACAGCCGTTTGGGAGATGCTGGTGCAGGGAGAGGCAGATGAAAATGATCCCATTTTCACTATGCCTCTGCAACAGAGTTCTAATACAAGAGAGGGTCAGTTGTGAAGGACATATTACTGAAGGAATAGCCAATCCAGTTTAATACCTGCAACCCTAAGAAGATTATACAGTATTGTATAGATTTGGGTCTATCTCTGAAGCCAATACCTTTGTCTGCTACTACAGATTATTCTCAGTATGAGGGCAGGAGATAATTTCCAGTAAAAACTACAATATAAAAGCACCAAATCTGAGACACCTACCATCAGCTATGGAAGAGCTGTCCACTGCTGGGGTAAATCACCTTGCTTCTCCGTGTGGTGCAGTGGTCACTTCAACTCACTTCAACAGAAGAACAAGAAGATTCTGAATTGATAACTTTAAAACAAACTTGTCTGAATGGAAGTGGTACACTCAAGCTTTGCAGCTGAGCTCACCGACACCCCTCATGCTCACCCCCATGTTTACTGAGGTGGGAGAAGGACATCCCTCAGCCAACTGGGATGCTTTTTCGTAACCTTTTATCTATATACAGCTGTCTTTGTTGATTGTTGCAGTACTTTTCCAGAATAGTGGCATTAAATTAGATTGCTTCAGCTTTACTGATAACACTGTTTTTCCAGTTGTGTAAGATGCAGGTGAGAACGATGCAGGTCAGCCACTTTACGCATATCAGAAATCAGGCAACTTACTGGGCTCCTGGTGACCACTTTTCTATGGCTATTACTTTTCCCATGGTTATTTTCTCCTCTTACGCACTTCTGTGAGGAAGAATTAATGTTTATTGGAAAATTCTTGAGTTTTTCCCTTTCTCAAATAGCCTCTCTGTCCTCTTGGGTTTTGCCAATGCTCATGGACCTTCCCCAGACAGCAGCAAAAAAAACTCTTGGCCAGTTTTTCTGTTTGTTTGTTTGTTTTGATACGAGTGTGCTTCCACACAGAAGGGGAGCCCAAGTTCTTCCTCATACCAAGCTGCAAAAAGCTCAACCAGGCACCAAGGCCGTATATTCCATACCTCAAACACCTCACACTTTGCCCTATGCACTGAACTAATTTGCTTGTTTTCTGAGAGGGGATGGTAGCATTTTAAACAACACTTCGTGCTCTGCACTGCAGAAATATCACACAGCTGTAGGTTATGGGCTGAAATCAACATTTTGAGGGGTTTTGAGGTCCCGCGCTCAGCATGTGGAGAGGTGGGGTGTGGGCTGAGACCCCACCGGGCGCTGCCGGGCCCAGTGCGGCCGCTTGTGAGGGGGCTTGTGAGGGGGCTGTGGGGCCGATATCTGTAGGGAGGAGGGCCGGGGGACTGCGGGGAATGGCTCCGGTACCGACCCCGGTAGCAGCCCCGTCCTTTCCGATAACCCTGGCCCAGCCCGGCCCCTTCCAGCCGCGGCCGCATCGTTCCGGGGAACGCTTTGTGCGGCGGACCCATGGCGGCCGGGCGGGCTGGGGGTGAGCGCGGCGGAGCCTCCGTTCCCCCTTCCCCGGGCACCTCCACTATCATCTCCTCCGCCTCCAGCACCACCGGGGCCGCAGGGACGGGAATCCACGAACCCCCCTGAGCCGTCCCCGGGGGGAGCGGGGAAGGCTCCGTGGAGAGGGGCCGCTGAGGAGGGGGCTCCCTCCCCCGCTGGGGTCCCCGTGCTTCTCGGGGAGTCCCTGCGGCTCCTCTGCTCTCTGAGGCTCGTCCCAGGCCGGGCACACTGCTGCCAGGCATTCCCAGCCCCCCAGGAGCAGATCCTGCACTTTTGGTTTATTTTCTGACATAATCTGTGCTAAAACCCCAGTTTTGGGCGTAAAACTTTAAGTGGGGCTTCCCCCTTCTGCAGAAGGCAAGGGCTGGTGTGGGGCGAGCCTGGCAGGGTCAGGGCAAGATGTGTTGCCCCGTAGCTGTTGTCTAATAATCATTTGTGGCCTTTTTTTGCTGTCATGCAGTGGATCTTCATTCTCTGCTGAGGTAGCTGAGAGGAGCAGCTCATCATGCCGACGGTGGTGGTGATGGACGTGTCGCTCTCCATGACACGGCCGGTGTCGGTGGAGGGCTCCGAGGAGTACCAGCGGAAACACCTGGCGGTGCACGGCCTGACCATGCTCTTCGAGCACATGGCGACCAACTACAAGCTGGAGTTCACGGCCTTGGTGGTGTTTTCGTCGCTCTGGGAGCTGATGGTGCCGTTTACAAGAGATTACAACACGCTGCAGGTAGGGTGCATGAAACCTCAGAGCAGTCATTTGTCAATAAAAAAAAAAAAAAAAGTTATGTGGTTTTATGTTGTCCTGTACACAGTGTCTTAAGCACAGCATTTTATCCTTATTTTAAAGATAGGTGAAATCAATGCATGTGAAGTGTTCCACTACTTAACGAATCATACCTTTGCAGGTGACCTCTGAAGCATTGTTAATTAAGTTAAAAGTAGGGAGTGAGAAAACCAAGAGGAGAGGGTTGAAGTTTTTGTGACACGCTTTTTTCTGTAGTTGTTGATTTACTCTTTGATAAATGGTGAGGCGGACAGGAGTGTTTAGAAAGGTTTTGAGTCCAGTGATTTGGTAGAGAGAAGATGCTTTTAACAGTGCATACCAGTTGAAACAGGGTAAGAATGAGAATGAAGGGGTTTTAGGCCTTGCAGATGTGATGGAAAGTGGAAAGACCGTGGAAAGGGTAGAGTCTGAGAGAGAAATTTGATATGAATGCTGTAAGGCACTGAAAGTCTCAGTCCAATAAAAATTGTACATGTGTATCTGATTGTCATATATACTATTAAGAAAGAATGATATGTCACTGTCATAGGTCACAATGTATTCATAAAGTTTTCAGTTGTGCAACAGATTTTACAAGATACTCTCTGTTAGGTTTTTATTTTACCATTTGAAGGCCAGTACATTCTCTTTGGTTAATTTTTCCCTCCTCAGGGCATTTCTGAAAGCCAAGAATCCAAGCGAGCTCCCCTAGCATGTTAGTTTTACAGCTGCACCCTTCTTACTATGTGGTGTTAAGTGTGAAGTTTTCATTCTAAGAAGAAAAGCTGGTTTACGGTTATAGAAACAGGATATGAGTTTTGGATTCTCTTACTCTCTGCCGAAGTGTTTTCGTGAGACAATCTCCTTGTGGCCTACTTTCTGAATCTGTGAGAAGTTGGAGTTATTCTGACACCTGGGAGGATTTTCTAAGCTAAAATCCATTGAGCTGCATTGCAAGGCCACTAAACCTGGCACTCTGAGGTGTCACGTCTTCACGGTCTTTTCAGTGGGCCTCGATGGAGGAAAGAAATATGATTCACTTTGAGCAATGAGGTGGTGGTTTGCAGTACGTTTGGAGCTCTTTGGGGGGAATGTTCAGGAATGCAAAATGTTGTTATTGTTCATATATTACAGAGTAGGATTGGAAATTAATACTTCAAGTTAGACATCGATTCAGTTTTTTACTTTCCTCTTTTTCTCTGAGACATGCAAATACTAGATAGTAGAGTTCCTTCAAAACTAGCTGTTGTAGTTGTCTCATGATACTGTTCAGAATTTCTTCTCTCTCTCTCTCTCTTTTAATCTTTGCAGGTCATATGTAAGCATATAGCCTGTTGTATTGTGTTGCAATGCAGTTGTGTTACAAAGCAAACATACTGGCTTACCACAGAACTGTGAATACTCTATGTTTGCTGGTAGTGATATTTCACCCAGCAATAACTGTGGTATTTGTTTTTACAGGAAGCTCTAAGTAACATGGATGATTACGACAAAACCTGTTTAGAGTCAGCACTGCTTGGGGTTTGCAATATTGTCCAGCAAGAATGGGGTGCAGCAATTCCTTGCCAGGTATGTTTGATTTTCACTGTTGTGAGGATGTAGCATATCCTCAGTACTCCCTGTAAGCTGCAGAAGGACCTACACACCTTAAAATTGTAAAATTTGGCTCAAAAGTACTCTTTTGAAGGCTTAGCATTTGATCTGGAGGTGGTGTTCTTTCCCAGGAGCCTTGGTCAGCTTGGAAGGAGTGTGGTCACACCTACAGTAACCTTTCTGCTCTGGTACCTGATGGTTTCCAGGGCTTGTCACAGTTCCAAGTCTCAGACAACAGCACAGAGTACAGCTGAGTGTGTTTTGATCTGTCTTCTCTCCCTACTGAGTCATTCAGCGTGCATCTGCTCACACATTCCATCCAGCCTTTGCAGCTCTCAGCCTTCTGAATTTGCTGTCTCTTATAGCAGAGACTGCTTTTAGCCCTCAGTTTTCCGAGATACTATGAGCCTGTTGCTCTTTGGGTTAGGATATAAATTCAGTAATTTTGCAGCTCAGTGAGCTAGGAACAACTCACAAGCAATATTCCTTTCGGAGAAAGAGGGTAGAAGTTGATTGTCTAGACAATGCTTTGTAATCTAACCAGGATAAAAGGCACCTTGGAAAAGCAGTTATTCAACACAAAGAACTAGAAAGATGTAAAAGCCAAGCATAGATTAGATCTCAACAATTTTGTCTCATTTGTGTCATGATTTGCTGTACTGGAACTTTGGGTTATTGGGTGATGAAAGGCAGCGGGGAATGTACTGTGCAGAATTTTCTAATAGTAAAAAGCATTGCTGCTGAGCAACAGTTCAGATGGTTAGTGGGGAGATTGAGGATTAAGAGAGAGTAAAAATCTGGCTGTAACAGATGCCTGCTGGGTTCCAGTTGGATTTGATTTTCCTTACCTCTCAGCCAAAAAATAATGCCTGGTGTAGCTGTGCAGTGCTGAAAGAGCAGTTATTTTACTCCTCTGGAAATAACTGGGTCTCAGCTGAGTGTGTAGAGTTCCATTATTCAAGGTAACCTATTAGGACAGGTTTGTACAAGAAGTGACAGTGGACTTGCAATTAAGTGGAAAAATGTCTATTTCAGCTTTCGTAGTTCTGCTGCAAAATGTGAGCATGCTGCAGCTGTATTTGTTAGCAAAGAATTACAGTAATTAATACTACCTTTTGTCTGGCTTCTGTGGCCTGTAGTGGAACTTGGGTTGTCCTCCAGCTGCTGCAAAGAAATGATCATAGTTGGCCTTTATCTCCCATCCGAAGGGAAACCTGAAGTTCCCAAATCTGCTAGCAGCAGACTGCTTTTTTGGCTGTATAATCACGGTAGTTCTAGTGTACATTTAAAACTGGGAATGTTCCTGCACAGCGTGGTGTGTTTCTAGCCATAGAATTCAATTTTCAGTGCAACTGCCTAATTGCAATGAAACGTATATTTATCATGCACGTAATTTAATTGCAGTGCTTAAACCTATAATTTCTCATTTATGTACCTGGTTCTGGAAACTTTACTCACAATTCTTTAGTCAGGGTTTTCAGTATAGAAGAGCATGCTGCTAGGAAGACTACTGAAGTGTTGTCCTCCACAGGTAGAAACATGTCTCTAATTGGAAATGCTAATCTATCCTCTCTCCTTTAAGGTTGTTCTTGTCACTGATGGCTGCTTGGGGATCGGCAGAGGCTCCCTACGACACTCACTAGCTACTCACAACCAGAGGAGTGAAAGCAACCGATTTCCACTGCCTTTCCCATTCCCGTCCAAGTTGTATGTCATGTGCATGGCAAATCTTGAAGAGGTGATGCCTTTAACATATGCTTTTTTCATCATTACACTGGATAATTATTGTTCTTATCTGATCTAATGATCGTATCAGCACAAAACACACTTTGTATTCTTTTCCTCTTAAAAATTAAATTGTCTTGAAGGAGATGGAAACTTAGAATTACAAATAAAGCACTAATATTTAAGGTATTCCGGTGCTCTTAAAGACCGAGAGCTTCTGTAGTTATTGGTTGCTTTTTGAAGCAGAACCTAATATGAAAAAGCAACGTATTTTATGTTTCTGGATCAAATACTGCATTTGCTATAATATAAATGCAACATAAGGAGTACGTTTCCTGGGAGACAAAGAATATTGGTTTATGCAGAAAGGAGTAAGATAAAATTTTACTGTATTGTGTATATTTTCTGAAAACACACTGGTAAAGAAAAAGAGTAAAAAAGCTTAACAAAAACATTTCACTTTATGCTTGTACAGCTTCAGAGCACGGATTCCTTAGACTGCCTGGAACGGCTCATAGATTTAAACAACGGGGAAGGGCAAATCTTTACCATTGATGGACCACTTTGCCTGAAGAATGTCCAGTCTATGTTTGGGTTAGTAGACTTTTAGATAAAATGCCTTTGGAAGCTATCCAGTTAGTAAAGGAAAACAAACATAACAAAAATCTGATGATACGAGATGTTCTTTTTTTTTTTTTTTTTTTTCTTTTAGTGTATGATCTTGTTAACTAAACTTTAATCCTGACCTTTGTTGTTCAAGGTCAGTATTTATTTTAATCGTTCTGTAACCAAACCATAAAATCTATTATGATTGGCAGGTAGAAGATACTAATTTCCAGACTTGTTAATTTGCCATCAATATGATAATGTGCTGCTTTGTTTCATAAATTGGCAATGCCAGAACTGACTAGTCACGCACACAAACATTTTGGGAGCTTAGTTAGCATGCTTTAGACAAACTATTTTCATTTGATATGTATTATTTTTTCCTTAATGATAACTGATCATGTTCTAGAAAGCTAATAGACCTGGCTTATACACCATTCCATGCTGTTCTCAAGTGTGGCCACTTAACATCTGATGTGCAAGTATTTCCCAGACCAGAACCTTTCATTATAGATGAGGAAATAGACCCCATTCCTAAAGCAATTAATACAGGTAACATTTTTTTATTGCTTTTTACATAAATCTGTTTGATTTCTACCTTTTCATTACCATCTTTTTTCCTGTATAGTTACTGTTGCACGCGCTTTCTCTCTGAAGATCAATCACTGATCATGTAATTTCTTGGTATATGCGGCTTCAGGGGACGAAAACCTCATCCTGTTTCAGATGTGTACCTGCTGAAAGGGCTGGAGTAGAGCAGAGGCACTTTTAAAACTTAGCAAGCCAATTTCTAGGGATAGGGATTGTGGAAGACAGCCACAGACTGCTTTCCACAAATACCTTCATAAGATTAACAGAGGATTAAAGTAGTGTGTTGGAGAAGGGTCTGTATTTTTATATTAGAGTTGCCATTATCAAAAAGATCCCTTATTCTCAGATAAGACAAACTAACATCTTTCTGGAGACCTCTTCAGGGAGTCCATTAGGAGTTAAGTTGGAAAGAGTTAGAAAGACAGATGCTTTATAAATCTCAAAGTGTGATTTCTCTGTCTTTATTGTTTGTCATCCTAGCATTTCTCACCACCAAATTATTTTTAAAAACAATTTTGCAAAGAAAACCTTTCTCAGCTCTGCTGTTACTGAACACTGCACCCATGAACGACAGGTAGTCTATAGCTAGTCTGTGCCTGTGACTTGTGAACAGATAGGTGCACACCCCTTGGAGAGAACACTGAGCTTCACTGCTTTGCTTCAAGAGTGAAGTTTCCATTGTAGCATCAAAATTGCTCATGTATTCATATAGGTATGAATGGTTGTGTCATATTAATACCTAGAGACCCCAGTCAAGGTCAGGATTCTGTTGTGGTACCTTAGTCACTGCTTCAGAAACAGTGGTGTAAGAAGTGGTGATGTTAAAATGACTGAATACATTCTATTTCTAATTAGGCTTAAACCTGTTTTCTGCCCACAGATCTAGAAATTGTTGGTTTTGTAGATATAGCTGACATTTCTAGCCCTCCTGTCTTATCCAGACACTTGGTGCTGCCTATTGCACTTAACAGAGGTAAGCAAGTTCTTTTTGTTGTAGCAAAAACTGCTTTAAGCTTTTCCTGTAATGGCCATTGTGGTTTCAATTAGAAGCAAAAGCTTCATGTTTTATCAGAGTGCTACATGTTTCTGAGAACACATTTTCATGGTTACATTAAAATTAAAACCTTGAACATAAGCTCTGTCTTTTTTTTTTTTTTTTTTTTTTTGAATAGTGTGCTCTTTAGACAATTCGCATGTACACAAAGAAGTGAATTAGAGGGATCGGTGTCCTTATACCATCATTATTAACAGAGCATACTGAACTAAAAACTACAGATAGGTATGGGTCATGAAGTAAGTGGTGCAAGATGAAGACTTAATGCCTGTTTCTAATTGCTTCTTGGAATGATTTGTTGTGAAAAATCTGATCTTAACAAGATTGCTCAGTAGTGCTTGAGCATTAATTACTATTCACTGGGTCTGAGTACATATGTATCTTGTGTAGGCTGCAAGGATGGTTAAGCATATCACTGACTTGCAGCTACTTGTCTGCATCAGTGTGTGCAAAGAAAGGTTTCCAATGTCCTTTTGTCATGGCCTTGGAGTGGAGTTAAAAGAAAGTGAGATTTTTCCTGGTAAAGAAGAATGAAAGCACCAGATGTGCTTTCATGTCTTTTAGTGCTTTTAGCCCGCTAGGCCTTTCACCTTAGGAGATATTAAGAGTTAAATCACAGCTGTATTCCAGCTGCTAAAACGTTGTAAGTTTCTCACAATTACCACAAATTGCATAGGGGAGGTGGACTTGAGATTCAGGATCCTTTTGTTTCAGAAGCAGCAATGCTATCCATTGCCAGACTTTTGGTACTTTTGGGTTTCACTTCTCATTTCTTTGAAGTTGAGATTTTGTTTTTGAGTTATTTATTAACGTTGTGAATTTTCATGAATAGAATGTGATAGAAGTAATTATCTAACTTTATAGAGTTATATAACTTTAACATTTGTCTCAACAGTTAACAGCTGTATATTCTATGGGAGTATTAATTAAAGGTTCACTTGTCCAGCAGGCCTGTTTTGATTCAGTCTCATCCAGCTGCAGCAGAAGAATTTGCCAGTCACTGCCACTTCTACCTGCCTTTTATTGCTCCTTTACCTAGAATTACATGCCCTCACCCCGGTTTGCTTGCATGCTGGGAATGAGTTGGGTAACTTAAACATAAAGTGAGTCTTTGTTAGCCAAACTCATTTTGACTGATACAAGGTAGGGAGTAATTGTACAAAGAGCCCTGTGAGTGGATCAGTGGATCAAGCAGCTGTAAGGTTAGAAAGTGGTAGTCTTTTCAGCCTTTGCTGCTGTGAGGGGTGCTGGTGGTTTTGTTCAGAAATTCAAATATTAAAATACAATCAGTTCTCACAATAGCATGGGTGTGGGGAGAACAAGAGCCTTTCTTAAGAAAGGAAAACACACAAGCAGTTAACAAGTAGCTTCATAGAATTGTGCAATTGTGTTGAAAATGCTTCATGGCAGAGGATACAGGGTGGTAAACAACATGGAAATACACTAATGGGACTGAATTTATTTTCATGTCATCTCTTTGTTTGCTTTCTTTCCTCAGAAGGTGATGAGGTGGGACCTGGGATCACAGATGACACGGAAGATGAGAATTCAGCTAATCAGATTGCTGGGAAAATCCCCAACTTCTGTGTTTTGTTGCATGGGAGCCTGAAAGTGGAAGGCATGGTGGCTGTCGTCCAGTTGGGGTATGGAGCTGGATGTCTTCCTGAAAAATCTCTCTTACCTTGCTTATTTATGCTTTACTCTGTAGAGAATTCTCCATTACTAGGTAAAGCCGTGGATTTTTAATGGTAGATCTCTTTCTGCCAGTATAAATTACAAATACACACAATGGAAGGGAGACAAATTCTGGGTTAAGAGGGATATAAAGTGTTTTTTTCAGCCTTTGGGATTTGCTCTTTTCAATAGGCCAGAGTGGTATGGAATGCTCTATTCACAAGCTGATAGCAAGAAGAAATCAAACCTCATGATGTCACTCTTTGAACCTGGTCCTGAGCCCCTTCCATGGCTAGGGAAGATGGCACAGCTTGGACCTATTTCAGGTACTGGTTACACTCCTTTGAATAACTCTTGTGCATTCAGTATTTTCTTGTGAGAATGACCAGGGCAGATATTACTCACTAAGTCTTTTTCCTTTTTTCTTCCAGATGCAAAAGAAAATCCGTATGGAGATGATGACAATAAGAGCCCTTTTCCCTTGCAACCCAAGAACAAGCGCAGTTATGCACAGAATGTTACTGTATGGATTAAACCAAGTGGCCTCCAGGTAATGATACAGGTTTTGGACTTGGTGCTTTACTATGAACAGCGGTAGCTATCTAAGCAGAAAGTTGAAGTCCGTGTGTTGTCCATTTAATGTAATGGCTTTGTTTTTTTTATAAACTCTTTAAAATGTCATGATTAAAATGCAATCAGAATGCTTATGCTGTTTAATGAAAGCCGCATCTCCAGTGTAGCATCTGGCTTAGTTTATTGGATTTAGTATAATTACCGTTTATGTTTCAGTCTTTGTGAGCTGCAGTCTTGTCAATGGTCAGGATTATTTATCAATATAGTTGGGGATTTTTTTTTCTGCAGCTGCCAAGATTTTTCTATTTTTTTTCTGCAGACTGATGTACAGAAGATCTTGAGAAATGCAAGAAAACTCCCTGAAAAAACTCAAACCTTCTATAAAGTGAGTAATATTAAAGGTCTGCCCAAATTTGATCTATAGTGATAGTGGTGCATCTGACAGAGGAGCACATACTGTCAGTGTCTGTGGGATGTTCTGTGCAGGGCTTATAGGGCTCTGCAGAAATGCACATTGTTCTGTAGAGTCATTGTGGGTCCATTGTACGGATTAGTGAAGGTGAGACACCGGAGTCTGGTTTCCTGACATCACATTCTGTCAGGGTGATGCAGAATATCATGTTTACAGGTGCCCCTCATGATCCCTGCTACCTCAATGGTGAACTTTTATGCAGATTTTATGCTGTTGTCCAGGCAGAAATAGACTGAGGGATCAGAGAGGAATAAGAACACGTCATTCTGAATCTCAAAATATCTCCTACAATTTCTTCTGCAAGTGAAGCAGAAAAACACAAAATTCCAGGCACTCTTAGTCATATCGTAACAGTCTGTAATCTAGACTGTATCTGGAAGTAATTGTTGGTCCTCTTGTAAGCGAAGTACTGAAGCAGTTTATTATTGTAGCCCCAGAGACTTCAAGAATGAATACACTGACTAAATGCACACAAGCACTCATCACAGTTTACAGTGAAGAAAAATCAATATATACATGTATATACATTTTGCTGGATGCTATGGTTAGAGGCAGCAGTCAGTGAAGCCCAACTTGGAAGCCACTCTCAGCATGGACACAGGGGGAATAGGCAGGCACAATAGCTGAACGCACAGAAGGGTGAAGGAAGAAGTAAAGAGTTTCTAAGAAGGGATGAAGGGAAAACCAGCTATTTAGCTGTGCCACTATAATCCTCAGCCCTGAAACATTTTTCATGTCATGAGCAGCTGGGCAGCTGCCAGCAGTTCTACTAACTATTCAGGTTATTTTCCTTATAGTGAATAAGCTTACCTTTAAAAACAAACAAACAAACAAAAAAGTAAAACATTTTATATGACGGGTCACAGTGGCTTTATTAAGGAGTTTTTGTTCTTTGCAGGAACTGAACCGTTTACGAAAGGCAGCTCTGGCCTTTGGCTTTTTGGACCTCTTGAAAGGTGTGGCAGACATGCTGGAGCGGGAGTGCACACTGCTGCCTGACACAGCTCATCCTGATGCAGCGTTTCAGCTCACACATGCTGCTCAGCAGCTTAAAGTGGCAAGTACTGGGGCTTCTGAATACGCTGCCTATGATCATAACATTGCTCCACTGCAGACAGACTTTCCCAGTACTGGCACTGAAAGAATGTGAAGTCTCCAGTTTGGGAACTTCTACAGATTAAGACTCAAATTGTTCAAATTTTCTTGTCCTGTTTACTTTCTAGGGCCGCTTTAATTACTGGCTGGAGAACTCCCTATTCAAACAGGGGCCCTTTACTTGCATCAATGCTTTCTTAAGTGTAACTAATCTGTGGTGGCTTCAGTCAGGCCTGGAAACTAGAAAGTGTCCCAGAGTCGCTTCCTTAGTACATGTGAGGAGAGAAAGAAAATGCCATCACAGGCCTCACTCCTTGTGGCTTTTGGCCTCCCAAGAATGTGGTTACTAGATAACTGAAATCACTGGCAAAAGCATCCTAAAAGGCAGCTACTATTATTTTATACATGGAATTGATCAGTCCAAAGAAAACATGTGAGAATCACTCTGCAAAATCTGATACAGAGCTAATTTCAGGGTATTGTCACTAATTGTGTGCCCACCGTGAAAGCTAGCCTGTACTGCAGTAATGAACATTATCACTGGCATTGCAGTGCTGATACTTGTAAAAGTAACTTAATCTTTTGAGACAATTTTTTTATTTGTGTAATATTAATAAAGAGTAATTCTTCAGGAAAACTTAAGTTGGTTTCGCTCCATTTTCATAGCAACCTTACTGGGTGCATGCTTAGGCATGCACAGGCCTAAAACATCAACCTGGTGATGGTTGGATGTCAGCTCTTTATCATGAGCAGTCAGCTCTTTATCATTGAGTAGTAAATTATACAACTTAATGCATTCAGGGAAAAGAGCAAATAACTGAACTCAAAGCAAAATCTGGTTGTAAATCTTTATTAATAGAAACACATTCTTTCTGAAGGACTAAAACTCAGTAGTGTAAGATCCATTACAGCTCGCACTAGGTACCACAGTTTCACTGAGAAATATCATGTATGAGTACATATGGATTTTATAACAGAAGTTTAAATGCCCAGTAATTAAAGTATGAAAGTGATCTTTGCTGTTCCAAGTCAGCTAGTTCAGTCCTTTGACATACTTCAAACATATGTACAGTGTGTGCTGTAGTGAAAGTGTGTAAATAACGCCCAGCTCTTCTGAGAAAGTTACCTGCACTCTTCTTTGCAACTGAGCCTCAAGTATCTCTAAAGATAAATTGCATCATGCCTCTTGTTGACAAAACACAATTGTGAAATGCAGTGTGGAGCTTGTACCAGCTCTTTTTTTATAATCTCTTTACAACGTTATTTTCTTTCCTTTACAGTAGCAATCACTGGGGCCGTGTCACAAATAGTAAGCTGTTTGTTATCTTTAAGTATAGAAAATAACTTTCTGGAGGATTCACGTCATTTTACAGTAGAAAAAGATAATGCAAGTAGTAAAATGGCACGATGCTAATCTCAGCTTCAGTGCCTGATCTGGATTGCTGGCTTTGCTTTGCATTGCCCTGGGGGAAGCAGCAGTTGTGAAGCAACCTGTTTATAGCCACAACATGGTTTTAGAGCACACCTGCAGTATACTCCCTAAACTTCATTGAATGGGCCAGAGGGGTCTGGAATCGATTGGAGGAGGCTAGGTGTCAGAAGGGCATGCTGAAATGAAGCCAACTGAAATGAAGGTTTCCAGGTGAGAGACAGCATGTCCTGGAATGGAAGGGGAACAGATCTTGTTGTTTTTATTTAAAGCAAGCACAGAGGAAATAGGGCCCCTTTTCCCTTTTTACTAAGTTTTAAGTAGAAAAGCAGTTGTTGTTGCCTTTCCAAAGGCTATAAATGCAGGAGCTACAGCTGTGGCAGGAACAATCAGAGGTGTTCGGTATTTCCATTTCTATGACAGGGAGGGAGGTGTTCTGGCTTTCACATGCTAGGAGAAAGCTGGTACCCGTGTTTCCTTGTTTCCTTATTTTTCAGTGCTTGCATTATCAGGAAAGCATTTCTGACCATGGGACAGAGCTGCAGCTTCCTTTTCCTACTGACTGCTACAGGTATATGGGTGTTGCTATGCTCCACACAATGCCCCTATTTTGTTCAGACTAAACTAGAGACGGATTAAAGGGGTATGTAGCATTTAAATTGACATCAGCCAGCTACTTCTGGTTTTAATTCTGCAACATCAGTATGCTGCCCAAAAAAGGGGGGCATGAGGGCTGAGCAAGTTTACCCCTACCGTTAACATACACCCAAACATTGTTCACAGTGGTCTCAGACTGTGCTCCTCGTGCCACCACAAAGCCCCCCAGGAACAGCATGGGCCAGCCAGCAGTATATCCCAACATCAGAAGCCTTATCTGCATGCAATATTGAAAGAGCAAATACCCAATTAAAAGATAAACGCTATTTCTATTTAGTGCTGCTCCACTGTTTAAAAGCATATTATATGCAGATAATTGCAGATAATAGGGTTTCTTTCTAACATGGCAGTTGATAGGATACAAGTTTAAATGTAACCGTTCAGTGGTAAATGTCATGCATATGTATGATTGAAAGGGAACAAAATACAGTATATGGGAATGTTACCTGAATTCACTATGAAATCATGAAATAGAGTATGATCATTTAATTATACAAAATTCTTTAAATTACAGTGGCTAAAACCATAAGAATTAGAGGCTTATCTTTTCATTAAGTTAAATAAGAAAGCAGTGCAGTCCTCCTTTACTTCATCTTTCTCTTCTTTGGTCCAAGGTGCTGTTTCCTTTGCTTGTAGAGATAACGGAAGTTTACAAATACCCCTGAAAAAGAATGAAGTGCTTAGGTTGGACGCTATTGCATCACTTCAAAGCTAAATGGCTGTACCAAATTAAAAAAAAAAAATAGTAATAAACACACAAGGGTTTAGGAGCATACATATCATTGATAGCTAATGCTTGTATTTTCTTGTTGGATTAGGTGGGAGTTCCTGCACAGGTTGCTTGGTACTGAGGCTGCTCATTCAGAGGCTTGGTTTGTCACTTTTACAAAGCTGCCAACACCAGCTGTGCAGAGCTGAGAAAGGATCAAACAAGTGTTTCAGACTGAATCTCTCCTGAAGGTATTCTTTAGGCAATGTTTGCAATAGGGAGAAATCTAGTGAAAGTTCAGTTCAAAATTCTAGGTGAAATTCATCCTTCCTGACTAAAGAGAAGTCTGGCTGTGCAGACATACTGAATGTGCATATGATGTTATCTTACGTTTAGAAATGTAACACAAGAAACCACATAAGGTCGATGCACTGTTCTTCTTTAAATATACTACTACTTAAAAAGCCTTCTATAAGCAGTTTTAATTTGGCATTATGTTTAGATTTCCACTAAATCATTCTGAAGCTCAAATAACATGTAACAGGGTGAAACTAAGCAATAGTGAGATTATAAGTAACATGTAAAAAGTTCACTTTTAACCTGAGTCAGCTGTAGATAATCCTGCTAACCTGTTACTAAGGTCTCCTCCTTAGGGGCTAACCAGTGCTAATTGTAGGTGTGTTCCCCTTATCTTTGACAACTTATATAAAACAAGAAACAGGACAGTGCTTAGTCTCAAACAATTTTTTGCTGCATGATCCCAGAAATACAGAAATTTAACTTTTCTAGGAGAAATATACTTAGTAAGAGAAATTTGGCTTTTTAATTTCAGTAGTGAGAAATACAATTAAGTATCTTACCTAAAAACAAGGCTATAAGGTATAACTGAAGCAAGAATGAAAACTGGATTGTGACATTCAGTGGATTTGGCAATCCCAGACTAAATTTCCCTGTTTCACTGAAGATTGGAATGGACTGAATGAGACAGACAGCTGAAAACAGAAAGATGTGGTTATCATACAAGTAGGATATACAGTTGCCTAGCCCCCACCGACTTTGTAAAGATGTTCCCTTATTTACTAGCTCTCATTATTTTGTGTTACTTCTGAACCCATTTTAAAGCTAACTTTAGACGTGCAGTATGATGGTAAGCAGGTAGCTCAGGCAGTAGTTTAGCCATAAAAGTCTCACCACGATAAACTTGCCTGGTGAGACACTTCTTGTACACAACTACTCAGCTGGCTGAGCTTTCACCAGCAGTATTTACCGTGCAGCAATGCCCACAGCAATGAAACAGGCATAGTCTTTCCTGTACCTGGGGTTGGGCAATGCACTGCCTACTCCTGGCTCATAGAAACAGGCTCTGACAGGTAATGATTACAACACATTTCCTACATCTAGAAGCTGAGCAGTGATATGCATATTAAAAATTTTAAAAGAAGAAAATCCAGACCCATTAAGACAGCAGAGTTTGCTGTGAAGCCCCCTCCCCTCTAGAGGAGGGGCAACAAGAAGATTAGGGGCCCACCTCTCCGTGGAGCTGGCGCTCTCAGAGCAAGCAGCAAGGGAGCAGAGCCCCATCAGGCAAGCACCGTGCCTGTCTCAGAAACAGGCTGTGCTGCTTTCAGGGGAACAATCAGCCCCTGCCTGTCCTGTGCAATGATTTACAAGATAACATCAAAATTGGTAAGCTGGTGTGAACCCAAGCTAGACTGACCAAGTCAGGTCTAGCAGACAAAAGCAAATACAGTGCCTCGGATCAGCAGAGGGAAGCGAGCGTTGTCTTCCTGTAACGCTTGCATGGTCTGCAGCGCACGCTTGGTCACTTTGTTCCGCTAACCTTTTGTTGCCTTTACTTTCCTCTCCAGTGCCCAAAACGATGACTTCTGTTCACATTAAATTGAGAAAATGTTTGGTTCAGTAAGAAAGATAAAAACGCTTACATTTGGTTCAGCTCAAAGCAAAGGGCTATTTATCTGTTATTCTATTCTATTAATTTTTAGTCCAGCAGCCAAACCAAAAATGGAATTATTTGCCCAGCCTTAATCTTGATTATTACAGGTTTTTTTAAATACCTTCAGCCAAGCCTCCTAAAGGGTAGAGAGGGATCCAGGTGGTGTAACGGAGCCAGGTAAGTGGTTTCCATTCAATACCAATGCATGAAAGCATGTAATATGGATACCTAAAGCCAATTCAGTGTTAGAAGAAACAGCATTTAAAATGCAAGCTGCTAATAGAATTAGTTTTGCACGTATCTGCAGTATAGAATAGTCAATATAATTCCCAAGCAGCACAAGAATATTTAAAAAATGTACCTGTTGCTTATGATGGACACTTTTTTTTTGGACACCATTATTTGGTAGTTTACAGAATGCTGTTACTCTAATCATACGGATGAATTTAACTGCCTCACTTGCCTAACAAACCTTTAAAATACTTTACTTTTTAAAGAGAAACAGAGCACAGTGCACCTCATTTAATCCTTAAAGTAAGTAAAGGATTAAGGAAGTAATCATTCAATTTAAGAATACTTCTAGAGGGCTGAATTTCCCAAGGGAAAGCAACAGGTTATCCTTAACTCAGGGTAGTATTATCTTCTATGCTCCCATCTCATCCCAACTTCTGGCAGATTGAGTAACCTAGGGAAGGCTACAGAATTCTTGCGAAGAGCTAGATGGTTCTGCCCACACCTGCTAGTGGAAAAATCCCACAAACCTGAACAGCTCAATGATACTCCAGAAATAAAACACGAAGAACACCACAGCTTTGCTCTGCATTTCCTCTAAGCTTCCCAGGACAACAAACAAAATGAAGTTTCTTCCAAATACCTGTTTAAGAAAAACAAATTAAGGAATACTCACACCCTCCACCCTCTGTCAAGAGAAAGCAAGACCTTGCTGTCAGCAGCATGCAGGTTATCTACTCTTCCAGCGTGAAACAGGTCCGTGCTCAGCACATAACCAGGCAGCTGAGCTGTCACCTGCTTTTTCGAGCACACCTTTTTAACTCTCTATTTAGGTCCATGGTACCTATTCCTAAGTCATCTAGCTTCATTTTTATTCACAACAACCACAGTCAGGAAAAAAAGGGCACTGGAACCAAATCAGAATCATGTAGTTTTTGTCAGCTACTTCTTGCTTTTGTTGTCCCAAAGTACTCTACACAGGTGTTAGAAGAGAGCCTGCCACAACTAAGGCTGGGAAACTTGGATTTCTACCTCTGGGGTAACATTCTCTAGTTCAGTGCCAGAGAGGTTGTACCACTTATCTTAGGAGAGTCAAGACAGTGAAGTGAAATACAGATTTACTTTAAACATGGGAGGAACAAGGAGAAGAATTCTAAAATATTACCTGGATTATAGCAGGTATCAGCGGTGATCTGACTAGCCCTATTAGTGAGTTCACGACTTCCATTAATGCCAGGGTCTGACAGAAATACATCATGTCAGAAATAGTGTGAAATGTATCATAGAAGGAATCTGTAAGACAGAAAACCATTTTAAAGACAAATGAATTTCAACGTTCAGAAAGCTGGGGCAGCAGCATAGCTTCTGATAACAGGAATCTATTTATATTTGAAGCAGCATTATGCGTAATTACACTTCATAGGCCTTACCTTGAAGTCCCAGCAGTTAGGCCAGAAGCACTGCTCAAGTGCTCTGTTTCACACACAAAGGGATCAAGAGCTATTACAGTAATTACTACCAAAAAAAAAGTGATAGCACTGTACTGCAACAGAACGTAGGATTCTCGCTTCAAAATATTTTGCCCGGGTCATTTTCAAAAAGACTGGCACTGCAGTTAAGCGAGATGTTCTCTCAACTGATTTCTTCAGTTGTAATCTTGGCAGAGTACAAGCATCATTCATCAGAATACACAACTGTCATTTCAGCGTCTTCCTATCCCTGACACTGTGATGGTTTTTGAGAGGCTTTTGTTGTGCACTTCAGTGGTGCATTTACTGTTTCATTTCCTAAATGTGTCTTCCTTTAGACTTAACTATTTAGGAAGTGTTAAAAGCAACACTAGAAACAGAACAATCCCCTGCAATGTGAATAAAACAGTGCTTATTACTTGCCTTTTCCTAAGATGAAGAGTCGTACTGTCATGTTCACAAAAATCCAAGAGAATCCCAAAAACTGCACGAGATTATACATGATTAAGTATCCTTTCTTCAGGTGTTTGAAAGCTAAAATCAATAAACACATCAGATGAGCAGAGTACAATGGTAACGCTCCTGCAAAGATTAGAGCTGCAAACCAGGCTTTCTGTGAGAACCCAGAATACAAGAAGGGGAATTATTGATTTTGATACAAGGGTAGCTGTGTGCATTGTGGGCTCTGCCTGCTTTTACCATCAACTACTAGAAATGAAGCCTTGCTAGTCAGATTTTTAAATTTTACTGCATTTTTACTGAATTTCTAAATGGTGTAATACAGAGATCCCCCTCCAAGATGCACCAAGCCAGTCAAAATTGCTCCGTGAGAGTTGAGGCTCACGTGTCTGAGCAACAGAAGCTTTCTAACCCCCAGCTTACTAGAAAGGTACAGTTACTTACGGTCTTTTGGGACTCTGGATTCTATTTTCATTTTGCTAATCTTTTCTTCTTCCTTAAGATGAAGGATAAGGTTTTAGCAAGTGTTACTGTAATTAGCAACTGATTTGATAACTATCCTACTGCAAAGCTAGCGGGTTTAAACCTCAGCTAAGCAGCCACTTGCTAGAAGGTTTAAATGTTCACCTGCATAAAACAGAGCACGTTTCTCACCCAGAAAGAAAGCAGAGGGTGTTAACTGGTTATCCTGCTTTCACTAGGTATTATGTTAGGTGCTTTTGCTGAAAAGACAGCTGTTTTCTGTGTTAATTCTTAATTACTGCTGCTTCTTAGAACTGTTCCTTAAGACATTTCATGACCCACTAGAGACCTGATGGAAACAGCATCGAGCCCTGGCTCTATGTGTGCCCTGCACTGCTGCTTTCTGGTTTCTGGCATTGCAGCAGCCCTTTCTCCTCAGTGGCTGTGAAGGGGAACAGGGCAGTGTTTGTTTTAAAAGTTAGCAGAAATGTGCTCTGTTCAAGTGCTTTCCAAGATGGGCTTTCACTTCCCTGCTGTATTAAGCTGCTCGAGCTAACCACATGGTGGGAACGCACGCTCAGGGCCAGCCCAGCAGCTCAGGAAACAGCACACACAGAAACTGAAAGCTCTGCTTTTCAGACAAGCCACGTCCAGCAGTGGTGTCTCTGGGCTACACGTGTCCCCTTGACATGAATGGATCGGGACACAGGACTGCTAGGGCGTAGGGCAGGAGGTGCAAGCCTTCAGGTGCAGGCTCAGCCGGCGCTGGCCTGGTGTGCAGCCAACAGTTCAGATTCAAACTGCTGCTCCTCTTAGCCAGAGGCGCGCCTTTTTCTGAATTCCTGCTAAAATCTGAGCTGCTTAACCAATTCTACCTGGCACCTGTATGAAAAAGCATCAGCAGCAAGCACGCCAGACAACTGCAGCTAAACAAAAGCTCACATGCAGGTGAACAGCTATCCTTGCTCTGAAGCTGGCTGCACAAGCCCCACGTGCCCGCAGCACTGACCTTCTCCCTCAGTTCCATTTCAGCATCCGATTCATCTAACCAGCGGTCGAAGTCAGGAGCTAGGAAGAGCGGGCGCTTCTCCTGCTTGGTGAGCCTCTCCCACCAGTTACTCTCCTTCTTCTGCACGGTGATGTTCAGCTGCCTTTGAGTCACCCTGCACACGGGCTGAGGGCAGACACAAGAGCAGACATCAACAAAAGCCCTAAGAAACAAGCTCTGGGACTGAAACCATAAGGTAAGGGACTTGTGATGCCATTGTAACCAGCTGGGAAGCCTGCTCAGCACCACTGCATCCCACCACACAGAGCAAGCACTGACCCTGGCACTAGCCACCCGTACTGCCACCGTCAGATCCCTCTGCACCTCCAGCCCACACCAGGGTGCTCTGCCCGAAACTGCTTCTTAAACGCAGCTGAAACTGATGCAGGAGAGCCATGACCTGCGTTCTTAACTGAGCATGTTCTTTGGAGCTCCTGTCAAGGCTGTCTGGATGCTCCCAGGACATCTGAAGGCTGCAGCTGTAACTCACAGCTGCTAACGCCTGCTCCATGCCCGGTGGAGGCTCCGTCTCTCACTGGTGGCCAGCTCAGTGCCAGCGAGCACTCAAGGTGCACACCAAAGCTGGAAGAGAAAACCCTGGAGAAAACCCTATCCCCTGGTCCCCCCCATCAGCAGTCACCCAGCTCCTTCCAAGGTGACTCGGGGTGACTACTAGACTTTTGGAAGGATGCTGCAGAGGCAAGGGCTTGCTGTCCTGGCTCACAGCACTGCCGGGACAAGCACGGGTGGCAGCGGTGCCTCTCCCCACGCCATGCACCTGCTGCTTCCCAGGACAGGTGACAAACAGGCGAGTGGATCCTGGAAGCCAGGCACGTTATCTGTAGCTCCCACCAGGTATCCAATGGCAGACACGAGAAACCTGCCTGCTGACCACTCGTTTCAGGAGACAAAACGAGTTCAGACCCCAGAAATTCACCCTCTGGCCCTCGGCTCTGTTGCACAGAGGGAATGATCCCTTCCTTGCCGAAGCAGCAGAGCCAAACCGCGGCTCCTAGCGTGACTGCTGGCAGCCAGGAATAAGCAGCACAAATCCTCCGCTGGGAGCAGAGCCCAGAGTTTCCCTGTGCCCCTGATGGCTTTGAGAGGTGAAGCCAGACTTCACAGCCACCTGCAAAGGCTTGCCCTCCCAGCCACGCTCTCTATCAGACTACAACAGCAATTAAAACAACATTTTGCAATAGGACCTGCAATATCTGTACTGGCAACCTAAGGAATTTGCACAAGTCAAAAGCAACAGTTCCCATGACTTTCCTTTGGAAAAGCAGCCAGGAAACATCACACTGACACTGTACCACAGTGTTCCCCTCCTCTCCAAGGCAAGGTTGCATCAGGAAAATCATTGCCAGATTCTCCCATTCTTTTGCTGCTTTAAATCCCTATTAGAAAATACAACTACCGTGTAACAGCTATGGTAAATGTAAGACCCTGTTTCTATTACAATTTACCCATGCGAGCGCTAGCTCCAATGAGATTTGCACTAAGGCAGAGCAGTGGCTGAGCACGGGGACCGAGGACTGCCACAGACAGCATTTAGGTTGTCGGCAGTTACAGTCACCAAGAAAATCTAACAGCACATTGTAGACTTCATGCAAAGCCATTTTCCTTCCATATTTCTCAATAAGTTATCTCCCATTTACAATAGTTAGAAAAGAGAAAAAAAAAATACCTACTTTAGGCTCGACTGGTTCTAGGAACTCGATCTGAAATTCGTAGATGTTGTCCCCTTTGGCACCATGACCCTGCGCTAGAAAACAAAAATTAACGATCAGCACCAAGGGCCTAGCAAGATCCACATTCCTTGTCTGCAGAGGATACTTTCCACACAGAAACATTCAACTTTTATTTTTAACAGTGCCTTCCCCTGCCTTGCTGGGAGGGAGGATGAAGCCCCAAAGCGAGGAGCCGCTCAGAGGCGCAGCAGCTGGGCTCAGCACCTCTGCACGGTGCTGGGAAAGCACCTGCAGTGCAAAGCCTGCAGAAGAGGAGCCCAAAAGGCTGCCTGGGCACGGTGTGAGCCCAGCTGAAAAGCTGCCGTGCTGCGTGACCAGGACGAGCAGTCACCGGTGGGAGTGAAACTCGCACTCCAAGTTTCCTTTCCACCCCTGCGTGCTGTAAACTGATCCCGAAGTGAACAGATGTGCAGCCATACCCTATCGAATGGCTCACCAGGGAGGCTGCATTTAGCAGATTTCGGAGAAAACGACCAAATAAACAACCAAACCCCAATAAAAGCAGGTCCCCAGCAGCACCCTGACGAGCCACAGCAGCCCCTGTGGCTGTCCGACTGAAACAAAACGGCCTTTGGGGCAGGGATCTGCTTTACCTTCCAAATCGCACGCCAGTTCCTGGAGCAGCCCTTTGATAACGCTCACAAACGAGGTCTTTATGAGCGGAAAAGGGCTGCGCTGCTGGGGCTGGGGTGAGGCAGAGATGCGGCGAAATATCCCTGCCATTTAAATGCGGGGTGGGATGTTTTCCCTATTAGATAAGATAGGGCCGGTGGTGAAATGCAGGCGGCTGCGTGTGGGCATGCTTTGAGCCCCGTGGTCTGTGCCTGGCACGCGGGGAATTGCAGGCGAGGGCCGGCCACCTACCTCTGAAGTGGAGCACGTTGTCGGTGATGGTGATGTCCGGGTTCTGGGGAGAGAGGAGAGCCTTGGAGGGGGCCTTGGCGGGCAGCGTGCCCCGTTACCGTGCCCTGTCCCACCCCTCTGTGCCCAGCCGGTACCGAGAGGAGAGCGCGGTGCCTCGGGGGGACACCGGGACTGCTGCTGCTGCTCCTGCCCCGCTCACCCTCACCCTGATCCCAAGCTCACCCCCACAGTGATCCTACCACCAACCTCACCCCAATCCCATCATCACCCTCACCCCAATCCTGTCATCACCTTGATCCCACTGTCAGTGATCCCACCACCTCCCTCACCCAATCCCATCCTAATCCCACCCCCCTCATCCAATCCCAACCTAATCCCACCCCAATCCCACTTCCCTCACCCCAATCCCACCCCCTCACCCTAATCTCACCCCAATCCCACCTCCCTCACCCTAATCTCACCCCCCTCACCCCAATCCCACCTCCCTCACGCCAATCTCACCCCAATCCCACCCCCCTCCCCCCAGCCCCCCTTTAATCCCACCTCCCTCACCCCAATCTCACCCCAATCCCACCCCAATCTCCCTTTAATCCCACCTCCCTCACCCCAATCCCACCTCCCTCACCCCAATCTCACCCCAATTTCTCCCCAGTCCCCCCTTGGTCCCCCCCTCACCCCAATCCCACCCCTCAGCGCCCCCCTCACCCCAACCCCAACCCCCCTCCCCCGCCCTCCCCCGAGCAGCGGCCACCCCGGGTGGCGGTGCCGGTGCGTGTGGCGGTGCGGGGCGGGTACCCGCACGTCGCTGAGCTCCACCCGCAGGTACAGCTCCCGGTGCCGCTGCGCCCAGTGCACATGCGGCCGCAGGCTGGGCCCCGCCATGGCGCCCCCCCCTCCCCCGCCCGCCGCGGGCCCGGCACCAAGCGGCGGCGGCGGCTCCCGGTGCGCCTGCGCCCGGGGCGGGAGGGCGGGAGGGCGGCAGTGCGCATGCGCGCTGCGATGAGGGAGGCAGGGAGGGAGGAGGGGCTGTGTGAAGGGGAGGGAGTTGTGGTGGCTCCGCGCCGCTTTATGGCCGGTTCACCCCTCTGAGGTGGTTTTGGGATGGGGAGCTGCCCCCGGCTGTGTTTTGATGTGTCGGGGCTCGGCTTCGTCTCACGGAGCTGCCTGTGGTTGGGTTGGGAGAGAGGCTGGCTGTGGGAATTGGGGTGTAATTGCTGTGGGGTGTGGGGGTCCTGCTGCACTGTGCCCCGTTTGGGGGCGCTGATCCCGCTGAGAAACCCCAAAACTGTGCGGCACCAGGACAAACTGCCCGGGGGGGTCATCTGCAGCGACAGGGCCTTGGTGGCGGTCAGAGGGACACGCACCTACAGAGCAGCGGCTCTGCTTTATGGGGGAAAGCAAATTTATGTTCTATATCTGGTGTATAAGAGATAAATTTATGTTATCTATCTGTGCTGCAGCCTAAGGGTGCTTTGGGCTCAACGTGTGTGTCAGCCCCAGTGTTGTGCATGGGGTTGTTGCACACCCCAGATTTGTGCACAGGGCTGTTGCACGCCCCAGTATCACTCAGGGCTTTTTCACACCTGGTGTTATGCACGGGGTTGTTGCACGCCCCAACATCACTCACGGTGTTGTTGCACACCCCAGCGTTGAACACACAGTAGTTGCATGCCCCGGGGTTGTCCACAGGGTTGTTGCACACCCTAGCATCACACATGGGGTTATTGCACACCCTGATGTCACTCACAGGGCTGTTGCACACCCCAGTTCTGTGCGCAGGGCTGTTGCACACAGGGGTTTTGAACTCCTGAATATCATGCATGGGGTTGTTGCACACCCTGATGTCACACAGGCTTGTTGCACACCCTAATGTCACACAGGCTTGTTGCACGCCCCAGCATTGCACACAGGGCTGTTGCACACCCTAGCATCATGCACAGGGTTGCTGCACACCCTGATGTCACTCACAGGGCTGTTGCACACCCCGGTTTTGTGCACAGGGCTGTTGCACACCCAGCGTTACACACGAGGCTGTTGAACTCCCGAGCACCACGCATGAAGCTGTTGCACACCCTGACATTACACAGGGGGCTGTTGCACACCCCGCTGTCACTCACTGGGTTGTTACACACCCAGTGTTGTACAGGGGGTTCTCACACACCCAGCCTCACACCCGGCCTGTCACAAGCCCGGCAGGCGGCGCCCACAGCTCCCCAGCTCCTCCCGGCTCCGCTTCCTCCAGGCCGGCGGAGGGCGCCCGGTTGGGCCCGGCCCGGTGCAGCTCAGCCCGGCCCGGCTCGGCCCGGCCCGGCCCCGTGCTGGAGGAAGCGGAAGAGGCAGCGGCGGGGCCGCATCGCCGCCGGGCAGCGCCGTGAGTGGGGCCGGGGGTGGAGGGGGAGCTGTGGGGTTTGGGGGTTCCCGGTGTCGGGGTTGTGCTGAGGGGTCCCCCCCCCCGCTGGATCCGGGGCGCTGGGCCTGCCGCCGGGTGCCTGAAATTGGGATTAATTTTACGCAGAGGTGGCTGAAATGCTGCTCCCTTCGTGTTTGGCAAAGGGGGTGAGGGAAATGCCTGCTGTGCGTTTGCAGAGTGGGGCCAAGCCTTGGGCTGAGCCTTGCCCTGCTGTTCTTTTAGCCCTCTGTGTGTTAAAAGGGGCTTGATCCGAGCCTCACGCCCTCATTCCTCCTATAAGAGGTTTTTCTGCTGCTGTGCAGAGCCCTAGGAGGAGCTGGGCCTGCAGGGAGCTGTACCCCAGGTGGCTGTGCTGAGCCAGCCCCGGTGTGCTGGATGGACACATCCTGCTCCATCTATTTCCCATTAGCGTTTTTGGCAGGCTCTGCCTGCTCCCGAGCAGCGTGCCAAGCAGCCGTGCAGCCTTTCCACTTCATATACAGAAAAAGGACTTGAGGGTTGACGATCCTCACACCTTGGAGGTAATTCATTACCTCTGGTAATGAATTATGTGGTGGGAGTTTGTAGCTGGGATCCTTTTAGGTTTGCGCTCAGATCTGGGATTTGCAGTAGGAAGATTTCAGTTCCTGTTGCAGGACCTCTGGGCTGTTTTGTCTCAGATAAATCCCGGCTAACCGCAGGAAGAAATATCTGGTAACTTAACCTGTTCAGGAGGGTAGCACTTGTGCTGCAGATAAATCGTTTTCCAAAATGTTCTTTTCCCTTGCATCACCTTCTGGTGTTGCCTGACACTTCTGGAAGAGTCTCATCCATACAGCATTTATAATCACATGCCTGGGATGATATAATAGTGATGGACATTGCAGACCCTTCAGAGATTAGTTTGAAAGGAAAGAAACACAAACCCAAGAAATTATAGGGGAGTAATGGTTGCCCAGGCCTGTTGGGTATGGCCAAGTGGTTCCAAATCAGCTGCTAATGATGTTTCCTCCAAGTAGCTTCTTGTCCCTGATCTTCATGAACATAATTGATATATGGAGGGCGAAAAAGGCAAACAGCAATAAATCTGTGTGGGTCTGTGGAGTCATTAGTTCCATTCTGAAAGGCTAAGTGATGGCAGCCTCTTTTGTTGCACTGTGATTTGGGAATCTGAAGTGATCATTAGCTGAAAGGCAATGCTCAACCTCCAGTATTTTTTTTTTCTTCCAGAACCATGCAACATGGCAGCAGCCATGGAAACTGAACAGCCGGGCCTTGAAATCTTTGAAACTGCGGGCCGTGAGGAGCAGGAGCAGAGAGAGGAACAGCCAAAACTGGAACCTTACTATGTAGAGAGACATTCCTGGAGCCAGCTCAGGAAACTGCTCACGGATACGCGGAAATATCATGGGTATATGATGGCAAAAGCCCCGCACGACTTCACGTTTGTTAAGAAAAATGATCCTGAAGGACCTCATTCTGATAGGATCTACTATCTGGGTAAGCTTGCTGGGACAGCCTGTGTCTTGACTGAACTGTCACTGCAGAAGCTGTTGGGGTTTGACTTCAGCTGTGCTTGAAGTGATTTGGCACTGTAAATGGCACTGTGAGCAAACTTCTTGGAGCAGGTCTTGTGGTAGAGGAGTGCTTGTGTTAAAAGCTGCACTAGCTGAACATAAATCCATGAAAATCTGGGTCTGGATGAGAAGCAATGGCTAGAACAAAGGACTGGAAGCCAGTTGTTTTAGCTCTGATTTGTGGTTTAGATTCTAGATGTGCTATCACAGAGCTGCTGATTCATCTCTGTTCCATTTTTCAGAGAATGAGGATCATAATCTTTAAATAAAGTTGAATTCAAGCACGTTGAGGGTGATGGGCTAAGGCTGGCAGGGCTAATCCCCCTGGGATGAGCTCTGGCTTCCTGAGCTGAAGGTTAGGCTTGGCCTTCCTCAGTGCATGTCTGCCTCCCTCTGGGCTGATCCCCACATGCCCTGGCAGGAGTTATCAGAAATCTGAACAGCACTGAGGGAGATGAGCAGGAAAGAGACATTCAAACCTTCCTAAAGATGCATTATCTTTGAAACACAAGCTGCATTGTGCGGCGTTTCAGCCAAGGGAAAGAGCAGAACGGATCTTCTTGAATTTAAAAGCTTATAAAATAAGACCTCCAAGAAGGAGATATGCTTCAGGCAGCATGTGGTAAGTGTAGGGGTAGTTCCTTGTTCTCTTCCTGCTTTGTGATTTACCTTTCTGTGAAACAGGGAATTGCCAGTGCGAGGCTGCAGTGCAGAGACTGTCAGTACTTCCTCTGGTAGGCAGGACCTGCGAAACTGTTCCTGAGCATCTTATGAGAGTGTTTGGATTATTATCAGAAAGCTAATACATTTTTTTTTCTTCTCACTTCGACAATAGCCATGTCTGGGGAGAACAGGGAGAACACGCTCTTCTACTCTGAAATTCCCAAAACCATAAACAAAGCTGCCGTCCTGTTGCTTTCCTGGAAGCCTCTCCTGGATCTTTTTCCGGTGGGTCCTGATTTCTTTCTTGCTCTTTAGCCGCATAGCAAGTAGGCAGGCTTTGAGGTTGCACCCGTAAGCCATCATTATGGTCTGAAATCTTTGAAGGTTCTCCTTGTACTTGGCTAACTCTGCAGCCATCTCGAAAACAAGCCCGGCTTTCTCATCAGGCTTTGGAGCTGCAGCCTTTGTGCGTCATGAAAAAATGTGTGTGCTGCTTGATTTCTCCTTTGCCAGCAGAGATTGCAAGTGCTAATTTGCACCAGATTCTCTGCTGTGAGATCCTGGGGACTGCGGAAGGAGCCTGTAGTCTCCGATAATCGCTGTCTTGCAGGGGGAAGTGATGAGTCCCCCTGAGGATCTGTCAGTGGCTCCGTGACTCATGCTGAAGCAGAGGATCTCTTTCCCACTCTCTGGGACGCGTGTCCCCTTCTCACCTCTGTGCAAAGCAAGCCTGCACTGGTCCCCCATGCACCGTGGCAGGTTGGAGGAGGCGGGACAAACCCCGCGTGGAATTAGGTGTGTTGTTTCCCCGTGCTATTTCCTGAGGCTGCCAGCCAGCCATAAAATTCATGCTGTGCTCTCCTCCCACCCGACCAGTCACTGTGTATCTTTGCAAAAGTTAGCAGAGACTGTCCTACTTGTTCTAGAAATAACAGGCCTTCAGCCTGATCTTTCTCAAACCAGCGTGCGTTGGAAATAGTGCCAGTCGTGCTAAGGGAGAAGTGGCTCTCGGGTTCACAGATGTGTGGGATCGAGTTATGGCCTGCACCTACGAGTGCTGATGGCAGAGGCAGAAGCAGGAGTGGGCTCCTGGCTGCCAGCAGGATTCTGGAGGAGGAGGAGGGTGTCTGCACAGCCATCTGGTCCTGGAAGCTTGGCATGCTGAGATGCTCTGTCAGTATAGTAAGGAATGCAGAGCAGGGGTGTTGATTGTGCTTCTCTGCCCGTTTTCAGGCCATCCTGGACTATGGGATGTACTCTCGTGAGGAGGAGTTGCTTCGGGAGAGGAAGCGAATTGGCACTGTTGGGATTGCCTCCTATGATTACCACCGAGAAAGCGGCACCTTTCTGTTTCAGGCTGGGAGTGGAATTTATCATGTAAAGGACGGAGGTCCTCATGGATTCACTGTGAGTTTACTCAGCTCTCTTGTTCTACCACAGTACTTCTATCCTCTAAGCTAGAAGCAAAGATCATGAGCATGAGTTCTTGCTGCGCAAGTAGCCTTGACAACAGTTGAGACATGGAGAAATCCCCCTTAGGGGTTCATTTCCATGGTTGTAGAAACATGGATGGAAATTAAAAAGAAATGTTTTAAGCTGTGGTGGCAAGGCATGACACCAGATTTCGCTGATTTTTTTTGTAAGTAGGAGTGCCAATAAAAGGCAACGCAATGGTTGGGATACTTTGTGCTCTTTCACGTAGTGAGAAGTCACGTCAGAGGCAACTTTTCTTCACTAGCTGTGGTTTAGAGGTCACTGCTCAGCAGTCAGTGCTGTGTTAGAAGATTTGGCCATATAACGTTTGGAACAACCAGGCTTTACTCTTTGCGTGCGCTGAAGATGGACTTCAAAGCTGAAACCATTTCATATTATAACAAATGCTTGTTGTCTGACTCTGTCAGGTGGAATTTACTGTATCTGGAGTTGTTTTTGGAGCACCAGATTATTATATGCCCTACCTGTCTGTTTTTAGGGTGCTGTTCTGATTTCTGATTCAGATTTCTGATCTGTCTGATTTGTCGGATTTTTTTTTGAATCCTCAGCACTGGCGAAAGAGATCCTGGTGGGATCTGTGCAACCATGATAGAAGCACATTTATCCCTAAAAAATATCTGCATAGCATTTTCTTGCGTTGAAAACGGATTGCTCTCGTGTAAACCTCTGTATCTGAAGTCAGCATCCACACTGCTGTGATCTTAGAGACCTGATAATCCAATTCAGTTCCTGTATGTTTTTATTTGTTTGTTTGTTTTTAATTGCTTACTATTTTCTTTTTCCTCTTTCAAACAGCAACAGCCTTTAAGACCCATTCTGGTAGAGACCAGTTGTCCGAATATCCGGATGGATCCCAAGCTTTGTCCAGCTGATCCAAATTGGATTGCCTTTATCCACAGCAATGACATCTGGATATCTAATATAGAAACCAGAGAAGAGAGGAGGCTAACGTTTGTGCACAATGGTAATGAATCCTGAATTTAAATCTCTGTACCTCCTCTGCACTTGTTCTTGCTATGCTGAATTAAGCAATGGCACCTGGGGTTCTTCTGAAATCTGAGGGAACGGCCACCATCTACTTCACGTGGGATTTGATTATTTGTCATGTTCTACATGTTTCTTCCATGGCAAATATTGTAGGATGGTTCTTTTCCCTGTGGAACTAGGAAAACCAGAATCTGTCAAAATGAGTTATTTGTTGAATACATATGGAAGGGCTGTTCTCCTGAAATGCTGCTTTTTTTTTTTTTTTTTTTATAATACTGGAACAGTCTTTTTTTGTGTGAAGGAGCTGTGGGTGGATTAGAACTGGAGAAAAGTTTCTGTCAGTGAAGTCAGGCTTTTTAGAAACAATATAGACAGTTTCTGAATAGCACTATGCCTTCTGCTGGTGCCCTCAGACTTAGTAACTTAGGTCTTTGCTTCCTAACCTTCTCCAACTCCCTTTTAGACACGTATCCTGGAGGAAGGAAAGTGGAAAATTGTGAATAAACCAATGCCTAAAAATCCATTGTGTTTTGCAATTTAATCACACTTCATGTATTTAAACTATATCATTTAATTTTTAGCTAAATTAAAATTTCTAACACTTCATAATAATGCTTTAGCTTATTTAAATGTTAGATATTAAAATATTATGTAAGTACATTAAAAATAAACCGTAGCAATGACTCCTTCTCAGATGATAATTATTTATGGAGCGCTGCTAAGTTACCTCCAGGGTAACAGGAAAAATATTGAAGCCCTATGGATATGTCATCATGTTGAGATGTTATGTAAGTGTGTTACTTTTGGTCTGTACAGTGAATGAAGTGCTGATAATTTTGTTTTTCTGAATGTTGGTGTTCTCAGTGTCAGTTGTTTTTTTTTTTTCTTTGATTCTCTTAAAAGTTGTGAGCTCAGGTAGAATGTTTTCTCTCTTGGATGAGTACATGGAAAACTGAGAGACTAATTGAGTAGGAGTAAGGAGGGGAGATGGCTTTCCTTTCCTAAAAGAAGCTGCAGTGTCAGAGAGGATTAGATCTTTCCCAAATAAATCAACAGAGCAGGGTGGAAGCAGAAAGCAAATCTGCTGAGAAGCCAGATTTATTATCATGTAATTGTTCCCCAGGGGTTGAACTTGGGCCATGTTTGGGATAACGCAAAACTGGTTTGATTCTGCAGTACATCATGAACTAATTCTTCTGTGTCTTTTTTTAGAACTGGCCAATGTTGAGGAGGATCCAAAATCTGCTGGCGTGGCTACTTTTGTGCTGCAGGAGGAGTTTGACAGATACACTGGCTACTGGTGGAGCCCAAAGGCACAGCCAAGTAAGTGTGTTGGATCCTGTGTGTCTGACAGGCAGAAGTAGTGGCCCCCAAGCTGTGCTGTCCAAGGCAGAGTTCATTTTTCTGTCACTTGTCTTTATCCAGGATAGGAATCTTATAGTTCAAAAGGAGTTAGGAGTATCTGTGATGGTGGGTGTGGTACAGGAGCCTCGTTAGCACGAGTTACTGGAGGAAGAGTCTTTCCTTCTCACGATAGCAATAAGAGTTGTGAGAGTCTTGGGGTGTTTTGCTTAGTGAAGCATGAATCACAGACTTCTCTTCATCCTTCCCACCTGATTTTTCTGTTGGGAGAATGCTGGTTTCTGCAGTACCAATTACGAGATCTGCTCTGACCAGGAAATCTTAATTCATTTGCAGCACTGAATGGGGGTAAAGTTCTTCGAATTCTTTATGAAGAAAACGATGAGTCAGAGGTGGAAATTATTCACGTCACATCACCAATGTTGGAGACAAGAAGAACAGATTCCTTCCGGTACCCCAAAACTGGTGAGAGCCTGATGACCTTGTGTGTCTGTTCTAGGAGATGCACATTTTATTCCAGGTGCCTTAGGCCAGGGACTCTCCTAGCTTAGAGCAGGGGGCTAGAGACATGTTGTATAGTCCTTGAATGAGTGTCCAAGTGGTGGAAATTTGGAAGAACTGCTGCTGTGGAGGTTAGCTTAGTCACTGGTGGCTGCGCTGGTTTTCCAGCCGTGTGGTTCCTAAGAGCTCTGAGTCCAGGTCTTGCAGGAGCTGGCAGAAACCCTACCTGATCGTCGCTATTTTGGAGCTGCTCTCTCAGATCCTGGCACAGAGAAGTTGTTTCTCGTTACAGCCTTGTGTCTCTGAGGGAATAGCTGCAAAATGATACTGCTTTGTTTTTTTTGGAGGGGAGGGTTTCTGTTTAGCTGCTGGTAACCTGGTGCCCTGGTAGCTCAAGTTTTGAAGTGCTCTGGCCTCAGCGATTGCTGTTGGGCTTTGAAAATTCTGCGTGCTTGCAGCCTGCCAGAAAAAAACACACTGTCATATTTTCAAACAGTAAATGATGTGAAAGCCTCAACAATAAAGGAGTGAAGGCAGGCATAAAGAAGAGCAGGTGGAGTGCTGCTGGAAGTGGACAAGTGAAACCCATGCGGCCCTGCTGAGGGCCACCTCACTGCCATGTGTCAGGTGTATAGGGCCAGTTTGAACAGCCTGACCTTTGCTCTTCTGAGCTTTCACTGCTGTGTCAGCAGGGCATAGTGACCACTGACCATCCCCAGCTGCAGAATTACATGTAGCTTCAGGTCTTGTAGATTCCCTGATCCACTGGTAAAAGTTTTCTGCTTATGATCCTCATTTACCACTTACTTTGAGGAACGGGAAAGGCTGTGTCAGCCTGGGAAGCAAGAGATGGTTGCTCGTGTTTTCTCAGTGCTAGTGTACGCCTAGATTTCTGAGGGTGTTTCGTCAGAGTTTTATTCAGCGTTGAGTCGTAGCAGTTTAGGAAAATCAGACAACCAAAGCCTAAATGCTTTTAAAACAATTAAAGTTTTAATCTCTGGCTTCAGTTTCCAATCTGAGCCACAGGGGCCATAGCACTGTTCTGCACGTTGTTACGAGCGCAAAACTTGAGTCAGCATCTTACCAGAGGGAAGATAAGTACTTAAATAGGACAACGCTGTGGCCCAAAGCAAATCACTTCACCTCAGTGCATCAGTTTGTGTGTAGAACTGGGTCGATGAAGTGGGAGTACCTTGCAGTAGCACTGAGAATGCTCAGAGTACGTGGAAGTTACCACATATGGCTTCTTGTGGATTGACTGGCAGCAGCTTTTTTCTTTATTCTTCACATTTGCTGCAGACCAGGTCCCAGCCTTTAGCATTCAGGTGCTGTACAGCTGCTTTGGGCAGGCTTTCTGGAGAGAGGTAGTTGGGTTTTCAGTGTTCAATACAGATAAGTATTTTTTTTTTTTAATCTTAACTTTGCTAGTCATGGCAATAGATTTATAAGAATGCAGAAAGAAAGTCTTTGGTTCCAGAATGAGTTGCTTTATTTTTTTTTTAAGACGCTCAGTAGCATTGGATCACTTTTTGCACACTGCTTTCTATTGAACAATAACAACCAAAATAATCCAAAGCTTGCTTTGATACCCTGATTGCTCCTGTGCATTTACTTCCAGCTAGTATGTGCATCCTTTGACTGTGGGAGGGAAGACTGTGACAGTAGCATGGCTCTTGATCAGATCTGCTTGCAGAACTACATCACTGAGTCTGCTTCATGTCTGCAGTCTCTTTTTTTTCCATGCCTGATTCTTTGCTCTCTCTCGTGTATGCAAGTAGGCTGTTTGATCAAAGAGCATTGTGCTCTTTCCCTGTTCCATTTCAGTATGAATAACGCCACGATAATCCATCAGTTCAAGTCTATCCTATTAAATTGGTGCCTGACTGCTAACATCTGTTTTTATAGGTACAGCAAATCCAAAGGTCACCTTCAAGATATCTGAAGTGACAATCAATGCAGAAGGAAGAGTAAGTTCCATGTTCTGCTTGTTTTCTAAATAAATTCTATTTCTTTGAGTCTTTTTGGTAAAATACATTTCAGTATAAGTAAACTTTCTTTGTTGTGTTAGCTTAATGGCTTCTCTGGAGGCAGTGCACGTGGCTCGTTCCTCTGCAGATACTTGGTGTCTGTGTGTACAGCTGTATTTCTCAAGGCTGTCCTTTTCTTCCCCACCATTGGTTTATGAACTTGGCTGCAGAGCAGAATGTTTTAGGTGAGGACGGTTAGACTTTCTTATGTGACAGATCTCCTTATTGGCTGCAGATACGGGGAAAATTTGGTTGCAGAGAGAATATATCACCTTATAAAAGCACGAACATGTGAGCGATGAACTTTCGTTTCACTCCAGGATTTTTTAACAAACACAGAGATTTCCATAGCCCAGTCCAAGATCTCCAGACAGCTGGGAAATTAATAATCTTATCAAACAGACACAGTAACAGCCATGCATTGTTGGGATCCTCTACTCAGCTACTTCAGCCATCACCACTGACCTGCTGGGGTAGCAATGCTGACATCAGCCAGCAACATCAGGGAAAGCCATCAGGTCCTGTGGGGTACCACTGCCTCGTCCCAACAAGGACAGACTGCAGAACTGCCCATCATGATTTAGACCCACATTGATAACTGGATGCTATGCAGGATGTTCAAAAACTCAGTGAAAACACCTTACAAAACAGCCCGGTACAAATCCCCTCCTCCCTTCCTTTGTATTTTACACGGGGAAACTGATTGTTCAAGTGACTTGTCCAAGACAAATGATGGATTTGTGAGCAGAATCCAGATTTCTCAAGTCTTAGCCCTGGCTGCTCTGGTGTCTGGCTACAGATGGGATGAAGCCCCTGTGTTGAAAAGGCTGAACAATCTGAATGGAGTGAGCTGCACAGAAGAAGTCTTCTGTGTCCAGACTCTCATTGTGCATGAAAACTGGTTTTGCGGGTTCATCTCAGTGTCACTGAATTGCTGCTTTGTCAACAGATTGCAGATGTTGTGGATAAAGAGCTAGTTCAGCCCTTCGAGATCCTCTTTGAAGGAGTAGAGTACATTGCTAGAGCTGGGTGGACGCCAGAAGGAAAATAGTGCGTATGTTAATCCTGTCTCTGCTTAGAGGGTTTGGGGCAACACAGTTAGAAGCAGAATGTAGTGGTCCCTGTCTCCAAGCTTAAGCCTGCTTTCATTTTTGCATTGCTACAAACGTGTTTGTGTGAAGGGGGTGATTTTTCCCAAACCCAAACAGTCCCCGTTGTCTTTCCCTGGTACCTGGCCCTACTGCTTTGGCATTGGGCACTCACGGCCTTTGATGTGTGTGTCCTCTCAGCATCCCTGTGAGAGAGAGTGCAGTGCTATTATCCCCATTTTACAGATGGGGAACTGAGGCCCAGAGAGGCTAAGTGACTTGCCATAGTCGCTCAGGAAGTCTGTGGCTGAGGAGAGAAATGAGCCCAGGTCCCCCAGGCCCTAGGCTAGCGCCCTAACCACTGGACCATCCTTGCTGACCAGGCTTACTGATCAGAAAACCTGCTGTAAGTGCTACTTACATTTGCATGTCATTTTTAACCCTGTAGATGATGTAGTACAGTGTCTCTAACTCACCAGAAGCTTCTCTGGAAAGTGCACTTCTCCAGCTCTTGAATCTAAAGCTGACTTTCACCTTTTCGTGTTTTTTTTTTTTCTTTTTCAAACGTGGAAGAAGTGAAGGGACACATTTACTCCATAGTCTTGCTTTTTGTAGGATTATTTTTAGAGCTACATGTAAAGTCAGAAGCATGGCAGGGTCTCCTGCCAGTTCATTTGGCAGGGTCAGCCTGCCAGTGTTCTCCGCCAGGTATAGATTTAAATTAATATTTTCACAAGTATCCTGGAACATCAGTTAATTTTTTTCTGCTTCATTAGTCCCTCTGATTTTTTTTTTCTCTTTCTCCCTTAAAGCACAATCCAATTCTGGGGGAATAGAATTAATTAAACTTTTCAACCTGCAGTGCTTATGCAATATTGAAATGAAGTGAAATAAGTTCCTAAGTTATTGAAGAGGTTTGTTTTCGTGGGTGAGATTTTACATGTGGCTTTTTTGCTTAATCTGGAATTGAACATTCTTGACTCCCCTGAGATGCTTAGTGGTAATAGGTGTATTTTGAGGTTTTTCAGATCTGTCTAACACTCATGGTTGCATGTTATTTTCTCTAATATCTGTCTCCTCAACAGTGTCTGGTCCATCTTACTGGATCGCTCCCAAACTCGACTTCAGATAGTCTTGATCCCTCCTGCATTATTCATCCCAGTAGAAGATGATGCAATGGAGAGACAGAAACTCATCGATACCGTACCAGATTCTGTTACGCCTTTCATAATTTATGAAGAAACAACAGACATCTGGATAAATGTAAGAATTTCAACTTTAGCACTGCCTGACAGCTTGTTGTTCAAGACCCTATCAGTAACACTTGAGCGATGTTGGTGTTGCTGTGCTGCCTAGGAGACTATTCCTGTTGTGCAAGTTCTGTGCCTCTTCCTGCAGTAAAGAACTCACAATGTAGAGAGAACAAAAAGATCTGGGGTGTGAAAGCAGAGCTGCTTTGCTTGAGGCTGCTTGGTGATCAGAGAGCTAGGAACAGAGCCCAGGACTCTGATGTTCCAGGCAGCCCCTTTACCCACCGACACCCTCCAGCTCATTTGTGCAGTTGTTCACCAGCAGCAGTCCCAGCAGGTGAAGTATTCTTCAACCAGTGAAGATGTTTCCAGGCAATATTTGGGGAACAAGTCTCAAAAGTCTGTTAGTAATCACTGAAAACCCTCCTTGACCACGTACGTTCTGGTGAAATAGATTCCTGGGTAATGCTCTTGGAGGTGTGTTGTAGGGTGACGCTGTGTGACAGCGGATGCTGGCGTGCTAGGCTAACACTTTGAAGGAGTGCTGCTCACAGTTCTGCAGGTTAAAATCAGTGTCTCTAAAGCAACATCCTGTTGGAGGTGCCCCAGGGTGCAGGACAGCCTGAGAGCTGCAGTCACTGGGGTGTAGTTGCACCTTTCAGCAGAGAGCATGGTCACAAAGCCTTCCAGTGATCGGTCTCTATACTCTAAGTACCGTCTATAATATTATTTTATTTTTAGTAGTAGTGTACGTGGTTTCAGGATGGTGCAGTGAGTTGTCCTGTCTCCATTATCTTTACTGGCTGGAGTTGTTCTTTTACTGACACCTCATACCGTGCAGATAAATGCTTCTGAATGCCTCAAAAGATTGTCCCCTGATGGAAGAGCTGGCATCTTCATGAGTGGGAAGATGATGACAGCTCGTCTTTCTCTAAATAGCCCTTCCCTTCTGGGTTTCTAGATAGCACTGGACAGAGGAGGCCACTGAGCTCTGGCATCTTTGGGTGGCTCTCATATGCTGTCTGCAGACCTGGACCCATCTCTGTATCTGAGCCAGAAAGGCAGGTGCATAAAAACTTACTCAATTCCTTCTGTGGCCAGGATTTAGAGTTAGACGAGCAAGAAGCCAGGATCTGTGCAGCATGTGGCTGTTGTTTGCAGACACCCCCAACTCATAAGCATTTTTAGGTCTCCCAGTAAGGGACAGAGTGCCACAACCTCCTAGTGTGAGCTGTGTCAGAGGAACTTAGATGCGACTTCAGTGCCCGCCTCCTGCTGATAACACCAGTCCACTGTTCTGTCTCCCCAGATCCATGATATCTTCTATGTTTTCCCTCAAACCCATGAAGACGAGATAGAGTTCATTTTTGCTTCTGAATGTAAAACAGGATTCCGGCACCTATACAAAGTCACCTCGGTTTTGAAGGAGAGCAAGTATAAGCGGTCATCTGGAGGTCTCCCTGCTCCAAGTAAGTGAAATTATTCTCTTTCACTGGGTGTTTGCTGCTGGCTAGTGGGGAAATGAATGTCTTTCCAGGTGGCAGGAATCATTGTCTCATTGGAAACTCCTCTTGTTGCCCCAGAAAGCACTTTGCTGTACAGTCATTCCACTTGAAATTGTACAGGGGTTGTTCTGTATTCAGCGTGCCTTAGCTTCAACCTTGATTCTTCCTTGTTGACTACAGGGAAAAGTTTCACAAAATCAGATACGAAATGAGCCGTGATGGTGTAAAATGCCCTCAGCTTACTTAGTTGACAGTGGTGGGGTTGTTTGTTTGCTCACTGCTGTAGGTTAATCATTACAGCAATAACGTGGCTTTCTCTGTGCAGGGTCCAATGTATCCGGTAGATACACATTGGTTCAAGACTTGTGTTTGGAAGTAAAACCAACACAGTCCCTGTCAGCCTTTACAAGCAGATTGTAGCAGAGAGGCTGACAAAGAACAGTTTGAACATATTGCAAAAGGGTCCATAGAGGGCCTCCCTGTCTGAGGGGGCCCACTTGTTAGTCCCTTTAAAATGAACATATGTGCTTGGCAGCAAAACCTATGATATGACAACTATTCAGAGAATTCCTATCTGCTCTTAAAAACAATCATGGTATTGCTGTATAGACAGAGATGTTAGTAGGAGAAAATTACTGGCAGCTGTTGCAAGTGGAAATTGAGGAAGAGTAATTTCAAGCAAAAAAATTCGAGGACCATGTGCTTCCAAGCTGCAGTCAAAGTTTGGCCTTGCTCAAATACATGGTATAACTGTGTGCAAAGCTCCTGGAATGTTTTTTCCGCAGTATGTGTTCTTTCATTTACAGTTTCATGCTGTGATACTTAATTTACTTGTTGTGTGTTGAAGGCACTTGCTGAGCTCTGCATGCAGAAAAAATACACCTTATTTTACGAGAGGTCCTAGTTGTATGCAGTTGTGTTGTTGTTTCTTTCCAGAAAGCATTATATTGGGTTCATTAGATTTCTGTGAATGTATACAACTTCTTTTTCTTGCTAAATCTCCCTCATTCCAAGGGAAATGAAGCCATCTTATAAAAGCAGAGCTGCTTCCCACCCCAAAGCAAAAGTCTCCACTTTTGACACCTGAGACTCCCTTTCCAACTTTTTCAGGATAAAACCTCATTTCTGTGCAAATGACAAAATGTTTTAAATAAATAAATAAATAAATAAGCAAGAAGCAACCTAGCCCAGGCCTCAGGTTGAGAGCACCTGTGAATCCTCTGATACATAGTTCAGAGTGCAAAATGTTACGAGCCCTAACATTTGTCTCAGGAGCTGGCAGAGGTGTGGGTCTTCTGTAAAGCCACATTCTGTTGGGTTCAGTCTAGCAAAAAAGTTTGGAAAGAAAAAATGTCATTGTGACTGTGTGGTGTGTAAAATCTCTGTATGTGTTGTGTTTTTTTTGGTTGGTTTTTTGCAGGTGACTTCAAGTGCCCCATCAAAGAGGAGATAGCCATTACCAGTGGGGAATGGGAAGTGCTTGGGAGACATGGGTCAAATGTAAGTATCTGCTCTTGCTGTATGATATCTTGCAAGCAACACACATGTGCTGGAGGACAGCAGTGCAGAGAAATGGTCTCAGGGACCTCACAGATAAGTACATGTTGCATTAGCGAGGCTCTGCTCCTTTTTGGCAGTGAAGGAGAGCATCACAGGCAACATTAGATGTTTATCTTCCTAACAAGTTTTTCCCTCTAAGTTTAAGCCTTAAAGAGAAGGAAGCAAAAATACTTTAAAGCATTACCGAGGAAATTCCATGTGTTCCATGAGAACCAAAATGTTGTGATGATGTCCAGCTGCTGTCCTGGAGCCAGGAGATACCTGTTGGAGGGGTCAGAATAAATCTATTAGCCATGTCTCTCTTTAGCCAGAATGCACAATGTTTGTGTACCATGTAGCCTCTGAACTTGGACAAGGAGGTAGGGAATGCTCCCAAACTGCTGCTCTTCTAGCTCTAAGTTGGCCAAATCTTATGACCATTTGAATAAAACAGCAGCTCAAGGAGGACTGTTGGATTGATACGGAGTTTGTAAAGGTCTGTGATAAAATCCTTTCTAAATGGTAGTTGGAAATGGGGCTAGAGGACAAAGTGTGCAAGTAGAGCTGCCTTTGAATCTGTTTTGCTGTCTGCTCAGAAAGAAGGGGCAACAGATGTTCGTAACTGGCAGAGTTGTGGACAGCTAGAACAGTCATTTGACTTGTTCCTTACAATTTGCTGTGCTATAACTCCAAATTATGGAAGTGGTGGGGAGAAGACTCAGTGGGGATAGAAGACTTGGGCTTTTCTTTCAAGAACTCAGTATTGAGGGATGTGTTGTTTTGTTTTTGACAGATCTATGTAGACGAAGCCAAAAAACTGGTGTATTTTCAAGGCACAAAAGACTCGCCCTTGGAGCATCACTTGTACGTCGTTAACTACGAGAATCCTGGAGAAGTGAAGCGGCTGACAGAGCGTGGTTACTCTCATGCCTGCTGTGTCAGCCAGGTACCATTCGTTTGTGAGGCCCTGGGTAGGCAGGGCTGGCTGTGTGTTCTGCTTTATCAACCAACCTGGTCCTTCATCAATCAATGGACAAGCTTGTATTTAAATGCCACTGTTGATTTTGCAGGTCTTTTCTGGATTTTGGGATGTTAGTATCCGAATCCAGCTGAGGATTGTAGCTTCTCAGAGCCTATCTGCTCTTATCACCAAAGAGCCCAGACTTCCTGGGTTGATTTGGTTTCTAAACATCTGAAAGACCAAAATGCGGAAAGAACTTATCCCTTTTGCTTATACTGAGGAATTCACAATAACGTTCTTTTTCTCTCTAGGATTGTGACATGTTCATCAGCAAGTACAGCAACCAGAAGAACCCACACTGTGTGTCACTTTACCGGCTGACAGGACCTGAAGATGATGCAGCTCACAGGACAAAGGAGTTCTGGGCTACCATTTTAGATTCAGCAGGTAACAGCTTTGTTAAGGAACTGCCAAAGGGCAACCAGGATCACAGAGTGAAAGATTTCCTCGAATATGCTCATTTTGGCTTTGCTTCTTGTGGGTAACTCTTGGCTTCTCTGTGAAGCTCATGCTCGTGTGAGAAGTTCTTAGATGAAGTTCTTAAAGGAGTGACACGTTCAGCTTGGAGACAAATGGGTATAAAATGGCTGTGAAGGAATGCAGAGTGGAAATTATTAAGTTGCTATTGCCAGAGCTAGTAGGAAGATTAGAAAGCAAGTTTTATCATTAGCAGGGGTGGGTTTAAGTGAGTTTATTTACTCTTGTACTAAATGTGCGTTATTGAGCATGCTTCTGGGCCTCTGGGGAGGGCCACTCACTCCTTAAATAGTTCCATGCTGCAGTCTGCTCATGTCTTTGCGAGCTGGCTCTTAGGCTTTTATTTTTCCACTGTGATTCTGTTACTTTTCATCTTTCCTTCCCTGAGGCATAGACCAAATCCTGTGCTTTCCATGTATTAATGCAGCGAATCCTAAATGAAGTGTATTAATGCAGCGAATCCTAAACAGGAATGGGAACGTGACAGGGCTGAGAAAGCTCTTCTAGGGCCTGGGCATTCCCAATCTCTGCCTTGTCCCAGCCACATCCATTGGAAGCACGGGAGAGCTGCGTTATCTGGGATGCACCAGGAGTGGTGTTGGGGCAGGGCTGGAGCAGAGCTGCATTATTCATCCATTCCCTGTTAATCCAGGCTTTGTTCCTTCCCATGGCAGGCCCTCTACCTGATTACATTCCCCCTGAAGTGTTCTCCTTTGAGAGCTCTACGGGGTTTACACTCTACGGGATGATGTACAAACCTCACAATCTGCAGCCTGGAAAGAAGTACCCCACTGTGCTTTTCATCTACGGAGGGCCTCAGGTGAGTGCAGTCTGTGGGCAGTGGGCTGGCCTGAATCACTTCATTCCCAGCTCTCGTGTGTGCACAGCTCCTGCTCTGTGCTGGGGATAGCCTACTAAGCCAATTTCAGATTTTATTTACTGTAAATGTTTTACACATTTTTACAGTGTAAATCTTTCAAGATCCCTGCTGTAGGATTCCCTCTCTTTGCTTGTGGTCTGCTACGAAATTGGCTTAGTAGGTATCCTCTGAATTTCTTTACATAAACGCTTATATCATTGTTCTTCTATTCTAGGTACAGCTAGTGAACAACCGGTTTAAAGGAATCAAATATTTCCGTTTGAACACCTTGGCCTCTTTAGGCTACGTTGTTGTTGTCATTGATAACCGGGGATCCTGCCACCGAGGACTGAAGTTTGAAGGAGCCTTTAAATACAAAATGGTAAGTGCAGCTCTGAATCAGGTTCTTTGTTTTCAACCCCAGACAGGTTTGAGTGCTGTTTTTATCCGAACTGAAGCACCAGTTTGGCACAGATGCCCAGCATCGCTTGTGTAACACTGCCTAAGTTTGGGTGGGAAACCACTTGTAGTTGAGTGGAGTGGATGTGAGGGAGGAAAGACGCTCAGTGTGGAAAGTGTAGTGTCAAGTTTTGAGCTTGCAAGATTGTCAGGTGTCAGGGAGTGTGATTTGTAAGGGGATCTCTGATGCTCTGAGCAGAAATGCTTTGCTCTCACGATGCAGGATAGTTTCTTCCATAGCATGGGTTACAACTCAGAGCAGTTCCTGTGTCAGGCTGGAAAGGGAGAAAATGTTTGGCCATGTGTACTTGCAGGGACAGCCTGTGCCAGGCTCTCGCTGTTGGGAAGAGCATTTTCATGCCTGGAGCTGGAATTCTGCCTTGCCTTTGTACAGCAAAAAGTAAAAACACTGAGAAATCTCCCTTGTCCATAGGTAAGGAGGTAAATGAAGAAAAATATAGTTACTAGGTGGCTTAGCATGTATTTATTGTCTTAGGAAAGGGGTTGTCTTTCTGTAACATGCCCAGTGCAATGGAGTGCTGGTGTCTGGACGGGTGCTGTGCAGCCTTTGGGAATCCCGAGAATTTAACTTTTGTCTGGAACTAACAACTTACCTTTTCTCTCCCTTCCCAGGGACAAATTGAAATCGATGACCAAGTGGAAGGGCTGCAGTACTTAGCATCCCAGTATGACTTTATTGATTTGGACCGTGTTGGCATTCACGGCTGGTCCTACGGAGGCTACCTCTCTCTTATGGCTTTAATGCAGAGGTCAGATATCTTCAGGGTATGTTCGTACATTGAGTACTTCTTCTGGTGGTGCAGACAGAATTTTTCCTTTAATCGTGTGACCTCCCTCAGGTGTTCACAGCACAAAGATTTTTGAGCTAGCTCTAGACAAGTGGGGACACAGTGCTCTGCGTGTTTCCTTCAAGAATCTTCTAGTTGAGTGAGTTCAGATGAAAGTTGCTTTTCTGGTATACATTCCTTCCACAGTATTTCTAATTAGGCTTCCAGGCTTTGGTTATCCTTTTTATATTTCTCAGACAACAGATCTGAGAATCTATTCACTCTTTAAAGCTAGTGCTTGCTAGCAAGCCACAGTGCCTTTTTAAACCAGCATTCATTGGGTACTGTGAGAGCTGTTATAAGTTGTTCTGTGATCTTAGGTTGTCTCTTCAGTTTTCTGCTCTTGTGTTTCTGTCTGGAGTGTGGGGATGAGATGCTCTCCCTCTGTAAACATGCTGTCACTGCTGGGCTCTGAGAGGTGTTTAGGACTGGCACGCACGTTGGGTCTGTACTGGGAGAGCTGTGTGATTCAGCTTTTCAAACAGAGACAGTGATACCTGGGCAGCCTGTATAACACGAATAGAGATGTCTCAAATCAGCAAATGATATTTGTGCTGCTCTTTCCCACCTCTCCACACAAGTTTGCAGCCTTCATCCTCAGGGGAGCATGGTGTGACTGCACCATCACTCTGCCTGCTTGCTTCCCCCAGCTCCAGATGAGCCAGACATAATCCTGACCTGACGGGAAGGTGCTGTGTTGTCTGTGAGGCTACCCACATTGATGCAGGCAGGGTCTTTTGGGCAGAGCACACTCGTGTCCAGAAAACCAGGCATGTAAGAGGAGCGTGGAGTAGTTCAAGTAGACCAGTTTTACTTGGAGAGTTTGTTCTTGTGAGCTGGGGTGAGGAGGAACAACAGTTTGCCCCGTTCAGCTGAATGCAGAAGGATATTCCCTCTAGAACTGCATAAAAGAGCTTTCTTTAAACTGATTGACTGTCGAGCTTGCAATAACTGTGCTGGTGTAGCTCCACCAACCTGAGGTCACGTGCTGAAGGTGCCTCATATAGTCTCAGCTGTTGCCTGCTTTGTGCCAGCTGAGCTCTTTGTGCTGTGAACCAACCAAGGGAAACAATCCTGCTGAAAAACAACACCACCGTCTCTTCCTCCTCCGGTTTGACCTATTCCCAGATCAAATTTGTAGCAGTGTGCTGCACAGGGCAACCTGGCAGTGGGGAGAGGTGCCAGAAAGAGGAGCTTGTGATTACATGACTTGAGACCACTATAGCAAATGGTCAGGCTGTTGGTGGGCAAACGTTGGAGGCAGCGATGTGCTAAGAGCTGAATATTGCCTCAGGATATATTTTGTTCTTTGGGGGTCTTCTTGCTTTGTGCAAGTCCAACCTCAATATTCCTTGGAGGTTTAATCATTATTTTTCTAAAGTCATGGAAAATCTTTGAATTATTACTTTAAAAAATACCTGACCAAGGAAGAGTCTTTGGTTTGTTTTTAGCAGGTCTTTTTTCACAAGCCTCTCTGCAAGCTTGTGGTAGGTATCCAAGGGGAAATGCTGAGTCCTGGGGAGCTTTCAAGGCCAATTTCTGTTAGACATTTATGTAAACGAAGGTTTTGTGACCCAGAGCAGAACACTGCATTTTGAACAAAATCCACTTACCTCCAGCAGGACTTGCAGGTGGTATATTCAGTGTTGCTTCTGATTTGTCTGTAGGATCTTCCTGGTTTCCAGCAACTGCCTGATTTTCAGTACACACAGTCTGTAGTTGAACTCTGCTCATATATATATATATATTGACATATGTATATGTGTGTGTGTATATATATATATATATATATATATATATATATATATATATATATATATATATATAAAAATGTTGCATTTGCAGGTTGCTGTTGCCGGAGCACCCGTCACGCTGTGGATTTTCTATGACACTGGTTACACAGAGCGCTACATGGGCCACCCGGATCACAACGAGCAGGGATATTACCTAGGTTCGGTGGCCATGCAAGCTGAGAAGTTTCCTTCTGAGTAAGTTTGCTTCTGGCTTTCCTTTCTATTCCTGTCAGGAAAGTTCAGGCCCCACAGACATGTATTTATCTCCCTTTTCTTGGCAATTAAATCCTGGAATCATAAATGCTAGTATTAAAACAAAAACAGCACTAATAAACTTAATAGACTTGAATGAACATTTGCATAATTACAGACTATTCCAAGTAAGCCCTTTTATTCTAGCTGTAATTAAAGACCATCTTTTATGTCTAAAGAAATGACAAACACATCCCCAATTATATGATAAGCACTTCAGATTTGAGTTAAGCTAGACAAAAAACAGTCAATCAGGATGCTTTCTGCATGCTCTCAGTCTGTATCAGCACGGTGTTGTCTGCAGAGCAGGCTGAGATCATGGGCTTTCTGGCCAAAGAGCTGAAAACCAGCAGTGATTCTGAGCAAGTGTTAAGCCATTGTGTTGTCCAAGCTAGGAAATGCTTCTGAAAATAATGATGTGCAGATGAAAGGTCTGACCATGATGTGCATATGCAGGAAGAACTTGTAGAGGAGGAAAGGATCGGTTTGGGGCCAGCTGCTGGTCCATTCAGAGCGATTCACAATAGCGAAGTCACTCTTCAATGCTAATGTTTTTACTGTTGAGTGTTTTTGGAGAGGTGTTTGTGGACTGTGAATGACTGGCAGATTCTGGGATACTATTTAGAAATGTTTGTTTCTTGCTTTTCTCAGACCAAACCGTTTGCTGCTGCTACATGGGTTCTTGGATGAGAATGTTCACTTTGCACACACTAGTATTTTGCTCAGCTTTTTAGTGAGAGCTGGGAAACCGTATGACTTACAGGTAAGGCTGGAACCAAGATGTGAAAATGTTATGTCTGTCTTTGAGGAGTACAAAATTCCAGCTTGTAACATGGCAGCTTGGAATTCTAGGATAAAACTCAATTTTATTTATTTTTTTTTAAGTGGGAAACTTTATGAGTAAACCAAAACATTATTAGTCAAATGAGCAGTTAAGGCTGCTCCCAAGGAGCTCTGCAGTTTGGAAGCAGTACAGCAGTGTTTGTGCAGCGTGGAGCAGGGTTATGTATTTAATTAAACCCTGCTGGTTCTGTGCAGATGCAGCCCAGGTTGTCGTACGCCGTGCTGCAGAACTGGAAGCGTGCTGATTTACATGATGGCTCTGAACAGGATCTGCCTCTGTTCAGCCACGCTGATCGCCTCCAGCTAAGTACTAGCTGCATTACAGGGTGCAACGGGTTGTCTCCAGGTTCAGGCAATGGAGGAGGGAAATGTATTAGCTCGAGTGCACACAGAGCTAGTAGCTAGTGCAGGGAGTTTACATGTACATTTTGAACCTGGCTCTGGGGCCCGAAACCTTTGTGGATACTCATGACTCTATTTTATATTTTAGATCTACCCTCAGGAGAGACACAGTATAAGGGTACCCGAGTCGGGAGAGCACTATGAACTCCACCTACTGTATTACCTGCAGGAGAATCTGGGCTCCCACATTGCTGCCCTGAAGGCGATGTAACTGACCTCTGCAGAACTCTGCTCAACTGGCTGCTTTACTGAATGAGGAGATGCAGGAAACTAGAGAAAATAGGATGGAACACTGCATTTTGGTGCCTGCCATGTGTACACACACACACACACACACACACACACGGAGACACTTTTTTTTTAAAGTAAATTCGGTGCCATACAGGAAATTAAAGGACGGTGGCCTAATAACTTTAAAGCTTAAGATGTAAATAAAATCAAATGTCTGTGGTGTAATGCAGTACCATGGGTGTTCTCTTGGGGGAGGAGCTGAAACTGAAAATAACATACTTCTACAGCACCAGAACTTCACATTTTAAAAGCATTCTGATCTAATTGATGTATTTTTACAGTGTGTTCCTAGGTATCTTATTACATAATACTAGAAGGTGTACTACGCAGCAGAAATTCACCTGGATGGTTACAACTTAAATTACATTTTAAATGTTATCATATAGTTTTTATGCTTCACGAGGGGGATGTGTCTCACTTCTGAGAAGTCAGTCACAAGTTAGACACATCTCCTGTCTAGATGCCAGTTGTTTTTTTTTAAAAAAAAAACCTTTTAACTGCTTCCTAAATATTTTAAATTTTGGATTCAGTTGAGTTGATGCCATGTTCTTTTCAATTATTTCTTCTCTCCCCAGGATAAATCCTTCCCTTTTATTTTTTTTTCTTTTCAGCAGCTTGATACCCTGTCCTGATTGTACTTGATTTCACCTGGGGAAGTGAAGCGATGTTTTACTGTAATGTGGGCATAACAATCTTTTATTCTGAGATGCAAACTAATTTAAGACAAAGAACTGAAACTTTGTGGATTTTAAAACAAGCTTGAAAGTGTAGCCCATTTCTTGTTGACATTTTTCCCTGCTGTTCATTCTGGAGCTGTTTTTGCAGTACTGTTTTCTGACTGTCACATCAGCATGATATAGGTATTTAAATCCTGTTACAATTTTAATATACAATACTCTAATTCAAAGGTCTGCGGAGAATTTGGTGAGGAGAGACCTTACGAACACTACATGTGAGGCAATGTGAACTGTTGTCGTGAATTTCCTACTTTATTCAAGGGATTATTTCTCAGACTCGCACTCTTTTCAGTCCTCCATTCCTGGAGTCCTCCATTTCTAGCACTGCTGCCTAGCATGATTATGATGCTGTATTTGAGAACCCCCTCCCTCTGTGTAGCTTAAGGTAACCCACTAAGCCTAAAAGATCTGCAATCCCAGTTGTGTTTTTGTTAGTGAGGTTTTAACTAAGCAGCAGGCTTGGCTAAAAAGCATCGCGTGTGAAGTCTCTTTTAACTTGCAACAAGTCGTTTAAGATAGAAATCCATAGCAAAATGATTCTCTTTAATCCAGGAAATTCTCCCCTTGGGGCCTGCCTCTGAGACTCCTATAAGTTTTAATGGTTTTCTTAGAAACCTAAGAACTTCCTTTTCTTTCTGTTTTGGTGCTGGAGAGAAGCAGAGCATGATTTTTCTTTTCATCTTTTAAAAATCTGGAATCACTCTCAGTGTTTACGCTGTTAGTACTCCACATGTCGTAACCTCGTATTTTACTCGCTTTTGTACTGTTCAGCTTGACCCCAAAGCTCCGGGATTTAACACAATCTGGTTGTGTTGTATCAAACCACATCATTTTTCAGTGAGGCTGCTGGACATATGCACCAAAGCAATCGGGGCTGGTGCAGTTACACGGCTGTAAAACTGCTGTGTGAGAACAGGATCTGTTTTTTGGGTTATGCAAAAGATAGCCAAAGCAAACAGGCATCCAGTAAGTGTAAATTTCCTCTGACGTGGGAGTGTTTGGTTTGGGATGTTTTCTGTTTTTCAGATCACAGGGGTTTTTAAGTGGATCAGATAAAATGCTACTAGCAGGTCAATTACAGCCTTACCGTTTTGATTTGGGGAAGGGCATAGCGTGGGAAGAGCCCAGCTCCTTATAATGTCTTCTACTTGAGTAATTAATTTTTGTGACTGAAGCTGGGCTATCTGGAGTGTGCTATAGTCAGTACTGAGAGAGGAATAAGTGTGCTGATGCACTTGAACTGGAGCATGGCAGTGAGTAGAGAAAAGTATAAGCTGTTACTATTGAATTCCTTTTTGTTCCTTAAGTGTTCAAGCTGTATTATATATACATATATCTATATCTGTTCATATATACATATATGTATAGAATTACACGTGGATAGTATCACCTTTTCCAAGGTTGTTTATATTTTGTTCAATATTTAATTAACTTGTTTTTTGGGGACGTTTTTGCTCTTTTTCTAGAGGTGATTACCCTTGAATGTAAATGTATATGATTTTTAAGATAAAATGGATCTTTTTGTTTAAAAAATGAAAAAACAAAAATGGCCTTCATCAAATAGTGCTTTTTTGGCAACTGAAGAACTAAATGTTATGCAAGCAAACTGGGCTAGGTTTTGGTTTAGCACAGGATGTGATTTTAAGAGCTGACATATAACTTCTAAATAATGCATCCTTTCTTTGTTTTAAATATATATATATTGAAAAGCTATTAAAGTACAAAGTACTGTACTCTATTTTGCAACATAAATTATGTATTTCTTTCTTTCCTACAATAGTTTTTTTTTCTTTTCACAGCAGTCAAGCACTTTAAGACCCCATACTCTCTTATCCTGCAGTAATGCTGTGAGGATTTGTCATCAGAGTTTTTGTGGTTCTCGCAAAAGACGCCTGCTTGTAGTTGAAGGTGTCAGAGCTGCCTTGTATGAGGTTTGAGACTGATGAGGTAGGGAGATGCTGAGGAGTCCCAAAACAGAGATTAGTGCATCCCTGTGGGGGATCTGCCATCAGCAGAGTGCTCTGTGCCCAGCAGGACACCTGAGCTGAGCAGTAGCAGGATTTGAGCCTTCATTGCGTGGTGGGTATTGGTTTCTTCCCCGCAGTTGCACTGATATCTCTGAGATGATTGTTTTAATTTCATATCGTGAAATCAAGTCTGTGAAACCTGGGGACCTGAGCAATGAGAGGCTGGAGTTGAGTGGTGATGCCAGCAGTTTTCTTGTTCGTGGTGCTTGGGATTTGTTGAGGTTGTTTCTGTCGGGGCAAGTTCTTTGGCCCCTTTTTAAGGCCAGTTTCCAGTAATTCCTTCAAGTTGGGTTTCACCCTTCATATAAGATTTGTATTCCCTACCCCACCCTGTTGTTTTCAATGATCTCCTTTTATTCAGAACAAAATATAACTGGTAATTACCCAGAGCTGCTTAATTTTCATAAACTCTACTTAACTTCAAAATGTTTGTTAATGAAATAATGAATTCAAAGCACCACGTAAAGCTTTGAAAATCAGCTAACTTCATTACGTTACAATGGAAAATGCATTCCCTAGTTGTTAGTGCCATTTGGGAATAAGTCACGGAAATCCTTTTTGAGCAGAGAGGTGGAATAATGCTTTGACCCCGGAGCAGCGTACATGGAGCCTGTGTGGCAAATGGTGGGGAATTCACCAACTGAGCACGGGGTCCCTGCACCTCCTCCGTGTGGGCTGTGTGTCCGTGAGGAAGGCAGGCTGTTTTGCTGCTGGCATGATGCTCAACTTCTGGCGAGGCAATAATAAGAGAATAAATAAATAAAATAATCAGCCAGACGAGGACACTGCCTTGAATTGCCTGTTTACTTGAGTACCAGAGCCCTGCAAAGACTTTTGTGTACCCCTCGCAGGTCTTTGGGCCAGTCCTTTTGAAGGGGAAGAGAGAAGTTCATGTGTTTTTTACTTGGATGTTCTGCACAGTAGAAGATCAGGTGTTTAATTTTAGAACATGAAGTGCCTGCTGTTTGCGTTAACAAACTTGCATGTCTCACCCCGGTGGGTTTGCTGGTCTCCCTCCCTCCCTCCCTCCCCACCTCTCTAGCTACCCAGCTTTTAATCATGTAAAGTGGAGACATTAGTTTTGCTGCGTTTTATTACAAAACCTTTGTTGCAATAAAGATGCTGCTAAATAAATTGAATTAAATGTCCCCTTCCCCCCCTCCCTACCCCATTTACAACCGTCTCTCTCCTTGATTTAGTAGAGTTTGTGCATAATTAGATCTGTTCCCTCATTGTGCTGCGGAGAGCGGCAGTGATGGAGAGCGCGCGTGTGCATTTTATACGCTTGTTGGGTGTTTAGCGAAAGCATCTGTGATTTTTCCTGTCCCTTGTGATTAGGTAATTGGTCTAAACAGGGAAATTGGGCCTTCGCTTGGCCTAACGATGCTCCAGCTCCTTCATGTTTCTGTGTGCTGTGAGGGCAGCCACCAGCTGGAGCTGCGGCACCGCCTGCGGCCTACCCGCAGCTTGAGGCCTGTGGGGGCCGGGGGCCAAGCACCACGGTGCCTGTGGGGTCCCTGGGGGGCAAGGTGGAAGGGAACACCATGTGTGTCACCCCTCCTGTCCTGCTAAGCTTTAGGTACGCATAAAGTGGCTGGTGAAGGCCCCAGGGTGGTCATGTTGAGGTGCAAGACCCTCAGGGATGGGGCAGCCTGTTCCCGTGCCTTACCACCCTCAGAGGAAAGAATTTCTTCCTCATATCTAAACTAGAAGCACCCCCTGTTTTGGTGGCTCGGAGGCGAGCTGGTACCCAGCAGTGCGATGATGCATCGTGTCTCCCTGAGCTGCTGCAAAACGTTCTGGGTGGTGGTGATTTTATTCCGTCATGATGAATAAATTATGAAGTTGCTTCCGTGACTAATTGCTACCACTTGGACTGACTGTCCCTCTGGGTATGCAACGGGAGCAAGCATTTCTCTTTAAAATCCACTTGCTGTGGATACTTGAGTTGGGCAAAGCAAAACACGTTCCTGGAGATGAGGAGGTTGCAGTGGGGGGTGAACCTCAAGCAGTGTCCCAGCTGGGCTGAGGCTTTGCAGAAATCTTTCAGGCTTTTGCTGCCACAGCCACAGTGTGAGCACTGCATGCTGGAGGCTGCTGTAACACCCTGCTTGGGTCTTGGTTAGGTGCACGGGGCTTTGTGAACACGTGGGGATACTTTCATCTGAGTTTGTGTGTCGGATTTGCTTCTGAATGGGTGTAGGCTGGAAACTGATGTGCTGCAGGATCCCTGCTTCAGGTAGGAAAGCAGCTGGGGTGAGTGCTTCCTGTGCAGACCTGTGGAAGGAGGGGATGGTGTCAGGGAAAATGGTCAAGCCTGAAGCGTTGTGCACTGCTGGCTGCATTACTGGCTCTGCTGGGGAGTGCCTGCATGACCTGGTTCCCTCCTCTATCCTTGCCTTGGGATCCCTTTTTACCAAACTACGCTTCTGGTTAGAGCTTGGCTCAGCAGGGCCTGAGCCTGGCCTCTTGCTTTTGGTGCAGTCATAAATCTAAGAGCAAGCTGCCGCAGCATTCACACCTCCATAACGGGAACCGATTGCCGAGGCGAGGCCAGGGGTCGCCAACACGGGCTGGTGGCTGTGGCACTGGGCTCCTGCGGCGGGCGGAGGCGCTGGGTCGGGAATGATGAATTGGCAGCTCCCACGTTCCCACATCACGCCGGCAAACAAGCGCTTTGTGCCGTCCCTCTGATTCTAAATGACTTGGGAAAACAAGCAGCGGTCTTTCAAGCAGCCATTTATCAACCCGTGTTCGCAAAAGAGGAGGAAACCAATTCCATGAGCCATTAGGCAGTCCTGCTCGCTGCCCTAACGCAGCAGCCTGTGTCTTCAGCTCTGCAGACCGGAGCAGGCTTTACAGCAGGTGAGCTGAGCATCCCAATTTGGGTGGCAATTATTTCCTAGTGATGATGCTGACATGTGCAGGAGGCCGAACCCTGCATCAGATGTTCTGCGTGAGCATTGCAAAGCTTCGATTTCTCATCCTGGTCAGGGTGAGGGCAGCCCAACTTTCTGCCCCAAGCACCCTCCACATGGTGCTGGGACACTTCTGGCTGCATTTCCAGGCCTACAAGAAGGAGTTGGTGTCTCTGGGAGCTCCTTGGTGTTTGCAGAAGGCATTTAGCAGGAAAAGAGCAAGAACCCCTTTGACTGTACCAGCCCAGGAAGTTTTAAGTTAAATTTGTGACTTTTCTGGCTGTGAGCTCTATGTGTCCTGTGTTTGCCGCCTCCAATGCAGACACAAATACTGACCCATCCTAGCTTTCACCAGCATCACTTTCAGGGTCCTCAGCTTGCCCATGGCCTCCCCAAATGCTGCACAGCGCCAAGAGGGGCACACGTGCAAGTGCAGCAGGGAAGAGCTCATCCTGCTGCAAGCACCGGGTTCTGGGATGCCAACAGAGCCCTTTCCAACCTTCAGTTGTTTTCCTCTGAAATTTTGGGAATCTTTTTTTGTTTTGTTTTGTTTTCCTATTTTTTAGAAGAGGGAAACCCGTGGCTGTGAGGTGTGGGGTCCTGCCTTTCCCTGGGCACCCCCATCTATCTGCTGGCATCCCCGGAGGCTGTGGGCAGCAGCAGGGCACCCGCTCACTCCCTGTCCCACCGTCACCATGGGTGAGAAACCCTGGGAGCAGACAGCCGTGGTGCTGCACACTACGCTTCAGCCACTGATGCTCTGTAAACCCTTTGGGCTTTTCAGCCCCAATTTCTAGCCCATCCCCAGCACGCCGTCAGACGTGGCGTGTTCTGAGTCCTCTCGCTCGGCTGTTGGAGATGAATAACCAACCCTGCAGTTCCCATGGAGACTCGTCCCTCCCGCGGCATCACCGCAGCACTTCACAGCCTTTTCAGGCTGCAACAAAACATGTTTTCCAGCATGATTTTAAAGGGGGGGAGGTGGTATTTGCAATGGGATGAGCTGGCGGGCATGTGCGTGCCTCCTGCTACTGGCTGCTGGAGGGAGCTGGACATCGTCCTGCAGGCCAGGGGGATGCTCTGCTTCACTTCACCAGCTTCAGATGGATGAGGGCTCTGCCATCGGGCTTCACATGGCCACAGTACCCCTAAATCCTCTCCCCAGGGGGCATGGGCATGCTGCTGGGGTGTCCCGTATGTGAAGCAATGCTCAGAATTTGTCCTCGGTGTGTAAGAGCAACACGGCTCTCTCTGCAGGGCATCCTGGTTGGCACAGGGTGGATCCATCTGTGTGAAAGCACCATGGATCCTGGTTTGGGGTTCATGATGCTGAGTTGTTGCTCCATAAGAGCTGCTCCCCCTCCAGCCTCTCTTTTTGGGCATCGCCCCCTGCGCTGGTCCTGCCCCAGCCCTGTCCTGCACAAGGGGCACAGCTTCGCTGCTGGAAGTGCCTTCCCAACATCCATGCTCTGAGAGAAGGGAGCAAACATCCGGAGGAGGAATTTGTCCTTTGGGGCTGAAGTCATGGTTTATTTTTAACGTTTGGGCTTCGTAGTGCCGGCCTGGGACAGCGCAAGGGAAAGATCTTTCCTGGAAGGCCTTACAGCAGGCAAAACCAACCCTCCGCGCACCTGACGGGATTGAGAACGAAACTGCAAATGGCAGCGGGGAGTAAATAGCTGCATCTTCCTCCCCAGAGTCTCTCTCTCTTTTTTTTTTCTTTTTTTTTTTTTTTTTTTCAGGCTGAGCCAACAGACGGAGGGACACCGGGAGCTGCTGCTGAAGCTGCCTGGGAGGCGCGCAGCCTCGCGTGCTGGCCCCGCGCTCGCTTCCCACGCGGCGTAGCCGGGGCTGGCCGGGAGCCAGGCTGTGCATTTCGCAGGGAGCTCGCGATTTCAATATTTCCTCGCGTCTGAGGCGGATCAAAAACAAACAGCGAAGGATAGCTCTGGCAAGCGAAATGCGGGAGAGAAAAAAAAAACAAAAACGAGCCCTTTCGCTTTGAATTAAGCCTTTTACGCTTGTGTCTGACGGTGTTTTAGTTAAAACCTCAAAACTTGTTTGAAATGGAAAGGCAAATTTGCAGGAACAGAGTGTTTTTGACCTCCTGGAAACTTTCTTCAGGTCATCTTGCAGGCAAATCTCTGTCAAAATAGAGGTGGCAGCGTACAGCTTGACCCAAATTTTGCCATCTCTGAGCTCGCTGATGGGGGAAATGTTCCTAGATGTGAAGCAAAGCTCACCTCGTGGATGGTTTGCCCCAAAGCATTTCTGTGCTGTGCCCATTAGAAGCTCTTCCAACAGCTGCAAAGATCTGTTTGTGAACATCAAGGTGATTTTTGCTGGAAATTTGCTTCAAAACCAAAGGAAGGACAGGCAAAATGCGCAGACAGGGCAGGGGGCAAAATGCCACCCAGCCAGGGAGCGTCTGAGCAGCAAGCAAAGAGCAGCAGTGTCTGGGGGCCTACAAAGCGTGTGCCTTGATAGGGCAGGGCATCATCCTCACCAGGCGCCCCATCTCCTTGTGCAGAGGGAATTTGGGGTGGTTTTGGGGCACTTTGGCAGCCACTGGGTGGGGTTTTTGTACAGCAGAGCGCTCCCGCTCCAGCTGGCAAGGAGTGATCTGTCTGTCTGTCTGTCCGTCTGGGTGCCCTGTCCTGGCCCTCCTCCCATGGCAGCCACAACTCCTGGCTCCTCCAGACCTGCGAGCCCTCTCTCCTTTCCTATTCTACTTCAAATTTCACGAGAAATAGATGAGTAAACACCGCGTACGTTTGCGTGGGTTCAGCGGTGCCTTGCAGCTTTACGATCCCCCCCCCCCAGCTGTGATTCATTGCTTTTTACATTTTTTAATCTATTCCCCCGCTCCCCCCTCCCGCTCCCCCTCACAGCCCAGCAGCTGTCGTTATCAGTGAAGGGACTCGGCGGTATTTTTGCCATACTCTGCTTCTATTCATCGATTTGTTGAATGAAAACTATTTCTCCCGGGCTGTCGCGCGACTGGAGCCTTCGGAGAAGCAGCAGCTCGGGGGGCGTTTTGCTCCGCATTGAAACAACCTCATGCCACGACGGCACTCGTTCCTCGTCCTAAATCCCAATTTCTGCAGCTTCCCCTTCCCTGCCACCCCACTGGGGTCTGGGGTCTTGCTGGAGGCAAACCTGGGGCTCCTTTGGGACGTGTGGGCATGGGGGACACCAGGAGGCAGAGGCCGTTCCCTTTTGCATGATGCAGTGCTGGAGCAGCATCTGGGTGTGCTCCTTCATCTTTAAGTCTTTTATTTTTTATTTTATTTGTTATTTTCTTTATTATTATTATTATTATTATTATTATTATTATTATTATTATTATTATTATTATTTTAAATAAAATCACGGCAGTCACTGGCTAAATACCTGCAATGACAGGCGCTGGTTTCCTGCCAGCACTACTAAAAAAAAAAAATCCCAGTCTTGGGCTCCATCAATACCAGGGCACGGCTTGAAGGGCAGGTTTTGCCTGGGGAATGGGCTGTTGTCCCAGGGCTTCAGGAGCCCTTTTTCCCACCCAGCAATGGGGCCTTTCTTCCGGGCACAATGAGCCCTCTCGCTGCCTTTCTCGCCTTTTCTTCCCCGGCTTTCCCACATTCTGTTCACACCTTCATGAATATTCAGAGGCCATCGGCCATATGAAGCTATTGAGAGCTCTTGTTAACACTCCTGCTAATGACATGCACCTTCAATGGCAAACAAAAACACAGATAAGAGCTTGTTAGCGGAGACCCTTGTTCCCCACCTAACAAGGTTTCCATTGACTCGGCCACTTGTGGTGACACATTGCTTGCTCTCACTGTTGCCTCTTTTGATTCGCGACTGGCTTTTACGGAGGGGTTTTTCTCCACCCCCCCTTCCCCATTTTGTATTTATTTATTTATTTTTTATTGTGCGGTTTTAAGCTAATTAAGGAAAAGGTCAGGGCCTCCCCTACCAGTGCCTGGCGGTGCGGGCAGGAGATGCTCGGCCACGGCGCGTGGGAACACGGGGCCAGGAGCGGCATCGCTCAGCCCCGGCCCCAAATCCAAAGTCCCCAAGGGTTCCCTGCCTGGCCAGATGTCCCTGTAGGCCAAAATGCTGTCCCCAAGGTGATGAGGTGGCTCCAAAATGCTACCAGGCTCCTGCACCATGCTCTCGGGATGCTCCTGGAAAACGCTGCTCCCAGTTTCTGGCTCTACATGAGAGTGAAGCCTCTTTGATGCTGCGGCTCTGCTCCATCCTCTGGCTGTGTGTCCCTTTCCCCCGGTCACTGCTGACATCCGTGAGGCTTTCATTAGGCTGGACCCACCCATTCGATCCTGCAAGATGCCTGCTTGGGGTTTTTTTTTGGCCACACCTCATTATTTCTGCTATTATTAGGCCCTTGCCGCGTTGTTTGTCATCTTGCCGAGGCCCCTCGGTTTCTATGGATACTGCCTCCTCAGTGGCCAGGCTATCAATTAAAGACAGCTTCAGCTCCCAACTCTTCCCGAGGACTTCGTGAGGATCCAGAGATAATTCCCCCAAAAAGCTTTGTTCAGCACGGTGTCGCCTTTTTGGTACCGGCTGCTCGGTTGCAGCTCAGCTTGTTCGGGTTTTCGAGGTGTCACCAGCTCGAGCACAGGCTGACCTGCCAGGGGAATGAAATTGGGTAGCTGCTAGGAGGGATTAATCCTAAAACACATGTACGTGATGTACAAACAGTAAGGAGATAACCATCATAGTGATGTAAGAGGCATCAGTGAAAAAATCCCTGCCATGGAATCGAAGGACATTTCTTTTCTTGTCCCCTGCTGTGAATGCACAAGGAGGGAAGGCCCGAGGCTTTTTTCTGCCTAACGCCCAGCTTCAGGACAGAAAAATATGCGATGCTGAGAGGAGGCTGAGTCTCTTCTGGCAATGAGACTTCTTGAAACTGTCTGTCTCCTGCTGAGTGGGACTGGGCTTGTCTGTGGAGACCTCACCTGTGCTCATGTGGGCATTACAAGGCTTCTCGGGATGGTTTTGGGGATGAGAAACCCTGGCTGCAGCTAGACAGGAGATGCTGGTCCCATTCACCAGCTCTCAGATAGCTGCTTATTTTTTCCTTGCCTTTCTGCAACCATAAATTGTAGATATTTAATGATTTATCAGAAATCTCAGGAGGCTTCATCCGGCCCCAAAACCCGAGCGCTGTTTGCATTCGCTCTCCGGGGAGAAATCATGTCTCCAGGGGCAGGAGGCAGCAGGAAAAAGGCTTTGATTCTGATTCGAGTTCTGGCTGGTGATTACAATTCTTTATATGCTCTAAACCAGTTTATCTATCCCCAGGTAGATGCGTGCTGCCAGCAGAGCTGCAATATCCATCGAGGGCCGCCCAGAGGTATGAGGAATAAACTCGCGCATTATTAGCTAATAGAGGAAAGTGATTCGATATGGGTCTCAGAAGCTGGAGTAGATAAATAGGATGATAAATGTTGGCATTAGCAGACGTGACCGACTCCTCTGTCTCTGTGATTTGGTAGTGCCCAGTAATTAAATAGTTGGAGCCTAATGTATTTTAAACTAGAGCTGCAGCCCGTAAATCACGCAGATTATGCTCTTCCCTGCTGTGCGCTCTGGCTCGGGAGGAATTCCCATTCCCGTGGTGCAGCTGCCGCCAGCCCCGCTTAAACTACACATCCATCGGTGCTGGGGATGGCAGCGCCGGTCCCGTTGATGCTCCTGGCCAGAAAACCCACCCCGGAGCCCTGAAGCTCCAGCAAGCAGCAGGCACGGCTCATTTCCAGCTCAGGAGGGCTGCCCCCCATGGCCTTTCCAGCTTGGCGTATCTCATTTTGGTTGGGGTAGCTTCATGCCCGCCTGCATGTGAAAACACACCTGAGATAAGTAACGACCCTAAAAAACACCAGCTGAAAAACAGCACAGGGAGAAGAGGTGCTTGTGAAACCCATGGTGTGATGCTGCCAGAACATCCCCATCGGGACCCCTCTGCACACCCAGAAAGGGCACCAGCACCTCCCAGAGATCAGCAGGACACAAAAAGCATTTTGTAGACTTTATGGATTTTGTTCTAGTTGTAGCAGAGCAATCATTTTTTTCAGTGATCCCAATTTCATCTGTATATTTACATTGAGGTTTAGTTTCCTTTGCAGCTGGACGACTACCTTGCACTAAATACATGTTGTTGTCATACTTTTATATGGGTTATATGGGTTGTCCAAGAAGGAAACCCAACAATTTCTAATGCAACATGAAGCTGCATCAAGGTAAGAGTTATCTTTTATCTTTACACAAAATTAGCCTCCATCTCTAATCCTTCTGTCGGCCAGACATTATCCTTCTGCAGGAGGTAGGACGTATTATGTGGAGTTTCTCCATTAACATTTAGCAAAGGCCAGATTTAAACATTTCCGTGCCATCCAGCCATTTTACGCCTTTTAGCAACGTTCCTGGATGAGCTCGGGCTTTCATTTGAAAATGTCTCTGCGATACCTGGCATTCACAGGCGCCGGTTTGCAAGAGCTCTGTCACGCTGCCCCTGCCCACACGCGATGCTGCCTGGAACCACAGCGTGATAAAACCTCTCCTCGCTCTTCCTGGAGGTAATTATTTCTAATAAAATCTATTTGTGCCTCAAATTCTTTCCTCTTCCAGCTCATGCATTTTTAAGTAAAACGGGTAATTCTGCCGTATCGGTGCGAGTTATGGCCACTGAGGTCTTCCTGCTGTTCTGCACATGAAGACCAGGAGAAACTTTTCTCTGATGGAAAGTCTGAAGTCTTCCTGCCAACTACATGTTTTGCCATGGGTTTTAATTCTTAAAAATAGCTTAAAAAGCTTTTAATCCTTGTCTTCTTCCTTTGCCAGCCCCATTGCCCAGCCAGGGGCTGCGTCAGGCTGTGTCACAGCAAGCCTTTTACTTAGGTTGTCCATGAAGGGAACACAACAATTTCCAGCAGAGTTTGAAGCTGCATCCAAGTAAGAGTTATTTTTTTTTCTTTATCTTTATAGAGAGCTAATTCTTGCCTGGCTGCTCACAGGTGTGAAAACCCACACCATTTGCGTACAGAAGGGCTTCAGGGACCTCTTGGCTTGGATCGTGTTTGAGAACTGACCTTGTTTTTCTTTGCCTGCCCCTGTCCAATGCACTTCTCAAGCACAGCGAGAGGGAAGGGGAAGAAAGGAGAGCTTTTCCCAGCAAGGAGATAAAACTTCCATCAAATTGGCCATGTCACTAGAGACCCCAAACTAATAAGTCAATCCTACAACTGTATAATAAACTCATTTATTAGGTTTTTATTTTAAGAGTTGGTGGTATTAATTAGATTGATATGGCCCATAAATCACTTGATTTGGCTGAGCCCTCAGATACTTGTAATTTAAATTAATACAAGTGCAGCTTAATTAATCTGATTAAATCCTGGGCCCAGCAAAGCACTCTTTGCAGCATCCAGGAGCACAGTGGTGGGGAAAAAGAGTATTTTAAGGTAACTCAGTGTCCTCAGCAGAGGGTCAGGTGGCTTGGCTGGTGAATTGAGGGGCAGAGCTGCAGAAAAGGCAACACATGAAAACTGTGTGATGAGCGAGGTGAGAGGCTAGGTGTGCAAACCCAGGCTTGAACATGAGCTGGGAGTGAGCGTAAGCCACAGCTTGACCTCGTCTGTGGGCATCAAGTACATTTTTCTCTCCTTCCAGAGCAGGCTGGTGTGGAGGGAGGATGCCCTGACCCACTCCTCAATCCTCCTCCCAGTAAAAGCATTCTCTGATGATGTTTCTGGACACTGATACATCCTCTGGTGACGTTTCTGGATGCAGGATCACATTAGTGATCCTTTCTCTCTTGCTGAAGGCACCCAGAGCCCATCTGCTTCCCAGCTTGGAGGGTGCCAGCCCCTGGCTGGGTGAATAGCACCAGCTAACCGCCCGGTGTTTCCTTCTCTTTTCTTCCAGAATGCTCTGGGTTGACAGCTCTCAGGATTGATGTCCCCTGTCTGTACAGCCCAGACAGCTGCTGTGCAGCTTTCCCCATGCTATTTTGCCTTAATCCTGACTTTAAGCGAGCTCCCCCACGGATAAGAGCAGAATTCAGTTCCCCTTGTCTGCCCCAGCCTCGGTTTCTCTGCCGCGTGGTGGCACAAGTCTGATATTATCATTGTTTTGCCAAAAGCTGGACAAAAATCCCTTCCAAGGAGACTTCTGAGGAACCACGGCATGGCCAGCAGCACAGCACCAGCCCGGGGCTTGTGCAGCCACAGGTTGTGTCCGTGAGGGTACACAAAAAATGTTTTCTTTTAAAAGCAGGAGATAACACCAGTATAGCAGCTGCATTAATCTAATATTCTCCTTCATCACCAAAAGGGAATTGCCTAAATAGCCAGGGAGAGGCACGTTTTATGAGTTCTTCTTACGGGCTATCAATCAAACGTCCCAAGAAAGGCACTGATGCCCTTTTTGCTCGCCGGAGGGAAATCAGCTTCCCCACGGCTTTGCTTTCAGCCCGTGTAGCCCCGCAGGATAATAGCTGTGTTTCGGACGTTTTGGCCAAGTTTTCCTTCAACCAATCTGGAGGAAAAACCCACACGGAAGAAACCTGTCAGAAGAGAGGGAAAAGAGCCCAATTAGAGGCAGCGATGTCTTAGCTCTCTGCCCTCTCTCCCCCGTGGACGAAGCAGATGTAAAACAATAGCTGGAGTTGTGGGGAATTTAATTGGGGACTTCAAAGGAAGCGGCGGCAGCTCCTTTGATCTTTCAGTGTGTCTGAATGTCGCGTTGCAACGGTGCCTGCTGGTCACGGCGGTGACCTCTTGTGTTAATTAGTGTTTATCTGAAATCGAATTAGCTCACAACTGGGAGAAAGCAGAGCGAAAATCAGAGGATAATCATAGATTTGTGCGATTCTCAATTAGAGGTAAAAGCGGGTCTTTGGCTGCAGAAGTTGACATTAAAATAACTCCGGGAACAGTACGTTTTGGCTTTGTTTTCCTAATGCTCTTCGTCCGCTGGTACTATTTCTCTTACTAATGCCCCGCGCTGCTTTCATCTTTGCTGAGTCTGCTGCTCCGCGGTGCTCGTTGGAACTTAAACCATAAACCAACAGCGAACAATGATGCATTATTTATAGCAGAGCGAGTGCTGTAAGGCTGACAATGGGGCAAAGCTTCTCTTTCTTGTGGTCAGTAATCCATAAATAAATACATCATCTACGGAGGGGTGCGGGATGGTGTGATGGGTGGGAATAGCCTGCGCTGTCCAGTGAGGGCACCGAGGATGATGTGGAAGCCAGTGCCTGGTTTTGGTGCAAATTGGCCATTTCTGAGCACTGGTGCTAAAAATCTTCACCTGTACAGAGGTGTGTGAGCTGCCCAGCCACCTTCCCAATGCCCTTCTGTGGGGCTGAGAGGAAAGAGGAGGGCAGCGAGGGTTCGTGGTGCAGGGAGATAAATACGTTAAAATGTCAGGTTCTCTGTCTCAGTGTGAAATATCAGAAAAAGACAGGATTTTGGAGCTCAAACTATCTCAAGAGGCCAGTATACAGTCCCAGTGCCTGAGCAGAGAGTAGCTGGAGACGTAGAAGTCAAACATCTGTCCACCAGCAACATCTGCAGAGCTTCAGCGTGTTGGACTGGAATGAAATCCCATCCTCAGGCCAGACCCAGGTCCCAAAGTCTCTGACGTGCAGGAGTGCTTTTAGCCAAACCTTCCCTTTTGCTCGGGAGCCAGATTAGGGCACCGCCAGCTACAAGGTGGCCACTGCCATGTGCTGATGCATCCTGCTCCACATCAGGCAGCAAGGTGCTCCAAAAACACCCCGCTGGCACGGCCCCGCATCCCTGGGTGCTGGCTGCTCCATTTTCTGGGGTCAGCCACAAGAGGGTGGCATGATGATGCTCACCACGCAGCCTCCCTGCTTGCCGCCGCTTTGCTTCGAGCGTGGCATTTTACAGCCAGCTCTGGAGACGTAATAAAACTTCGGAGCAGGTCTTTCCTTTTGGCACATGAACACATTTCCCACTACAAAGGAGCCTGAGGGGTGTTTCTGATGGCAGCGCTGACGGTGCAGCAAGCCTTGATGTTACACGTGTTCCTTATGCCTAAACCCAACCTCGGTTAGCAGGTAGCTCAGCAGCGGATAAAATTCAGCCTATTGAGGCATCCAAACTTTTATTGGCCCTGCTGACTGCTGTTAGGAGAAGCCCACAGGTGTTCTTTATGAGCAAATATTATTTTTCAATTTTTCATAGTCTTGTCTGTTTACAAGGCGGTGATGTTCCGTGCGATGCTTTGTAACACGTCGGGATGTTTCTCGCAGACCTTTATTTGATTATAGCTTGTGGTGAACAAGCTGGTTAACAAATATACATGCACAAAAAAAGACTCATGTGACAGCGAGGGAGACTAACTTGAATGAAACATTCATCTCATCTAAATCTGCCCAATCTGGGCTGTCTCAGTATGTTTTTCTAAAGCAGACTTTCAGTAACCCAACCCAAGCCATTCATCTTGAATAATGAATCAGTGGATGGGGCTCTGTGCAAGGCAAGTTAACATTTCATTTTGCAAATCCTTGCTCAGGAGACAAGTCCCAGTAATCAAAGAACAGGGCACAGAGGATGTCCAGGTAGCAATATGAGTCGAAGAGACAAAAAAAAAACAAGCAAACAAAAACACCAGGTCTTATTTGCACAGCTTTGTGAGCGCTGGGATATTTTTAGGTTGCTTTAACCTGATGGTTTTCCATGTGCAGGCAGGTGATGTTGATATTCAGAACACACTTTTGCCTCTCTGCAAGTTGTTTCGGAGCCTGGCATTCATCTGAAAGCAAAATCCCCCAGCCTGGATCCATGCAGGATCCTGCAGGGTGTGCCTCTCTGCATACTCGTGGTCCTGCCTGTAGGACCAGGGCCCGTGTTTGCAGAAACCCCTTTTACCATGGACCCATTTTAAATACGAGCTTCCGAATCTCATTACCTGCTGGCTTTCCCTCTTCCATTTGTTTTTCTCATAACAATGCACCTGCCAATATCTGCCCCAGAGCCCCATTTTAAGTGGCATTTTCCATCGTTAATGTCACACTCCTGCTCCCTATCTGTCTTTGGCAAGTGCTGACTGCCTGCAGCAGGACCAGGGAAGAGGGAAAACCCTCTCTGGGCATAGCAATAACACAACACCCATTCCTGGAAGAATGATGAGATAGCCCGTGCAATAAATATTTATAAGAGCAAGCGTAATGAAATGAATGTGTAGTAGACTGAGGCTCCCTTAGGGTTTGGTCATCACATGTTTTTTTCCTCTTTTCTTTCTTCTCTGTTATACAGAATTGTCCTGATGTCCCCGGGTTGTCGAGCAAATTGCTTATTGTGTTGCTCACTTACACAATGCATGTTATTATGTGCAACCAGCTGCTCCTGTTTGGCATTGCTCGCACATACGGAGCAGGAGGCTACCGTCACTTCTCTCGTCTGGAAGTCAACGCTCCCTCTCGCGCTGAAGTTGCTGCCGGGCAAGGAGAAATCTGGCCTCGGAGCGAGTCCTGGTGGTAAAGGTCCCCAAGGGACTCCTTTTCAGGGAGGAGTGAGGTGCAGTTCTGTGATGAGTTTGAGCCGATCCAGCTTTGTGCTGCATTGAATGCTTCCTCGTGCCTCTGCCTGTACATTCCCGTTGCTTCCCTGGTGCTGGCACTGACCCTCGGGTGACTGCGTGGGCAGCTGGAGCAGAGGGTTGCTCTTGTTGTTTTTGCTCTTGCCAGTGAAGTTTCCAGCTCTGTCCCTTCCCCTGCCCAGCTCCACGCTCCTAAAAGCACAAATGCCAGCACAAAGGAAAGAGCAGCCACCTTTTCTGACAGTGAGAGCAGCTTACATCCCTCTCAAAACATCAGCCTCAGTGTTGGAGGGCTGGCTGTGGTCAAAGGTGGTCAGCTATTCTGTTTAAAATCTGTTTCTCCCTTAATTTTGAATTTACTTCCATTTCTTTCATTTGCTTTACCTTCTCTGATGCTGGACCACATGTTCTCCAGGCTCTGACCCCCCTCAGGAGGCAGGCAGAGAGCATTTTTAGCTGTAGGACCCGGACTGAACCTGGGTTAATATTGCACTGCCTAATTAACAAACCCATGCAATGCGCTGTGAACCTTCTTGTTCCTCAGTGCTTCCTCTGTGTGTGTGTGTGTGTTTTGGGAGCAGGGGTTGTTCTTTCTCTTGTTTGTGTCACCGTGTCTTGCACAACTGGTTCCTGCTAGCCTGAAGCCAGCAGCAGCCATCTGGGAGTGGACATGGGCTGCTCAGTGTGGGTTTGGGTTCGGAGCCTGGCAAAACTTTGCTTCAGGTACCTCTGCAACACGTGCTGCAGATTTGGGGCCTCTTCCATCTATACCAGAGGCAGGAGAGGGCACCTTCCAAAATCGCTGTCCCCTCTGGACTACAGGCTGACTGCATGGGTAAAGCTCCTGATGAGCTGGATAAATCTGAAGCAGCTTTAGCTGGATTTCCCTAACGACCTCTTAATTGCTGGGATCTTATACTGACCGAGAGATGTGTATGACCCACCCTCCACACACCTGACTCACCAAAGATTAGTGTCTCCCTAGCAGGGAGCAGAAGGCTCAAACACCTGCCTCTTGCTGCTGCTGCTCTTTGCCATTCACACTTTCTCAGCTCAAAATATCGGAGGTTTGCAGCTATTGTGAGGCAGAATGAAACTCCTTGCTAACAGGGGCAGGAACACTGGGGAGCTTGCAGCACATGAATGGGGTTTTTTACTTGCCATAAGCATTGGGGCAGAACTGTCCTTATCTGGGAAGGAACATCCCTCCTGTTGGCACAGTCTGCTGTCACTTTGTCCTTTATGGTTTTACGGCCAGGGGGTTATCTGGTCCATCCCAAATGTACAAAGTGGCTCTCTCGCAGGCTCTCCTTCCTCTGCAGACACTGCGAGGAGTCATTTCACACCACACAGGACATCCCTGCAGGCTGCTGAAGGGGCTCATGCCTACCCAGGAGGTGTGACACCAGGAATGCCTGCCTGGGTATGTGGGGCTGGGTCCTGCGAAGGTAAAGGAGTTGTCCTATGGGGACATCACTCATCGTGAGCTCGCTTTGTCCCTGCTGGTGCAGGTGACAAGGGGGACGGAGGGGACTTGGTGTTGCTCTCGCAGGGTATGTGAGTTGTATGTGTGACAGGAGCTGGTGCTCCAGGTCATGTTACAGCCATTTGCACAGTTCAAGGCTGTTTGCTAAACTCCCACGTCCTTTTTTTTCTTTTTTTTCTTTTAATTTTTATTTTTCTCTCATTGAGAGGGGAAACATATCTGCTGCAAGCTTGGTGTTGTTAAAATGCTGCTTTAATTCCTGCTCCCACTGACCTGCAGAAGACAGAGAGAGGTGACAGAGAGGTCTTAAATAACGCTGTAAAGTCAGGCAGGAAGCAAAGATGAGAATTGCTCTTGGGTCTTTTGATGCCCAGGTCAGTCCCTGCTCCTAGCCCCACCTGCTCACAAGGCGCTGGGTCAATGGCTTAACGCAGGCAGGTGCTGTTAGCCAGAGAGCTGTGTTCTGCAGACTGGTAGCGATTGTCATTATTTATGTTATGCTGGACTTGCCAGGTATTTCAGTAAAGGTTTCCTTGCTTTAAGGCAAGGAGAAATGTCCAGTATCTGAGGAAAAGCGCAGGGGTGCGTCTATGAGCAAGCATAATGAGGAGGCATTCCTCTAGCCTCGTTAAAGCAATTTGACAGCACCTTTAAAGCCACCTCACCCAGAAAGGAGCAGATAGGAGAGATTCAGAGGTAAAGGAGAGCTTGCAGCTCTGCATGGGAGTAATGCAGGAGGAAGCTGGGTTGGTTAGAAGTCTCCTTTCTGTCCATGTTGGGTCCATGCACATTAAAACCAGGCTGCTACGTGCTTTGTTGCTCTGAAACAAAACAGCACCCAAAGTGGGCAATGTGGCATCAAGCTGATGTTATAGATGGTGCAGGAGCAGGGCTGGTGGGTTTGTCGTGGCTGTGTTGTAGCTGCCTCCCCAGCAAGGTCCCGGAGCTGGGCACAGCCTCTGCATGCCCCTGCTCAGGGCAGGAGCTGCTGGCTCCAGGACTCGTCTGCGCCGCCACTGCCAAGCGCTGACTTGGGAGTTGCACAACTCGTACACATGGGAAACCCGCTTCCCACCACACAGCCTTTCTGGTTTCATTTAAATTTCTTTTATAGTTCATTAAACAAGCTAATAAATAGGAGGGTCTGCATTTAAAAGGTTTTCCTTTTCCATATTCTGCATAGCTGGAGCCCTCTCTGCATTCCACCCCGCAGCGATAAAGCATCCCAGTGAGCCAGGCAGCCTCTTCTCCTTTTGGAGGCCAATGCAGACCGTCCCCTGCCTGCTCCACATGCGGCCACATTTTGTTTTGTGCCAGCTGTGCTGTGGAAAGCAGGACTGGGTGTCATTTACCCTCAGGACTAACCCTGCACCTGTAGGTGCACACGTGCAGCACGGAGCTGTGTTTGGGATTCAGCCAAGCCGCGGAGGCAGTGGCCTCGGTCTCCATCTCTCAGCACTCTCTGCTGTGTTTTCACTGCTCGGCTTGGCTGGTGGACGGCACCCCACTCCTGTGGCTGTGTTTTGGTGGTTTTATTCTGTTAAAAAGACGGCTGAAAGCGCAGGTTACCCTTTCACAGCCCTGAAGCCCACTGTGGACTCCAAGCCCTCACCCCACGGACCCCGGCCTGTGCGTGGCCGCTGCGAGCCATGGAGCGGCTCCAGCCTGCTTGTCGCGGTGCCAACACCACGAAGGCAGGACGGATGGACAGATGGATGGATGGATGGACAGACAGACAGATGGATGGACACACGGATGGACGGAGAGCGCCGTGAGGAGGAGGACACCTTGCTTCCTCCTCATGCAGCGGGGCGCTGCCCTCCACGCTCACCTGCGCCTGTAAATAAACAGACACAAGGAAGGAGTGGAATTTTTTTTTTTAATAAATAAATAAATAACACCACACCAAACGCTCCCAACGCCCCCACTTCCCCACCTGCCGGCACCGCGCTCCCCCCCCGCCCTCCCTCAGGCAGCGCCGCCGCCCGCGGGCTGGCAGCAACCTGTTGGACCCGAGGGCGGGAGGAGGAGGAGGGAAAGAAGGAGGAGGAAGAAGAAGAAGGAGGAGGAGGAGGAGGAGGCGACCCCTGGGCTCGCTTGGGCGTTCAGCCCCGCTGCCAAAGGCGGAGCAGCGGCAGGCCACGGCCGCCTCCCTGCCTTTCCCCCCCCTTCTCCTCCCCTTTCCCCGTGGCCGGCAGCGGGGCCGGGCGGGCAGCGCGGGGCTCGCACAAGATGGCGGTGGGGCGGCGGGACGGCGGGCTCCCCTCATAGATGCGGCCGCGGCGGCCCCTGCTCCCGGCGCCCGGCGGGGCTTACATGGCGCTGGAGGACCTGCTTTGTCTCTGCTTCGCCGTCCTGGCCGTGCAAGGTGGGTGAGGAGGAGGAGGAGGAGGAGGGAGGGGAAACGGGGCTCCGTGCCCCCGCGCCCACGGGAGGCGGTGGGCACGCGTGGGGGCGAGGCGCCACCTGCCCTCGCCCCCCGCGGGCAGCGCAGGGATGCGCGCTCCGCTTGTGGGGTTTTGAGCCCTTTCGGGGCTCAAAAACCCCTCTCCCCTTGCTTCAGTGGCCATTTTCAGCCCCTCTCCCCCTCTCTGCCCTCAGTTTCCACACCCCGTCCCCTTTTTTCCCCTTTTTTCCAGCCCCTTCCCATCCCCTGCAGCAGCAGCCGCGCCGAGCGGTGCCTCCTTTGGGGTCACTTTTTGGGGCGAGCCCCACGGGGAGACCCCTTCCCGAGCCCTCAGCATCCATCCAGAGGGGTGCTGAGCCAGGACGAAGCACTGGCCGAGCTCACAGCAGACCCAGATACCCCAAAAGGGGAGCATCGCCCCACTCCTGGTGCCTGAACCCTCTCCATCCACCCACGAAGGAATCCGGTGCTCGCCCCGTTTCGTAAGGGTTGCATAAAGGGCTCCGTGCCTGGGCACATTTTGGGGTGCCACACATCGTCCTGTCTGCCTTCCCGTGCTCTCCATCAAAGTTTGAGGTTTGTCCCAGTCTTGGACCTTTGGGTACGTGGCGTTTGCCCCGCGTGTACGTGGGCACCCGCTGGCTTTTGTCTGCATCCCCGTGAGGGGCAGGGAGGTGCGGGTTGGCAGAGCCACGCCAAAAAAATGCAAGCCCTGCACGTCCCCTGGTTTAAAACAAGCTCTGAAAGCGGAGGTTGTGGTGGAGGGGTCGTCCCTGCTGCATTGGGTGTTTTTATCCCTTTTTAAAACGCGCTCAGGTTCAGCAGAATGTAATTATAGCATAAAGGATGTTTAGTTTTTATGGCTTCCAAAACAGCCTTTTGGGGAGGAATACAGTGCGGTGGAAGGTTGCTGTTTTGTTGTGGTGTGTTTTGTTTTTTTGGAGCATTGTGTAAGCCCTCGGTAGGCTCCTGCAAGGTTTGGGGCAGCGTTTGCTGGAGGTGCAGGGTGCTGGTGGCGGCGCCTAGGAGCGAATAAAGGTCCGTGGAAATGGCCCCATATCATCGGGGTGTGTGGGTTTTGCCAGACGGGTGGCAGGCTGTGACCCTAGCCGTGGATCAGCGGGTGGGAGCCGTGCCTGCTGCCCCTTCAGCAAACCGCAACGTGGATCCTGAGGCTGATGGAGTACAAGGATTTAAAAAAAAAATAAAGAGGGGAGGGAGAGGGAATGTTGTTTTTCAAACCCACTTCAACAAGAAAACTTCGCGAGCTTTGTGAGGAGCCGCAGCCGTGGCTTCCCTGCTTTTTTACAAGCGATTAGGCAACTGGTGGGAATCGTTCCTGTTCATTTTCTGACCGTGGGCCGCGTACGGTGCAGGCGGGTGTGCTTTCCAACAGGTGGGTTCGGTCGTGAAAAGAAACCCACGGGCTTGTTTCAGTCTGAGATTCATTTGGCAGCGGGTTGGAACGGTCTTGGGAAAGCCTGCGTGTGTGCGTCTGATCCCGAAGCCCACGTGTTTTGATCCAAAGTTCAGGCTTTGCTGGGTATTGAAACGCTTTGGAGAGAAGCAGGCTGGAAACCTTCCCCCCCTCGGTGGACGTGACGGCAGCTGTGCCAGCCGGGGGTGTGAGCCAGGGCTTTGAAAGCCTTCTGCCTGTCCTGCCCTGGGACTGCTCGCCCTGCAGTAGCAGGAAAAGGTTTAAGAAAAAACACAAAACCACCACCAACCTCTTTGGTTAACTCTGGCGAGGGGGTTGTGCTGGTTGCTTTCCTCCGGGCTGTGTCAGTGGGAAGTGGGCTGAGCTTTCCATCCGAGCGATCGGCTGAAATCCATCTGGGGCTGTGGCGTTTGCATTTGGGGTCGAGCCCCGGTGCTGCTGCGGAACAGATTTTTCGACATCACCTAACTTCTGGTTTGCTCTGTCCTTCCCACCTCCTCCTTCCTGCCCCCATCCCTCCACCTGGAGAACTCAGCGTTGCTGCTATTTGGGATCTCTCTTCGCAGGACCTCAGCTGCACGCAGACACCTCTCTGGCTGCAAGGAGGCAGAACGAGCCGTGCCAGGAGAAGGGGAGGTGTTTAGTCCCCAATTTCTCCATTTATTTGAGACCCTTCCTGCCCCTACAGAGCACCGGCAGCGCCGAGCAGTGGTGCACAGCACGTCAGTGAGGCTTTACCCGTGTCTCCTTCCCAGGGGCAGGCTTCTCCTGCAGGAGCTTGCTGCTGTTTTGCCGTGGCCATCGTGACAGCCGGTGCTCACACCCTGACTGCAGAGGCTGCTCCGAAGCAGGCAGCATTTCTGCTGGCATCGAGGCTGAGAGAGGAACCGCTCAGGCTTGGTTCCGTTCTTGTTTTCCCTACAGCTTTTTCTTTTTCCTTTTTAACGCCCTCTCCTTTCACTGCCTCGAAGCCTAAAGTGAAGCAGGAGCAGCTAATTTTCTGACGTTTCTCCCGCTTTCTGCAGCAGGCTTGCTCCTGACAGCTGTAGGAAGTTTGATCCTGCCGCGGGGGGCCCCGTGCGGGGTGGGTGCATCGCTGATGGTACGCGAACCACTTCAAAGGGGCGCAAGTAATAATGCAAAAAGCAAAAGTTTGGCAATCTGCCTTTCCCCGGGGAAGGAGGGAGGGCAACTCTCTCTGCGTGTGCTCTCAGCCTGGTTTGGCTCCGTGCTCGGGGGGCACCGGAGCCACCTGTGCCTGGGAGCTGCGCTGGGGGCTCGGGTGTTGCAGTGGCACAGGGGACGCCTCGTTTGAGCTCCTGCTGTCATCCCAAGCCAGTTGCTTCATCTGCTCCGGTGTCCTCAGGGCTCATCTTCAGACAAAAATAGCGACGCTCCTCTCTGTCAAAGGTGTCGAGGGGATAAAATCCATCCGGGAGTGTTCAGCACCTGTGGGATCCGCATCGCAGCGTGCGGGTGTCCCAGGGCAGGACTCTGCGGTGTCCCCGGTCAGCTCAGGGATTCTGGCTGACTCCTGGTGCTCCATCCCGTGCTGGGCTGTTCAAACTCATCCTCTCTGGAGCTGCTTTCCCAAAGGCTGCCGAATCTCCCGGGGAAGAATCCGGGGAGGTCGGGCATTTGCAGGGTAGGAGATGCTGCTTGTGCGCTTTGTGCGCTCCTCTCCTGTTTAAATGGCTGCCTGGCCATAAAGCCTCGTCATGGTTATATAATTAAGATGGGAATTAATATTTAATCGGATGGTAATTTGCTGTTGGAATCCATCCCAAGCTGATCCCTGACTGTGTCTCTGTGTGAGTGGGTACCTGAGGAAAAACTGAGGCCGGGGCTGCACCTAGAGGGGTTTTTTGCTCGGCCACGGAGAACTACAGGCCTGCCTTGGGTGAAGAAACCCTAACCTTTATAAACCCGGAGCAATCAGAGGCGTTTTGTTATCTGTAGGAAGCAAATGTTTGCTTTATAGTCAGCTGTAATATTAGAGGGGATATGGTAAATCCTTGTTATCAGTATTTGCCAAGTACACGCTGGGCCAAAATCAACTCTGGTGCAATTTCGTTGCCTTCTGGAGCAGAACTGGACTCAGTCTGCGGTGGTTTTAACCTGGTTTTCTATGGAAGAAGAGGCTGATGCGGTCATGGTGCATGGGATGAAGGAGAGGAGCTGGAAAACCTTGCTGGGGGAAGAACTCGAAGTGCCTCAGCTGCAGGATGAGCTCTGATCTGAGCAGGGCTTGCACCTTGCTGGGACGGGACGGGGTGTTTCAGTCACAAGAAGCAAAGCTGCAGGAAGTCACATCTCCAGTCCTCGTATCCACTTGTTTATTTTATTTTTTAAAGTCTTTTGTGCTTTACAACATGCTATTGTTTTCTTGTCATGCTGGCAGTCACGTCACAGAGCTTGGGAGCTGCTTTGCTTTCCTCTGTTCCTGGAGAGCATCTCCCAGGCACAGGACCTGGAGCCTTGGGGTCGTGGGCTCCTCCTGTTGTCCTTGCGCCGCTCCCTTGCCATCCCTGCCTCAGTTTCCCCATTTGCTCCAGTTTTCCCATTTGCTTCCAGGGTAGAAGATGCCGTGGCACACTGACCGAATGGAGAATGCTGTCACTCCAAGTAGCAGACTTGTATTTATTAAAATCCCTGGAGTTTTAGTAAAATCTCAGGAGTAAGCGACCTCCACGCACCGCTGATGCTTTTCTGCCTTCACAGCTCCTTGGTGCTGGGATTCACAGTTGTAAAAACCGAATCCAGGAGAAGCCAAACGCTTGGCATCAGCCTGGTGTGAGTGTTCCTGGCGCTTTCTCATTTTCAGGTGTCACGATGCTCCTCTCGGGGTGGGCAGGTCGTGGTGCTCTCCTTGCTGCTGCGTTCCCCGAGCTCTGCTCATAGCACCCAGGCCTTTTGGGGTCTGTTTCTGAGCCAGATCCTGTCCAGCTCTTAACCCCTGGGATGCTGCCGTTGCCATACAGGTCCTGCTTTATCTGAGAAGTCCAGCAGAGAGTAATGCGATGCAGTTTATTATGTTAGTGGGTAATAAACATGCTCTGTGGCTGTTACGATAAGCAATTACAATACCCCTCTGGAACATTAATATCAAATGTTCTGAAATTATTTAAAAACCCGTATCTGCATTTTAAACTGAATTGCCTGGTCCTGCCTTATTAAATTTAACTAGGCTGTTAACTAACTAACTAATTTGACATGGAATAACGTGTGCAGGTTATTCTGTGCTTTTTTTTTTTTTTTTCTTTTCTCTCTGTTTAATTTTCTTTCGAGATCTTTGTGTGGAGTTCTTGAGGACAGGTTGTTAATATTAAAGGTGTGGTAATGAAAGGTGAGCATCCCCAGAGGTTACTCTCAGCAAATTGATGGGAGAATTAAAAATCTAGCACGGGAAGGTATTGCACCTACGTGCAGCCTGCTGCATCGCTTTCCCTTCCCCTGACTTATTTCCCTGCTCTCGTTTCCTGCTTGGATCTCTGAACCGCTTTCCCTTTGGGGTCGGGGTGACTTTTCTCACCTTGTTCAGTGTAAGAATTTGGGAAATTAACCCTGGGGAGGGTGCTGGGATGGCAGAACTTGGAGCAGAGGTGGAGCAGACCCGTGCAGCAGGCTGGGGGATAGGATGCGGTCCTGCTTTGCTTCTCCATCTGTACTGGGAAATGTGCAGCCTTAAGAGTTTCCAAATTGACTGTCGATAGATGATCAAATTAATCGGTGTGACCAGAAAGGTCGTTACTTAATGGAATGGATTTCCAGTGCCGTGCTCTGTGAATACACCGAGGGGTTTGGCCAAACTTGGCTGTTTATGCGTGCACAGCTTTGATGATATTTCTTTTCTTTTTGGCACCAGCAATGCTTGCAGGTTTTCAGGCTTTAAAATGACCTGAAGTTTCGCTCTTAATGCGAGGCTGTTCTCCCCTGGCCTCGCAGCTGGCTGCTTGGATCCCAGTGCTGGAATAGGTGCCTGTGTTCTGCAGACAGAAGTGGAATTGTCTGGTGTTAAAAGAAAACTCGTTGGGTATTCACTGATTTGTTATTGTTGCAACTGAGAAGGCTTTTATGTCCCATTGGAAATCGTATTTATTTTTATGGTTTTGTAGATGGCTTTGTGAAAAACCCCAGCGTGCCCCTGTTTTCTTTTTGGAAAGGTCCCATGACGTGTTGTGCTCTTACCTTTCTGGAAATACCAGGTGCTGCTTTGAAAGGACGGCACGCGGAGCCCTGCCCTTTATCGGGGTGACCCAAAGGGACCGGGCTGCTTGCGGCCCCTTCCCGTGCCCGACCAGTCCCACTCGCTTGCTTTTGACTCCGGGCAAAGCCTTGAGGAAAGGAGAGACGTGCAGCTCTTCGTGAGCAGGTCAGGGAGGGCAGGGGCTTAGCAGATGTTCGTGCTGATGTGCCGGGGCTCAGCCTGGGGCGCTGGGATGGAGCTGTCCCCGCGCAGGAGATAAGGCTTGGGTGGAGATGCTGGGGCTGGCCGGGGGTTATCTGATCTGCAGCAGTGGGGTAAGAGCTGTGGGAGGATCTGGGGCTGCCTTATTTCCTGCTGGCTTGGGGTTTTCCCTTCGTGCTGTTAGAACTCAGCCGGTCCCAGGAGGAGCTGGGGCGCTCCGTGCTCTGTGCGCACTCGCAAGGGCGCCGCGGTGATGCCTGGCGAGATCGAAGATAAAAGGGGAGAAAAGAAACCTAGCCTCTGAGCAAATCCCATCTTCTTGGCTGGGCTGGCAACAAACTGTTTAGTGCCTTCTTCCCAAGAATGATTTTGTAAACATAATACTGCCTATTAGCCATGTAAATTACTGTCATTGGTGGCAATTGTTGTGACGGGAAGATGAGTGTCTCGAAACTCTGGCTTGCTTTACCCCTCCTGCCCCCCCAGCTTGCTAACCAGTTGTTTGTGTCAGTGCTGATTGCGGCTTTTGTCAGAGAAATCAAAATATTGATCAAAACTGCTTAGCTCTGTTTTTTCCTAGGTCACAGTAAATGCAACTTTTCTTTCTTTCCCTCCTCTCTGTGCTGAAACCGAAGCGAACCTTTCCCGCAGGAGATGAGCCGTGAGTTCCCCCGCTCAGCTGCCATCCGCCTGAAGAGGGTCTTTAGAAGCAGCCCTCGTGTCTGGAGGCTTTCCTCAAGAGCCTGCCGCTGGAAATCTGGCTGGCAGCACGACCTCAAGTGCTATTGTTGGGTTTTCTTTCCGTACGAAGCGGGGAGAGAAGGAAGTTTCTCCCAGCTGCTGGCAGAGAATCGCTTCCCATTTACTTCGCGCCTGCGGCTGCTGCCAGGGCTCTCTGCTCGGCGGCCGAGGGAGTTAAGTGTGGGTTGAAAGGCTTCGGTAACACTTCAGCAGGCGGGCAGGAGGCTCAGCTGTCACATCACCCTTCCCTCTTTGTGTTTTACACCAGCCGAGGCGCTTGGGTGTAGATTTGTAGGTTTACGGCTAGCGAGGTTTGGCTGCTTTCCTGCCTTGTGGGCAGCAGGAACCTCGGTACGTTTATTGTGCTTCAAAAAGAGCATCTCCGTAAGAGGAACAGCTACTTCTGACTGGAACTGCTTTCCTGGAGGTGGGTGCTTGCCTGTCGGAGCCCCTCGGCGAGCTGGTAACGTGCACTTGCACGCAGAGCGACCGCTGGTGGGTACGAAGGCACGCAGCGGTATGAAAAGCCTCCCTGTGTGCCTCCCTGATCAGGTTTCCTGCTAACCTGCTAAGCCGAGTACGTGCGGGGCCTTGAGTCTCTCACCTGTTTTCCATTCCTTAATCTCAGCCTCCTGAAGCTGACACCAATGTAAGCAACAGCCTCGTTTTTCCCAGCAGCTCGCTGCTGGCTCAGCAGAGCAGCTTTAGCAGCTTTGCTTCACAGCCCAACTTTTTGGCTCTGGACCTGCGAGACCCGAGGGGCACCTGTTCCCTCACAGCTCAGCTCGGAGCTGCCGTTCGACGGGGGCTGGACGTGGCTTCCAGATGTGACTGGAGCTGAGCCAAGCCAGAGGGAAAGGTAAAGAAACCTCCTGCTCCCGGAGAGCCTCTGTGGCGAGCAGCCGGGCTGTTGCTGGGGCAGATTTGGGGTTTTGCAAGAGATGAAGGAGGAAATGGGGCACACACGTGCGGCTGAAATGCAGCTTTGACAGAAAAATGTTGCCATCTATGCTGGAATCACACCCCACGGTCTGTCACTACACTTATGCTGGCATACATGTAGAAAAATACTTGGTCCTACAGCAGCTTTCACCAAACAATCTCTCTGCCTTGTCCTCTGTCGGCACTTCAAGTACAGGTGGAGTTTGTGGAGCTTTGCCCTCTCCTGGTGATAACGATGCCTCTGCCCTTTGCCATGTCACCTGCACGACACGGTTGGTACTTCACAGTGCAAACATCTGCTGCCTCTGCACGGCTGTCTGCCTGAAGCATCAGAAGCAGGAACGCTCTTATCAGCCCCTCCTGGCTTTAGCAAGCAGACATTTGGTTCCCTGCTGCGTGCCACGCTTATGTGTGTCACAGTTTTCCATCTGTAAAACGAGGTACTGCAATTCCCCTCTGAGGGATGGAGCAGGAGCACTTTAGGAGGTGTCCGAGGCTGCGGGGCAGTGCTGCAGGTGTGAGCCTCGAACGGAGAGACCCGCAGGGACGAGGAGGTGAGGGCTGCACGAAATGCAGCTGCGAGGGCATGGTTGTGCCTGGCTGGTGATCAGCCCTGGGGGGTGCATCGTGCACCCCCAGGTGTGTACGCGGTACGTGCAGGCCTGGAAATGAGAGTTCCTCAGGACCGCTGACTTGTTCGCCTATTTTAAAGTTTGTGGGTTTTAAAAAATGTTGCCCTCGTAGGGCACATATATATATATATTTATTTTTTTTTCTCACCAGAAACTTGTTAGACTGGAAATTTCACAGCATTAATTTTTATGGCGTTTCCTAAGCTGAACTAATTGGGCATTTTGGAAAGGGGAAGACAAGGGCGTGGATGTGCGTTTTTTATGTAGATCTCATTAAAAATGTGATTTGGATTATCCCGCTAGCTATCTGAGCGATGTGCGTGAGGTCTCTGCTGGAAAACACGAGAGATTATAGGCTGGTGACTAACAAATAATCCTTGGCTAATATGGGGCGGGTGCAATTAATGTTAATCCCTGCTCAGCAGTAGTAAAAGTTGGATAAAGTCAAAGAGATTTTGCAGTGCTGTTACTGACCTGAACGCACATCACACAGCATTTCCCGAAATGAAGCTGGCTCTTTGGAAGAGGCTCCGTTCTCATCATTATCTCCTTATAATAGAGAAGGAGCTATTCAAAATGCCCCAAAGTTGCCTGGTTATAAAGGAGAGGATTTATCCTCTGTTGGTGTTATGTGCTGAGGCACACAGGAGCTCATTAAAAGAGGAGCAGCAGTAATTAGTCGAGATTAATGGAAATTAATCTGTTTTTACTAACAAATGAGGTTGTGTTCTGTGGTCCAGAGCAGCCTTCATCTATAGTGCTTATCCAGCAGTCTGGGGCACAGAGGCAAACGTTTGCTCACCGTGGAAGAAATTGGGCAATTTAGGGCTTTTGGTAAAACCTCCGTGGAAGCCCAGGTCTCATTTTTGGATGCGTCCTGGTGCAAGGAGCAGAGGTTTAGGGCCAGGAGGGGGAGGCAGCAGGACCCCAGGGTGGTGTGACCGTCCCCAGGGGGTTTCTGCTACCCCGGTGCCATAGAGCTGAGGTTGTGTCCTCTGCTGTTTGGCAACAGACCCGGTTCTTTTACTGCTTTGTCCTCAAACTGTCAGGTTTCTCCTGGCTGCGGTGTTGGAAAAAGGGAAGATTGATGTGCTCTGAAGAGAAACTTGTGCTGACAGCGGGGAAATGCACTGTAGGTTTTGGAGAGTTAAACAGCAAAGTGGATGTGAGGGGTTTGGGAACCGGAGCTGTGAAATTTATTTTCCTCCTGTTATGATAGAAGCTGAAATTGGGAACGGGAAGGAAAATTGTCCCCCCCCTTCTGAGCCTGGGTCCTAACAAGCTTCAGGAGGCTCCTTGGGCTCCCCGATCTCCACGTGCATCCCAGCACCCATGGATATGGGCAGTTAGCTCTCTGTTTGCAGTGATAACTGAGTTTCCAGATCACAGTTGAATATTGTCTTTTAAAACTGAACTAGGCCAGAAGTTATGCAGGGAGGATTTAAAGTCCTGAGGTGATCGAGGCCTTGGGATTATCCAGCTGTGGGCGCTCCTGTGGCTGAAAGGTTTGCCATTTCATGTTTTATTTTACCATTTTTAACATCTCCTCCTCAAGCCTCCTCTCTTGCCCGCTGTCATCCACATGGGGCTGGTCAGCTGGCCATCCTGATAAGGTGCCTTTGGGGGTGAAGTGATAACGTGCTCCGAGCTCCCTGCATCTTCCCGGGGAGCTGAAAGCCTCTCGTGGGGTGATAGAGGCTGGAAGTCATCTGCAGCGAGCTATTAAAACACTTTCCCATTAGTTTGCTTTGTTGCCGTTCGGAATTGTCTTCTCTTCCCCTGTGTGCTGGCTCATTATTTCTCATTAATTCCTGGTTTGTGCAATTACCTGGGAAATGCGGGAGAGTTGGCAGGAGTTTGATGAACCTGACTTTGCTTCTTGGGGGCAGGCGACTTGGTAATAGTGCAGCACGTGAGAGCTGCACCTCGTGGGCCTGGGACGGCAGCCGGGACACAGGCAGCAGGTCTGGGGCTGGGGGGCTGCTTCTGGAGGAGCAGAGAGGGGCCGAATATGTAGTTTTCAAGTGCCTGGTGGGCCTGAACACGGAGATATTCTTGGCCCGAGTGTTGTGTCTGTGTTGTAGGGTGGTGCTGAGCATCCTGCCCCGCAGAGACACCCCAAACAAGGGAGTAAACAAGGGAGGCTGTTGGCTTCGCTTAAAAACACACACACAAAAAAGTCAAAAAACGTACACAAGATAATCCTAACTACATCCCAGGGGATTTTGCTTGTTGTGCAAGCTCTCAGCCTGCGGAGTGAGCGTGTCTTGGGACGTGTCAGAGCAGCGTCACCCTGCAGAAGGCTTCGTTGCCCTTTTTCTTGGCAGGCAGCTTTCAAGTGAGAGCGGAGGCGCGATCTGCTCCCTTCCTGCGGAGGAGAAGGCGACGAGATAAAAGGTCTGCCACTGATTAAAACATCACAGTTCAGCTGCTTGTAGCTTGTGTTTTACTGGCAGATAAGTCGTGCCATCAGCTTCCCTGTACGAGTGCTCCTCTTTTTAGGGGTTGTTTTCGTACCTGGGCTTCCCAGCCGCTAACAGGGGCCTCGTGGCTGAAGCTGGGTGGACTTGAGGCCGAACGGGCTTTACCTGCCCTCCTCCTGCCTCTTTTACTGTCAGGAGAACCTCAGCACCTCACTACCAACAGCAGTGGCAGGGCTTGGAAGATTTCTGGCCTCGTTATCTTATTTGTGCTGTGAGGAGCAGGGAAATCTCCGTGCTGTCAGGGAGACCTAGCTGCCGGGCCAGCTGTGTGGGAGAAGAAAACCCCGTGAAGGGGATTGTGAAAGGGTTTTTCTGGCTGCTGGCTCGGCTGTGTGCTTGTTCCTCAGCTCTACACGTGCTGTGGGATTCCCTGCAGGAGCCGGATGGGGTGAGGAGGAACAGGGGAGAAGTCACTGAGGTCTGGGCCACATCTGCGGCCCCACAAACGCCTCTTCTGGGCAGTGCCCGTGGAAAAGTCCAGCTGCAGAGGCAGAAGGAGCTGCGTTTGGGGCAGCGTGGAGCACGTCCAGGGCTCACAAACCCCGGTGGCGGGGCCAGGAGCCATCTGTGGAAATACCAACTGGGCCGGGCACGGCTGCTGGAGGCTGTGGCAGCAGATGGCCAGAGACACCCCGCGAGGGGACAGGAGGCGTTGGATGAGGCCACATGAAGCGATTTCGCAAACGAGCTTTAGGAACGAGACCAAGGTGGGTGTTGCCATAAGAAGGTGGCTGTAGGGCAATTTTGGGGAGCTGAGGCAGGATCCTGGAGGCACAGAGGTGGGCAGCAGCACCTTCAATTCGGATGTAGACGTGCCTCGTTGCTCGCAAGGGGGGCTGAAGGGAGGGGACTTGGCTGGGCCATGGCCTGGGGCAGAAGATGCTGGCAGTTCTCTGAGCTCTTTTCTCAATGCAGGTGTCTAGCTGCTGCTGCAGAGTGCTCCTTGTTGTCCCTCTCTGTGGGATGACTGCTTGGGTGCTGCACAGTTTTGTGCTCTGTGCCATGGGATGACCACGGAGGAAATTTCAGAGGTGTGTGAGGGCTGTGACAGAGCCGTGTACATGCACATCATCTCTGAGGCTGGTGGGGATGTATCTCCCTCTACGGTCAGATGTAAGCAATCTTATAGGAACAGAACAAGCATCAAAATGCTACTAACTCGCTATTCCTATCCTAAAGCCTTAGTGATGTTGCCACGTCTCTTGTGCAGGCAGAGCTTCTAAATCAGATCCAGTCTGAATAAGCCGGCGTAGCAAAAAGGGAGAGAGGAGTTGATGCCTTGATCATCAGTTGAAGGCAGAGGGATGAGAAAGGTCTTTGATGATTAAGATCTTTGATCTTTAGAATAATGAAAAATTCAGAAACATGAGATGTACTCCATCCTAGCGCAATTTCTTGGATTTTCAGGGAGTGAGTGTCCTCGTGGTGCCTTTACAGTATGGGAACAGGCAAGATCCCGAGCTAAAAGCGATGAGGGTAGGAGCTTGTTGCTCAGATGCTACAGGTAGCTGATCTGGAAGAATTACTTTCTCTGGTCTTCTACCATAGCTGTTGCTGTATGGATTCAGAGTCATCTTCCAAGCTGATGTGTGTTGTGGCTGGGTGGAAGGCAACAGGTCTGGTCCTGCGGCAAGTGAGCTGGCACAGAAGCTTGCCAAAATGCTGGCTCCTTGGGGTGTCTGAGCAAACCCTCCCTGTACTGCTCTGTAGCCAGGCCCTGCAAGGCTGTGGCTTCCTCCTAATAATGCTCCACGTGGCTTGCACATCCACGACACTGGTTGCTGGGTGCAGAGAGTGGAAATCAAGCAATCCCTGCACATTTTGGGTATGGCTTTCCCTTTCCATGGCTCCAGGCAGCAGCTGGGAGAAAGTTGCTTTGGAAAACAAAGCTGTTGGGAGCTGTTTGTTTAGACACAAGGCAAAATGAAAGTGGAAAACATAGTCTGTTCCCCTCAGCCTCCCACCTTCTTTTTGTTTAAAATGTCCACGTTGCGATTTGCTTCCAATAAACAAAAGATGTTTCCTACGAGCTGGTGTTCCCTGGTAGGGGAATGGGACTTATCAGAGGCCAGGAGTCCCTGCTCGTGCCTGCGTTTTCAAACTGGAGCAAGAGTTCATAATTTTATAGACCTTTCAAGGAACAGATTTCCTAAAGCAAACAGTGAGGAACTGTTAACTTATTGCCATGTAAAACAACAGTGTAATAGTCTGATTGCACAGAACTAATGGCTTTATTATTCTGTATCACACTGGAGTGGTTCGGGCTGCCGGGAGATAACGTACCTTACCTTTCCTGAGACAGCTTTGCAGCTGATTCTGAGGAGAAGCCGATTTTAGGTTCTTGGGCAAAGTCTTTCCTTCCTAATGAGGGAGATAAGGACCGTGTGGGTGCTTTCTTGCTCCAGCCCTCCTCCAGGATCACGCAGGAAGGAGCAGCTTTCAGAAAAGCACGGTGAAATTTCTCTCCGCAGGCTGAGAGCCACCAAAGTCTCATGCTGCCCCTCTTCATCAGACAAACCTCGAAGGGTCTCAGCTTTCCCAGCATCTGCCGGGGGCATCCCTGTGACCTGTTTGCCCTTCGGAGGGAAGAGGACAGTGACGCAGATTCTCCCACCCCCAGAATTATGCGTGGTGAGGGCTGGGGCTGTATCTCTCCCCAGCCCTGTCTCCACGTTGCTCCAGGGGGCATCAGCTGGACAGGGTAGGAGCAGCAATCCTGCACCTTGTGAGCCTTGGAGGAGTCCCCAGCAGCGTCTAAGCCAGGGCCATGGCTCAGGTGAGCTGCTGCAGGAGCTGCTGAATTGTTCAGATCTCTCAGTGTGAGCAGAAATGACCTTGGGGTACCTGGCACTGACATCTCTGGATCCCTTTTATATCCAGGTTTGCCCACCACCCACACTAAAACCCTAGTAAAACACAGACCACCAACATCACCCTCTGCTTGTTTTGTGCTGTCAGCACCGTGGGCTTCTCCTCAAGGACAGGCTTCTGATCTGCAGTCCTTTGGAAGAGGAAGATGTTTGGCTGCTCCCAGCCCAGCCTGCGGTCCCTGCCAGAGCTGCTAAATCAAAAAGGCTGGTGCAGAGCTCCTTGGCACCCTGTGCTCACTCGAGTGCAGTGTTAACTCCTCGGCTGTGCTGGGCAGCTCCTTGCTGCAGGTACCGGGAGCCCAGGAGGATGTGTGGTCGCAGCCTGAGCTCCCGCTTGCCCCGCTCCTGCAGCAAGCACGTGTCTGAGGATGCCTGCCTGGCGCCTGGGTGGGATCTCCAACAGATGCCTGCACAGTGCCCTGGCCCTCCTCCAGCTCCAAGTCATTGCAGTGACCTCTGCTGAGCCCTGTTTGTTCAAAGGACCCATCTCCTGCGTTCCTTGGTTTCTTTCTCCTGGTTCTCAACTTCTACACGGCGAACTGGGCTCGTTCCTGGCTGCCCTACACAGGTGCACGCTGGAAAAACCCTGCAGCAGCTCCTTTGGGCTCGTGGAAGAAATTCTGTGCGAGGAGAGCTGTGGCTGGTAATGAAATAGCTTTGCAGTGACACAGTTTCAGTGCTGCAGTGTGTCTGTGCTGGCTTTCAGGTTGTTCCTGGGCTAAAAATATGGCCCATTAAGGCTCCTGGAACAGGATGTAACCATGTTCTGAAGACACTTTATTCCTTACGTGTTACTGCAAAGTGATTTAACTGAGGCTACGTTTGGAGACCTGCCTTACAGGCTCTATTTCTGATTTCCTCTACCCCCCCGAGACGACAAGAGATGCAGAACCTCCCCGAAAAGATGAGCTTTAGGGGTCTCACCACCTCGCTCGTTTGAAACTGGACGCGCTTGGGATGTGTCGAACAAATGGACAGTGGCCTTCCTCCTCCCGGGGGACGGCTTTGACATGGATGGGAAGCTACAGATGGGGCCTGAGGCAGAAATGCAAATCGGCAGGGCTGTGATATGAAGCATTTGGCAGCGTCGCCGGCTTAAAAGCTCCCTCCCCACGGCTGCTTGATCCCGCTCCCTCGCTTGTGCTGACACAGCTGGTTGGGGGCCGCGCCGTGAACCGTGCGAGCGGAGCTTTGGCCTCCGAACGATGGGATTAGGGCCTGAGCTGCTGGCACCGTGACGGTGCCGAGCCCCGGCCCTGCTCGGAAGCAGCCCTCGGAGGTGTGCTCGCAAAGCTGCGATCGCACCCGGCGGCTGGAAGCTAATTAGTGTTGAGAACCCTCTTTTGTTTGCTTTTGAAGACAGCGGCTCCTCGCCTGCCTGCCCGGCTCCCCGCTCGGCGTCGGGACAGCGTCAGCACCGGGATGCGAAGCTCACGTTACGCGGGGAGAGTTCAGGCAGGTTTGGTTTCAGCACAGGTCTCGTCCCCGAGCTGTTCCTGACAGGAGAGGCGATCGGTGTCAGCGCGGGCCCGGCCCCGAGCCTGCTAACAAAACAGTTCTGAGGGGCAGAGCTCCCGCGGTAATGAGTTCAGCGGCGGGTTGCCTGCTTTCCCTGGATGAAAAGGTCAGATCTGTTGCCTGGGTGGTTATGTGGAAAGGTTTTGTTCTGGAACAGCCTGCTCCCCATCAGCTCCTGGCTGCCGAGCTGCCAGGCACGGCTCTAAATAATGTTTTTTTCCTGCCTTTTCCCCATCAGTGCGTGCCGGAGAGGTATTTGCTGCCTGCTGCTTTTTCTCAGCCTTGCCACCGCTTCTCTTGCACCCAGGTAACTGTGAGCATCTACCTGCACATAGGGGCACGTGAGGTCCCTCCTGTGCCTACAGCAGCCCTTCCCCACTTCTTTTGGGGTCACAGACCCTCCCCAGACCTTCCCAAAGGGTTGGTTTCCTCTGCCGCAGCCCTACTGTGGCAGAGGGATCACAGCTATGGACACGGCTTGAGGTGGGAGGTGCACAAATGGACCCAGAGACCAGCTTGGGTTTTTTTAGGGTGAACACATTCATTTAAGGCTGGGAAGTCCTGAGTTGAGATCAGCAGCTTGGGCAAACTTTAAATGCCCCAGTTTTGAGCCAGCTGTACTCGGAGTTTGGTTTTAATCACAAGTTTTAACAAATGGAGTCTACTGGAAATGTTCTCAGTGAAACACCCTTGTGATTTTTGTTTGTTTTTTTTTTTTCTCAGAAGCCGTTAGCTGTCTTCAAGAAACAGTTTTTTAATTGGAGCCGTGATAAAAGCAGAGCGGCAGTGGTTGTGTTGGAGCTTAATTTATTAAACAGCTTTGTTTTTTAATGCAAAAAAAAAAATCTGTAAAGGAAAAAAAGAAGCTGTGCAGTTTAAAAACTGTCAAAATAAAACCTCCAACTTTGAAGTCTTAAAATACTTTGGGAAATGCTGAATGTTTTTGACTGGTTGTATGGAACAGCTGAACTGACTTAACTGGAACAAAATTAGAGGAACAAAGAGGTTTTGTTTGCAGAGTGTATTCTTTGCCCTTTGACAGCGCTGTCTGGCTCGCAGGCTGAGGTACAGGAGCAGGTCCCCGTCAGCGTCCCCCCTGGGCTTTCCTAGGACAACTGCGGTGTGCTTCGAAATGCAGGCAGGAAAACTCCAAAATCGTTTTCCAGGAGGCAACATCAGGTCCCCCTGCATGTTTTTTTTTACACCGTTGTGTGCTGGGGGTCTCCCGGGGGAGTCACAGATGCTGGTTTTGTTCGCAGCTTCTCTGGGGCTGCATCTTCCACCCTCAGTCTGTGGGAATCTTGTTGCTGGTTTCAGTATGCCAGAATTAGGGCTTTTAGGATCTGCTGCTGAAATAGTTCTCTCTTCTTACCAAGTAGCCAGCTTGTAGGAGTGGTAAGTTGTAAAGTAATACAAAAGTTCCCTTGGCTGCCCCTGTGGCTGGCCTGAGGGCCCTGGGGTGTATTTCCCTGTCTTTAAGGCTGCCCTGATCTATTCTCGGGGCACTGAACAGAGTTTATTTCTCATTATTTCCCCCCTGAGAGAGATGGGAAGGTGTCAGAGGACGGGAAGCCCTGTGTGCCAGCTAAAGCCACGAGCAAAACATCATCTGGTTAGCAGCAGCCTCGCTGGAGTCTCCTCCTCCAGCCTGCAGCGCTGAAGGTCTTCGCGAAGAGGTGGGACTGGAGGTAGGGCCAGCCCTGAGATGGGCTTTAATTAACGTGACGATGGCAGAGAGCTCTCGGGGGCTGATTGGCATTCACTGCAGCAGGCAGCTGGCGTGCTGTGAGATGTGGCTGCTCAAAACTGTCTGCCAGCCCTGTGGAAGAGGGTGCTAGCTCTCTAGCACGGGTACCCGAAGCAAATACATGTTTACCTTTTCCATCTCTGCCCCAATTCGTGTCCCTTTGACCTGCAGGTCCTGAGTTGCAGCCCTGGTGCTCTGCCGGAGCAGATGCCTGCTGAATTTGGTAGCTTGCTTAGAAATAAGCATCAGCGAGATGTCAGAGAGGTTAGGCTCATTACTCGATCTCATTAATTCTGTGGAATACCCTGTAGAGAATATGTTAATACCCTTATTCTGTTGACATATATTAACATATATAATAGTTGTATAATTGTTGCTAATAATTGCAATAATAATAAGCTTCTTCTCAGAGACAATCAAAGTGGATATTCAGATGCCCCCATAGGCGCTGTTAAATTCCCGCTGCTGTACAGGAAGGTGCTGCGTGTGCACAGCTTTCTGCCTGCTTCTACCTGTGAGCAGCACGATCCTGGGAGGCCAGATTTCACAGGTATGGGCAAATGTCTTCATCTGTGCTGGTTGGATGTGTCGGGCAGCTTGGGTCAGGAAGTTCCTGTGCTTTTAGCTGGAAATTACTGTTCCCTACCCTGGCATTTGCTGCCATTCAGCAGAAGCACGGTGATTTGATGTGTGAATGCTCCTATTCCACTGCAGTGGTGGAACAGTAAAAACAACAACAACAACAACAAAACATTGCTTAGGCCAGTTCTGCTTTGCCTTACAGAAACATTAGTGGCTGTGATAGTCTCATCTGGGGGTATCTTCTCTTAAAGACCTCTAACTTGAAGCTTTGCAAGTACCTACCCCAGATAAGATAAAACCTCTTACTTGTACCTGCTGTATTTGCCTACACAGTTGCTATCCCATTAGGCCAAATCCTGCCACGTGAATTATAAAAGAAAACCAAGGGGTCCCCTATTTTTCAGACCCCTGAAAGAATTTGAAGGCAGGTGGAGCTGGACAGCTTCTGTATTAGGATGTTGTTCTGTTTCCTTACATCCAAAAACAGCAACAAGCACACGGAGAGCACAGATTACACTGCAAGGCTTGGCTCAAAGGGAATAGCTCTGTATATATTGAAAAATCCCACCCTGTGACACATCAGAGAGCCAGATATGGGGTGACAAATCGGGAATATGGCAAAGAAGGAATATCCTGGATTGTCCAAAGAAAGATTAACTTCTCAAGCCAGCTTTCACTGATGCAAATTGTCAACCACTGTGTTGCAATAAAGAGGGGAAATAACTAACTATGAAGTGCTGACTGGTAAAGGGGGAATCATCTAAAGTGCTTCGTGTTGCAAGAGTTCATGAAAATGGTTTTGAAATGTTCTGCTGCATTTACCTTACCGAGGCCAGTTCTGCCAGCTGGCAGGTGCTCGCGGCACCGCATCGTCCCGGGGATGTTTGGGGTGTGCTAGAACATCCCGTCTGTGTCTCAGCACCCAGAGCAGGTTTGTAGTGCCACCTTCCTTTTTTTTTAATTAAAAAAATCAACCATACTTTGTCCCACGCAGATACAAAAGTTTCCAGATTGATTTTCAATCTTTAAATTTCCTGGCAGGAGGACGGCTCTCTAGAATATCCCTTAGGACTCCTGGGTTTGTAGGATCCTTGTAAGCTGTGTTCAGTGAATGTTTCATTCATTAAGCTTGTAATATACAACACAGAGGCAATTTTTCTTCCTTCCTAGGGTGACCCCACTGCTCTGTGTTGTAGTTCCCTTGTATCTGGGAGCTATATTCCTTTGCCCCATGTCACAGCTCCTGGTTCCTTTATGAATTGCTCTTTCTTGATCATTCTTCTGTGCTTATCCTTACCTGTTTGTTTGGTTTGTTTTTTAATAGTCTGCATTAAGGCTGTGATTTCTTTGCATCCTGGGCTCAACCTTTATTTTTTGTGCAGCATCTAATGCACTTTTGCTTTGATCCTACAGCGAGACCACCCCAAACGAAATCACCCAGCCTGCAGTCCCTATTGTACTAAAGCTCAGAGGTTTTGATTTTCCCATTTTTTGCCAAGACTCTGCTGGGCCAGGTCCAAGGGGTGAATTCGGGCACCGCCCAGCTTCTCCAGAAATTTGGTTCCAGCTCCTATCTTTGCATCCTCTTCCCTCAGCCTAATTAAAACCTGCTGTAACAAATGCTGTGAAGCCAGCTGCAGCGCTTTGGCAGGTAACAAACGCAGGGCAGTGAAACCTCCAGCTAATCCATCCGTGCTATGAAGTCATAAGAATCTTGTTAATTTTTAAAAAGCCCTTGATGCTCACTAATCCAAATCAATTTTCATTTCTTTCATAAAGTCGTGCTTCCATTTAGGCTTCAGCTAAGAATTACAGCTAATTTGTTCGATTTTATAACAGTATAATTGAAAAAGTGATTTTAATGTCCTGGCAACCATATTCCCTTTCTTTGGTTGTTAATGAAAGAATCCATTAAAGTTAAATGATTTGGGCACGGATTCAAGTTGAATCGCCTGAATATTCTAGGGGAGTGTTTCTGACCATCTGCTGCTCTGTCATTGGCGTTTGTTGTAAATGGGACCGCGAGAAGGACTTCGCAGGTCTTGTTCGAGCCATTAAGCGTAAAATATCATTTTAATTTTCTGATCTCAGTGTAAATAGTGGAAACACTCGGGAGAGTTGGTGCCGTTCTGGTCTGCGGTATCCTGGGCTCGTAAATATCTCCTGAGCTGTGCTTCCACGTGCTTTTCGGGGCTCTCGCGGCTGTTTTGATCGCACCGCATCCTTCGGCAGCACGGTGCAAGTCCCTTTTAATGACAGGCGAGGCAACGGGAAGCGGAGCCTGAGAAGGGGAAAGTGCACGTGATGGAGGAGCATTTCCCCGCTGCCTGCAGTCCTGCCCCTTGTTTCTGTCTGGCTGCAAATGGAGCTGTGCGTCCTGGTGCAGGGTTGGTGAGTGTGGACAGAGACAACCAAGAAATTACACCGGCTGTTGTCATCATCATCCTCCTTCACAGGCCTCATACACCCAAGCAAGGGCAGATTCAAAGGGCCTGTGTTCTCCTTTCCCTGTAGCACACCCTTCCTTGTGTCCTTGCTTTCGAGCTTTCTTGCACTCCTTGGTGGTGCTCACCATGCCCATCCTGCTGGGAAGCAAATTGGGCACTGAACTGCACCGTGTGGTCCCCTGGAGACTGTGCTGGTGCTCGCCGGGTTTGTGCTCATGCCTTGGAGTTGGGAGAGTCTTTGGGAGCAGACAGTGTCCTGCATTGGAAATTACAAAGTATGGCCCAAGTTCTGGAGGTCTTCAAAAGCAGAGAAGGCCAGGATGTTCCTTCACGCTGCAGCGGGGCTGTGTGGGGCATTGGTTATACCAGATGATCTTGAAATTCTTTCATAATAATGAATTCTTTCAAAATTCTTTCAAAATAATACAATCCTTAATGATTGTATGATTTTGCCTATATCAGCCTGAGGTGCAGAGGCTGAAGCATCGTTGGTTGAGAGGATACAGGTTTATTTGGTGCTAGCTTCAGCCCTGCAGTGGGGATGTTGTTCCATCCCTCTGTGCCTTGATTTGTTTTTTTCCCAAGGTTTGAAGTTGGATGTGCTGCTTATTTTTTTCCTCTGTAGGGTAATGAAGAATTGACAGATGAGATACTCGCTGTTGGAGCTGAATATTATTCCATTTATTGTGTTCTTATTTATTTATTTTCTGAGTCATAAAGTCACTAACTGAGAGGAAACCAGCCACAAAATGTACTTGGAGTTTTAATTATAGCCCATAGGTGGAGGATCTTTGTGTATTTTGTCTGATAATATTAGTTTCTAGTTAAGTGACTATTCTCAAGAGGCATAACACTGAAGATTGTATCGTATTGCGTGTTTTAGCTATCTCAGGTGTTGGAAGATGAAAGTATATCCTAAAAATATGCTAAACTTAAATAGTTCAAGTACAAAAATAGATAACATTGTACCAGGAGATCGGTTCAGAGTCTCCTGTGATGTTTGCAGATCAAACGTGGCGATGATGCATGAAATAAAAACAGGAACTTCTGCATCTAACAGAACCCAAATGACTGGATTTCCTCTCTAACATCAGCGAGAAAATGCCAAAAGTAGTTATGTGTTTGAATGTTGCCCACGAAATCATGCAAATCCGAGCCAGTCATTTTAGCTTGATGGAGCCCTTTAAAATGGCAAATATCAGGCTTATTCAGCTCGGCAGCAAAATTACAGTTACCTCGGCAAATGGGCCTTAGACTGTTAACACCAGCAGATAGCAAAAATAGCATTTAATAACTTTCATTACAGTTAGTGTTTCTAGGGCTTTGGGGCTTTGCTCTTTCAAATAATTTACATAATTTGCAGGTACAAGCTGCTGTGCCAGACTGTCCATCTGATTCTCTCTCTGATCAGAGCATATTAATGCACTTGTTTGATGGTCTGTTACCAATAATTACCTTGGATTGCATTAGGAGCATTTCCAACGTTGCAGCTGGTCTGTATTTTTCGGTAAGTGTATTTCAGGGCCCAATTACAGGACTCTGATGCGTTATTGTTCCAGTGTGTTTGTTCAAGCTTGTAATGTTAATCTGCCTCCACACTGTACATTTACGAACGCGAAGCCGAGGCCCTGTCCTGAGCTCCCCGTGCGTCCCACGCTTGCAGCAGCTTGGGCAGAGATGCTCTCAGCTGTTCCCTCTTGGCTTTTCAAGAGGAGAAGGGTGACAGCTCAGAGGAGGAGGGTTCTGCAGAGATGTGTGTGGCGTGGAGCAGGTGGGAAAGGGGCAGAAGCAGCTCAGCCCTCCCTGGTTTGGGCAAGGTGGGATTGCAAAGTGGTTTTCAGGGGTTTTAGCCTTTAACTCTGGCACTTCAGTAACTGTCCTTCAGTGCAAGGAAGGCTGCTGCTGATGTTACTGCACTGCTCCCAGCAGTGGGGACAGGACCAGAAGAAGGCTTGGCCTAACAAGCCTAGATTTTAGCCTCCTCTTGCCTTCAGCTGCTGTTTCAAAAGCCTTTCTGGGGTCAGAAAGGAGGAAATAACAAGGACTTAACCTTCACGAAAGAGTCAAGCACTTCAGCATTATGATTGCCATTGACAGTTCAACGCAATGAATAAATTATTGCTGCTATTGATTTGTTTCATCTTTCTGGACCATTTGTTTGCAGGAGATGCATTAGAATAACACACACCTCAATGAAACTGAGCTCTGCTGAGGGCTGGTTTTGCATTTATCCCTATCTGGTAGTCGTCATCTGTAGATAAGGGGCTTTGGCAAACCTGATGATTGAACTGAAGCGTGAGAGCACTTCTTCCTTCGTAGAAATCAGCTCTAGCCTTTAATGGGCCACTTTTGAGTCAGCAAGGTGACATCCACCGTGGGTTGGTGGCTCTGGTCCTGGGCAGCTGCAGCTGGCTTCAGCATTAGGGGCATCAGAAACGTCCTTAAAACCACTGGGATGGAAACCTTTGCTGCTGCTTTATTTCCTTGATGCCTGGCGCGTGGTATTTATACTCAGACCTACTCGTTTACCCGGGGCTTTGGCAGCTTTTGCTTTTTACCGAAGTGAATCTAGTCATTAACCTATTTACCTTAATCACAGCTTTAGATGATAACATCAAGCTTTGCGGATGTGGTGTGTGAGCTGTGATGTGGCGTTGTGTTTGGTTTAGATAACGCCTTTTTTTCGTGCCATCCTTTCTGCTCCTGTTTCTAACCGGGGGTTTGAACAGAACAAAGACGAGGGCCTCGTGCCCAGCGTGGCTCTTTAGGCAGAGCTGCATTTAGAGCCCTGCTACAACAAATCGATAAGTTGTGATTAATTTAACTTTTAAATGGCAGGGCTTTGTATGCATGTGAAAATATAATAATGGACCGCTAGGATGGCTTCGGATCGATGTCCCGAAGCCACAAAGCCTCGTGAAGAATTGTGAGAGGCAAAGATCCTTATAATTAAGTGAAGCAGAGCTGTAGGAAGAGGGTATCTTTGTTGGCAGCGTGCTCCCTCCGCTGGGTTTGTTGCAGTAACCGGGCTGCTTTCACCTCTCCAGCGACCCCACAGCTCACCTGCTCGGATGGATGCAGTTAGTAGGGCTTGGGTGTGTTTGCTCCCAGGTAGCACTTCACTCAGAAGACTGTCTGGACCCCGATCCTTTAAAAACTTCAGAGCAAGGCGCTGCGACCATCCTACAAATGTCTAAAATGCAGTTCCAGAGCTGTCGTCCCGCTGCAGCCATCGAAACCAGCCGAGTTGGTGGGACCAGCCAGCTGCTGGGCATCTCCACGGGACCGTGCTCACCCTACAGCACTCACCCTGGGTTCGTACATGTTTGGGGACATGAGGAGCCCTGCAGCAGCTCCGTGCAGGGTGTGCAGGGCACGGCACCGTACCGAACCCCTTGCACAGGGGCAGCCAGCGTGGGGCGAGAGCGCTGCAGGCACCTGGCTGCTCCTTTCAAGGCTGGGCTCTGCTGGGTGACAGGGATGATCTGAGAGTCCCTGGCTGCCGGCTGGATAAATATCCCCGCAGCAGTGGGAGGTGGTGCATTATTAAATAAACCACCAGGCCCTGCTACGTGCAGGAACAGGGTAAGGCCTGTCCCCCGCTGGCAAGGGCTGCTCAGCGCTGGGATCGCTCAGCTGCGCGTGGTTACCGAGTGCTAATAAAATGAGCTTTCCAGCAGCCCCGAAGGTACTTTTAGGAGCCTCCTGTTCCAGAGAGGCTGAGCACAGGCTGAAGGTGTTGCTTTCTTATTTGCAGCTCGCTCGTGTTGCCTTACGAGCTGGAAAGTTCCTGTAACATCTGGTGGTGGTGCTGGGGAGGGAACGTGAAGATCTTGACCCCTCCGTCTCACAGGTCTCGTTACAGCTGGGTGGAAGAATGTTTCCTGGGGGGGGAAAATAAAAAAAAATGAAAAAATCTTGGTATTTAGGTGCACAACTGGTCTTTCAGATGCTGGTGGAGATCATGGAAGTTGTATTTTGGTGAACTGGAGCCTCTGACCCCACAGCTCCCTGGGCCCTGCTGTTGGTGCTGCCGGTGCTGAGTGCTCAAGGTGCAGCCTTAGTCTGAGATCTCCGTCCAGATTTCTTCCTGGGTTGCTCCTTGGCAAGTGCAGTTGCCCTAAAACGGGCTGAGACCAAGCTATTGACTTTTTAATTGTCAGTGCATAAGCTTCCCGAGAAGAAAGAGGGCTTTGTGTTGCTTTCATGGGGACACGCTGAAGTATAGCTGCTCTCTGGATTAGACAATGGGAACTTAAAGATTTTCTACGGCTCTCAGAGCATCTGAAGAGCATCAGCAGAAGGTGACATTGCGGCAGAATAATAGCACAGTAGTCGGCTTGTTGATAGGAAAACCCTTTGGAAGCAATAACTCCGGTTTTCCTTTGGTGCTGTTCACTCCCACTTAAATGAGATTAATTGTGCTGTTGAGTTCCCCGAGCTCAGCATCCAAAATAAATACATAAATTAAGACAGGCGACGGCGCCGAGGCTTTAACTGCGCCTTGACTCCCTGCCACCACCCGCGGGGTGCGGAGGGGAGGGAGCAGCCCTCCTCCTCCTCCTCCTTCCCCCCCTTAGTGCCCCGCATCCCGCAGAACACACACGACGAGCAGCCCCCTGCCCCTTCCCAGCCTCTTTCCTCGCTCCTCCTGGGAAGGTTTTCCTTGGCCGGAGCCCTGCAAGGTGCACGAGGCGCTCCCAAAGCTCCAGATGTGCTGGGGATAGGAAAGGAGCTGGCCGGGCTCCAGGCTGCGGGACCTGCAGGAAAACCGCCGGCTGCCAAGAGCTCCAAGTGATGTCAGCCCTGGAAGTGTGTCAGGTTCGAAACCCTTGGACTTTGCTCCCTGTGAAGTATTAATCTCCCAAGGCCTGCGCTGTAACGGGTCCTGTCTGGCTCGGCGCAGCTTTGTTTGCTTTGGGTTGGAAGCGTTAAAGGGTTTTTTTTTTTTAGGGGGGGAGGCGCTGGAGGCTGTCCGCAGGCTGGGCTGGATCCTGGCCCCGAGCTGATCCTGGGGCCCTGCTCAGCCCTGTCTTGAAGCTAAGGTCTAAACTTTGTCAGGGCTGCCCCGTGTGTCTGACAGAAGGGTCTGGGGTGGGTGGTGGAGAGCCCAAAGTGCCTTGGGACCTCAGGTCTCGCAGGGTCTCCTCTGGTCCTGTGGCTGTGGGGCTCTCAGGGCAAGCAGGGCAGCAAATTTGGGGTCTCTGCTGCAGGGTGGTGGGTGCCCACAATCAGTAACATCAAGCACCTTGTTTTTGTAGTAGTATTTTGGTCATGGTGCTTTTACTGAGTCAGCTGATGGAACAAATCCCTCCTGATGCCAGCCGTGTGAGATGCTCTACGAAGAGGCACAGACGCACCAATGGCTCACACAGAAGGGCTCACACAGAAGGGCCTCCCCTTTTCTTTATGCCAGCGTGGTTTTGTTTTCCAAATAATGACCAAAACACACCTCCTCCTCCTCCAAACACAGCCTCGCGTTGCACAGTACCCTTTTATTTGCTTGTGCTGCCCAGCAGAGCTCAAGGACGACGCGTTTACTGCCGATAGCCTTAACTTCCCCACAAGCATCTCACTTGTCTGCGTCCTTCCTCCTCGGTTTAGGTGCTGAAATCCCAGGGAAGGGAAATAACCGTACGTACAAGGAGACAAGTGGTTTTCCCTGCCGGCCTCAGCCACCGAGAGCGAGCTCCCACCTGATTTATGGGCTCGGAGCAGCGCGATTCTTGATGGGAAAACATTGCTCTGAGGGTCTTGCCTCTGACCGAGTAATTACACGTCAGGAATCTGTCAAACCTCGCTGTGCTGCGAGCTCGTGCTTCACCTGGTTATTTATAGCCCCGTAAGCGTGGAAAGCAGAGGATTGATTCTTTCTCCCCTTCGCTCGATGCCTCCGTCTGGTGTGAAGGGAAGGAGGTCGCAGCAGTGGGCGCTGGCGCTGCGTTGGGATGCTTTGGGAGGGGAGGCGTGGGCTGGAGGTGTCTGCTTTGGGGTTGCTGCAGAGGGCAGGGGACGCTCCTGTGCCATGAAGATTTCACATCCTGCATTCATCCAAAAGGCCCCGTTTCTTTTTTTTGCCACTCAACAGGAGGCTTTTCCATTTATTTGGCTGGGCCTGGACAGCGGAGGTGGATGGAGCGGTAATGGGAGCAGAGGAAGTGATGGAAGTGGATGTGGGAAAAGACCATTTTTCTCTTGGGCTGTTCTATTTATTTATTTATTATCGCATGAAGTATCCTAGGTATTAGCAACAGGGGAGAGAATAAAATACCCCTGCAGAGCTGGGGCCAGAGAATATCAAAGCAAAGACCCTCCACTTCAGGGCACGTTAATAATGTTTCAGTTCCTCCACAACTGTGTGCGTGCATATATGTGCTCTCTGTACCCATATGTGCACAAATATTTATTTGCACATATATTTATAGTCTCGAAGCCACTGCTGTCTGCCTCGTTACAGCTCAGCAATTTGCTGGGCTTCGTGGGGCTCGGTATGAGCTCTGCTGGTCACCTGGAAGGACTCAGACTGTCCTGGTCCTCTCTCTCCCTGCAATTTCCCTCTCTGCTTTTGGCTCCTTTCTCCCCACTCCCCGTTTTGCCTTCCAAAGAGTTATTGTGAGATGTTTTCAGTTGTCTTAGGTAATTTCTGGGTACTGGTGGGCTGGCACATCTGTGGTATAAAAGCCTGCTTTGAATGTCCGGGCAGTGTCACCCTCCCTAGGGGAACGCTCTACGGGGTTTTGCGGCCCTCAATTTAGAGATCCATGAGCCGAAAGCTTCCAGATCTGCCGGGCTTCAACACTTGAAGTTGCATCCAAGAGGAGCCAAAGGCAGCAAGCTCTGCAGCTCCATGGCACGGGTCTGTAGCTGAACCACCTCAACCGGTAAGTGGGAAGGCTTCTGGCTCAGAAACCCAGCTCCCTGCTGCCGACATCCCTTGGAGGAGCCGTGTCTGCTGGACGATGGAGATGGCTTTTCTGGGTGGTTTTCACTGCATTTGTTACTGCTCCAGTACGTACGGAGCTGAAGGGGAGCAGGAGGCTGCGCGTGGCTGGGTGTTGGAGCAGGGTCGTACCCAGTTCTGTCACCGGGAGATGAAGAATGGAAGTTGGAAACAGTCGGCAGCTTCTGTAAGCACTTAACATTCCTGATTTCGTTTGTCTTTGATCTCGCTTGGAGTAGTTTTACTCCCTTCTGATCCTTTCCCTTGAAAGGGCTTTTATCTCATTGTCAGGCTGGCTAATTTAGTGCGGTGTTTTGAACCAGACCTCCTCCTACGTTGTCAGAGCCTGGAAGGTATTTTTTTGCTTCATCAGGGAGAGCTTCTGCCGTTCTGTGAACATCGTAGGGCTGCAGGCTTTTTGCACTGCTGGATCCTGGGCAGTGCTGCTCCAACTGTGTGTGTGCAAAGGGCCTGCCCCCCAAAATTGCAGTATTTTGGGGGGGATCCTTTGCCGGTCCTTTCTCCTCCCTTGATCTAGCAGAGCGAGGCCTGAACCAGCCCATCAGGACGGCGTGGGTGAGCTCTGCAATCTGGCGCTGAGTTTTGCCCCTTTTTTCTTTAACATAAAAACTCTGGCACTGAGTTTTGCCCCTTTTCTCTTTAAGTGCCCCTTTTTTTCTTTAACATACCAACTAGAAGCCTGGACCCGGCCAGGTTTTGCCTTAGAGGAAAAGAGCTGGGTGATATTTAGGGATATAGAACCCTCACCGTGTATTTTTAAAAAACCCAAGTGTTTTTTCTGCCACGATGCTGTTTTTACTTCGCCGTGAGCAGGCTGATATTTAAAAGACTGAAGTTTGAGAGGCTGATAATTGCTTCCTACCGACCTGTGCTGGCGTAGGAAGCTGCAGCGCAGAGCTCGGCTCTATTCCTGGCTCCCTGAGCCAGCCAGCTGCCCCTTCTCGCTGCACCTTCTGCAGAGGAGGAGTAATTTCAGCAAAATGCCATTTTAATGGCAGTCTGAGGGAAACAGAAAATAGGACAGAGACTCGGGCTGTGTTGCTGAGTGATGAGGAGGAGGGCCTGGCACGGAGCATGAGCCCGTGGAGGGTCTGGAGGGGCGAGGACAGCCGCTGGGTGCCTGGTGGCACACGGGATGCCCGTGTTTTGGGAAGCTCTGCGAGGATGAAGGCGAGAGGAGGCACCTCCAGCATCGGTGCCTGTGGTGCTGGGGCTGCCCATGGGTGTCCCTGGCAGAGGGGTTTAAAGGAGGAGGCAAGGGGCCATGCACTTGTTGGGAACTTGCTCCATGCTTCATTTTTCCTGATTCATGCAGTTTTTTTGCAGCGGCTGTTCTGGATGGTAGGCTCCCAGTGGCAGCATCTTCCCAGAGCGCCCCTTCAGCTTTGTCCCCACTTCTTCTGACCTCCCGTGGAGTCAGTGAGTGAGTGTTGTAGCTTGCTGTGATCCTCAAAGGCCTCCACAAGCACGGTGTGGCTGGGGGCTGCCTTTCGGTGGGTTGCTACCAGCAATCAGGGCAGGTCTGACGTGTACCTGTCCCTATCAGCTTGGGTGGGCACCGAGCGAGCCCCGAGCATGGGCAGGGCGAGCTCCTACCCTCGGGGGCACCTGTAGTCCCCGACACACGCCTCGAAATTATTCCATCTCCCCGCACGTGTAATTCTGCGTGTCATTGCCCCTAATTGCCTGCTTAACACACGCGCCTTTAAAACGCGGCCCTTTTATCAGCAGTAGGTAGTAGCAGGTTTAATAGGGTGTTTGAATTCCTATAAAATTAATCTGTAGCCTTCTGCGATAGGAGACGGGCAGGGAGCCATGTGGTTCGTATCCAGTGTTGATAAACTTGTTATAGAGGCAGGAAACATTTCTGATTGGAGCGGTGACAAAATAATTTGGAGCGGAGCCATAAAAAGAGTGGATGGCGATGGTTTGAGCACGGCAGAGATTGAAATTGCTGGTGTGTGGAAGCAGCGCTGCCAGCTAACATTGACTTAGTGTCTCTGGAGAACTCTAACGGCAAATGCATTTTATTAATGGCAATATTCTTGTAGGAAACGCCGAGCCTTGTTTCGGAGGTGGAGCTCTCCTGCGGGGACGTGGCTTTGGAAATGGGCCAGCCCCGAGCCCTGCTGAGCTCCTGGCTGCAGCAGGAGGGGTGCCCGAGGGCAGCGGGGAAAATGCATCTGGGGCATTTGTTTTGGGTACGGGGCACGTTGTGAACCATTCTTTTGTCAGCTTTCCTTTGAAATGAAAATCCCAGGAGGTGAACTGGGAGGTGCTGCTGTTCTGGGTTCCCAGCTCTTCCTGCCAGTTCCCCCTGAGGACGTTTTGACCCATCCTGCGTCTCCTCTGACCCAGTTTGCTGTTGGCACGGGGTTCCCAAGCTGGGCTCGAGCACCCTGGCTTGCGCTAGCCACCTCCTGGGGGCTCATCAGCCTTCGAGGAGGTTGAGGTCTGCAGCACGTGGAAGGGAGCCCTCGCTTCTCCCGGGCAGCTCTGGCAGGTGAAGGAGAGGTTGGGGCTCTTGCAGCATCTTGGGTGTCTGCTGCTGCTGCTGCCCTGCCACCTTCCTCCAGGTGCTCCTCTCCGCTTGAACCCAGCGTGGAAAAAGCAAGCAGGGAGAGAAGAGGCGCCTGCTGGGCACGAGGGGGAGCAGCAGAGGTGGTGCTGGCTGTGCTTGCAGCCCGAGAGATGTGTGATGGAGAAAGCCCCAAGGAACCACTGTCTGTTTTTCTTTGCAGGGAGGCTGCTGGAAGGGGATTCTCTGGAGCTGAGCTGTAGTGCTGGACCCGCAAAGGTGATACTGGAGCCCAACCAAGCCGTGGTTTTGGACTGCAACCTGGCCCCCGTTGAGCAGGTGATCAATGTCACGTGGAAGAAGAATGGCTTTCCGGTAGTGGAGCAGGAACATCTGCGTGTGCTCCCGAATGGATCACTCTTCATCTCGTCCCAGGCTGTGGCAAAGGACAGCAAGTATCCCGAGAGGGCAGGCGCCGAGGGTAATTACTCCTGCGTGTCTCACGGCTCCCTAGGGGCTGTCACCAGTCAAACGGCTGCTGTCAGATTTTCAAGTAAGTGTGTTTCGTGTTTGTCTTGCTTTTCCTCTGGTCTTTGTACAGACCGTTACCACCCAGAGAGTTGAAGATAATGTCTGTGAAGTGAAATTGTACTAATGACGCGTGGGTGGGATTTGGGATAGCACCCAAATTAGCTGTGATGTGTCTCTCTTGACCCTCTGTTAACATCCTGTGCGACTCTCCCAGGTAAGTGCCATCAGCCGTGAATTAAAAACAGGACTCTCCTCACTCTCCAAAAGCCAGCGCTCGTTTTTGCAGGGAAATCAACACTTCAGAGCCTCGAGTCAGCACTGTCTGCATGGGAAGGTGGCTCTGAGAGCTCTGGCAGCCGCAGCCAAGGCCGTGGCGGGCTTATTTCCCCCTGATATAGATGAGGAGCACTGCCTGGAGTCTGAGCATCGTCTCTTTTATCAGAATTGGTCACTGAGAGGTGGGCAAGTGGAAGTGGGTGGCTGCGTGAGGGCAGAAAGCACTGGAAACAGGCCGGGCTGTACACAAAGGGGTCCAAGTTCCCCTTTGTCCCTGCTTTTGGTCGCTAGCTTAGGTCTTAGGTGCTGGATTTGGCCATACACATCAGCCTGTCCATCTGCAGGTTGCTCTTGGTCTCCTCTGGGCTCCTGGTGAGCAGGCAGCACAACTTGGGAAGGGGCACAGAGGAGATTTGGGGACTTGGATGGCGTGCCCAGGGCTGAGCCCAGCAGCTGGTGCTCTGGGAAGCAGGTGAGTGCAGTAGGTGCCAGAGGGTTTGCTCAGATGTTGCTGCAGGAAGAATTTAGTGAATTCAAGGGGAAGAGCTCGACAGTGAAGGGCAGTGCTCAACAAAGCTGGGACAGGCGTCTCTGTGTGTCAGAGAATGTGTCTCCTCTTGGAGTTAAGGCTTTGTTTTGAGGTGAATCTCCCTCTCTAATGGAAGAGATGAAAGAGAGGGCTCTTCAGGCTGGTCTGCAGTTCAGACTCAGAACAACACTCTAAGATCTGAACTGCCGAATCTTTGTGCAGCATTCAAGAATAAAATTCCTTTCTGTGCAGAAATGGCTACCAGAGCTATTTTAAGTACACGAGTGTCAATAAATGATTCCTTGACATCCCAAACAAGAGAGGTTGGAAGATAATGCAAGCACAGAAACGCTTCCCTCTATCCAGCCATCTATGTAAATGTTGCTGGATGCGGCTGTATGGGGCACCCTGAGGTGCAGGCCTGAAATGTGTTTCCAGGCTCGGGAAATTGGGGCTGAGGTGCTGCTGAACGTGTTCAGGGCTGTCATAGGTGAACGTGCAGAGAGGATGTCCAAACACCCGTGTTACACCATGATGTATTTAACATTTGGGTACCCCAGGCAGGGGGCGCAGGTCTGGCCAAGCACGTGTGGCCTCTGTGAGCATGGCTGTAGGAAGCAGGAGTCCTGACAGCAGCCGAAGGCTTTGCCAGGTCCGAGGATCTCTCAAAAACAGGAGGCAGACTGGAATCACCTTTCCCTTCCCCTGCATTTTTCCAGAGGAGCCAGAAACGAGGAATTTCAGGTCTCTCAGAAACGAGGAATTTCAGGTGAGCTCCCTGCAGCTTGTCTCTCCTTGTGCGTACTCACATCTTACTGCCATCTGCACGGGAAGGTGCTGCTCCTGTGGCAAACACACGCACCTGATGTACAATATTCATTCCCAGAGGGAGAGCAGCGAGGGAACTGATTAATGAAATGCATCTCGGGCTGTGTTTTTTCGGGGTTGGGCAGAAGCGCTTGCCGCATTAGCATTCAGCTGGTGCAAACGAGGATCCTGAAGGCTTTTTTTCCCTGCTGGCTGAATGCAGCAGTCTGCCCAAAGTTGTTTACGTGTGGATGGAGTTATTCTTTGTGCTGACTGCCCTGGGCTCTGCTGACCAGTACGAGGCAGAAGAAGCAAACCCGAGCAGCAGGAAGGCTTCGTTAGCCTCAGCCCCTGCTCCCGACCCGGGCAGGAGATCCTGAGCTGGGCTGTGTGCTGCTCAGTGCTGCAAAGACAAGTAAGAACATTTGGTATTCATAATATCGAGTCATCTCCTGTGGCTCTTCATGCTTTGAGTCGTTTCTTTGTTCGTTCAGTCCTTGCCCCGTGTAGGCAGAGTACCAGGAGGAAGCTCCGGGCTGGCCCAGCGCCTGCTGCAGTGGGTGTGCGGGCAGTCTGGGGGGACTGGGACACATCCTGCTGGGCTTCCCTGCAAGCAGGAGCCCCGTGGAGGTGGGGATGAGCTCCTCTCCTCCTGCCTGCCCGTGCAGTGCCTGGTCCTTACCGGCTTTATTCAGCAGTGTGTGCAGGAGCTAAGTGAAACGAGTGGCCTTTGTCAGCGCTTCTTCTACTCCGCTGGACACGGTGGAGTCAGCTTTGCCCTCCTGATAGCCCCAAAAGCGAGGGCAGCTCTGGCATTTTCCTGGGTGAGGGCTGCTGGTTCCCAGCTGGGAAGGGAAGGCGTCAAGCTGAGGTGAGTGGGGAAGCTCGCAGAGGCAGATCGGAGCAGACAGACGGCGTCCCCGGAGAGCTGGATTGACACAGGCTGCCCAGGTGACAGCGGAGCGCCAAGAGGGATCACCAAGTTGTGGGTTGCTGGAGGTGGTTACAGGAACGGAGTGAAACAGGGGCAAAAACCCCACGGCTCTTTTGTCTGACAGCAGCTGCCAGAATGCATAAGCCTCTTGTTACACACACAGACAGGAAAACCGCGCTCAGCCCATGCTTGAGCAGTCAAGGTGGCCTCAAAGGCAGCCCTGCTGCTGTCGGAGTTGCCAAGAAGACGTTCACGTGTGTGACAGGGGTGCAGCGTGTCACCTGGGGCACGCAGGACAGCGTTGGGCCAGGGCTCGGATTGCTGGGGACAACCACAGCCAGAGGAGGAGGCCTGGGGAGCGCAGCCCTTGTGGGACAGGTGACGGTGGTGACTGGTGGCTTTGCCACGTGCGGCGGTGACCCGGTGTCTTGGCCACATCAGAGCTTTCCAGGGAAACCTAGAAACACTGCGATGACCTCCATCCTTCCCCTTCCACGTGTCAGCTCGTGTTGTGCTGGATAAACGTGCGACACAACAGCACCCTGCAGCTCTCTGCTCCTCGTCCCCGCCTACTGAGACCCGTGTCACCGACCACAGCTCGTGGTGGTGGCAGGAGGAGGGACTGAGGGGTCTTGCCGGGCTCATACCTGCTCTGTGCGCAGCCGGGGCGGCTGAGGAGTGAGGTTTGCAGGCTTTCCCCCCACGTGGAAACACCAGGGGCGTTGTTGTAGTGGTGGGAAGGTGTAGCTTTCTACCTGCTAATAACTACATCGGCGAAGATTTGTTAAAGCTGTTAATTTAGCTAAAACATTTTGTGCGAGGGAGGTTCTGGAAAATTACAGTAATTGTAGCTGTCAGATGAAGACGTCTGCTGTGCCTGCAGGGAACGGGCCCGCACCGCGCGGCGCTGGCAGCAGCTGACGGCGAGGTTTGGTGTTGCTGCAGCTGGCGGAGCAGCCCCAGCAGCAAGGAGTGCACGTGGACGCCGGTGCTCCTCTCCCCGAGGAGAGCTGCTCTCCGTGACGCACTGTGTCTGAGAGGACGGGATTTGGGCTTATCAGAAGGGTTCATTTTATGGGTTTGATGCTGTTTTGTGGATTAGGTGCGGAGTTGAGTGGAGACCTGTGCGCGGAGCCAGGTCTCGGTGGGGGTCTCTGCCTGCTTGCCACCACTCTGGGCAGAAAACTTCCAGCAGAGAACTGCACGAGCTCTGGAACATCATCGGTGTGACTTCTGGATGCTGTTTGCAGTAGGTGAGGAGCTGGCATATGTGTAGAGGCAGGATTGAGCCCCACAAAGCTGGGCAGCACCGGTCCTGTGCCCCTCCAGCCCTGCAGCCTGAGCTCTGGCTCTGCCTCCTCCACCCTTCGGGGCCATGGCAAATCGCCCCTAGGGCTTCCTGCACGTTTCCCTGCTGCCTCCCCATCCCATGTAGCCCTGTATGTGGTCTCAGCGGGGGCTGGAGTTGCCCCCACCTTAGAAACACCGAGCGATGATAAGGAAAGGCACGCGGGGAGCGAGCACGTGGAGGCTCGGGGGGCAAAGCGCTGTGGGAGAGAGCAGCAGGCTGGTTTCAGAAGGCCGAATTCCTCGCATAGGCAGCATTTTCTGCCCGGGGTGTAGTGTTGCTGGCTGGCAGCTTTTCCAAGCTCGGGGCCTCCTGTGCGGATCAGCCCGGGGGGAGAGGGGGAGGGCGCTGGGCTTCCCGTGCTGCCGGCACCCTGGGCTGGGAGCCTTGGCACCGCGGCTCAGCTCCAGCTGGGTTTAAGGTGCCAGCAGCAGGGGGAGCGGTGCAGAGCGTGGTGCTGTGGCACGGTGCTGAGGGCGAGCTGTCCTGGTGCTCTTCACACCTGCAGTCAGAGATTTTTCCTGAGCACAGACCCTCCCCAATACCCCTGGGGCCATGGAGCGAGCTCTCAGCCCAGCCCTGAGCCTGCGCCAGGCGTCTCCTGCTGCCTCTGTTCCACCCGGGCACCCCTTCTGTGCACAAAAGACCCCAGGAGAAGAAATTCCTCTTCCCTGTCCCCTCCTTCACCCATCAGTGCGTTGCCTTCGCAGCCGGGCTCATTCAGCTCCTTCCAGAGCTCCCAGAGCCTTTTTTTCCCATCCTGGCATCAGCAATCCCCACGGGCCCTACCCTGATGCTATCAGGGGCCAGCAGCAGAGCTGCCCGGTCCCCAAACCCCACCACCAGATCCTCCAGGCAGGGTTTCCTCGGCCTCGCTGGGGCTGAAGGAGCCGCGCTGCTCCTGGCTGCCGCGCTCCCTAATCAGGGTCACCCTTTAGTCACGCTCCTCCACACCCTAACGAGCAATCCGTCACGGGTGCATTTCTTGGCTCTGGGCTTTTGAAGAGCCGGGCTGGAGCCCAGCACAGCAGGCGTGTGGGGCTGGTGGGAGGCGTGGAGCAGGCTCTGGTTCTCAGCAGCGAATTTCAGGCTCCAGCAGGTGATGGGGAGGAGAAAGGTGGCAGCTTTGGGACTGCTTTGTGCCCCTTTGTACTTCGTGGAAAAATAGGTGGAGGTAAGTCTGGCTTGGTGGCCATCCTGCATCTCCTAGCACGCTGCATACAGGAGATGAAAAAAAGAGTAAGGAGCTGCCTGCTGTAAGTTACGGAGCCTTTTCGCTGCTGCTGCTGCTGGTGGCATCGCTGCTCACGCACACCATGGGCTGCATAAGCTGGAAACTTCGGGACTCCATCCTATCCGCTTGGATTGTGCCACTTAATGAAACAAGTGACCTGACTTGGAGCAGAGGGAACAGATACCGATAGGTTTAATCTGTTTAGGGGTGTTCCTGCCTCCCCTCGTGACATTTCCAGGCGTGTTGACCCTTCAGAGACTGCCAAAGTTCTCTTTTTTACACTCGTAGGATGAAAAGAGTGCAATGGGACAGAGCATAAAGGACACCAGGAGGAGGTGGTTTGGGTGATGCCAACCTGAATGTGCTCTTGCATTTGATGGATTTTCTTTTAAACTTCTGGGTCCAGCAAAATACACTAGCGTGGGCTTAAAAGCTCATGCAGTTCTTGGAAATCATGCCGTGTTAAAGTGCTCTGCAGAGTGTATTTGAAAACACTGAAGCCGTTTGCCCGAAGTGGGGCCTTACGCTGATTTATTTTTCAGACTTTTCCAGGAAAAGGCTTTTCGTTGCCATTCGTAGTGAATTGTAAAACTACACTTGGCAGACAGCTGGTGGGAGAACTCAGCCTGCAACTGTTGCAGAGAGCAGTGAGTTGCTTTAAGCATGTGATAACTGGTTAAGTTCAAGAAAAACACTAATGACACTTGAGAATACGCTGGGGTTAAAATGGGGCGCGTAAAAGCGTTTTATTTTCGACGTGGTCCATTCTTCCTCAGGCTAACACTGCGATGAAGTCCATGTGTATCTGTGATGCAAAGAGAACAGAAATGAGTGGGTTCTGTAAGATGTGAAGTCGTGGTGCTGTTGGGAAGAGGCAGGGGGACAAGCACATGCTTGTGGGGGACCAGGAGGTCACCCAGGGTCCTCGTAAGCCCGGCGCTGTGCTCGACCCAGCGATGGAGCCTGTCTTCTGGCTGAGTCTTGCTGTGTTTGTTGTGCCACGATCAGGATTCCTGGTGCTCGTGTTACAGCACCGCTGGAGGATTTGTGCTGCTGGGTGGCGTTAACAGCAAAGGCAGCTCAACAGAGACTTCTCCAGCAGACCTGGCTCTTGCTTTGAGTAAGAATTTCAGCTTCTGCTCCAGCCGAGGTGCCCGCGTGCGTATCCAAAACCACGTGTGGCTGAGGTGCTGTGGGGTTATGCTACTGATGGGTCGGATGCTGATGGCCACAGGGGGACAGCCTCCACTCTGCTGATAGCAGCAGGGTTTTGCATGGACAGGGATGAACCTTGGAGAGCATTGGAGTGGTCTGGCCTGTGTGAAATCCATCCTCCTCCTCTTAGGAAGGTGGCTGTTTGCATCCCCACGTGCTCCGGCCATGAGATGCTGCCACATCTCACCTGTTTGAGTGGGCTGAGGTTCATTTCTGCTCAGCAAAGCTGTTCCTGCCCTTACGATCTCAGCCTTGTCTCCAGCGTTGTCAACCTGGGGCAGTTTTGTGGAAGTTGACATCTGGCTTTGGTCTTCCTCCTGCCTTGTTTTGATTTGGGCTGTGGGGGTGCCACAAGGCGAGGGGAAACTCTTGCCTCTCAGGGCATTTCCCCCTCTTTTTTCTCGTTCTGGGTGGTGTTCCCTGGTGGAGAAACTGAACAGACAAGGAAGTGATTTAGAAAAGCAAGTGGCCAAACCAGCTGATGGTCTCTTCTCTCACAAAATTGCCTTCGAAGGAGAAAATGAGGCAAGAAGGAAATTTGCACATGGAAGCATTTCAGTTGCTGTCCTTAGGACCGCTGAGGGCTTGCAGGACACAGGAAAAGGAGAGATTACATTTCAGGCTCTTTCACAGATAAAAGCCTTCCTCTTAAATCACGCGGCATCACAGGTTTGCGTTTCTCAGCAGGATCTCGAGCCACTAACCTTCCCTCCTTTCTTCTTTTCCCAGCCTTATCCCGCTTTTTCCAACAGCCGGAGTCGCAGACAGTGGAAGAAAATGGCATGGCTCGCTTCGAGTGCCGGATCGAAGGGCTGCCCTCCCCTGTCATCACCTGGGAGAAGGATCACGTAGCCGTTCCACAGGAGCCTAGGTGATGCACCGATTGTTTTCCCGGGTTAGCTCGAAAAAATAAATCTGAAACGTGACTGCTTAGGATGTGAAAACCCTTCATAAAAGGTAGAATGAGGAGAAAAATGATAGACCAGGTTTGAACCTGAAAAATTAAGTGCTGTAAGAGCAGGTTTGTTGTTGTTTGAGGGACCCATACATACAGGATGATAAAACACCAAAATAAAATAAGCTGTTCCCCAAATATCATCCAACCAACCAACCAAAAAAAAACCAACAACAACAAAACACCAACCAAACCGTGCCCTTTTTTGTTACTGATCTCTTGTTCTGGAACCTTTGCCGTGATGGACCAAGCACTCAGTCTATAAAATTGGCTGATTGGGTAGAAGCTGGCTAATGAGCAAAGTAATTAAACAAGGCCTGGGCTGCGGTTTTCCCTATCAGCCACTTACTCCTAATCTGGAGTGCTGAAGGGAGACAGAAGAGTGTGCCAAAGGGCAGACAGCAGCATAAACCTGAGTGGAGAAACTTGACATCGGGCCAGTTGGTACCGCACGGATCCTGCACCCTGGGAAGGCCCCGGCATTTGGCACATCCTCTCCTGCAAATTTAAGTGGGGTAGAAGTTTTTCTGGGGCTCCTGGCTTGAGGAATATTTCCCCATCTGACTGCGGGGTGTACCTGACAGAACTGTGATGCGTTTTTTCTTTAGATTTGGTTGTGGTCTTAGAGCCAGTTTGTTTTTTTTTACTGTTGTCCCACACGGATCTGTCTTGGGGTTGATGACTCTTCTGGAGCTCTGCGTGTGCTCGGTAACCTGGGTGGCCTTGCCATTTATTTTATTCCTATGTATGGAGGTGATCTAGTGACAATTTTGCTTGTTTTCTGGGGGAGGAAAAGATAAGAGTCCCTGCAGCATGATACCTTCTATTAAGGAAAGTCAGCTACAGGCAAAGAGAACAAACCATTAGCTGGGTTTTAGCTGGTCTGCAGACATCATCCCTGCAAGGGATCAGTGACTGCATTGCCCTTTAGTTCCTAAAATCTCATTTGCTGTCCTGGAGAAGGAGCAAGGAGCTGTTTCCCTCCCAGGAAAGCCAGTCCAAGAGGCAGGAGGAGAGGGGGTAAGGTTTAGGAATAATTTTTCTACGAAAACAGCTTCTGTAAGAATAATGGCTCGGATCCTCGAGTATGAAGTGTGGTATGGAAAGGTTCGTAGGAAGCTGTTGCTTTGTAATGAGACAAAAATTAATTAATTAAAAAAAAGGTAATAAAAAAAAAAAAAGGGTTGGCAGAAGGAAGCGTGCTGTAGATTGGGCAATGGCTTTTTAACGAGACAGCTGGATGGATGTCGTGAAGGTACTTGCTTGGAGATTGCTTTCAACACGGGCAGCCTGAAAATTGTTTTCCTTGTAAAAAACAGACCGTAATCTCTGGCTGCAGATCTCGCTTTTTAAATCGTGTTTTAGCTTTTAGCTTATATCCTTTTTCAGAAGGATTTGCGTTTTTTGCTGTTGTCTGGTTGTTGTTGCTGTTGTTGGATTTAACGTAACCGGCTTTCGAAGGAATGAAGTGAATTCCAGGAACCGCTGGCTGCCACCCTCTCAGCCCTGCCCCATCGCGCCTGAGGACCAGCCTCTGATCACTGTGTGCTCCCTCCTGTGCATGTGGCTGATGAGCCTGGCAAAAAGCCCTCATTGGGATAGGTAGGCATCGGGATGATGGCTTCGTATCCCAAAACAGCACCCTCAGATGTATGCCCAAATGCTGCAGGTACAGCCTTTCAGACAGTGCTACGATATTGGTGCGTGTGAAGAGGGATAGAGCAATCACAGCAAACTGGAAAAAAAGCATAATAACTATTTTTGTTCTTTGTTTTTTTCCTGTGTTGACCTTGCCTTTGGGCACTCTCTTTGGCCTTTGCCTTTGGGTGCAGGTGCTAGCACGGTGCCATCTCAAAGGTGTTGAAGGCTGAGCTTAAAAAGCACTTAAACAACCCAAAAGGTATGGAAGTGTTTATGGGTGTTTTCAAAATACCTTTCCCACCCTGCTGACGTTCAGGACAGAATCCAACTTCCATATGGGAGTAAGACACAGAATTCTTCTGCAATTCTGTCTCTGAAGCACTTAAAAAGAAAAAAAAAGTCTTAAATCTGCAGCAGCTGCTGAGAAGTGGCTTGCAGGATCTCTCCAGACTGCAGTTGTTTTGGGGTGTGTGCTGCATCTTTTGGCATAGCCTCTTTTCTATTTTACATACTGGCTGTGGTTCACACGAGGCTCCAAATTGCTGATTATTTCCTCTAGAGCCCAGATGAGCACTTGCTAAGAGCTGGAGGTCTTCGGAGGTCTGCGCATAACCACGTACCTTAGACCACACGGTCTGCACTCACAGCATCTTCTGTCGACGTTGGGGCTAAGTGAGGGTTTTATCTTCATGGAGGGCTAACTTCTGCCGTGTGTCAGCAGTGCCTTGATGTGCTTGGGTGCACCCATGTGGCTCTGCAGCAGCGAGCAAAAGCAGCCTTGGAGCCTGCAGCAAAGCAGCAGATCCCTCGCTTGTCCTGGGGTGCCTTAGCCTGTATTGTGTTAGCCTGCCAGAAAGGATGTGGCAGCAGTTTCTTGGGGAGAAGGTAAGAAAGGGAATGGTGCTGTTCACGCTGGAATATTCTCTGCTACACACACGGTATGGACGTGGTCCTGAGCAGCCTGGTCCAGCTGACCCTGCTCCGAGAGGGGAGAAAACTTCAGATTTTCAGAGGTCGCTCCCAGCCCCGGTGATTCTGTGATGGAGAATTGGAGGCTCTCTCTTGTGGCTGGAAGATGCTTTGCCTACTGCTTGAAATATCTTGATATTAATTACGGACTCAAACAGCAGATGCACGACAAAAATAAATGCTGTCACAGTGGGAAGCTTTCCCTCCGCAGTGCTGACAAGATGCAAATATTTGTCTTCCTTCTCCCGTGTCCTGATGAGGCATCCTGGTAAGGGCTTTCAGGATACCACCTCCTTTGAAGTCTCTGGAGAGGGATCCTGAGCAAAATGTGTCTCTGTAGGCAGCGAGAGCAGGGCTTTGGGGATGGGGAGCAGTGGCCCTTGATTATATGGGAAGCTTCACCAAGACTGCGTCCTTGAATCGAGCTGTAGGATCGTGCACACAGTGCCAGCATGGTCACAGGAGGAGCTCTGTGAGCTCTTCTGCTTCTGCATCTGCTGCCCAGAGAGCAAGAAGCGATGAGCTCAGATCGCAGCAGCTGAGGTCTGGGCTAAGCTTGCAGCTGGGATATTTATCTGGAGCAAGCTGCTTGGGGTGGGGACGGGATTTCCATTGCTGGAGGTTTGGGACCACGAAATGAGTGTTTGCAGGAGTGGATTTGCTGTTGGTGCCCATGGCTTGGACACGGAGTGGCTCATTTCTTATTGTCCCCCCGGCTCCGTGACCCTTGCTCATGGATGCAGCTGTCTCAGCACCTGGAGAAACCACAGTTATTAATGTCAGGGTTACTTTCAGGGATCTTCATGGATGGAAGGGCTGGCATCCGTGGTTATAACTTGTCTTTGTGCTGTTCCTGTGGAAGCTGCTATCCCTCCCCGTAGCAATTGCCTTTGAATGTGTCCTTTTCATAATGAAGACTGATAACCTAGAGCTGCCTGTCAAAGCTCGGCAGCTCTGTTTATAGAGGCTTGCAATTAAAAATGGATCTCATATATAATTAAAAAGGATCACGTAGGCTTTGCGCCTTGCATTCAAGAATAAAGAGGCTGCCATCTAGGAATCCAGGCAGAAAATGGAGATGCTGACAGCCAGCTCCTACTTTTATGCTAATTGCTAATCATCTGCTTTGTTCGCTATAATGCAGCAAGGATTGTGTTCATGTTGGGAGCCGTGTAGCCATTTCACTCCGTGGAAGTGTTCCCCGGTAGCGCCCCGTGGGCAAACGGGGGGGATGCTGAATGCCTGGGTGTGAGTTTGCCAGCTCGTGAAAAGCCAGAAATTCTTGGAAGAACAAAAGCAATCGGCACAGCCCGGGGATGGCGCAGTTTCAGGCAGCTGCTCGGTACAGGAGCGGTGTCCTGGCTGCTTGGAGCTGTGAAGGGGCATCTGATGGCCACTCGTGGAGACGAGGAGCAGCAGGAACAGGATGCTGTGCAGAATTCCTTGCGATGCTTTTCACTCTGGCTATCAAACCTTTGTGAAGAGCAAGTGCTGAGGCTGGTCAGAGCAGACCGTGCGTGTGAAGGCACTTGGACAATTGGGGATGTCTGGAAAGCTGTGTGTACCTAATTGTTTGCTGCTGTCCAGTTGGTTTATATCAGCAAAGCCCTGTTAGCCTGGTGTCCTAGAAGCTGATTCTGTGTTGTAGAGGCTCGAGTGCCATGGGTGGGTCTGTACCTGGTTGGCTCGAAGGTTTCTCAGTCCCACTGTGCTGTGGTTACCAGGTCCTAAAAGCGATTTGTCCGTAGGAGAAAAGGCAGGAGAAAAGGGCTTTGATTGATGACGGATAGCTCAGGCAAGGCATAGCCTATCTCACGCTTTTCCTTTTGTTCTCTCAGGTTTATAACTCTTCCAAACGGTGTCCTCCAAATCGTGGACGTGCAGGAGAGCGATGCTGGGGCTTACCACTGCGTGGCGAGCAACGCTGCCCGCAAGCGCTACAGCAACGACGCGGTGCTCAGAGTGCTGAAAGGTAAGGGGCAGAGCCTGCTGGGCTGGGCCACGCAGCTGCTGTGTGATGACACTGAGCTGACACGGCGGTGAGAATCTCTCCTGCCCCTGTGGCTCTGCGTGGGGCAGTGTTTGGCCAAAACTTGCAGAGAAGGCATTTTAACAAGGATTTTCTCTTCGCTGTGTTGGGGTGAGCAGGGTTGGGGCGAGGTATTGCCACCTGGGGGTTGCAGCTGGCTGCTGTGGCCAGCCCCAGGACCAGGCAGCTGAGAGTAATAAAGGGTTTGTTTCTCTCTGCGCCCAGGGATTTTCTTTTACAGGTGGATTTTAACAGCAGTTATGTGCTAGGGCTGTTAGAAAGGGTCAGGCGCCCTGCCTGCGCATCGGGGAGGTGCAGTGGTGGTGTGATCTAAGCTCCAGGGGCCTCGGATGGCAAGGCAAGCAGTGGCACGGACAGAGGAAGATGCTTGCCAAGCTAATGAGAAGCAGAGGATGGAGTAATTAGCAGGGCTGTGTCTACCCCAGTGTTGTCCAGAGGAGCTTCAGCACACAGACACCCGCCCAGCACGCTGTGTCTGCCTCGCTGGCTCTCCGCCGAGCTGGGGGGCAGGCTCCAGAGATCCTCCTGCTATTTGAGAGCACTCTCAGCTGGGCTTTCTGCTGGTGACGCAGATGGAGCAGGGCTTTGCATGCGAGCTGTCCTTCGCCTCCCGATCCGGGCCTCAGCCTCGGAGTGCATTTTTCTCTGTAAACCAAGAGCGCTGTGGGCAAGTTGGGGCACGAGGAGGTAGCTGAGAGTGAGTGTGAGTGCAGCGGGGGTCTCCAGACGCTGGCATCCTTCCCAGCACTCCCTGGCTGCCTCCCTGGTGGTGTAATCCCCTTCTGCAAAGTGGCAAAACCCCCGGGACTGGCTGAGCTGTCCCTTCCCTTGGGACACTGTCCTGCTGACCCCGATGAATTTTGTAGGCACACTTAACCTTGAATGCTCCAAAATGCTTCCCAGCCCCTTTTGTCTTTGTCTGGGGTTGTATTGCTCGGCACGCTGCTGCCAGCCTGTTCTCCCGGAGACGCCTTTGCTCTTCATCCATCAGCGGGGAACGTAATTAACGGGGGCCTGCGAACGCACCTCTGATCAATGGATTGTGTCGTGGAGGCAATCCGTGAGGAATCTGCGGAGAATTTGGGAGCAGTTGGGCGCTCTGCATCCACCTGGCAGCCTCTGCCAGATCCCTCGTGTGCTTCGTGAAGCTGCGAGGCAAGGGGAGGGCTCGCTGAGGGCCCCTTCCACAGCTCCCATGTTGGGTCTGGTTCACTATTGATAAGTGATATTGATCAGGCCACAAAGGTGAATATGCCGTCCTTGGCACAATAACTCGCTCTGCATAATTGTGTCGTGTACTCCGCGGTGTTTAATCTGCTTTGCAAATGGAGGCAGTGGAAGAGGTTAAACGGGGAGCGTTCCTTCTGGAGCACCAGCCGGCCGAGCAGATTTCTGCCTGGAGTTCTCGCCCAAATCTCGCTTCTGCAGCACCACACCACCCGCTGGCTGCAAAAACAAATATGCGAGGTTGAGTTTTTTCACCAGATTGAGCTGCTAGTGATGAAAAACATGCCTGTTAAATCTCTGGGGATTTTTATAATTGGGGAAAAGTATCTCTGAGACAGATGGGAAACTGCGGTGACCTGTGCAGGCCACACACTCCTCAACGAGTGACTGGCGTGGTATTGATCCTTTTTTTTTTTTTTTGTTTCAGCACTTTGCTATCAGAGGCACGTTTTTGGATGCCTGGACTGGCTCGAGGAGTCTTTCAGTCCCTGTTCAGAAGCAGCTGGCAGCACTTGGGGTGAACTGGTCAGGCAGAAATCCTTTGCTGGGTAGAGGACGGAGAAGAAAAGGAAAGGGAGGAAAAAAAAAAGAACAAAAGCCCAAGATGCAGCTATTTAGTATTGCTTGAGTTGCTTGTTTGGATGTTTCAGAGGCCAAACTCCTTTGTGTCTGCAGGAAGGAGCAGCTAAGCATGCTGCTGGCTAGCGAATCGTTGATTTTGGGGTAAGAGGAGCCCAGTCTTTGAAGGAAAGGGTTTGTGCCGTGGGAGCTAGAGGCTCCTCACCACCTGCACCTGCGGCTTTGGTGTCAGCGCTGGGCAGTCCTGATTGACTTTGGGTCGTGCTGGTGTAATGCGAACACTGCCACTGGTACCGGGCTGTCAGCTCACAGGCCTGGGAACACCTCGTGCTCGTGCCTGTGCTGGATTTGAACTGGCTGCGTGCAGCAAAAGAACTAAATTCCCTAAAACTCCTTCTTCAGTTGCCCTTTCTCTCCCTCCCCTTCCCCTTTGCTCCAGATATGATGGCTGGGGGTTGTTCCATCTCCCTTATTAAAGGCCTTTTCCTGGTAGCAATTAGCACGACCCCTTTCTGCCATACTAAAAAACCCCAAAACGTCCCTTCCCGAGCTGCCCGGATCGTGTATCAGCGGCCAGACGCACGCTGGCCGCGCGCAGGCAGGGCCGAGCGAGGGCTGCGAGCCCTGCAGATGTTTCGGCTGTGCAGACTTCACGGTGCAAATTTCCAGACGTTCCCCCGGGAAAGCAGCATTTCGAGCAGGAGGGGAGGGAGAGCGAACGGAGAGCGGGATTCGGTCACGCAGCCCTGAAACGGAGCCCGCCGGAGGAATAGACAGCAGAGGGAGGATTTGGATTTCCCCTCCCCGGATCTGCTCCCTGGCAGGAGGAGCACCGAGCACATCTGGCAGCGCCGTCCCTCCACCCCTCACCTGCACGGATGAGGGATGAACGCCACAGCCCTGCTGCGAGCTCTGCCAAGAAGGGCATTAGGAGCTGGCTGCAGGGCGCCTTTCCCAGGCGCTGTCTGTCCGTGCTGCCTCTGCTCGGGGTCAGCTCCTGCGGGGCTGTGCCTTGTTTCTTGAAGCTCCTTTCTCAAGAAGCAGGCTCTGGAGCCCTGCTCTGAATTCATACATAAATGGTAATTTCCCCTCTGCTGCCCCAGGTCCTTCGCGCGCACGGGGAAGTGCTGCCAAGTGTTTTCTTCTCAAGGACGGACAGCAGAAAGGTTTGGGCACCACGGTGTTGTGTGCGGGATGAGCAATTTCAGACCATAACAGAGTCTGACTGGGCTGGGGGAGGTACAGAGATCAAAACAAGACCATCCATTCTGAGATCTTGACCCCACAGCCCCATCCTGGAGAGTTCAGTGGTTGTCTCCCTTTGTGTTTTAAGGTGGCCATTGAAGAAGAGTTACAGCGAGGTCCGGGGAGCCAGGGCGCTCAGGTTCTCCTTTCCTTTCTGAGTGTGCCACAGGCAGAATCAGTTCCTTAACGCTTCAATTTCCACCTCTGTAAGTACAGACACACAGGCTTGGAGCAGCGATGTGTCAGCCTGGAGGCAGTGCGGGCGTTTGGTGCAGGAGGTCTGGGTGCTGAGGTCAGAAGAAGATGCAGATATGGACCTGATCAGGTGTGATTTGTTGTTGTTTCTTTTTAATCTGTGTTCTTTGCACCCTGTTCTTGATTAGTGCCTGCAGAGTAACCCTAGGTGAGATGTTGGTGGCACGTCGTGCTGCTACGTGGGTAAATCCTTTTTGCCCCAGGCCAGGCTGGCAAGAATCAGACACAGCAGCCTGCCCCCAGCACTGACACAAGCTCTGTGCAGCGATGGTCCCCCAGACACACTCCACATGGTTCTGTGCCTGTCCTGGGGTAAATACAGGACTGGGGAGCGCAGAGCAGCGCCCTGCACGCACACACAGCCAGGCTGGGGTCTGGGCTGAGCGTGCCACCAAGGAGCCCTCCAGCAGCTGAGCACGTCCCCCGTGAGCTGGGATTTAGTGCCGTGCTATTAGAGGTGACACCAGGCGATTGCCGTTGGCAGAACATCATTTCCACTGACAGTCACAGCAGCTTGCTGCAGCAGCGTCCCAGCAAACGCGTTTCTGAGTCAAATATTTGTATGAAATACGCTAACAGGGACGGAGCTGAGAAACACCTTTGTGTTTTCTGTTCTTTTGGTGTTTGTACGGCCGTGGCTGAGGTCCCAAGGGAAAGCCAACCTCAGGGTGGTTCTTGCTGCAGGAGAACGCAGCTCGTGGACGGGACCAGCCCTGGGGAGGGCCGGGGAGGTGCTGATGAAGTGAGCAGCGCTCGCGGTTGGCCACCACCTCGCAGGAACAGACGTGCTGTTACCACAAGTGGATTTTCAGGCCCCGCATGTGCGAATGACGTGCGGGATGCTGGCTTGGCTCTCAGCCTGAGCCCTGCCGACACGTGCTGTGCTCCCCTCACCGCTTGGGATGCGGGCGCTGGGACGGGGCAGCTTGGATTTGGGTCGGTGCTGCTCTGCTCTGACATCCCAACCACAGCCAGGCATCGATCCTGTGGTGCTGCTGATGCTGGAGAAGGCAGCGTTGACCAGAGCAGGGTGGTCTTCCTTCAGCAGGGCACAAGAGGCTGCTCTGGAAGACAAGGGGGTCGTGGAAATGTGTAGGGAGAAAACATTTTTACTGCTAGTTGCTGGTTTAACTGGCATCCTGGTTTTCTTCTCCCTCTGCTCATTCTCCTTGCTGGCACTTAAGCAGGGGATTGGTCTGCACTTGACATCCCAAATGCTCACGCACGAGGACTCTGCATGTGTTTCCTGAGCAGCAGGCAGCCGAAGCTGCGCACGTAACGCATCTGCTGGGTTGGGGAAGGTACTCCCCGTTCTTCCTTTGTGGTAGGTGATGCCAAGCCAACCGTAGTAAGTATGATTTCGAAGGGTGGCAAAGTGAAGGAGGGATTAGACAGCATTTCTAGCTTAATAAGTAAATCTTTAAAGCCAGATCTGACCTCCTGCCAAGGAGGGACTGTAAGTGTTCATTCTGTCTCCCTTTTACTGAGCCTGGCAAAGCCAGGGGCTTCAAGGGAGCATGGAACAGGACTGAGACCACAGCTTTTTGGTGAAACTCTTGAAGGCTCGGTGCAGAAACCCCTCCAAACACACAGCTCGTTCCTTGCCGGAGTCAGTTTGGGGCCAGCTAGCATCACACCGTGCTCATCGCCGAGGGAGAACAACTCGGAGCTGGAGTGGCAGCAGCCTGTTCCCGGGAGCCAGAGGGGGAATTTCAGCTCAGCTGTCTGTGAAGTTCTGCGGGGCTATGATATGCCACGCTCCTGACAGCTCTAGCAGCCCGCGGTGACAGAGGGTTTGATTTTTAAATAAAAATAAATAAATAAATAAACCCCAGAGCCCTCACTTCCCATTAAACGGAACAGCTGAACCTGGGGCTGGCACCAAAGTGAGTGGCGACAGAGGTGTCGAGGATAATCGAGCAGAGCAGGGGCTGTAAGGCGGGGAGGAGGTGAGCTGTTCCCAGGTCCCCGGGGGCAGCTGATCTCTCCCACACGCTCTGCCAGCTGCTTGCAGGGTTTGGGGTTTGCCAGAAGGATTTGGGGTTTGCCAGGCTCCTGTGCTACAGGCACTGCCTCCGGAGGGCCGGCTGGATTTGGGGATGGCTCGCAGTCCTCCGCTCTCCTCCACCTGCATCTCTTAACCCAGATCGACAGCGCTTTGAGGCTTTTCGAAACAAGCTGGTGTTTGGTAAGGCTCTGACTGAAGCAGGATTTTCGCCGCAGGCTTCACTCAGCTCTCCTTTGAGAGCCTTTTGGTGCTGGGCTGCCCCTGTGGCGTGTCGGCGCTGCAGGGATCCCAGGCGGCCTCTCCCGGGGTGTGTTAACCAGGCTGTGCCTGCCTGCCGAGCCGGGGCCGCAGCTCACGCCGGCGATAATAATCAGCTCGGCAGCTTGCAAGGGGCTGCGGGACAGCAAGGCTGCTGCGCTTGGCTTCCTGATGGCACTCGTTAATTATTAATCGCCTGTGTCGCAGCAGAGCCTCGGGAGCGCTCCGAGGTCGAGGGCTAGCGGTGCCCCGCGGTGCTTGCAGCATCCCAGCAGCTGGAGTGGAGACATCCAGGCTCCGGAGCCACGGCAGAGCTCACGGTCCTGTTCCTTTGGATGCAGGAGGTACTAAGGAGGTAACGCTAGCGATCTTTCCCCGTGGAAAGCCAGCTTTCCTCCCAGATTTTTCCTAGCAAAACAGCTTTGCATTGTCCCGAGTTACTGCAGATGCAGCCATCTGCTTTGAGCTCTTCCCTCCAAGTTGGCAGCCTCCCTTTGCTGCCAGACTGTGTTCCTGCAGCCTCCCAGTGTTGTGTGCTCGAAGCATCACTTGTAGGGAGCGTTCTGCATCCCTGGCACCGGGGAGACCCCGCCACGAGGTGGCTTCCTCTGACATTTCTCTTTTCGGCCCCCAGCCGGTTCCCCCCTCCGTCCATCGCTGGGGGTGCGGATTACATGAATTACAAACAGCTCTGATGTTGCAAGGGGCTCTGAATTGCAAATAGAGCTGATGAAATAGGTGTCAGCCCCTGGGAAATGTCAGCCTCTGAGCGCAAGCAGGAAATTACTGGAGTGAAATGGCTCCGGGCACCGAGATGAGCTGAGGTGGCTGAGTAAGGAGGGGCTTCAGGGCTTGGGGTGTGTGAGAGAGCCAGAAAGGGCTTCTCTTGGCCGTGTCTCTGTCTTAATTCTGTAGTAAAGGTAATGATATAGTTGCCTGCCTTACAGCTTGCTTTTTTTCTGTCTCATTTTTTTTTTCCTGAGAGATTTCTCCTGCAGCATCCTGGAAGTTGGATGTAGTGGCCTGGAGAAACCCCCCGGGGAAGTGGCTGGCTGGTGTCGGGATGCGTGAGCGAGTCCGCCCCGTGCTGGGTGCAGGGGTGACCTCTCAGACCCAGGAGTGGCAGTGCCTGCAGCTCTGTCCAGGCAGGTGCACACAACCAAGTCCTCTTTTGCCCGTGCACTAGCCTGAGGGCAAAAAAATGCAGAGACTTGCTAGCACGGAGCAGTGGTCAGCTAACTAACCCTCCTTGTGAGGGGAAAGGAGCTACAGGACAGCCTTTGTGTCCTGTGCTCCTCTCCAAATCCCCCCCTTCCCACTTTAATTACAAATAGAGTTATGATTAAAGAAATACGGGAGCCCTGAATCCCAGAGGCTGGAGAGCTCAGGGCCCCCTGGCCCTTTGGGGTTATTTGTTTGGGTTTCAGGACAGGTTAGGACAGGGACTGCTCTGCCTTTTTCCCAAGTGCTTCAGGTACACCAGGTACCTGCTCCTTGCTTTGTGTCCTCTGTAGGTTAAATCCTGCTCTGAGTGACTTTCTCACTCAGAAATTGAGAAATTTCTCACTCTCACCGATCTATGCAGAAGCCCAAAGAGCTGTTCAAAGCTTATAAATAATAGTTTTTATCGACAATAATGATATTATCAATGGCATTTGAACGGTAGGTCGCAGTGCCCGCTGTGCCTTGGGCTTGCGTTTCCCATTGCTGCTGCCATGTCCCGGCTTTGGGTCTGTCTCCTGCCTCCCAGAAGCTCCTCACCACGCATCTTCAAGCTGCTGGAGGTTCAGACGTAGGGTCCTGAGGCCTCCAACCCTGCAGCCCCCAGCAGAAAGGCAGAAGAGCCCCGGTTCTGTGGGGCAGCTGGGGCTGTCGGCGCGGTGCCTCCTGTTTATTGAGCCTGGCTCCCGCTCGGGGCGCTGCGAACGCTCGCTGGGGAAGGGAGCAGGAATCCGTGGTGCAGTCTGGCTGGCTCCGGGCCCTCCTGGCGTAACGAAGAGCAGTTCCAACTGCGTGTACGCAAACACGGAGCCAATGTTGACAGCTTTATGGGAGCTGGAGCGGTGGGCAAAGCACGCTCAGGCTGCTTTGCAGCAAGGCTCAACGTTGCCTGGATGTCTAAAACTGCAAAAGCAAAACCTGGGGTGGTTTTGCCCCCTGAAAATCCTAGGCCATTCCTTGAAAGCTGCCACTGCTCAGCCTCTTCCTGGGCTTCTGGTTACACCCATTCTGGGGTGTCAGCTTGTGGCCGAGCTGGTGCATTAAGGGATTCAATTTCTGGGATGAAAGCTGTCAGCTGTATAAAGGAGCTGAGGGGAATGAAAGAGGACTGCCTGATGGCCCCTCTGCCTGTCTGGCCGCGGGTCCATGTGCTTCCTTGGCTTCCAGACAAGGGACGAGGAGCTGGGGGAAGCATTTAACAGGCTGTTTGTCCCAGCCAAGCAAAAAGCAGTTCCTAGAGCAGCTCCTCCTGCTGCACTCAGCAAGTGGCGTGCTCCAAGGAGGGACCCCAGAGCCGTGGCAGGTGGGAGGAGGGTGTCCGGCGGTAAATGAATACTCCTTGGCCAAACTCATTAATCTTTGATGTTTTTTTAAATCAAAGAAGTTGTGGTTTTGTCTATTAAACTCTCAATTTTTCATATTTTAGGCTGTAGGTTTTGTGCCTGCTGTTAGAAGGTAGCTGCAGTGCGTGTTTGGGGATCTGTTTGCTGACTTTTTGTTGGGGATTTTGTGATAGTAGCTTGAGATACAAGGGCTGTATGCGGAGCTCTCTCAATAGCTCCAAGAACACGATGGGACTTCTGTGTTTTAATCATTTACATGTGTTTCTTTGTGTGCTGTTTAAGAAGATAAATTCTCTGTAGCTGCTCTGCTACAGCCCCGATTTGTTGAGGAAGACAGGCTCCATCCCTGTTCCAAAATGCAGGCACTCAGATTTTCAATTAAACTTTTGCATTGACAGATGCGTAACTGTTTACAAGATGTTTTGAGGATGTGAGGTAAAAAGACAACACGAAACTGATTTACTGAGCTCATTTACGTTATTGGGCAGGAAAAAAACAGCTCTGCCAATACAGTGTCGCTTGTGCAATAAAAAACAAATTCCTTTTCAGCTGCTCTTCCAGGTTGGACTCGTGTCTCACTCTGCAGCTCCAGAAAAGGGAGAGGAAGGAATGTTTCTGGTGGTGGAGGCTATGGGCACTGGTGCTGCTGGATTGCAGTGGGAAAACTTTGCAGTCTCAGTACCCAGGGGTGGTTAGTGCTGGAGTTTCTGTTGTCTCTACAAGCCTCTGAGATGCACATCTAAAAGCTCCTGCAAGGCTCGTTTGGGAACCAGAGGCTGATCTTCTGCAGAGGAGGTGTTTTCAGTGCAGAGAACATCAAAGCAGTAATTTGGTGAATTGTAAAAGAGTATTTGGTGAATTGAGCCTGTAAGCTTGTAACCAAAGGTTTCCCATCCCTGGCTTCAGCGATGAAGGAGAACACCTTGGATTCAGACAGCCACAGGGACTGGCCTAGCAAAAGGGCAGGAGGGAGTTAAGAGAGAAGCTAACAGCAATTTTTGGAAAGGGTGCGTGGTTGTGAGAGCTGCTTTTGGGGAAAAGAGTAACATTTGACTTGTGATACTTTGGGGAAGCCAGAATTTTTGGGTGTCTAACGTCACTTCTGGAAACCACTGGGGCTCGTCCTTTGGTTGCTTCACCTTCTTGTTTGCAAACTGTTCGTCGCTGTGCTCAGATGAGGAGAGCTACAAGAGAAGAAATGCTTGCTGCTAAGTGTGCTCGGTTTTAAGACCTGACATTGTTTATATTGCCCCAAAGCAGATGTGCCAGCATCTCAGGATCCTGTTAGGCAAGCATCCTGCCTCGACGTTTTGCCTGCTAGAATCTCCAGTTCCGAGTAGAAGTAGAAATAAATCGCCAATAAATTTCCAGGACGCTGTAAACAGGGGACAAAGGCAGGTGCGGAGGATGTGTTTTCTGTTCTGTGGTTGCTGTCAGCTTTCTCCCTGCACGATCCAGGAGGTCTGTGAGTTGTGTGAGAGAAGGGAAGGGAGCTAGGGAGTGGGAGTAGGACGAGCTCAGCAAACAGCGCCTGCATTTTTGAAGGTGTGCGCTTTGCAATGGGTAATTTGCTCCTTTATTGTCTGCAGAATAACAGCAGTGACAGCATTGACTTTCTCTAATGAACAGCTGCTCGGTGCTAGAATCTATTCCCGGAGGAGACGCGCGGGGATGAATAAGGTTTCATGCTCCTCCTCTGGAGAGGGTGAGAAAGTTCTCAGAACAGAAGATTGTTGCTTGATCGTTGGATATCTCCAAATCTTGAGCTGCCGACAGCTGAGAGCTGAACGTGTCGCCATGCAAGTCATGTTTAACCTCCAGCAGTTCTGCCGAGGCAGGGTGCTCATGGAATCAAGAGAGAGGTGTGAGTTCCCGTCCAAGAAGTCATCCCCTTGTCACTGCAAACGACCGTCACAAATGGGCTGAACAAAACCCCTTCCCTCCTGTGGCACTGCCTGAATTCGTAGCTGATACTCTGCGCTGGCAGGAGCCGGGGGGAGAGGCTGGCTGATGAATTATGGATGTGTTAGAGGCAGGCCCAAGCTGTAAACTCGTGGAGTTTGAAGTCACTCTCATATGTTATAACTCAAGCTAAAACTTCAAGTAAGCATTTTGTGCTTCGTCCCAAGCAGCTCCCCATGGTGTCTCCCTTCACATCCCTGTGCAGTTTCCCTCCTCTCTGAAACTATATAGGATTTTCTTCCAGGTTAGGCAGCTCGTGGGCAGAGATGTGCTGGGCATGCTCACGATTGCTGTCTGTTCCCTGTGCTCCCCTTGATCTTTTTGATCTTTATACTACACCTGCTGGTGAGTGAGTGATTTGTGGTGTTTCCTTTCAGCCTGTCCCACCCGGCCCTGGACCCCATTTGGCCTGACTTGCCTGACTCATGGTAGGAGGGGAGGAAAATGCATAAACACTGAGAAATCGGCTGGAGTGAGTCGTTCATAAACAGTGAAAACTGGGAGAATATTTTTTGAAATATTTCTTGATATCGTCGGTATCATCACCTTGTCTCTTGTGCTGGGCCAGCAGCCTTGCAGCTTCCCTGAGCGTGGGCACAGGTTGACAAAATGTGCAGGAGCAGAGCCTTCATTCAAATTGTTTCAATGCCCAGGGGATTTCCCTTAGTCTCAGTACCCCCTCAGAGCCATCCCGGAGCAGCGTTTTGCACCCTACGGGCAGTTTTTGGTAAAAAGAGAGTAAAATTGGTCCAACTGCTTCAAAAACTGCAAAGGCAGCGGTGAGGGAGTTTTTATCTGAATTCATGGCTCATGCCTTGGGCTGGGCAAAGCTTCTGCCTGGGGCAGCTTTGCTCCTTGGAGAGACAAAACAAAGAGGGGGTTATGGGGAAGAGGAATCTCAAAACCCAAGTTTTAAATAGCAGCTCTGTGGAAAGCTTTTAGTGCTCCAGACTGGACGGCATGGTGCAGATGTGTTCGGTGACCTATTTTGTTCAGGCAGTGAAAGATGTCTTGGAAACTGCAGCTCTTTTTTCCTTTGGTTCTAACAACATTCCCTCTTGACCTGAAATTATTTCAGTGGCGGTGGAGGCAAAAACTAGAGTTGGTTTTGCTCTCTGATGTTTGTCAGACTGCACTGAGCGGAGCTTTTCCTGGTTAGCTGAGTCGGTTCTTGGGAACTCTTCAAACCAAACCAAAGCCAGTTCGTAGCAGTTACCCTGAACTCCATCCTATCCAACCGGCCTGTTGGGAAAGCAAGGGAAAAATATGCTCTAAAGGATGCTCTCAGCTGTCGGCAGCTCAAGATTTGGGACCTTTTCAGAGAGAGGCTTTGGGCAGCTCGTCAGCTGCCTCTCCCAGTGACCGGCAGCCCTACGTGGCTGTTGAGGGACTGAGTGATGTGATCCTGGGTGTAGGAAAGCAGTTTTTGTGTGAAATTCCTGCAGCCTCTTCCATGCTTGTGCCAGTCACACCTGGGGGCTGCCCGCCTGGCTGATACAGAGGGCTGCAAAGGGACAGGGAGCTCGCTCTCTTCGTCTAAGAATGGTAGAGAAAGCTGCTTGGAAGTCTGGCGAGGGAAGTGTTGCCATCTGGCTGGTGCTATTTTGTCATTCTAGGCATTTTTTCCCCAGCACCATGCAGAAAAAGACAGCTTTATGCATGCAGGAGTCTTTTTATGCATGCAGGAATGTTGCAGCTGGGTCCTGCCCAAGGGGTACGTGGACAGCCAGCCACGTCCTGCCCAAAATCCTGGCTCAAAAGCTCCTTCGCCTTGTTCTCATTCATCTTCTGTATGGGGAAGAGCAAGGGCAGAGGCGTGCTGCTAATTTAAGAGACCGCACCGAGCCGCGCTCGCCCAGCCGTGTCTCACTTGTTCTGCAGGGCTAACGATTACTTGTGGATTTTAGTGCTTTGCTGAGCTGGAGTTAAATGAAAGCTGCTGTTCTGCAAAGCCTCGTGTTTCTGTGAGCCTCCAGCTTACGTGCCTCTCGTGGAAGCTCTCGTGCCTGGTTGTGCATTCAGCCTGTTTGCTCTCCGCAGCTCTGGGGCTCAGCTCGGTGCTGCAGTCAGGAGTGGCCAGGACATCGATCTGTTTGGCAAGGGGGCCTCTGAATCCTTGGTCCGTGGTTTCTTTTTGTCCCCATTCTGTCATTGAACGTGGCAAAGCCCTGACCAGCCCACACCGTGCTGGAAGCACATTTTTGTGATGTTTACATGCCCGTATGCACCAGGCCCTGCATGCGGCCTACACCTTCTGCCGCACGGAGGATGCTTGGCTCGGCTTCCCCTTGTGCCCTGTGGCAGCTATTTTTGCTGTTTTTGTTGGTGTTTACACAGGGCTGGGGTTGCTTTTTGTGGCCAGCCATTGCCCCAGGTGGGGGACCGCAGGCGCTCCTTGGTCTCTGCTTCCATCTGCTGGACAAGCACAGGCTCCCGCTCGCTCCGTTCACCGTCCAGTCGGTAAAAGTGCTGCCTGGATGCCTCGAAGAAGGCCACTGGGGGTCAGGCCAGAGGGCCTCATCTCCAAAAGTGACCACAGCAGACTCAAGGGGAAGGTGGACATCTTTCCTCAGCCTCTGACGGTCAGAGACATGGGGACAGCCCGGGCTGGGGCCTGCAGCGAGGCCTTCAATTTAACAGTCCTGGTAAACGTGTCCTTCACGAGCTTCTCCAAACCTCTTTGGTGGGAACCCTGCAGCATCTTGAGACTGGCAATTTCACTGTGGGCTGTACAGAAAGGTCCTGCTTTTATTTGTGTGAGGCTCGTGGATTTCTCTGCTACATCCTAGGAGCACCTGGAGCAGGCCTAGGAGTTACTTAGGCTCTGTGACTCCTCTGCAGTTACTTCTCCTTTCCTGAGGACAACAACAAAAACATCCCTCAGAGTTAGACATTTCAGGGAAAACTGGAAAAACAGCGTTGCTGCTGTCGAAGGTCACAAACAGTCTGGTCTTCTCAAGCGTGCTCTGGTTGTTTTAATCTGACAACAGAAATCTGGCCTCTGCAGAGGCATTTCCTTCACCTTCCCTTAACCTCTGCTCAGCAGTGGGTAGATGCAGAAGGTTCGTTTCAAGCAAAAAATCCCCACCTCCTTCTCAAGAAATTGTGCAAGGCAGCCTGTAGATCTTCGTGTAGATGTTAGTTGATTTACGTGCCGGCCATTCATCTGTGCACATGTAAGCTAAACAGCACAGCCCCCTCCAGATGCGCGGTGACTGATTTAGTTAGCCTTTGTGCTCTGGGGTGAAGGTCTGGGCACAGAGGCTCGACCTCTCTTTGTTGCAGTTTACAATACACGTCTGGATATCTGAATTTCTTTAACCGAGTTGTTAGATTCATTCTGTGCTGTTACTTTGCCTTGGCAGAGGTTGGGTTGTGTCTCGAGTAGTTGTTCCACGTGAGGATAGAGGTGTCTTGTTCCACATCATTAACGAGCATCCATTTAGCAACAGTGATGAAGATGCAGGGTTGGAACTCTTCGTATGCTCCATGTGAAAATCCTGACACTAATTTTTGTTAGTGCTGGTGTGGTCAGAATAAATCTTCAGTGCACTATTTTGTTATTTTTCCATGAAAACACAGACCCAAGACCTGTTTTTCTCTTCCAACTAGGCACGAGCTGTTAACACACATGAGACAACCTGGGGAAGCATGGCTGGGATGGTTTGGGGTTCTCCGCTTTTCTGGGAGCTTCTCAGTTTGGAGGAACAGACTTCTCTTTTTATTTTTGGCCTTAGGTTCCCAGCCAGCAGGAGGAGATGTCACCATCATTGCCGCTCCAGAGAACACCACGGTGGTGGCGGGGGAAAGCGTGGTGATGGAGTGCATGGCAGCCGCCGATCCCACCCCCTTCGTCTCCTGGATACGACAGGGTGAGTGTGTGGGACAGAATTAAGCTTTTGTCATCAGGAGGAACCTGGGGACTCTTTATTTTCAAAATCTGTTAAAAGGCAGAAAAATCTGGGGGACAAGAAAGGTGTTTTTTACATCAGTGCCTAATGACGCAGGTGTTGTCACAGGATAGGGTGCCCTTGCTAAGCTGGAAATGCTGATTAAATCTAGCAGGCTACAAAGCACACAGTTCACTTTATATCTGTTTGACCTGCGAAATATATGGAGTTCCGGTGCCTGGATGCCTTTTGATCTAAATTAGTCATACTCATTGTAGGAGCTCGAGCAGTAAAGGTCACCAGATGGGGTCAGCTCTCTGCCACTCCTCCAGTGACTCAGAGGTTAGCGGGGATTCTGTGGAATCTGCCATTGCGCTGGGAAAAAAACTTGTATTATCTCAAAGGATTATAAAACAGGATAAGATCTGTTAATTATTGAAATGGCTGTGAGCTGGGAGTGTTGCTGTTTTTTTTTTTTTGTTCAAAAATCTTCCTATGTCAAACTGTTGGCTTTTTTTTTTTTTTCCCCTCTCCCCAGAATAATGGAAGGATCAAGAAGATGCTTAGATCTTGTTCGAGGTGTACAAATAAACCAGACAGGCATACGTTACCCAGCACTGATAGCCCAAGTCACGAGTAGGATGCTAGTGTCACTTCAGAGAGTGTCAAACCCATCAGATGTTTCAGAGACTCTGACTGAACCCGTTCTCAGCTCAGGAATCGATTCCCTCCCAGAAAAGGCTCTCAGTCATTTCCATAAATCTGGGTCACAATTTAAGACTCCTTCCCTCTGTAACCATTTATTGCAGTTGGTCTTCAGCCCAGACTTGTCCACAGGCAGTGATTTTAGTGTATACAAATATTTCCTCTTCCCTTCAAAAAAGGAGCAAAAAAAAATAATCTCAAGGGACACAACTTTGGAAATCAAATCAGCAAGGATTAAATATTGTGGCAGTAACGTTTGTGTTTTATCCTGTGTGCTTCACAATTAGAAATACACAGCTTTCCCATGCTAGATCACTTACTCATTGCTATACTGAAAGCACAGCGTATAATAGATGTTATCGGGGTTAAATTATCACTATGAAATTGAGTCGGATGGCGGGAGAGGAAGGGGAAAGAGTTCCCTGGTGAAAGGCTGGTGGATTGGTTCCCTGGTGAATTGGCTGGTAAAAGAGTTCCTTGCAGGCTTTATTTATTTTTTTGCTTGGTCCCTTCTGCTTTCCAACGTGGACTTTTCAAGTGGGAAAGGATGTGTTGAGTGTAATAGGAACTCTGTGTTATACCAGCATGTTCCTTTGCAGGATAATGTTAAGGAGCAGGCTGGGTAACTCGGAGGATTGTACCTCCAGGTTGCCAGCTTGGCTCGTGCCAGCCCCGGTGGTGTCAGCTAATTGCTACCATCTGGAGGCAGGTTTTCAAGCCGCTCCTGTGCAAGCGGGGCGCGCAGCCTTTCTGTTCCTTTGAGTGCACAGCCACTGAACTGTGAGGCCAGCAGAAAGCCCCTGAAATAAATGGAGGGGGCAGAGAATCTGATGGCAGCTGTGCTCCCCGCTGATGGTGCTAAGTAGGTGCAGCTGCTCCGAGCGGAGGCGGAGAGCTCGCTCCTGCCTTGAGGTGCAGGCTCAGGTGAATTTGTTGGAGGTGAAGGCAGGGGAGTGCTGCAGGTTTTGTTGTACCCATTCTTCTGCAGTTGGAGAGGGACAAAGCCCGGTGCTGTGCAGGTACTGCCCAAGCTGGCTGGCTCTCTTACCCTGGGAAGTGCTTCCAGGGGGTTCCTGACTGCCCAGCTGTGCCTTGCCTTGGCCACACTGGGTTTGTCCACACCCTGTCCCCAGCTCTTGCCTTTGTCCCCTTATTCATTCAGGTACCCACACAGTGGTCCCCAATGCTGGGAGGCAGCAGTGCCCAGCAGCCCGCTGTCTGTCTGTCTGTAACACGCTGAAGAGCCTGGGGCTGTTTGAAGTTGTAGAAGACCATCTCCTCCCTACCTCAACAGTGCTGGTAAATGGGGAAGCTTCCCAATGAACCCAAGGGGGTTCCAATTTGGGTTCACTTGCAGGACCCAGAAGAGGGAAGAACCCCCAAGCCATGCAGCGCTCTCACTGACATTTGCATTAATACATGAAGGGAGGAGATGTGCATTGTGTATGGGGTCAGCAGGCAGGTCCAGCAGTGTGTTTTTCCAAAGAAGATGTTAGCACAGCTTTCCCTTAAACGTGCTGTTCCTAGAGGGTCTCATTCCAGGCACGCCCTAGGCATTAGAGACCGTTTTGATCCAAAACAGGACTTTTTTCATTATTGCTAAATGAAACCTTGGGTCAGCGTTCTCTCGGGCTGGCCTACACCCATTGAGCACCGAGGAATGTCCAGGCTGAAATCCTCTGTGGGGCTGTGGTTTGGGATTTGAGGGTCTCCCTCCTCCCCATCTGCATTCCTGGATCCAGGCAGACACGTCGTGTGCGAGCCCTCCTGACGGGCAGCTTGAGGCTCCCTCCCACATTTGTGCACGTTTCTTCCTGCAGATGGAAAGCCCGTTTCCACAGACGTGATCGTGCTGGGTCGGACAAACCTCCTCATTCCTTCCAGCCAGCCCCATCACTCTGGAGTGTACGTCTGCCGTGCTAACAAACCCCAGACCAGGCAATTCGTTACAGCTGCAGCTGAGCTCCGCGTCCTTGGTGAGTAGAGAGCAGGAGGAGGATGAATGCTCCAGGTAAAGTGAGGAAACGCTGGCTGTGGAGCTGTTGATTACCTGGTTTCATATCCAGGAGCTCCCCAAGAGGTCGTGTTTGTGATCTGTGCTGGGGAAGAAAGGAGTCGGGCTAGAGCCAGGAGGCCCTGGGTTGGGATAGCTCTTGGTGGGAGTGTCACCTCTTTAATTTGGGGTTTCGTTCCTTGTGTTTGCTGAAGCGTTTTATGCCTTGCTTTTGTTCTCCTGGGTCCCCCCATGGAAATCTGTATCAGCAATTAACTTCCAGCATTGTGGAAGCCAGTAGGGAGAACAGCCTAGGATCAGGGAACGCAGCACATGATTGATACGGAATTTATTTTTCCTTTTGGACAGAGTCTAAATTAAGCCTCTAGAGTCTGCCTGGCAAATCCTATCTTGTAAGCAAAGCTGCTACTGAATAAAACATAGCAGCGAGGGGGGAGGAGAAGGGATTTGCTCTGCTCTCTTTCCCTCCTTCTTCCTGCATTAATTTGTCCTCTCTCCTCCCAGCTACGCCCAGCATCTCCCAGGCTCCTGAAACCATCTCACGCACCCGAGCCAGCACGGCTCGGTTTGTCTGCAAGGCGGAGGGTGAGCCAGCCCCCACCATCCACTGGCTGAAGAACGGCGAGGCCATCCTCTCCAACGGGCGGGTGAAGGTCCAGAGCAGCGGCAGCCTCGTCATCAACCAGATCGGGCTGGAGGATGCCGGCTACTATCAGTGTGTGGCTGAGAACAGCCTGGGCATGGCTTGTGCCACTGCCAAGCTCTCCGTGATTGTGCGGGAGGGCTTGCCCAGCGCTCCCAAGAAGGTCTCAGCCGTGTCTCTGTCCAGCACCACAGTCTTAGTGTCCTGGGAGCGGCCGGAGTACAACAGCGAGCAGATCATTGGCTTCTCGTTGCATTACCAGCGGGCTGTGGGTAGGTGTTATCTGCCTGCACAGCACGGCAGTGGCCGTGGGGATGTGATGATAAAGGGGGAAAGTCTGTGTCCCTGGTGCTGGGCAGGGAAGACCCTTTCTGAAACACCAGGAGGCTCACCCTGCACTTAGTACTGCGCTTTTTGTAGTCGCAGGAGTTCCCCTGGGTTGTTCTTACCATGCTCTCAGCAGAACTGTGCTCAAGGCAAAGAACTGGGTGTGTTAGTTTGGATAGTTCAAGCTGCTGTAGTCTGGTGTTTGCAACACCTCTTTAGAGATCCACTCTCATACTCTTGTTTCTGTTCCAACAGGGTCGGGATAGCTTTAGTGCATCCAGATGGTTTGGAAACAACCCGAGTTATCTCCTAAGTGGTGTTTTCTTCCCTTTCTAGAAGGCACTTCTGGAAACTTATTTCCATTCTTTCTTCTTCTTCCAACACGTTGATTTTATATGCAAAGTGTATGATTATCAATGGAGATACTGAACAGCTGTACTGTGCACAGAGGTGGTCACTAAATATCAACACCCAGAATCTGGAGTGAGGCACTTGGGCTGCTTGGGGTCTGTCTTCCAGAACAGCCAACAAGGCAGCACTCCTGCTGAACTGCTTCCACAGCTCCTCTGAAATTTGGGGTGGTAATTTCAGCTGCTTTAGCGTGGATCAAGGAGCTTGAGTCAAAATGGAGCTGTTAACACTTAAGCATTGGATGTTTTTGCCCAATGAATTCACATAAGAGATGGGTTTTGTTCAGACACCTGGAAAATTGGACAGGGCACAGTGAGTTTGAAGGTGGCTTTGCGCTATGGGTCTTGTGATTTAAGTCATTTTTTCCAGGGACTGTCTTGGCAGTTCACTGACCTGCTGATCAGTGTTTCCTTGGCTCTAGGAACAGATAATGTGGAGTACCAGTTTGCTGTCAACAATGATACCACCGAGCTGCAAGTCAAGGATCTAGAACCCAACACCAACTACGTCTTCTACGTGGTTGCGTACTCCCAGCTCGGAGCCAGCCGGACGTCCTCTTCCATAATTGTTCAGACCCTGGAGGACGGTGCGTTGAATTAGAGGGGTATAGCAAATATTCTTGTCCAGTTTCATGGTGGGCATTGAATGTGCTCTGGAGAATAGTATGAAATCTTAGGAACCTCAATCTACCTCTCCTATAGTTTGTTGTTAAACCCTTTTAAAAACAACAAAAAAAAAACAACCAACCAACCAAAAATAAATAAATAATAAACCTACCCTAGTCTGATCATCAGCTTGGATGGTGAAGAGCGTGAAAATGCCCTCGCTGATACTGGGGCCTTTGAGAATCCTGCAGAAATTGCAGTCAGGTCCTCTGGACTTCCATCTACCTAACGTGGTGTTGCTCCAAACTTTGTCTCTGGGCCCGACATGATTTCAGCTCAGAGGAAAAACATCTCTTGCAATTTGTAGGGGGGTGGGAGCAGGCTTGAGGTTGGATCCCTTAGGAGTCGGTAGTTTTTGTTAATATTAGCACTTAGCACGTAGCATTTCTTGAGCAGTAAAGGCAGAGTGCCAGAGGGACAGCTGCCTGACAGGGGAGTGCGTGCACAGCTCACAACAGACTGCACGACAGAGGCAAGAAACGCTGGCTTTGGCAGACCTCAGGCAAACCCCTGCTATGCTGCGGGGTGCATTACATGCTTTTAATGCTCCTGACGTAGTGAACTGCGTGGTCCCATGTGTCTGTGTCACAAGCCTGAAAAGCTCAGTTGAAAGCATGAAAGTTGCATGCAGCACAGATTCTCAAGGGGATGGGGATTCCCGGGCTGAAGCCTGAATCAGTGAGGCATTTTTTTTAGTGTCTCCATGCTCCACACTGCAGTGTAGGCAGATTAACCTGCTGACCTGCCCGGTTTGTAGAGGACACAGTCCTTACTGACTTTCTGTTATGTTTTCTGCCCAGTTCCCAGTGCTGCCCCTCAGCTGTCCCTGTCGAGCATGACTCCTGGTGACATCCGTGTGACGTGGCTGCCTCCTCCTCCGGAGCTGAGCAACGGCAAGATAACGAAGTACAAGATTGACTACTGCACCCTCAAGGAAGGTGAGGGAAACGACTTTTGGAAGGGGGTTGTGTCTTCTGCTTCAGCAACACTACCAACATGTCACGCTGAGGGGAAGAGGTACAAGGTCCCTCACCGGGGGACCCTTTTTCACTGAGAGCAGCCCTCCTGAAGCTGGACTGTGCTGTTTGTGGTCACAGCAGTGCTGCTGCTGCGCTACCTCCCGCTACTCCCAGGTGCCTTTTCCCGTGATTGTGCAGGAGCCTTTGTCCCCAGGGGATGGCTCCTGCGATCCTGCTGCCCCAGGAAGGCTTCCATCACCAACCCTGTGGTGCCCTGTGCACTGTGTGTTTTGGGAGGAGGGCGTTTTGCTGCTTCAGGATAAGGGTAAATGCATTGGATTCCTTTAAAATGGACTCTAATCAGTGATCCTTACGTAAGTTTTCTGGCTAGGCTGCGTTGCCCTGTTACTGAGTTTTATCTGGTTTTGTTTATATTGTCAGACACTACACGAAGCCTTCAGCGGGGATGGTAACATTTCCATATGCTGAATGCAGTTGTTCTGATTCCATGTGTGCTTGCTTTGCAAATCCTTCTGGGTATTTGCTCTTAAAACCATCAAAGCTCTGCAGCTTCTCACTTCCCGGGGTCATGCTTCTTACTAAGGGAAGGATGGGGAATGTGATGAAGTGTTGGACATGTTCCCATGTGTTTGATCTGGATTAGTAGTCTGCAGTGTGACTCCTGGCTCTTGTTGTGTTTTTTCTTTTTCTTTCTCTTTTTTTTGCCTCAAGCCTGCACGTGGCTCTGTGGCGTCGTAAAACCCTGGAAACACTTGCAGTCCAGGGTTCACACTCAACCAGACACTGTTACATGGCAGGGCAGTACTCTCAGTTGAGTTAACACCCGGTGAAGCTGAAAAGCAAGACCTCTGCATTCACCAAACAGGCCGTATGAATCTCCTGCAAGACCAATTAGTCGTTACAGTGAAAATGCCAGCTCATTCGCGGTTTAAATTTCCTGCTATCTCCCCTGCGAACTTGGGTGGGCTGACGAAGGAGTGATAAAAACTCAATCTGGTGTTGGTGAAGGTGTGAGTATTGCAGAAAGCAGGGCTGCTGGATGGTTCTGGTTCAAATTAAGGTGTGGATTTAAATACAGCAGTGGGAACCACTGGAACTTACCATCAGCTGAGCTCCTGTTCTGCCGTCATGTCAGCAGCAGTAAGGGCTCTGACGGCTCCCTCCAGACAGGCTCAGCAGTGCTGAAGGCGTCCTGTGGTTCTGAATGTGATGAAGGGGGTTGTCAGTCAGGATATCAGCTCTGCCCAATCTCTAGTTCTGCTTTTTTCTGGTGGCAGAGGGCCGTGTGGGTGTTGCCGGGCTTTGTGGCTGCGCTTTGGGTGGGAAAACCCTTTTTCATTGGTGTCACCTTGGTTCCAGCAGATCAGGTTACCTCCATTGAGGTGGGTGGAAACGAAACACAGATCACTCTCTACTCGCTGCATCCCAACAAAGTGTACAAAGTACGCATCGCGGCCAGCACCAGCATGGGCTACGGGGCCCCCTCTGAGTGGACCCAGCACCGGACTCCTGACAGGGACAACCAAACGCACGGTAGGAGCTGGATGGTGCCTGGGATTGGGAGCAGGGGCTGCAGGGTGTTGTTTCTCAGAGGGGGAGCTTGAGGCATAACCAGAGATGTTTGCTTTCATTAGGGAATTCTAACTAATGGCTATGGCTGGACCAGGGTACCTGTGGTTAAAGGTGGTGGTAACTCAGAATACACCGAGAAACTCCCACACAGCTTTTTGAAAGTGCTTTTCCTGCATTATGCAGTTGGTAAACTCATGGGAGGGCACAACCACGCTGTTCTGTTAGACAGCAGAGGTGTCCTTCTGGCAGGATGGCCTCTCCTCACACCCCTTGCTCTCTGCCTAGGTCAGGGAGGATTCAGTAGAGCAGGGAAATGGAGATAAGTGACTGAACACTTTTTTCTTGTCCTCTTCTAGTCCCATTTGCCCCGACGGAATTAAAAGTCCGAGCGAAGATGGAGTCTCTCCTGATAACGTGGCAACCCCCGGCTAACCATGCCCAGATATCAGGCTACAAGCTGTACTACCGCGAGGTGAGCCAGGAGGAGGCCAGCGATGAAAGCCCCCTGGATGGTGCTGAAGATGAGAGCTGGGACGTAGGGCCCATCAAGCTGAAGAAGAAAGTGAAGCAGTATGAACTGACTCGACTAGGTGAGCTGGTCATCTTAGCACTGCGTGCAGAAACCAGGTGTGACTCTCACACTTTACAGCAGTCCCAGGATCCTTCCAGGCAGCTCAGTGCTATCTGCTCACCTGCAGGTGTGTAGAAGTCCACAGCTGCATGAGCTGAGCACTCTGCCTGATTGGTTTTTTATTCTTTTAAGAGCACCCAAAATAATTTCTGGTGTGAGGCTTTTGGGATTTGTTCTAAGCAAAGTTTGAAAGACAGAAATTGATGAAGGCAGTGTAGCAGCGATTGGATTTTTAACCAAGGGCCACTAATATACTTAGTATATAGTAATGAGGGGATATGAATCAATTACAGTTCCTTATTATGTCAATATGAGAGTGCTTAGATTAAAATCACCAGTCAGTGCAATGATCTCTCCTTGTCTGTGTGTTCCTAAGAAGCTCAACAGTTGCATGCTATTTGAAATGTCTCTGTGTTAAAATGCAGATATGGGTTAATTCACAGCATACTAATTTTGGGTCAGCGTTCTCCTCCACCTCCTCTGAGGAAAAAGAGATACAAGAGTGAGTGTCTGTAGAACAAGTCTGCATTGCAGTCAGAGTTATCTGCCTGGCTCACTACATGTATTTTTTCCCATAAGGGGTTATGTTTTTGACATCTCATCATACTAATGAATTGATTTGCCCATCGATACTGGATGGAGAGAGAAAAGAGCCACGGCAGATGCGTCCTGGTAACAGGATTCTGCTTCTTAGAGTTCTTCCATCCCCCACTCATGCTTCATCCATGCCCGCAGCTGGGGCTGAGGGGCGAGTGTTTCTCCTGCTGGTTCATCTTACACGGCTGAGGTGGATTGTGCACGGTGTAAGGGCAGCCTGCAGCACCTGGACGGACAGCTGGTGTCATCACTGAGCAGGTTTCCAGTACTCCAGGCCTGCTGCAGCCGTCCTGCCACTGAGAGGGTGTTAACAGTTAGGAGTTCCTCTGAAGAATTTAGGTCTGTAATTACTGCATTGAGGAAACCACATGTGAACATCATCACGCGCTGCTCTAACCACTGGCAAATCAGTTAGCAGAGGGGCTCGGGAGCGGGCTGAATTGGTTCCAAATGCTCTGGCATGGCGATGCTGAGAAGGCTGCTTGTTCTTCTGTAATTACTTCCTTAAATTTGGGCATCCGTCAAGACCTAATAGCTTCCTTATGATTTGGCTGTTGTGTATCAGCTATCGCCGTATCAGGAAGAGGCTCTGGTTTCTTCCAGCCATGGTCGTTCTCTTCTCTTCCCCTCGTGCTGCTGCATGATGTGCTCCTGCACGTGTACAGTAATGGGGTCGGGAATCTGGCTGTGCTGTGAAAGGCAGGAGTTTGGACATGAAACGAGGAGGAGGAGCAGCTGGGGTTTAAAGGAGTTGAGGTTTATGGCAGGGAGCTGCCCAGTGCAAGTACTTCCATCTGCTTTAGGGATCTTGCAGGTAGCAAGGACGCTGCACGTGGTGATGGTGCTGTCTGGTTGCCCCAGAAGGCCCAGAAGAAATGGGCCATTGAAGTGTCCTGGCTGAAACTCCAAACTGAGTGAAGCTTGAAGAGAGAAGGTGTGAGGAAATCCCAGAATTAGGCACTGGGAATGCAAGGCTGTAGCTCAGACAGAGTTGCATGCCGTGTTACTGCAAACAAGCACAGCACACACACTGTGTGCTGCTGTGGTGCAGTCACTCAGTGCTCCTTGGCTCCACTTCTCTGCACTGGACTCACCGCCCCTTGTCCTGTCTTGATTTAGGGTTAGCCTGAGGGATAAAATCCTATGTAGCTTGATTCGGATTTCCTGATTTCCCTTTTTTTTTTTTCTTTGGGCGGGGAGCACAGCAGGACAAGAGGGGAAATGCCTTCTGATGGGACAGCTCCTCTTGAGACATGTCTCAGGCAGAGGTGGATGGATGGGCAGAAAGCAGCCGTGGACAGAGCTTCTTGAGCACATGAGTTCTTCATTCACAGCAACAGTGCAGCTCTTGCACCAGCAAAGAGCCCTGCCCATGTTTCCTGCCTTAATTTCCCATGTTGTTGCTGGTCTTGCTACTAATATAGTGCCAGCTTTGTCCACCACCTCTTCTCTGTCCTGCAGGCTTCCTCTTCCTCATCCTTTGCCTTACTCTCAATATTTGATTTCTTGATTTTGCCTTTGGTTATATCCCAGCTCCCTCTATTTGAGCTGTCTGAAGCAGGAGAAGATATTTTCTCCTGTACTCTTGCTAACCTCGGGAACAAACCGTGTCTCCTTGGAGTGATACCACTAAGGTCACTCTTTGCATCTGCTCTTACGTGCAGAGTTCTGTGCTGAAATCCTGCCAGAGAGGTGGGCAGCTGTTCAAAGGTACAGAAGAAACACAGAAGTTTAACGATCCCATGAAATCCAAAGGAAGCTGTCCTGAATCACCAGGATGGCTTATCCCTGAGAAATTCTCATCGATTCCTATCTCCGTTCTAGCAGTCGGTCTCTGTAATGGTGTGTGACTACCAGGGCTGTAATCGACAGGAAAAACAAATGGTAAGGACCTGATCCTGTCTTCCACGTGCCCATGGAGGAAGAGTGCATTCCCCTGGAAGTGACTGCCTGGAGATCAGGGCGATTTCCCACTTAGGGGAACACGTGGCATCTGGCCTACATGAACACCTTGAAAAACTGAACGGAACAACGTATTTAGCATATTGGATATATTACACACAGTCGTCCAGATTAGTGATTTGAAATGATCTGGACTGGATTATTCTGCTTATATTTAATGTAGGATGGAATGTAGTGAAATACATCTGTTTCCATGCTGCCTACTAGCTTCTTGACAGCTTGATAGAGCTTTATGTCTGCTTGTTCTGAGAGTCTGAACATCTGGGCCTGTGTATAAAAAATTGAAGCCAAACCTCTGAGAAACCCAAAATACCCCTGTTTTCAGAATACGAATTGCTTGGTCGTGTAGCAGAGCTGCTCTGGCTTCATGTCTGAGTGGCTGCTGTACTTTTCCTACCCAAGGATGGAGATGGAGGCCTTCTCCTTCCCTTCACTTCATGCCCCAACAGGAGCTGCCCGCAGCTGGATCACATCTGTGAGCTCTTCCTCATCGTTTTGGATCCCATCATTCATGATGAACCCAGTGAAGCCCAGCCAAAAGCTCAAGCAGGAGGCTGGGGCATGCATGCTGCTGAGAGATGGGCTGGGGTTTCTTTGTTTCACCAAGCCTGTGGCCCCAGCTGCTTGGAAATTGAGTACCTTTTGGTCTCTTCCCCCTTGTGTGAGTTTGAAGCATTTTCCTGTGGCTGGAGAGTGTGGAGAGGCAGATCAGGCTGCTTTGGAGGCAGATAAAACTCTGTTTGCGTTGGAGATTCTTTCAGGGACAAAAATGTGGCTGAACTGTTTTTATATTCTGAGCGTGAACATGTGTTGTGGAGCAGCGAGAGCCTTGGGTAATTGGTACCATTAGCCTCTGGGAGCGTAATCAGCGCAGTAATAATAAAATTGGCATCAAGAAGAAGGGTTTTGTTCTGCTTACGTTGCCTGGCAAAGCAAGCAGTGATCTATCCGGGCAGGGAATGAACAGGCTCGGCCCAAATTAACAAACTTCATTAACATGCTGCAGTCAAGGCAGCTAAAGACAGTCTGAGGCTCTTGCTGGGCTTCTGAATGGGCTGGCTGCTGAAGGGCGAGGCTGGCGAGTGGCTCGTTTGAGAACTTGGGATGTCCTAAGCTGTTTTGTTGATTAAACATCTCCATGAAAACCCCCTCAGATGTTTCTTAGCATGGCAAAGGAAAGTTTCAGATAATGAAAGGCAGGAGGAAAGGGAGAAGTGGGTTCTGGACCAGGCCAGTGCTGTTTGGTGACACAGTGCCCTGTCCTGCAGCTCATTTTGGGATCGGAGTGTGATGCTCCCCATGGAGCGTGTGCCTGGCTGATGGGAAGGGGATGTAAAGAGGATCCTCAGGTTTCTGGTGTGGGTTTTGTTTGCACTGTTGCTTTCCAAACTGCAAATGTGGGAACTCTGCTGGGGAGGCAAAATAGTCCCCATACAACAAAGCTCCCGGTGACTTAAACGGACAAAAGTCTGTTTGCTACTGATAATTTCTGTAAAAAGGGAGAGGAGAACGAGGGAGTAGCTGTGACGATAAATGCTCCAGTTGTGAGACAATATTTGAATGTGAAAACCCTGTAAGAGGAAGGGGGTGTGTGTGTCCTGATGCATTTTAGCAAATACAGCTCTGTTAGAGCTGCTTTCTTGGGAAAAGCTGGTCAGCTGTAAGAAAACATGTCTAAGTGGAGGAGGACCGGTAAGAAAAGTAACCCCAGTCAAACCCTGCTTGATTTTTCCAGCTCCTGGGAAGCTCTACGAGGTGAAGCTGGTGGCATTCAACAAGCACGAAGATGGTTATGCAGCCGTTTGGAAGGGCAAAACCGAAAAGGCACCTGCAGCAGCAGTAGGTGAGGAATGCCCCATTTGCTGTCTGTCTCTTCTGTTTGGCACGTGGCCTCAAAGGAAAGGTGTGGGTACAGAAGGACTTCAACAGGCACAGTGCCAAAACGGGGAAGGTCCCAAGATAAGGGAACTCCCCTTGACAGTCATTGCAGTTGTTTTGGAGGAATTATCTTGGGAAGGAGAGAATGGAGCGAATTTTCCTCTTTCTCAGTACTCTCTGGCCCCATGAAGTGGCTCAGGGATGGTTTTGGAAATGCCCAGTAACCTGGGTTTCATCTCATACATCACACAGATTTAGGAATGTGGGTGATCTGCATGCCAGGTTTCTCAGTGTTAGAAATTGAAAGCTGTGATCCCAGCTCTGCCAGTCTGTGGTGGGGTGGTGAAGAGCCTGGGCTCCTCCTCACCCTGGTGTGAGCCTGTTGAGCAGGTAACTTTGAAGCTGGCCTCCTGTGTGCCCCAGCAGTATACCACCAGCGTGGTGTGGGGGTCCTCACTGGGATTTTTCCCCATAAATGAGGAAAAGCATGGACAGCTGTGCACACAGATGGGCTAAGCAGGACATCCATGGTTACACTGGAGGACAACATCTTTTTGCAAGCTTCACAGCCCGTTTTATTCCCTGATTTCTGTCTGTGATAGCTGTCCCTTGCCCCACTGTCATTGCATCTCCACCTCTTTCGCTTTGTCTTGCACCACCGTAGATCCCCCGGTGCAGAAGGGTCCCCCACTGCCTCCAGTCCAAGTCTATGCAGAGTCCAACAGCTCAACGTCCATATGGCTCAGGTGGAAGAAACCTGACTTCACCACGGTCAAGATCGTCAACTACACCGTGCGCTTCAGCCCCTGGGGCCTGAAAAACGCCTCTCTTGTTACGTACTACACAAGGTAAAGAGGGATGCTGAGGGTTCATCTGCCATATATTGCTCGTGTCAGGAGTAAACACAAGGGAGGAGGAATCTGCAGGGATGTCCCAATTCCTGGCAAAATCCTGGGTGTTTTAAATGCTGGGATTGTCTGCTTTGGTCACAGATGGATTCAGAGATGGTGAAATGTGGTTTAGTGGGGACTGTTAGTGTTAGGTCAGAGGTTGGACTCGATGATCTTGAGGTCTCTTCCAACCTAGAAATTCTGTGATTCTGTGAATGTGGCACTGGGATTTCCGCAGTGGGAGTTTGTCCATGACTTAAATACCAGGAGGCAATTTACAGACCAGTCTCTGCATCTTTTCTGCATTATACGGACCTTACGTGCTTATTTCCCTGTTGATGACAAAGCCAGGCACAATCATGGCCAGACTCAGTGCATCCGTGATTTGCAAGGTGGTCCTCACAAGTTTGGTTTAAAAATGGCTAGTGTCTAAGGAGTTGTGATTTGGGGATATATTTTAAATTTAGATTTCCATGCAGGTTTTCAGCCTGTAGCTAGGCTTTTCTCTGCAAGGACATAAAAAGGGGCCCCAAAGGCTGGGAACCTGCTTTCCTCTGTATCTGGGAGCTGAGTGCTCTAGCATTCACATGACTACAGAAGATGAAGCTTTAGGTGAAAAAAAAGTTAGGATAACCTCTTACAGTGCTCCTGGTAAGGTACCAGGGTAGCCATGGGTTCCATCTCCTGTTAATGACCTTGTGAATGCCTCCTCTTTTGGCAGCTCGGATGAAGACATCCTCATCAGTGGGCTGAAGCCCTACACCAGGTATGAGTTTGCTGTGCAGTCCAATGGTGTTGGTATCGACGGGCCCTTCGGCAGCGTGGTGGAGCGGTTCACCCTTCCTGACCGTGAGTATTTATGGGAATTGAACCTTGATCTTTCCTGGATTTCTGTGAATCTCCATCAAATCCCTGAGAGATTCCAAGCTCTGACGTCACTGTGTACATAAGAAGCTCAGAGCTGCTCAGGGTTCCGAGCCCACTGAAGGAGCACAACAAATCCTGTCCTGTAGCGAGCTCAGTAGCCTCCTTCCCTCTGCACTCTCAGCAGCTTGTTTGGATGAGCTGTCCAGCCACCTGGGTCACACATCATTTTATGTGTGCCAGCATAACTGTGGCACCACTGAGAAAGATTAATGGAAGGCACAGTCATCGTGCCCTGCAGGTTGGGTGCTCTCCTCCTCATTTCTGCTGCTCACAGTGGGTCTTTACTCACATCTGCCAGGTCCCTCAACTCCTCCGTCTGACCTGCGGCTGCACCCACTCAACCCCTACGCCGTGCAGGTGCACTGGTGCCCTCCCGCCGAGCCCAATGGCATCATCGTGGAGTACCTCATCCTGTACAACGCCAACAACACGCAGCCTGACGACATGTGGACCTTGCTGACACGAGAAGGTGAGACATCCAGGCAAACAGTCTCTACTAAACTCAACTAAATACCCCACCAGCTATTTGGTTGTTCCTGCCTTCTCCCCTGGGTTTTGTGTCAGCCTGGGCTGGTTAGTCCTGCTGATTTTTGCCTCTATTTGAGTACATACAAATAAATTCAAGCCACCAGTGTTCATGAGGCATATGCTGATCATTTCTTCTGGTCATACAAGAGAGTGCAGGGCTGTGACTGATGAGAGATGTGAAATCACGTACATATCTAGGGCTGAAACAGCCATTGTTGTGCAGCAGACATCCAGGAGATACAGGCCACTGCCCGGTCACTCCTAGGAGGATGTATGTCAGCAACACTGCATGCAGTCTGTGTCATCAGCTCTGTAAGCAGCACATTCATTAAGACTTAGGAGGTGTCTGAATTATTTCTTAGAGCTCATGGCACAAAATCTCTCACTTCTGGCAGTTCAGCAGACTTCCACTGCTGCTTCGCTGCAGCCCTGTGAATGCACTTGAAATTGCACATTTTTAACCTCTCTTGGCTTGCTTTTGATCAGGAAATATCTTCAGCACTGAAGTGCATGGACTGGAAAGTGATACCAGATACTTCTTCAAGATGGGAGCAAAGACAGTGGTGGGGTCTGGTCCCTATTCAAACGTTAAGGATGTGCACACCCTGCGGGAGAAATTGTCTGGTACGAATTTCCCCTTTGTCCCAGGGCAGGAAACGAGTTGCAGTGCTGAAAACCGCAGTTCATCAGCAGTGGCATTTCTCTGTTTGCTAACGAATTGCCTGGTGTCACCGTGCAGAATGTGAGATGAGACTGTGGGTAGGAGAGTGCAGAGGATCGCAGGGGGGTCCTCAGATGTGCAGCTCCATAGGCCCCAAGCAGCCCCAGAACCCATCCCGCAGCAGAACTCAATCTCTCATCTGCCATCTCAGCCCCCCTTTAAAGGCACGTGCCACCTGCATCTCGCTGCCTTTGTTAGGCCTGTGTAGCATGAAATTAATGAATATACACAGATGCCAGCTTGCTTTAAGGTGTTCTAAATTGTCACTGCCAAGCCATCTTTAATCCTTTTCATATATAAAGGCATCACCCATTGGTTTTAGAGAAGCTGATGGTTCTCTGAACTGAGAACACTTTGTGCCTTCTTCCTGCTAACAGCTGAAATAACGCAGCTGTCCTTCCCCTCCTAGATGTTCTGGACATCCACTCTGTCACGGGAATCATCGTGGGAGTCTGCCTGGGGCTGCTCTGCATCCTCTTCTGCATGTGCGCCAGCTTTCGCAACAGCAAGCAGAGGTAGGTGCCACCTCACCTTGCAGGGGGGAGAGGAGGCTGATGTGGAAGGAGGCAAAATGTGCCGGGACCTTCTTCCAGGTTCAGCTGAGCAGTTTGGGATTCAGTGCACATGACACCAGTTAATGTAGAGATTGAGTTATGGGAGCGTTAGCCAGCTAAAAGGAACATATTTATTTTTTTTTTTCCGGTGGGGGGGAAAAAAGGCAACAAAAGGGAAAAAAACACTATTTGCCATTTGCCTGGTTATTTCATGCGTGTGTTTGAGCAGTATTTTGCTTCTGATGCTGGACAACTCCTAAGGATGTTTGGTAAAACTTTCACTTGGGAAGGTGATGAAAGACTGCGACCGCCCTGTGACTAACAGCTTGTTTTAGGTAGGATTGGACTCAGCCCAAAGCCCCCTGCTATTGCAGGGGTCTGGATCCAGCCACAAGCATTTGGAAAGACTGCGGTAGGAAACCAGCTTAGTGCCGGGGGAGAGCTTTGAGCTGGTGAGAGATCCCAGGCCTCGGAACAAGCAGCTTCCTCACGAGTGTCAGGCTTGGGTTTAGTTGCTTCTACAGGGATGGGCTGAGTGGCCTGAGCTGGATTACTTTTCTGGTAGTTTGGGGCAGAGGAACACAACGTGAAGGTGATCAGAGAAGTCAACTCCTGTTGTTTTCCCTCAGGGAGGCCCTGCCAGGCCTGGATTCCCAGGCAGCCGGCAACCACGCTTACTACCACCGGGGCAGGCAAGGGGTGGCAGCTCCCAGTGCCACCTCAGACGCACACGAACTGGAGTCCCTGATGTCCCCGCTGCCGGAGGATGCACCTGTGCCCCTGGGAGACATCACAGAACTGACAGAAGTGCACAGCCTCATCCACACCAGCCTCCCTGAGGACATCGTTCATGGGAAGAGGAAGGTAAGGACCCATGCACGTGGTGACTGCACTCCTACCCCAGGCAGGAGCCTTCATTTGGGGTGTTCCTGCTGGGAAGTCGGGGTCTGATTCTGTCGGGCTCTGCAGAATGCAGGTAGTTTTGGCTGCAGGCTGTCAGGTCCAAGTTTGGGATCACTGTGCCATCTGCTGTCCTGCTTCACCTGCCAGGGGTAGTGACCCCTTAGCCCCAGAAGACAAGAAGTCTTTCCCAGCTTGCCTGACATTGCGTTGTCTTTCCCTCCTCCCTGCCCATTTCCTCTCTCAAGCTCGTCTGAAACATTTCATTCCATTAGGGAACCTTTAATTGGCCTAATTTAGTTAATCTGTTTATGCCTCTCTTTGTAACCCGGGGAGAGCATGTAAAGCAATTAGGAGGTTCAGTGAGACAAACGCCTTGTGAACGCAGGGGATTTGCACCAACAATCCTCCTGTGTGTCGCAGGAGGGAAGGTGAGCTCAGGATGTGTGGCTAACCTGTGCTTGCTGCTAGCAGTGAGGCAGCTGTGACTGTTTTAGGAAATAAAACACCTTCAGCTGCCTTTAACAGCCCTGTGCACTGAAGCCATGCTCTTGGCAGTCCCCGAGTGCCGTGTCGGATCGGTGCTCAGCTGAAGGAGACCGTCTGCAGCTAAGCCACATCCCTGGATTTCAGCAGAATGGAGCTGCCTTTCTGGACCCGAGCCGAAGAAAGAGTGTGAGGAATTTCCTACAGCTCTTTCTATCAAATAAGGAACAAATGTTTTCAGCGATGGTGACTTACCCTGAGAACAGGTCAGGCAGAGGGAAGTCCCCTGCTCTGGGAGGCCTTTCTAGGGGCAGTGTATCCAGATCTCTCTTCCAAAGCAGGAGTGCTGTCTGCAGGGATCTGCAGGATGACTTCTGACTTGGGGCAGGCAGTGCCCTTCAGTGGGAGGGGGCAATTCTGGCTGTAGGTTCTCTGCCTCCTTAATCGGATGGGGAAAAGCAAGTGAGAGTTAAGGTTGCCAAGTCGTTTTGCTGGCAGAACAACCAGCTTGGCTTGTGATGGATGTGGACAGGGAAGCAGGGAGCACCATGGAGCAGCCACCCGGAGAGCAGCGTTGTCACCCGAGGAGCCCGGTGAGCTGAGGATGACCTTGCAGGTGACAGAGCTGGAGTGGTGGCCGGCAGCAACAGGCTGCTGTTGCTGGGAGCGGGCACTGGAGGGAGATGTGCGCCCGCACAGGAGCCCCCGCTGCCCCCTGCCCGCTGGGACGTGCCACCTGAGCCAGCCCGAGCTCCATCTCACCCACTTCATACCCTGCTGGGTATATTCGGATGTGAAAAAACCCAGCCCAAAACCATCTTTATGCTGCACTTGCCAAGAGACTCCAGTGGAGCTTGGAGGCTCCGTGCTGTTAGGAGATGTGTGGGCACAAAGAAGGGACAGCAGCAGCAGCCCCTCTCTCCTGATCTCCCATCACAGCGTGGGACCGGGTGGATTCCCAGCAGCATGGCTTCAGGACGAAGGGACAAAATCACGTCTGGGTGGCACCACGTGGAGGTCACACACTAGGGTCTCTACGAGCACTGACAAGTGATTTTTTTTTCCTTTTTTTTATGCCTTCCCCTTCCCAGTGACCCCCAGACTGCCGCCCTCGGCAGCGCGCTCTGAGTGACGCCGTAACGCAGGGGCCGTGGTGCCGCAGCTCCGTTTCCCCTGACAGATGGACTGAGGATGCTGAAATGGCTCCGCTCCAGGCGTCTCCGCCACTACTGCTTTGAGGCCAAGCAATTCGGGGGGTGGGGGAGAGCGTTAAAAAGCATCTGCTTTCCGTGGAAGACTTGAGCTTTTCATTGAGGGAAGCCAAACCCAAGCGTTTTGGCCTAGAAATGTTTGCTGTTGTGCTGGAACCTTGCTTGCTTGCTGCCCAGCTCTGTCCTGGGGAGTCTCCTTCCACGGGGACTGTGTTTCCCTTGAAGCATCCCTGTTTTTCAGAGGGCAAAACTGTAACACGTCGGGCAAGTTGGATCTCCCCAAGTTGTTTTTCATTTTTTTGTTGAAATTCTTCTGCGTGGAAGCAAAATCCCGATGTTTTCTGGAGAGTCCTAGGTGAGAGCTGTGCTCCTGTTGACAGCTGGCAGAGATTCTCCTTTATCTGACTGGGGAGAGCTTTGTGTTGGTCTCTGTGGGCAGGGATTTGGCCTGTTTGTCTGCATGGCACAGGGTTTTCCCTCTCCTGCAGGCTGGTACCACTCAGCGATGAGTCCCTTCTCTCCACTGTGCCACCCTTAAAAGCTGGGCACGTCTGAAATGTCGCCAGCTTTCTTCTGTGCAGGGCTTCAAACTAGTTTAAATAACTGTCCCCATAAAACAGGGAAGGCTTCAGGATCAGCATTTCCTACATGGTCATTCTCAGCTCCTACATGTGCATGAACTCTCTGCTTGTCGCTGGAAGGTGGCATGGTCTGGGCACGTTTTTATCAGGTGGAGTTTCTATGAACAGGCTAAAACGAAGAGGCTTGTTTGCTTTGATAAGGATTTAGCTGTAGTGGAAACACCTCTCATCGGAAGATGTTTTTATTAGTTTCCATTCTTGTGTTTGCAGTGGACTGGAAAAGGGATTTTTCCCTCTGAATTGGTGTTAGGCTGACTCCCCTTCCCCTTGTTCTTCTATGGTAAGAAAAAAAAAAACACAAAAGACAAGAGAACATTTTGCTGTCGTCTTCAGCCATTCGCTGTTGCCCTTGTGTGGAAACAAACGGTATCGTTTATTACACCAGAAGATATTGCCTGAAAGAAACAGAAGCTTCCAGGCACACAAGACCTTTGGGTCTACGATGAAAGCAGACCTGGAGTTAGCTGCAGCTGCCCAACCTCGGAGACTCAGCCCCACGAGGGATCCCCCGCACCGTAACGGGCTCCAACAGCACGCGGGATCTGGGCCATGTTGTGTGGCTGATGGCTTTTTTCTGTTTGTTGAAAGTTGCAAAGTGGTGCAAAACAAGTTTGTTCTTCGTTGCAGCCAATTTCAGCCAGAGCCGAGCAGGCTGTTCCCGGAGTCATCAAAACCTATGTAAACACGGCAGATTGACGTTTCCGCTAACAGATGGCCCGTTGGGGATTGCAGCAGAGCTGCCTGTTTCTCTCCACATTTTTTGGTATTCACAAGATGCCTGCAAGAAGGTTTTCAAGTTTGCTCTGTGTGTACGCGTATGCGTGTGATGCTCAGATCTCTCTGATGGCAAATATGCATGCGAGCATCTATAATAGGACCCACACATTTGCGGGCGGGTGTGCATATTTGTGTAGGTTCGGCGCTGAAATTTCCAGGCAGTATTTGCTCAGTAACGTATGTTCCTTGGAAGAGGCACAGAAGCCATCAGTCAGCGGTGGAGCTGCAGAAAGATGGCAGGAGAAGCAACCGGAGCGCATCGCTTGAGCATTCACATTTAGTGACATTCCTTGTCGTGAGCCCTGTGTGAGTGTTTGCTTGATTTCTTGCTGTTAGAGGGTAGTTTAGTGCTTGCCTGCTTACAAGGGAAGCAGTTAGGGGATGCTCTTGGCTCAGAACACATTGTTGAGGATCGTGGAGAGAAAAACAGCCAAGCTGCTGCCTCCAGCATCTACTTCTGAATTAGACTGCTTGACGTCCACAGCTCCAGGTTGAGCAGCCCCTGTTCTACAGGGTTCAGTCACTTAAACGAGGCTCTTTACTCCTTGTTTTCCTGGGGCTTGATCCCGAGGCAGTGGCCGAGCTCCTGTGACTTGGGGTTGGCACAGGGATGTGATGTGCACTGCCTCCCACCAGGGCAGGGTGGTCAGAGGGCTCAGGAAGGCTCAGGCAGCCCCTCGGCGTGTAGGTGAACGCTTAAAATGCCTCCTGCCAGCACGAGGTAGCGTTTGCTGCTTGCTGAATAGCTGGCTGAGGAATGCCTGGCTCACATACAACATCTGGTCCTGTATTTCTACCTAATTTCCAGCCAGATGGACCAAAGCACGAGGAGGTCAAATGACTCACGCAAGGTCAGGCTGATGTCAGAAATCTCCTTGCTGCCTTGGCTGGGCTCGCGCTGCCTTCTCTCTTGCTGGAGTAGAGCAGGGCTGTGCAAGCAGTGGCACGAAGCAGAGCAGAAGAGCAGAAACCTGGTTTTTCCCTGCCTGCCAGTGAGCAGTCGGTGGTTTGGGGGTGTGAATGGATGTGCCACGCATCTTCACCCTCAACAACCACCATGCTCACACCACCAGTGCTCTGTGCACACCCACGCTTGTGGGGTCAGGGTGTCCTCTTCACTTTCTCTTTGCTTTCACCTTGCATCATCCTCTCACGTCTGTCTGGGCAGATTTTAGCATCTGAGGAAGGAGCCTACAGGCAGCTGGCTCACGTCGTCCTTAAATCCATGTGGTTACGTCAGCAGCAAGGCTGAGCTCAGGTAGATGCAGGGCAGCCCAGTAAAATCAGACCCTGGAAAGCAAATACTTTTCTGCCTGTGAACTAATAGTCTGAGCTGTTAAATAACTTCAGCTCTTAAAGGCCCACATTTCCCATGCACAGAGGTGTGCATTCAACAGTTTATTGCAAGGGGAAGCTGAGAGAACCCCGAACAAATTGCGTTCAGCCCATATAATTTAATTAGATCTACAAACAAGGTAACACTGCTTGCCCAGGGGATTTCAGCTGAACTAGGAATTGCTTGGTGGTCTGTTGCACCAAATAAATAAATAAATGAAATAAGGCCCCGAATTTTGTGCCTCTTTATGGACGGGCAACAGCTGAGTGTTTACCCAGGCCCGAGCTGAGAGCAGGAAATGTGCCCGCACGGCATTTAGCATTGTCTTCAGCCCTTGCACACAGGTGAGGGTCCTTTTCCACGCTGCGGAGCGTTGCTTTTGCCAAAGCAAATACTGGAGTCGTGCAGCTCCAGGCTTCCAGCATCCCCGTTCGCTTACAGCTTTGCGGTGCTTTCAGGAGGCTTGTTCTGCTCGGGGCTGCTGGCAGCTTCGCAGGGGACCTTCAGGTGGGTTTTGTGCCATGATGTATGCTCAAAATGTGAGAATCAGTGGAAGGCCCCTTCTGAGTCCTGTTGAGAGCCACCTGGCAACTCGTAGCCACTTGCTCGCCATCAGACGGTGGCACAGAGCAGTGACCTGTTGTCGTGGGGTGACTGTGCCAGTCTGCTCCTATTTTGATGCCTCCAGGAGCGTTCCCTGCGTTTAGCTTCAATCTCCCAACACCACGCTGTTCTCTCCAACTTGCACTTCCCTTTTTCAAGCCATTTCTCATTTCAGGCTTAAGAGGATAAGGATCGGTGTCTGTGGTAATTGGATCTCTTCTCTCTTCCACTTTTTTTTCCTGCAGTCTTCATGGAATAAATCGGCTAACCAGCCCTGGACAAACAGCATAGCCCGATACGGGGACGCTATCACAAAGGAGCCTCTCTCTGCCGTGAACGGATCACTGAAGCTCCCTTCCAGCGCAGGACAAAAGCTTTTGTTACAAGCTCTGGTTTACGATGCCGTGTTGGTGGGTGTCCTTTGGTTTATTGGCTTGTGCATTCTGATGTGGTTTTCTCCTTTTTCCCCATCTCCCTTCCTCCTTTTTGCAGCAAAAAGGAGAAAATATTTTCTTCTGAGCTGGCTTTAGTTGGCTGCTCACGGGCTTTATCTCTTTCCTGGGTATAGGAGCGTACGCCAGTGAGACGGATGGGATTTGAGTAAAAGCTGCTTGTTTTGTTTTTTTTTCCAAGCATCTCTGAAAGCCTCAGCTCTCCCCTCATCTCCTCTCTTGATTTAAGCCACCCCCCGAGGGCCTGTGCTGAAGAGGGCTGGAAAAAAAACAAAAGCTGAAAAGGGCTCAGGCCTTTGGGTGGTGGCCAGAGGGCTCAGGGAGCAAGGTTGTGGTAGTCCTGGTTCCTGAGGATCTGGAGCCAGGTACCAGCAGTCTGCTCGTGAGCTAGGAGCTGCAGTGCTCAGCACAGAGGCATTAAAATCTTCAGCGTGCTCGCCTGAAGAAGGAATTGCATTTTTCCCTGTGGCAGGAGTCAAAGATCGAGGGCTGATTTGAACTCCTCCAGACAGAGCAGAGCAATTCCCACTGCATTTGTCGTCCTTCTGTGGGTGTACGGACTGGGAAGAAGTGCTCTTTCTGGTATTGCTTCATGGGAATAAATGTGTACAACTGTGTTTGAGAGGACATCTGGGCCACCTCTGCAAAGCAAGCTGGTACCTGCTCAGGCTGTCTGTACCAGAATTGTCTGGGTGCTGCTTTAAAAAGCTCACCCTCAACAAATTCTTCCAAGCAACCCACCTATGTTTTCTTCCTAGATAGTGGTGTGAAAATCAATTATACGCAGGATGTAATTAACGTTGTGGATAGAGTTAAGACAATGTTTTACAACCCAATTACGGGGCACTGTTTACAGCACAGCTTACCCATCAGAGTTTGTCAACAAAGAGGGAAAAGTGTTAAAATATGTAAATGATGCACAAAGTTGGCTTCAACAGCGAGCACAAATTACACATGGGATGTCTCACTTCCATACTCCCGAATTGTCTTCTTCCTGCTAAATCACACGGCGCAGAATCTGAGTGCTGATTGCCTGAGGTGCCCTTCAGGAACTTCCAAAATAGTTTGACTGATGAATTATTGAGTGGCGATCAGATGAATTATTGAATGATAAGCAGAATGGTCTGCTTGTGAGTCAGATTTCTGCAGACCCTATAGCCTGAACTACTGGAACTGCGGAAGAGAACTGATTATTTCAAACCAAAAAGGTGAAGGGAGCCCTGGAATCTACTTGTGGTTCCTTGTCATGAGCTGTCTCAGCAACCAGTTTTCTCAAGTGCTGCCTGCTCGCCCTGTAGAAATCTGGCTGTTAATACAGAAATGGACTGGTGAATTTTGAAAATTGTTGTCTTTGACAGAGGCTTGGAGAAATGGTTGCTTCAGCCTGCCAAGAAACCTGGGGCGTATCGCTCCCTTGGGACTTGCTTTCCCAAATGTGAAGTAGGAATAATGATCCCGAGATGATTTGAGATGCTTCTTAAGGCTTCAGCTCTGAAAAACATATCAAGATAATGCTTAATAGCAGCACGTGTACATCCCATTGCACTCTGTGGGATTAAAAAAACACCGCATGTTGCAGCGCGTGGTTGGGTCACAGCCTCAATTAATTTACTTTGCCTTTTAATTTTTTTTTTTCCCCTTTCTGATAACAGAATGAAGCAAAGAAAAGCCACCCCCCAGCCAGCCTCCACCAAGTGGAAGCAGAGGTCATCGTCCATTCTGATTTTTCAGCCTCTGACAGAGACTACGACTCCCAGCTGCATGGCCTGGACACCGAAGAGGCAGAAACAGAGGAGCAGGAGCCTGAAGAGTTGCCCTCTGGCGAGGTGGCTCCTCCCGGCTCTCCCAGCGCCCAGCAGGATGCTGGCCAAACGTTGGGTGGCTCCCGGGGTGGTTCTGAGGTTCAGACCCAGGAGGAGCCGTTACACAGCGCCAGAGAGACTCCCAAAACTGAGGCCGTTTGCGTCCCTGGGCTCACCAACGGCTTCCACAGGCACGGGGAGAGTCTGGATTCGGTGGAAAGCGGAGATTCGGACTCCGTCCAGGAGTGCAGGGGGGACGTGCGGCCGGTCAAGTGCCAATTGCTTTCCGTGGCGCTGGAGGAGGCCCCTCTGTGTAGTAACTCTGGTTTAAGCAGTTCGTCCTCAGCATCTGAGAACATGGCACGTGTCCACAATCACTGAAGAGTTAAACTGATCTGATTTTGATCATGGGAGAGCTAGAAGCACTACGAAGGGCCTGTCCCCGTGAGGTACCGCGTGCCCAAGACTCGCTGGACCCAGCGGGAGCTGAGAAGGCTCAGCATCTCACCGGGACGGGGCTAGGACCTGTCAGCTGTACATAGCGCCTTCAAGAAACCAGTAGGTAGAAGGATAAGGGCCCAGCTTTCTTCCCGCTGAAGCTAGTGAGTAACTTGGTGTTCGTGGGAGCAGGACTGAGCCGTCTCCAAAGTCTGACCCAGCACCAGGGCTAGGACGCAGCCCGCTGCGGTCCCCTTGCTGTGGTCCTCGAGGCGCCCAGCAAGGCTCCTGCTGCTGCTGGCACGAGGCAGGGTGCACCGGGCGCTTCTCCTGCACCGTCTGCTCGCCAGGGAGGGCCTTGGCACTGCCTTCTGCCTCGCCGTGTTGGGATGAATTCTGTTCGGAGTCCCACAAGGGGGTGGAAGCAACACAAACAGATGCCGCGAGCTGTAACCACCAGCCTTTTCTGCCCTCCCGTGGTTAAAAGGATTATAAGGCTCTCTTTGTACGCTACCACAGTAACTATTGCTAGCAGGCTGATGTAGTGGCCTTTTATTACACACTCTACGAGTGCCTCTAACAACTTGTACTATATAGAACCTTCTTCAGCGTCTGGGTCATTTCACCAGCCCGGGCTTGGTTTTACGTAGGTTCTTGTACCTAATATTTTAGGTACACATCTGTCCTTTTAATGTACAACATGTATTTTTATTTCCTTGGAGCATCTTTATATTATTTAATTTTATAAAGTGGAGTAGTGTGTGGTATAGAGTAGCATTTTTACTACTTCTCTCTCTCTTTTTTTTTTTCCTCCCTAACAACACAACTACCTCATGTCTGTTGGAGAAAAAAAAAGCAGTAAATCTACTCTTTTGTTATAGTCCATTATAGGTTTTAACTTATTCTTATACTGCCTTTTTCTAAAGAATATGTTTGCACTGGTTGCTGACTATTTTTATTGAATAGCGCTGCAGAGCTGATGTCTTATCTTGGTTTGTTTCTAAGTATTGTTGGGGGACACGTTCCCTGCAGCTGGAGAGTTGGGCTGTGCGCTCTGTAGGACTCTGTTTTGCAGAAGCTGGTGAAAGGAGGCTGCTGGTGGGATGGTGGTCAGCCTTTCTTTAGAAGTTTATACTAGCAAAGATGAAAAAACAACAATCAAGCTGTGATCTAGGGGAAAAAAGAACCAATTGCAAAAGTAAATTGTGATCTTGGGGACATGTCTTTGTGCCCAAGTGGAGACACCTCAGCTGTTTCTGATTTTCAGAGAGCAGCTCTCAGCCTCCCATGAGCTGTAGACCCACTAAAGGCTTTGGATGAACAGGTGATAATTTCTAGTCACCTCTGAAAATGCTGGCCGAAATACTTTTTAAGACCAGAACAAAATCAAAGTGAAGTCCTCAAGTCCTTGTGCTCACACTGCTAGGTCTAGGTTTATTAGAGATAACATTTGAAAGACATCCTGTGACCCTTCCTTGCTGACACCGTTGGCTTGCTGCTGCCGTGTCTCTCAGCCCAGCCTTCTGGTGGTGGGTGAACTCCTCTGGCTGGCCTTTAGCCTGTCTCTGCCCTGTTCCAGGGTCATGGATTTTGACTGTGAACACTGTAGATGGACTCCTCGGGGGTGATAAGGATTGTTAATTCTGCTCATGGGGTGTTTGGTAAATGTTCTGCCTTCCTGAGGGTTCAGAGATCTGGCTGTTTGTTAAAAGATAAAAAGAGGGTAAAGATTCCCAGCTGGCGTTGCTCCAGCTGGTGCTTGGTATCTTGAGGAGTCTCAGAAATGCTGACCGAGTCTCAGAGTCACCAAGGCTGTGTGTGGCACGGAGACTGGAGAGCAGTGCCAGCGAGCAGGCCAGGCAGGAGCTAGTGCATGGAGCTAGAAAGCCAAGAAATGATAACTGGGCAGAGGAAGTGCATAATTAACCTCCAGAACTCCCTGCCACAAGACTTTGAGACTAACGACTTAGCAGGGCTGCAGATAAGGCAGTGAAGTGTTATTGCAGGCAATGAGGGCAATTCACAGTTCTTTGGGAGCGGATGCAATTGCAGAGGTATAAACCCTCAGCTGGGCACTATCAGGCCCCAGCTGCGGAGGGTGGGGGGAGAGACTGGGCCTGAGTTGCTGTTAGCTTTATGGAAGGGTCGTTGTCCTTCCCCGGTGACAGAGCAGACCCTGCACAAGCCACATTGCTAGCTGTGATGTGCAAAAAGTGGGGTACAGCCGTGGGGTAAGCATTGCTGATCAGCCTGTCACTGAAGCAGGCACGGCGTGGCAGCATTCCCCTGGATCATCTGGGGCCGATCGTGAAACCTCCACGCTAGTTGTGTGCTCTGAGAGCAGAGAGCAGACCCTTCTCCTTACACACCACAGAAACAGTTTTGTGTCCCCACCTCGAAGCTGCTTCTGATCTCGTTCCACCCCAGTGAATTTTACCAGGGCACGAAGCTGGCACCATTTGGATGTCCCGGCGCTGTGGGGGCAGTGGACTGGAGTGTCAGACCTCAGCTGCAGAAATCAGGGCCGTTCCCTCACACCAAGAGATGCCAACAGCGAGGCTCCGTACGAGCGCTGTGTCCATGCAGTGTCCGGGGGCCCTTGGTGCCCTCGTTTGCTGCAGCTCTGCCCCAGGGCCCTCCTGTCCTGAGCACGCGTGGGACTGGGTTAGAAATGAATGGAAGAAGACAGACAGTGCACACGTGACGTGTAAAGCTGAAGCAACCAGTGCATATATTTTTTTATCATGAAATAAGTAGCTTTCTTGCAAATTTCTCACAGACACTCAAGCTGTTGATACCTTTAATTACCCATCACACTTAATATATGTTCCTACGCATCAGGCTCCCTTCCCCCTTCCCTTCCTTTCAGTAACACTAAAGATTATTGCTAGTCAGCTTTTTGCCGGTGTATATTGTTTTACATTGTTAAAATGTCAGATTTGTCTCACTGGCATAATTTTGTAGTATTAATGTTGCCATTTGGCTACACAACTGTATATTTCCCATGCTGCTGTGAGAGTCACAATTCTTATTCCTTTACTTCTTTTAAATCCCTGCTACATGAAATACATGACTCAGCTGAGTATCTCCACTCTTTGATTTCCTACTTAACAGACAATAAAGTTCTGGTTGAAATAGTTAAAATCAGATAACTTATAACCTAGGTTCTGAGAGTTTTTTTTTTTTATGTTACTAGCCTAATAATCCTGAGGTCAGCCCATGAAACATGCTGTATAAGAAAACAACCACTTCAGTACATTGCTATACATGTTCTTGGTCTCATTAGAAATAGATGTCTTGAAGGGATCATTTTGTCTTTTCTAATCAATACCCTTGTTAGAAAAGAGGGCTTTAGTCCAGCAGAAATCCACCATCTCGTTCTGTTACTGTATTCCCTCGATAATATTTTAAAATTAAATTTCATTTAACTTTCTACACAGTGCATAAGGACGTGTAACCAGAACTTGATCTTGTTTGAAGATTGTGTCTGTATTTGGTTCCATGCTGTACTTAATTATAACTTTCTTTCTTCAGAGACTGTTCTTACTCCACGAATACTCTTTAGTGTTAAAGTGTAAGAAGACATTGTCCTTATATTCCTTAACTAATGGATTATTAATAAAATATTTTAAAAAACAGTGGAATTTGTCTCAGGAGTCAGTCTGTTACAGCTCTCAGAGAGCAAGTTGCTGCTGAAGGCTCGTCTTGTATCTTTGGAGCGGCTGGGCCCTGGGAAATGTGGTTTTAATGCTTACTCATTTCTCAACTGTTGAACTGATTCCTAGAAGAAAAAAAACAAGTCCAGTTTTGTACATTGTCTCGTTGTGGATTTTTATGGGGAAAATAAGCAGAAGCATCAAGCAAAGAAATGGTGAGACCTCTCCTAGATGGTGCAGTAGGTTAAATACTCAGTGGCTTGTGTCCAGCAAGATTGGCAAGAAGATGTCTGGCGGTGCCTGAGGACACACTATTAACCTCCCATGCATCTCCCTTTCTTCCTAGGATGCATTCCCTACTTGAGGAGATGGCTTCCATTATTGCTTTATGCTGCCAGGACTACGGGGCCATAAAATCTCATTTTATCTGCATTATAGAGGTAATAAATCTGCACTTAGCATAGTGTTCGCTGATAGTGGTTACAGGGAACTCTGTCAAACTGCCCAACTCTGGTGAGTTTTCCTCTTAATGACAGGTAACGAGCAAGGAAGGACCTTTTTGGGGGTTATGACTGCACACACCCCACATCCACCTCAGTTCACAGCATGTGATGCTTGCAGGAGGCTGCCGAGGGGGCACGGTGGGGCAGCACCTGGATTAACAGAGCAGAGGGACGGCTGGACAGAGCGGTTACAGGGGAGCTGGGACTACGGAGGACTGGAGATAAGAGATTTGTTTGCATTTCATTCCCTTGGCAGTATTTATTGCCGTGCTGTGATGCAGCTGGCAATATCCTCATACTGGGCTCAAGGCTCCCGTGGTCTCAGGTAGCTCAGCAAGGGGCTGGGAGGCAACGTGCCCTGCTGCAGCGAGGTGGCCGGGGATGCTCCACAGCTGTTCCCATCGCACTCTGGATACCGACTGGGCTGGGAGCGATGTGTACCTTAGTGGTTATAAAGCCTCTCCCAGGCTCTCCAAACAGCAGCGTGCCCCCCCGCTGTGTTTTACAGCCATGCCCAAGGGAGAGAGGTCTCGCCAAGGACGGACGGTGACGCCATCTCCTCGCCTCTTTGCAGCGATGACACTTCTGTCGCACAGCCAGGGCTGGTCCCAGCCCTGAGACTGGATGCCAAAGGGTTTCCACTGGGAAAAGCGGCTTCCAGAAGCATGTCCCAGTGCTGCAGGGTGCCCCAATTTTGGCTCCTCTTCCCAATACTGACCACAAAGCAGATGCTAAAACCCCACGTGTGTGTACGTAAGTGAAAAGCTCCCAGGCTGTTAGCAGGCAGGGAAGCCACAATTACACATAGAATAATAAATGGAGTGGATTCAGACAGGTTAATCTCCTGCTTCATCCTCTGAAACTACTAATGGTGTCTTGGGGACCTCAGTCTGCAATTAATTGGTGTAAATCAGGAGCAATGTTGGAGCTAATGGAAATTCACTGAGCAAGGGGTGAGCGAAGCCCCGCGAGGCTGGCTCTCATGGAGGATAACCTTGTGGGGAGGGTCAACAGATGGATGGACCCCTCTGCAGGAGGGAGGATGGAGGGATGGACCCCACACTGCCTCGGCACAGGCTGGGCACCTCCACGCTGCAGCTCTGCTGTTTTTCAAAAGTTTCTTTCTTTCTGCTCACCGTGTGACAAACAAATTCCTGCATCCAATACAAAGCAACTTTTTAGCCTTCGTAGTTTACAGAGGAGCACAGAAAAACGTGAGTGCTCCAGATTCCTGTCCTCAAGTAAGTCTAAGAAGAGCCCCAAACCTGCATTTTTATTTAAAAAAAATATCATGGTGAGTCCCAAACCTCGTCCCACCCAAAATATCAGGTGAGTCCCATTGTTTGTCAGAACCACACCTGTGACTTTTGAAATTGACACTAATAATATTTGCACAACGTGGGCTGAATTTAGAGATGCTCTGAAGAGGTAGCTATCTGCCCCTGCTCCTGAGTCCTGCCACTGCCACACAGGGTATTGCCCATGCATAGGAACAAAAGCATCCAAAATCTGTGGTTCCTGGGGGAAACAAGCCCTGTAAAGCACACTGTGCTTTGTTTCTCTTGGAGTTACTGATCCTGACAAGCTGTCCTTGGGGCCAGTTGGGCTCTGGAGCCTGCTCACCATGCTGGTGGAGTCCCTACAAGCTCACAATGGCTGCTCGTGATAAATGCTTGCGTGGTGGCAGCCAGGAAGACAGCTGGGGAACAGGAGCAGAGTTTGTGCAAAAGGTCAGGGACAGCGCAGAAATTCAGATGTTACCGAGAGGCCAACAGAGCCAGTTCAGCCCAGAGCAAATTCTTCCTTCCCTAAATGAGCAAACCTTTAATGTGGAGCAGATGCAGTGACGTCTTCTTTCCTCGCTAGCTGACTCCACCACGCTCAGAGTGAGCCATGCATTGCCTGTCTTTGCAAAAGGTTTTCATGAGGCTCCTGCACAGGTTTGCAGGGTTAGCAACCTGGTACATCAAGCTCTGGTTTTGTTCTGAAAAGAGAAAAGAGTTACCAACCAACTCTAATATTTTTTCCCCTCAAACAACACAAAAGGCTTTGAGCTGTCATCAAAGGGATGATTTTGCTGCTGTTGATGATGTCAGGGAGTTGTGTTTGTGGAGAACGTGGGCCAGTGGGGTAACCGCAATAGGGAATGGCTACGGCTGCAGGGCTGGACCCTGCCCTCACCCTCTGCCTTGGTCCTGGTCACCATTTCCAACAACGGGTCGCTCTGAGTGGTGACAAGCAGGAGCGAGACCCTGAGGCAGACATGAGGAAAACAGCCCCTGCCATTAGCACAGCCTGTGCTAAACAGCTGGGACCCGTGAGGGGAGAACTGCGAGGGGAGATATGTGAGGAAGACCCCTTAGAGAAGGTCCATGGTGCAGCCCTGGTGAGAGGAGATTGGTGATGGGGGACCCATGAGGGGAGACCCCTCAAAAGAGAGCTCTGAGGGGACACCCATGAGGAAGATCCCTTAGAGGAGATCCGTGAGGCAGCTCTGGTGAGAGGAGAATGGTGATGGGGGACCCATGAGGGGAGATTAGCAAGGGGCCAGGGTTGAGGGGAGACCTCTGAGGGGAGACCCATGAGGGAAGATCCCTCAGAAGAGTCCTTTGAGGGGACACCCATGAGGAAAGATCCCTCAGAGGATGTCCGTGAGGCAGCTCTGGTGAGGGGACACCCATGAGGGCAGACCCCTGCAGCAGCTAACAAGGGGGAGACCCACGAGGGGTCCCCACAAGACGGGTGCTGAGACACCCCTCACTGACACCGACTGCTGCCTCCCCCCGGCCGGGAGGGACATCCCCAGAGCCCTGAGAGCCCCTGAGCCGTGACAACCCCATCCCGGCCGGCCCCATCGCGGCGCTGCGGGCGGCTGCACAAGATGGCGCAAGGCGCTGCCCGCCCCCGCCCGCCGGCGGCCCCGCTCCCTCAGCGCCGCCCCTCCGGCCCCCTGCCCGCCCGCCCGCCCGGCGCGGCGGCGTGCTCGCACGGAGGGGAGCTGCTCCGAAATCCGCTTTTTGCCTTTTTCACCCTTTTTTTTTTTTTTTTTTTTTTCTTTCTCCCCCTCTCCTCCCTCCGCTTGAGAAAGGAGGGAGGATCTCCGCCTCGCCTCCCGCCCCGGCTGCTCCCTCCCCGTGGGGCGCAGGGAGGCGAGCCCGCCCGGGATGCCATGGCTCCGCCGGGCTCCGCGCTGCCCGCCTGCCTGCTGGGGCTGCTGCTGCTCGCCTGCCGCGGAGGTAAGGGCTTGGGGAACCGGGAGCCATCCCCACTGATCCATCTATCCGTCTATCCGTCCCCTTTCGGGCAGCGGGGCCACCCCACGCGCAGCCCCGACCCAAAACCCTGCTTGGGGTCCCAACCCACTGGGTCCCAACCCGGTGGGGCCAAGCCTCGGGCTCCGAAAGCTCCGGGTGGTGAAGCGTGGAGGTGCCCCACAGCCCCTCGTCACCCGTGGCATCCCCCTGTGGGATGGGGTCACCCCTGCTGGAAGCTGCCCCGGGTGGGTGAGGTGTTGGTGGGTGACGGTGGCGGCTGTGGGGACCGCGCTGCCTTCAGCCACCAGGCAGGGACGCGGAGGTTGTGTGGGGTTGGCCTGGCTTTGGGTCCGTGCTTGGAGAGCCCACACGAAGCCATTGGAGACGGTGCCCGCTTGGATGAGCCGCCTTGAGCAGCGGGAGGTGGTGGCTGCCCAAGGGATTTTGGGCTGCGAGCTGCCAAACCTCCAAGCATCGAGCTCTCACGTAACGCCCGGCTCCGCTCCTTCAGCCCCAACCTGTGGTGACACCATCCACCGGACCAAGGCTGAGCTACAAAACCATCAAAGGGGATTTTTTTTCCCCCAGATCTACCAGCCCTGCTGATAAATCGCCGTGTTTTCGCCCTGCTTAAGTACAGGGCTGATCGGAGAGGGATGCTGAGGCAGCCGCTGTGCTGTAGCGAAATATTCCCGTGCCTCCTGCTCTCTCTCCGCTTAGCAGCCTGATAAAGAAAAGCAGGAATTGTTTTAAAACCCTACGAGCAGCCCAGCAGGGTCAGAAGGAGGAAAGTGTGCGTGAGATTAATGAATCGGGAGGTTTGCTGCCTGCTACGAGGGGGGTTTAAGGAACGGGGCTGGGGGCTCTTCCCATAATAAACCTCGCCACGTGCTGCGTGGCAGCTGGTGAAACTCGGGGAATAGAAGTTGGCCAGGGATTGCTCTGCTTTTTTTTTTGGGGGGGGGGAAAGGTGGGGAGAAGGAGGTTTGGAAAGCAAAACTTGGATGAGCTGAGTGCGTGCCTGCTGCTGTGGGAACTGCCCCGCGTGCTCCTTCACGCTGCCGCTGGGCAAGGCAGCGGCTGCGGGCTCGGGGGGTGTTTCTCTGGCCCTGCTGCCGACCCGCTTGGCTCAGCTTGGAAAGTTTTTCTGCTCTGAGGTTTCCCCCCCTGCCCTCGATGGGTTTATTCACCGTAGGTGCGGTTAGCGGCAGCGTAACGGTGTCTGTGGGCTCTGCTGCATTTAATGAAGCCCCCGCGCCGATGTCGGCGCCGGAGCAGGGGACGGATGGGGACGGATAGAGATGGATGCTGTGCTTTGGGGACAGATCCTGTGCTCTGGGGATGGATGGGGACAGATCCTGTGCTCTGGGGACGGGTGCTGTCCCTGTCCATGCAGGATGCTCGCTGCCCTGCTCCTCGGGACGTGGCATTCAGCTCCCACCCGTGCGGCTCTCCCGAAGCACAGGCATGGGAGCTGCTCAGCAGCGAGACACTATTTTCTTTTCTTCTTTTTTTTTTTTTTTTTTTTTTCCCTTTTAATTTCCTGGAGCTCTTTGTTCTGGGTAGTGGACAGCTTTTGTCTGTTATTGCTGAGCCCGGCATTCAAAGGCAGGCACAGGGATACCAGAGGCTCCCGGCTCTGCTCAGTAACAGCCTCGGAATTAAGCGTCGTCATTTATATTTAAGTAGGCTTAACTTCTAAATTATTGAAGCCCTAAGCTTTCACTAATTCCAGCTCTGCGTGGCTCTGTGCTCTTGTTTCTAGATTCAAAAAAAAAAAAAAATAGTAAAAATTAAGATTGCCATCTTCTAACCTGGTATAATACCCCCAATTTTTTTAATTTGTATACCTAGAGGTTATCTGGCGTCGCTTCCCCAGGAAAGCTCAAAGCTGCTGTATGAAATTCAAGCCCGCTTTTGGGCTCTGCCTCTCTTGGGGGGGTTCGACAGGAGGAGCTGGGGGAGCGGTGCCGGGTGCGAGCGTGCCGCCGCCGCGCACGCGTCCGCCGGGGCCACCGCCGCCAAGCTTCCCGCTGGGAGCACTGAAAAGCCGCCCGAAAGAAAGGGAGAGGGGGCAGCTTGGTCCCCTCCCCGTCCTCCCTGCCACCCCCCGGCACGGGGACTTGAAAATCCTGAGCTAATCACGTCGCTCCTCTTCTGATGACCTGTTAGGCTCTGCGCTGGCACGGCACGAGATCCCGTGCTCGTTTAAGAGGTGGCGGTGGCAGGGGGTCCCCGGTCCCGGTGACAGCCCAGGTCCCCCTCCCTTCTTTCCTGCTCCAGCCTGGTTTTAGCCAAGCATCCCGGTGCAACCAGCCTGCCCTGGGCCAGCGTGGAGCAGCTCAGCAGCAGAATCTTTGGGCAGAGAGCTGCAAAACCGCTCTCACGGCGTGCGTGCAGACGAGGAAACCTCTCGCCTTCCCTTCTGCCTGCGTGAACTTTCTGTGGCTTCCCTCCTCCTGCGGGGCTGTGTCACGGTGCTGGAGCAGAGCTCACGCTTCATTCCCTAGCCTGTGACAGGGCTGAGGCAGAAGATGCTTTCCTCCGTGCCCCCTTCCCCCAGCCTTTATTTCTTCGTGCTTTGCGCCCCTGGGCTTCTGCCCCCGGATATTGTCCTTTTATTTGACCTGACCAAACAACGCAGGAGCCCCCCTCTGCAGATCAGGAATCGCCATCTACATCAATAACGTCGGGCAGGAACAGGAATAGTCCGTCCAAAATTACTTTGAAATCACAAACTTATTTGAACTTTCCTGGAGCTTTTAGTTTTACAGAGTTTCGAAACCAATAAATCACGTAGCAGGGCTCATGAAAACCTACCCGGGTCCGCTTATCCAAAAGAATATGCAACATTTTGCTTTTGCAAGAAAATAAAAATAATTGTTTACACATGTTCAGGAGTCGTTGGCGAGCATATAAAACGGACGGTTAAGGAGGCGAACATGTCAATAATTGCACTTTAAGAGAAAAGAGAGGCAAGCGGGCGAGCGCACCGCGCTGGCCTCGCTCTTATCTCCGATGTCGCTGCTGCGTCGCGCCCTCTGCTCGAGAGGAGCCCGGTCCCTTAACAACAACCCAGCCCCGCTCCCGCGGTGGAAATTTAAAACCCGAGTTTTAAGGCAGAGTCGGGGATTTGCTGCCCTTTTATTGTTTTTTTGGGCACGTGGTGAAGCTCGCCGCGAGCCGGGAGGACGCGGGCTGCGGCGGGTGGCGTGCAAAGATGCTGTCGCACGAGGATCTTTGCCTCTTGAAACCCAGATGTGCAGGAAACGGGAGAGAAGTGCGAAGGGGATGGCTCTGGTTTTGGAGCTAGCAGGTTTTTGCTTCTGGTTTTGAAGCTAGCTGCCTGGGGAAGGCTCTGGTTTTGGAGCTGGCAGGGACCTGTGCTTCCGAGTCGCAGGACGGGAGGTGACGGGGCAGAGGGAAAGGCAAGCGAAGGGAGGGAGCTGGGAGCCTTGGAATCCCTTGGCTGAGAGTTTCAAAGATTTTAACGTGCACAGAAACTCTTCTTCCTCCAGAAGGACCTTGCCTTTCCTTCCCTTGCTCACCAGGCAGTCCTGCCCCCAGCACTCAAGCCGAATTTCCAGGGCGATGTGATTTTTGGCTGCGGGGCGCCAGCCCTGCACACAGCATTTCCCTTCTCGGCCACTTTTTTGGCCATCCTGGCGCACGCGGCGCTTTCCTGCTCCGTATTTGTGTCGCTGATGCCCTTTGCGGTGAGGCTGTGATCTGGTCAGGGCTGCGAAGCACGTGGGGAATGCAAACAACAACGCGTCCTACGTTGGGGCTGCTGCCCCGCTGCCTCGCCGTGCACGGAGCTACCGTGGGCAATTCCGTCAGAAAATGCTCCGTGCCCTTTGCAGCCTCACCGACGGGTTTCTCCCGGCTTGATTTAGGGCCGGGGGAGCCCACGAGGGCTCGCAGCTCGTCCTGGAAAGGGGTCTTTGTGCTGGGAAGGCTTCCTGCTTCCGCGCCGTGTTTAACGAGCGACCTCCTGGGATTTGCCCGGTCTGGTCTCAAACATCTGAAAATTATTTGGGGCCGTTTCTCTGCCTCTTCGGGCTGCGTTTGTTAAAACCTCGGCATCAGGTGGCCGAGAGGGAGGTTGTCCTCACAGAGCCCCCTGCAATCCCCTCGCGAGTGGATGTGGTTTCTGCGCCCTGATGGACAAATCGCTCCGTATAACCCCTGTCCGAAAGGAAAGGGACTAAAATAATCGGAGCTAGAAAACTTTTTCTATCATTTTTCTGGATGCCCTAAAGAGCCAATTCGCGCTTCTCTGCAGTGCTCTTCTCCTTTAGGGTCTGGGTCAGCCTGGAGGAGATTTCGGGCTGCTTCCTTGTGCTTTTGATTGCAGCAGGACCTTGGTGGAGGCCGGGCTTGCCGGCGGCTCGCTGCTGATTTATGCCGCGTGACGCTGGGAACAAACACGGTAAATCAGGAGAGGGCGAGCACGACCCCGCTGCCCGCCAGAGGCCGCTTGCAGGAGGATGTCGGGGTGATGCGAGAGGAGCTGGGGCTGCTGGCGGCTCCTCGCCGAGCTGGGACGGGCAGCGAGGGCCTGGCTGCTCCCACCACGTCCTGTTTTAATGACCCACGTGCTGCTGGGGCTGAGGGGTGCAGGAGGACGAGCCCGGGTCCTGCTCGAGCTCTTTGTGACGGTGAGATCGCTGCTGTGTTTGCAGGAGACCAGGACGGGGAAGCCAAAACCGAATGGGAAAGGGCAATGCTAGGCTATGAGCAAGTTCTTTTGAAGCTTTGAACGTGAATCACAGTGTCAAGTAAAAAATAATTAAACTTTTTTTTTTTTTTTTTTTTAAATGTACTTCAAAGTGTCTTTTAAGCTTCCCATTAATTCCAAGTTCTTTCTCTCAGCGCTAAATAAATCTCTCGGTTCAAAAGCCCAAGTGCTAATTGGTTTCTCTGAGTATGCCTGTCTGCGTGATCAATAGGGGCAGGAGTTTTTGTTAAATATTTGCACGTATAGCCTCACACTGTACTGCTCGGGGAGATGGTAAATGTTTCTCCAAAGGAGACTTGTAGGATGAGGATCCCAATAATTTTCTCGTGGCCTTTCTGTCACGGCTCATAACGCTTCCTCCCTCCGTCCTGCTGCAGAAGTGAAGCAATTTTCCTTCGTGCGCAGCCTGAGAGGAGCTGATCCTGTCCCTGCGTGGCACCCCTGTGCCGGGCAGGCGGTGCTGGGAGCCTCAAAGCCTTCCTGGAGGTGCCTGGGACGTTGTGTGGGGTGAGGCAGGTTTGGGTACACAGCCGGGGCTCCTCGTGCCACTGTGAGCGCACATGGCCTCAGTGGTTTCCTCTCCCTCGCAATGAATTGTGCTTTTACTGTTTCCATGTGCCACTGACTTCCAATTTCATCGTTTCTGCTAGCTGCAATCAGATATTTGTGCTCAGCCACCGTCCCCGTCCCTTTGACCCTCATCATCCCACAGAGGCAGGGATCTGCGTTTGGGGTCCGTCTTGGGGACCTGGAGCCCCACGGTGCCAGTCTTGGGAGGCCAAACCTCAGTGTCCCTGTTCGAAACCCAGTCCTTGAAAACCATTTTTGGTGTGAGTAATCCCAGGCAGTGGCACTTCCCAGCGTGGTTAGGGCCAAAGGGCTGCAGGGAGATGTTTAGGAAGGGAGAAGGAACCTGTAAGGCGCCCAGTTCCTACTGTGCCTTGCACCCCGTTTTCTCCAGAGCAGCTGTGCACAGACCATAGGTTGGGGGGTTTGTGGGCCAGTTTCCTATTCCTCTTCCTCCTGGTGCATAGCACTGGGTGATGCAGCATCCCAGAGCCTCAATTTTTCTCTTTTTTGAGGAAAATTTCCAGGAACGTGACGCCGCACCCTGCAAACTTTGCAGAGTGGGACACCGAGGCCCTTGAGGACCAAAGCGGAGATGTCCAAGGCAATTTAGGATCTATCTGCTTCATGATGCAACGTAGGGTGTGCAAAGTGCCGGGGAAAAGCTTTAGGACTTTCGAAGGGTCCTCCCCGTGTCCTTCAGCATCGAACTGTCTGGGAAGAGGAGAAACTTGGCCCGGAGTTGGGGTGGGAAGCCCGTGCCGGGCGCGTGTCGGAGGGCCCCGCTCCTAATTACGAGCGGCGGCGCTTCTGCTGCTCCAGCAGCCCGGAGTTCGGATGCAGAGCGACTGTTTATGGAGGTAAACATGATTAGCTCCAATCACGGGCCCTAATGACGGTTATTATAATGACAGCGATTGTGGGGAGGGCGTGTAATTATGTTGATTCTTCCTTTTATCGTACATCTAATAATAAGCTATTTTATCTAAGAGTCCAGGGGAGCGGGGGAAAAGACGGGGCATTTAACTCATTAGGGGTTTTCCCTGATTGCCTGATCGGTTAAATCCTGAAATCTGCTCAATTGTATCGAGGCAGAAGCCCCCCTGGGCTCTGCGGAGAGGCAGGAGGTGAGGGCCCTTACCCTGCCAACAGGGCCCCCGCACGGTGGGTGCTGTCGAGGTTCTGGCCACTATGCAGAAAAATGCGGAGCATTCGTCTAATTCCTTAATTTTTACCCCAAAACAAGAGCAATTGGTGGGTTTGTGCTGGCCGCAGTGTACCTTGCAGAGAGGACCCCAGTGCTATCCCATAAAAAAAAAACCTGAAGTCACATTGAGCGATGGATCACCGAGCTGGCTGGAGCTCGCCTGACATTTTAAGGCTAAAATGGGTTAAAAAACGTGTGCCGGAGGTGTCCATCACCACGCAGGGTTTGCTCGTTCCCTGCACAGGCTCATACCTTGGCAGCACCTCTGACCCGCCGAGCGCTGCCCCGGCCTCCTTTGTCTGCTCCGTCCATCTGCCCCGGCTCAGGTTGCACCCGGTGTTTATCCCCCGTAATCCAATTTAAGTTGCCGTAGAAAGCGATGGGGGTTTATGGAAAGAAAGGAAAAAAATCTCACCGGGTTTGCTGAGCCAAAAAGACAGGCTTTTTTTTAATTTATTTTTTTTTTCCTTTTAGGCTAACTGGCTCCTCTCACCCCTCTTATTTCCACTGTGCTTTCCCCCGTTACCCCAAGGCCGTGCTGTGGCTGCTGCTTGCCCAAAGACCTTGCCCACGTGCACCCCAGGTCCTCCAGCAGCCCAATTCCTCCCAAGTTGGTCCCCTGGAGCCCGTGGATGAGGGAGAAGCTTTACCACAGGGCACAACCTCTGGAAGCCTCCACCCGTGGGTGGCTGTAGCACAGGAGAGCAGCTTTGGAGAGGCATTTTGGGGGTTCATCTGAAATCCTACTTTCCTTACTCTCCTGGAATTTTCTCTCTGTTGCTCATTTTGATTAAAAAAATCGCCTCCATCCCTGCGTTCACACCCTGTGGATGTTTGTATGGCTCCTGTTACTCGGTCGCTTTTTTGCCTTCCGTGTCAGCGTGCGTTTTGGGCTAATCTTTAAATAACAGCTCCCTTTCCATCGTCTTCTGTGGTGCCTAATTATGCCTGTATGGCAAATTATACCCTAAAAAGGTGCGCTGGACCAGGTGAAGCATAACACGCCACGGTGTTTAAGCATTTTGTTGGCGAAAGAAGAAAATCAGTGCGTATCTGTGTGATGGGAGGCGAGGCTTTGCCCATTATTGGTACAGATCCTGCAATAACTGAGATTTCGAGGGCAAAGCCTCGGGAGGCAAGACATTCCCAAGGGTTTCTGTCATTCCAAAATGTTTTCCCCATCATCACCCTTAGCAGTTGGCCCTTGCTTGGTCTTGTGGACGTGCTGCTGACTCTTTCCTTCTCTCTCCTCCCTGCCTTTTAGATTTTGGCCGTTCCTCCGAGCTGGCGTTCGTGGTGGAGCCCAGCGACGACGTGGCGGTGCAGGAGCAGCCCTTGCTCCTCTACTGCCAGGTGGAGGGCATCCAGCCCATCACCATCACCTGGCGGAAGAACGGCGCCGTGATCGTGGACAGCGAGAACGCCTTCGTGCTGGCCAACGGCTCGCTCTACGTCTCCCGCTTCCAAAGGATCCGTGGGGACGGCTCCTCGGACGAAGGCGAGTACGACTGCGTGGCGCAGAACCACTACGGGCTGGTGGTGAGCAGGAAAGCCAGGATCCAGGCAGCCAGTAAGTATGGGTTTCATCCTAGCTGCACCTCCTGGGGTAGCTCTGCTACGGTGCTGCGTGCTCGGGGAGGGAGGCTTGAAGAGGGGAAGAGAAAGAAGAGCAGGGAGGCGGCGCGGGGATCTGGCGTCTAATCTCTGCGGTTGTCCAGCTGTGGAAGAAGAGCTAATCAGCCTTCTCGGGGGGAGAAAACGAAAAGGCAGCTTCCAGCAGTAAATCTGTCTCGGAGGGGTGAGTTACGGTAAAGTCATGGAGTGAAATAAGCTATGGTCCGTGGCTCTCCTGCGGTAGTTTTGGAAGCCCCTTGGCTCTGCAGCACAGTCGGGCTCTGCTTGGCAGGCAGCACACCCTAAACCTTCAGCAGAGACCTTCTGAAGGTCACGGCTTCTTCCCTTTTGTTATTTAAGACAGGCAGTGTGGAGGCAGCAAGGTCTTATTTACTACCCAGCGTGGCAGTGCCGTCGGGGGCAAGGCTAACAACACCAGACAGATTGTCTGCTGGGGGAGCCTGGAGGAGGAGAGAGATGAAAATGTCAGCGAGGGAATGAAATTTAAAGGTGGGGGAGGAAGAATTACAGGGCTGGCTGCGACTCCAGCCCTGCACAGCGCCCGGCTTAGCCCCTTGCACCTGGAAACGCTGCTGCTTTGGGTCATCTGATGATGATTTCCCCCATGCCAGCTCTGGTTGCAGGGCTGAGTTTGTCCTGGGGCTGGTGGCAGAGCTGAGGAGCTGTGACATGGTGGCTTCTGTCCCTGTGGTGGTGGCCAGCTTTGCCCACAGACTGCCTGCAGGCTGCGGAGGGGCAGCCACCAGCCCTTTTTGCATCGCACCAGAAGTTGCTGCTGGGTTTGATTGATATTCAGCGGGGATGTGGGTGTTCAGCATGGCCCTGAGACCCGGCCAAACGCTGGCTCGTTAAATTAAATTTCACTGAAGTGCTCCCCGACTTGTCTGGGAGGCGACTGCCGCTCTTCTCTGTGTGCAAGCCACTTACACCACTTCCATTGTGCCTGCAAACCACGCCGTGCTTGTTCGGTGCAAAACCTACAGCAAAGTTTGGGGCCAGACCCAGGGTCCCTGGGCTGCAGTCCCCATCCTGGGGGGCCCTTTGGAGCGCGGCGTCCCGCTCCCTGCAGCGCTGGGGCCCGCTGGCAGCCCACCAAGGGAACACTTCAGGCCTTGTGTGCAACAATTCCCGAGCGCGTGAAGTGGCCATCTGCAAACCTAGCTTTTCAGGCGGGTAAGAAATGACATTGTCCGGGAGCCAAGGGCTTTGGGGCCGTGCCAGATTAGCAGCTGGATCCGAAACGTGGCCGTCTTGCGGCGCTAAACCTCGGAGCGCTTTTGGTGAGCGGCTCTGGGGGCTGGCTGATGCACGAGCACAATGCCAGGCTTCTCCGACCCGTGAACAGGAGACAGGAGAGCCAGAGGGGTTACCTTTGGGAGAACGGATTGTCGATAAATACCGCTGCCTCGGCTCCTGCATCAGTGTGTATGGGATGTGCTGCCTGGCCCTGAATAATGTTTCCTTTTGTAGCTTCGTGTGAATCGAATTGAGACTGGGATCGTGCTGAAAACCCTGTGGGTCTGTGCTGGCTTCGGGCTTGGTTTGTTGCCATCCCTATGAAAAGGTTTGGGCGAGGCCAGCGCCAAACACAGGCACCTGGCCCCAACGCCACGTGCACCTGCTGGCAGCGGGACTGGAACAGGGGATGTCGTGGGGTGTGCAATGCACGGCTCTGGTGAGACCCCGCATGTGTGCAAGCAAAGATGAGATCTCCCAAAACCAAACCACAGTTGAACCCTTGAGCTCCCGTGTCTTGGGGTGGTTGCACACAAGTCATAGTGCTTTTCCTTGCCCCAGCTCCAGATAAGGGAGTAAAACAAGGGGAGGAGGTTAATTATCCCCGTTTTAGAGACGAGGGGAACATCACATTGGAGCCGTGGGCTCCAAAACCCGAGCACTGAGCAGAGCAAATACTGGGGTAAAACTTCATCCCGGTGCCGAGCTCTTCTCCCCGAGCCTGACATCGGAACACAAAAGCAGAGGAGAAATAAAAACCTTTCACAAACAACGATCCTGAAAGTTGATCAAGGCCGTGCTACTGCGGAATAAAAGGGATCTGACGGAGCCGAGCCCCTCGAGAGCCCCGCTGCACTTTTCGCTGTCTTCAAAGGCTGTGGGGCTCGTATCACCGTTACAGCCCCTGGCTTCGGGTTATTGCCTGGAATATAATCTGCTCGGCTCCTCGGCTTGGAGGAATGTACATATTTGCATTCAGGAAATGCGGGTTGGGTATCATATATTTTTTTTTTATGTTTCACATGTACTCGGGTGCTGGGTGCGGAGCAGAATTTAACTGGAAGACGATGCTGTGTGTAGGCTCGCCGTGTGTGCACGGGGCAGGCAAATTAGCTCGGCTTTGCAAGGAAGCCACGGGTTTGGCACAATCTGGAAACTGTGGAGCTGCAAAAATGGGCAGTTTTGCCAGAGCAGTAGGTGAGCTGTATGGAGAGGTGGGGAACGGGACAGCCTGTGCTGGCAGTCCCAGCTTCCCCCGCTGCCCTAGGTGAGTCTCGTTGCTCTCCTGCCTCGGTTTCCCCATGGAGCGGGCGCTTCTTAAAGTCTTCCTGCTAGAAATTGGCTTGTGACATTTCCTGAACTGCAGTCCTTTGGAAATATCTGTATTTTGTCATTGGTAATCGAAGATTCTCGGCGGAGGAAGGTGGATCTTGGCTGGTTTGTGGTTTGGCAGGCCAGACGCTAAACACCTTGATGATATTTTTGTGTCCTGTAACCTCCTTTTCAACAAGTGTGCAAGCAGCATGTGCATGACCGAGTCGAGCAGAAGCCCTTGGCACTTCCATCCTCTGCCTGACGTGCTGCCTGGGGCTGTTCCTGTGCCTGTTCGGGCCCTGGTGTGCTGTCAGCAGGCGGTGGAGCGCTGTGTGTTGTTGTGATCCGACCAGGTTACTGAACGCAGACCTTTCCCTGATGGCAGTTTCATAATTTCTCACAACTCTGAGCTGTCTTAATTTAAATCGCTTTGGTAGGCAGCGTCTTCTCAGGTGGCAACTCAGTAAGTACTGCAGTCCGCTCCTTAGGAAGAGGGGCTCCCCAAAATGCAGCCACTTCTCCTCTCCTCACCACCTCTTGCTTGACTCAGCCTTCCTCCACCCCAACTGCTCTTCCTCCTGGCATTTCCAGCCTTTCTGCCAATGCTGTCATTCGACGGAGCCGGCTCCACATCCTCATAAATCACAGCCCGGCCGGTGGAGTCGGCCCCATTGATTCTATCACTCAATAACGAGCAGTTGCCACTAATTGGAAATCCCCATCACACCGGCTCTCGGGTCAGGCTCCGCACGCGTCCGGCCTGAGAGCAGCGATTGTCACCGCTTGATCCGCTGCTATTAAAAAAAAATAAAGGGAGGTAAGTCATTTGTGTGGCTTAGATCCAGAGATATTTCATGAAGCTTGGTGAAACCAAGCCTGCTGGTACCTGAAATACTGCGGGATGTGAGAGTGAGGATGGAGAAGTCAGGGCTGGCAATAAAGGCGCTTTCCTTCTTGTGTCTTGCCACAGGGCACTGCTCCATAGCCCTGCTCGACACCACACATCCCCTGTGCCTGTCACTGCTCCTTTATTCCCTTCTCCTTCCTCATCCTGCCCCAAATCCCATTCCCTCCCAGCACATTTCGAGGCCATCCCTGGCCTCCCCCAGGACAGGGGCTCAGCTCTGCCATCTCCCCGCAGCCCCCATCCCGGGGCTCTCCCTGCAAACACACCAACCCGCACCCCCCAGGCCAAGGGTCTCGAGGCCATTTGGAAAATATCAAAAGGGGGCAGGTCTGCTGAATATGCATGCCTGCGAGTTGTTTTCCCTCGCTAAGCTGCCCGGCGAGGGGAGGAGGTTGGGGATCGCGGGGATTTTAAAGCAGCCGAGATCTTCCCAGCGGTTCAGCTCCTCCGCGCGCAATACATTCAGGGTTTAACCTGCAGCCCCCTTTCCAGGCTCCGGGGTGGTGGGAAGAGCTGCTGAGCCCAAATAATGGCAGCATTTATAAGAGTGTAGAGACAAGAAGGAAGTCTAAAAGGATTAGGGAGAGACAAAGGGGGCTGATTATTTTATGGGTCACAATACAAGGCATTAGAGCGAGATCACAAAGGGATGTAATTACAAAAGAAGGCCATACTGGGGGGATCAAACCGGGATTAGAGTGGGAAATGTTTTTACACAGTTTTGTTCCACTCATTATGAAGTTAGCATTTGAAATTAAGGTTTTAAAAAAGGTGGCACCGGAGTTGTCCCCGAGGTATTTCCTGGGCAGTGCCACTGTTCGGATGTGGGCTCCCAGCTCCCACCGCCAAGTCACGCCGCCAGCGCCCGGCGTTTGCTGCTGGTTGCTCCTGCACGCACAGCACCTGGACAAACAGCACGGCCCTGCCCCGTGCTCCTGCTTCCACCGAGGGAACCCCTTTCCACAGCTGGCAACGGGGTGGGTTTGTGAGGACAGGTCCCAGCGGCGCCAGGCACGTGCTGGAGGTAAAGGGATGCTTCGGAGGTGCTGCTCTGGAGCTGTGCTCGTGTCACTCCCAGGATCTCAGGGCTGATGTTCACTTGCACTTTGTTGCAGTTTAGCCCCTGGTGTTGTTGCACACCAAATTTCTCGCATCCACAATCAAAATTTGTATTTATTTTTCCCCCATTTTCTTTGCGTTTCATGCTCTTTCTTCTCAAATACTGAGGAGTGAGCCCGAGCAGCGGGGCTTAGCCTGGTACCAGTGGTGTTTCTCTGCCTAATGCCCGTGCTTTGGATGCTCCCAGCTCTCAGGAAACCCAGAGCACATCATGGGCTTGTAGCAGAGGTTCCCAGGGGAAGAAATACCCATGAGGAATTACTAAAAAAAAAAATAATAAAAATGGAGCGAAGCAAAAAGAGAGAGGCTAGCAGGGGAGGGAAACGAGTGGGTTATTTCTCTCCATCAGCCCTTTGGGCTGCCTCCAGGACACGCTGGCTGCCGTGCCGCTGCCTCTCACATCCCTCCTGTTGCAGCATTTGGCCCTGCGTGCGCTGCAAAACGACTGCACGAGCCGAGGAGCCGCCGGCGGGGGGGAACGGAGAGATCTGGCTGGAAATTTTAGTCGATTTGGGGGATTAAAAGAGTTTGTCACTTACCACCCGCTGCCTTTCAGTGTCGGCGCGGAACAGCCAGCAGCCATCCTGAGACGCGAGCACATTATAAGGCCATATTTCTCTCGGCTGCTCGTTTCTGAGCAGTGTGAGAGTTATTTAAATATCATCCTGCGCCTCTCCGCCGGGCTCCTAGCGGGGCCGCGCCAGCCTCCGCTCCGGCAGCGTTATCTCTCATATAAGAGGGGGTTTGCACTGCAGGCAGCAATGTCACTTAGTCATTTACGGAAAGCTCAGGGGAAATATATCAGAAGAATTTCATTAATGGCAGCACTGTTGAGTTATTTGTCTCAATTAACTCCGGGAGCACAGCTGAGGAAGTTCTGACGTCTCCGCCGCGCGCGCCCGCTCCCCGGCTCATCCCCTGCGCCCTCCGGGGGTCCCAGGGGAGCTGCTGGCCACGGGGTGGGCACGGACACCCCCACACCAGCTGGTTGTGCACCCCCCCTGCGTGCAAACTGCAGCTGGGGGCAGGCTGCTGCTGTTTCCCCTTTGCTCAGGACCCTCGTTTGATGGGGACGCGCTTCGTCGGCGCCTTCGCTTCCCTGTGTGCCTGCCAGGAGGCGAACGCGGGGATGGGTTGGTGCTGGGGGCTGGGTTTTTGCTGCCCTTTGCTGGCCAGGCTGGGAGTAGGAATTGGTTTGTGGGGGTATTTGGCTAGAGAAATCGATGCTCTTGGTCTTGTGGGTTGCAGCGGGTGCCTGCGAGGTAAAGGGCTGCGGCGCTGCGGCTGCCCCAGAGCTCTGGGCCTGCCCGTAGCCGAGTTACTGAAAACAGAAATATAAATAAATAAAGGGACATAGAAAGCATAGAGAAAGATAAATGATTCTGTCAAGGGCGTGTGTTTGGTGCTGATCCCAGCTCGCAGCTGCCCGCTGTGAGATTGGGATGCTGGGGAGCCGCTTTTCGAATATTTGGGGTCTTTTGGTGCAGCGGCGAGATGAGCAAAGGCAATCCTCCCAAATGCCCTCTCTCAGGTGAGCCCCTGCATGGAACCGGAGCAGTTTCCCCAGGACTGCGGGTTGGGAACTGGTCCACGAGCTCCCCAGCACCGAGGTTTGCCAGATCCTGGCTCTTCCACACCAGTTCTGGCTTTGCCCGCGGCCGCAGCCCCGTTGCTGGGGAGGGAAGCGGCTCCCGCTCCTCCTAGGCACGGCATATGGTTTTCAGAGAGGTTCTTGCTTTAAACCCAATTTTACAGTTGGGTTGACTGAGGCAAAAGGAGGTCAAACGATTCGCCTGAGGTCACTCAATAAGTGGCTCAGATTAAATCTCAACCCACGACGCTGCCCGTTCCCAGCGCTGGCTGTGCCGGCCGGACCAGATGGCCTCCTGAATGCGGCGTCAAGATCCTCGGCTTTTTCTCTACCTCATTGTTCTCCATTGTGGGCTTCTGAATGCAGGACCTTGAAAGTGAGAGTCATTTGGATTCGCCGAGTCCGAGTTATTCTGTTTAATGACATGGATTTGCAGGAGAGGGCTTAGACGCGCCGCTCGGCTCCAGGGGTTGGGATTTTGCGGAGATTTACCTCTTCGCTTTGGTTTTCCTGACGTTAAAAGTCTCTCTGCTAAAATTGCTGCCTTCACCTTTCAGCTGTCCCACTGCTACCTGTGTAGATTCATCCATGGGGAGCTCTGGCCCTGGTCCTTGGGGGTGATTCCCTGGGGGGTTTTGTCCCAGCTGCTGCCCCGCTCTGGGCTTTCTGTGCCTTCCCCCTGAGCTTGGCCCTGGGATGACACCAGGGGGTCAGTGCTGGCTGCTGGGGGATGCACGATGCCGTGTTCAGCTCCAGGAGGCTTCAGGCACTCGTGTTAGCCCTGGAAACACACACGGAGCTGCTGAAATCTGCCCCACAATCCTGCAGGACGGCCCACGCATTGCTCCCAACAGCAGTAGGGCCACGGATGCAGCCGAAGCAGCGCGAAAGGTATTGCTGGACAAGCTCAATCCCAACCCTTTAAACCCAGGAGCCGCCCAGGAAAGCATCCACATGGCTCCAAAACCTCCGTGGGAACGCGGGAGGACTCCAGGACGTGTCCAGGAGGGGCGATGCTCGGGTGCGGGATCCTCCTGTGCCCCCGCATCCCTCTGCGGGGCCGGCGCCGCTCCCAGGGCTCAGTAAGTTGGCACCTCCCGAGCCCGCCGTGATTAATGGTGTTTTTTTGTCAGTCCTGAGAGGCCCCCATTATGGCCCTTTGATGCTGCGTTTCGCACTTAGCACTGTCACTGAGCTCAATGACGGATTTTCACAGGTCACGGGAGAGGGACAATGGATCGGGCCACGTTTGGAAGAAACAAATGAAATTTTCCTGCAACCGAGAGCACTAATTAAGAGCCGGGATCAATTTGGACGTACAAAAGAGATAGTTTTAGGCTGCTGGTGTGTAAATGAGCGGCGGGGCTGCGGGAGCAGAAAGGGCTGCGTGCGTGCATGCTTCAGCTGCAGCGTTGTGCTGCACTTGGTCGATACTTCAGTGCTTGTTTTGAGGGAAAAAATGAGTATTTTCCTGCCTGCCGTGCCCAGGACAGGGCAGGGACAGCAAAATATGCCAGGTCAGGTCGTTGTAGGTCCCAGGGAGATGTTTTTGGGCAGCAGATGAGCACAGTGCATTCCCTGAGGATGGAGCCCACCTCAGGCTGGAGCTCTCCCTCCCAGGGATGTGCTTTGCGGAGACTGCAGGGGAACAGAAATTTGGAGGAGCAAGGCCAGAGCGAGGAGGTGTGGGCAATGGGATGGACCAGAGGGGGTGAAGGGAGGCTGGGGGTAAATAGGGTGTTAGTGGGAGAGGGGGACAGTGAAATCCCACCGGGGAGGGGGCTGTGAATGAGGCAGGGAAAAGCTGAGGGTGTTCACCTGTGGGATTCATGGCTTTGCTTTTTTTTTTTGAGCAAACCTACAAGGCGATGGGGCAGAAGCAGCACTCCCCTCCTTCCCCTCCTTCCTTGGGGTGGGTGCCCACTGCCATTTCTTCTCCCAGCATCTCTGGCTCTCCCTGCAGCCGTCCCATCCCACAGGAGCTGGGGCTTGGCTCCTGCACGGCCTCAGAGGCCCCTTGGGGATTTCAGAGGTGAGGGTGCTCGCGAGGAATTTGTCACAGAAGTGATGGGGACTTGTCTGCATCCCAGGAACCAGCCAGGGGTTCGGAAGTCCTTTCAGAGGGAGGCAGAGGTCCCTGCTCCGTGTACCCAGACCCCAAAGCCTCTTAGGCAATTCATTTTAAAGACTAGCCTGGGTGTGTGCGTGCAGAGGTGTCCATGCACCCAGGACGAGTTTCTGGGGAACATGTACAAGCCTTTGCTGTTCTCACGTGCAGTTTGCTTCCGTCTGCAGCACCTCTGCGGGGCAAGCAGGGTTTGGTCTTGCCCAGCACCCTGCCCAAGGGAAGGCCGCTCGATTCTCCTTTTGCTAACTGTGTTCCCCCCAGAAGGAGAGATTACCTGGTCCTCCAAAGAGCTTCCAGCGTGCCGAGAAGTCTGGATGACTCACAACTTTTAATTAGCTCTCCTGACTGCGGCCGGATCCCTCCCTCCCTTCCAGAGGCGCTGATTAGAATTACAATGAAGATAATCCAAACTGTATGTGGAGGGCTTTCTGTAAGCGGAGAACAAAGCAGGACATCCATCTGGTGAGTGTGAGCCCATAATACCTTTCTGCTCATTTCTGCAGTGCAACGGGAGCTGGTTGGGACGGAAGCAGGCTCATTATTTCGGCAAGGCTCGCTGCCACGCAGAGCAGGAACCTCAGAGGCACCGAAACCGCTGCTGGGGAAGGAGCAGAGCTTTCATTTTTAAGCCCACCTTTGCATTTCTCCTTGTTAAAACCCACAGCGATGAGGAGCGCCAACCCCAGCGAGCGATTAACGTGTGAATGAGAGACACCCTCAGTTTCAGAGAGGCTAATCAAAGCCGCAAGGGAGTTTTTAGCAGATAAGTGCAGGCGAGCTGAGCCTGTCCTGTACCAAACACCCCAGCAGCAGCCGCACGTTCGCTGTGCCCAGGTAATCTCCGAGGACACAACCTCCTTTCTGTGTGCTGCTGCTTAAAAACTCATCTCCGCAGAGGACAGAGCTCCTGCCTCTAACATTTTGCCATCCCCTGGTGTGCTGCCTGTGCTGGGAAGCTCTCCCTGTGCCTTTGGGTCTGCTCTCCCGTGCTGTGCTCAAGAAGGAGGCAGAGAAACGCAGCGGCGAGCCCTCGGCCGCGGGGCTGCCCTGGCTTCACGGTCAGCTGGGTTTTGCCAGGCTGCTCCAGCACGGCGAGAGGACGGGCACGTCGTGGCGGGGCCGCCGTGGTGGGAAAGGACCAACAAAAAGCCCTTGTGGAGCCCCACACATGCTTCCCCCCTGCCATGGCAACAAGTTCATCCTCCGGCCAGCGCAGGGCTCGGCTGCGGCGTGGCGATGCGGCCGGGAGCCCGTCCAGCCTGCGGCATCCCCAGAAGAAGAGGCAGGAGGGATGGGGACGGCTTTCAAGCCCAGAAAGTGCAGGCTGCAAAATTTAGGCTGCTGCTTTGCTAGCCTGGAGGGATGGGAGCTGCTTTCCAACCTCTGGGCAATCCTCTCAGCCCTCTAACAGAGGAGCCCAGGTCTAAGGAAGCAAGGATTGAACACGAGGAAGCTGTTCCCTCATTAAAGCTCCAAGCAGGAGCTCTAAAAATCCCCCCTCCCTGTGTACCAGAGCGAGGTGCAGCGCGTGCTTTGAAGGCGATGCCTTTTCAAGCCTGGATCCCAGCTGCTGGAAGTGCTGCGAGCCGGGCGTGCTGGGAGGGTGCAGCTGGTGCAGCTCAAAGGGCAAATATTATCAGCTGTTGAATCGCGGAGATTTGAGACGTCACGCCAGGGGCTTTGCCTGCCGATGTGCGGGTGCATGCTGTGAGATTCATAGGTGGGATGTTTCTGGAGAGCTGCTTCGCTTCTGTAGGAAAAGGCTTAAAAGAAAAAAAGTGGAAAATAAACACGGTGTGGCATCGACAGCTTCTAGCACGCGAGACCTGTGAGGCAAGCTGTCTCTCCCCTCCCAAAATTACAACATCCATTCTGAATTCTTGATATTAAAAACCCACTAATTAATAGGTCCTTTAGATCATCTATTTTAGCTGCTCTGATACCCCGAAGTCCTGTCCCTGGCATATGTGATTCATTGAGAAAAAAAAAAAGCTTGAAAGCATCACTTTCAACATATCGAGAGCGAAGGTTGCTGGAGCTGCAAAACACTGAAAGTTGGGGCTTCGCAGCGCTGCCAGACATCACAAGATCCTTGATGAAACGAGGAGAGCTGGGAAAGCCGAATAAACCGCCCAGCGTCTTCCATTTCGGGCCCTTGTCATGTAAATAGGCTCCAAGCTGCACGTCAGATCCCGCGGGTGAGCGAGCGTAATGTAACATTAAAAATAAGGCAGCAAAGCCCCTAACGTGTGTGTTTTGGCTGTCTTTAAACAGGCAAAAAAAAATAAAATACGCTCGGAGGAGCTGGGATGGGCCGAGAGGGCTCCTCGTTACCGCCGGCTCCTGATGCGGAGAGGTGGCTGCCGGGGCTTGGAGGAAAAGTACTTTAATGCTACATAAATATAATTGCTTCGATGAAATGTCTTTAGCCTCCTGAGGGAAGTTGTAGGCTGCTGAGCCTTTAGATATGAATGGGCGACTCCGTAATTGCTATTGTTTCGGAGACACATTAGGAGGGCCTAACGCTGATCACTTCTGGCACGCCGGGGAAGCGGCGCGATGACACCGCATCGCTGCGGTCTGCGGGGTGGAAAACTGACAATTGCTTTGGGACTGGAAGTTTCTTTCCTAATTAGATCGCAGGCTGGTGGATTTTACTTTTTCTTTTTCTTTTTTTTTTTTCCTGCTGGTATGCAGAGCCACGGCATCGAGCTCTTTGCAATTCAGACTTTGGGTAATGAGCCTGCAGGCAGCGTCTCGGAGGAGTGCAGAAGGCTCTGGTTAGGGCAGTCTCCTGACTCTGACAGGGGACAAAATACCTGGTTCAGATAAAAGGCCGAGGCGTGGGCACTCAGAATATTTTAGCTTTTTAACACTGATAAGGAAAATGTTCTTGTACATGGGTTATGCTCCCATCTCTGCGTGCAGCTATGTTTAAAAATTGGGATCTGGGCTTCCGTGCCATCGGTCAGCCATGGGGACACTCCTCAGCTTCCTCCTGATGCTTGCTTCCCCTGCAGTGTGTAGCCTCAAGTGGTAAATCTTGGTCCTATCCGGGATTCATTCTCATTCTGGAGACTTTTCCTGCTTTCAGAAGCCTCAACTGTCTGGTTTTAGACTGTTTTTTTTCCCATGGGCTTGTGTTTTAAGGAAAGCGGGAGGAGTCGTGTAATCCCTGGCATGCAGCAGACAGCCCCAGATTACTAACACACCGTTTTTCACAGCGAACCCAATCCTGCCCATATCACCCAGCCTCCATCCCGTTAACCAAGACGAACCATTACGTGAAAACTCTGCATACGGCCACGCCAGCTTTTTGCTCCAGAAAGGTGAGGAACGAGGGGCAGCGAGGCAAGGAAAATCCCAACTTAAATCACCTTCTTGTGTCCTGGCAGCACTTGGCTGAAATCCAATGACAATAAGGGCCCGGCGTGCCAGAATTTGCAGGCAAATAACACTTTTCCACCACGACATCCCTGTGAGATCCCCCCCCAGCAACCGTCCTCGCTGCCACTCATCCCCTGGGTCCAAGGAAGCTGTCGGGGAGGGGGGGGGGACACGTCTCCGTGTTGTGACGGGGTGCAATGCAAACATGAGTGACAGGGTGACACTTTGACAGCTTGGCTTCAGGTTCCTCCTGCAAATGTAAATACGTTCATTTGAATCCAATTTACACAACCGCGAGTTTTTAATGGGGAATAAATGGAGGCTTGCTCAGAGGTGAATTGTGGGGATTTATTTTTTTTTTTAAATCTGGGGGTAGTTGGGGGAATTTTATGGGTTTGGAGTCAAAATATCCTTAGCATCGCAGAGGTCAGAGTGGTTCCCATCCTCATTTCCTTCAATTAGGTGTTTTTCCATCAAATTGCTTTGTTTTCTCCCCGCTTAACGCTAATCCCCATCTGAGCTGAGAGACAGGCAGCAATGAAGTTCATTAAATGCACCTATTGAGCAGCTGATAAAATTGAACCACGGGCCCATCCTCCTCAAATCAAGGACTCTTAACCAGCCAATAGTCCATTTTATCTTTTTCCTGAGGGCTCTAATCTGTTGCTCTTTCCCACCCGGAGACCTGCTGTATTTCTGCTGGGGCGAAGCCGCTGATTGTCTCCTCAGGTGGGAGCGAGGGCAGCTGGATCACACCTCCGAGCGTGATTTATTCAGACAGGCTCAGCACCTTGGGGATTTCTCATTCCTCATTAACGTTCCTGGGGCTGATTCCTCCATGAGATTTGGGTGAGTCAAGCTGGAAGGTGCAAACTCCAGCCCCAGCTGGGCTTCTGGGTCTCTGGAAGGAACGCAGCTCTCCGGGGGTGCTCATTTCTCCCCTATCTCTATTTGCTCAAGTGCTCGAGGCTTCCTTTGCAGTGAATTAGCTGCTTTTGCCATGCAAAGAGGATCTCCATTTCGAGGTGGGTTTATTATGCCTGCTGGACAGGGCGGACAGATTCACTGGGGTCACTGGGGGCTGCTTTGTCCAGGTGCTTGAAGGGCAACTGCAGCCTTCAGCTGGTGCCCATCAGCATCGTTGAAATGACACCAACACCTCAGGGGCCTGATGCTGAAGAAGCAGATCTCCTGAGGTGTGGCAAGGCATTTTTGTTTGGGTCCTGCAGTGTTTGATACAGGGATCATGCAGACCTTGCAGCTGTGGGCGTTCGGCCTCTGGCTGCCTCGAGCTCAGAGGTGAGCCACAGGCTCTTGGCAGGGCTCTGGTTTCACCCCATATTTTGTCCCTCTGTCCCCTGCAGCACGGGGCAGGCGTCCCCCCAGAGATAGAGGGTGTCACCCAGGATTTCCAAGGAATAGCAGATTGCTTACTCCTCACACTGAGACCTGTGAACGCCCCTGATGGATGCTAATTAAGAATCTGCTTCCTCCTTCTCAGTTTTAAGTGCAAGGGTGGCAAGGTAAAGTGGCAGTCAGACCTCGTTTATCTTAATGAGAAGGGTTAGGAGATTAATTGAGTTTTGCCTGGTGAGGGTGTTGGAGCCTACCCTGTGTTTGTTGGCAGGCATTTCTGCGGGATGGGCGCACGGGGCTTGGCTTTTCGGCAGGGAGCTGTGCCTACGTGGGATTTAGTGCCCATGGCCTCTGGAGCCTTCCTGAGGGAGAGAGGCTTCAGAAGAAACCCAAGAGACTTTCTAGCAAGTGTGTTGTGACTTTGTAAGTGATCTGGATAATCACATTGTGAATTTTGCAGGCTTTTCCCCAGGTAGCTGTGTCGAACACGTGCCTGTGATGTGCGCTGCGCCACGCGATGCTCACTTCGAAGCTTTCCTGTAACACTTCAGACATTTAGCCAACGTACTTAGGAAATACCAGCCAAAAACGTGACTGTTTTTACATTCCAGGCTCTCACCTTGTACTTACCACTTCTGAGGTTTGTTTGACACGATGCTGACATATTTACAGTGTAGTCTTACTGTATATAGACGGAGTAATCAGCCAGTCACTCAGGGCTGCGCCGACCAGGCAGCACTAAAGCTCCCTGGCCTAGTTCACGTGCAGCTCCGTGCTGTGTGTGCAACCTCATTTCTCGAGCCTGTTTCCTAGGTATTGAACGTAGACCCGAGCAACACCTACCCCTTAATGGGCCAGGCTTCCAGCTGGCGTACATCAGCGCAGCTCCGGCTGGGAACAGCCCCATGTACATAAAGGAGGATGCCAAGAGTAGTGAGGGAATGCTCACGGGGCCAGTGAAGCAGGTGAATGCTATCACTGTTGTTTTTCGGGGGGGATGTGAAGGGATAGGAGGGGCAGGGCAATGCTGAGACAGTCCGGAGCTCTGTTGCAGAGCAGATGTGGAGCACGAAAGCCTCCAGCCCCTTGTTTGTGCTGCGTGCCCTGCCTGGGGGGGGGATTCAGCCCTGCTCTGCTGGACTCATTCCTGCTTGTTCAAAGCCAATGTCAAAAGATCCCATTCTATCTCAAAGCTTTTTAACATACAGATGGTGAAAAGTTCATTAACTATTGCACTTAACTGACTTAAATTCTTAAATTCCCCGTGTCTGTGAGCACCGGGAGCTGGGGATATCTTTCAGGCTCTGTGAGGAGCTGGGATGTCACTGCCAGCTTTCCAAAGAGCAACATCTATGCTGGGACATAAATTCTAGTTGGCCCAGAGTATTTTCATGTCATGGTCTCCGAGTACTCTCTGCTCGTGCCTTGTTCCCAGGCAGGGAGGCAGGATCAGGCCTTTTGGAAGAGGGAAGCAGCGATGTATTTTGTGTGGTGTGAACGTCTCTAAGGCCACCTGCAGAGAAATCTTTGCTGGCTTCTTGCTTGTGCACCCACAGTGTGTTTCGAGGCATTCAGCAGCTCTGACAATGCTTCTTAGCAAAGATTTTACTTCTCCACCACACACGGTGTAGTGGGGCTGGGGTAGGGACTGTTCCCTGGAGTGAGCCTCCTCCACTTGGGGTCATCACCTTGGGTCCGAGGCACCTTGCCCTGAGCTGGACTTTTCATAGCTCTTTTCCCAGTACGTGACCAGTGTGCAGCTGGAGATGCAGGCAGTTATTTTCCAGCCAGCCTTCTTTCCAGCCTACTGCTACCCACGGGGAGAGAATTTTCTCCTTCCTCCGGAGCGCGAGACCGCATTGTTCCCGGCACCTGAGGCATGCAAAATCCCCCCTGCCATCCTGGAGGAAGGGTCCGAGGGAAGCCACGGCTGATTAGAGAGGCCAGAGCAAAACACTGGCCCAGAAACTCGCTTGTGTTACTGTGCAGGGAGAAAAATTGTCCCCTCTGAAGAGCAGGGGACAGGACACGCAGCGGGGATCCCAGGAGACCGCACCGGCCCCGGGACAGTTGCGCTCTCCAGCTCGGTCTGCGGTGAGCCCAGCGGGGGGGACACGTCCCTGGCTGGCCTAATGAGACCAGGCATGTGTGACATTTTTATGACTCCTTCCCCAGCTATTTCCTCCAAGTTTTGTAGTGCTTAAATTGGATTCCTTCCCCCCCTCAGCCCCCCGGTGTTGTTGGCAAAGCCATCTGCAGACGGGGGAGCGATGCAGAGGTAATGCTCGCAGGCGCGGGTCTGGCTGACTTCATGGCTCTTGCATCTTTCCTTCAGGGTTTCTCTGCCTTTCTCTGACTTTTTGCCAGGCACGGACGCATCCCCCTGGGCATTTCCCGTGGCCCTACACTGAGGGCTGCCCCCCAGCTCTTCCGAAGCTTTGTCGCAAGAGGCGTTTCGCAGCAGATGTCCCAAATGAGCATTTCCCAAGTTCTCACCCCACCACCGGAGATATTCTCAAGAGAGGCATGCTTCAGTTTTATAATGTAGATGAGCCTTCCCCCGGTGCCCCCCCTCCAGTTTCCAGCCCTAAAAAGTAGGCGGTGAATTCTGGGGCTTGAGGGAGGCACAAAAGCCTGCGAGAGTCCCGGGGCATTGTGCAAGGTGGGGATTTGCAATTTTAAGCAGAGGGCGAGGGAATCGGCGTGATAATTGTGTACAACACCTACGGCACCTCTAAATACAGATATATTTTTTTATATAAAACCTCTCCCCAGTTCTGGCCGGGGTTGCCAGACCACCCTGTCCTGCACAAACAAATGAGGTAGAAAGTCCGAAATTCCATCCCTGCCTTTCGGGGCTTGTCTGGGGAATTCCTGAGTAATGGAGGTTGAATTGGGTCACGAGGGCAGCGGGGAATAAATCTTCAAAGGTTAGCTCTGGCATGAAGTCTCCTTTTTAGGCATGTCAGGGATTCTTTTGTTTTGCTTTGTTTTCGCAGGGCCCCCCCGGCCGGGGAACAATACCTCGCTGGGGCCAGGGCTGGCCGGGCACAGCCCCGCAGCATTGTCTGGGGGGCCGGGGGGGGGAGAAATGACATCTTAAAGAATGGCTCTTCTTCTTCTGGACACTTAGGAGATCAGTGTGCATTCAATTAACCCTATAAACCGTGCGGGGTCCAGGGAAAGAGCTTTTCAGGCATTAGGGGCTGAAAGCATGAAGGGGGGCGAGCTGCTGGGAGCCCTGTTGAAAGAAAGCCCGTTAGGCAGGGGCAGGCTGGAGGGGGTGGAACAGGGGGATGTTTTTCTTCTGGAAATCAAATTCGGGCGCAGACTTCATGCCCTGGTCCCAGTTTTCTTTGCTTAAAGCCCTCGTGGCCCAGCTCGGGCTGGCTGTGTTGGTTAGATGCTCGGTCAGGAGCTGGCTCCGGAGCAAAGGGATCCTGCAGTCTGTCTTGGGTGGAAAAAAACAGTTGTGAGTGGTTTTTCCCCCTCAGATTTGTGCTAGACACTGAGTTACATCCCAAGGCCTGGGCTGTAACACCCTGTGGGACGTGCCTGACCTTCCTGAGTGAATCTGATGGCCACCTAGGTATGAAAACATCAAAACGCTCCCGTGGAGGACTAAAACACCTTTATTTTTCCACTCGTGTCCATCTGACCCTACAAAACACTGCCACGTTGTGAAAATACAGTATTTATTCCTAATAATGCTTGAATGACTGTCAAATTTCAGAACTTTTGCTGGGATCTCCCCCCCACACCATCCACCCCAAAGCCCCGGAGGCATCGGGGCAAAGCAGCACCCCGAGGATGCGAGCGAGACGGTGAGCGGGGAGCAGCCAAATTTCCCCCCCCTGCATCTGGAGAACATTCACCTGGAGAAATCCAACCCATTCGTAGATATTAAAGCAGACACGGTAATAAGTTCAGTATGTCTTTCGATTTACTTTGCTGCAAATAGATTTAATTTACCAACTGCGGAGCTTTCGCTGGAGCTGCCTGTGTTCCTGCCATGTTATGCGGCCTTCTGAAGAGCTGATATGTAAAGCTGCAAATTAACAGGCCTGCTCCTGATTTGTTGCACACATGACACGGACGTGCAAGTAAATTAACAATGAAGCCTGCGTGTTGCAGAGTTTAATTATATTTGCAGATGAACTGGCGTCTAATTCCTCTATCTCTTCCTCGTTGTGGGGTGCGTTGGAAATGCCTTTTTCCCCAAAGGCAGTGGCATTTTGGTACTGTTTTGAGAGGAGATGTGTTGAATTTCCAGCTTGTCTGGGAGCTGCTGTGTGAGTTATGGTGCAGCCAGGCTACGTAGAGCTGTGGTTATTGATTATTAAGTGATGAGCAGCGTTTCTGGCGATGCTGTCGCTTTTTGGACCTGGTATCAATGAGGACTGGAAAAGCAACGTGTGTCCGTGGGGTGTGCAACCCAGGCTGGTTCCTGGTGGGCTGCTGCATCGTGGAGAGCTGGTGGATCTCACTGGGCTGGCAGTGCAGGCTCAGGGCAATGTGGTGGAGTCAGGCTTGGAGAAGGAGGAGAAGTAGCAGCTGGGAGCCGTGCGAGTGCTTGGAGCTGTCGTTCCTTCAGGTGGGAGCATCCCACACCCCCAGGTGAAATATCTGGGAGCCTCTGTAGTTTCAAGACGTCATTAACACTATCTCTATTCCTCAAAAAATACTCCATCCTCGGTGTAGGAGCAGCTTCTCTTGACCTTTGTTGAGCAGCAGGGATGAGATAATGCTGCCTTGCTCTATTAGCTCCTTCAAAAACTATTCTGACAGAAGGAAGGGTTTGCTTTCTCACTGTTGCACTGATTATCTTTTACACAGCACTGTGCCCTTCCCTTAATTTAATTTAATCTAAAAGTAGCTTCTGAGACAGTCTCGGTGCAGGTGGCATCCTAGGAAGAAATACTTTTCCTGAGCAAACAGGGGAAGAGTCAGCAAATACTCAGCATCTCTTCTCCTGTTGCCATAAAACCGTGGCGTTCCCTGAGGTAGATTTGTGTTTGCTCCAGGCTGGGCTTTAACAGGAACACGTTTGGGATACGAAGCGGGGAAGCTTCTCACCAGCTTTTAATTGGAGTCGTTGCCTTTGCTGGGGCTGGATTCATTTCCAGGGGCTTGGGCAGGGGATAAAATACGGGGTTCGGTTGGTGCCAGTGGGGAGCGAGGCAGGTTTGCCGTGCCTCCGAGGGGCTTTTTGTGGCTCTGCCGTACGCTGGGAAAAGGAGAATTTGCTCCAGATGACACCGAGCCACGCACCGGGGCTGTGTGTATGGACGGGAATTTAACTCTGGGGCTGTCGCTGCTGAAGAAAGAAACCTGGGCCGTGATGAGGGCTTGTAAGGGGAAACCAAGCTATTCCCCCCAGAGCTGCTTTCCTCCGCCATGCCTGGTTGCCGGTGGCTTCCTGCCTGTTGTTAGTTTTTCTTTTCGAGTCCAATTTAGTTTCTGCAGGCCAGTGGCTTTTAATGATTTCCTTTGAGCCCGTGCATCCTCCGGAGCAGCCACTGGATGTGGGAACGTGCACAGCAGCATCGTTACCCCAACGATACCCTTCAGGCACCGGCGCTGGGCCCGCAGGTAAATCAGGGATGAAAATGAAGCCCAATTTTTTGATAAAAAGCTCCCAGTGCTCGGGCGTGCAGGGAGCAAACCGCCCAGAGCCCAGGTAACAGCAAATCGTGCGTGTTGTCTGAAGAGCCACGAAATTAATGAACAAGAAACCTGTTTATGCTGAAAATAAATGGCACAGTTGCTGTAGTGCTTTGAATTTCCAGTGAGGATCTGCAGAGGCAATGAGAGCCCCGGCAGCTCCAGGTCACATCTCAGAAAGCCGGCTCAGGAGATGGAGGCTCAGCTTTTTATAACGAATACGGGACCGGCCTTGCTTCCAATAAACACCTCATTTATTTTCCCCGCCTCCTCAGCCATCCAGTTCGCAAACGGCGATGCGGATGGGACAATTAGTGGCTTCGATTCGGTGCACATGCCATCGCCGGGCAGGAAACAAGCACGCCGGGCACCAACACCATCAATCTTCGTTGCAGGCATCCGCGAGTGTCTGGCACTTCAGAGACCTCCGCAAACAGCCTGCGCTTCTGCCTCCCCCCCTGGCTTTCCATCCCGATCTTGCCGCTGCTGCATTTCGGTGTGTTACACCGGGATGCTTCCCTGTGAGAGCTGGGGGAGGTTTGGGGGCTTGGTTTTTTCTCCCCAGCCTTTTTTTTTTGGGCATGGAGGAACGCGCCCACGCGGGAGGCACCGCCGCAGCGGGCGCCGGCGAGGCGAGAGCTGTCCCTTTAACCGTGCAGAGCATGTGGCTGGTTTTAGTTAGAGCTCTTTTAGCAAGTTGTCTCAGCACATCAGGGCCCCGCTTTCATCATGCCTGGCTCTTTTTTTTTTTTTTTTTTTTTTTTTTTCTTTCCCTTTTGAGTCCCAGAAGTCAGAGGCCACGGGGGGGGGGTGACAGAAAGCAGTGACCTCTGCAGAAGCGGGGGACCAGATGGCCACTCCTCTTCCTCTGAGCCTTTTTCTCCTGGCCCCAGGGCACAGATCTGTGACCTTCGCTTTAGCTGAATGCCCAGACTGTGTGACTGGGGCTTTGACATGCTCTTTAATAGGCATACATTATCCCTCCATTGCTAAAAGCCCAGAAAACTGGGTCCATTTAGACGGAATTTAAGTCAAACTGTTTGGATTGGTCTCGCTATCCCCTAGCTGCCTCCTGTTAAATTGTTGATCTTAGTGCTAATGAAGGGAAATGCACGCACGGACGGGCTGGGGAGTGTTTTATTTTCCTTTCAGCCTGCTCCTGCTTTGCAAAACCCGGTGCTGGTGACGGACGAGGAGCGTGCTCACCGTGAGCCCCCCGATGTGCCCCCCCTGGGACCCTCCCCAGCTGGTGGGGGCTGCTCTTTGCTCCCAGGTTTGGCTCTCCCATCGCTTAGTTCAACTTCTGATCAGCCAGAATTTGGGTTTGTAGCCTCTCACAGAGGCTGTAGGCACAAAGAGGGAGGTGTAAGCAGGAATATTTAAATCCTTCTCGTTCCCAGCAGTTGGTTTGGTTGCGAAGTGGGAGCCAAGCATTGCAACGTGGCAGCACCCCACGGTACCAAGCAGAGGGGCGGTGAGAATGGGCAAAATCCCCTCTGGGGAGGAGGGTTAGTGCTAGAGCAGCTGGAAATGGAGAAAAGAGAGAAAATATTTCCTTCTGCTTGAGGTAGAGGTCACCGTGCTGCTCCCCAGGACCCAGGTAACCGAGAAGTTCACCCGATATTTCTGCCTCATCCTGTAGCTGTTATTAGAGGAGGCCAGGCTCTCGTTAGAGCAATTTGCTTAATGGTAGCCGTGCTCTTCAGGAATGTCCTCAGGAGGGAGGCGAAACGTGCTGCTTTTCACCCAAAAGGACCCTCAGAGCTGCATCTTTCTGTTAATGGCCAGCAACCATCGCCACGGCCGGCCTCCAGCCTCTGCCAGGCAAGCGGATGCTGAGGAGGGGCTTCCTTAATGCCTGCCATTTCCGAAGGGTTAAGCACATGAAAGTTATTCGAGGAATTTCCTTTTTTCGGGGCAGACCTAGGGAGGTAGGTATAAGCAAAGGCCGGCGGAGCCCCGCTGGAAGTGATGGATGCAGTTCCCTTTGAAGTCCCCGGGAGCTGCACTTCCTCGCTGCACGGCTGAATTGAATCCAGAGGTCTTCGGCTGTGAATCCGTCGCCACAAAACACACTTCGGGGACATCTGCCATGCTTCAGGAGCTACCGAAGGTGGGAAGGGGAGAGCAGAAAGCCGCTGGGAAGGCCGGCGCTGAGGACGCCGGAGGTTTCGCTTGCAGCTCGTGTTCCTGCTTTCAATTAAATTAGAAAGTATTTGTGGATGAAGTGACCCATTAGTTGGGTAATAACGCCACCTTATCACGCCTGCTTATCAGTATTAGTTATGCGCTATAAAACCCGTAGCAAAGCCCTGGGGGGAATCAATTAAATTGAACTGGGCGGCGGAGCTGTTGTGGGATGCGGGGCGCGCTGGCGCACCGAACCGCTGCCGGTTTTGGGGAGCTGTCAGCATCACACGGCTTTGTTGCCTCTGCCAATTCTTCGCCGAGCAGCAGAAACAGGCCATAAATTTGCTGATTATGTGCATTTAGGCAGACGAGCTCCCTTAATGGCCTTTATGACGCTTGCAGCCGCCGGTGATGGAGTTTTTGCATCCCCGGCTCCTGATAGCGGATGGCTGCTTGCTCACGCTGTACATCCCATTAAATAAATCTGAGCCCGTGGTAAATGATCGCCGATATTAAACTGCAGAGGGAGAGATTAAGAAATGTTTTCCCTGTCTGCTTGGAAGCCTTGGGAGGGCTTTGTTCAAGCATTTTAATTATTCTTTAAAGAGGAGATAAGAAATACTTGGCGAAATGAAGTCTCGTCCGTTTTCACCGGTGTCTGAGCCGAGAAGCTCAGGTAAGGGGAACCTGATTTAATGACGTATCAAATGGAGAGCTGGGTCTCATCCGATCCCTCTTTGAAACACTGCTTGGCAGCAATCAGTGCTTGAATCAATAATTAGACCTTATAAAGTATTTAGTCCGTGGTGGCACAAGGAGCTCTGGTGACCGCTCACCTGGAGAGAGCTTCGTTTCCAGGTAAAAACTCCCAACGTAGGGATTGAATCTGCTCACACACCAGCTAGAAAAAATAAAAAGAGGGGAAAAGAGCGTTTTCTTGAGTGTTTTGGGGCTGCAGTGAAAGCAAAACCGTGGTGGTTTGCGCCATCCATTAGCGCTGTCGCCCCTGGGGCTGCGAAATGGCCGCGGGCGGCTGGGGCTCAGCTCCGAGCATCCTCCCGGTGCTTTGAACCCGAGGAGCCGTCACACCTCGAGGTCAGGCGAGGGGCCCCAGCAGCGGGCAGGGGCAGGATGTCATTTTGTCATTAGCCCGGCTTCAAAGGCGGGCAGGCGGCGGGGAAGGGGGGCGAGGAGCTGCGGGGTCGCGGGGGCCACGAGCCCCCTGGGGCAGCCTCGCTGCTCACCTGGCACCCAGCTGCTGTGGGGTGAGAGAGCCCGGGGGAGTGGGGGGCCCAAGGAGGAGGACTGGGGAGCAGCACGTGGCTGGTTTTGGGGTGCAGGGTATGCTCTGCTGAGTGCCACCGGGATGGTGGTGTTGGGAGTTGGAGCTTGAGCCGTGTAGTCCCTTGGGAGCGGTGCTGCCTGGCGGGTTAATGGGGTTCTGGGTGCATCTTGGAGGAGGTTTTGGCACGATTTTGGCTTGCTGAGGGTGCTCCCATCAGAGGCTGGTGGCAGGGCAGTGCCCTCACGTTTGTGCATCATGGCTTTAAGCTTTCCTGACTCAGCTCTGACCCCAAAAAATCAGAAGAGTGGGTTAAAAACAAGATTGCTAACACTCTCCGACCTGCCCCAACCAAAGGCGAGGGGCTCAGCGCTGGGTGTCAGCCACCAGCAGGAGCAGGGCACCACTCTGCCTGGCGAGCTCCTTCCATCCTGCAGCCCGATGGGGCTGGCGTGCTGGTAATTAGGGTGTTTGCTGCCACTTCTGGGGGCACAGCAGTGCATATTCATCAAATACATAAATTAATGCATCAAGCTCTTTGCATAAATCTGGATCTGAGCAGATGATGGGGACGGGTTGCTCCGAGAGCAGCTCTGGAAGTGATTCCCTACTAACCAAGTGGCACCAGGATCCCGTCTGCGCTCCGTGGGTGCTCCGGAGGTGGTGAGCAGGACCTCGTTTGGCTTAATTAGCACCAGAAGTGCAGGCAGGAGCGGGTTTACAGCTGGGTTTGCACAGCCAGCTCTCAGGTGGCCATCCTGTGGGCTGGGGAGGCTGATGGGTGAGGAGTTGTCCTCAGAGGGAGCGGAGCTGCCCGTGTACCAGAGGTCCCTGGTGAGTGGAAACACACAGAAGGTTTTTTTTGGGCTTGCTCTGGGTGTTGAGCTTCCAAACCAGCCCCCGGCACATCTGGTGCTACCACAAGGAAAAAGCCCAAGAGCCGTAACCCTTGCCTGCAGTAGCTTAACAATACCTCCGAGCATTGCTTCAAATACATACAGTAAGTCTGAACTAATCAAGGAACGAGTTTATGGGCTTTTTAAAGACTTTCCTGGATAAACGGAGGGCCTCATAACACGATTCCATTTCTTAATGTAAACACCGTGTTTGCCGGGGCCTCTGAAAATATTCCCAACCCTAACTGCAGGCGCTGGGGCGCGCGATGTGCGCTCCTGGCTGCCGGGAGCTCAGCCTCTCGTTATCTGCGCGCGCCGCAAATCCAATCGTGTAATGCCACCCAGATAAGGCTTGTAACGTTTCACTAATTGTTCCAACATGTAAATTGGTCCCGTGCCTACGTGTAAGGACAAAAGGAGAGCAGGGGCTGAGTTTCAGGAGTGTGTGTTACGGCCTCGAGCTGTGGGCAGGGTTTGGGGGGAGATGGGCGGCGTGGGGCTGCCGGGCGCATCGCTGGGCTGAGAGCATCACAAATCCTTTCTGTCCCTACAGCAGCTTCTTCCTGGCCTTAGGTATTATCATTTTCCTCTCCGAAGGTCTTTGTGAGGATGCTGTGCACATTCTTGGTGCTCATCCAAGGCTTGCCCTTTGAGTTGGCCACATCCTTGGCCCTTCCCGTGCTGGGGTGCCGCGGGCAGGGCTGGAGGCGCTCCCCTCTCCTTGGCACAGCATCGGGATGCCACCAAGGAGCAAGTCCTGCAGTCAGGAGGGTCCTGTCCCCCGGGAGACCCCACCTTCCCCATGCACGAGGGTCCTTGGGACCAATATGGGCGCTTGCATCGATGCTCACCAGCGTGATGTGAAGGGCTGGCAGCAGCACGCTGGGATTCGGGGCTCTTCTGCCCCTGCCAGGTTTCGGTGCTGCCGTGGTGCCGGTGACACCAGCCCTGGTTCTGGCCCCGCCGCTGGGCTTTTTGGAGGAAATTTCCCTGTAAGCATCTTAGGGTCCCAGGCATTGTGCAGGGGATGTGAATGGCTCCCTTTCAACCTTGCTTTATTCATCATCAGCAAAGCATGAAATTACAGTGGAAACGCTAATAGATTTCCGAACAACTTGGTACCTACGTGGGGGAAAGTTATTTGTTGACTAATTAGTGAGTTAATTGTTTTTATGTTTTATGGAGGTCGGGTTGCTGCTTTAACGTAGGTGGTGCGTGCTCGGCGAGGCGAGGCTCTGCTTTAATGAGGCAGCCACGGGTCCTGCCATCCTAAGGGGCTGTAGGGTGAAGTTATCTCCCCAGGAGCTCGTTCCCGGCTGTTTGCCGTGTGCCGAGCCAGGATCTGTGTCGTGATCCAAGAGCAAGGGGCTCAGAGCTTGCGTTAGACCTGTGGTCAGGTGCTTTCTTGTGGAGCCTGTAGCAAAATTTGGGGAGTTTTGGAGCTGGAGCAGTGCTGGGGGTGATGCCAGCTCAGCGCTGAGCTCTGCAAACTGGTCAGAAGCGGGGAGGAGAGGGGCTGGTGTCAGCCTGAGCCGTGCCTGGGGAGCGTGAAGCTGCTGAGGACAGGTGAGAGATTTTGGGAACCCGACCATTTTGATGACACGGACCCCATGCTCTGCTTCTCCGCCTGCTTTTTCTTGGGTTTGGAGCCAAGGGGACGGAGCTGAGCCTTAGAGCAGGGACAAATCCTGCTCAGCTTCCTGCTCCACCGCGCACGGGGCAGGCTCCTGGGCTCCCAGAACTGCTCCTGAGCTTGGAGCCCGCTAATTAAAACCACTCGTGACATGAAAAAAAAACCAAAACATTTTGCAGAGAGAAAGGAAACATCTCTCCTTGCCGGGGTTGGTGATTGACTGTAGGAATAACTCGCCCTTGGGTTTCTGCAGCATGAAATCTTTTCCCTGGCTTAATTTATGTGATTTAGAAAAAGTTTTCCTGCTCCTCAGCAGCTTTCATCCCCCCGGTTTGTCAATTTGCTGTTGTTTCCCACCCTGGATTTAGATGTCTTCAAAGATCCCGGCGGGTGGATGGAGGCAGTAGCGGGCTGGAGGGAGGCTCCTCCTGGGTGATTAAACCATCTCACATCGGATATTTTTTTCCCTTCCACGTTCCTCTCGTTCATCCTCCTAATTAGGGCTTCCCGGTAATTATCTGCCTTGGCCAACGCTGTTCTTTCTCAGTCAGCACAGCCCCAGAGCTGTGGTAGGAGGCAGGGGTTTCTCTCCTTGCTCATCCTGCATGGGGAGGGGGCTAGGTTTAGGGTCAGGGTTAGGGATAGGGTTAGACCAGTGCTAAAAAGAGACCAGTGCTAAAAAGCACCACAAAACAGGACTCAGACCAACCATAAAAACCCACCTCAGCTGCCTTTCCCCTTTCCCTGGCCGTGCCGTTGTTCGGGGCTGTCAGGGAAGGGGGCTGTAAAAGTTTTATTGAGACAGACAGACACTGCCAGCCTTGGGAAATAAGAGAAGAGGCGGCAGATAACGCTGTGCTCCTTTATTAGATCGGGAAATCATCTATAAAACAGAAGTGGAGTGGAAAGCGAGCCCCCGGGTCTGTCTGTATGGCCGAGCCAGCCTGGGCTGGAGCCCTCCACGAGGGGAGATCCCAAAAGGGGACAGAACAAGGTGATCATATCAGATATTAAAACCAGATTTTGAATCTTCTCCTGAAGCAGAGTGCTAAATCAGCCTCTTCACGGTAGGGTTTTTTTTTTTGTTTTTTTTCCCCTTTTTTCCTTTCGTGTGCTGTTCCCTGCCTGGCCCTTTTACCTGTGCTTCCATCTCTCTCTCATTTTCCATCAATTGGATCTGTAACCGTTTTGTGTTTTATTGAGCATGAAGGAGCGGTGATGCCTTTTAGATGAGCGCTGTTCTCATCTGGAGATGCTCCTTTAATAGGCGCCCCTGCTCAGCTCTCATCCCAGCAGTGCTCGGCGTTTACCGACACCTTACTTACACCAGCTTCACTTTGTGGGCGAATTAATTACGTGGAGAGGTTTTCTCCCCCTTCTCCCACCCTAACCCAAAATCTGCTCAGCTGTTGGAGGCACAGATGGATCCCCAAACGCCTTGTTGCAAGGCATCGCTGCCATCCTGGATGTTCCCTGGGCTGTGCAACAGCAGCTGGACCTGGGGATGCTGAAATGAGCCTCAATTGCAAAAAAATGTGCTTGTTTGCCCCAAAGATTGTCACAGCGATTCCCTGGAGGTCTCCGATGGTCGAGTTAGCCCAAGGGAAGCACTCGGCTGTCCCCTGGCACCGGTGAGAAGCAGGCTGCTGGTCACAGCTGTGGTTAAAGCACACGGAAAGCCAGCGAGGGAATCGTTTGCCTGCATCCTGCCGGGGTGCAAAGCAGCGTGCGGGGGCCAGCTGCGGGTGGCAGCGCTGCCGTGGGGCTGCTTTCATCCTTCTGGGCTCTTCTTCATCCACATCTGAACGAACCCCGCTGCCTCTGATCCCCTGCAGCCCTCCAAAACTGGCCATGGAGGGGAGAAACAGCCAGCTGTCCAGATTTTGCATGCTGCAGCCAGAGCTGAGTCCCTCTGGAGAGCTCTCACCTGCATCTCGTGGCACAGAAGCAGCATCGGGCACCGACCAACGCACCCAAATTTCCCCTGGATGGCACCTGGGGAGCTCGCAGAGGCACAGAGGATGCTCTGTGAGGAGGCTCTGCCCTCTGTGGTGGCCTTACAGCCTGCTGACGTGTTCAGAGCAGGGGAGGAGGCTGGAGATGAGCTCTCCAAATCCCAATTCCATGCCTGGGAAGGGTTGTGCAGCCTTCATCCCCCGAGGCTTGTTCTCTTCTCGCTCCTCGTGCAGCAGCTGGCAAGGGAAGGAGCTGGAGCTGGACCTCGTGTCCTCAGCGAGGCACTCAGCTACACCAAGAGAGATTTTTCCTCGTGAGCCAGGCTCCAGCACCCTCGTTCAGGACCACAGCGCTTCAGAAAATCGGATATTCATGGCGGTAAGTGTTCCTTTGGGATGATGACCCTGCCGAAATCAGCGGGGTGGCTCTGGGGAGAGCTATTGCCCTGCGGGACTGCGGGCTGCGAGCCTGGCCCCGACCCCTAATATCAGCATCTTCATCCCCTGCTCGGTGTGTCCCCCGTCCGTGCTCATTTCCTAGCGGATCGGCTCCAGGAAGGCGTTAGAGGAAGGTGAGTTAATTTTGAGGACGACGCCTCAACGAAGCGGTGTTCATCCAGGCTGGCCCTGCTGCTGCAGACCTTGCATCCAGCCACCTCCAGGCAGCTCGTGCATCCCTCCATCGAGCCAGGAGCAGTGAAAAGAGCCGTGCCTTCAGCTCCCCTCGTGCCCACCTCACTTTCCAAACCATCAGGGGCATCCCGTGCCCTTCTTGGCCCCGCTGGATCCACGAACGCAGCTCCGCGGCGCGCCGCAGCCCTTCCCGCACCAACTGAGAGACTCACCAGCCAAATTTCTCGCGCATCTGCCTTAATTCAGCCGCCTTAATGTGGGCATCTCAGCAGCTTGATTTCCCCCGTGGCTCTGCGAGTCAGCTGGGGCGCCGGGGCCTCCCATTAGCGGTCCTGCCCGCTGCCAGATGGCGGGTGATGGCTTGCGGAGGCTGCGGAGCTGACGTGCCCCATTGTGCCGTGACACAAAAGCCAGCCTGCCTGGATTTATTTATTTTTTATTCCCCCCCCTCCACCTCCTTCTGCTTTCATTTTCGTTCGGGGCCGTCAGCGCCCCAGCTAATTCCTGCAGCTCGCTGTTTGGTGCTTTCGTGTCGCTGCGAGGCTGCAGCCGGGGTTTTCCGCGTGGGTTCCTCCGCGAGCATCCTGTGGGCTTTGCTGCTGCCCAGCTTTCATCCCATGCCCGCACAAAATCCTTTCCTGGACGATTTGGTCTCAAACCCAAGTTATTCAGGTGCCCCAGTCTCTGCGCTGCAAGGTTTTCTTAAGATGGACTTCGTCTCCATCATGGTTATTTTGGGTGTCCTGGCAGTTTTGCAGGTCTCCAGCAGCCTGTGCCGCAGTGACACGTCTGCTCCTGCCTTTCCATCTCTCTTGTTAGCAGCAGAGGTGCCTGCTTTGGGGTGCAAGTGTTTTTTTTTCTGATGGAGATGCAGATTTGAGGAGGCAGAGGACCGACTGCCCAGGCACGGCGCAGGGAGGGCTCAGCTTCCCCGCGGGGGCTCCCAGAGGATCGGGCTTAGAGGGGTTTGGCTCTGATTTGGCTCTGATTTCCCCCGTGTGCTGCAAACACCGGGGCAAAGCTCAAGTTCAGAGCTCAAAGCCAGTAAAAATGCCCCCCTGCAGCCCCACTGGTGAGGTTTGACCTCTGCCTGCTCCCTAAAACCCACATCGTTTTTGCGATGACTTCAGCATCGCCCCAGCCCAGGCGAGCATTTCCAGGAGGAGAAACGTAAGCCCTCAACTTGTCATCCTGGGTATCCACAGGGACCCCTGCACATTGTCCCTGTTCCCTGGCACACGTTCCCATGAGTGCACACCCCATGCCCGGCCATACACCTTCACGCCGACAGCCCCACGTGGCTACGGGACCGACGCCGGCACTTGCACAGAAACCCAATCCCCGTCTCCACGGAGCTCACCGAGAGAAAAATCAGGGAAAACATCACCCCCCCACCCGCCGTGCAGCGGGGCTGATGTGCCTGGGCGAGGAACTTTCCCTTTGAGGTGGTAATGGCCTGGCCAGCAGCCAGCAGCGGCAGCCGCCGACGGAAGAGGGGGCTTCCCGAGATAAGCTATTTCCAGCCGCCGAGGCTCCTCTGAGCCTTATTTCTCTGAATAACCAGAGGGGGAAAAAAAAAGGGACGAGCTCCGCCATGGTCATGTGTCCCGCTTTCGTGGATTTGGCCTATTTTCTGCAGAATGGTTGCAATTCAGCTCGGGTCCCCCTGGCTGGCTGCCAGGAGGATGGGAAAACGCTGCTCTCACCGAGGAGCGCGCAGGAATTGATGGACACGGCTCAGCCACGGGGATGAGGTGACAGCCAACGGCTTTGGTGCTGCCAGGAGGAGAAGCAAAGCTCTGGGGGGGAAGCTGGATTTTCTCAGGTATCCCGGCAGCTGAATCCTTTCTGAATCTTCCCATCTGAGCACCTTCAGCCGGGGTCGGGCAGCGCCGTAACACAACGGCACTGCTCACCGCCAGGGATGGGAGCAGAAGGTTTCGGGTAATCACGTGCACGAGAGAAATTTGGTGGTGAAATGAGCAGAAAGGAGCCAAAAGCAGTGTTTTGTGACCTTAACTCTGTGCCCGACTCGCTCTGCAGCTGCATCTGGGTCCTTGGCTTCTCGTCTCCTCCCCGCACAGTGGATGCTGGATATTCCCCTGTGGCGGTGTGCGCAGCTCCTCTGCATCAGGCGATGGAAATCCAGCCTGTTACTCTTTTTCTGCTTTGATTTGCTGCTTCAGTCGACACGTGCACCATTCCCACCTCCATTCCAGCCCTGAGGAAAGAAGGGGAAGGTTGTCGCGCTCGGCACCGCGCATGGATGTGCTGAAAGGAACAGTGTTCTGAGGGACTTAACGTGAGTTTCCCTCGGACAGAGGAGCTGTTGTTCGGGTTACACCCTTGCAAAGGAAAGGATCCTTCTTTCTGCTGCTCTCAGACTTGGTCTGGTCTGCAGAGAGGCTTTACCCATGCCCATGCAGCTCCTCTCTGTGCCCTGCAGCTCTCCAGGATGCTGGGTGGCCTGGAGGTGCTGTGCCTGGGCGCAGTGGTGCCGTGCAGAAGAGCTGAGGATCTCTCCATGCTCTGCAGGTTTGTTTTTTTTTTTGCCAGGTGCCTCGTTGCATGCACCACAACACCTCAAGTCACCAGATTGCAGAAAAAGACTCAAGGAAATCATTTTGGAGACGCTCCCGGGGCACCCAGCACCTCCTGCAGGCTCTCATCCAGCCTCCGCTTGCTCCTGCAGCCTTCCCCGGGCAAAACTCCCCCTGTGCTTGGCCAGGAGGGGAAAAGAAGAGCGAACGAACGGCGCTGGGGCCGCTCGCTGCCGGCCCGATAAAAATGGCACCTTGCCCGAGCCTCCGATAAATCACCGGCTCCATTCGGAAAGGAGTTTTCTGCGGTAATTAATGAGCCAGTATAAAGACATTAAACGGAGGCTGTGCGGTGATAGAAAGGCTTGTCATTCACCGAGCCATCTTCCCCCATGTGAATAACCACGAGGGAACAAAGGCCAAACTCCTTATAGACTGAAGTGCGCTATCTCTGATAGCTGGGAATGAAGTAATTCGCGGGGAGCAACAAAGGCGCGGTGCAACGCATTAGTAAACTAATTACAAGAGAGCTGGTAAAAACAGATGCTGAAAATTTTAGAGCTATTATTGGAGTGATTGCCGGCAGAAAAATGGGGGCTGACGACAAAAAAAAAAAAAAAAAAAAATTAAAAAATGCATCTCATTTAAAATTCATTAGCCTGTAAATCAGGCCGGCTCCCTGTCTGCGAGCAGGGCTTGATGGCATTTCCGTGGGCAGCGGTGATGAAAAGCTTCCTGCCCTTCTCTCCAAATTCCTCCGTTGCCTCCGGAGGTGCCAAAATGCCGCGTGAGCCCCTTCCTGAGCCCCAGAATTTGGGGTCTGCAGTGCCCCGTGTGCTCTGAGGTCTGAGCGGGGCTGCTCTGACGTGCTGCAGCGGGGCAGGGCGCTGCCTGGTGCTGTTTTGCCCTCCTTGTGCCGTGCTCAGGGGGCTCGCTGCCTCTTGGGGCCAGGACAAAGCAGGATTGCTCGTCCCCACTTGGGACCAGAAAGCAGCTGGCTGTGAACAAAGTGGTCTGCGGCCAAAAGCGGCTGTGCCGGAGCCTCCTCTCCTACCATCTCCCGTCAACATTTGGGAGCGGGATGGGAAACATCATTATCGTGCAACAAATCAAAACGGTAACCATGTAATTTGTCTTAATTGTCTGTGTCGGAGCAGGGAAAACACGAGGCGCTCCGGATGGAAACCTGGCAGGAGAGAGCTGCCTGCTGGCAGCACGCTGAGCCGAGCCCAGCCAGCCTCCTGCGGGCTTGTGGGACTGCTTGCCCTTCGTCTTCTCGGTATTTCAGGGCTCCTGAGTAGGATAAATCGTAGGTATTTTGCAAATGTGCTGCAGAGGAGGGCGTGGGAGGCGGCGAGGTCCCGAAGGAGACGATGCTCGGAGCGGGGTGAGTGCCACAGGATGGAGCGGAGGCACCTTGTGGTGCTGCTGGAGGGGAGCCCAGTGCCCCACGGGGGAACCTCCTGCGTTTCTGGGGTTTGCCCTGCTCCAAAATTGACCCCGCAGAAACCCAGCAGCCCTCCGTGCTTCGTGGCTGCCCCTGGTGCCTGCCCGCGGTGCCGCTGACAGATAACCTCCGCCTGAACCGCGGGATTGCGAGCCCCATATGCAGTCCGCCCGAGCAAATTAAGAGTTGTTTATGACATTTAATACTCCCCCTTCCCTCCAGCAGCAGGGCAGCAGGACCACGGCTTTGGCTTCGCAAATGGTCGCCTCAGGACACACTAAATGCTGTCACGAGCCAGAGAGCAATTTCGGCTTGAAAAATTACCGCAATCGCGCTCCCTGATAAAGGTCTCTCCCAGCGCCGCCTCCCTCCCCGCCAGAAACTTCTTCTCTCCCCAAAACCAATTCAGGAGCGCTGAAGGGGCTGTTTATTAGGCGATTCCCCTGCAAAACAGGGTGCTGGAAGACGAATCGCCACCCTGGGCTGCCTGCCGTGCTGCTCAGTGTCACAGGTAACGCGATGGGATGACGGGAGCACTGCGTGTTCAAGGGAGCCTCGCGCGGAGCATGGAGCTGCAGCTCAGGTCATTTTGTGCGTTGTGCAAAAATTCAGGAGCCCCGCTCGCAGATATTTGCCTGCTGGTGGGCTCGAGTCACGAAGCAGTAGGGTTTTTTTTTCCCTGTTGCACGTTGCCCCCATGGGCAGCTGCTGTGCGGTGCCACGAGGCATTAGCTCACTTGTCTCCCTTTCATCCCCATCTCCAGGGCTTAGGGCAGGGGAAGAGAAGCAGGCCAGGTGGAAACTTGGTTCCTGAGCCAGAGGAGTCCGACTGATGTGGCATCAACCTCGTTTAAATGATTTCTCTCAGCTTTGATTGAGGACGAGTGAGTGTGACCACAGCAGAGAGCCGAGGATGCGAGATGCAGAAGCGCGGAGAGCCTGGACCATCCGTGCTGCAGGGGGAGAAAGGGACAGCAGAAGAGGAATGAGCATTTATTTGCAAACGTTGCAAGCAAAAGGCATGCAGCTCTGACCCTCTTTCCATCTTCATCTGCCTGGCACAGGGTGAGATGGGGCTTCCCCCCTCCGTTTTCTCTCCACGTAGACTGAGCTGCGTTCCCCCAACATCTCTGCCTGGCTTCAAACTCTCCCGAGCCGTGCAGCCTGATTTCTTTTTGAGATCTGAGGCCCGGCGAGGACAATGGAGATTTGGGATTTTCAGCCCTGTGATTAGTGGGCAGGGGCAGAGGGGGATTTACCCTTTTCTGGGAGCCGTGCAGGCTGTCCTTGAACACTTCCCTCCCTTTCCAAAGCCGAGAGAGAGAGAGAGGGGGGCGATTTTTCTTCCCTCGCCGTGTGAGCGAAGGCCCCCGCTCCTGCTACTCCTGGCGAATTAAATAGATAAATGGGCGGCGCTGTCGTTCACGCTCCACGGTGCACAAAGCAGTTTGCATTCACACCCCGGGCTGCTGGCAGCTCAGCAGCAGCCCCGCACAATGGCACCATTCGCCACGCGGGGCCGAATCGCTGCCTCCGCAGCTGGGGCGGCCACCGGGCTGCGGTGACACGGGCGGTTTCAGCATTGTTGTAAAAATGCATCTTAAAAAGAAAATAAAATAGAGAAGATCAAGTGGTTTTTTTCTCTTTAGGGTTTAGAGAAGCATTTCTGTTTGAGAGCAGGGCACGGAGAGGGCAGGATGGGGTTTGTGGTGTCCATATTCCCCCTTTCTTTTCTGCCAGCTCCTTTTTCCAGGCAAATCCTCAATTTTCAGAGTGTGGAGAGGAGCACGTGAAGTGACCTCTGTCTGCTAAGTCTTCTCCTGCCGACTTTCTTGAAAAAACTCCCCAGCAGGTCGCTAGCTTAGTGGTGGAGGTGTCCTAAGATGAGAGGGGATGGGAGATGAGATCCCCCTGCTCGCTTTGGGGCTGCAGTCTCTCTGGGGAAGGAGCTGCGGTGCCAAGCAGGACGGGTTTTTAATAAATCTCGTGGATCCAGCCAAGGGCTGCTTCTGCCGGAGCTGTGAGCCTGATGGGAGAACAGCTCGGGTCTGGGTTTAACTGGAGGAGTGGCTCCTTGCGTTTTAAAAACAACCCGGACTGCTGCCAGCCCACGCAGAAATTCAGTTTTTATTCGCAAGTTGGAGATTTTAGCATGAAAATCAGCAGCTGTACCAGGATAAACCATCGGGATGGAGCCGCTCCTGGGAGGGGAGGGCTCTGCCTGTGGCTTTTCTCTCTCCCTGGGCCAGCCACGTGCCTCCCAGGCTTCGTCTCCATCAGCTGTAACGGAGCTAACGAAGCCTGCCCTCCTCGGCAGGAGCATCTGGGAGCCCAGGTACTGCGGCCGTGTCCCCGTTAAACTCTCTTGTTGCCCGCACTGCGTTAACTCAGAGGCATTTTAACCACGTGCTCCATTAGAAGAGGCCTGAATTTAACAGGCTGGAGGCAAAAAAGTGAAGAAGGGGTCTTTGCTTGCGGGCTGTGCGGTGGTGAGGATGCTCAGCACCTCCCCAGCATCCTCCTGTATCGCAGCCAGCTGGGGCATCCCTTTCCCCACAAGTAATTTGGAAGCAGAAAGCAAAGTGCTGCAAAACTCACCAGGCTTCCCCGGTACTCTCCTACCACCGTGCTCGGCACCGAACCTTTTAAGTCTTCTTCCTCCCCTTGCGCCTGCACTTGATGATAATGTTTGCGTTTTAATGATTCCGGCAGGCCTGGGATTTGCTTTGACACACCAAGATAATGTTTTCTTTTTCTATATCAGATCTAGGTCAATCTCTGGCTTAGCACTAATGCTGCGCCGAGCGAGAAAGGATTGGCCGCTAATGGTTTCAATTTAGTTTTTCGTGGAGTAAAGGAAATTTCACTCAATACCTGTTTTCGTTTTTATTCCGTTGGCCTTTCCGTGGCATCCGTTAGGCTGGGGAGCTGTTTGCTCTTTGATTAGAGACCCAGCAAAGCTGTTTGCCTGAAGAAATCTGCTCGGAATATGGATGAGGATGGACGCTCACCTGCGTGGTGCGCGCGTGGGGACTGCGTGGTGGTGAAGGTGAGGCAGTGGGACACCCGTGGGCTTCTCTCTGGGGAGGAGAACCAGCCACCCAGCCCCATCCTAACCAATTTCCTCTGTGGTTTGAGATGGGAGAAGTGGTAAAAGTGGTAAAAAGCAGCTCATCTGCCTCGCGCTGCAGAGCTGCCCAGCTGGCATCGCTGCTCAACGTCTCAAGGAGAAGGTGCACCCATGCGAGCGATGTGGGAGGGCTCCTATAACCATCCCCAGCTGCTGCAAGCCTTCTCCTGTCAGGTTTGCTTTTTTCTCTCCCTGCTCCGTGCCAGTCTGGGTGTGCCACAGCCAAAATCCAGCTGCGGTGGCAGCAGAAGCACTGAGACAGCGCGGCTCGGAGCTCCAGCAGCATGGATTCAGGTCTGATCTCAGGGCTTGCCGACACCTGGAGCTGTAAGAGGGCAATTTAATGCAACAGGGTGACAGACACCTTGTGTGAGGATGGTACAGAGGGAGCTGGGGCAGCACCAGTTCCTCCACTGCCACGTGGCTGCTGGATGAGCAGAGCGATGGGCAACGCAGGCAGGTGGAGCAGAGGCTGCCTCCCCGCTTAGGAGCTCACGGGGGCGAGGGGCTGCTGTGGTTGCGTGTATTTATTTTTAAAATGATTCTGGCCATTAGCACAGAGATTAGATGCGGCTCCCTGGCTGCTGGCCAGCCCCACCGGGCTGGTGTGGGCTGAAACAAGAGCACCCAGCTAAAAACAGGAGCCCCGGCGTTTTCTGCTGGAAGACGAGTGCCAAACGGGAGCGAGCACTCCTGGATGGGTTTGTTGCAGTCAGCTGCAGCTCGTGTAAAAATCTTACGGGGATCAGCAGAGATTGAGACCCTCTGAGCATTGCCCTGCCGTGCTCCTGTCCCTCTCCCCTTCTCCTCCCATGATTTATGTCCTGGCTGAGCGCGGTGCCCAGGTAATCGCTCGCCTTCAACTTTTGGCGCTGCTTTACAGGAGGTGCCACGAAAGCCTTTGTCTGTGCAACTGTAAATAAACTCGTAAAGCCGTGTTAAAAATAGCGTTTTGTAGCTCGGCGCATGAATATTTAATGCATCTTCTGCAAACCAGCTGGTCTTGGCAAGGGTCACAGTGTTTCCTAGGCGTTTAACATAAAACTGTGCTTCAAAGCCACATTATAGGGTCGTTGAAGAGTAATATTTTACTTAACATCCTCATAACTGAATTATTTATAACTGGCCATGTTTTATTCATGATAAATATTAATACTGGTGTCTTTAAGAGGAGAGGTTATCGCTGCAGTTTTACCTAGAAGAGGTGATATTATGGAAAGAAAGGGGCGGCGATGAATTCTGCAGCCGGCAGAGCAGCGTCTGTGCTGGGGCTGCTCTCATTCACACCTCCCTCTTCTTATCAGCCCTGTCAGCCACCAAAAAACCTCGGCGCTGAGCATCTGGACCTTTGAAAGGAATTTTCCTGCAGGCGTCTGAATCCCAGCTTTTTTCTTTTTTTTTTTTTTTTTCCCTTTTCCTTTATTAACGAGCTTTGTGCCACTCTCGTTAATTCTAGGATTTGTTTCTTGGTGAGAGCCCATCAGCTTTGGGCTCAGGATGCTCGCCCTGACCTGGACCTCCGAGGGGCAGCCTTGATGTATTCTGCAGCTCCCTCGAGCCCCCGTGCCGTGGGGACCCCCGGCCACCCCACGGCTTTCAGCAGCCCCCGTTAATTTGGCGAGGGGATTGCCTGGTTTGGGGGCTGCCTTTGGGCTCGAGCTTGCATGGCTGGGTGCTCTGGGCCACGAACAGTCCCATTTCCAGGCTGAATCTGTAAAACCAGGGTAAATTGCCATTGCTCTGCCCCTTACCGGAGGGAATATTGCGTTCCCTTTCATCCTGGGAAAGTCAGATAGGTTTGTGCTCGGTCTTTTCGCCTTGTGCTGCCTCGTGCACCCCTGGCAGCCTGCCTGGAGCATGGCGCAGGGCTCTGCCAACCCAAAAACCCCAACGTGGGACCGTGGGCACGTTTTTAGAGCTGCAAACCCTTCCCAACCCCACGGCCGTGCCGAGGCTTCGCTGCGCCTTGTGCCATCAGCTTAACAAACCCGTGGCAAGCGGGCTGGGAGCGCCGGGTCGAGGAGCAGCGCGGGTTAATGCACCACATATTTAATGTATGATTGCTAATGGCCCCCTCCCAGCTGCCCGAGCCCGACTGGAGCTTGCAGCTGAGTGATTCAGCTGCCCTGACACACACGCAGCTTGTCCCGAAGCCCAGGTACATTCATTACTCCTGGCGTGTGTAAAAGGGGACGAGGCTTTCTCGCTGGGGAGAGGCATCATCGGGCTGGGCTGGCGGAGCAGGGGGGCTCTCTTGGAGTTTATTTTATATGATAATGCGAGAGATCTTCCCGAGGATGCGGCGCTGTAAATGAATCACGAGCTAAATAACCACCAGGATGTTTATTAGCCTCGAATATGTTTATTGCCGAGTCAACAGGCAGCACCTTCCAATTAATTAATAGTAATAATTACTGTATTATTTATGGAGCTCTACCAGCGTGCCAGAGCCTTTCTGCACGGTGCTCACAGCTGCGGCTGTGCTGAAACGGGTTCACTTTGTGTTTTTTTCTGTGCTCAGCTCTGTGTTCACCCTGAGTGGGGTTTATCCTTTACCAGGGGGGTGGTCCCAGCCCCAAAAGCTGCGGTGGGCTGAGCTGCTGAGCTCTGGCAGCCCGCTTGTGGTGCTGCTGGCAGCCTGGTGCTCTGCAGCGTGGAGATGTGACCATGACTTCCATCATGCTGCAGGCAGGGCATGCGGTGAGCCGAGCAGAGATGGGGATCAAGTGCAAACAGCCTGCTCTTCTGCCGGGGCGGGTGCCTGAGGGTCCCATTTCCCAGCTCTGGGAAACTTCCTCGGTCCTGCGAGGTTGCTGCCGATGGCTCTCCTTTCACACCTGACCCGTTTTGTCTCTCTCTGTGTCTTCCAGCCATGTCCGACTTCCACGTCCACCCGCAGAACGCGGTGGTGGAGGAAGGGGGCGTCGCGAGGTTCCAGTGCCAGATCCACGGCCTGCCCGAGCCCGTCATCCTCTGGCACAAGAACCGCATGCCGGTCAACACGGACAACGAGAGGTAGGACATGCCCAAAGCACGTGCTGCTGTCCTTTCCCTGGGCAGAATTACCCTCAGGGGTCTTCTACGACATGACTGACCTGGGCTGAGACTCTTGGCCAACATTTCTGTCATGGAAGACTTTAGGTGAATGTTATGGGTTGTGAGGGCTCCTTCTGGCCATGCAGAAAGGCTGCGTTTCCCAAGAGAGCTAAATAAACCCTATTAGATGATTTTGGAAGGGGTAGAAGCTTTCAGTGACCTCCCCCAAGAGGAGGCAGCCCTCCTCCAGGTTGCCCCCCCAGCCTGAAGAGCCCCCACAGCAGTCCTAGGAGACCCTGGAGCGACTCCGGCACCCTTCATCCCTCTGTGACTCCCTTTTGAGCACCTCTTCCCACACCACAACCACAACACGGCCTTGCAAGTGGCTCCCAAAACTGAACTACACCACGACCACCAGACCTTCCTTCCCGGGTGAGCTCCCTGAATGGGTTACAGCAGGGAGGCTCCGCGGAGAGCATCCTTCCCTACAGTGTCCTGCAGCGAAGCCCCAGCCGCCCCCTTTCCGCAGCCGAGGCCTGGGGCGGCACGTCCTCGCTTCCTGTGTTTGACAGCCTGCTCCCTCCACGTCGGAAACCTCACCGGGCCACGGTTTGATCCTCCGAGCAGGGTACAGGTGGCAGGAAGCCCGTGCTCCGTGCCGGCAGCCTCCGGCGGGCCCAGCTGCAGCTCGGGGGCCGCACGAAAGCGATGGCAGGAGACCAGGTCGCAGCGCGCCCCCATCGCCCGCTGGTGTCTGCCCGTTGGGGATAAGCGAGAGCAGGAAGCCGTAAATATTTTCCTGGAAGCCCCTATTCTTGAAACAGAACCCGCTGGGGTTCTTCGGAGGCAGGAGAAAAACGTGAGGCTTGGAACAATGCCTGACCTTCTCAGCGTCACGGTGAACTTAGGGTAGGAAGGCCCAAGAGGCCCAGCCTCACGGTGGAAAACTGCAACTGGCAGGTTTTGTTTTTCCCCGTGTTTTTCGTCTGAGCTTTTTTTAGCCCAGCACAAGGTTAATTCGTCAAACTCGGTCTCCTCTCAAGGCTCCTCAGTCACACGAGTGCTGAGCCGGGGATGTGGCAGAGCAGGGCAGCTGGTACCAGGTGGTATCAGCAGGAGTAAAGGGTGTGGAATTGAGCCTGAGACCAAGACCAAGGAGGAAGAGCCGGATAACCCCAAGCTGTGCCCATCCCACTGCATCTTCTCTGGGGCCAGGAGCTCACCCAAGCCCTCATGGACACGGTCTAGGAGCAGCTTTCCTAGTTTTCAGTGTCCTGATTTTGAACAGGCTTTCTGCAGGAGTAAACTTGTAGTGAAAGGGTTTTATTGTTAGCTCAGTGGATTAATCTCTGCCACCAGCGGGCCTGGGTGATGAGGGTTGCTCCTCCAACTGAATTGGATTTCTGCATTAATCACGCCCGGTGCATTTCTGCGTATGAAGTGTGGATAAATTTGTATGCCGAGCCTTGCACTCGGAGGCTCTGAAGGCAGAATAATAGCTTTGGAATTGAATCTTCTAATGCTGTGGGCAGATTGTTAACAAAAATGAAGGCTTCTTGTGGTATAATTCATCCAAAACAACGGGCGTTTTAAAGTCCCGGAGAGATTGCAATCAACTTGGGGACGTGTAAGGCTGATTGCTGTCACGCTGCCACCGACACCGCGCGTTTGGCACCCGGCGCAGGGAGCAGGTTATGGGCACTTAACCATATGCTGATCTGGAGCAAGGTATTCTTCATCTTCCCGACGGAAATGGATTATTAACTCATCACGGCGGAACGACAGAGCACCGAGCCATTGAAACACGCAGTTGCCAAGCAACCCGTAATGTATGGACACGTATAGATGTGTGTGTGTGCACGTGTGCTCTAAGTGAGTCTGGTTTGTATATACAAAATATTTATATTGATGTATGCCCACACAATATCTGTTTTAAAGACACTTTTCCGTGCATTCGAGGTTTTGATGCTGCTTGGGTTTGAGTCCTGTGTTGGACCTGGAGCACACAGTTCCCCCGTGCTTGTCCATAGACTCACGTGTCAGCTGTCTTCACACGAAAATGCACTTCCAAAGCTTTTTTCCAAAGCTTTTCCACGAGTTAAATAAGAAGCAGCTACTTCGTAGCCTTCCATCGAAAGCCATCCTTTCCCAAGGATGCATCAGAAGATGAAAAAAGGAATGTAACCTCCGTAAAAGAAGAGCAGAGGCTCAAATATCCAAAAAGCAAACAACCAAAAAGCAAACATGCTGGGGTCTGCATCATCTGGGTGGTAGCAGCTTTTCAGCTGCTTTGTCATCAGCTTGCTTTCCCATCGTGTCCCGCCTTGCAAGTCTTCATTTCTGCTTTTCTCTTCCCGCAGGTACACGCTGCTTCCCAAGGGGGTTCTCCAAATCACGGGGCTGAGGGCAGAGGACAGCGGGATTTTTCACTGCGTCGCTACCAATATTGCTAACGTGAAGTTCAGCCGGGAGGCCAGGCTCACTGTGTCAGGTCAGTACCAGCCCTGACTGCCTTTCCCTCCTCCTGCTGCTCTTCTGGACCAGGACAGTTTAGCTTTGGGCTAATCACACCGAGAAAAGTTCCTCTGTCCAGCAATAGCACGTTCCTCGCGCTGTATTGTTATTAGTTCCTGCCACATCGGTCCATTTAATAGCAGAGAAATTCATCTCTTTGCCTCTAAATTAGTGCCAGTTTCTGGGGAGAGGGAGGACGGTGTGAACATGAGTTACAGCAGCTTTGCTTTAAATAAATTCTTTAGGAAATGCGGAAGATGCATCATCTCCTTATGAGACCTGCCCGCTCTGGAAGTAATTGCAGCACATGGGGTGATCAATTATTTATCTAATCGGGGAGTTATGTTCCATAGGCCGTGAGCATTACCCTGCAGCCAAAGTGGGCTCACCTTTCTTTGGAAGATGAGGAGGAGAAACCCTGAGCACCCCAGGCTGGATTTGGGCTTGGTTCTCCGTCCGTGTTCCAAGTTATTGGCTGAAAACAGGTTTTCACCTCGGAAAGCTCCAGCTGAAGAAGTAGCAGTACCTTTTAGTCCCTCTCCAGAAACAGGTCCCAAGCCACGTACCTCCTGGTTTTTAGTGTGCTGTGCAAGCAAAGCAAAGCATTTCACACCCACGCTTTGTTTGTGTACAAGTTAGATGGGTTTGGGAGAGCACGCACGGACCCTTTGCATGCAGCCAAGGGTCCTCCTCCTGAGCTGTGCCAGGCTGGCCTCTGCTAAATGGAGAAAAAACGTGTGAAACAGGGGAAGCCGAGGAAAAAACGATGCTGTGCACATCGCCTGGTGGGGAAAGCAAGCAGCTTAGCTGGCTCTGAAAGACCTGGGAGCTCCTGCTGCCTGTTAGCTTGCTGTTCTCTTGATCTATGTGAACAGTAGCCACATGCTGGGGGGGAACGTGCAGTGAGTTACCGACGTGCTGAAGTTCTTTGTGTCAGTTTTCTGCTCTGAGTTATTGTTCCTGGCGGGGCAAAAAGTGCTGGTTGTTGTCAGCTGACCATCCCTCATCCCGAGTGGATATTTTCCAGGTTTCCTGTCTGTGCAGTGCTTGTGGTTTTTCTCTTCCTTAAGGCAGTCGGGCAATGAATACGGGCACGGTGTGTAAGTGTGTAAGTGTCTGAAGGGCTTGGACCGTGCTTCAGTCACTGCGTGTGAGCAGAGCTGCAGGAACCACACACTTGCACGCTCTCAACCTGTTGCAAACACCTTACCCTCTTCAGACGAGGGTTCCCTGGCTGGGACAGCAACCTGAGCAGTTGTTTGACCTGCAGAAAGCCTCCCTGGGGTGGGAGAGGAGGAGGAGGAGGCTGACTGCTGCAGGGGAGGAAGGAGCCTGCCCGCGGCACTTCCCTCCCTCTCCCAGCACAGATCTGTCTTCCAGCCCTACTGATTGATTATTTTCAAGTGCCTGCTTAGCGGAGCTGCTCCCAGGGGGCTGCCTGCCTCTCTGCACTGACACCTTTTCAGCACGAGCCGCGTCTCTCTCTGCTGCTGTCCTTTTGATCAAGATCTAACAGCCCGTGCCAGCGATGCTCCCATCCCTCCTAGAGTGCCTGACGGTGCCGGGGACCTCCCCACCCTCACCAGGATTGCTGCTGGCAGAGCCCCCGGGGACTGCCTGCATCATTAGAGGCTTTTTCCCTTTCGAAATAAATCCCCCCCCAGCTTGCCCAAACCCCTGTCGTGCTCCTCCAGCAGCACCTGCCTACTGAAAACCCCTCGTTTTCTCACTCCTCCCTTCCTGCCCCTGCACCAAAGAGTGTCCTGGTAGGAGAAGGAAACCTCCCCAATGCTCAGGGGGCAGCTGCATCCTTCCTGGGTCACCGTCCCTTCTGGGGACCTGCAGGAGCTGCCACTGCCACCAGCATCGGGCTCGGCAGCGGTGGAAATGCAGGTCCCAGGGATGGACAAGGTTTGCCCAAACTCAGGGAGCTGATCCCACACCCAGGAACCCGCCTGCATATTGAGGAGCGTAAATCAAAGCGCGTGATTTTTGTTGTTGGCCAAACAGGGAGTTTTATAAATCCTGCTCTGCTCCCAGCTCCCGTCTGCCGATCTTCTTGGGTGACCTTGGGCATTTCATTTCATTTTTCAGCGTTTTGAAATACTGCAATCAGTGTATAATACGATGATAATATCGTGTTATTCTAAGCGTGGACGTTTACCATTGTGATACAGAACAATAAATTTACATGGCTTTTAGAGGCACGCCGAGGTACCGAGGGGGGAGGTATTGTTTTTCAGATCCCTTGGGGTTAAGCAGCCGGTCATATGAATTTATTGTGCATTCTGCTTCTCATCAAAAAATCTGCATTTTATGGCTCGCGGTGAAATGCGTTCGGCGAGAGTCAGCTCTTAAGTCACGCCGACACGGTGATTTTTCTTGGATTTTGCCCATTTTAGACGCAGCCTCGGGGTGGCTTTGTCGCTCCCCGAGCAGCCCCCGGAGGGCTGGTTAACCAGCGAGCCGCTCGGATCCGTGCTGTGTGATCCTCCTGCTGCCACCTTCGTTTCAGCCCCTGAGGTGCTGCGAGAGGGTGATGTTAAAAAGCATGGGGAGAGCCCTCGCAGGTCGTTTTTGGGGCATCGATTTGCTTTTTAACAAGCTTTTGGGAACGTCGATGTCCAGGAGGCGGTGCGGGGTGGACCCTACAGCGAAGCCCTGCTGGTGGCAGGGCTCTGCTCCAGCCTCCCCCGTGCCCCAGTCTTGCTCAGGGGAGAAGAGCAGCCCAAGTATTCCTCTCTGCAGGTGCACGGAGCATTTTTTTGCCAGCAGCAGCTGTCAGATTGTTTAAATTCCTTAAACACTGCTTGACCTCGGCATTTCTGGCGTGCAACCCAGATCTCATCAGCAAGGGAGAGCATAAAGGGAGAAGGCTAATGCAGAGGTTGTTGTCTCCTGCTGAGGGAGAACTGAGAATATCTCATTTTCCTCTGCTTCTGCTCCCCAAAAACAGGAGTGGAGGCCAAAGGGAGCTTTGGCCCAGGGGTAAGGCGCTTTCTGGTGGCCCAGGAGATGCAGGTTCAGCTGTGCTGTACCTGACACGGGATGATAGTTTGGTCCTTGCAGTCTCCTTTTGTCCGGTGAAATGTGGTTGTCTAGTTTCCAGTGTCCTCGTGCCAGAGCTTTATTTTTATGGGTTTATTTTATGGGTCCGTGCATCATCTTGTGTGACGGGTTTCAATCTCGGCTGCTGCCTGTTGGTGCTACCGTAGTGCAAATAAACAATTTCCGGAGTTTCCTCTCAAAAAGATCCCCAGCAGGAGACAGAGACTGCCACCTGCACTTCCCTCTGTGTCCCAGGGCAGGGTTTTTGGAGCAAATGACACCAGCAGCAACAGAGGAGGCTTGCACGGAGGTAAATTTATGCATTATGGAGCACACAGATTAATTAGCAAACCGAGATGCTGGAAGGTGAAGCAGCTCTTTCATTTATTTGCATAATGTCTGTGTAAGTCTGCACAAGCTGTCCTGTAGCTTGTGTCCTCCCTGCAAACCACATCCAACCTGCAGGTCTGCTCACTGCAGCTCGCAGCAAGGTTTCTTCCCTGTGCTGCCCTGTACGTGGGTGCTACGAGCAGTGCCTGGGGCTGGGTGTGGCTGAATTTTCCCCAGAAATAGCAGCACACACTTAAAACACATTCAGCAAATGCAACAGCCTCCCAAATACCGTGCTCCCTCTGTTTCACATGGGTCTCAGATTTATTGGGGATTACACCAAACATCTTATCGTTACCCAGAGGATGAGCAAAGCCCTCTGTGGCTCCATTCAACAAGAGAGGATGTCCCGAGGCCCCAGGGATGCCTTCTAACAGTGATGCTGTCCTTGCAGGCTCCCACTCCACTGTTTACAAGGACCCCATGATTCTCGTCGGACCGGAGAACCTGACGCTGACGGTGCACCAGACTGCAGTGCTGGAGTGCATCGCCACCGGCAATCCCCGGCCCATCGTCTCCTGGAGCCGCCTGGGTAAGCCCGAGGATTCCTTCCTCCTCTCCATCGCCACCACGGAGGAAATTGGTGATGCCAGGGACTGTCCCACGCAACAAGTGATCCACCCTTTCCCTTCCTACGGGGATTAATTGTAGGCTGGAAGTGCTTTTTATCGTGTCTGCGCTCAGTTTTTTTCTCCCTGCCGAGATCGTGTGTTTAGCGGTTAGAGAAGTGGGCTGGTTAAACCCGTAGATGTTTCCTGAAAGGTGATAATTTTAGCGTTCCCTGAGTGACAGCGTCTTCTTCAGCTGCATCAAAAACATCACCACTGTTGGCCCAGAGAAGCAGAAGCGCACACAAACACGTCTTCCACGTGAAACAGACTTGAAAGAAACTCTCTGCCTGTTCAGGGAGTTGGAAAAAATCTTAGGGGGCAGAGAGAGCTTAAGGTGGCGTGTCTGAAGCTCTGAAAATACAGATGCTTGCTGCTGGGGTCAGTGATGGTTTTTAATCAGCATGGAAACCAGAGCCAGGGTCTGATGGCATCACACAAGCAAAGTGCAGTTTCTCCCTGTCCAAAAGCAAGGGCTCTTTTAGGCTTATACCGTGATAGTAGCTCAGAAAATACTTTGTGCGGAGCAACACTTCCACTTCCCAACAGAAATCCGCGCCGAGCGAAGAGCTGACGGCTTTTCATTTATCTTCTGGAGCTCGTAACCGTGTGAGCACACTGTGGGGTTGGGCTCAGTTAGCATTTCCCAAGCCCTGGTGCTCTGCGGGGTCACGTTGTTTTTCGAAGCTAATCTCCCCGAGTCACCCGAGGTGGCTGTGAAGCACGAGCAGGGATAATCCTGCCCCATAAAGCAGCGCTGGGTGCAGGGCTTTGCCCCCGTGGCTCTCCAAGGGCCGTGCTAATGGAGTCTGGCCTGGCTCATGGGATGGTGACTTCCCACTCAGAGCCATCTGCAGGGGACAAGGACACGCATCCAGCAGCACTCACACCATTTCTCCGTGCCTCCCCTCCAGCTTGCTTCCTCTGGTGGCTTATAAAATCAACTTGTGTCTGCTACCTTCTTATTTTTCCTCCAGAGCCATAACCATCAGATTGATGCTGTTTTAAAAATTCCCCAGACGAGCTGTATCACTGTTTTGGCTCTCTTGGACACAAGGCAGCTCTACGTTAGAGCTCAACTATAATAAACTACGTTATAATTGCCTTAATTATAAGTGCTTATTACCTTCTTCAAAACACTTGTCTCTAAAGAGCAGTGCAGTAATGAAGATGTAATAACTTCGTGCTATGTTTGCCTGGATGGCGTGGGCTCAGCATTGCCTTCCACCAAAAATAAATACCCTCCCCACGTGGCCTTGCAGCAAAGCAGCAGATTTAGAGCTCCGAAGTGGCAAAGAGACCCCGTTATTTTCCCTCCCCTTCAGCGTGAAGGTTTCCTGCCCAAAGAATCACACGGTCTTGTTTCTTATTACACCAATCTGACCAGTGATGGGGCTTACAGGCTCTCAGATGAGTTTGTGGGCCTGTCACCTCTTGGTAGTGATTTCAGAAGCCGTGTCTGTGTCATCTGGAGGTGGGAGAGGGGTTATGTTGGACAGGGAGGTTCTCTGAGCATCTGTCTTCCACAGGTAGGTAGGTTCCTCCCGTGTGAGGGTCTCCTTCATCAGGTTCTTCTGGCAGACTTGGTTCAGCTTAAATAACCAATTTTATTTTTTTTCCCAATGTAATTTTCCAACTTACCTTGCAAAAAAGCCTTCATCCACTCCAAGAAATAATAAAATCCATGGCCACAAAGACTTAAAGAGGCACAATAATTAAAATGTAAAGCTCACTTCTATGTGAACATCTCTCTTGCTTGCTCGAGGGAAACCTCAACCACGGTGTTGCCATTACACCAGGTCTGTGTACAGGGCTTGTTGCCATTTTGGAGTATCTGTTTGAACCCTTTCGCTCACAGTTTTGACGTTGTGGCATTTCTTCCATCAGAAAGGAGCAAAGAACAATTTTGCTTTTTCAGCTTTCAGTTGCAAGGGAAAGCAACATTTGCACTTTTTGCTTTGGCTTTGCGAAAACCTGGCGGGTTTTCAGGGGGAGAGGCAGTTATATTTTGCTTAAAGGAAATCATTCCAATTCTGGGCCGGTTTTTGAGTGTCACGCAATCAATTTTGAATTTAATTTCCTTGGGAATATGTTGTAGCCCCTGACCACAAACAGAATTCCTGTGTCTCGCAGCGCATGAAATGTCAACATTCATTAGGGAGCAGGCTCTGAGAGAAACGTAAAATCATTAAGGGTTTGTTCAGGGGAGATAGGGCTTTTCCTTTCAGAGCTACGCACTTCAGGCAGGGACCTGTATGCGTGCACAAATGAATATCCCGGGCACTTACTGCAAAGCCTTTTGAATGAATGACGATTTTAATGTATCCTTACCCTTTAAGTGACAGGCCACTGAGCTGGCCTCCATAAAAGGTACCAGGGCAGAATAATACACTATTTAGAGAGATATAGAAAAGTGAGGCGAAAAAGAAAAGACAGTGATTATCTGATAGCGTTATACAGAAGTTGTCAGAAAGGGTCGCACAATGGGAAGGAAATTACTAAAGAGGGAGCCATTCAAAAAGTAAACCGTGCAACAATTGCAGGAGCCAATTAATTGGTAACTTATTGGACACAGAAGCTTGCAATAGATGGCTGACTGGTTGACAGGAGCGCCGTTCCTGTAAGTGTTTAGAAATAATAGAGTAAATTTCACCACTTCACATCCTGAATAGTCAACTGTTGCAATGTACTCTAAATATGCTAATCCGCCGTGCCCGGTGTCGGACAGAGCAGGAGACCCATGCGTCTCAAAAGTGGAAGGCTACTATGGCACAATACAAAGAATTCACAAAAGACCTAAATGATCAACATTAGAAAGTTGTTACTTTCTTTCTGCTCGCTCCTTCCAAAAGAAAGGCGTTGGTGTTGTTGCATATTCATATCGCCCGGCACGTTTTCTCGGGGCCCCGTAATTGGTGCCGCTGTGCCAATCACCGGCTGAGCAGGCGGAGAGCGGGCTCCATAAAGCATCACATACACCTAGGAAAAGAAATAACGGGGCTCCCAAGCCCCAGATTTCACCCCAACGGGAAATCTGGAGACCTCTGCTTGTTCAGAGCTGGGTGTTATTTGGGAGCATGTCCCACTTGGAGAACAGTCTGATTTATTAATCAGTCACCGGCGGCTCTTCACAACCAGCTGAACCTTCATTCCTCTTCAGCTGGGGACTGAGATGATCTGGCAGATATTTCTCCCTAAACTGGCTTGTTCTCAGGCCTCCAATCTTCTGCTTTTGACTTCATAAAAAGGAGAAGATCATAGTAAGTGAGCAAGTTGCAAGCCTGCATGGGTCCAGAGAGCTTCGGGGACTGAGCAGCAGGGTTAGCTTTTGCAGCCTTTTGGATCTCCACCATGGACTTGGTGATGGAAAGCAGTGCCAGAAAGGTGGGTTTGTGGGGTCTGAATCCCTTGATCCAAGCCACTCAGTCCTTCCTGTAAGCAAAACAGGGTTAAAAAGTGCAGATGTTTCTCTAGAAACCCTTTCCAGGATTTATTGGAAAGCAGCAATGGAGCGAGAAGCCTGTGGGCTGATCTGGCACAGTGATCCTGTCCGGCTGCTGGAGGTGGTCATGCTCCCCAAATCAGATGGCAGTCCCCTTGGGATTTCTGAGCACAGAGGGCTTTGTTCTTCAGGGAAATGAAAGATGCTTGGCTGACAGGAGACGTTTCTTCAGAGCATCACCCCCGTAATTAATAGTTGGAGCTGGAGAGACAACTGAGGATGTACAGGTATTCGGCCTGTGCAGAGTACCTGCTGCAGGCTGGGTCTTTTGTGCTTAAATTATGTAGCACATTGTAAATAGTACAGTAAATCTGCTGACATTCAAGTCACATTTCTGTGGTATTTCTTAAGGCAACGATGTGATGGAGCATCCAGGTGGGGACACTTCCCATCTTTCACTGATCCTGTCCCTCCCTCGAGAGGGAGATTTGATTTTTACACCTATTGTAAATACGGACTTGCTAAAGGTCTGACTTAAGAGATGAAATCAAGTTCAATTTGAATTTAATTCAGGCCTCTTTACACTTCAGTTCAAATGATGTTTGAAGGAAATGGTTCCTTCTTATTGCTCATTAAATGCGGGACAGGTCATGTTTTACTGTCCTTTTTATGACCGAGCCATTTACTGCTGCAGTGGCTTGGCCAGCTATGTGATCGTTTAATCATTTAATGACATTGTTTTTCTCTCTCTAGAAGACCCAAGCATTTTTCTTTGCAATGCAAATAATGAAGTGATCTGGCATTGCCTGCCTAATGAAGCAAGGAATCCTTCAAGTCTAAAAATTTCCTGAAAAACAATGCAGAGAGCGTGGCAGGAGAAGTGTTGATGGAGTGCAGGGTAGCTTTCAGTCCCCATTTTGCCCGTGTTTCCTAGCACAATGCTGCAAACACCTTCTGTTGCAAAACCACAACTTTGTTTCTCACAGTCTGGAGAGCCAGGTCCATTTTTGGGTACAGCAGGAGCTCTGAAAGAAATCCTTGGGGATAACGGGGTGGCTTTTTTCCTTTTACCAAGCCCAACTTTGAAGCGTCTCTGCTGCTGCTGGGGAGCACACGTGTGGCAGTCCCTTGGGATGTTCAGATGGGGCAATCACTAAGGCTGGTTCTTGCCTCTCCATTTCTGTGAGCTCCTTAAACTCTTCCCTGAGCCAATGTGGGAGAGGAACTGAATTGCTGCTTCCCAGCTGATGAACGTGTGCTCTCCTTAACTGCTCCTCCAGCAAAAGTGCTCCCTGCCCTGCCCCTCTGCTCAGACACCCTGACACATGCTAGGATTGATTTAGAGCTGCCTTTGTCAGGCAGTGTCTTAAAACACAAACCAATGAAACAATAAAAAGCAATAGCCTGATACTAATGAAACACATTGTAATTAGAGCTGGCTGGGAATTCTCCAGTGAAAAGAGGCTTTGATGGAAAAAGGCGAATTCTCTGATACTGCTATTTCATGGTAAGCACTTCAAGTGCTTCAAAACCTTGTGCTGGAGTCCAGCGTCAGAGCTGGGCTCCTTGGCTCTGGGCTCTTCTGTGTGTTCAGGAGCGAAGGAGCTGAAAACCCAGTGTTCACATAGTTTCCAAAAGCAACCAGACAGATCCATCAAGGTTCAGCAGACAAAAAAGCACCACTTCTAGCCCAGGAAATCCCCAAGCCATAAATTGCTCGTGGCAGGGAGGGTGCAGCAGGGACGTACCGCTGTGGGGTGGCTGCTCTCCTTCCCAGAGCATCTACCTCTGTTGGCAACAGGCTGTTGAGCTGTCTGGATCCTTGGTCAGCCCGATGTATCAGTAGCTCACGGAAATTGATATGATTTCTTTTGGTTGTACTGCTTTATTGGAAAGCGTTCTGGGAACTTCATCTTAACCTGGGCATGTTAAAGCTTCCAAATTTCCTGTGATGGTGCCTTAGTTTTCCAAGCACAGAGTGTGGTTTTGGGGAAGCACTTAGCTGAGGATCCTGGTTTCCTCCAGAAGGCAGCTCTGCTAAGAGCATCGGCTAAAACCCGTTGACTTTACCTGGCAAATCCAAGTAACAGAGCACGGTGCCACTCCATAAGGACTTAAATCAAACCTCACCAAGGACCGTGCGCTGGGGCACTTCACACGAAGGCTCAGGATGTGACCCTTACCCTCTTCTCCCTCTTTCAGACGGCCGCCCGATTGGCGTGGAGGGGATCCAGGTGCTGGGCACGGGAAACCTCATGATCTCGGACCTCACCGTGCAGCATTCGGGCATCTACGTGTGCGCCGCCAACAAACCCGGCACGCGGGTGCGACGGACCGCGCAGGGCCGACTCGTGGTGCAAGGTGAGCAAAAAGGGGCTGGCAGAGCCACGATGCCCGCTTTGCTGTGCCCTTTGCACGGTCTCTGCCTGCCTCCTGGGCACTGTGATGGGTTGGTGTGGGCTTCTCTGATGGTGTCGGACAAAGCACTTCTTTCCTACACGTGGTTTTGTGTAGAAAAGAGCCAAACAGGTGAGTGGTGACCAAGTATCATTGAACTGAGGCCTCAGCTGCTGGGTGGCAGTGGCTGCCCACCTCCTTGAGGTATTTGGCTCGACAGCATGGGCTGAATTATTCAGCCAAATCACCTCTTACCCTCTGCATGGCTCTTACTGACATGGGCACTGTTCTTATATGGGTTGCCTCTGCATGATGGATATCACAGCTGCAGTGACACTCAGCAGTGGATCTCACTCAGAGTATTTCTCCCTGACCTAAAGTGGCCCAAGTAAGTCTAAAACCATTTCCAGGAAGTCAGCAAGACCCTTTGCTGCAGCAGTTGACGCTGCATCCGAGCTCTTTGCTCCAATGTGGGTAAAGCAGGAGTGTGGGCTGCTCCCCTTCCCCACAGCAACTGCCCAGAAATGTCACTTGTAGAGGGTGATTCAGCCCAGAGCAGAGATCAGCGCTCAAGAAACCAAGCAAATCCCCTCCACATGCTCCGTGCGACCAGTCTCCATGGTGAGGGGAGCCAGGCAAGTATTTCAGAAGGCAAACCCAGCTGGCAGCGTGCTCTGAATGGCAGTAATCCGCCCCTGATTACAGGCACTCACCTCCTCTTCAAGCTAGTCCACTTAAAGCATCTCGCGCTCTCATCAGTTCACTCATTAACTATTGACTGATGATATCCTGAATCTAAAATTATACACCTCCTGCCGGAGCAGGCTAATTGAACCTTTCATGCTGGTGATGGGGAAAGTGCCCTGCTCCAGCCCTGACGCTCACCTGACAGGTCCTGGGAGCGGCTGCCAGGGATCCGGCACCACGGGGCCTGTGCAGAGGCTGCGGTCCCTGGGTGCTGGCATCCCTCTTCCCTTTTACCTTGGCAGCATCAGGGAGTGATGCAGGAAGAGAATTTGTACCGGGCTGCATGCTCCTCCTGAGTCCCAGGTGCTAGCAGGAGGGGAAAAGTTGCTGTTTCTTTTGCTGCTGCATTTTTGGGTGAGCAGTGCAACGAGGGGGTCTCCCCGCTGTCCTGGGGGTCCCCTAGTTAAGAGAAACAGAGCCCAGGCATTGCAAACAACCTGGTAGTACTGAGACAAACCCTTCAGAGCTGCTGCAGGATGGCTTTGCATGTACTGCATGCAGCTGAGGCTGTGAACCCAAAGGCAAAGCTGATGTCCAGCTATCAGGCGGGCAGAGCCGAAAGAAATTCCTTGAAAAATCGATGAAGCTGTAAAAATGCAGCTATTGAATGCTGTTGGCTGCTTCAGTTAGCAGTTGGGTGAGAGGGGAGAGGGTAGCACAACTTCTCATCGCTACTGATCAGCAGTTTTCAGGCTCTTTGGAGAGCTGACCTTCACCCCCCAGCGGCTGCCCTAGAGCTGAAGTTCATTTGGGACAGGATTTCTGTGGATTTTCACCTGGAAAACCAAGATAAGAATTTGTCCTCAAAACTGGAAAAGGCAAACGGAAGAATTGGAAAAGGAAAGGGTCATCAGAGCCCTTCAGTGTGGAAGGGAGTTGCTTCTGTGATCAGGATGAGTGGGAGCGGTATGGAGAAATGCAGCCAGGAGCTGAACCCGTGCTGCCATCCACGAAATGTTCCTGTTTTGGGGGCCTGGCCGTCCCCAGGGGAGCAGCTGGACTCATCCCAGGTTTGCTCCCCCCTCCCTCTGAAGCAGCTTCTCCCTCTGAAGCTCGTTTTGCCGGAATTTTCCAGCTGAGAGGTACAAATGAGTGCTGGTAGGTTTGTGTGGGAAGAAAACCCCAATAATGACTGACACGGGAGACCGGGGGGGGGTTTATCTTTGTGGAGATGTCAGCGATGCAAATTACATCCGAAAAAGGGAAGAAAAGCAAAGAGGAGGCCAGCAAAAGCCTGGCTGGAGAGGAAGTGAGCACGGGGCTGGGACAATGGGAGCGCCCTCAAAGCATTGCCAGGCCAGGTACTTGCTGCCTTTATGCAGGGCCCTTGAAGTGCCCGGAGGCACAAATTCACTTGCCCCCATGCCTTTTGAAGGAGGCAGAGTTTTATAATGTGGGAAAGACGGGCAGAAAGAGCCACGGTTCCTGCTGTAAGGAGTTAGCTGGGGCTGAGAGCACGGCCACCCTCCTGCTGCCACCTCCACCCCACTGCGGGCTGTTAGTGGTGGTCCTCATCCTATAACAGCATCCCCAGAGGTGTCCCCATCTCAGGGCTCTGCTCTCACTCCAGCCTTTCCCGTCGCAGCCTCTCCTTCAGATCATCTGATTATCTTCCTGGGAATTCCTCCTCCCTCCAGAGGATAAGGCCTCAATCCCCCGCTCCCTCCCTCCCTGCCCTCCCCTGGCCGTTTAGGCTCCTTTGATCTCTTTTTGTGAGGCTCTCCCAGAAGAAAGTTGCCATTTTTCTCTTTAAGATCCCGGCGCAGCCATTTGAATATGGCTTTGTGCCGGGCTGCGAATGAAAAAAGCCTCGCGGGGGGAGCCGAGGAAGGGCCGGAGTGCTGAAGGGAGCCAGGCCGTGCGTGTGGTGCAAGGGACGAGCAGGCTTCGGTGGCAAGGGAAGGGGAAAAAAAAGAAAAAAAAATAAAAAAAAAGAAGAAGAAAATCAAAGCGCTTTCCCTCTACCTCCTGCGCAATCTTTTGTGCTTTATTATGTGTTTGGTGTCATAACAAACTGATGGGCTGTGAATGGCCAGATGGTCACCAGTGTTCTCCGCTCCACGCTTCATTTCCTCCTGAAAGCTACGCAGAAAAATGAGATCCCATCTCCTAAATGAGTGCCCATCTCAAGGCCGGGGTTTTGAAGGCTCTGCTGACAATGGTTGCCTTGTTTTCACCCCCCTTGCTGCTGGCAGAGCCGGGCACCGCTGCGTTTCCTGATGGTTCTCCCATCTCCGTGCCTTGCTGGCGCTGCGAGCCTGGGCTGCGGGCTGGAATTTGTCAGCAGAGGTATTGTGCTTGCTGTTTAAGGCTCGGCCTTAAACAGCGAGGGGCCAGCTGCTCCCCAAAGAGTTTGAGCAAGTCGAACGGGGGGCTGAGGCTTTGCTCTGGTTGTGTTTAGCAGGACAGTGAAGAGTAAAGAGCTCAGGATCCTTAACGAAGCCACCACCACCGGGAGCTGGGAGCTGGCTGTGCCCATCCTTGGCATCGTGTTTTGCACCTCCGAGCACCGTGGGCACAACCTGTGGGATGGAAGCAGGGAGGTGCACGGCCACTTGCCAAAAAATTGCTCCTTCAAAAGCATGGGGAAGTTTAGCAGGAGGCTCTGGAGATGTGTGCCCGTCAGGCTGCTGGGATCAGCTTCGTTAGCTGACACAAGTCAGGGCTGCCATGCTCCGCTTCCCTTTGATTATTAAAAATGAACGAGGGGGCTCCTGCAAGGCAGAGCAGCTCTGCAGTGTGTTTCTGTTCCTTCCTGCTCTCAGGATTTACAATCTGCAAGGCTTTGCTCCTAGACACAGGCACCTTTTGCTGCGTTTTGGCCCTGCTGCAGGTAGCGGTGCTGTCCCCTTGCAGCAGGGGAAGGGTTTTATTGTCCTGTGCTGCCACAGCAAACCCCGAGATTTCTTTTAGCCATGAACCACAAAGCTCTGCCCTGACCCAGCAGCTCCTGCTCGCAGCCTGGGGACCCCTTTCCATTCTGCTGGACCCCTTTGCTCCTTCCTCCTGTCTCACACCAATCCATGCTTGGAAAACGCCTCTGAGTGGTGCTGAGAGCACCTCCCTGGCTGATCTTGCTTTTGTAGAAAAATTTAATGCTGGCCATCCATTGTGTGATGCTGGTTGGTAAATTCATTACGGGCCCGTGCCTCTCATCTGTTTGTCTTCATTGTGGCTGCTGCTGGTTCCGTGTGATGCTAGGTCCCAGCAGCAACGTGGAGTGTATTTATCACTTTGCCCTCTGAAGCGTAACTGCTTGGATAAACTCAACTCTTCGGCAGTGTTTTGCCTTGTGCTTTCTGCAGGCTGATACCCTGCTTTATTCTGATAAATGATTTTAAATCTATTCTGAGCTGCTGGAAGCGGGAGAAATCGCTTTCTGTTTACAAAGCCTGATGTTGAAGGTAAAAAACATTTGGTCTTGGGGTGAGAAGCGATTACAGGCTCTGTGGAGTCTTCTCCAAGGTTTTGCAGGACCAAAAGGGTCCCGGGCTGCAGATCTGGGGTAAAAAGGGCTCCCCAGTCTGTTGCCATCAGGAGAATCTGCAGCAAATCTGATATTTCCAGGGGACAGAAATTACAATCTATTGTCAAGCAGTTTGCTAATGCCGTACGGGTCCTTTGGGTGAGGCCATGGGGCGTTGCTGTGCCGTTGAGCAGGACTTCCCACCGACCAGCACCATCATTTCAGCACGCAGTCACTGTCTTCCTTTCTCAGCATCCTTTGCGCTGCCCGTGCATGCAGATTTTTGCAAGCTTCTCTAGTCGGGGCTGATTGCTGCCAGGGTGATGGATGTGCTCGGTGCCACGCTCAGCAAAACACCACGCACGCTTTCTGTTTTATGCTACCTGCTGCTTGTGCTGTGGGTTAACCACTTATCCCTGGCTCTGAGAGCACCAGGACTTCCCTTCCCCACGTTCCCAGGCTTACAGAAGGCCAAGCTATGAGGTTTGTGCCAGGGCGAAGTGAGATCATCGTGATTTTTCTCATCCTTCTCCTCGTTCTTCCCTGCAGCCCCCGCGGAGTTCGTGCAGCACCCCCAGTCCATCTCCAGGCCCGTGGGGACCACTGCCATCTTCACCTGCGTGGCCCAGGGGGAGCCCCCGCCGCAGATCACTTGGCTGAGGAACGGGCAGATCCTGGAGACCAGCGACCACATCAAGCTGAAGAATAACAACAGGTAAGTGGCCGCCTGCTGGCCTCGGCAGCTCCAGATTTTGGGGGGAGTGTCAGCCTGGAGTCACCCTGCACCGAGGACTTGTATCGCTGGATTAAAAGCCAGCGTTTTGAACAATCTTGACTCCAGTGGAAAAGGGAGCGGGAGGGAGGTTGGCTTCCTTTTTGCGTTAGCAAAGGGCTGGCGTGAAGGTGGTGGTGTTCAGAAGCAGCTCTGTGGATTTGACTTGGGCTCTGATACAGAAAAATGCTGGAGCATCCTCTCTGGTCCTGCCAGCTGCTCTTTGTAGGCTTATATTTCAGTGCTCCGTGCTTTATTATACCAGAATATCAGTGATAGACCTGGACTGATGATGTGGGAGCCCAGCAAAAGTTTTTTCTTTTGTCCTGATCCTCTTCTGGGTATTTCTGGAAGGACCAGAGCCTGTCCTTGACACTAGCAGCGAGGATGCTGAACTGCAGTGGAGGAACCATCCTTTAACCCCTCTCTAGCCACCTGCTTGGGTGTGCAAACGCCTTTACCCCCGTTTGGGAGAATATTGGCGTGGAAGCTGGCTGTCACTGAGCTTCAGCCCTTCGTCTCACCGGGGAAGAGTGTTCTCTCTGAGTACTGAACAAATAAATTCCCGTGATAGGGGACGGGGACGTTTGTGCCGCGGAAATGATACGGTGCGATGCTCTGAGCGGGAAAATTGCCAGTTGACAACAGTTTCTATGGAAATAGCATTGAACAATATCCTGAAAAATAATAGGAGCTGTGTTGTAAACCGAAATTATTGGTAGAGATTTGTACTCTATGGTGTCATATAGCTGCTGTCTGTGTTAACAAATGTGTCTCGTGAATACAACCCCACCTCCATGGAGGGTCTGGATGTTCAGTTTAGCCTGTGCAGGCATTATGGCATGTATGGAGAACAGTGGTTTTATTTTTTTAAGGTTCTCTGTAATACAGCTGTTTGCTTTCAGGTTTGAGAGAGGCTTTCTTAAGCTTTATTATGTGAAGGATGGAAGGCGGTGAGTTGCAAGAAGGATAAGGTGTGGGTTGTAATAAAATCTTGATCGGCAGAGGTTTTTTTCCGTGCTGGCAGTTTTTAGAAAGCTTCGGTGAACTTTGTGCATGCACACACAGATGTCACTCGTTCCAGGCTCGTGGTGTTACAGTGCATGGTTTCTGAGGCACGTGTGCTCTTATCATATGAACAGACCAGAAAGGGGAGAAGGGAAATCTTCTCCCATTATTCTCCCCTTTATTGACCAGGGAAGTGACTTGGTTGGACTTGATGACCTGAGAGGTCTTCTCCAACATAAATATTTCCATGATTCTGTAGCCAAAGACTTTGCACGTGGTCATTAAATCCATGCCAAAACTCACAGAGTCCAGATCTTTGTCTTTCCCAAGTGCCTTGCCTATGAAATCTTTCCTTTCACTGCTCCAGGAAGGTAGACGTAGGGTCTTCGATCCTGGTCACGACTCCTGAGCAGGCCCCAGTGCCCTACACGTGGATGTTAACTTGGTGAGCATTGTCGTAGTATTTTATGGCAATCATTTCATGCAGTTTAGCTCCAGTCTTCCCCATTGCAAGCTGAGTGATCAGATTTTTTTGTATCTGTCACAGGCTGGGGGACCTCTGCCCGTTGCTGGGGCTCCGCTGACGTGGGGCATCCTCTTAAGCTAGAGTAACGTGATGGTAAAGCCGAGCCCTAAAGTTGATAACATTCAACTTCTGGCTTCTTTTACCCTGGTTTTGGTCTACTCCAACCTTCAGCTTCAGGAAAGTGGCCGTGCCTGGTGGTTCCCAAAGCTGTCAGTCTGAAAAATGCCCCTGCTGGTACAGCGTGGCTGGGTGCTGCATGAATCGGAGCCACGGATTCCTCCAGGAATCAGAGGAAACAGATCAACGACTGTTGGTTGGGTTTTTTTTTGGAGCTTTTTCAAGTTGTCCTTTGTTTCATTCCCATGGGCATGACTAAGTGCTGTAACCCACTTAGTTCCAGGCAGAACTGGTTTGTGATTATGCCTTGGATTTATCAGCCTATTGCACTTGGAAAACATTTGTCCGTGTAGAGATGGGTCGCGAATCTACCAGTAATGAAGCTGCTAAACTTCACCGTGAGCTTTTTAATTAGATTACGTGGTTTCCTAGAAAATTCATTTGGATTAAAACTCTGCTTAATATGGCAATAAAGGTCTGAATGCCCCCCAAAGGGATTTTTTTTTTTTTTTTTAAAAAGACTAAATCATCCCAAATCGTGCTAATTGATTGCGAAATGTATCGTTATGAGGAACCTCACTCTTGTAGACGAACGCAGCTAGAAGCGAGGTCCAGACCTGCAGGACACGGGGCATTTAACCACAAAGCCAAGGAGAACAAACCCTCAAGGTCAGGGGGCTTCAGAAGATCGTCCTCGTGGAGGTGGGATGGCAGCTTTAGGGCTGGGCTCCCTGCAGGTTGGTTGTGGCTGCTTGTACAACATCATGTGGGTCTCCGGAGCCACTCACCATGCAATTTCCAGCCTTGCAGTGCAGTAAAATAAGCCTTGCAGGCTGTGTCCAACAAAATACCTCTTCCCTCGCGGTCCCTCTGATCGCCTGATGTGTTGACGGCTTCTTGACACGTTAGCATTAAAGATCAGCCTTCTGCTGTGCCCCCCTCCAGAGGTGGTGGTTGTGTTTGGGAAATGCCAGCTGTGTGGGAACAAAATATCCAATCGATGATTAGCAAAAATCAAAAGCGGCTCTGGGCCAGCGGGTAATTGGTGATGAAAAATGCATGAAGGAGGCTCAGGTGGAGGGAATTGTGGGGTTTTCCATTAAAAGCTGTGAATAAAAATCACCGAGGGGGCTGACGCTGGGGGTGTCGGCGTGGTGCTGCACTCGGCGCCGCTCTGGGATGGAGAACTTGGTGGAGCCTTTTGGACTTGTGTGGAGCCGTCCCCATACCCAGCAGCCACATCATTTGTCCTCCTTGGATAATCAGGGATGGCATGGCCCTATTTTTCATGGGGTGATCTGGGTTTATCACGCTTCAAAATGCCCCAGCCTGAGAGGTGCAGTGGGCATTGCCAGCTAAATTCCTACCTGGCATCGCCAGCCTGGCCTGAAAGCAGAGGTGTCGCTGCAGGGGGAAGGGGTGCTGGCTGGCCACGTTGGTCATGAGCTCGTGGAAAATCCTGCTTTTTAGGTTATTACTTCAAAATGTACAAGGAAGCATGAAATAGCACCCGAATTACTGCTCTGAAAGGTTTACTGCTTTCCTTCCCTTAACCCAATCAGGTTCAGGGGGATAATTTTCAGCCCCGAAGTATATCACACCGTGGGGTTTATATTGCCCTAATAGCACGGAACAAAGGCCAACATCTTCAGAGGAGGCAGGCTCTAAATATTGATTTTTCCAAGGAGATTTTATTTACAAAATGGTAATTAAGGGACTTCATTTGTTCCAGAGGAAAAAGGCTCCATCAGAACCCGGGCTCAGGTGGCATTTGCTCTCCTCGCTGACCTTTGCTTATCAAGTGTCTCCTTTTTAAATTCTTCCTCGCTGGTTTGCACTCGTTTTAGGGCTCTGCCAATGACTCGCTGTAAGGGCTGTGGACGCTCAGGGCTCATCAAAGAAAATATTCCTCTGCAGTTCAACCTCAGGACTTTGCTTTTCTAGCACTGGTGGTGTTACTTAACCCTACAGCAGACAGGGAGAGCGGGCTGCCCGCAGGAATACCCATGCACCTGAGGCAGGACAGCTGTTTTGGTACCAAACCCAGGGAAACTCCACCCTGTCATTTGCAAGGAGGCGTTTTACCATGAAACCCATGTTAAATGGGTGAACCCTGGTCCCTTTGGGGTTCACCCCCCCCCCAGACTCTTGATTTTGTAGGGATTTGACACCTTGAGGAAGGTGCACATCATTTATGCAAGGAGCTCGAAGACCTTTGGTGGTTCTGGCAGGGCACCGCGTAGAAAATCCCAGCTCGGTTCCCAGAAGCATGACAAATACGTGCGTGGAGGACCGGGATGCGAACCAGCTGCTCCTGATTTAAGCATAATTTATGGCTTTGACTTTGTGGGGAAGACACGTGGGGAGGCTGCGTGGGCTCCTAATTGCCTTCGCAGGGAGGGTCTCGGCGTGAGCAGCGGGGCGGCCGCCTGGCCCTGCCTCCCCCAGCGAGCACGCACCCTTGCAGAGGAGCTTGGAGGCAGGATGGAGCCCGTCATGGGGCAGCCCAAGCTCAGCCTCCCTGGAATTAGGTTGAGTCCTTTTCCTCTCCAACACCCATGGCCATTGCTGGAAAAAAAAGCTCCGGGGGCTTTCCATTTGGCAGCAGGGCTCTGCCAGCTGTTGGCACCGTCACAACCAACGCAGGGATCTCCCTTCCCTTCCAGGAGCAATTCCCGAGGTGTTCTGTGCTCCCCTGCGGTCCTGTGGGTGTAAAAGCTTTCCTTTTACCAGGACAGGATTCATTTACGTCTGTGATTGCAGTCTTGATTCATGAGGACAGATGGAGTGGCAGCCAGCTCATTCACCGCGTGTCCTTGGTGTCACAACGAGGCGGTGCAAAGCCAGATGTGAAGCCAGCCAGAAAGATTCAGCTTTTGGGGATGAAATGGTTCCGCTGCCGTGCCTCCTGGAGCGAGTGCGATGCCACTCATGGAGAGCATCCCATTTTGCAGAAAAGAGGCTGTAAGACAAATCCCTGTCCTGCCACATGCTGTCCCCTCCCAGAAGTGCAAGAAGGAACAGCATCTCTGGCCAGCTTTGCAGGCTTTCCATCCAGCACAGGGCAGGCAGATGGCTGGGATGGTTCCTGCAGCGCTGTGCACCCCGCTGGGACCTGCAGCATCCCTCCAGGGACCCCAGCGGGGTGAGTCTGTAACCGCAGAGCCAGGCTGGGCCCCTGGCCGGCGTGCTGCAGGATCTGCTAAACATAAACCCATCCACGTGGGAAGGGATCGTTCTCCTGTGTAAGACAGCCCAGGGAATTTCAGTTTGGGCTAGGAAGCTCTGTATGGTATTTAATTTTTGGAGACGTAAGGACGTGCTTAGGGAGGGCTGGGGACGATCTGCAGTGTCCCTCTGGGCCGGTAAGGGTCACTTTTTATGCCTTGCACCCTATTCTCAGCCTGGCCCAAGACAACCTTCAAAGGCAGGGTGCTTCTGCAAGGCTGCCGGGGCACAGCACCAAAGGGAAAAGCCCCTTTGTAGCGTGCCAGCGGCTGGCAGCCCGTAAGGAATCGAGGCAGAGCAGGGCATGGTGCTGGTGTGCTGGTGCTGGGTGTCTGCGTTTAGCCCCAGCTCGTTTCTGCAGCCACCAGCACAGCAGAGGGGGCTCGGCGCTAGCGGCAGCCTGCTCCGCATTAATTTCATCACACTCCCTCCTTTGTGCGCCTGTGCGCGCGCACGCTGCTGTCCTTCCAGCTGGGCCCCTCTTCTCCTTTGTGCTGCCGAATCGATGAAGAGGCCGCCTTCAGTTCTCAGGCTTTTTTTTTTTATTTTCCAGAGGAGCCTTTGGAAAGCCGATCTCCGGTCAGCAGCACCGGACCCCTGACCCGAGCCAGATCAGTCATCTTGATTGCCTCCGAGCCGCGAGACAGCTTGGGAATAGGCGGCTTTCGAGCTGCCTCCCGTTCCCCTCCGTGCCGCGGCTCGGCCGGGTGTGAACGTGCAGCAGCTCCTCTCCCCACTTCCATCACTGCCTGTCAGGGCATTGTGCGGAGCCGTGACGGAGCCCTGGGCTCGCCGAGCGCCTTTGGTGACCAGCAGAAAGCCTTCTGGCATCTCGCCGCGCCCGACGTGCTCGCGGCGCTGCCGGTCTGGCACTCGCGGGAAAGTTTCCCAACAGCAGATGTCCCGAAGTGACAGATTTTTTTTTTTTTTTTTTTTTTCCCCCCCCTTGACGGGAAGGAAGAAAAGGACGCCGCATATTTCAGATGGTTGACGCGCGGAGACGCTCTGCGCCTCCTCGTGTGGCAACTGCATCTTTCCCTTTTGTTTGAGCTTCCTTAAAAAAAGGAAAAAAAGCAAAAAGCAAAAAGTGGCCAGACCTGGGAGAGCCGGGGACCACGCCGCGTGCATCCTCCGCATCCCAGGGGTGCTGGATGGGGGAGAATTTTGTTGATAATTCGGATGGAGAGGCACCAGCTGGGGTGCTGCTGGGGTGCCTGTAACTCAGCGGCAGCCCCTGCCCTCCTCGTGGCAGCTGCCAGCAGGTTTCGGAGCTCACATCGGGGCTTGCAGCTCGTAGAGCTCTGCCTGTGTGTGCCAGAGGGCCCGGCAGGGAGAGAAAAGCCTTGTTTTCGAGGAGCTGGTGTGTAAGTTTAAGAGCTCCTCGTTGTTCCTGGGCAGCTTGAGGCTGCTCTCGATGTGCGTGCCAGCCCAGCCTGGCTGCTCCCGGTGCCCAGATGCGCGGTGGCCGCGCGAAAATAATCGCGGCATTGACGGCGCGGGGGGAAACGCCGCCGCTCCCTGCTCACATCTGCTTCGTGCAGGGCTGCGAGTGCAGCTTTTGGACTTTATAATCCTTCTGCCTCCTGCCATCTGCCCTCGCAGGAGCCGGGCTTTGCTGGCACACTTGAGCCACCCATCGGGTCTCTCCTCCCATTTATTCAGCTCTGTTGAGCCTGTGGCTATCGGGGCTTAGGGCTGATTCTCTAAAATCACCATATCAGCTGAAAAGATCACATTTGATATTCCATTTACAATGTTACCAAGGAAACAAAGGCCCAGGACATAAATAGATGACTGTTAAACATTTGCTCGCTCACCATGGCCCCGACAATTTGCAAGGCAGAAATACAAATGTTAAATCAACAGCAATAATAAATTTTAATGCAGGGAGCCCAATATTTTGCTGCAATTAGAAGCAGCATTCATTCTGCTGTACAGGCAGGCGGTGGCAAGTTATTTATCATCTCCACCTCCCGTGTTTCACCTGCATAAAAGGCGGCTTTGGTGATGACTCCCCCAAAGCCTTGAAGTGCCTCTCAGATCAGCAGAGGTGCAGGGATATCCGAACGGGACTAAGAGCATCATAAGCCTATTTTATTACCTTCCTGAGCTCCTACCTTAAGGCTGGTACAAAATCTCCAGCAGTAAAGGATGGAAACAGTGTGGGGAGACTTCCCCCAGCCCCATGTCTTGGCCAGGAGATGCGCTGGGTTTTTATTTACGGGGTCTTGTGCCTGCTGAATTCTCACAAATCGAATCGTTTTGTTCCAGGCTGGGTTTCAGGAAGAGAGCTAAGCCCTGGAGAGCGCAGAGCTTTTGCTGATGGGTCTCTGTTTGTAAATAAATGTTCTTAAGACAAGCTGTTTTGCACGCTGAATGGCAAGATAGTGCCAAAGTGCTGCGCATTTATTTCTGAGTCAGTGCTGGCTGCTGTGGTTTTCAAGGTCCTGGGCTGGCCCTGACGTTGCCCAGCCGTGCAGCTCAGAAGGGTGTGAGGTGCCCACGTGTGCATGGCGTCTGCTCCTGTTCTCGTCTGCATCCCAAGTGCAATCCTGGAGTTCAGGACGGAGACAGTCTGCCCCTCCTGAGGTCAGGGAAATGCCACATCCACCTGCTGGGCTTTTATTTCCCAAAAAAACACCACCCTGCAGCTTCCTGGGGTCACCGCGTGCGTGGGGCTGGAAACAGAGGCTTGTAGGATGCCCTACCCTCACAGCCTCAACTGGAGGGGGGGGACTCATGCTGGATAGCACTCAGTGGGATGCTTTTTCCTCTCGTGTCCCCACGCAGCACCCTCTCCATCTACGGGATCAACCAGGCGGACGAGGCCATCTACCAGTGCATCGCCGAGAACAGCGCCGGCTCCACGCAGGCCAGCGCCCGCCTGACGGTGCTGTGGGCGGACGGGCTGCCGGGGCCTCCGCAGGCTGTGAGGGCCGAGACGGTGTCTGCAACCACCATCCAGGTGTCGTGGAAGGAGCCCCTCCAGAACACCAAGGAGATCATCGGCTACGTGCTGCACATTCGCAAGGCTGCGGGTACGTCTCCGGCTTCCTCGGCCTTGGCAGAAGCAAGGCGCGAGGCCCAGCGGGTGAGGCAGGACTGCACTGCAGTAGGTGGTGCTGCCATGTCCTCCATCACCCCTCTGTTTCTGAAAGACAGAGATGAGGCAGTAACGGTGATATAAACACCAAAAAAAATGGGGAAAGTGGAGCTGCACAGTCGAATCTTGCTGCTTACTTAGGTCTCTGGCAAAGCACACAGAAACGTAAGCAGAAAAGGGTCTGGGCAGGTCCAGGTCCACGTTAGGGACCAAAATTACTGCTTGCTGCATCTCTTCAGTCCCTTTAGCTCTTGCACAGCCTAACGCAGCTCTCTTCTTTCTTCCCACTTCAGATCCCGTGGAGATGGAGTACCAGGAGGCTGTTAGCAAGAGCACCTTCCAGCAGCTGGTGACGGATTTAGAGCCCTCCACCAGCTACAGCTTCTATATAAAGGCTTACACCTCCCGCGGTGCCAGCAAGGCCTCAGAAGTCACAGTGGTGAGCACGCTGGGAGAAGGTAAGGGACGCTTTGCACTTGGGCCATCAGATGCTAAATCCTGCTGTGCGTAGCAGCGGCGCCAGTCACCCCCAGACCCTCTCTGAGTGCCTTGGCACGCAGCCTGTGTTGTCGCTGCTCCCTGTTTCCACTCCTCCTCACACCCTGGGTCATTGTGTGAAGCTCACTTGTACACGGGGATCGCCTGATGGCTTTAAACGTGGCGTTACCTCTCACAGCTTGTGTTGCTGTGAGTGCAAGTCGATCCTTTCCGCCGTCTGGTCGTGTATGGCAGCTGCTGTGGGCTTTCCCTAAACTGCTTGCTAAATGCAGAGTTCCTGTTCCAGAAATGTCTCAAGCATTCTCCAGCAGCTCTGGTACTTACGGTTCTTACTTTATAGGTACTACACCTTTCTGAATTTAGATTTTGTTCTGCTCTACCCTGGAGAAAACACACCGAGCTGAGCCGTCCTGACTCCCAAGTCCCTGCCTTGGAGCAGCCCTGGTTCAGTGAGAAGTTACAGTGGTCTCCAAGGCTTTTCCCTGCCTTGGCCTCCCAGATGTGGCTACCAGTTTGCTTCCCCAGTAAGAAGTGGGTGCTCTGATGCAGGGCACTTACCTACAAACCACAGTCCCAGTGTGATCTGTCAAACATCATCCCTCTGGCAGTGGCATCGTAGGAACATTTTCCTCGTCTCGTGTGCCTCTCCAGCACCTCTGAATCCTGTCTCGTCTCACTTACTGAGAGTAATTTCCTAGGAGGACTGCATTATTCTCATAAACACTCAGTAATTAGGAATTTGCGGCAGAGAGGACATGAGGATGTGATTTAGGATTAGGAGTGCACTGGCTTCCAGGTGGGGGATCCAGCCCTCCTTCCATCTTCAGCTGCTGCAGATGTTACTGCAGCATTGAGGCAACGCCACCAATAAATCCTTGTCCTGTGAGTTTATTTCCTTGGTACTCCACAGGGAATCAGTCACCCTTGGAGTTTGTTTTTCCTTCCAATTTAGAGGCAGAGGGATTGGCTAAGCTAAAACTTGAAACTCCTTGACCCGACAGTCTGAGTTCAGCTACTGGAGCTAAAAGCCAGCCATGCTTCATGGAGTCTGGTGTTTCTGCAGGACTTTGGGTCAAGCAAGATAGGACTTTTGGTCATTATTACCTTCAATCACGACAGGAATAGTTAAGTATGGTAATGGGATCATAAATTTCCTGGCTCTCTAAAAATTTAAGGCATCGTTGTCCTGCTCTACTAGCCTTTAAGGTCTTGTTCTGTGTAACGAAGCTTCAGCAATGAGCTACGTGTGCAGGGTGGACAGACTGTCCTGGCTGAAATCACTCAACCCAGCTTGGGTTTGCGTCCTAGGGAAATAAAAAGAGATTTCAAAGCCCAGTTCTGGCTTGATCCTTAGGCATGCAGGGTGCAAGAAGCTTTGCTTGTTTGCTTTGCTTTCCTGGTTGCTCACAGAGCTGGGAGCAGGTCAGGGAGCCAGGGACCAGCAGTTTTTGCCACCAAATTAAGGTTTCTTTGCAGATTCACCTCTTTTCATGCCCAGCCAAGCCATTTTGCCTTGTGTCTCCCTGAGACACACGAGGGGGCTGCGAGCCCTTGTCTTAGGGGAGCTCCTGAGTGCGTGGTCAAACAGAGCCCTGCGTGCCACAGTGCTGCTGTGTGCTGCTTGGCCTGGAAGGGATGTGGGGGCTGATTTGGGCTGCCGAGGATGGCTCAGCTCTGCAGAGCCTGGGCAGCATCTGTTGGAGTTCCTGCAAAGGTGCTGGCAGCTGGGGATGGGTCTGAATTACCTCGTAGTTGCCTTGCTCTGCGGGTGTGGGCCTTGGGAGCAGGATGCTCCCGGCTTTGGTGGTCAGCTTTGCAGGACTAGTAATGCGCTGAGAGATTGGCTGAAGATTTTAATGCTTTCTGAAAGTGCAGTGCTCGTTCCTTTGTGACCAGTGATAATTTTGGATGAAAAGCAGGCGAGATGCTATAGGGAAACCAAGCAAGTTAACCTCGTCCTCCTTAAACATCTCTCGCTACAAAGGTCTTCTCGTCTCCTCCCTGTTGTTCCCCTTTCCCCAGGACTGGCTAGGAGCAGGGTCCCAGGGGTCCTGCAGGGATTTCTCTGGATAGACGGGGAGCCCTCTCCGTGGCAAGCCCCTTCACTGCCTCGCTTTGGCAATCGAATGCTTCTCTGTGAGCTCGTGTGCCCGGCTCGGGGCTCCTTTCCACCGTTTTACGAATGCTGTGGTGTTTTTAATCTCAAACTATATCCGCTTCATTAAGCAGCACACGCTCCTGTTCTTGTCTTTTAATGCTTTTTAGGGTTTTCTCCAGGACTTTTTGACATTTCTCTAGGATGAAGACCGTTCCTTTAGTCTCCTTCGGCTAAAGACGCCTTCAAGAAGAAAGTTGAAATGACCTGGGGAAAATTCCAAACAGCACGGAAGAGGAAAACGAGTAACCCAGCCCTTAGCATGAGGGAGGTGCCTTACTTATATTAGAAACATGCTGTGTTTTATATATACTTCTGTGAAGCACATACACACTCGTGTGTGTACATATATTTATGCACACACAGATATAATCCACCTGTATACACTTATTTGTGTAATAACATTATAAACAGCACGTGCTCTACAAGTGCCTACATATAATCAGTATTATACATATCTATATATATATACTCAGAGTTTGAATAAATACTATATATTTCGTACTTTGAAGGAGAGGTATTCTTGTGGTTTTTATGAAATGTAAGGCTCTGCAACCGTAAAATAAAGCCGACTCTTCGCAAATCAGGATGGCCCACGTTAGTGTTTCTTTGTCCATGGGATGATGCGATCTCCCTTTCCGTGGCGTTTTCACTGATGATTCAGAAAATGATTGCTCTAAGCAAGGGGCCCGCTTCCCAGAGGGGTGATCCAGGCAATTCCTAATTTTACCCTAATGGGAATTGGGAGAAAAAAAAATATATATATTATTCCATTGGATTAAAAAAGGATGAGGACTTGGGAAGAATGATATAAATGGTATAAATGGAATTTGCTCTGTGTTTTGCCACCTAGAAATGGCTAAGCACAGCCTTCCCATCAATGAAAAGCATGTTGGAATAAATCCTAGCCAGAGGAAATGTTCCTGTCCCTTTTTTTCCCCGTTGGCAGCACTCAGGCAGGGTGGGATCTCGCTAACCTGAACAAGGACAGCCGCTCACTGATCTTTTGTCCTGCGTTCACATGCAGAAGCTCACCAGCCAGCAGGGACTCGTTCCTCTCCTGATGCATCAGGAACAGCCCTGCAGCCTGCCAAGGCTCGGAGAAGGAGGGCATCTCTTTGGGAAGAGCTTTCCCCAACCCTCCTGCTCACCAGGAGAGATGTCTTCCCCGAAATCCTGCTCCTGGTGACCGGGAAAAGTCCGACCATCACGCTGTACCGCTTTGACTTTGCTGTTAAATTGAGGAAGTGCCCTTTTTAGCTCTTGTCAGCGTTAGATTGACACAACCACATTTCATCGGCTTTCCAACATCGCTCACTAAATGGCTGTGCTGAACTCCGTGCCAAAGGACAGCGTCGAGGCCAGGTTTTCACTGCTCATCGTTTAGAGACCCCGTGGGGAAAACAAGACAAAAAGCAGCATCGGTGCAGTGCAAGCCCAGCAGTCCTTCTACTTGGGCTATTCTGAGCTTATAATCACTTGGGACTGGAAAATAGCTCTGCCTCAAAGCCTTCTCTTGGCCAGAGGCTGGTGGAGAAGCGGAGCTGTTGTTCTGCTCCGTGCTTTTTCTGCTGGGTTTAGCCAAGCTCGCTGCCTGGGGTTAGCAGTGCCCAAAAAAACAAGCAGGAGCAGAGCCCGTGGGCAAGGCAGACCCTGCAGAACCTGGTGCCATCCGAATGGTGCAAAAGGCTCAGGAATCGATGGGAGCATCTGGCCCAGGGCTGTTTGGTGGAAATGAAGTGAAAAAATCATCAGTGAGAGGTCCTGCTGAGCCACGGCTCTGCGCTGATGTGCTCGGTGTGCGAGAAAGGGAGGGCGAGGGGAAGGAAGATGCTCGGGGGAAACGTGGTCCTGCCTGCCACTGCTCTGCGTGGTTTTGTGCAGAACCAGCTTTGGAAAAGCCACGTATTGAGTCAGAAGAAAACTGGCTCAGGTTTACAAAGCTTTGCCTCTCAGCCCAGGCTGAGGGGGCAGGACGGGGTCGGGCAGCTCTTGAGGGACCTATGGACAAAGTGGCACTGACACCTTGCTGCTGTACACCCCGAGAATGAGGGCAGGATTTTGGGGTGTTGACCGGGCTGGCACAGACCATAGGAAAGTTTGTCCTTTGACTCAGGCCTCGGTGACACCGGGCAGCAGCAGGGACACCTTCCCAGCTAAATCCCTGGGCACCCCTAAGGCCAGGTAAGTGCCTGCCTGCTGAAACGGGCAGCACCACAGTAACCTCAGGCTGCTCAGGTAGTTAGGGCTGTTGCTGAAGATGTCCCGGTTCTCTCCTCCATCCCCAGCACAGAATCACAAACCTCCTTCCAAAAGCTGATGGGAGAACGAGCTCCCAAACACCCTGCAAGGCAGCGCAGGAGCCTCGTACCCTCAGCCGGGCAGTAGGATATTTCACTGACTGCTTTTCAAGATGGATGTCTCCGGCTCCATCCCTTCTGGTTCCTTCCTCCTGCGGGGATTAATCACTCTGAAAGGTCCTCGCTGCCCTCGAGGCGAGGGCAGAAAAGTGGAATTTGGGAATGCGATTCCAAAGTGGCTGCATTCCTGCCCTGACCCGCGGGGGGCCGAGCATCAAATTGCAACCCGAGTGTAAAAGTAGCCTCTTTGCTTGCTGAGCGGAGCGTAGGAAACCTTTGGAAACTCACACAGCTCCCTGAAGACATTCAAAGCTGCTAAAGCAGGGTCTGGTCTAATCTGATTTTCTCAAACTCACCCAGCACATTCTTTGGTGCAGCGGCTGCAGGGCAGTGCTGGGGGGGAATTTCTCACCCCGCCATCTTTCTCTCTCTCTCTCTTTCAGTCCCAGCCATGCCGTCCCTCTTCATTAAAGTCATTAACAGCACTGCTGTCCAGGCCACGTGGGAGCCCTCCATCAAACTGGGCCAGCACGAAGGCTTCAAGCTCTTCTACCGCAAAGTCCACCTCTCCCAGTACACGGGCCCGGTGCTCCTGGCCAGCAACATCACGGCGTACAACATTACCCACCTGGGTGAGTCCGGTGACAGCTTCATCCCTGTCACCTCCCGACCCCGAGGGGCTCAGATGTGATGCTCAGACATCAACCAAGGGATGCTGCAGCTCTCCCCCAGGTTTTTGGGTGCTTTCCCACCCAAAAAAGAGGTTTTTACACACCACAGAGGTGGTGGGAGCTTGCCTTGTGACTCGTTAGCAGTGTCTTGTGTGTTGGGTTAGGCGTGGTTCCTAAATACCTTCCTCCCTGGGGAGATAACGCCAATGAGCAAGGCTGAAATACCCTTCTTATGTCTCAAAACAGATGCGTCGGTGGTGTACGAAGTCAAACTCCTCGCCTACAACCAGCACGGGGATGGAAATTCAACCGTCCGCTTCGTGTCCTTGAGGGAAACCGTGGAGAGGCCAGGTAGGACGGGCCGTTGTTCTCGGTGGTGGGTCATGGGAACTGGTTTGGAGGAGAGCAGCAAGGTGTGACTCTGATGGTGCACCTGATGTCAGACACCATCGCTTTCAGTCCCTGTATTTTCAGCATGACGAGATGGAACCGTGTGGGGTTGGTAGGGTGGCTTCCTTGCCACGAGGCCGCGCAGCTCCTTTGTCGAGGTGAGGTGTGCATGCTGCCAGTGGTGCCTCGCTCCATCCCAGTTGCCCCTCGTTAGCCTCAGCAAGCCAACACCTCTTTGCAGCACAGTTCAGCCCCGTAACTTTTTCACCATGGGGGAGAGGACAAGCCCAATGCTTCCACAATTGCCAGTTTTGTCCCCCAAGTTTGAGCCAGAAGTGAGGCCATGAAAATGAACAAAACTTCAAGTGTTAGCTAAGAGCTGCTGTCCTCAGGTGAGATGTGGTGCACCGAGGTCTTTGCTCTTCTGGAGCTCCCTTGGATCTTTTGAGCTTCTCTGGTGAGGAGGAGGGAGGCCGTGTGGCTTTGGAAGGAGAGGGGCTGCAGCGCGTGAGCATTACATTGCGAGGCAGGAGAGAGGAAATCTCCAGAGGGAATCTCTAACCGATCACACCTTTCATATCCATCTATGTGTAAAAAACATCCTGCTGCTCTCAGAGTCCCTTTAAGCCTTCCAGAGGGAATATCTCCGGGAGACAGTTATTGCTGCTCTATCTGCGTTGCAGTAAATACTCCTCTGGTTGGCAGCTGCTGTGCTGGTGCTGGGAGGGAGCTGAGCCGAGCCAGGCTGTGTGGGAGAGCAGCTCCAGGGCTATTTTGAATCCTCTTGCAGGGCTTGAGCACAGCACTGCTCGGCTCAGCTCAGAACGTGCTGGCACGGTGCTGCACGGTGCCACCCTGCTCTCCTCAGCCCTGTACTCAGCTCCCAGCGCTGCTCGGGGTCTGGCTTTTCCTCAGGGGCTGTAGCAGTGAGCCAGCACTGAGCCATCGCCCTGTGGCGAGGTGCAGTCTGTTCCCAGCAATCCCCAAATGTGGACAAGCAGCAGGAAACCAGCACCGCTGACCCCTTCTCTCCCCTTTCTTCTGGCAGTGCTGAACCCCCCCTGTGACTGCATGAAGGACGAGCAGAACAATAAAACCTCCACGACGGGTATCATCATCGGCATCCACATCGGCGTCACGTGCATCATATTCTGCGTCCTTTTCCTCATGTTTGGCTACAGAGGAAGGTAGGAGCTGCTCACCGGGGCAGGTTCTCCCCCCCAGTACAATGACAGGCTGTTTGCCACGCACATCCCCCAGTGTGCAATGGCACAGCCCAGCTCCTGGGAATGCCACCACACAGGTGCTGTTTGCACCACGGTCTCTGCCTTATTCCCATGCATGCAGACCCCACAGGCTTCTCCAAATACACTATAAGAGACCCCATCAGCTCCAGTCCTTCCTGGTACTTCCTAGGAACATCAATATTTCTGTTCTGGCCAGCCCTGATCCCCCCTGCAAACCAAAAGCCCTTCTGCAGCGAATGGAAGAGACGTAGCTTTTTTAGGAAGGATTTAAGGAATTTAAGGAAGGCAGCAGAGAAATAAAGCAAATTGAGGCTTGAGGGAAGGAAAGGAGGAGAGGCACCAGCTTTGCTCTCCCTCAGGCTACGCCTCGTTATTTTCCAGGCTGCTGATGTGTAAAAACGTGCAGGAGCAGCTGTCGACCCCGCAGATCCCGAGGAGCCAGAGGAGCGCCGCGGGGCTCGTTCTGAACGGGGCCGCCCGCAGGGACAGGGACAGGGACGAGAGGGACTTGAACGGGAAGCAGCTGGACATGAACGAGCTGGAGAGGTTATTCCCAGCAGCACCCTGCCGGGAGCAGCAGGACAAGGGACCAACGGTAAGTCCAGCGGCGAGGGGTTGGGGGCACACCACAAAACACAAACGTGTCCAAGAGCATCGGTGACCTGCCACCATCCCTGAATTATTTCCCCTTTCTCTCCTCCCAGCCGGCTCGCAGCCCTCCTGCTGACACGCAGATCTCCACGCTGCCCTTGGACGAGTTCAGCATCATCGAGGAGCAGCCAGAGCCTCCCCCAAAAAGCCCCTGCGGCGGCAGCCCCGCTGCTGTGGCCCCCCACCCCATTCCCACCCATGAAGGATAACCTGCCAAGGCTCGAACCCTCGTGGAGGAGCTACCAGAAACCAAAACCGCGGCTGGCGACGTCTTTACGATGATTTCCTCAATCTCAGGTCAATTGAAGATTTCTACAGTCTGATTGTTATTTTTTTGTTTTGCTTTATTTTTATATATATATATATATATATAAATATATATATATGTGTGTGTGTACAGCCTTTTGGAAACTCTGTGAAGTTTGTCATTCCGACCTGTCTCAGGCCTCTTGGTGCGTTTCTTTCGACGATGGCTTTATCAAGGCTGGTCACGATGGATTTTTCCCGCTGCTGCTAAGTAAAAGACTCCTTGGCAGAGTCTGGCAAACTCTCCCATCCCTGACATTTTTGGGGATCCAGTGGGGCCTCGTCCTCTTGGCATCACAGACTTCTTCCCGCTCAGCAGCTTTAGGACTACTTTTTGGATCTATTTTTTATGTTGAGAAGACTGGATTCGGAGAAACCCTTCGAACTTGACTCCAAAAATCGAGGCCTGGGAAGGCCGTCTTTCCATGGATTTGATGATTTTGTACACTTTTGCTATTTCTCAGGATACTTTTTTGCTGAATGACTCTATATAATATGGAAAAAAAAAAAGAAAAAAGAAAAAAAAAAAAAAAGAGTGTGTCAAAGGAGGCCTGCCTGAGGGCTACTGAAAGACTTGGACAAAACAACCCGAGTGAAATCAGAACCTACCTCAACCGGAATGAATGTCTTCTGGGGAGCAGAAATGCCTGCGTCTTCCTTCGTGTTCAGAAACGAGCAGCGGAGCACTTGGTCAGTACAAGCTTGGTCCTACCTCAGCAGTCACGCTCTGTTCCTGCCGCGTCGTCGTTTTTGTTGTCGTCGTTCCCGTGTAAAGCACTTCCAAACCTTGAAAGCAATGTTCTACCTCAAGCGTGAGAGAAAGTCGTGTGTGTGCGTTTTTTTCCCCCCCCCAAACACCCCAATTCCTGCCTCCTCCACCCAGCCCCGTGGAGGGCTGGTCGTATGAGCTTTACTTGCAGGCACGGTGGGATTTCGCCGGGTGGAGATTTTATATCCTGGTTTTTACTTTAAAGACTGTTGGGGCCGTGATGGATGTGTGGCTGCTGGTGCCCTGCAGCTCGCCGGCACCGTTGTTCCTGATGGAACCAGGCTCCCAGCCCCAAATGTCAGTCTCGGTCCATCCTGGGTGCATTTGGGCTGGGTGCTGGGGTCTCTTTTGTGCCAGGGCCAAGGCACCCCCCTGCCCCAGTAGCTTGCTGCCATCAAATCCAATTCCCCCAGGACGGTTTATGGCGTGTGCCAGCACCACGAGGCACCCCGGCGAGCTGGGAACCCCGATGTCACCGTCTTGTCCCTTCAAAGCCCACCCTGCCGCCAGGAGCTCTTCGTGGAAACCTTGACCCAGCACTTCCAGACCCCGCTGAGCTGCTGCTGAGCTCCTCCAGCGTATTCTCAGCCAGCAGGGCTCATCCCCAGGCGGGCATGGCCAAAGGATGGACTCATCCTCACCGGGCTCGCTTCTCCGTGGAGGACGAGGCGAGGAGGGGGGCGATGCAGGACAGGATCCAACGCTGGAGGACGCTGGGGGCTGCCGGCAGCCACCCACACCCAGGGTGGGCAAAGGGGCTCCCGACACCAAAGAGAGGTTTTGTGCGTGGCCCCCACCAACCCGCCGCCGTTTTGGGGTTGTCCTGGCACGGGGCAGCCCGGCGAGGCCTCGTGAGTCGGTGTGTGAGCGATGACATCCGTGGGGTGAGATGGGGGCACGCACAGGAGGGACGGGGATGTCCGCCAGGCAGAGGGCTGACAATTCCCTCCCCCCCCGTGTGGATTCGTTAAAACCGGACAAATGTGAGGGTCCGAACTCTTTGTGGAGGTGGTGGTACATCAGGCGTCGCCGTATTTGCAAAGAAAGGAATCAGGAAAGGAAACGAGTTTTGAGTTTAAAAGAAATGGTAATTGTATTTTTTTAAAATGGTACCAGGGGGAGGGTCCCGTGTGTCAGAAGCATCCCCCGTCACCGTCACGTTTGGCAACGGGATGCTCGTTGTGTAAATAATGAGATATACAGGATGAGAAGGAAAACGTCGCCCCGGGGCTGGGCTGGGGACGGCCGGGGGCTGGATGTGAGCAGGAAAATGTGCTTCCAGGTCAGGTTTGTGCATTAATCCCCCACTCAGCCCCTCCACCGGGCCGGTTCCTGCTCACATCAGCCCTGGGGGACGTGGACGTGTGATGTTGGGCTCGGGGACAGCGTGCGAAGGGCACCGATGGGGCAGGCAGGAGGAGGAGATGCCCACGGCTGCAGCCTGTGGTGCTCACGGCCAGGAGGGTTTCATTTTTGCAGACCCATCAGCTTTTTTTTTTCACCCACCCCAAAGTTCTTGCCGTGATTCCCAACCCCTCCGTTGACCAACCCAACCGGCCGACGGCACGGAGTCCGGGTTTCACCAAGTTGGGCCAAGGACCGGAGGCTCAGCTCACTCCTGGCCCCCCAGACGTCGAGATGGGGATGGATCTGAGCCCCATCTCCTAAATTTGGGTCCTGACCTCACACCACAGCACCCCAAATCTCCTCCTCCCACCCTGCTCCCGCGTTTCGTGCCGCTGTCTTCGTGCGGAACGGCGGAGCTCGCGCCGGATCAGTACTGTTGCCAAAGTGAACACATGATGTAGAGTAGCTTTCAGCTCAGAGTCCCTGGAGCTGCGAACATGCTATTAATTTAATATCATATTATTGTGATATTGTAATAGTAACAAGTATTTGTCACTACTTCCTTTTATTAAAGGGAAATGCTGTGCCATTTGACTAGCTGAAAATGCGATAGTATGTCGAGAGTAGACTTTTTTTTTGTTTTTTTTAATAATTATGCAGAAATGTAATGGCTTAAACCAATGCAGATTGTGGGTTGGTTTGAGACGCTTGAAGATGGATGTGAATCTTTAAAGACTATTTTTAGACGTTTAGCTTTTCCTCTTTTTGGGGTTTCTTTTACGCTCTTGTCAATCCGTACCGCTGGGACCGATCCGCAGGCGCTGGAGGGGGATGCGACCTTCCCTGAATTATCGAAACCTCTCAAGCCTGCAAAATTGAGCAAAAAAAGCCCTTGAAACATCCAATTCCAGCTTTAGTCCATCTGTACTCTTCAGTACTCCTGGTGTTTTTGCCTCTGTGATACCTGGGCCAGGCTGGAGGCAAAGCCGTGCCCGAAAAAGCTTGGGAAAATGTTACCTGAAGCGAGTCTGGGCTTTAATCTGTGAAGTGGGATGGAGGGAAAAAGAAAGAGCTTGTGTTTGGTTTCAGATTGTGGCAGAGCTTCAAGTCTGGCCTCGATCCAGCCAAACTGTAGGCCTGCTTTTGCCTGAAATTGTGGGATTTCTGTCCAGTTGCTGGGTGAATAAGGGCTGCTGGTCCCCGTGTGGCTTGGGTGGAGATTTCCAGGAGTCAAAGTGCTCGTCCCGGGTCTTTCCCATTCACTTTCCCGTTTGTTTGTCATCAGAAGTTTCTCCATCCCCATGCCAGGTTGGGCTCTTGCTTTTCCAGGAGCTGTGGGATGAGCCCCACTCATCCTCGCCTGTCCCCAGGGCCGGAGCGCGCACCCCCGGTGTTCAGGAGAAAGCTCGACGGCTTTTTTATTTCTTTTTCCCCCCTTGCCAGGAGGGATCAGAGCGTTTTATCTGCTGGATAATGGGCAGGTGCTGGATCTCGAGCCAGCTGCTGGCAACCACCCCCGTTTTCGGGTCGGAATCGCGTCCTGTGATTTTTTTTTCCCAATCAAATTAATTCCACTCATCCAACCCCGCTGCCTTTTCTGGGCAGATCCCAAAACCCTCTCGCTTTTCTGGCTGTGGTGAGATGAAATTGCAGCAAGGAGCAAAGTATCCAAAAGCTGATTTTTTTTCGGTAACCCATAATGGGCACAACCTATTCTTGGAGCTCTCAAGTTTACCAGAGACGGCTGCTACCTCAGGGATAGGATCCACGTTGTGTTTAGTTGGACAGGGAATAGTTTTATGCTGTGACAGGGTATTTTCAACGCTCTTGGATTCAGGTATTTATTTGTCTAACGTACCTTTCTTCTTCCTCGTTCGGTAAAGACGCTGAAATCTTGAAGTGCTGGACCAGTTTGGGGCTTTTCAGGCTTCCACCCATCATTTTTACGCAGCACAGCCCCAGGTTTGTGCACAACGAAGGATGAGGGACGCCGCGAAGCCGAGCGGGATGCTCCTAACTGCATCGATGGCTTTGGTCCTGGTCCGGGTGTGCACGAGCCCACCGGTAATTAGAGAATCAATTAAAAGATGTTTCCACCACCCCTCCCTTAACCAAGTGTGACCGTGCTGGCCGTGGATACCCCACCTCACCTCTCGCTGCCCCAACATTTGGCACCGTCCCCGCTGCTCGCCCGACAGCCCCGACCCCTCGGCCACCAGCTTCGGGAGCTGAGCCCCCTCCGAGCCGCCTGGCAGCTCTCCCGGCTCGAAAATGGGGAAAAAAGGAAATTAAAAACCTGCAAAAACAAACAGCAGTGGCACGGGGGGAGCGACCGACTGACTTCATCTGTGCAAACGGGGCTTGGGAATGGATCCCTCCCGATGCCGGGCCACTGAAGGCAGGTTAAAGCTCCCATCCAGCAACCTGATGCCTGCTAATTTATTTTCCTCCCCCCAGCAAATTAAAAAAAAAAAACGAAGGGGAAAAGGGAAGGGCTCGGTCGGGGCAGTTTCTGGCCCTCACCTCTAGAAACAATTATGCAGGAGCATCCACCACGGCGGCGGTGTCGGGGCAGCGGCTCTGGGATTACCCCGCAGCAGCCTTCACCCATCGGGATTTTGTGCCAAGGAGGTTGGGGCAAAACCCAGTGGTTTGGGGAACTGCCGGGTTTTATGGGGCTCTGGGTCAGGGTCTTAGGGAGCAAAGAGGGGTTTGGCTTTGGTCACGGTTACATCCTAGGAACTTGCAATATCTTTGTGTGTGTCGTGAAGGAATAACAAAGCTGATGGTGAACCTTTGTCCCGGCCCTCTTCGGAAATCCGCCGTTAAGAGTAATGTTAAAAACCCAAATTGCAAAGCACTTTTCTACTGTTTGTTTTCTACCTTCCTTACTTTGAACTCTCGTGATATTTGAAATCCCACTGATCCTACGATTGTTAGCTCTGTATAAAAAAGGAAAAAAAAAAAATTAAAAAGTTTTTTTTTTTTTTTGTAGTTTGCTCTGTTTAGATTTTAGCCTGTGGCTACTTGTACAAGAAAAATAAAGCTAGAATAAACGAGAATAGCTCCAGTGTCCGGCCCGAGCCGTGCTTTGTTCCTGCCGCAGCGCGTGAATGGCCGCAGCGTGGGAACCGCGCGGCGCTCCGGGATTTCGGGAGCTGGGAGGATTTGGCTCCTCTCACCAGCCAGCGGCTCCCAAATCGCAGGTTTTAAGGGCTGAGGGCTGGGTTTTTTAACCATTATTGGAGGCGTGCTGCAGCGTCGGGCACTGGGGATGTGCCTAAGAAACAGAGCACAGGAGGAGGCAGCGCAGCTTTGGTGCTGGATGATGAAGACCTCCAGGGTGTCCCGCTAACCACGGTCCCTTCCTTGTCTCAGCAGAGCTTTGAGCCCCTTCTTCTGATCTCCACCACGCTGAAAATCAGCATTTTCAGCCTCCAAATCTCCCAGGGGAGGAGGGAGCCAGCAGCGGGCAGAGCACGGCTTGTTTTAGGGACTCAGCTGACCCCAGTGGGGACACGACCACAACCCTGCCGCCCCCTCAGCTCTTCCTAAAGAGCCTTTCAGTCAGCAGGTGAGCGAGCAGTGTCGCTTCAAACAGCTCCCTGAAGCTCCCAGAATGGGTAAATTGCAGCACGGAAGGGCTAAACACACACTTCATAATAAACACGGGCATAAAAACTGGGTTTATTTCCCGGTGGCAAAGCAAGAGGTGAAGAAAGATCAGAGCTGGTTAACTCCAGGGATTTTCTTGTAAGTTCTGCGAAATGCGGAGCTTCAAATCACAGCTTTGGAGCCAAGGTATTATATAAAGCTCTCGGCTTTCATTAAAAAAGGACTTTCCCTGCCTTCAGAGCAATAAAAAAAAGCCTCGACGATATTAATCTAAAGTCTTAGAGGGTAAGGAAATAAAAAGAAGCCGAACAATACTTTTAAATCTCTTTGATTTCTGGCTGTTGGAATTATTAGCAGGCTCAAGAAGCAGTTAACTGAGCGTCCAAAACTCATAATAAATAAAATAAAAGAAATCTCCTTATGACCACTGCTACTGGGACCACCTGATACTGCCTCTCCAGCTGCAGGAGTGCTCAGGATGCTCGGGCTGAGTATTTTGGGATCCCCCAGTCCCCAAACACCCCCAGCCCCCAGCTCGTGGCCAATGGCACCGATCACTGGGTTCCTGCCTCGGGTGGAAACGATGCCCTGGGTATAACCCTGCCAGCACAAGGAGAATTTATAATATCCCATAAACCCCTAACTAGCCAAAAGGTCATCTCAGCGCTAATACAGCTCGGGCATTACGGCTTCATTTGCTGACACTTTTACGAATCCGCCTTTAATTCCAGCACAGCCGCTGTAAAACCTTTACAGCGCTGTTCTCTGCCTCGAAAAATAATCTTTAAAAACCACGAGCTGGAACATCTCCATCAGCACCACGCAGGCTGGGCTGATCCCGACCTCGCGGGGCTCCCACAAAGGGAAAAATTGGGGTCCGGGCACCCTGACCACAGCACACATGGCCAGGGAGTCCTGGCACCCACCCTGCTGGCTTTTAATCATCTGAAACCTCAAATTTGGGTTTTCAGCCCCGTTATGGATGGCTCCCCCCAGCCCTCTGCTGCTGGCCGCCTCCGGCCAGGCTGGCTTAAAATTCTCCTAATTTTGTAGGGGATTCCTGCTCAAAACCTCGCGCTGTCCAGAAAGCCGTTTCCTCCGTGCTAAAACGGCCAAATTAGTCTTGCTCGCAGTTGTAAAGGAGCTTGTCTTGTTTATCGAGCGATAAATATAAAGGTACAGTAACTAAATTCATCAGTCCCCAAACACAGCCACCGGGAACGGCCGTTTCCGACATCCAATCTCCAACCGCATGAATATTTCAGAGCCCTCCTTCCCTTGGGCGCTCGCCTTATCTCTGGAGCCTGGATATTATTTTCTGCTTTTCAGCTTTTTGGATGTATTGGAGGAAATGTCATTATTTGGACCTGTGTGGATTACAGTTGACTTTCCTAAGCCAATTTATATTGGCAAGCTGCTGTTTTTAAACCCCCCTATAAATCACTCCTATGAATTTTAATAATATAATGTGGTTTCAAACATGCTCCCTTAATACGTGACACACTATTACAGCCAGCAATCGCTCCCCAGGTCACGAACTCCGCTTTATCGCTGCTCGTCTGTGTGTGTTTGTGTGTGTTACGGTGCCAAAAGCCCAGCCCTGCTGCCAAAGCCCAGTGGGTTCAGTTTTTTCTGACCACCAAAAGCCCCAAAAGCTGGATCTCAGTCTCCACAGGTACCGGGATGCATGCAGTCGGTGCTATGGGGTCGGCAGGACCCAGCCCCAAACCCAGCCCCTGATGCCTCCAAACTGCTTGGGGTGTCGGGTACCATCACAGCACGGTCACCACCCCCAGTCTGAGGGCATTTAATTCATTTTTTTATCTGAAACTTCGCTTTGAGACCAGGAATTTCCTCCCGAGGCAGAGGTGGGGATCCAGCGCTTGGGTGAGACCTGTAGGAGATGTCGATGAAGTCAGAATTAGGGGATTAGGACTGGTCCCTGGTGTGTCCATTAATAAAGACGTACAGAGTGCACCCCCAGCAAGAAGGGCTGAGAGGGATGGGGAGCAAAAGCCAGGGCAGAAAGGAGCCCTGAGGAGACCCCCTTTGGTGAACCAGGTCGTGGAGCATCTCCCGAGGTTCCTCTGCGAGAGCTTTGGTGCCCCGATGGTGGCTCTGGTGATGTCCCCACCAAGCTCCCTTGGCAAGGAGCTGAGCAAGAGGTGTTAGGACAAACCCACCAGCAGGATGGGGCCAAGGACACCACTCTCCACTCTCTCCTCTTTCCCAGCCACTGCTAGCCCGGTGGCACTGACATCTCCATCCCCAAGCAATCACAGTTTTAAAGCTGCTGGGAAAAAAAAAAAATCCAGTTTGTGCAGAGCGCATGAGCTTCTCAAAGGCTTTGGCTGTGATGATTTAGCCTGCGATGTTGTCACGTTCATCATTAATCTATTTTTTCCCTTTCTGTAACTTAACCTGCGACAAGCAGACATTGTAAGTGCTTGATTTCCCAGGAATAAATTACGGTTTCATAAATGCTATTTTGCTTCGCTGCTCAATTTGCAAGTGAAATTACGCCAATTGCTTTGTTCACAGAATTTTATCCAGCACGAACAATGCCGTCCTCGAGACTTTATTTATTTTTTAACCCTCCAGTTATTTCTGTGTAGGCTGTAACAGGGCTACGTGGAGATGCACACCGTGGACCCTGCGGCTCTGCAGTAGCAGCTACAAGGGCACGGTGCCCAGAAAAACCTGTGTGGGGTGACCTGGACATGAGGCAAGCCACACATCGAGCCAACAGCTTCCTATAGAGAAAATAATCCTCCAGATCAGAAATATTTAGTCACCGCACACTGGTTTTGAGGGCACCTTTTTGTGCTGTGTGATTTCGGGCTGGGGCTCAGGGTGCGGAGCACGGAGCCAGGGAGAGCTCGGGGCAGCTCGGGGCAGGCCCTGCGCTGCTTTTGGGAGGTGGCAGCACCCAGCCAGGTGTGAGCATCATTCAGCAATCACTGGGGGCATGCAGAGAATAAAATGTGGTGTGTGTGTGACCGGGAGAGGCTCCGAGTCACTTTTAAGCTCTTTTTTTTAACCTGCGCTTTTTGGGGAGAGCTCAAAAGCCTCTTGGGGAAATGGTCCCCAGTGCAGGGAGGCTTTGGGTTTCTCTCAGGGCGGCACACACCGGCTCTGCCCACAGAGCCCATCGTGAAGCAGAGCTGTCACCTTCTGGCCAGCCCCACCACCAATACTTCCAAGAGGTGACATCCGAGCCCCAGAGGAGTAAAACACTCACGAGCAAAGCACAAACAGAAAGGAAAAAGCAGGGTTGCAGAAGTGACTGCCCGGGCTCGTGCACCTGGTGTGCGAGGTCTCAGCCTCTGCAGAATCCCCCCAGTTCCTCCACTGAGGGCATCGCTCGTTTCTTCCTCATGTGCAATGAGGAAAAGATGATTCAAATCAAAATTTGGTCATGGGACGGGGCTGGGAAGCGGCACGGTGGCAGTGCTGGTGGTGGCAGGGCTTCAGGGCCACCTCCTCCCCTCCATCCCTTCTCTTGTCCCCGCGTCCACCCGCTGGGGGGATTTTGCCAAAACCCTCTGCAAGCCGGGGCTTTGCCAAAATGCCTCCCCTCCCCTCCCCGCGCCTCCGTCCGGCAGCACTCCCCAAAGACCCAACACCTCCGGTTTCCATGGCAGCCTGATTTTCAATGAGCATCGTTCAAGTCCTAACCGGAACGAAAGTGTTTCATTAATGCGCGCAGGACACGCCGGCATCTCCCCGGGGCGACAGCAGCTCCCCCCAAAACTAGCACCTTCTGCCCGTGGTGTTTTTTTTTTTATTATTATTATTATTATTTTCACCATTTGGGCCCCGCCAGCAGCCCGTGCTCTGCAGGAGCTCCGCGCTTCAGTGCGGTGCGCAGCCACCCCGTGCCCCACCAGCCCGGCTGCACGTGGATTTTTAACCAAAACCGTGCATTATTTTCCTAATCCTCCTTGCAAAAAACGGCCGTGTTCAGAGCCGGGTTGCAGCTCTCTGAAACACCCCGAGCGCTCCCGAGAGCAGGAACACGCTGGAAGCCAGGAAGGCGGTTAAATGAATATTCATAAATTATTTTTCTGTATAACCGGTGTTAATATCACACCTTCCAGCTTCAAAAGCACATCGTGGGCATGGATTCATTAAGGGCACAGACTTCCAGAAGGGCCCGCGTGCAGACTTTTGGTTGCGGTTAAACTCGGTGACTTTATTAAACACCAGCAATGTATTTATTTTAATAGAGTACAAAGCCAGGATTCGGCCACCCTAAAACACCACTCGGGGCGCGGGATCTCGGAATAACCCGATCAAACAAAGCTAATGTGTGCAATATATCTTGGGTGAGTAATATACAGCCACATTTCCTGCTCCATTTACCCAGTTTTAACTACACCTGACCTGCTCTTATCCTAATAGAAAACGGCTGCTCCTCTCATTGCCCCGTCCTCCGCACATGTTTTTCTGGTAATGGCCCAACCTAAATCACTTCCCCTTCCCCAAGAGCTGGGCACCAGCTGTCTGGTGGCATTTAGCCACAGCAAGGCCTCCTCCAGCCCTGTGTCCCGACCCCATCCCATGTCCAGATGGGTCCCGACCCCATGGCATTGCCCTGCTCGTTCTCACCCATGGGTACACCTGGAAAAACCCTGGGAAACGCCCAAATTTTGGTTTACAAACCAGCATCTTGCTGCACCTGCGAGGACACTCAGGGGTTCTCAGGAGCATGCTGAGATGCTGCCCCCAACCCTGTGAGCATCCCATGGCTGAACCTTTTTAGCAGTGACAAAATCGGGGGCAGGAACAGGAAAAATCCTGCTCCTGATGCTGCTTTTCCCCCACTGAGCTTAGCTCACAGAGGTGGATCAAAGCTTCCCGAGCAGCGCGCTCGCACGGCTGATTTGACCAGAAAATGTGCTCGATTCCCAAGCATGAGCTGCTCCTCCAGCCAGCGCTGAGAAGTCCCAGCTACATTTCATTATCATCGCTAATTGCTATAAAGGATTACGGGGAGGCGACGGCACAGGCAGGAAGAAATATCCGCCGCTTGCTCTACATTGACCCTGGAGGAAATTTCCCCAGCTTGCTTAGAGGTGCAGAAATTGGTGCAAATAAATGAGCAAAAAGCATTTTCTGAAGGAATTAGCGCATGGCACAAGCAAATTGCAGCAATTGTCTCTCTCCTTTCTAAGCGCTGAATTGCCTCTATAATTCCCCATCATTTAGCTGCATAAATCTTGCACAAATAAACCGGCAATTTGCATATGCACAGAAAAGAAATTACAGAAACACGAGGAAAGAAGTTATATTTTTCCTGCTCGAGCGGCAAATAAATAAGCGTCGCTTGTGCCTAAGCTGTGTGCTTGGAAATGAAAATTTGGGAAACCCTTTAATTTTCAGTAATAAATACATATCAGAGGATGAAAAATAAAATAAAATGAAATCACGTGTGGCTGCTGCCTCTGCGACACGAGGCCTGGTGCTGAGCGCGGCGGGCGCGCATTCGGCGTAGGGCCGGAGGCTCAGCCCTGTGTGACCGATCTCCTTGTGGAATAAGAGGCTGTTATTCCCCAAAACGCCATAATCCTCTTCCAAACGGCTTAATCGCATTTGGAGTAATGTGCTTTTCATCCCGAATATTCATATTGGGAAAAATTGAGGGGGAGGAAAAGAAAAGCTCCATCAGGAGCGGCCCTTTGGAGCTGCGGCGCCTGCAAAAGGGCTCTCGGTGGGGACTGGTGGCACCGCAGTGCTTTATAAAGATTTAACGAGCTGCTCATCACTAATTCCTGCATGGCTCTGGAGCAGTGTGACCAGGAGGTGTGTGGCCACTCTTCCCTCCTGGCTTTGTCCCCAGCCCCACTGTGGGCAGCTCCTGGGAGGGCACCCACCTCCGTGCCCCAACTACAGCAATATCAGGCCCACCATCAGCTCACTGCCAACCAAAGATCCCTTTGAGCACTGCTGCACTGGTGAAAAAAACTTAAGAAAAGTTTATTTATTTCACCATGGGACCCCTCTCTCATTGGGGAAATGAAGAAAAAAGAAAACAGCATCCCCACCTTCAGACTCGAGGGAAGAAAAACCCAACCCTTTCAGACAGATATTTGTCCTGCAAAGCTCCGTGTTTTGCCCAAAAATCATAATTAAGAGAACCAGGAAAGCCCCAACAGTAGTTGCTCATGTGATTTAGGTTACAAATAATTGCTGCCCAGGCTTCTCCGCCTGACACAAGTAATTAGATAACAGGGCACTTAGAAGCTGTCGTTTCCTACGAGCACATTTTGAGCTGGCCTTTAGGATGTGACCTTTATATCTGCAGCAGCTTCATCTGCTGCCTGCCCCGGGCTGGGTTATTGCTGGAGACTCAGGCTCCGCCGAATGAACCTCCAGGACTAAACCCACTGGAAAAGCCATTAAAATCCATTGGGAAAAAATAAAATAATAAATAAAATAAAATAATATAATAAAATGAAATAAATCTTTGCAGTGATGGAAATTGCTGATGGCCCCAGGGGAGGTTGGGCTGCTGGGACCTGGAGTCTCCCTGCTGGAAGGAGCCCTCGGTGCACATCTTTTCTGCAAGGACAACCCGAGGAGAAGCAGATCCCTGCCTCCCAAAGACCTGGGGGGGCCAAGAGCAAACTGCAGGGAAAGGAAAGGACCCAAGGGACTCAGATCGCCCTCGCTGCTTTCTGAGATGCAAACAGCTGTGGGGAGACCCCGGTGCATGTGCACAGCCAGCCCTTCATGGCTGAATGGCTCTCGGTAAATAAGATTAAAAAAAAGAAATCCAAGACAACTTAGACAATTTTCTTTCCTTTTTTATAAATTCCAGACTTTGGTAGTGTCTATCCTCCTGTTGGCATCCCTTGAGAAGCAATTTAACTTTGCTGGAGTTGTCAGATTTCTAAAGGATGCGATTTCACTTTTACACCTCACTCGATATTTCTCATCAAATCCACGCACGGTTTTTAAAAACATTTCCAAACTCCCCTTGTGGCTGACGGGTTTGTTTTTCCTTTATTGTCATAACTTTCTCCGAGACATAAAGGCCCTAAATTTGCAGAGCAAGCGGGGATTGCCAAAAACACACAACGTGTATTTATAGCAGTGTTGTCTGAGAGGCTCCTGCTACGCCAATATTTCTTTGCACCTTGAAGTCTGTGTGTCAGCCGAGAGGCACGAACCTGCTATGGGAAACCAGCCAACACATCGACGTTCTCAGATGCAGCGCTGAAAAATGAATTTTTTGCATCTTTTCCATGCAGCAGGCACCTGACCCTGGCTGGCACTGCTCGCTGAGTCCCCCTGTGCAGCAGCAAAATGCACGGTTTGTTCAATCGATCCCCACCCGTGGATGTCCCTGGGAGTAAGGAGATGCAGAGGGTGAAATAAGAGGGTTAAAACAACCCCCCCAGCCCTGATGAAAGAGCAAAAGTGGGAGAAACCGGGGCTAAAGCCCACCCTGCCTCCAGCTGCGCCCCTTGCAGAGGGCTCTGCAGGGCTCCATGGCTCTAGTGTCTGAGGAGCTGCAGTAATGGGAAATAATCTGGTGCTTAATGAATCCCCAGCTTAAGCAGGCTACAAAACAGAGCTTCAGGGATCCCGATGACTTTCGCTGACCAAGTTAAAATCCCATAACTTTTCCCGATGGGGTGTAGGACGCAGAGTGGTAACACCAGCACTGTGGGAGCTCTCGGCAGCACTGGTATAGGACTGGTGGCTGAGGAGCCCCTTCAGCCCCCCGGGGGCTGTGTTACAACCTAAACTGCTTCCAGGAGAGGTGCAGGTGGAAAGGGAGCCGTTTTCCATCGGGTGGATGAAGCTGAGGCTCCTCTTAGTTGGCCAGGAGTTTGTTCAGGGGAGGCAGAACGGCTCTTGACAGGATTTCAGGAGCATTTTGTCTACCAAGGGCAAAATCCCACCATGAGACAATATTGCAGGGAAATTACCCTGCTTTATCTAAAGGAGAGATCACAAGATGATCCCAAAGCGAGGCTCATTTGTGTTGAGCTAATGACAGCTAATTGGGAACCCCCACTACACAGCTGGGTGGAAGGAGAGCAGCGGCCGCGTCTCCAAAGGGGGGAGGCATCCAAGGCCTGACGTGGGCTTCACCCAAAAGAAAAACTTCTGGAAAGGATCAGGGCAAGGCCATGAATTTATGAAGTAGTCGTTGGGCTGACTCTAATTTTTAAAGCGTTATTATCCTTTTAGCAGGACTGTCGGGGAGATGGAAGCCAGAGCTCATGTGATGAGGAGCAGCTGAAGGGCGACGGGCAGCAGCTCCTGCCTGCCACGCTTCTTGTTGTGGAGCTGCGAGCCAAATTGCTTGGAAACAGCTTCCCCCAGCCCAAAATGCTGTGAAAGAGGGGAAACTGAGGAAAAGAGCATCCCCGGGTGCCTGGAGGTTTTCGTGCTTCTGTCTATGCAGCTGAGGCATGCTTATTCCTGAAAAATAAGATTTTTTTTTTTACTTTTTCCTTGAGGAACGGAGTGATTCGGGTGGGGGTGGAAGGGCACATGCTCCTTGTGGTGCCTGGAAGTCGCTCTCCCTGCAGCAAACCCTTCCTGCATCCCCCTCCCCGCTCCGTTTCCTTCCCTTTGAAAGGCCTCCGACCCCATCACAGATGGCAATTCCGGTGTGACAGCTCTTAATGTCACCACTGACGATGGGCCAGATGTTCAGGCAGGCGGATTGCTCCTTTTAATCCCAAATCCATCAAGAGCCTCACCTTTGTAGTTGAGGGGGGGTATAAAGGTGTCCTCATGGGAAGGGGGGGGGCACGCTTTTCGGTCCCTCTCGCCTCCTTTTCCCTTCATTGAGGAGCTGTGAGGGACTCAACCCGACACCAAAGGGGTCCTGCTCTGAGCAGCAACCTCGTTAAAATGCCATAAAAACCTCCCTTGAACTTCATGAGGATAGGGGAAGGGGTACGGTTTGGGTGATAGGACCTGGACGAGCCTCGAGGCTTCGCAGCGTGCCAAGACAAATTAGGTCCCTGCAGCCTGGATGAGTCCAGGGGAAGAGAAAGAAACAACTCCAGGGGGTTAGGGCACAATCCTGACCCCCTGTGTACCCCCCTGTGTCTGGTACTCGGCTATACCCAGCTCCCCCCAGGTGGCCACAGATCAGACCTGGTGCCACGCACGGCACCAAATGTGCCAGCGTAAAGCTGCTCGGAGAGGCTCGCTCTGTGCCCAGCATCCTTTTCTTCTGTAAATCCCCCAAAAGCAGCTGCTTTGGGGGATTTACAGAAGAAAAAAAGAGCAGCAGGTGCCCGGGATGGGGTAGTGCAAGGGGCAGCTGGTTGGCACCCGGTGGGTGCCCTACAGGTGACTTCTTCCTCCTCGTATCCTAAAGCGAGAGCTCTCGTGCTCGTTACCGCTCCTGGAGACATGGAAAAAAAATCCCAAATCCTCCGTGGCAGCGGGGACAAAGCTGTGCTGGGTGCAAGGGCGAAAGGGGAATATTTTTGTCCTTTTAATGCACCAACAAATCCCAGGGAAAACTGGGACACCTGCAAGCAAACCCGCAGCCCCTCGGATGGGGAGGGAGCCACCCGTCACCCCCAGCCTCCAAGGATGTGATTTCAGTCCTGCATTTAGGGGAGGAACAACTCAGCGCCCGGCATTTGGTTTTGGAGGTGATTTGTTGCTCCTGAAGGCGAAAAATCGGAGGGTGGGGGCACGGACAAGAAAAGTTTCCTGCAGTTTTTTCCCTGCAAAGCAGCAGCCTTGCTTCTGCGCAGGAGTTTTGCGGTCCGATGCATGGGCTGGATGGCAGCAGGGCAGGGGGAGGCTGTGCTGTGACCCTAAACTGCAACTTTTGGGGCAAAGCAGCAAGGGGAAGGGGCAGGAGAGAAGGCAGAGGAACCTTCCCAGCCTCCCTGCGCTGCCTCCAGTGCAGATGCACTGCTGCCATCATCCGGCACCCGAACCCAGCACAGGGGCAAGGAGAGGCAGCACAGCCACACCAAACACCCGCTGCTCCACACCCTGAGCCGTCCTCGAGCTGTTTCCACTCCAAGAGGCATCCTTCAGCACAAAAAATAAAGAAATAAATAAATCAAATAAAAAGAGCGATGCAGCAGGTGTGATGCTGGGGGAGGCTGGGTGTCTCAAAGCAAAACTCTGCATCAATGCCACTGGAGATATCGTTTATTTTTATTGTTATATCATCCATTTTCTAGTTTCTAGTTCCTGTCCTCTGCCCTCTCCTGCAGAGGTCCCCAGGACCCGGTGCCAGGAGCTGGTGGCGCCCAGCTGCCCCCTGCACCTTGACATCGCGTCTCTGCCATGGTTCTCTGAGCTGCTGCTGGGTGAAAAAAATATAAAAATATTTGTAAAAATATTATGGGAAGAGCCTCAACATTTCCTGAGGGGACCTCAGTCCTCTCCAGGGGCTGGCACACGATGGGACCCATCCTGTCACACCCTGCCCCAGTGACCAGCCAGCAGAAAGGCACATCTCCCACTGAGATCTGACTGCAGGCAGCCCAGGCTGCTCTTCTGGGGCCAGAAATGCATTTTTTAGCTGTGCAGTCCCCCAGCAGATGGTCTGGGTCTTGCTCTAAGGGCTTGGCTTTATCCCCACCGCTCCTGTCTGGTGCTGAGAGACTGGTGGGGAGCAGGGCTTGGCGGAGCATCGGATCCACAGTTATTTCAGATAACGGGGTTTTGGCCAGAGCCACACGAGACTTGCAGACCTCTCTCACTTCTGCCCTGGCTGTAGCAGGAGCAGGGGACAGAATTGCACTTTTGGTTATCCCCACGTTGCCAAGAGCGGTCTGGAGAGGCACGTCGGGCGAGCTCCGGAGGAGCTTTGTGTCACTGTGTCACCCACACGCTCCTGACCCAGCCTGGAGCCCATGACCGAGGGGTAAACTGCCTTTATCCCACACCCAGACTCCCACCGAGTTTATTTTGCAGTGTGGAGGATCAAAGGCTGCTGTAAGGAGCAAATCTATCAAAAGCTCAGCACCCTAAGAGGGACCCAGCTCGCTTTTATGGCTACTTCTAACAAGCGTGCTCCTTCCGATTGTTTAGCAATTGCTTTAAAATGGATAATTATCAGATTTTCCTATTAATGGGAAGAATCGAGCGGTTGTAAATCTTAAAACGTGCTACTATCTGCACACTGCATGTATCACATCAGGGAGAAAAAAACAAAACAAAACAATCTGTGGAGCAGAGCTATTACAGAGTGACCGTGTCTGGGCTCAGCAGCTGGTTTTAATCCCAGCAGGAGACCCCCTGCTCCCCAGCCACGCCACGAGCCCTGCTCTTCCCACCACGTCTGTGGAAGCTCTGCCAAACCCCGGTGTTACCCTTGCACATCGCAGCAAGTCACACCAGCAGGACCTATGCGTTTGAGACAATGCACAGCAGCTCATTACTGCTTCTGCCATCGCATTTACCCATCTAGAGAGGTTATTCCTTCCGATACTTTGTGAACCTGGCCCTCTTCACTCGAGTTTTTTTTTTTTTAGTCAAAACCATGCTTGCTTTATCAGCATCATTCCTGAATTTCTCCAGAAAATTGAGAAGGCTTTTTCTGGCTGCCTGATGATAGGCAGATGCCATCAGAAAGCCCTGGAGATTTGCCATCTAGTAAGAATTAACTGACAGCACTTCGTAACCTCTGATGCGTCTGGGTGAAGTGAAAACTTCCTTTATTTGCCCCGTGCAGTGACTTACACAAAGCTGAAGGTGTGCCTGTGTAACTGGCAGAGACTCCACTTTTCAGGTCCTGATATCTTCCTGGGAGCAAAAGGACAAGGGGGCATGGGCTAAATGCTGTTGTGGTTGGAGCACTGGCCTGGTATTTGGGAAATTTTAGGTGACGTTCTGGCCCTCTGCCCCAGAAAGCTCTGAAATCCCCCACAGCCTGAGGACTGCCCTGCATTTTGCTACAGACCGAGTGGCTTTGGCTAAATGGCTTAATTCTCTTCCCTTCCCACTCCCTGTGCTGGCTGGGATATGCGAGCCCATTTGGCACGCTTACCTGGTGCTCGGGAAGCTCCTAAATCCATGTAACAATTAAAGAGAGCCCCGCTTTTAGATTAGAACCACGGTAACTCGGAGCTGAGCACATTTTGGTTTGATTTCCTTACGACCACACGAATGTGGAGATACAAGTGACAGAGAAACGTGATTCATCGCATTCATATGACTATTTCCCAAGCAGTCATTACTTTTATCTGAGCAAGCTATTGGAAAATGTTAGAGGCAGGAATATTTTACCCAGCTGACTTAAGGAGGTTGTTTTATTCCACATTTCTGTTTTCAATAAATCTCCCAGGACAAAAACATTCCCTGCAGCATATATATGCACAGGACAAAAAGGCGTTAAATCCTAAGAGAGGGAGAAGGGGGGGAAAAAAAGAGAGATAAATAGTTTACTTCTATTATCTTTACCATATGTTCTATTCCAACTGGATACACATAAACAGCATGTAATCTTCAAGCTCAGCTTTAGACTCTTTGAAGTGACCTGACCATACTACTGATTTATTTCAATCTAACCTTTCTCTTTGAACCCTGGGTCAAGGTTAATTCTATAATAAAACATACCTCATACAGCTGGCTTTTCCAGTGTTGCTAGCAAGTAACGAACCTCTCAGTCATAAGCATTTGTTTTACTGAGTGTAGTATTGTATTTCTATTTTCCCTCCCCTATATTAATTTCCTTCACAGACCCTAGTTAAGGAGGAAAAAAATCTCTTTTCCGGTCCATGAGATCAATTTTAAACACACTGGAATTAAATGAAGACATTTAAGCCGCATTTCTATGCTGAAATGCATCCACCGACACCAGAAACTATTTTTATTACGGTCTATGTTAAATAATCAGATCTTCAATTTCATAAGAAGCACTGCAGCTCTGTTATTCAAACTGCTCCGCCGGCAGTGACCCTTTCAGAACCTTGTGCAAAGCCATCTCTGCACTGAGTCACAGCAAATCGCCGAGGACAGCCTTTATCTCTAGAAAAATAAAATTGGAAAAGGGACGCAGGAGGTAAGAGATGCATGGCACGTTGGTCAGAGGCTGTTGCTCGGGTTGTTTTTTAAGAGGACTGGAAAGCTGCTTCTGAGTCCCAGCCTCTTGCTCACAGCACTTAATTAAAAGGCAGCAAGGCAGAAGCTAAGGCAGCAGCTGTTACGTATTTGTTCTGGCTCCAAAGCCTTGCCAACACCGTGCCTGCTGGAGCTGTCGGGAGAGGGATTAGTTGGGATCTTCTGGGCTCGGGGCTTCCAGTGCAGCTCCCGGTGGAAGACCTTATCTGGTGTTCACTGCAGGAGGGAATTGTGCTTCCCCTCCAAATGGCATGAATAATGACTTTATCCTGACTTATCCTAACGCATTTTACAGGCCCAAGTCTACAGTAGGTTGATGTCCAGCAGCACCAGCACACGGAGATGTATCGCCCCTAAAACTGGCACCAAAAGCTTTCAGTACTTCATCGCCGGCTTAGTGGCTGCTTTGTAAAACAGGATTTTAATCCAGTAGCAGATGAATTTGACCAGACAGCACTCTCAGTCAGCTTTGACACAGCAAACTTGTTATCTCATCAATATCTGTCATTGCCTAACTCAGCTGAGCTGCTGTAATGGAAGCACCATCCATTTGAAATCCCAAAGGTAGGCATTGGTTTGGGATCAATGCTCTCACAGTCTCCATTAACTATTATGATGCCAGCGATGCTTTAGATCTCTTTGGGGTTAATTTCTTCACGCCAGGATAAGCCAACAAGATGTCTTCACTTCACTTTGAAAGACTTTAATCTATGTATAGAAGAGTGGTAGCACAGTGATGCCAGCATCTCCAGAATTTACGCGCTTTCACAGAAATTCCCATTGCATTTCACCATGCTGTCCTCATCTTCCAGCTTCTCCACTGCTGCTATTGCCCTTCTCCACTGTGAAACCACAAGCCAGGAAGCCCCACGCTACACAGAAAAGCCCCAGCTGGCAGTGCCAGATGTGTCCTACCCACTGCCCCAAAATCACAGCCCCAGGGATGGTGTGAGATGAAAGGCACAGCGTGCTGCCTGTCATGCTACAGTCCTGAATGGGAGGCCAACACACTTTTTGCTATGTGAAATGTCTTTACCTGTCCCAAGACTAGCAGGAGCAGTACCCTTCATCTCTTCTGTGCCACAGTAATTAGTATTTTAGATGAAGGCACTGGAATCACACTGATCTGAGAGCTCAGAATTGCAATGTAAAATTTCAAAGACATTAAAAGAGACACCTCTACCATTTTCCAATATTGTTCTTTAATAGGCACTGAAAAGAAAATGATTACATCTAATGATTTATTAGTGAACAAAATCATCCAATTAGACAGTCAATGACTGATTTTCAAAGGGATTGCACAGAACAATTTAATATAATACAAGATAATAAACATGTCCTGAACTGATGCACTGAAAGATGCTGCTAACAGACTGTCAGAGATACCAGATATTTACAGCAGAATAAGCCACCACATCAGATAAAATAAAATACATCCTCTCAAGGATATAGAAATATGGAAAGGAATCTCAGGCTGCATTTCAACTCTGGGCAATTTACATAACTCCCGAGAAAAAGCTCTGTGTGGTGCCAGACCTCTTAAAAGTAGCCCATGCATGCTGCTGTCATTGGGATTACCCAAAATGTGCCGGTTATGAGGCAAACCTCTGTTGGTGCCAGAAGCTTGTGTGACTATACATGGTCCAAAAAGAGCAGGCAGAATCCAGACTTCAAGATTTATTCCAAAATCTGCACAATAATAATTACCAACACATCAAGAAGGTAAAAAAAAAAAAAAAAAAAAAAAAAAACAGCTTTGACCTTATGGGATGGTTTTAAAGAGAAAAACATGCAGCAAGTAACTTGAGTAACCTAAACTAAAGCTATCATTAAAATCATTTTGTCTCCACGTTGCCACTAAATATGTCAGACCCAAGCAAGTTTTTGTGCTTAGAACGGATGGCTTCATATTGCAGGCTTGCTCATGCAGCTGTTACTTAAAGCTGCATTTTTGATAAAATGGTAAAAAGCGAGTAAACAAACCAGCAACTCAAACTGATTTATATATATCATTACGAAATCATTTTCAATTTAATGTAACTGTGCACAGCCTCTGATACAGCTGGTTCTACCTAGAATCATGAAAGCTCCATTAATGCTGCCAAGCCATTCAAGTGGGTGAGTAACAATATGAACTCTGCACTTAAGAAGGAAGTTTGCCTTTTGTTTGCTTTGATACCTGCCTGGCCTTAGCTGGTATTTAATCCAGCTGGTGTTTCTGTTTGCTATGAGTAAGGCTGAAACTGCAGCTCGGAAGAAGGTGCAAGGCAGTCTCTGAGGATCTGAGTATACAGTTCCCCAGTCTAAATATCTTGCACTGAAGGCCACAGAGTTGTGGTTGACGGAGACTTCTGATACACCTTGAAACTGGAGAGATGCTTCAGAGTACTGCAGAGCACTGACCCTATGGTATATTACAGAGGGAAGAGGTAGGATTTAAGGGCCGGTTGCCTGGACTCAATTTTGGGCAACACAGTGAATGTAACCTGTAGAAACCACTGCTAAGATGTCCCATGAAAAGGAAATTCCTCTCCCTTAAATTCCCTTAAATCTGCAGTGCCAGTCTGTGGAAACCTGGCTTCAGTCTTTGAGGTTACAAGAAGCTTGGATGATAAAGGTAACATTTAAGGAGTAACGCTTTTGTATTTGCATGTATGCTTTTGACTTTACTTAGAGCAACGTGATGCCAAATTTTACACAAAGAGCAGTCTCCCTGGATGACCGTAGGGGCTGATCACCTTGGCTGTTGGGCTGAGTGCAATGGGACTGGGTACATGAAGGGGAGCAGCACCCCACCATACTCCAGCAGGGACACAGTGAGGGACGAGGGCCACCTGGGACCCCCGACAACACGCAGGGGACAGAGCATCACAAGCGTCACAGGGCCACTGCGCTGCTCACACCCCAACGTGTTGCCACCACCGTCCCCTGCTTTGGGGTCACGATGCGCTTGTCTGGGTTCTTTGTGGGGGCAGCTGGGCTCTCCCTCAGCGTTTTACCACCAGAGAAGCGCTCTCCCCCTGCTCCACCTGAGGTGCAGGCGCCATTTCCTCGCACCCCCCCTCCACCTGAGGGGCAGCCGCCATTTCCCCCTACCCCTCCCTCCACTCCCCGCGGGGCAGCCGCCATTTCCCCATGCCCCCCCCCGGCTGAGGTGATGATGCCTCTCCCCATTTCAGTGTCCCCAGTCCACCATGCAGCTGCCACAGCGTCCCCAGAGCCGGGCACAGCCCCGCTGCGGGGCGGAGCGGCGGGGCTGAGCCGAGCCGAGCCGCGGCGGCCCCGGGGCGAGGCGGAAGGGCGACGCCGGCCGGGCGGGCGGGCGCAGGGAGGCGGCGGGGCCGGAGCCTTCCCCCGGCTCGGAGCGGTCACAGCCCTGCAGCCCGGTTCTCCCTCCCCGCCACCCCGGGCCGGGCCATGCCGCAGCCCGGCCCCGGTGAGGCTGCCGGCCGCGTCAGGGAGGCGGCGGGGAGGGACCCGCTGGCCGCCGACCTGCGGTGCAGCCTCTTCGCCGCCGCGCTGCAGAGCTACAAGCGCGACTCGGCGCTCAGGCCCTTCCCCGGCCGCTATGCCGGCGGCGACACCAAGGACTTCGAGGCGCTGGTGAGTGGCCCCCAGCTCCGCTTTGCTCGCTGCTGAGGCCGGGAGGCGGCTCCGGAGTGAATTCGGTGCGGGCGCTGCCTGCAGCCAGGCTGCGGGGAGCTCGCTCACAGCCCTCACCGAGGGCCCAGGCGCGGCGTCTGTCCAAGTCCTGGGGTAAAGACACTTCTAAAAATCATCCAGACAGCTGAACTTGTGCTGGGTGTTTATATCCGGAGCAGGAATGCTTTGCTCAGCCTCCGGAGTGAGGAAACAGCCACGTAAAGCTGTATTTAATGAGCGAGCTCAGGGCAAGCACACGTGGGAACATCGCGGGGTACAAGCAGGTGAGAGCACAGGTGGCATTTCAGGGCCACCAGCACAGCACGAGGCTCTGTTTACCCCTTATATATCTCACAGAATCACAGAATCACAGAATCACAGAATTTCTAGGTTGGAAGAGACCTCAAGGTCATCGAGTCCAACCTCCAACCTAACGCTAACAGCCCTCCACTAAACCATATCCCTAAGCTCTACATCTAAACGTCTTTTGAAGACTTCCAGGGATGGTGACTCCACCACTTCCCTGGGCAGCCTGTTCCAGTGCCTCACAACCCTTTCAGTGAAGAAGTTCTTCCTAACATCTAACCTAAAACTCCCCTGGCTCAACTTAAGCCCATTCCCTCTCGTCCTGTCACCAGGCACATGGGAGAACAGGCCAACCCCCACCTCGCTACAGCCTCCCTTGAGGTACCTAAAAAGAGCGATAAGGTCACCCCTGAGCCTCCTCTTCTCCAGGCTGAACAAGCCCAGCTCCCTCAGCCGCTCCTCGTAGGACTTGTTCTCCAGGCCCCTCACCAGCTTCGTCGCCCTTCTCTGCACCCGCTCAAGCACCTCGATGTCCTTCTTGTAGCGAGGGGCCCAAAACTGAACACAGTACTCGAGGTGCGGCCTCACCAGAGCTGAGTACAGGGGGATGATCACCTCCCTCGCCCTGCTGGTCACGCTGTTCCTGATACAAGCCAGGATGCCGTTGGCCTTCTTGGCCACCTGAGCACACTGCTGGCTCATATTCAGCTGACTATCCACCATCACTCCCAGGTCCTTCTCTGCCTGGCAGCTCTCCAACCATTCCTCTCCCAGTCTGTAGCTCTGCTTGGGGTTATTGCGCCCCAGGTGCAGGACCCGGCACTTGGCCTTGTTGAACTTCATGCAGTTGACCTCAGCCCATCTCCTCAGGTTTCACAATAAGTTTGGGATTCTGGTGAGTAAACTACTTGCAAATTTCCACATCTGATACCGAGATGCAGAGAGTTAAAAGACCTTGCACTGCATACAAATAAAAGCAGTTTGGGGTGGTCTGTAGTTTGCAGAGCCTGGATACCTCTTGCATTTATCCCACTGAAAACTGCATTTTGATGGCTTTGGCTTGTTTCCTTTCAGGAGCTTGCTTGCTCATTCCTGTGTGTACTGTGCAAACACTGTTGATAAACAGAAGTATAAATGGCTTTACAAGAAGCAACAAACTTTCACAAACTTGGTACAAATGTCTGTATCTCAGAACTGAAACTGGTTTTCTGTTTACAACCTATTAGGGTGAAATATTGTTTTGTTTTCACTAGAGGTCTCTGTTTAATCATAATGAAAAGAAGGAGCGTACGCTAAATGTCTGTTTTGTTAGCTTGCAGATACCAATGCGCTACCAAGCCTGAAAGAACTTCTGGAGTCCGTTCCAAGCACAGAGAAAAGGACCTGGGATTTATTTAGTTGGATTTTATCATCTAAGGTCTTAATGATACAAAGTACTAAGAAGCAGGAGGTAAGATTTATGTTCTGAAACTCTTGGTAAGAATTTGTCTTTTAAGGCAATTTTGCGTTTCAGAAAGTATTTCCCTCCTGCCAGAAGTTAGCTGGTTATTGGAAGAGCTCGATGTGAATGCATTTTTTCTATATATAGAGAAGGGGGTTCTTAATTTTTATTTTAGGAAAACAGGTTGGAAGAACTAGTTATCACTGTTGGTAGCTGATGATTGGGCAATGATTGTAGCTCCCATTAACAGAGCATGTACATGCGTGTACTAGACCAAGATAGTCCTCCTCGGGTTTCATGGGGCTGGGTCCTGCTTCTCACTGAAAGACAAATTTGTATGTCTACATACTGGCCCAAAAATGGAGAGGTAAGGTTAAGAGCCACCGAGGCATTTCGCTAATAGGGATCAAAATAGTTGTAGAGATTAGCAGCAAGATGAAAACAACTTCTGGGTTCACATTTTTTTTCCTTTTCCAGGATCAGCTGATGAACGTGTCATCTTAGTAGCCAAAACAGCACTGTAGAATTACTAGATTTTCCTTACATCTCTATTTCGTAGTAGCACGCCAGTCTTTTTTTTTTTTTTTTTTTTTTTTTTTTGCCTTCTGGAAAGATGAATTAAGATTTAGCTTTGACAGCAAGAAACTCAGAATTCTCACTGTAGACTTATTCTTCCTGATTTGTGGGAGTGTTGAATTCTAACCAGGAAGCATGATCAAAATACATAAAGAAATTGGAAAACTTAGAGGATAGTAAACAAAATTTTCAGTGAATAGTCTAACCCCATAAACTAAGACCTGTATTCCTCCCTGTTTTCCAGTATGAGAAGATACAAGAACTCACGGGGATGTCTGGTGCTGCTGTTCCTGCTCCGGACTTCCTATTTGAGGTTGTGTATTGCGATCAGCTGAATACCAAGTTTGCCGAGACCAAGGGTGAGCGGGACCTCATCTATGCCTTCCACGGTAGCCGCCTCGAGAACTTCCATTCCATTCTGCACAACGGCCTGCACTGCCACTTGAACAGGGTGAGGCTCCTGGTGTTTCTCATATCGACACCACATCTTTTGTTGGCCGCTTGAAGCCAGTGACACTTTAAAAAAAAAAAAAACACCTGAAATTCCTTTCTGGTATTTTTCCTTTTACAGTGTAATTCGTTTTACTCCTGTTTTCACTTTAGCGTAGGCCTTTGTGTGTGGTTGTATTGGATCTTCTGATGCAGCCTCAGGGTAAAAACTGGAAGTGGCAAGAAACATTTTTTTCTCCAGAGTGACAAATTATGACTGTCCTTTATTTCTTTGTAAGAAAGCATAACACCTCTGAAAACACTCAACTATTTAACACCCTGCAGCTGGAAAATGCACACGCAGAGGAAGATAGACTCTGCACTGCCTGTGTCATTGTCTTTCTGCCTGGCTAAGGGAGATATCCCAGGATATGTAGCCCTTCTGATTTCAACAGAAGAGAAGCTGGGACTCCTCGCCTTGTGTTGTTTGTAAAGCAGCTCTGACACAACAGCTGCATATCCTTCCTGTCAACCTGAACCATGATTTCCTCCCCACACTCTTTTTATGAGTAATGGCTCATCAGCTACGCCGGATCTACTGGATTAATAATGATAGCCAGTTGGCCAAATCTTCTGATACGAAGTTACTAAAACAGTTATTTTTGAAAGGAATTCACAATTGAAAAATAGTTCCTTCCTTTCCTGTAAAGCAGGGGTTTAAATGTGAGTAAAGCCTTGTCTGTATGTGAAGGTTGGGTTATTTGAATGACGGCAGTCTCAATAAATCAGAGAAATGCCCCTGACGGCAGTGCAGTCATGTTGATATAAAATATTTAACTGGCAAACTAAATCCAAATCCGGGAAATCATGAATCTGTCCACACCAAGGGTTGTGCCAGACAGCCAATTTGAGGGATGGCAGCTGCCCCACCCCAGGGAATTAGTGCCAGGACAAAAAACTCTGCATGGATCTGGCCAAATGTGGGTAAGAAGAGCCTTTCTGCATTTACCTTCAGAAACAGAAAGGCCAGCCTGAACGTAAACAACACTTGTGTGCTTTTTGTAGTTTGCACTACAGGATTTTAGGATATGTTTCTGCTCCGTTTCAGACGTCCCTGTTCGGTGAAGGTACCTATCTCACCAGTGACCTGAGCCTGGCTCTCCTCTACAGCCCTCACGGTCTGGGTTGGCAGCGAAGCGCGTTGGGCTCTATCCTTAGCTGCGTAGCTGTTTGCGAGATCATCGACCACCCAGATGTAAAGTGCCAGGTGAAGAAGAAAGGTGAGCCTGTTGCAATAACAACTACACATACCCCTTATTTAGGGCCCTTCGTATTTCAGCCTTGTGCATATATTTAGTTTTACAAAGTGTAGTGTATGGATACTCATCAGCAGAAACTGGCTGCAGATTTCTTTTACAGCTGACCCCTCAACAAATACACACGTGCCTCGTTGTCTGTGAAACTTCTCTTAAGATAGTATATTTAAAGGATAGAAAATAATTTGGTTGCATCGTTTGTTTTTACTAGTTTCAGTAATATGATAAAATCATCTATAATGCCTGCCCATTTCATCAGTGGTGGTGGGACAGAAGCAGCAGAAGTGTATCAAAACCAAACTGTATTTGATGTCTGGGAACCCTCTGCTCAGGTTGTCCTCTCCTATGACTGCTTCCTGCTTGCCAGGCTCAATCAGTCCTTCAATGTTGTTTTCCTCTCCCTGTTAATATTAGCAGCTGCTCAAGTGCTGTGTGTGAAACCCGCCTCCTTTTCACCCTGCTCTGGGACTTAATACCATCCATACCAAGGATGACTAGGAGTGGTATAGCCTCAAGCAAACTTTTCATTCTATTCTTGGATGCTAAAGGATTCTGGGGAATTCCCAGGCTAGATCTTTGATTATCTCATTCCCACTCGTGTGTGTATGTGAGGGTGGCGATGGTGGTTTTTTTTATACTTGAAGATGTGCATCTCTTTTTGCTTTTCTATTCCCGAAAAGACCTATTCTTTTCTCTTCCCATACAGATTCAGAAGAAATAGACAGAAAAAGAGCAAGAGTGAAAAACAGTGAAGGGGGTGATGTACCACAGAAATACTTTGTCGTCACAAATAATCAGCTCTTACGAGTTAAATACTTACTAGTATATTCACAGAAACAGCATAGGAGGTAAGAGTTCAGCTATCTAGAGTGATGAGCATGCTGTAACAGATAGATAAACATATCCCATTTGTGAAAGAACAATTGGAAACAAACTGCAAAGACCTGCTTGCACTGCCAGATTGTTTTTAACCTGTTTCCTGTGGAAATAAGCCTTACTGCCTCTGTCATCATTCTTCCTCTACCTGCTAATTTAATGCTCTCAGTTTCAGCTAAATTTATTTTTCACCAGACCTGTAAGCACTTAGTATCATCACTAAGATACTTAGAGAGCTCTAATAGTTTCCTGCTATCAACAAATATGAATGAAACTCAGTTGAGTGCTGCTCTTAAAACCAGGGCAGTCTCAACTCTGTTCTTACCGATTCTAAGAGGCAGCATTCACCCAGCTAATCAAATGCAGGTACAGCCCAGGCAGTTACAGCCCTGCACAGCTCCAGGCAAGTCACAGAGGGAGGTGTGGACATGGAGAGAAAGAATAGGGCTGTGCATGGTGACTTAGGGAAAAGGGATTTGGGAATAGGAAAAGGAATAGGGAAAAGGGAAGAGGCTTTGTTGGTTACATGGATTGTGAAACGGCTTACCGTTTTTATTGTGTTAGCTTAAATTATTTAAAATAACAAAAAACTTAAGATACTCTTTGTCAAGGTATTTGTACATCTCTCACAAAACTCATGCAGTTTTCCCTTTTCAGCCCTTCAGGTCAATCTTCCTGGTTTTCCACCCACCGTTTTGCCATAATGATGATGCTGTACCTCCTGCTGCTAATGGTGATTGGGGCCAGCAACTCGCCAGCCTTCCTCTACTACTGGCACAGAATGTTTGACTCAGAGGGATGAGTTGCCTAAGAAGATAAACTGTTATTTCACTATGTGCCTTAATAATAACAAATCCACAATGCACTGCATCTCTTCCAGAGCTCTGGAAATAAAGGTGCCTGGAGCTTTCCAGTTCTGTCTCCGCTATGTTATCCTCATGGCATCTTTCCACTTACTGTTTCTGTATTCCTGTGATTCATGAGGATACTCGGCACAGCTGAAAAGGATCACGATGGTGCAGCTTAGCATGAACAAATTGTTGAGGGGCCATGGGAAAAAAAGTTATGTAAAATTAATGACAGCTAAGTGTGGAAACACTCTGGTGTAACTATTTTCTGTCAAACTGAGGTAGGAGTATTTGCACAAGTTGGAAAGGAGGATTTTTCTGTATGTCAGTGGGTCTTTACCAATTTGTTTTCAGAAACTGTGTTTAGTGATGTTTGGCACGTCTCAGTGCAGATGGGATCATGTTTAAAACCAACTTTGTTTCTGACCCGGAATTTTTATATTTGAGCATAATGATTGTAAGAAAAGAACATGAAATAAAACAGCAACCAAAATGGAAAAAATTAAGTGGCTCCTACTAAGGTTTCTTTCTCCCCATAAAGTGTGTACGAGGTTTGTGCTCTCAGCCGTGACCTGCCTTGTCCTTTGGTTACTGCATAGATAAGACAGTCTCAGGCACCTCAGCATCAGTACTGGAGATGCATTTTCCTATTAAACTGCCTTCCTCTTCTATTTTCTGCAGCAAAAAGGTGGAAGGTGAAAGGTTTCACTTATGCTGCCACCTGGCAGGCTTTTTAGGGTTGCAGCTGCTGGATCTGATCCAACATTTTTAGTTGCATTGAATTGTTTTCAGCCTCACTTTGTGAACAAATAGACCAACTAACAGTAGCATACCAACAATTTCCTGAAATGGTTTTCTAAGGAATGGAGTAAAATAGCAGCAGAAGCGGTAGGGATTATTTTATGTCTGAACGTTTGTGGTGTAATTAACTTCATGTAGACTTCACTCAGACCTTCATGTGACAGCTTATTCATAATACTATGTAAGGTAGATTGTCCACTTCTACTTTTCACAGAGAGGTGGCATTTTTGGTGGCTGGAATTATGGCAGTTGCACTGTTTGCAGAGTGCTTTGGCTAAATGCTGGCACATCCAACCTCACTACATCTCAGATTCATCTTTTCTAACCTCGAAGAAAGGCATTCTTACTGTATTTTGGGAGCTTGTTTGAAAACACACACATAGGTATGTGCTAGTTAGTTAATGGAAGGAAACATCATACGCCTTCTGCCCGATTCCTTCATATTTACTTGTTACGTATTCTGTCCTTCAGATTTTGTTACAGAGCAGCCCACAACTGACAGAACAAGGAGCAAGGGACTATCCCCTGATCAGTGACTGGGCATGGGATAAGCCCGATAAAAGCCCAGGGATTCTAGGTGAAGAAAAGCTGGCTACATGCTGCCGTTCGAGCCCTGGCATTTAGCAGCAGACTTGATAAATGCAGGCTTTCATTGCACAGTGAACCCTAACCAAAATAAAATAAAATCTCATCACATATTCCTAGCAAATGAGCCTATGATTACCGCCTCGCTCATTAAATATTTCAAAGAAAATCTCTTCTTTCTCTCATATTCTGTTACCTAATTGCCAGAAATAATGACGAGGTAATCAGGTTTTCTAACTAAAGTTAGAGGACAAGTTCATTTACAGCAGCCCCTCTTCTTGGTGGATGGAGCTAGAAGCATTTATTCCAGTTAATTTTGCTGCCAGAACAAATTTATTTATTCACCATACAGCTTGCAAAACAAGAACATTATAATCCAATTCCCCATTGCCTTTTACAGTCCATTAATAATGCTCACTGTTACAGCACATTGCATTTCCTCAGCCCAAGAAACGCACGCGCTAATTATAGTGCTGATTTGCAATTAAAATGTACGCAAACTAACAATTTATTGCAAAGCAGATTCAGCCACTTTCCAGCAGCTCGCTCTGATATTTCAGTGCAGAAACTTGGGGTCTGAAGCACGCACGGTGTGTTTCTGGAGGTTTTTGCCCATTTCTGGCCCCCCTCAGCATGTTATATTTAAATGTGCCGTGTGTGTAGGGGTTTTAAGGTAGGTAGCAGGGCAGGCAGAAAACCTAGAGGTGTTTGGCAGTGTCTAAAAGGTTTGGTGTTGTTAAGGGGCTCGGTGTTCGCCTGGAAATGAGACGTCTTTTGGAACAGATGGGATATCCTGGGCTCTCTGGAAGAGGAGGAGGTTTAGCAGCAATTGCTTGATGGATGGCTGTTTCATTAAGTGAGCCTGGGAGCCCCCCAGTCAGACAAAAGGAACAGATGGGGAGAAACGTGGCAGGGTCTGGGGGGCTTCCTTGCATAGGAAAGTTTCTGAAGGATAAGCAAAAGGAATTGCTGTGTGGTGGCCACTCAGCGCTATCTCCTAATGTCTGGCTGGGCTTTTTTTTTGGCTTTTAACCAGAGAGCTGAACTCACTTCCAAAGTGGGGGAGAATGGGTCTGTATCAGGAGCTAGCCCCAAGCTGATCTGCATCAGGGGCTCCAGGCTGTATCTTCGGGGACAGGAGCACCGGGGGACCTCACATGTGAGCCAGCACTGCATTAAACCAGCAGGCAAAGGTAGATTGGCTTTTTCCACTCAAATTTGATCAGGTCAAACAGACCCACAGGAAAGAGGTGGCCACGGGCAGGGAACCAGGCTCTGATGTCCTGATGGCTCCTTGGTGCTTTATCTCCCCATCAGTGGACTGGGAGAACCCCAAAGGCAACGGGAAAATAATTTCATGTCAGGTGCTCACGTCCTACCTTAGCTGGCCAGCAGAATACTGAACACCCTACTCTCGTGCTTGTTTTCTGTGCTCCCTGCTGATTTCAGCATGTGTTTCCCAACGTGGCAAGAGGCAGTCAGCTGAATTAATGCGAGTGTTGTGCTGAGTAACTGACAATGTTATGAATTAACCTCAGGTTCTCGTTAACCTCTGCAGCCCGTTGCGCGGCTCTTTGGACACGCACGGTACTATAAAAACGCTAATGGGAGATGAATCAGAGCTGCCTCCCGAACAAAGGAATGCCCTGTCTGAAGCAGGCAGCCCGGGATGAGGTTAAAAAGTGGTAAAATTACCAAAATACCTGCGTGCATTAACACGGTCATTAAATGATAGCGGTGAGTATTGAGATTTTGTTACTGGAGTCGGACAAACCCAACCCTGCAAGGGGAAGCGTGGCAGCGGTTTTTGGCACGGGGAATGGGTGGATTTAGGGAAGTGGAAGAACTCTCCTCCTGTAAGGGGAAAATGGGTGATAAACGTGTATGGAAAGATCTCAGGAGCCACCTGGGTGACGTGGGCAGGGAGGGAGCCACAGCTTACAGAAGCACCTGCGGGGCGAGGCTACAAGCTTCGTGCCCCCACAAGCAGTGCAAAACCCTCTTGCTCCCTACATTACAAACATGCTTAGAAAAGGCAGAACCAGACGCAGGAACAGGCAGCACAACCTGAGCTTTCAAGCCAGGCCAGGGCTCGCTTCCACCCCCAGGAGAAGCCCGCGAGCAGAGCCCATCCCCGCGGGGCACGGCAGCGGCACGGTGCTGCCCGCGTGCGCCGGGCGCGCTGCTTGGCACCGAGCTCTGCGAGTGACATTTTCCTTCTCTCGTGAAAGCTGTTGTTTTGGGCGTCTTGCCCACGCTCTGGGCTTCCCGAAATGTCAGCCTTGAGCTCCAGCAAAGGGAGGGAAGGGAACGACAGGGAATAGTGCACAGCGGGCATGGTGGGGCAGCGCTGGAGAGCCCGCAAGCATCCCGAGCACCGTGCCCAAGGAGTGAGGTGGGTGTCCTCTCCAGCACCCCAAGGAGAAGGATTTCCCTTCTGTGCCATGGTTCTCCTAAAGCCAAACCTGCTTCTGCCCTCCCTCCATACTATGGGCCATGAAGGTGGTGGGACCCCCAACAAGGGAAGAAACACTTCTTGCTCCTTAGAGCAGGGCTCTGAGCCCATTAGGGATCTTCAGCAGTGTAATGAGACCAAGGGAGGGTCTGACAAATAAGTTGTCTTCCCCATCACCATAGAAGAAATTCCTTCTCACACCAGTCAAGCCAAGACAGCCCAGCATCCACAAGCCCTGCTCCATTAGCGCTGTGTAATTAATTAACCCTGAGCAGAACGAGCCCAGGAAAGCCAAACGGCAATTACACATCTCGCTGGAGTTTGGACTCTTTCTAAAGGGCTCACATTAATCCCCACCAGCCAGCCTGGGCTCCTGCAACTCTAATTGATTTTTTTTTCCCCTCCTCGGGCAGCATGTTTAGCATAAGTGATGTTTAGCACGGGGAAAGACGAGTGCCCAGCACCTGTCCCCAGCCTGGCGTCACCCGGAGCACTTTGGCTTCCCATACCCTTGCCACCCAGCAAGCACCACTTACACCTCTCCGACTGAAACCCCACTGGCTCTGTGAGCAACCACGCTTTGTCACAACCACAAGTCAAGAATTGTTATTACAACAAAGCTCACTCATCCTGATAAAATCCAGATGCTCGCTGAAAACCACAGTGGCCACAAAAATACCCAGGACATCGCCTCCTGCCAAGTCCAGAGCTCCTGAACGGTCCAAGGATTTCCACAAAAACCCCAAAATCCACCTGGTTCAAACTAAGTTTGTCTTCAAAAGCAGAAAAACGCATTTGACGCCCATCAGTATGTGATGAAAAGAAATGATCCATTATCTCTAATTGCACAGAAGGGAACAACACAGCTGAATAAACCCAACTCATCAGCCTACACCCAGAGAAGAGGCCTCCACCTCCACAAGCAACTTCTGGCACACTGGTGGATAGAAAAATAAAATAAAACCCAATTTACTCACCACAGCACAGCTCCTTCCTTCTCCTTGCCATGCAGCTGAAGCCGCCTGCACCCAGCTGGCACCCATGGGTGCTGATGGGCCCCCCACCCACTGCTGCTCCCCAGCACATTCCTCCTGGGGACGCAGATGGGCAGCACCTGCGGGGTCTCTGCTTGGGGGCAGAGGTGGGATGTTGGTGCTGGGGCAAACCAATTGCGTATTAATGGGAAAGGGGGGAAAAAAAAGAGGAGAAAGAGTGGGTTTTGCTCCATCAGCCCTCGCGAGCTGCTTGTGGCAGCCGAGCATGGGGTCTGAGGCAAAGGACACGTCCATACCAACCCTGCTCACCAGGATGAGGCAGCCAGGACTGTTTTCCCTTCTGTCTGTCTCCAGAAAACAGAAGAAACCCCACACCACACCAAAACACCCCACTGTAGCTCTTCGTGCCCCTCCTGCCCATACCCCCCACACCCTGCTCCTGGCCAGAGACCCACATCTCCAAAAGGCCCCTGTGGGGCAAAGCAGCCCCAAGGCAGTGCCTCCCATCCCCTTTTGGTGGCTCTCCTCAGCACACCGTGTTGACAGTTGTCCCGTTGGAGCCCCCCGAAACCCCCCTGCCATTTCCAACCCCATCCTTGATGGTTTTCTCCGAGGCTGAGGCGGGTTTGTGTCTCTCGTGCCTGGTGATTGCTGTTTCGAGGCCCCTAAGGCACAGCTGCACGTCCTCCCGAAACGAGGGGGTGTACAGCCCGTAAATCACCGGGTCGGTGCACGTGTGCAGCAAGCCGAAGAGAAAGAAGCTGTGGTTGATGTACTCAGGCGTCCTGTGGATCATGGCGGGCTGGAACCAGTACCACAAGCCCAGCAGGTAGTACGGGGTCCAGCAGATGACGAAGGTGGCGACGATCACGACCGTCATCTTGAGGGTCTTCATGCGCGCCTTGGAGATGGGGTCGTTTTGATTTCTTACCAGACCTGGTGACAGAGGCATAAAATCATGGAGTCGTTAAGGCTGGAAGAGACCTCCAAGATCATCTGGCCCACCCTACCACCAACGTCACCACTAAACCATGTCCCCAAGCACCAGGCCCAACCTCTCCTTGAACACCCCCAAGGACGGTGACTCCACCACCTCCCTGGGCAACCCATCCCAACACCTGACTGCTCTTTCTGAGCAGAAATGTCTCCTCATTTCCAACCTGAACCTCCCCTGGCGCAACTTTAGGCCGTTCCCTCTGGTCCCATCACCGGTTGGACCCCAAGGGGCTGGGGCCTGCTTACCTTTGTTGACCTTGAGCTGCTTACTGATCTCCCAGATGATTCGGGTGTAGCAAACGATCATGATGCTCAGGGGGGTGATGTAGAGGGTGGTGAAGGTGAACATGTTGTAGAGGGTTTCCTCCCACTGCGCTCGGAAGCTGCCGTGGGTAACGCACTGGGTGAAGTTCCCTCCCGGGACCGTGTGCAGGTGGAAGAGGAAAAGCTGAAACCGAGAACCAAATAAGAAGGCGGGGAGGTTTGGGGGCAGAGCACCGCATCCAGGCAGCGCTCCTGGCTGTGCACAGCGAGCACCTCCCTGCTGCTGTCGGACCCTTGGGGATGCTCAGGGAACCTTGCTCTTGGGTTTGGCCTTGACTGATGGGATCTGGGGTCTGTGAGATCCCATTTCTATCTCATCATTTCAGCAGCAGAGGTGGGATTTACCCTCAGGTGCCCTCCTCTCTGCTTTCTGCTGTACCACACTCTACTTTGGGCAGTAACTGCTTAGGTTTGAGGTTTGTCTTGGCTCAGTCTGACACATTTTGCAGTGGAGCAGGGATGCATTTTGGGGAGCTGAGAGCCACATGGATAAGAAATAAAAAAAAATAATGGAAAATTGAATATTCCCTAGGTTTAATTTAGTACCCTAATGGGGTACAATGACCTCCAGCTATAAGCAAGGTGCAGAACCAACGCAGTGACCGCACCAATTTACTCACCAAAGCCAAGCTGGCGGAGGTGAAACCCACAGACTGGGACAAACTTGTTGGTGAAGCCCCTCTCCAAAACCAAACCCTACAGGGTTTGCCCAGTCCTACCTGCGGAGCAGCCAGGAGCACGCTGCCCGCCCAGGCGGCTCGCAGCAGCAGCCCGTTGCGGCGCCGGGCGCGGGCGAAGGGTCGGAGGACGGCGGCGTGCCGGTCCAGGCTGATGACCACCAGCACCAGGGCGGCCGCGTACATGGCGAAGAGCTTGAGGAAGTTGAGGAGCTTGCAGGAGAGCTCGCCGCCGTACCACTGCACCGTCACGTTCCACACGGCGTCCAGGGGCATCACCGCCACCGTCACCAGCATGTCGGCCAGCGCCAGGCTGAGGATGAGCGGCCGCACGTGGGATTTCCTCCTCTTCCTCAGCAGGCTGCCCAGCACCGCCGCGTTGCTGCACGCCGCCAGCAAGAAGAAGACGGCCGTGATGGCCACGCGCACCTTGGCCGCCTGCGTGAACCGGGGCTCGACCCAGTGCTGGGGGCAGCGAGCGGCTGAAGCGTTGAGGTCCCCGTCCGCGGGGAGGTGGCGGGGATGCGCGCAGGGCTGGCTCATGCCCTGCCGAAACGCTGGTGGCCAAGGGACCCCCTGGTTGGGGGTGAGGAATGCGGTGTGTCTTCAAGGAAAGCAGCTGGGAACTGGGGAGGAATGGGGAGAAGGTGGGATGTGAAGGGCTGGAAGCAAGGCGGAGGTGCCAGCAGCACCCCCAGGCTCTCTGCTCCCTGCCTGCGCTGCGCTGCCCGTGTTGGTGATGCTGCCCGTGTGCCCTCTCCGGCTCCCCCCGTAGCTATAGCAATCCCCTGCCCAGACGTATTTTTAGCTCTTTTCGAGGCTGTTGAGCAGCTGTGGAGCGGTGGCTGGGGCCATGGGACCAGTGCCTGGCTGGGCATATCTTTCTTTGCAAGCAGACCACATCTTTTTTAAAAACCCACGATTTCCATTAGCAGGTGAAAGCTTGGTGGTCTGCCTCCATCTCCTGCAATGGACCCCACACCTAGGGGTGGTCAGGAGGGGACAAGGGGCATCCCGTGCTGCCCAGGCACTGGCAGAGGCTCTCAGGAGAGGCTCGTGGTGGTATTTGGGAGCCAGGACCTTCCCCAGACCCAAGCAGCACCCTGTGGGGTGCAGGCAAAGTCCCACAGTGGGTGCCCCTCAGCCTGCTCCACGCCCCTGTCCCACAGGGATTTGTCTTCGGGAGGAGAAGCAGGAGGTGAAGGCAGAAACGTGGGCACATTTTGGGGTGGCTATGGGGTGATGAGCACCACAATGGTCCCCCAGGGTGTGGTTTAATCGCGCATTTATTCCCAAGCAAAACCAGCTTGGGGACAGCCCGCATTTCAAGGGCAAATCCTCCCAACTCTCATGCACTCGAACATTAATGCTCCCACCTGCCAGGAGCTCTCTTAGCATTTTGAGCACCTTCTGGCTTGCCGCTACCAAATTATCACATTCCCTGCCTTTGCACGAATAAAACAAGCCGCAGAGACCAAACCTTCCCCCCAGCTCCATGGGATGGAGACGCCGATGCCTTGCAGCCAGCTGCCCTCCTCCAGCCCCCTTTGCCGCATCCATCCCCTCCCTCCCCAAAACCCCAAAAACAAGCAGAAAAAGCAGTAAAAAGTGCTGATCCGCCGGCTGGCTGGGAGAAACCTACGCTAGGATTTGTCCCAGTGGACAGGAACCTACCTGGCACAGACATGCCCCGAAGTGAAGCGAAATGCCCCTTGCCTCTCCAGTGGCCGTGGCTGCACGTCAGGCTGCTCCAGCACTGAGCATCAGCACATCCGTGCGGCACTGCCCTGCGGCGAGCCCTTCCAAAGCAGCAAAAACCTTCCCTCGCCAGCAGCTACGCTCTTTTTAGCACAGGCGTATGCAGGCGCTGGCATCTGGAGCAGGCAACACCGACACAAACAGCCCCTGCGCCGGCGACGTGCAGCAAACCCCGAGCATGGCAGGCAGAGGTGGGCACCTCTGCCCTCGCGGGCTTAACGAGCTGCCCGCTTTGGGCTTTAATGAGCAGGCAGCGGGGAGAGGATGGAGCTGCTGGGTTGCGAGAAATGGGCAGCGCTCAGGTTGGTGCCTCTGGTGGGGTGGCCAAGTGTGGCCCCGTCAGGGAGAAGTGCCAACGCTCGCCGCGTCGGTTTGCTATAAATACAGGAAAATGAGTTAATTATCTCTGGGGTTGGTGATGAACGTCCTGTTGCTCAGACAACGGAGAGGCTCGCAGCACACACAGGCATGCACACCCCCCGGTGATGCTCCGGGACCAGCCGGCTCCCCGTGAGCCCCAGTGATGAGCACAGCTATGTGCCCGGGCTGGAAATGCCATAAGGAGGGGATTAAACCCGCAGAAGAACTTAGGTCATTTTGCCTCTTTAATGAATCGACTCTTTTCTCTCCACTTTCTCAGTTCCCATCTGGTTCTTCTTGCGTTGATTTCAGCGTAACACCGTGGGAGCGACACGAAGCCCTGGGATGGACACGGAGCTCGCAGGGGCTTAAAAGGCACCGTGAGGCTGGGGATGGGGAACGGGGCACGCTGCTTCTCCGGCCAGCAAAAGAGGAGAAAAGAAAAGCAAAAGACTTGGGGGATGACTGGTAATAGCTTGGTGATGAGAAGCGATTATAAAAGGGGGCTCCTGGGGACCACTGGGATCCTGCTCTGCGTGGGCCAGGTGCTGCTGAGCCTCCCCTGCTTGCTGGAGCTCTCCTGGGCACAGGAAAAAAAAAGAGTTGTTTGGGGTTTTTTTGTTTGTTTTGTTTTGTTTCCCCTATGTGGTTAGAAGTCGGATTGCACAGCACAGAAGCAGGTGGCTTTGGGTGAAGGCAGCGTGCGGCAGAGCCCTGAGACCCAGGGGATGCGCAGCCACCGGAGCACCCAAGGGACCACCAGACACCGCACCCCTCTGAGCCCCCCCATCAGTTCTGCACCCAAGGGAATGGTGAAAACCAGACCCAGCCCAGCTCTCCCAGCCCTCCTTCCCAAGTGGAGGTTGTCCCCAGGGACCCCCAGAGCCACCACGGGCAGAGCAGGAGGGGACGGGGAAAAAAAAAGCACAGAAACTGCACAGGAATCGGGTGGGAGCCCATTTATTGCAGCAGCCCCAGCCGCCTCCTCGTGTTCTCCTCCTGGCTGGAGCAGGGAGGAATCCAGCCCCCCATCCTCGTGCTGCCTTTCCCTTTCTTTGAGCTCCTTGCACCTGCACTGAGGCAATTAAACAGCGAGCCAGGAGCTCGCTCCCTGTTTGTCCTCCTTCCCAGCTGGCTGCCTCCCTGTCTGGAAATGTCCTGCCTGTCCCCCACTGTATGATGCAAGAGAGGGACAGGATTTTTCCCGGGAAATGTAAGCCTTGCTCATGCCACAATAAAGCCCTTGCTCCCTGTTCAGAGAGCATTTTTGTAGCATGCCATCATGCAGAAATGTCCTGGGAATGCATTACTAATAAGTCTTATTTTAAGGGTGTGGCCCCTTGTTAAAAATGACTATTTTTCTCCCGTGTTTGCACAGTAAACCTCTTGTGTTTTCTCTTTTTTTTGTTGTTGTTGCCTGTCTCCTCAAAGGTCAGCTTGGATGCTGTCTGCTCAGCACTGGTTTAGCCATCACATTGTCGGTCTGCGGGATTAGGAAACGGCGCTGGCAGGCAGGGCTGGTTTCCGTGCCCCTGGCCCCTGCTCTTCCCAAATCCTCCTGGGGCTGGGACGCTGCCCTGGGGCCTCCCAGGAGCTGCAGGGGGTTACCTTTGAAAAAAAAGAAAAGCATGAGAGGTGCATTTCACATCAGACAACTCGTACAAAAGGGAACGCAGCACGGGATGCCACCCCTGAGCTGCTGACCCGACACAAACGCACATGGGGTGTGCGGCTGCTTATCCCCAAAAATCACTGTCAGGGCCTTGGCTTTGCACTAGCAGGAACAACCTGCCTGTCCGCCCCCAGGAGCAACTCCGGCTGTTTGGCCTCTGGCCTTACAAAAGAACAAGGACCGGGTTTTTTGCCTGGAGGAGGAGGGATGTGGCGAGCGGAGCCAGCCCGCGGTGGCACCCAGCGCCCGTACCCACGTCCCCAGCTCCCTTACAGGTGCTTCTGCAGGGCTGGGTGTCCAAAAATCCCTGCTTGCTCCGAAAAACTCCCCTTTTCAGACTTCTCAGATGCAGACATTTTTCCCCTAATTCTCCTTTTCCTCCTCCAAGCCTCGAATTGTCTCTGGAGCAGCTTGTCCAAGGAAATGTTTGTCTCATACTGGACCCGAAACAGAAAGTCTAGTCAGGGACATCTGACATGCAGTGTTTTTGTGAGTAAATACCAGTGTCCATGAAGTCATTTCCCGGGGTTAGAGATGAGCTCAGCCCTGGAACGGCTTCTGTTCTTACCCAAAGTTCACAAGGCAAGCAGACGGCCGCGCAGCTCCCCGTTTTCATCCTGCTCATTAAAAACACATCTGGGCTGCGGTGCGGAGCCGGGGCTGGGGACGGGTCCTGTGCACCAGCTGTGGCACGGCATCACCCTCATTTTCGGATAAATATTCCCCGCAGAAAGCAAGGGGGGAGTGTGTGTGTGTGTGCCTGTCCTCACTGAGCCTGGAGGGAAATTGCATCCCCTGTGCAATAACCCAGGAGGGCTCCCTGTCACCCACCGGGTTCCCTTGGGTGTTTCCTTGCGAAATAATGCCCCGTTTCTGGATTCAGCCTCAGTGGTTGCAGCACTCAGCCCCTTCTCCAGGTGTGTTTTGCCCCCGGAGCTGAGAAAAACGTGCTCTGGATGCTCAGCCCCACGGCAATCCTCAGGTTTGATAACCCGGTGGTCCTGGTGCCGCTGAGCCCAGCAAGTCGTGGCGGGGACCCCAGGCACGTGCCTGGCTGGGATGGTTAAAGACCTCATGGAAAGGTGAGATCCCATGCTGACAGTGCCCTTTCCAAATGTTTGTCCAGATTTCCATCGTCCTGCCTGCAGCAGCAGCTCCTGGGGGTTTTCACCAGCACATCGCCACCAGGGCGCAATGCCCTGCGCCCACCCGCACCACCAAGCCCCAACACCACCCGTTCACGAAGCAGAGCCCAGAGCTGTGCTGCGGCTCTCTGCCTTCAGGAAACCCCTTCATCACATGGGAAGACAAGAGGATGGAGTCTGTGACTTCAGGCCACTCATTTCTCTCTCCCTCCCCAAGCATCCAACTGAATTCCCCATGATACCCATAGGGAGCCAGGAAAGATGGAAGGAAAGTTTAGCAGGCTAAAAAGGAGGATGCTCTCTTCTCTCACACACTCTTCCTCATCCCTAAAGATGACAAGAGGGATGAATTTACCTCCTGAGGCCAAACCCTGATGCTCAGCTCCAGCAGCAGCAGGGATTTGGTGCCACGGGTCCCCCTCGGTGCCGCAGCGCCACCGGCACCGACCGGGCCAGGCCCTCGCTGCCCAACCTGGGTATTTTTCCTAGGGTGGAACAAGTTATGAAATCCAAATGTTTTCATTGTGACTAACCCACGGAAGCGAACAAGTTTGCCCTTGTTTTTGGATGGGTTTTTAGTTGCTGTCCTTGTCGTTGCCTTTTGTGCCCGCTTTCATCCTCGCTATTTTTACGCCTCGCTTCCGTCACCTCCCGGCTTTCTCCCCGCACATCGCCCTGCTCTGCTCACCAAACACCCTCCTCTCTCCCATGCTCCCAAGCGTCTTTGGACCCAAATCTGATTTTTCTTACGGGAAAAGCTCTAACCACAGCTCCTCATGCCCCGAGGAGCGAGGGCAGGATGGAGCCGAGCCACAGCGCTCCCCACTGCCTCCTCCAGCCCTGCTGGGGAGGACCTGGGGCCCCTCGCTGCTTTTTTAGGGTTCACCACCTGCAAACCCATTCCCAACGGGCACTGGAGGTTATCCAGGTGTTGACCCGCTCCATCCCAAGCACCTCTCACATCGGTGCAGGGAAAAGCTGAGAGCCCCGTGGGAGGGAGGAGCAGGAGAAGCCTCCCCCAGCATCTGTTTCCCCTTGTTTTATTCAGACCTTTGCCTCTCTCCAAGCAGCTTCCTGGGTTTAAAAATGTCCTTGGGTGAACTTCATGCAAGGATATCAATGCTTTTGGGAAAGGACGAGGCTGCAGGATGTTTGGTGGCTCCAGATGCCCTGTGATTACATGGGCAGGAGAAGATGCTCTCGGGAAAGGCAGGTGTTTCTGCACCCTCACTTGCTGGCAAACTCTTCCAAAGGTGGAGCATGGACACTTGGTCTCCTGCAAGCCAGCAGCAGCTTCATTTGTCCCATCTCAGCTCCACACAGCTTGGTGCAATGATTAATCTGAAATAAAAATCACCTAAAAAAAAAAAAAAGCACAAAATCTTATTATTTCAGCAACACTTGCAAATAATTGCATATAATGAGATCAACTAAAAAAAAAATAAATTGTTTTTTTGATATCAGGGCTTTGTTGTCATGAAAACAGGAGCATTTTTTACAGCACCTCACAAATAGAGTGAAGATCCACCCCAAAAGGGCACACTTGCTGCCAGTCCCGAGCAGAGCCTCACCTGCACGCCACTGAGCAGCTTTTAGCTCCATGCTCAAGTTGGGGAAAAACCAGGTGGTGCTTTACCAGCTTAAATCAGCTGCAGCCCTGCCCACCTTGACCTGATTGGGAAAACAGAAAAAAAATCAGAAAATCAGCAAAATCTGGAGCAGGAAAAGGCACGAGTGAGGGCAGGTCAGAGGCAGCCACCGTGCCGTGCCACCGGCGTGCGTACACAGCCTGGCTCCCAGCGCATCCGAGCCCGCAGCTAATGCCTGTAAATAAGAGCAATAAATTACAGATGTCTTCAGCAGCAATTAATTAATTGCCCGAGCCAACATGTGCTTCCACACAGGATGCCTTTGTCCAGCAGGCAGCTAAACCAAACACCCGGAGGGCTGCGGCCTGGAGCTCTGCCCCTGCTCTTCCTCCGCGGTTTAAATGCCCCCCTTCAGGCGCTGCCCTGCCTCGGACCTCGCCGTGCTCCCGTTGTGCATTACCCAGTGTTTGCAAGAATTTCACCAACCTGGCGTTGGGCAATAATTCACGCCCTGCCGCTCACCTGCAGCGGGGTGGGGTGGGCAAAATTTGGCGTGGTGGTGGCAGGTGGCACCGCGGGGTCCCCTGGGAGTCAGCGCCCCAGGGGTGGCACGGGACCTGTGGTGTTCAGAGGGCCTGGAAGGGCTTGGCCGTGCCTAAACGAGCTGTGATTCTTGATTTAATTTCCCCAGATCGGTCATGTAATTAAAAAGGGATTCACTATGGAGGCGTTCCTGGTGCTGTCAGAGACCAGCTAGTGACCAGCCAGGCCGGGATGCGCACAGCAGGGATTGCTCAGTCCCCAAACACTCCTAAAAGAGGTGCAGAAGTGCCACTGAAGCCCTTCTGCTGGTCACAAAGCAGGTGGCACCCCTATTTTCCAGCCTGGGGGGCCCAGTTGTGTTCTGCCGTCAGTTCTCTGAAGCATCTGGGCAATCCCTCATGTGTCTGCTCCGTAAATGCTGCAGGTGGAGGCGAGCTCTGCGGGGCCGGGGGCGAGGGTTTAGCCTCTGAGCAAGTCCTTTCGGGGGGGGAACGCCGCCTCACTCCTTTTGTCCCAGCCACAGCCCATAAATTCTCATCCGTGCAATAAAAACAAACTACAGTAGTTCATTTTTTGGGCCCTTTCCCAAAGCTTTTAGGCAGCTGGGGTTTGCTTTTGTGCTGACGAAGCGGTGGAGGAGGGCTTAAGCGGAACAATATCGCGGCGGCTGCGGGCGCGCTGGTGCTTCAAACCTCAGAGCGAGCCCCGGGGACCCACGGCATCTCCACGTCTCCATCCAAACCCTGGAAGCGGCCGCTCCAAGTCCCGGGATGTCAAAAACAGGGCTTAAAAAACAACAGCTCGGCACCGGCCACCCCTGGAGCATGGCTGGGGAAGCGCTGGGAGCCAAGCGCTTCGCGAAACCCCGGCTCCCAGCTCGCCCCCCTGCAACACGCAGCCTGCCCCAGCGCGCCCGGGACGGAACAAAGTCATCAATCAGTTCTTGGAGCTCCCACCTCCGTAAACAGGAGCGAGCCCAGGAACACAGAGCAGGGGAAAAAAAGCATCAGCTCCCTTCGGTGCGGCGCAGAGGGCGCGGGCGGGGAGGAGCAGGGCTGCTGGTTCCACTACGGCCCCATGGACCCCGCAGGGTGCAAATCCCATAGGAGCCCTGAGCACGGTGATTTTGGTGATGGTCGCTGTGCCGGTGTTGTATCAAAAGGGCAGGAGGCACAAGTAGCCAGGGCGAGCATCACTGCCCTGTTTTCCCATTTTTTTTTTTTTTAGAGGGGCAGGAGGGGAGCGATGGAGGCATCCAGCGAAGGAGCTTGGGGAGGGAGGAGGTGAGATCTTGGCACCGGTTTGGGGGAAAGCATTCAGCACGGCCGTGTTCACATAAATGCACTATTGTCTTCTAATTACACATCGGTGAGACAGTCATGGAAAAAAACAGAGCCAGCAGAGCCTCCCCGGGGCTCCTCCATAGCAGGGGAGCAGGAGGGGAACGTGGCTTCTCCAGACCTTGGCTTCATGCAGGAAAACGTCAGTGATGGAAGGGAAGACACGAGCCTGTCCAGGCTTGCTGCATCCTTCCCTGCTGGCCATGGGGCACGGCAGCATCCCGCTGACCCCTCCGAGCATCTCTCGGCTGTGGTCGGAGCTGGAAGCAGGCTGAGGAGCTGCTGGGGCTGGCATCGTGGCCGCAGTGAGGATGCTGAGACTTGGCACTGCCGGGCTTTCTGGAGGCGTGGGTTTTGTGGGTTTTGTGCAAACCAGACCCAGATGCAGGCACGGCTGGGAGCAGAAGCCAGGGCTGCCAGCAGCCAAGCCCAGGGAGACCCACTGCCTGCCGCGGTGAAATGCTGTTAAATCTGGTGCTAATTGATCAAATTCCTCTACTCTGACGCAGAACCAGGTGGGGCCGGGCTGCAGCACCTCTCCTCACGGCACCCCAGCACATTTTGGCATGGCACAGCCAGAGGAGGATGCTTGAGCGTGGCCGAGCTCCGTGTTTGTATCTCAGAGCCTCCGGCTCGCTGGACATCCCTCACCCAGCGGAGAAACCTCCTGACACTTTCTGGCACATCCCAGTTGTTTGCTACTTCTGCCTCGTCAACAGAAACAGGAGTCGGCGCCGGGCACCTCCGATTATTTTGTTATGTGACCCCGTGATCGATGTCCCTCCTGCACCGCTCCCTCTGGCAGCGGGGCCGGGAAGCATTACTAAGCGGGCAGCCTGTCCCATCACGTCCCGTCCCATCCCACCCCATTCCATCCCTTTCCATCCCATCCCACACCCCACTGCCTGTCCCCATCCCGAGCACAACACAGTGCGTGCGATGCCACGGGGCAGGCGTGACCCTGCACAGCTCCACGCTTCATTTCCAGAGTTATATGGGGGAAAAAATGTGGTTGCCCTGCTCTGGGGGGATCTCCTTAGGGTCTTTGCTAGCTCTGCCCATGGTTCAAGCGAGATGTGGTTGGATTTATTCAAAGGGAGGGTCCCGGGAAGGTTGTCATCCCTCCTCTGCAGCTCGGGGCTACCCCAAGGTGTCTGAAACATGCATCCCTCCACGTCCCCCAAACCCCCAAAACCCCACAGCATCCTCACCTGGTCCCAGCCAGATCTAGCACAGGGGGGAGAGGACAGCAAGGGGGACAGCCCTGCCCCAAACCCACTGAGTGTGGGGAGCCCCCAGGCACCGGGGGGGGGCACCGCCTTGCCCCAGACCAGGCGAGACCCCCAAAATATCCTCACCGCAGCGAGACACAGGCAGGACCCCGTGAGATAACCACCTGTGAGATATCCCTGCATGGAATTACCACCAGCATCCCATTTGTGTCCGGACCCAGTACAAGCCCCACAGCCCAGATTAACAACAGCGACAGCGCTGTCACCCACGGGACCACCCCAGGACACGGCACGGAGCCCCCACATCCCCATGCCAAGCCGCAGCCACGCTCCTGCAGCGGGGCAGGGCTCCGTTCCCCCGAGCTCTGCGTTCACCATCACCTTGCCGGGGGCTGTCCAGCCTGCAGCTTCCCCTCTCGTCCGATCTGCTTTTGCTCGGCGGCCCGTGGCGCGGTGCCACCTCCGGAGCCGCACGCCGCGCTATATAAGCCACCTCGGCGCGCGGGCTGCGGGGAGGCTCGCGCTTCGCCCGCTGCAGCAGCAGCACCGAGCCCCAGGGAAGCTCCTGCTCCTGCTCTCCTCCTGCTCCTGCTCTCCTCCTCCTCCTCTGCAAATTCCTTCTTCCCGCAGTTACTCCGAGTCCTCGCTCCCCCGGACCTCAGCGTGGCTGGCGGCGAGAGGACGGGACGGGACGTTCCTTCCTTGAGTACTTTTATGGTTTTTTGTAGGTAAGAGCAAAAAAGGAGAAAAAAAAAATCCTGCTAAGTTTTTTTTTTTTTTTTTTTTTTTTTCCCTCCTCTCTCCGCAGCAGGCATTATATAACTCTGCTGGGTAATTAAGGCGTAATTACAAGTGGCTGTGGCTGTGGAGGTGGGAATTCCTCGCTGGGGGAAGCCCGAGGGTGGCTGATGGCTGGGTCTATGCGGGGCGTGCTCGGGTCGGCGCTCGGCGGCATCGTGGGGCTCCCATTCATCCCAGTGCGACCTCCTGCTCGCTTACTGGGCTTGGCACGGGGCTCCAGGACAAAGGCTCTCTGCTCCCATGGGGCTGCCAGGGCTCCGTCCTGCACCACCTTGGGCTTGAGCCCACCTGCCCCGGGGGGAGGACGTGTCCCCCGCACCGGCACGAAACCCTGCGCCGAAGGAGTGGCGGCCAGCTCCCAAAATAGCCTGCGAGTGGGAATCGGGCTTTCCGCCCGCATTCATTTTTCCTGGTTATTGTCTGGCTGGAAGTTCGTGACCCCGCCGTAAGCCCACAAAATCCCGCTCATGTGTTGCTCGTTATTTGTGCTTGACTGGGAGCCGCTGGGCTGTAATCAAAGCATTTCCTATCCCCAGAGCCCCCGCGCTCAGAGAGGTTCGTTCACGCTGCCGGCAAGCAGCAAGGTGCTTTTGCTGCCGCTGACAGCCTCATTTTATGGGTAAACTGAGGCACTGAGCACTGACAGCAGCTTTTTCCCCCAAATTCATTAATTTTGGGTGTGGAAACAAAGCACCTGTAGCTGCAGCTGGTGTCAGTGTGGATAAGAGCAGCCCCGACGCTGGGTACCTTCCGAAATCAAATGCTAACCACAGGGCTACGTGATTTATTAAACACCAGCTGCAGCAGCCGGGCTGGGGGAGAGAAACACAGAGCCTCAACCCCTCACCTCTGCATGCAAAAGTAAAAGAAAAAAGGGAAATATTTGGCATCTGGCTGCAAAGGCTTGGCTTGTGTGGGGGGTTTTACGCTCTCAGAGGTGCTCGGGAGCCTTCCCCTCCTTGGACACACCGCAAACAGCAGGACAGGGCAGAGCGGGGCGCGGGGGCTGAGGGGAAGAAATGTTTCTCTGCAGAAACACTTAGCCTGCGAAATGGCCTGGCAAGGAGATGTCGTTAAAAAGCAGAGCTCTGCAGAATAGATTTGGGGAGCAGGGCTGAGATGTGACGGCGAGAAGCAGCAGGACACGGCACAGATGTGCCACCTCCGCCGGGGGACGGGCTGCCCTTGGAGCAAAACCTTCTGTGACTTCTTCTGGGTGGTGGGTGCCAAATTAGGCTGGGAGGTGGTGGCCCTGCAGGGTGTTTTGCTGGGAGAAGCATCCCAGAAGCAGGTGGCTGGCACCGCAGCGAGCCCTGACCTGGCTGTGCTTCTCCCTGCAGGTCTGGGGAAGGCGCAGGACGGCTGCGGGTACTCGAGGAAGCCCCCGGTCACCTCCGGACACCACCATGGTCACTGCGAGAGGATGGCTGCTGCTGCTGCTGCTCCTCCTGGGAGCCTCGGCCGGTCTAGGTGAAGGTCACCCCTTGCTAGTCCTGTCCCCGTGCTGTCCCCAGCCAGGGGACACAGGCAATGCCATGGGTGGGCACGGCGAGGGCGGGCACCGCATCCTCCTCTCCAGAGCCATCAGGACCCTGCCCGCTCTGCTCGGGAGGGTTTTGCAGAGAAACGTGCTTGCAGGCTCTTTGGATTTGTTTTCCGAGGCTATACAAGAATTTCGCCCTGAAGTGCTCTGGCCGGATGCCCAGGGGATAAGAACAGGGAGGGTCAGTGCTTAGCGGGGACGTGCCCAAAAAGCCCGTCCTGCGCTGGGCAGCTTTGGGCTCAGCTCCCCGGTTTAAGGCCGAGCTCATCCCCTTGGGTTCGTTTCTCCCCCATGTAGGGAAAGGCAGGATGTGCTTTATGCCTCCAGATATAAAAAGATGATTTGGTCATAGCTGCTCCAACACAAAGGGCAGCGAGCCTGAAATGCGACAGCACCCGGGGAAATCCCAGCAGGAGGGACACGGGGAGGGCTCTGAGCACGGCCAAGCCATGCCCGACCACTCACATCTAATTAACTTATTATTAATCTGTTTTAATCTCCAATTTGTTAATTTGTTGACCCCTAGGTCAAAGGCTTCTGAGGCAAAACCTCGGCAGGATCCAGATAGGACAGAAAACCTTCAGCCCGCTGGTGATGCTCAGCTTAGAGAGTGAGTTGTCTCCCACCTCGGGTGCCTTTCCCTTGCTGGGAAAAATGATATTTGCGCGTATATTTTTTTTTTTTCCCCAACCTGAATTTTAAACCAAATCGGTTCATGGGAGTAGGTGGGACATTGAGGCAATGGAATAAATGCTAATCACTCGTGACCTCCTGTCGGGTTTGGGCTCTCGCTGACACACGCCGCTGGCTCCTCTCCTGGAAAGCTGAAGGTCAAGTGCATGACCACAGCCCGGCCCAGGAGGCTGGGGACGGCGCAGCGAGGGCACGGCGCGTTACACCCAGCCCTCCCACCCCACGGCAGGCGTCTGTCCCCCCAGCGGCCCGTCCGTCTGTCCTGCATCCCGGGGTGGGGGCTCGGGGGCTTCCCATTCTCCCATCCCACTCCCGTGGGGCTGAGCCGTGGGATGGAGGGGAGATTGGAAGCTCAGAAAATATGGACGTGGGCGGCCAGGCAGAGGGTTTGCACCTCTCCCTTCAGCCTGCTGAGAGGGGTTTTTAGGGAAGCTGTCAGGGAAACTGCGGCTTCCCAAATTTCCCCTCCAAGTGGATGGCCCCCAGTTGTGCCGTGGCTAGAGCTTGCAGAGCAGGTGTTAAATTGTGCTGCTCTAGGGAGAAATAAAGCAAAACCTTGAGGTTTTGGCCAACACCAAAGCAGCACCTGCCCTTGGCTGCGAGCAGGGAGCCAGCAGCTCTGTTTTTACCTCTGGGAGTCGGTGTGCAAGCTCTCCCTGGGCTGTTCAGCTGGGCTCAGTGCAGCCACGAGGGTCACAGCGCACGTCCTCTGCCCGCAGGTACGAGGAGCAGCTCTCGCCGGGGAGCCCCGACCTTCGCCTACGCCAGACACAGTACGTCCCAGTTTCATTTTCGAACAGTTCAGCCCGTCTGTCTTTCTAGCAAGTAACCTAACCTGGGTTACAACAAAGCTGGCGGGAGAGTAGGTGTGGGAGATGACGTGGTACCCGCACGCGTTTCCAAGAGACCTAATTTTTAGAAACTTTAGTCACAAGTGCATCCTCGTAAACATTATTAGAACATTGTCATTTAAAAATAAGCCCAAACCACACGCTTGGAGTGGATCTCATCCATTCAGGCAGCTTAGACTAATACCTTCTAGTAGCCTTTTAAATAAATTCCTTTAAACATCTAACCGCAAGCTAAACTTTCTGTAAACCCCTTTGTATTTTACGAATCAGCTGGTCCCCAAAATGCTCAGCGTGCTCAGGCTTCTGTTTCGCAGACAGTAAAGCTGGGGCTCTCAACAAGACACACGCTTCCCCTGTAGAGAACATATGCTGAAGCATGCTTAAAGACATTCAGTACGAGCATACCAACAATTTTACCCTTTTTTTTTGTTGTTTTTTATTTAACCACATTTGAAATGCAGGCGAGCACTGCCCCTCAGACAGCATTTAAATGACAATGTGTGTTTGATTTCCTTTAAGCCAAAGTTATTCAAAACTAAGCATGAGCTGCGTGCACTCTGCACCCCTTGAGTTTATCTTAATCATCCTGAATTCGGTAGCCTGCAGGGAATTAAGTCAGAAGCATTCAGGCGCCTTCTCGTGCTTTATATCCCAGCTCTCTGACCATGCTTTGAGTTTGTTTAATCCATGTGGTGCGTGATATCCAAATACAAGCGCATCCTTGGAGCTATATAGAAGCTGTTAAGAAAGCTGCCTGTTTTGGGGCAGCCAAAATGTAACGTGCGTGTCAGTAACACACCCGTGATGTTATTCAAGGTCCGCTGGTGCAAGACTCAAAAAGGTTTTTGTCTCCATGGTCGAAATGGAGCGAGTGCTCGGCAAAGTGTGGCCAAACCGGTGTGCAGAAGCGTACCAGATCCTGCCTAGCTGAACGCCTCTGGGGCGTGCACTGTAATGAAGCAACTGAGGAAGGGCGGCTCTGCATTGGACACGTTTGCTCAGGTGCTCCTATAACATCCATTACCTCCTGATCTCACCACTGCACGGGGGGTTTTCTCCCTCCGTGGCCTTTTTTTCCATCTTTCTCCTTGCCAGAGTTCTGAGGGATGCAAAACCAGGCAGGGCTGGAACACACCAAGGGAGCAGAGCACGGAGACTGGATAGCCAAACAGCAAGATGAGGGGGATCCAGATGCAGGGAAACAACAGGAACCCATAAAGATCCTGGGGATACAGGAAAAACTTGTAGTCTTGATACAGCAGCAGCTCTCAAAGTGCAGTCAGGGATTGCAGGCTGCTGCCTCCATGCACCCAGACCCAGGAAGGAGAAGAGTAGGAAATACTGAATTGCTATAGCCTCACGGCTTATAATTAATTATACTATTCTTATATACCCCTTTTTAGCAAATCACTCTGAAAACAGTCTATTTTTTTCTCCAAGAAAGTTGTTTCGGGTTTTTCCTGATTTCTTTTATTTATTTAGAGCAATTAAAAAAAAAAAAAATCACAGAGCTGCTGTACAGGGATGTTCTGCGATCATAAAGGAATGACCTGAACCCTTGCAAAAGGGAAGAAATGGGAATTATTTAGGGTTAACTGCTATAGGCAACGACAACGTTTCAGAATCACTGTTTGGGAGACCACTCATTAGACCTATCAGATAATGCTCATTTAGCAAGTAACCTGTGTCCTGAACAAGTCAGGATACTGTTGAGTAAGGGGAGACAGCTTTTAAAATACACCATTGCTGTGACATTTAGGTGAGTTGGTAACAGAAACCTACAAAGTGGAAGGCTTTTGGATTTGTGATTTTGCCAGGGTTCAGCTAAGAGCTCACGTGCAGATCTGGATTCAGGTTTCCCTGAAATTCAGCCCTTTGGGGATGGTAAATAAAAGTTGCTAGCTGTAATTATATCCACGTGGCTGCTTTCTACTAATTGTGAGGTTCAGCACTACACCACCCCCGTGTTTCTAATGCGCAGCTGTTGATAATCGGTAAAAAAAATATGCTTGGGATACAATTTATTCCTTATGCCCTATCTGCCTTATTGCATCTAAATTAAAAGCAGGCACGAGACCGTGCTGTGAGCGTGATGGGGCCTGGGGCTGCTTTCTGACTTGCTTGTCTCCCCTCCAGCCTGCAACATCACGTGCCCCATGGGCCGGGTGAACGCCGACTGCGACGCCTGCATGTGTGAGGATGTGACCCTGCATGGAAAGGTTTCCCTCGAGGATGGCTCGCCCGCTGCCGATGCCCGGGTCTACCTGCAAGCCAAGAAACTCAAGCTGTTGACGACAGCCGACAACAAGGGCACTTTCAGGATCCCTGGGGTCTGTCCTGATGGCAAAAACACCCTCAAAATAAAGAAAGCCAAATACGCCACGGCTGCTGTCACCGTGCCCGAGACCAACAGAAGAAACCTGGCGCTCCAAGTGCAGCTGCAAAGATCAGGTAGCCCTGAAGAGATGGGGAAAGTCCGGCACAGCTGAGAGCAGGAGGCGTTACGCAGTTATCAGAAATAAGACTAATGAGGTGGCTTTTCCTTGTCCTGCAGGCAAACCCTACATCGTCAAGAGTCCCGATGACAAGGCGAGGAGAGTGGGGCAGAGCGTGGCGCTCTGCTGTGATGCTGTGGGGACTCCAGTCCCCGACCGCTACCTCTGGTAAGAAACTTGAGTTTGATCCCATACCCTCAGGGAAGGGAGAAGTCTTAACTGGTGCACAGACTTGATTTTTACCTCCTTACTGTCCTACATCAAGGCATTGTTGTTGTTTTTTTTTTAAAGCTATAAAACAGTGTGCTTAAATACACAGAGAAACCACCGCTACAACTGATGGGTTCCTGGAGATTTGCAGAGTTGGCATTTCTCACAGGTGCAGTAATGTAATCCGCTTAGGGACTTAATGGAAAAAACATTCAAACAGGGGTTTGAGAAACCTCACAGGTGTGACTGGCAGCTGTGTCTGGAACTGGTTTTAGGTGAAGTCCCTGTAAGGATTTGTAGCCTGACTAGCACCCCTTACAATGCTGTGGAGTGATGTTTTTAAGTGTGACCACAATACTGAAAGGGCAGCTCCTGGGACGTAGCTGCTCTGTGATACGAGAGGTGAAGCTGATGGAAAAGGTCTGGCAAAATCCACACTGCAGCATGCAGAGTGGGCAGGATCCAGACTTTGCTTTGTACCAGTCATTTAATCAGTCTCCATCCCATTAACTCTCTGCCTCTTCCTGGCAGGTACCACAACGGCTCACTGCTGGATCCCTCCATATACAAATATAAGAACAACCTGATTCTGAAGAACCTCAACAGAGGCCAGGCGGGAGAGTATTTCTGCAAGGCCAGCAGCGATGGGGGTTCAGCAAAGTCCCAGTCTGCCAAGCTTTCTGTAATAGGTAAGAAAAACGCACACGATGCACTCCAAAACAGCTGGGGAGGCAGTGGGGTGCAGAAACCAGTGCTCAGAAATTGTCACACACGTGGGAAAGAAAAGGCACAGGAAAAAATATTCAGCCTTTATCTCATGCATCCGCTAGCGGATAAGCCTGAGTGAGCTGGTTATCAGCCAGATGCTCTCCACAGACTGGAGCTCTGGATTTCAGATGACCTGCCAAACTCCATTTGCTGGGCACGGTCATTTCTCACTGTAACTGCTGCCTGGCATGTGAATTTTTTATTTATTTATTTTGAAATCTTGGGACCCACCTAGGTCTGTCCGCAGCCACAAAGCCAGGGCAGCTGCAGGACATCTAGCTGAGGCTGTTTGATGGCAGTGGCAGGAAAGCAGGAGCTGGGACACTCCTGCAACCAGCACAGCTCTTAATCACATACCTTGAGTTACAGTTGAGCACCTGCTCCACTGAAACAAAGGCCAGATGAACTCAGCTAAACAAAATTCTGCAGACCATATGCTTTATCGCTGCAAAAACCTGTGGTGGGAAGCAATGTTTAGCTCTGAGGGCTTCAGACCACGTACAGATGACTGTACAATTATTTCCTGCTGCTCATTAAGAAATCCTATCCAACAGGAAGACAAGAGGCAGCCTGCAACCCCCAGCCCCAAAGCCACCTCATCCGTCTTCCGCACGACTGTTTCCAGAAGGCAACTAATTCGTTCTACTACGACGTGGGCAAATGCCCGGCGAAGACCTGCGTTGGGAAGCTGGATAAAGGACTGCGGTGTAAGGACAACGTTGCCTACTGCTGCGGGGCAGCCAAGATGGAAACGAGAGAGATCTCGTGCAATGGGTACACGCTGCCCACCAAGGTCACCGTGGAATGCGGCTGCAAGAAATGCACCGAGACCAGAATAACGGTTCGAGGCAGGGCCACGGCAGCAGATAACGGCGAGCCGCTGAGGTTCGGCCACATCTACATGGGGAACAAGAGAGTGAGCATGACCGGCTACAAGGGAACCTTCTCCATCCCCATCCCCGCAGACACTGAGAGGCTGGTTCTGACTTTCGTGGATCGGCTGCAGAAGTTCGTGAACACAACGAAGGTTCTGCCCTTCAAGGAAAACGGAGGCGCTGTGTTTCACGAGATTAAGTTACTGAGGAAGAAAGCCCCTGTTACGCTGGAATCCACTGAAACCAACGTGATTTCTTTGGGAGAAATGGAAGATGATGATCCAATTGCCGAATTAGAAATTCCTCCCGACTCGTTTTACAGGAAGAACGGAGAACTTTACAGAGGCAAAGTGAAAGCCAGCGTGACGTTTCTGGACCCAAGAAACATCTCAGCAGCTGCTGTGACACAAAGCGACCTGAACTTTGTAGATGAGGAGGGAGATGTGTTCCCGCTCCGCACGTACGGCATGTTTTCCGTGGACTTCACTGATGAACGGGGCACCGAGTCCCTTAATGCAGAGGAGGTGAAGGTTCATTTGGACGCTGCTCAGATCAAAATGCCCGAGCACCTGCAAGAGATGAAGCTTTGGTCGCTGAACCCCGAGACAGGATTATGGGAGGAAGAAGGGGATTTCAACCTGGAGAAAAGCAGGCGGCGCAAAAGAGAGGAGAGAACCTTTTTGGTGGGAAACATGGAGATCAAAGAAAGGCGGCTTTTCAACCTGGATGTTCCAGAGAGCAGACGGTGCTATGTCAAAGTCCGAGCGTACCGAAGTGAGAGATTTCTGCCAAGTGAGCAGATCCAAGGGGTAGTGATTTCTGTTATAAACACGGAGCCAGAACCAGGATTCTCCTCCAACCCCAGGGCATGGGGTCGTTTTGACAGTGTTGTTACTGGTCCCAACGGCGCCTGTGTGCCAGCTTTCTGTGACGAGCAAAACCCAGAGGCCTACGCAGCTTATATTTTGGCAAGCTTGGGGGGTGAAGAACTTGAAGCCGTGGCCTCCGCTCCCAAACTTAACCCCAATGCTATTGGGGTCCCACAGCCATATCTCAACAAGCTCAACTACAGGAGAACGGACCACGAGGACTCAAACACCAAGAAAACCGCTTTCAGCATTAACATGGCCAAGCCGAGCCCCAATTCCGCCGATGAGAACAACGGCCCTATTTATGCCTACGAAAACCTAAAAGAATGCGAGGAAGCTCCATACAGCGCCGCTCACTTCAGGTTTTACAGGATAGAGGGAGACCGGTACGACTACAACACCGTCCCCTTCAGCGAGGACGACCTCATGAGCTGGACCGACGACTACCTGGCGTGGTGGCCTAAGCCCATGGAATTTAGGGCCTGCTACATCAAAGTAAAAATTAACGGGCCCCAGGAAGTCAACATAAGGTCTCGCAACATGGGCGGGACACATCCACGTACCATCGGCAAGCTCTACGGCATCAGGGACGTGCGCAGCATCCGTGACTCGGAGCAGCGGGACGTGTCGGCGGCCTGCCTGGAGTTCAAGTGCAGCGGCATGCTCTTCGACCAGGACCGCGTGGACCGCACGCTCGTCAAAGTCGTCCCCCAAGGTAGCTGCCGCCGCGAGAGCGTGAACAGCATGCTCCACGAGTACCTGGTGAACCACCTCCCCATGGCTACTAACAACGATTCCAGTGAGTACACGATGCTGGCGCCTCTCGACCCGCTGGGGCACAACTACGGCATCTACACCGTCACCGACCAGGACCCGAGGATTGCCAAGGAAATCGCTCTGGGCAGGTGTTTCGATGGCACATCCGATGGCACCTCCAGAATCATGAAGAGCGATATCGGCGTCGCGTTGACTTTCACTTGTTCGGAGAGGAGCGCAGCCGAGCAAAGCATCTTTGAGTCCCAGAGGAACTCGGGCCAGCAGTCCATAGTGGTGCCACCACCCCCGAGGGAGAGTCCCGCGTTCCAAAGGCCGCTGGGGATCCGCCAAATCCCCCAAAGCAGGGTCCCGATGAGAGGTCAACGGCCTTCCTCGTACTAGAGCTGTACAGGAGTCTCAGTAAAGTCAATCACATTTGATTCAAGATAGCCTGAAAGGCACATCCACCTGCAAGTAACTTCACTCAAAGCAGGTAGATGTCATTATTTCTGAGAAGCGGTTAAGGTGCCTCTTTTTTTTCTTCTTACATTGCACCAGAAAGGAAAGATAAGGCCAAAACTGGGGGCCAGTAGTTGTAGTGGGTTTCTGCCTTATTAAAAGCATCCAAAAAAAAAGTTCTGCCTGACTTTAAAAAGCTTCACGGTAGCCTAAAGAGAGGATTAAACACACAGCTCACTTAAGACGTGTACATAAGACATTCTCCTGGTCTGCATCTGCAGACTTTGCCAGCCAAAGTACCTGTACAGTAGTTGATAACATGAAAAGGAATAAACTGATTTCCTCATGCTGAATTCAACTGCAAGGTTTTGTACTTGAAATGTAAGTATTTTATTTATTTCTAGCTTGTTTTAGATGACCTTATTCAAGCTAAACTACCGGCAGCTGCATTTCTAAGAACTCACATGCTTGACAGCACAGAGAAGCCATGTGGATTTGTAGGCTCCACATGGATAAAATTATGGCTCTCTCTTGCTTCTTGCATTATTTGAGAAGAAAATCCTTGCTCTACAATAGGGTAGATTAATAAAAAGTCATTTTGTAATTCTGACAACGCTGTATTCTCTTTGTGTTTGACATGCCCAAGTAAATAAACCATGCGTAGAGCTGACAGAAGAATAATCTGCAGAGTTTCTTTTCAACAAATGGGTCAAAGCTTTTCAATGCAAGACTGATCCTGGGTATGGGAAAGTGGTTTGGTGGGTAGCTGCTGCTCCCTTTAGTCCAGGGCTTTGCCACAGCATTCTGCATTCAGGGAATCTCCAGTCTCTGACCCACAAGCAGCACCAGAACCGTGAGATGGGGAGAGGCAGCGACTGTTAGGGGGTGCAGAGCAGCAGGGATGAACACTAAAAGGGAGCAGCAGGGCTCCCAGAGGGGGGACAAGATGGGGGGAAGAGGGCTTTAAGGATGACAGGAAGTCAGGGAACATGGCAGCATGGCTAGGAGGGACAGAAACAGTTTGGTTCCCCTCCACATTCAGCAGCAGTGCACAGCATGCTGCTGGGTAAGAAGCTGCTCTTAGCTGAAAGCACACATGGCCACAGAAGGGGTCAGACATAGGGACCTAACACTGCCCTACCAAACCCCTACAGCCTCCCTCCCACTACTTCCAGAGAGCAATTGAGGACCTCTCCAGCACAGAACACACTGTTTACACCCAAATGTATTACTGTCAATAAACTTTTTGGGTGCAGGCAAGCCTCTAAGCCTCCAACACTGAAATCTTCACGGAGAGACCACAGAAAAGTGGCCAGTGTTCCTGAATTAAAGCTGAATTCAAACATGCTCCAGTGTGAATTTCCCTCTCTTATCACTCAATCCTCTCCTACAGATATGAGGACAGTTCTGCTACAGACCTCTTCTGTGTCTTACCTACAGCTCATGAAGGGTGTGGTGAATGTTTCAGTAGCCTTTAGCAAGCTCTGGAACAGGCTCTCAGGTGTGCCATGGAGCATCTCAGGTATTAAACATAGATCTGTGCAGTGCCAACGCAGCCTGAACTATGGTTGAAAAGAAAAAAAAAAAAAAACAACCTTATAATCCATGTTTTTATGTAAATTGACAATTATCTAAGAGAAACGAGAAAAGAGCTGTGGAATACTCTGGCACATCCTTCTCATACCAATGAATTTAGACTGCGTGTGTTTTCTTTTGTGTCTAGTCTGCTGCAAGAGCTTGGCGCGGGCTCGGGCCAAGGCAGCCAGTGGGGAGCATTAGCTCGGACCTTCCCACAGAGCTCTTGGCTTGCACTGCAGACTCGCAGAGAAATGCCTCTTCTCTCCGCTCCCCTCCTCCTCCGCAGCCAGCCAGCCAAATCCTGGCCCTGGTTTCATCACTTCGAGGGTGAAGTAACACAAATGACTTCTACAGACCAACCCAGGAGTTCCACAGAGGAAAGCAGGCTCAGGGGCTGGTCCCTGCACCGCACGGGTGCTCAGCAGAACCAAACAGCAGAGTTCAGGGCTCTGTCTCTTGGGGAGAAATTTCTGTTTAGCAGCAATTAAATGGTCACAGACCTACGGCCTGAAATTCTGCCCATCCATCAAACAGCAAGAAGCTCTCCAAGTTTCCCCAGACAGTCCCCCACTGCAGCTAAACTCCGACTTGGAGAAACAAACCTCTCTGTGCTCAGAGTCCCTGAGCTCTCAGAGGAGGCTGCTGGCAGAGTGCATTGGATGCAAAGCAAGACAGAGGTTTCCAATGTAGGCACTGACGTGCTATTAAGAGAAAACCAGCCAAAAAACACCACTCGGTGCTAACACTTCTTCACCGCTGATAAGTCACCACGCCAAAGACATCAAGAGTTTTTTTTTTTTCTAGGAGAAAAGCTACAACAGATCCTAGCGTCCACCCCTCTCACAAGTTTTATGCTATAGTGAGTTCTGACTTCCAGCTCCTCAGCGCTGTGTTTACGGTCAGTGCTCTGCAGTGTCCCCTCTGCAACCTGAAACCTCAGGCACACTCCCACATATCAAAGGAGAGCATCAGCCCCAGGAATGCAGGAAGGCTGTAACTCAGCTCCTCCCTGTGCATTAACTTTCAGACCACCAACCTCGAGAAGCAGTCTGGAGCAGGAGACCTGGCTCCTAAACATCAGTAAGTTTGGGGCTAATGGCACAGAAACTTCCATTAAGGTTACTTGGTTTCCAACCCTGATGACCTATCCCTCCCCTTGTTTTTAAGAAAGAGAAAATTCTGCCTCCCAGAAGCTACCAGGCTGTCAGCAGTTAGGATAAACACAAGAAGTGAGATTCCCATCTAGCCTCAACCTTCACATTATTCATGGATTTTACAAACAACAATTTTAAGTCTTGAGTATTCCTTTGATTAATCACCTACACTTTTTGAAATTTATTCAGCAGAAGACAGGAATAAAGTTTCCAAGGAAGCAGGGGGAGTAGTAGGGTTTGGTTAGAGAACAGATGCATCCAACTGCTAGTCATCAGCATACTAGGAAACATCATTCCCTTTAGCATTCACTTGAAATTCAAGATGAAATCATCCCTGTCCAACACCAGAGCCCTTCTGGTATCCAAAAGTTTTGCAGTTCTACCAGCAATTTGGCTTCACTGATCTTAAACTGAGCCGTAGCGGATGTTGGGTCTATGAATACCTCTGCTATGTTTCCTCTCTCCGAGAAGAGGACAGCTGTTTTATTTCATTAGTATCACTTTCCAATTGCTAGGGTGGCTGTGCTTGACCTCGGCAGTGGTCCTGGGGATTGAATCACCCTGCCTATGTTCCAGAGCCAACCTTGACATGCTATTCCACACCTCATCAGTGAATGCCCCATTTTTGTTTTGTCTGTTCTGCAAAAATAATCAGATTTTCATTACCTACTGGGTTAAATCCCTACAGAGCTAGGTGAAGGCAAAGTTTCCAGAGAGATATTTTGGCTAACGGCTGCCTGGGGAACACCAATTCCCTTTAAAGCTTCTCTACCATGTCAAAAATAGCACGTCAAAGATTTCCTCCATAAAAATAAATTAATCTTAGTCTCTTTTCCTCCATAAAAACAACTGGGGTAAAGCCATGCACATTTTGAGCTAGGACAATTAACTGTTAAGCTACGAGGAACTGCTTAATCTTTGAAAACCTCTTGTATAGAAAAGAACTCTGAGAAGATTAAATTTAAAAGCTATAGGTATCCTGGCTACCTCACTGTTTAGGCATTATTTGATATTAAACAAGTGGCTGAAGACATACTGAATCTGATTTTTCAAGATCTTTTGCCGAGCTGACCTTCTTTTTCCCCCTTAAGAGATGCAGTGAGCCCCATCTAGTGGGTTTCTGAGTGCATGCCATCTCAAACTCCCTGTAAAACACAAACTCTTCACTGTTGGCATGTGCTTTAGAACTGAAATTACCACCTGCCACCAGTGACTAACAGCAACAGACCTCACACGAGATCTAAAACTGTTGGCAAGAGACATACAAATTGCCCTACAGATTATCCCCGATGCTACCATTTAAGACACTGCTAGGTGGAAACTGATATTCCAGCTACCAGCATTAATGCCACCCAACAATAACATACATTGCTTTGCTCCATGTCACTTTGGAAATGCATGCAAAGCTACACGGTGCACACCACTCTGATCAAAGGGTTTTGCTCTCTGAGTAATTTAAACACGGCAGAAGAGCGGAATGGTATTTTTGGTAAATTCTGAAGTGATTTCAGAGGATCTTTCTTTGGACTCACACTGGGATACAGATAAAGCTTTGCTATTTTGATGCCAGAGCAGGTTCAGAAACAGGAAAGGACGCGAGTAAGTTACAAGAACTTCCAAAGAATTTTCTCAAAAGTTTTAAAATTACTGCAGCATAAGTTGCACCCTTGAATCTGTGGTTAGAGACAAAGGGGCTTTCTGTAGAGAATTCAACTCCCACCTTACTGCTGTTTCCAGCTTTTGACTTGCATTTACAGGCATGGGTTTCTTGGAGGATCACACGTTCCAGAAAACCTGTCAGAGGCAGATTAATTGTTGAACCAATGGCACTGAAAGAGGAATACTGCAGCATCTGCTTTAACAGATGCTTCTTCAGAAGCATTTTAATCCATGTTATGTAACAACTTTTTTTTTTTTTAGATTTGGTTTCTTTCTGAATGAGTCACACTCAAGCATGTCAAGCTCCTGTCACCTTGATGTAAACCTCATGAATTCAACACGACTTTAGTTTTAACTTTCAGACATGAGTGTTTGAAAAGACACAAATCCCCTGAAATATCTAAAGAGCCAGAAGTACATGCAAAAGAGGGCATGTCCTGTAATTATTTTTTTCTTCTTCTTAGGCTTACAAAATTTCTGTGACAATGCCATAAATATGAAGCTAAGAGAAGGGAATAAATTGAGCAAATAAGGCTGCAGCAGCTCTTAAGACCTATCTGTAGATGAGTTCTCTAATCTGGTCTGGTTCAATAGAAAAAAATGAATGGTTGATCACACGGAATATGAGACTTCCCAGAAAATCCCACCTAGCAAACAGAACGGACAGAGGCATATAACCAACTTTACACTGCTCCAAATATGATTTTGCAATGAAACAAGCTTCTGTTCTGAGAATCTTGCTTTTGTGAAACTAAATATTAAGACAGGGATTTTAATATTTCTAGATTAAGGTAACTGTGCACAGCTTGCCCAAAATAAACTGAAAGCACCGTATAAAAATAAATTTATTACCCAACAGCACAAACAGAAATTTATTCAGTCTTCAACGTTCAGAGATCCTCTTCCTTAATGGGGAAAAAGAAATGAACATTATCACCACGATGAAAATACGCAGATGATGGTCACGTCAAACATTCTGGGGAGGAAAACCCTAAACCAAGTTAAACACTATAGATGGGCATTGAAATATATTTATATTACTATTAACTTAGAGACATCTTTTAAGATACATCTATTGTTTTATATCCTGCACCAGTATTTCGCTCTTTGAGAGTCTTTTTTGCTGGGATAAGTCTGAGTGTTTGAAATCTGCATTCCTGATGAACAGTTCTCGAGCTCTGCTGGAACCAGGAGTGCATGTACCCATTGTAGAAGTCAACTGCTCTAAGCTTCTTCTTTAGCACAACTGTTTTGATTCCAACCCAGCCTTCCTAAAAATAAAAACAGAAGTGTTTAAATATGATAATCTTTAGTTTACCACATTGACTTACAAACACATTTTGTTTACTGTCATCAAGTTTACTTTATGAGTCAAAATTCTCACTTGCAAACAAGAAGACTTTGTGAAAATTAAAAGTTCTTTGTGGCATCAAATAAAAAGAATGATGCTAAGCTAAACCAGTTCAGTGAATAACAACAGACAATTAAAAGCTAAGCTACACAAAAATATTAAAACCTCATATAAAACAAACAGAAGCCTACCTTGCAACGAGCTACCAGTGTTTGGGACACTTTATGGTATAGTAGTGAACCAGGAACAGCTTCATCATCATTTAATACTTGGTCTAAAAGCAAAGCAAGATCATCTTGCATTTTTATATAAACAAGCAAAAAGTTTGAAACACACCTCTTTAAAGCAGAATTACCATTTTGCTCAAAAATACTTTATTGTATTCTGTGCTTTATTATACAGAAATCAGCATGAAAGCATAGGAACAGTCATTCTCAAGCACTGCTCCCTGTCTCATCCACAAGTAGCCAAGCATCTGTGTGTTTGGCACAGCACTCAGAACACACAAGGCTCTCAGACTCACTGGCGACTACAGAAAATGGTTTAAGTGCAGTACACACAGGGATAGCTTCCCTCTTGAGAGATCCACAGACAATGGCATTAGAAGAGGATCTCTCAACTCATTATAGGATTAAAATCCTCAAATATCAGGATTCACAGGACTATGCCTGCTGTTCACTCAACATCATCACAAAGCAGGATTGTCCTTAAAATTCATCTTACGCTTGTCTTTGGGCTCACAAACTTACTAGAATCTGAGCACATGTGAAACTTAGTTCTACTGGAGTCCCAGGAAGCAGTACTTGTTTAGTACAACTGTGTACAATGTACAAAATTGTACAAGATTGTACTAACAATCTGTACAAAGCTAATGCTTACAAAGACCCAAGAATTTAGCTTTACAGATTTAATTAAGAGTACATACCAGCAAAACCAGGAATATTATCCACTTCCACAAAATCCATAAGCTTAACAGGACTACCCTTCCAGAGTGTCTGCAAAGGAAACTGGAAACAGAAGCAACTTGAGTTTCAGCTATCAGTTAAAATATCTAAAACTCAGATCTGCTGGAGGACAGAAAAGGGGTTACAAAAATCCACTCTTACCATGCTTCCTATTGCACGATACAGCCGAATTACTTGTGCAGCTGTTTGCTCTTCCCATTTTATACAACTCTTAGCTACAGATACTTTAGGAGCTAGAAGAATAAGAAATGAAAAGATTTAGTATTTTGTTTTGCACCTTTTTGCACACAAATAGCTGTACTGGTTTCATCCTGATAAATGGAAGGTTCACAGTCTAGCCCTAAGTACTTTACAAGCTCTTTTCTCCATTTGTTGTTTGTAACAACCCAGGTTGGCTTACTTATCTTTTATTCCCAGTTGCCCTCTTAAGTACACAGTGCAAACTCAATGCATATTTACAAGCACAGCTGAGCACTTTTGTTGGTATTACAAACATGAAGAGTAATAAATCAGATCAGATTTCATGTCATTGCTAGAGATTTGATGTTGCACATGAAACATCTGGGAAAGAACAAACATTGATGTAGCAAATTTGAAGAATTCTGAGGGGAGTTTCCCTCTGACTAAGCCAGAGGCAGCAGCGGGAAGATCATACTGAGAAAAGTATCTAAACAAATAAAACCCAGCCTGGTAGGAATAATCAGTTCTTCAGCTATATAAGAAAAAAAAAAACGAACAAGTTGTATTAGATAAAATGTGTACCTACCAAATGTTACTCCTTCTTTTGGTTGTTCTTTTTTATTTTCTAAGCTTTCAGGCAAGTGTTTCAAAACTGACAGGAGCTGCAAAATATTTTTTGTACAGAATTTTAGCAAATACAAATACAGGATTTAATTTTTCATCAGTAAAACTTCCTCATAAGATAAGGGAAAATCGCTAAGGAAAATTGTGTCACTATATTCACAAGCCTTACATAATATAAACAAACACAGTAAATACATTATTTCTACTCAAACACAATTAAATAAACAAATATTCTTTTCTGGATGATCAGCAGTCTGATGTTCACCCTAGAACAGCATGGAAGCTGATACTTAAGCTGAAAAACACAGATATTTGTTTAAATAAAAGAAGCAACTGCAGTGTTTCCACACAAAGCATGCAAGTTCCTCACTTACTAGAAGAGCAACACACAGGACCATCACCGATGGCTCATTACATACCACTCAGCTTTCCTCTTACTACAAGAAAGAGCTCACAAACACTAATTTTCAGATCACTCTCCTCCTAACAATTACAGTCAATGCAGAACAAGAAAAATAGTAGGTTACAAATATTAAAAGCAAAGTATTAGTCAGAATTGACAAGTAGCGTGCATGACTTTACCATGTTTGCACCCATCTTTGCCAGTATCTCTTCCAACTCCTTTGTAGTATAGTGGGGAGGAACAGCAAACTCTTCTTGCTTAATAATTGGACCTACATCAAACCTACAAGGCAGAAAACACACGAGTGTACTGCAGGAAAAACTCTATTAACAGTTCAAAAGCATACATTAAATACATTAACTCAGTTACTCGTTACCTTTTGTTCATCTATTTGACAGTGCAAGAAAACTAAATTTTAATATTTGGCCCAACATGGCAAAAGAGGGAAAAGAAAGCTGGATACATCTTATATAGGTAAGCAATACTCAAGTTTCAACAAAGCCAAGTTTACAGTTCACAAGTACAAGACTTCAAAAGAAACAACCTGAGATATTCAGGAAGAATTTTTCACACTTCTCTGAGATCTACTGTTAGTCAAGAATCTAACAAAGAAAAGATCAAGCTATGACAACGTGTTTTTACAAGCCATCCAAGCGAGAGTTTGTGCTAAAGCTAAAAAACAGATGATACCTCCCTCATCCCTTGGCAAGCAGTTTATTGCTCTCTCTTACAGTCACATGTTACGGGCAACTCTGAAGTCTGAAAACTCACTCTTTTCTGTAACATCACACCAAATTGTTAATCCAGCTGTGTGACTATCTGTACTGTGTCTGCTCCCTGTAATAATGCTAAAAGTTGTTTTGAGAAGCACGTCTAACATACCTCTTTGGTCTGATTTCCATAATTGTCACCCCAGTCACTGTGTCACCATGAAGAATCGTGTGGACTATTGGTGCAGGACCACGCCATCGCGGCAGAAAGCTGGGATGGACATTCAGCACGCCACTGAAATGGAGTATTTTAAAGTTAGAATAGGAACAGAACTGAAATGTATACAAATGGGTGTGCAGCACTGATTATTACACTGAGGCTACCTTAGGCATTATCTGCTGAGACTTTCTGACGTGTTACTGGTTTAAATATATACTTAAAGGAAAATTCACACTACATAATCTTCAGCTTCTCAGTGAAAACAGAAGCGACATGAGAGGAAAGAAGGTAAACGTATTTTGCTGATCATCTGCATAAATCTCCATCAACACAATAAAGAACCTCATAGTGACAGAAGCAGGACTCAGGCTAAGCAGATAACCATCAGGAAGAAGCTCACCCTGCCTGCTACAAATCACGGGTACTGATTACAGTGACATTCAGAAGTGAAGCCTGTTTTTTTCTAATGAATCAGTGACAGATGTCTTGTCAACCCACTTACTATGGGAACTGCAGAATAAGGTCCTCACTTAGGAGCCGTCCAAAGGATGCCACCACACCAACATCAAACTGCCCCACAGGCCCCGTGTGCGGCCACTCGTGAACAGGCAGCTGGAGCTCCTGGGCACAGCTCTTCACGGGCAGGCCTCTGGGCAGGCGGGAGGGCAGGGTCACCACCTCCAACCTGGACACGAGCAAGTCCTTGCTGGGCTCCCTGAGGTGGACAAAGCACTGAAGGACTCATGCAGGCAGAGCTAAGGAGAGACAAAGGCTGGCTCACACCCACCCCTTGCTGCAGTCCGTTTCCACAATGCCCACCTCTTCAAGTCCTACCCACTAGATGGTCCCCAGCCCCCTCACCACCCAGCTTCCCCTTTCAATCCCAAACCCTCTCAATCCCAAACCCTGTCCCCAGTCTCCACAATCCTCACCCCCCCCTCCAAACCCTGTCCCCTTATCATCCCTGCTTCTTCTCCACGGTCCCACACGTATCTCCACGGCCCCTATCCCACCCTATGGCACCTCCCCTGCCTTCCACACCAACCCACGGGCCCTGCCCTCCCCCAGCACCCCCTGAACCCCATCCCTGCCCCTCCCCCGACCACCTCAGCCCCTTCCCTTCCCCATCCCTTCCACCCCCAGCCCTCCCTCGCTCCCCTCAACCCCAACCCTCTCCCAACCCTACCTCCCCTCACCCCCAGCCCTCCCCCATTCCCCTCAATGCCCCCCCCAGCCCTCGCCCTCCCTCACCCCCTTTCCCCCAGCCCATCCCCACACCCCCCCAATGGCGGCAGTCAGGACTCCGGGCGCTACCGAGCGATACCTGGCGGCCTGCAGGGCTCTCAGGGCGGTGACGGCGAAGCGGTCGGTGCCGAAGAAGAGCACCCTCCATGGCGGCTCCCTCCGGGCCCCGCCGCCCGCCGCCTTCAGCCCCTCACGCCAGGCCCGCAGCAGCCGGCCCCGCATGGCGGCGCTTCCGGCGCCCCCGGGGGGACGTCACGACATGGCGCCGCTGAGGCGGGGCCGCCATGTCGGGGCGGGGAGGAGGGCTGTCAGCCTTAGGTGCCGCCTCCACGCCTCGGGGTTTTATGGTGCGGTCACCGAGTAATTAGGGTTGGGAAATCGCTTCAGGATCAGCTGGTCCAGCCACCAATGTCGCACACTAAACCGTGTCCCCAAGCACCACGTCCAACCTTGGACACCCCCAGGGATGGTGACTCCACTACCTCCCTGCGCAACTCGTTCACACCACTGAGGATAAATTTGTCCTAATTTCCACCCTAGCACACTTTGAGGCCATTTCCTGTAGTCCTATCAGTGGTTATCTGTGAGAAGAGGCCGACCCCCAGCTCCCCACGCCTCCCTTTCAGGTCATTGCAGAGAGCAATGAGCTCTGCCCTCAGCCTCCCCTAGACTGAACACCCCCAGTTCCCTCAGCCGCTCCTCACAGGACTGGTGTCCCAGGCACTTCACCAACTTCGTACCCCATTTCTGGACACATTCCAGGGCCTCAATGTCCTTCTTGCAGTGAGAAGCCCACTCCGTGCTGCCCCACCCTCATCTTCATGTAAATTTACTGCTTGGCATCAGTGCTGCGTTAACACAAAGAAATATCCAGGCAAAAAGGAGTGCTAACACTGCAGCCACTGGTTCTTCCCTTTCTCCAACACAAATGGGCAGCTGCAGTGTTAATTTCTGTGGCTGGCCCAGCAGACAGCTTTGTTTTAACAGTGATTATAATTTGAAGAATGTTTTCTTGTAAGTCATGAGGTCAGGATAATCACTTAAAGAACTGTCTTCTCCCATAACATAAGAAACAAAATATTTTATCATTCTGCTGAGGACATTCTTTTCCCCCATGGGAAGATGGTTTATTTGTGTGGTTGTTCATTTAGTGTAAATTACACACGCAATTCCCTATACATCTAAATGACGACATAGCCTAGTGCCTTTGACATTAGGCATTTCTCAAACAGAGTACATGAGAATCTGGGAACAATTTATATATGCCAGTGAAAACATGTAAATTATGTGGAAATAAGAGGACAGTTCATGTCAGGAGGATGCACCAGGGAAGGATCATTAAGGAACATGAGATTTTGTGCCACATTAAATAGCACTATGCATTTTTACTCCCTCTTTCTTATCTGTTTGGCCGTCATCAGGGCTTTTTCCCCTCTGACAGAGTGTGCCTCCATCTCCACTGGTAGAAACATAGGAGAACTGATGGGAAAGTGTAAATGAGAAAGGTAATAAAAAGAGCCAAACAATCCTAAATGTGGTGATTATGTCCCATACATTCCAAGAAAAGGAGAATATTAAATACCAAGATAATTTAATAGTTGAGTGTCAATGCATAAAAATCAATTGCTCCAAAAAGCTTAATTCTGTATTATTAGTGGAGCCCCATGAAAATCCTCAGTTCTGTAACATCCAGGCCACTCTGTGTAATTCCAGTCAGCTCATGTCAGGGTGTGTATATTTCTGGGGGGAAAAAAAAAAAAGATAAACAAGAGGGGAACAAGGATGCAGGAATGGCTTCTGTTCAAGAAGAGATTACCATAACCAGCATATTTCTGCTTGCAAAACAGATGTGAGGAGAAGGGCAGGCTGGGAGCCTGTCTGATCATTAATAGTATGGGGCCGGTAAACAAGGAAAAATTAGTTGTTGCACAAAACTAAGAGATTGCAAGAAGTATTATCAGGCACTTACTGCTATCAGGCTCCACAAGAGAGGAAGTAGTGTTTCACACAGTGTGTAATTTGACCACATAATTATCTCAGATGCTGAAAATATTCATGTTTTCCAAAAGCAGAGAGAGCAATTTGGGAAAGAATTGGCTGATGGACGTGGCTAGATGTGCAGCGGCCGGCTTAGACCTGAAGCAAAGGCTGATGGTGTGGGAGAACATTGATTGTTCTCATCACTAGCATTACGCCCTTGCATGGACTAAACTGAAGAAAATGTTCTGTGTGGTGCAGGAAAATATCAGCTGAGATCTTGGGTGAAACCCTGGATTTATCACCAACACTTCGTGGCCTTCAGAACAGCCAGGAACATACCACACATGTTTAGAAGGCACAAGCACCGCCCAAAAGCTGGCAGTTTAAACCCAGCACTCAAGTGCTGCTCAGTATTAATATTTTGCTCTTAGATCCAAGCACATGAAAAGTGAAAAGTGCCAGTGGCACATCTGCACTGTGTAAGGAGTTTTGCCTTCTATCTGAACAGAAGTGAGGTGAACTTAAGCCTTGGAGAGGTATTCTCAGTTCTGTCTGTAGTTAAGGCTCCTGGAAATACTTCAAGTCCATGCTGGGCTTCTGCCAGGCTTACTCATGAAATAATTAATATTTCATTTGCATTACATTTATGAAGTGGACTTAAATTCACTCTAACATAACTTAATCCCAAGTAATCCATCCTCAGCTCTGATACAACCATATAATTCAAACAGACTATTGTTGTTCTATGCCTTGTCCACAGTGTACATGACATTTAACTAAAGATTTGTCTGGGTGCATTTTTTACAGCAGGGAAAGCAATAAATTATTCAAAAAAAAAAAAAAAAAAAAAGAAAAAAGAAACAAAAAGAAAAAAGAAAAAGGAAAAAAAAAAAGAAAGAAAAAAAAAGAAAAAGAAAAAAAAATCCAGCTTTCCTGCTGGATTTGAACTCTGCTTTTGTACATGGAAAAAAAAATACTCTGAATGTTTAGTTATTCTGTAACCAGGCATTTCGGGTCAAAGACACAGAAGGGATCAAAAAAGATAAGCAAAATTAAAATGTCAAGGTCAAAGGAGTTCTTCCTATGAGTAGTAAAGACAAATCTTAGGAGGAAGCAGAACACAAATCAACGTCCTATCTACACTTTGCTTCCTAGCCAAAGACACTGAAAGTGTCTCCAAGAAGTAAAGAGATATCTCTCATTAAAGAGTGCCAGTGTTGTCAGGGGAAGCTTGAAATAAAACACTCACACTGGTTGCTGAAAAGATTGCTTCTGAGCAGCACCGAGGCAGGACAGTGCCCAGACCTCTGTGCTACAGAGCTGCTGAAGCTGCCCCTGACTTCCCAGGGGCTGCAGGCACTCTGTCTCTGCTGATCAGGTTTCTGGCCATGGCTTCAGAGGCTTTGGGTTAGGGAAATGCCCAACACCATCGCGACCAGCTTCCAAAAATCTCTAAATTATTATCTTTTAAGTCAAGCTTTGTAGGAACCTGGGATGAAAAGGGACCTGCTGGGGCTTTGCAGTCCTGTCCTGATCCAGCCCCTTCTTTGCCATGGTTAGCTTCTCCATCCTTCCCCTTGGAGACTGCGCTACGCTGGCCAGGTGTATTTTTAAATGACTCAAAATGAAATGAGGAGGGAAGAGAAGATGATTTGCAGCGTGGTGTGCTGTCCCTCCTCATTTCCAAGAGGATGTGTCTCTGAGTGCGAGCGCTGACCCAAGCCCTGCCAGGCTGACACTGACCAGCGAAGCTCTTCTGTCTCTGGGTGACGTTGTACAGGGGCAGCCAGGGGAAGCTCTGAGTCGGATGTAGAGTGGGATTCAAAAGATTAATCATTCTGGAGCAGGGCTGCAATGCCAAAGGCACTTTATTTCAAGCTGGAAAACACCAAGAACAGGGTGAACATGTGGAGACTCCCATTAAGCTGAAGCTAACCAGTGCTAGCTGTGTGCACAAAGCCCATCACTGAGAGGGATCCAGCTTGGATATCCATGGATCAGGAAGCGCACCAAGACTGTATTGAAAATGAATCCTCTTCCCCAAATGTGTCTGGCACAGAAAGACAGCACACAAGCCTTCTCGAGCTGCAAAGCCTCTTGGCAGTCTGTTAACTTGGCCAACTCAGATGCTTGTTACCTTTAACACAGATGGCACAATCTCTGATGGGTGCTTTATGCTTGCCTGCAAAACCAGGCACTCTTTAAGATGCTCCGAGCTCCTTAGAATGACCATTCACTTTAAAAAAAAAAAAAAAAAAAAAAAAAAAAAGGGCGATTGCCTGCTTATCAGGACACATTTCCTTTATGCAGTGAGGACGGAGCCAGGCAGAACGAACAGTATCCCTTATTTTAACCCCTGGGGTAACTTATTACAGTGCCATTTTACTCGGCGTGCTCTTTTAATACTGATAATGCCAATAGCTTGAGCAAATAAACTCCAACTTTCCTACGGTTCATTCTTTGGGAAAAGGTCGTTCACCCTGTGCTGTAAATGGACCCACTAAAGAGGTGTGTTTTTTCAGGGACCGGAGCAAACCTCACCTGTTGGACTAGCCTTCACGCATGACTCAGGAGCAGAGTGAATCACAGCCCGTAGCACTCGGAGAGGAGGAGGACGGGCAACCTTGTCACCGTAGGAAGGCGCTGACGGGTGCTCGGGACAGACGTCTTCAAACGGCAGGGCTTGCAGAAGAAATGTAGCTGCCCCTCTCCTGGGAACTGCGTGTTTCTGGTGAGTTGGCTGAGATTAGCTGACATTCCTGGTGCGCTAGCTGGTGGGTTAATTTATAGCTATTGTTAATGGGTTCGTTTCCTTTGGTTAGGAAGCTCAGCTCCTCATAATTTTAAGTAAAGGCTGCGTGACATATTTAAGAAGAGAATGAATGGGAAGGGAGAAGCAGGCTGGGATAACTCCTGCATATAAACAGCCTGGAAAATACCTAATGTAACTTAGATTTGCTTTTTAACTTCTGGCTTTACAAAGGTTGAAAAATACTTCAGTCTGCTTTCTTGTTTCAATGTTTTAAATGCTAAGCAATTGTAGTGTGTTCTTTAAGTGATCTCAGTCCTCAATGTACCTTTACATACACAAACTTGTCCATCTGTGTCTCCACGGTGTGACACTGTATGTCCTGTATGAATCCCAAAGACAGGGCATCCCAGTTGGATAGAGTATTTGGAGTAACTGTCACATTCTAACACAGTCAGTTAAGATAACTATCAGAGAGACAGCCTGGAGGGCAAGAGGACACTAATTTACAAAGACTGGGACACCGTAAGCATAAAATGTAATGAGTACAGAGTAGGAGGACCAGTGGGACATTGTCATCCTACCAGAGGCTGTGCTTCATCATCTTTTCAGATATTTTTTTTCTATCTTAATAGTAAGAAGCAGTCTCTTGCCATTTTTCTGTATTTTCTTGAGGTATCATAGGATGACACCAAATTCCACAGATCCTGGTTTTGAACCAGAGGATTTGGGATGGAAGAGGCGAGTAACTCCATTTATGAAGTACATGCAGCATAGAGCTGCAGCTTGCATGTCAACATCCCATTTGAAAATAGGAAGAAAAAAAAAAAAAGAAAAAAAAAAAGGATGACATTGTTCAGGAATGAATATAAACTCAAAATAGCATGGGCAAAATGTTTTCTTGAGAGTTACTGGCCTGTTTGTTCCTTCCACCTCCTTCCAAACATGCCTAAAATGCATGAACTTTCTCTTCTTTGACTTCTCCATGCTGTACCCAAGCTGGGAAACACCCTGTGTCTTCGCAGGGCTGAGGGACCAAATCCCATAGCTTAGAGATGTCTAAGGCCTGAATTTATGGGTTTGCCCCATCCAGCAGAGGCCAGAGTGCCTGCTGAGACATGGGCAGGGCAACAGTGGAGAAGGCATCACCCTCTTACCTTGTGTCCTGGAGCAGTGCTCACCCAAGCTGGGATATGGAAAGCAGAGCAGCTCTTCAGGAAGGCAGGAGGAGATGACTTTAAAAGATCCAAACTCTCCAGTGGGTGCCCAGCCTTGTGGGACTCACTGTTACTCGTTCTCTACTGGAGAACCTGGGTCAGCCACACGTGGAGGACTGGAGCAAGCTCTCCGCTGGGGTAGGCACACCGACCTGGGAGCACTTTGGTGAATGAAACTTCCAAAGTAGTTCAGTCAGCTCAACGTGGGTGTCAAAGATCCTTACGAAAACAGGATTCCTGTAAAGGCTTTTACCTATATTTCCTATTAATATGAGATGGATACCCATTCTGCCACTGTATTCTTCCTGAGGCGCTGCTTTTAGCAGTCCTCCCGTGTGTCCCTGCTGTGCACGACAGTGGCAGTGCAGATACCAGGAGGTAGCCTGCAGGTTGTGAAGCACCTCAGGAGAAAACGAGCAACCTGCATGTCAAATGTTCTTGCTCGAGCAAATGATTGGACAGAAGCCTTGCACGGGAAGACTTTACACGTTCAAGTGGCACTTCTTATTAGGGTGTAGCAGACTTGTAAGTTGGTTTCATTGGCATCAGCACTTTATTTCCTCCTTTCTGTGGAGTGATCCATGTCAATAGCTAAAGCTTACCTGGACTGCAAGGTAATTGGCGTACCTAACTGCGGGGAGCAGCTTTATTCATATTTTCTGAAATACGGAACCAAAGGGGGGCACGTGAGGTATTTCAGAGCCCTATCCTCCAAGCATCGCTAACAGGCAGCTTTCTGGCAGGAGGGAGCAAGCCTGCATGCCTGGTTGGCTATAAAAAGTGAACTTTGAATTGTGAAGACATTGAGAAGGGGGGGTGGAAATAGTAGCAATCATTAGGTCTATAACCGATAGGACGAACGCTTGCCTGAGGAGTCAGCAGGAGTGTTATTGACACGCCTGGCGCCACGGAACATGTTCGCGAGCGATTTCCAGGGAACAGTTTTAGGCAGTGAGGGGCCATGCTACGAGTGAGAATGAAAGTTGTGAGTATCAGGCAGTCACACAGGTCTTGGTCTTCATATAATAATTAATCGCCTGTGGGGCCAGCGTGTTGTTCACCTACGAGCGGGTGACGGTTCAGATGAGGCCAGCGAGCAGTGACAGCAGCTCTGCTCTCTCGTGGCTGAGCAGTGGGCTGGGTAGGTCCAACCTCACGGTCACGAGGTAACTTGCAGTGGACGATTTTCCTTGTCCCTGAGCCCATTCCTTCCCTTGGCAGTCATTAGTCCTCCAGGGAACACCCTAGTCATCAGTGCTAGCCCCTGCTGAGAGCCTGTGCTCAAGCCTCTTCCACCCACAAGTAGCTCGGCTCGGGGACCACCAGCTGGGTGGCCACATATTGGGGTTCAGGTGTCAAAACGCCTATGCCCAAGCTGTTCTTTTAGGGGCAACGTGGACGTAACTGCCCGAGCTCAGTTGGCCTTGCCTGCATCATGCGCTGGGAGGGCAGTGCTGAGGGGACAGGGCCAGGGGGGCTGGGAAGCCCTCTGCTCTGCTCAGGTCCTTCCAAAGGAGGCTGAGGAATTGAGTTGGACAAGCAGCTATAAAAGCTGGACTGATGCCATTGACAAATGAGGGACTAAAGGTCAAGGAGGAGCTTTCTGCTTCCCTGAGGGATGGGAGATACCTTTGCCTCAACGGCAAGCTGGCTAGTCCTCCTCTTGGAGCTGAGCCCTCTGCTTCCTCGTCTCCACACCCTTATTCTGCCATCCCTGGGCCGTCAGCAGATCATCACTGCCCACAAAATACGTATTCTCTGGGATCATGGCAGGGGAGCGAGGAAGGAGCCAGGTTATTTGGGGAGGGGCTGGCTCTAGCACCAAGCTCCCACCTGTACAGGGTCACCCAGGTGAGGGGTCCCACCCTAGCCCTGTGCCAGACCCCAGTGGCTCCCAGAGCCATTGCCTGTGTCTGCACCCCATCCTGGCATCAAAAACTCACATCTGCAGAAGAAAAGAGATGGCCCAGCTGCACAGGGACATCAGGTCCCCTGTCTGAATACAAAGCTGGAGCAGGGAGGGGCATCAGCATGAGCACAGGGTTGTTTAGAAGATCGTCGCTTCTAGTTGTACTCTTGTCTCATCTTCTGTAGACACCAGAAAAGGAACATGCTGGCTCACTCTCTCCACTCCCTCTGCATGATAACGTCAGGGCACCACTGATAAAACCCGTGGCACTGCACAGTGGGAGCTACAGGAAGGTACTGTGAGGTTGTTCCTCGCCTCTCACCTCTCTCTTTCCCAGGCATCCGCACACTGAACGAACGCTGGTGAAGTTGTGATCCATCCGAGCTGCACGTACAAATATGAGGATGCTCTGGATAATCCCCTTTTTCCTGCTGCAAGGTAAAGGCTTAGAGGAGAGCAGTGTGGGTGAAGGAAGAGACACGTGCCAAGGCTGAGCCTCTTCACAGATTCTCACCCACTCTGAGCTCAGCAGGGGCCACGACACAGCGTTGTGTGCAGGGCAGGCTCACAGGAGCTGGAGGCACACACGTGAGAGTCAGCAGCAGCCTGACCATGGGGAAAGCTGCACCCTAAGCCTTTGCTCACAGCAGCATTGCAACCTCTTTGACACCAGGGAAGACACCTGATGGTCACGGAGGTGACACACTCGTGTTGTGACAGGGTGGCCACGCTCACGTTCTGGTTTCTTTGCAGACACAGAAGCTTTTCTGATGAAGAATGCCAAAATCAAGCTGTGTTTACAAGCCAGCCCAATGGACGAGAGTTTACTGCTGGAGGACTGTGACCCAGATTCAGATTTCCAGAACTGGTCTTGGCAGGGTGATTCCTTGAAGAATCACGGCACGCAGAGCTGCCTCTCTGTGCTGGAGGACAGCGGGGTGCAGACAAGCCCCTGTGACAGCACAGCTTCCACGGGCTGGGACTGCTCCAACTCATTGCTCTCCCCTCTGGGCAGCAGCCAGAGCTACCTGGTGGCGAGCAGGAAGGGAGTTAGTCTCGATAATGTGAGAGGCCTCAAGGCTCAGTGGTGGCAAGGTGTCACGGAGCGGAACGTCTGTGAGGAAAAAGCAGGTGAGTGCTGCCCACCAGGTCCTGGTGGTGCATCTGCACTGCCAGGCAAGGTGGGAGGGCACAGTCAGCATCCTGGGGGCTTTCCAGCCCTGGAAAAGCCCACTGTGATGGGACCTGCAGAAACACCACAGCAGAGGCACCCTCTGCTTTCTGAGTACCTAAAATGAGGCTGTGCACTCTGAGCTTGGCTCTGCCTGCTTGGAGAGGTGTCGTGGGCAGCACCGGGGGCCGTTTCCTGACTGAAATATTGCAGTGAAAGACCTCTGTATCTCTCTGTTCTTCTCCTCCACAGCCAGGGCAGTGCAAGACAGCTACTTCTATGCAGCCCTCACCAGCACGCAGGTGTATGACCACACAGCATACAACTCCACCCTCGTGGCGGGTATGGATCCAGAAGAGCTGAACAATCTGCTGTGGTTCTTCCGCACAGAAGACCGTAAGTCCTGCAGATGTTCCTGGGCTGAGTCCAAACAGAAATGCACAGTCCTTGGCCGGGAACCCTCCTGCCTAGCAGAGGTGCCTGAGGGAATTATCCGAGGAGGTTATTTACCCCAGGTGTATAAACCCTCGGCCTCACCTCCCAGAGAAGCAGGCCATGGGTGAAGTCAGGCCTGGGGCTTTGCTGTGGTAGGGTCTTCTCCCAGAGAGGGCTTCAGCCTCTTTCCAGGCATGTGCTGCCAAAAGTGCAAAGGTCTGAGATCACCAGTGATTTTGGCAGGGTGACGGGAGGGGATCAATATGAGCGGGTCAGCGCCCCGAGGGTCAACTTCAAAGCCACAAAACTCAAGGGCAGAGCATCTGCTGCCATCCGCGCTGCATATCCCATATTCTGGGGCAAAATCCACCTTCCTGAGCGTGGCAGTGGTGAGAAAGGCGGCAGAGAGGAGGGTTTTTTAGAGCAGTGCTCGTGGTGGGGTGCTGCACCTCTCGGCCTTGCTCCCACCCTCAGGCACAGCCTCTCACAGCTTTCAAAAGTGGAAAAACCATGTGAGGCAGATTAATGAGCTTGGAAAGCACCTGGCTGGGCTCTGCAGACCCCTGCTCTGTGCATGCTAACGCTGCCTCTCCGTCCTTCCCCCAGCATCATCGTGGAATTACTCCGTCCTCGCGCTTTCCTTCGTGGCCACGATTTTGGGTCTTGTCCTCCTGGCCATTAACATTACACGAAACAGGTGAGTGAGGAAATTTCAGGGTGTGGTGGTGCACTAAGGACCTCAAACAGATGACATGGGGGGTTGGCTGGGCAGGAACAAGCATTGAGGGATGGAGAGAAGAGCAAAGACAAACTTCCTTTGACCCCTGCTTCACCGTAAAACCTTCCCTACCTTCCTGCTCTCCTCGTGTGCCACTCAGAACAAGCACCTTCACTTCTCTGTGCCCTGGATCCTCACCAGTAAAGCATGTGCAAAAGCACTGGCCAGCCCAAGAGAGGTTTTGGGAGGAAAACGCCGCTAAATGTGTGTATTTGGGGTGCCCACCCATAAATATAGGGGCACGCAGGACTGAAGCAGAACTCCCCAGCCATCTGCAATCCCACAGTGCTTTCAGCCCTGCATCTGAGGAGTAACTCGCTGCCTTCTGGAGCGAGAAAACACACGAGGGGCCGAGCTTTCACCCTGAGATAACCCTAAAAGAGATGCTGCAGGTCTGCCCGGCCATCTTCTCCTTTTAACGACGGCTCGCTGGGTGTCACTGCCTTGCTTTAAGCAGTGTGGTGTGCTGTGCTCTCCAAGTGTAAACACTGGGGCTGTGTGTACTCAGACACTTCAGAGCACTTCGGTGACACAGCGTGGCTGGCAGCGCTTCCCCTAAGCAGCTAACGCCTTCCCGGGGCCAAGCACGCAAAGGATGGATGTAACAGCACCTCGGGCACGTGCCCCAAACATGGGCCGAGCTCGCTGCTTCTCCCCTTATCTCTTTTTCATGTTTTCCCTGCAGGAAGAGGAAGATCCACATGTACAAAGAAGCAGTGCAAGCTGCCCAGCAAGCCGAGCTGGAAGCCAAGCAGGCCCTGATACCGGTGCAGGAGTACAGCCCGGGCAGCCCGCAGCCGCGGGAGCCGGCGCTGCAGGAGGAGAGGGCAGGGGAGGTGCTGGTTCAGTGGAAGGACGGGACGGTCACCACGCTGTACAAGGAGAGCTCAGAGGATGCCATGTAACAGAGGCTGGGGTCCAAGCATTTATCCTCAAAGGAAAGCATCAAAATGTCTCGATTCACACTGAAGATGGGGAAATTTAACAATGCAGTTTAGCCTGGGGAGGGGAAGAAAAAAAAAAAAAAAAGAAAAAAAAAAGGGAAGCAGCAGAGCTGCATCAGCAGAAGTAGCTCTGGACTCTCAGAGCCGTGCCTCCCATATTTGAGCTCCGTCTGGGTGCTCTTTACCCGCTGCTCTCAGCTGCCTCCAGGCTTCCCTCCCTCCAGCATCGCCCCCTCGCCCAGATGCCGCCCGCCTGCGCTGGCAGGGCTGGGGGCTGAGGCACCAGGGGCTGGGGGCTCGCCACGGTCAGCAGGGGAACAAGCCCTCAGGAAAACACCGACACCGAAGCAGAGGAGGGTTTGCTCTTTTCAAAAAGTCATCTTTATTAAAATATTTGCCAAAGTTGATCGAAATCCCCTCTCGAATCTCTCTCTACGTCGCCAAGGTCGTATATATATATATATATATTATGTATATATGTACAAACGTCCAGGGGGGTGTTTCACTCTGCAGATCCGTGCAACTCCAGGGAGAAGCAGAACATTTGTCCTGGTGCAGCAGATGAGCTCCAACACACAGCCCTTGGCCTGGGCAAAGACAGAGCCTGGTCACGGCGCACGGTGCTCTGTGTTAGGATTGTCTTCACGCCCCTCACAGGGCGCACGCAGAGGCCACGAAATAATTTAAGACATCTGGGAAGTACATCACACCAGTCTTTTAAACAAAAAGCTTTTAGGAACGCGTCCTGGTCAGTGAAGCATCTCTCCGTGTAAAGCCTTTGAAAAGGAATGCTGTCGTATAAAAGTTGGTTAAAAAAAAGAAGCTATTTTGGTACGAGTTATTTCAATGCATGGGAATCAATTTTAGGACACCTGAGACCTTTGGTCGGCTGTAACATTATCCGCCACTTTCCCGTTCAGGTTAAAAAAGAAATTCCTCTTATTGCTCGGCGAGGGGACCTGTCAGGTGAACGACACGGGCTCCTCTGTGTCTGGGGTTGCTTCATCCTTCCTGGGCTCCCCACCTCTGCCTGAAGGACTCCATCCAGCGCACGGCCCCGGGGTCAGCCCTCGCCCTCCCAGCGATGCTTCCCGGCCCCGGGAGGTGCCCAAATCCACAGATGCATCGCCCAGGCAGGGCTGTGCACGTGTCTACGGGACAAGGTCCCCTCTCCCGATGCTCCCAGCCCCTCGCAGAGCTGGGGGACGGGGATCTCTCACCACTCCCTTGCGCGGGGAAACACCTTAAAATATCTTGAAGCCTTTCAGCAAGGTGAGCGTGGGCGCTTTCCTCTTGCTCTGAGCCCGCGAGGACTTGACGGTGACCAGCTTGGCCTGGGCCACCGAGGGGATCTCCTTGTAGTTGACGGTGGAGAGGGTGTTGAGGGTGCAGCTGGCCAGCCCTTGCCGGGTGGCCAAGGTGGCCGGGGTGGCCACGTGCAGGCAGGGCCGCTCCTCGGCGATGAAGAGGGGCCGGAGGGGCTGGCTGCGCTCCGCCTCGCGCCGCACCTCCCGCACCGCCTCGTGGAAGACGTGCTGCACCGCCGCGAAGTCCTGGCACGCCGACACCTCGTAGAAAAGGCACCCGAACTTGCTGGCCAGCGATGTGCCTTCAGCTTTGGTCACCTGCCTGCGGAAGGGGGACGGGGGACGATGGGCGCAGCCTCGCTCGGGGCGCTCGTCTTGGTGGTGTGATGGCGTGGGAAGGGGAGAGGGGCAAGTCCTCGTGTCTTGGGGCAAGCAGGGGACAAAAAGGTGTGCCAAGGGAGGATAAAGGGGGCTGGGGGTGATGGCAGGGCCAGCACATCCCCGTGGAAAGGGGACAGGGCAGGTCCCACAAGCAGGACCTTCTGGGGATGGCCAAATCAGGAAGTTTGAGTCGAGGGCCGGCAGGACACAAGCTCAGAGTGTCCCAGAGCAGCACAAATGGCCCGCAAGGAGCTGGAGCTCGAAGCCCAAAGCATGCTGACGCTGCCTCATGACACAGCTGAAAAAACATCCCACCGAAAGCAGGGGTGGGCTCCGTGCCAGCGCATCCCCCCGTGGGTGGCAGAGCCCGCCCCGGATACGCACGAGGATGCGACAAATGCCAACGCGGGTGGAAATAACCACAAAAAAAAAAATCCCAAACTCTCAAATCTGAGCTTTTCACCCGAGTGGGAGGGATCCGTGAGCAATTCCCCAGCGGGATAAGAGGGGCTGCGGGTACCTGTACTGCTCCATGTCCAGCTTGTTGCCCAGCAGGAGCACGGGGCTCTCGTGCTGGCAGCCCCGCGCGTGCCGGGCAAGGACGTCGAGGTAGCGGCGGCAGCCCTCGAAGCTCTCCCTGTCGTCGATGCTGTAGACCACCAGGAAGGCGTTGGCCCAGCACAGGTAGCGCTCGCAGTTCCCAGGACCGTCCTGGGGGCGAGAGGAGCGGGGTGAGAGCCGGCCCCGTGCAGCTGGAGGCACGGGGAGAGCTGCCCGGCCCCTCACCTGGTCGGCGGTGTCCATCACCTTCAGCAGCACGGGCTGCTGGTCCACCAGCTCCTCCGAGGTGTAGGTGTCCTCTGCAAGGGAAATGGGGCCGTGAGGATGGGGTGGACGTTCCCCAACACCCAGCAAAGCCCTGGCTGGGTGGGATGTGGTGGGCAAAGCTCCTGGTGAGGAGCGTCCTCTCGCCTCGCTCCTTCCTACACGGGCGTTATTTGGGGTGGCCGGAGGTGGGCGCAGCGGCGATGCCGCTCGGCAAACCTGGTAGGGGGCAGCTTTCTCCTACTGCATGCAAAAAGTAAGATGGGATTGATTTATTTTTGCTCTTTAGGACAAAACAGCTCAGCACCTCGTGCCCTCGTTTCACTGGAAATTGGGTCCTCCTCCAGCCTCACACCAGCAGCATCCTCACCCCTCCGAGCCACAGCAGCCAAACCTTCCCTAACGCCCTCAGCTCCCTCCAGGGTTCACCCCCATGAGATTTCCCCAAAATCTGTGGTGGGCTGATCACCCCCCGTCCCCTCTGTGGGCTCCTATGGGGACGGGAGGAACCCCAGCACAGCCACCGTGGCTGCGCCCTGGCTCAGCCCTTATCTAAATACGACCCAGCGAGATAAAGCCCCTTCTGGGGGCTTGCCACGGAGCTGGCTTCTGAGAAATCAGGCAAAAGCAGCAGCTCCTTTCTTTAGAAATGGGTGCAGGGCTTTAGGAACAGGGGGGCTCCCACAGGGTGCCCCAGCTGGAAGCTGCCCTCTCCCGGCTGGGTCTTAGGGGATGCGTTTGGGGAAGGTTTTGCCATGGGAAGACGGCAGAACCGCCGCGAAACCACAAACAAGATCTGAATAAAGGATTTTTCCTTCTTTCCTAAGAGTTATGAGGGGCTGGAGCTGGTTCCTGGACGGGGTCCATATCTCCCTAATGTCCCTGATAAATCATTTACAGTTCTTCACTGCGCACTGGAGGCAGGCCTACGAAAATAGTTATTAATTACTCAAACGGAGCAGAAAAAAATGCCCAGACCCTCCTGCTGCACAGCACAGCCCCCGGGGATGCCGGCTCCTACACATCCCCTTCTCCTGCAAAACACCCCAAAGAGCGAGCAGGAGGCACGGGTACCCCCAAAACCCCCCCAAAATTGGGTTTTGCCTCTGGCACGGAGATGCAAGGAGCTGATTTTCCCTGTGGGACGTGCCCACGGGGCGAGCACCGCTTTCACCGCTGTTTTTACAGGCTGGTTTGGGTCAAATCCAACCATTCTTTTGCTTTTCATGTCTTTATTTTTTTTTTTTTTTTTTCTCCTTAAATGCCATATTCGTGGGAAACGTGGGAAGGGTGCTCTGCCGGAGCACATCGGGGACATGCAGGGAAAAAAACAGGGAGAGGAGAGAACCCCAGAGATGGTGCCTTACCCAGGTTGGGATCATACTCGCTGATGAACCTCTTGGTCAGAAACTTCACCGTCAGGGCTGCGGGAGGGGAAGGGCTGGGTGAGGACAGCAGCGCCCCATGAGCCTCCGTGGTGCCCCCACTCTGTCACCCCCCCCTTCCCAGCCAAAATGCACCTCTTCTCCCCAAATCCTGCCCGCCTTTCCCACAAGAGCCTTGTGGATAATAAATAATAAAGCCATTCTGGGTTATTTTGGGAGGTTTTCGCACCACTGGTGGGGCACGGGGAGGGTTTCTGGGCTCCGATGCTTGGGGACCCACGCAGCCCTCCCCAGCAGGACCCGCTCAGCCCCCGCCTGCTGGCCCCGATCTGCACAAGCAGAGATGCTGCTGCTACCCTAAACATCCACAAATAACCCTAAAAAAAAAAAACCCACAGGCATTGCATGCAAAGCAAACGAACCCAGCCACGGCCGTGGGCCTGACCCAAAAGGCTTTGACCCGCTCCGGGAAGATTGCAGAGAAACTTTTTCCTCTCCCAAACATGAGGAAAAAAATAAAAAATAAAAAATAAAAAATTCTCGGGGCTGGTGCACAGCATCGGGGCAGGGATGCTGCAATGGGGCAGGAGCCGGGAGAGCAGGGTGCTGGGAGCTGAAGCTGGGTGGGCACCCAAGGGTGCCGAAAAGCCAAGGGCAGCGTTGGGCAGCCCGGGGGGCGCGTCGGTGCCCGCTCTCACCTGACTTGCCGGCCCCTCGGCACCCCAGGATGGCCACGTTGCACTCGGCGAGGGGGCTCTGGGGCGGCCGCTCGGCTCCAGCCCGGGGCTTGCCGAACATCGAGGACATCCTGGGTCCTGCGGGAGAGAGCAGGGGGGACGTGGGGACCCTCAGCCACCTCCCCGCCGGGCAGCAGGGACGCAACCGCTCTCGCCACCCGGCGAGGGGATGCGCTCGCCTCCAGCCGCAGCCCCCGGGGCCAAAAAATCAAGACAGGGACCCCCTTTTCCACCCTCTACCCGCGGAGAAAGAGAGGAAAGCAGCCTCCCACCTGTGCCTCCGAGGCTCGCCGGGTGCGTGGAGGCCACGGCGGGGCTGGGGGAGCAGCGGCCCCTGCGCCGCCCGCGCTCCCAATGAATGAGGCAGGCGGAGGCGAGCGCTGCTCCCACCGCTCGCGCCCCAGCCAAACTCCTTGTAAGGCAAGCTGCCGCGCCGGGGCCGGGCTGGACACGCGTCCCCAGCTGCCCCAAGGACTGTCCCCTTGGTGCAACGCCCCGGGGAGGGCAGCCCCACAGACCCCCAGCAGCAGCAGGGTGCCTGCTGGTGCCCAGCGGCGCTTGGCGGGGGAACCATCGCCAGCATTGCCTCCATGGGGACCCCCCAGCTCAGCTCCCGGTGGCCACTTTTACACGTCCCCTTCCCCAGCACCTCGCTGGGACCCTACAAGCCCAAAGCAGAGCCTGGCTCCCCCCCCCAGAGCCCTGCAGCACCCAGGCTGAGGCCGGCACACTCATTGCACCTCCCGCGGGCAGACGCAGCGCACGGGAGCGCGGTGCCAGCACGGCCACCGTCCTCCCCGGCTCCTTCCCTGCAAGAAGCATTCGGGCACGGGCACCGCCTGCCGCTGGCAGGCTCAGCGGGGGGGAAAAAAATCTCCTTTTTCCACCCAAAAATACGCGATCCCAAGGGGAGGACTCACCGCCGCTGTTGACCGCGCCGAGCCATCAGCCCAACGGGCTCCAAAAGCGAGGAGGAGGAGGAGGAGGGAGCTGAAGTCAGCGTTGTCATGGCAATCGCAGCCATTTGGGATGGGGCTCTGCGCCCGGCACAGGATGCGGCCCCCCAGGGGGTCATGGAGGGGCTGGGGTCGCCCTGGGGGGCACGGGGGCTGCTGTGGCCGTGCGGGGCTCTGCGCCGCTGGGATGATTGCCCGGTAGCGCACGGAGGATATTTTTAAACCTTCCCAAAATAGTTTGTGACCGTGGAAGCCCCTGCAAGCATCGCTGCTGTCCTGGGAGGGATGGACAAAGGGACAGGGTCAGTCCCCTGTGGGAAGCAGAGCCCCTCCAGGGACTGATTTTGGTGGGATGGCAGCAACCCCCCTGCCCCAAATCGCCTTTGGGCACAGGTGGAGTGTGCTTCAAGGCATCAGAGCCAAATTATTTTTATTCTTTTTTAAGCCATTCAATCTTCTGGCAGAGGTTGCCATAAAGCAGCCTGCTGTCGGGGTGCTGCGGAACTTTGTCCTCTGCCCGTGTGGGGGCTTTGGGGGGAACCCAGTAGGGCCACGGCACTGCCACCCCCTGGCACCCCACTGCTCCATGCTGGGACACCCAAACCAGCCAGAATAAAGAGAAAGAGACAAAATGCCTCCAGGCAGGGCAGGCTGCTTGCCTTAAATTATGGCTCTGAAGTAATCAGGGGCTGCAGGTGGTGCCTGCCCTCCTCTGCACCCCGCAGCGGATGCGTAACGGGATTTCTAACCAGAAAAAGCTGTGAACAGCACGCAGATGAGCAACATGCCACAAACGACACTTTTCTTCTTCTTTTTTTTTTTTTTTTTTTTTTCTTTACGTGAGTTGCAGGTGGCTTCGTCTCCACCCGCAGCCCCTCCAGGCTCTGCTGCATCTGGGTGCTGCGGGGCGAGCCCCGTGGGGCTCTCATTTTCGGGCAGTTGTGCACTTCATTTCCATTGCCACAGGGTCCCCAAACAAAGCACACGTTTTCATTGCTCGTGTGCCAGGGATGAATTTTGCCCCTGTTGCTCAAGTGTCTCCTACCTAAGGGAGACCCAGGGCCTGTTTGCAAAGGGAAGCTCCCCCGTAAACGTCTCTCCCTGCCCTTGGCCACGCAGAGCCCCTTTCCCACGGCCGGGCTGGAAGGCACCGAGGCTTGCTGACGTCCCTTACCCCCCCGTGACCATAAAACTGATGTTTGCGAGGGAAAAAATAGTACAGAGCCCTGCTCTTCCCGGCAGTGCGGCCCAGCTGGACGACAACCACGTGGAGCCCTCCCCGTGATGCCCGGCGCCTGCGGTGGGAAGCGGCCCCTTGGGGTCTCACGGGGAGGATGCCCCAAATCGCCAGCAGCCCCACCGTGACCCGCAGCCCCCGCCGGAGACCCCCCTGCCTTTAGGGTGGGCGGCGAGCGCGGCGGATGCCTTGGAAAGGGGCCGCTGGCTGCCCGCGGGGCCGATCACGAGCCGGGCTATCTTTAGCCGAGGGGATTTATATTACAAGCGAGCGGCGGCAGCACGACAAAGACGCCCAAGGGTGGAGGAGGCCTCCGGGCACGGCGAGGAGGAGCATCGGGGGCTGTCCCCTTGCCCCCCGAGAGCCGGGTGAGGATGACCCCGGAGGAGGACGGCGCTCGGGCACCGGCCAGCGTGCGTATCCGTGTGGAGGGGCAGCTGTTCTCGGTGGAGAAGGCCGTGCTGGTGGAGAGCAGCGAGTATTTCCGTGCCCTGTTCCGCTCGGGCATGAAGGAGAGCAAGCAGGAGGAGATCGTGCTGGGGGAGCTGAGCGCCGCCGGCTTCCTCGCCATGCTGCGGGTGCTGGCGGGCGAGCGGCCGGTGCTGGGGGGCGAGGAGACCTTCCAGGCGGTCGAATGCGCCGCCTTCCTGCAGGCCAAGCCCTTGGCCAAGTACCTGATCAACACCATCAACTCCGACAACTGCATCCTGCTCTACCAGGCCGCGGCCATCTTCGGCCTCCTGGACCTCTTCCACCGTGCCGCGCTCTACATCAGGGACAGCTACGCCGAGCTGGAGGACTACCTGGACTGCCTCTCCGCCGACCTGCTGGCCTACGTGGAAGCCCTCCTGCCCAGCTCCTTCGTGGCCGTGGGAGCCCACACTCCCACCTTCGAGTTCCTGGAGGACCTCTCCAGGACCATCTGCTACCTGGACGAGGAGGCCAACACGTGGAGGACCCTCTCGTGCCTGCCGCTGAGCGCCAGCACGTTCCTAGCCGGCATGGCCACCATGGACAACAAGATCTACATCGTGGGGGGCGTCTACGGGGCCAGCAAGCAGGTGGTGGAGAGCAGCTTCTGCTACGACGCCGACACCAACGCCTGGAGCGAGTTCCCCAGCCCGCACCAGCTGCGCTACGACGTGCGGCTGGTGGGCCACGAGGGCTGCCTCTACGCCATCGGCGGCGAGTACGAGAAGATCTCGCTCAAGTCCGTGGAGCGCTACGAGGTGTCCTCCAACACCTGGACCTTCGTCTCCGACCTGCCGCAGCCCAGCTCGGCCGCGCCCTGCGCCCAAGCCCTGGGGCAGATCTTTGTCTGCCTGTGGAAGCCGCTGGACACCACCGTCATCTACGAGTACGAGAGCCAGCAGGACGCCTGGCTCCCCGTCACCGAGCTGAAGCGGCAGCAGAGCTACGGGCACTGCATGGTGGCCCACCGCGACAACCTCTACGTCATGCGCAACGGCCCCTCGGACGACTTCTTGCGCTGCGTCATCGACTGCTTCAACCTGACCTCGCGGCAGTGGACGGCTCTGCCCGGGCAGTTCCTGAACAGCAAAGGAGCCCTCTTCACCGCCCTCATCAAGGGCGACACGGTCTACACGGTCAACAAGATGCTGACGCTCCTCTACTCGGTGGAAGAGGAGACCTGGAGGTTCAAGAAGGAGCGGGCGGGTTTCCCCCGCAGTGGCTCCCTGCAGACCTTCCTCCTGCGCCTGCCACGGCGCGACCACGACGTCGCCACGTAGGCGGCCCTGGCCCACCTCGGGGTGCTCCCCTCGCGCCTGGCCGCTCCCCTGGGCTCCTCTCCTCCTCTGCGGAGCTGTGCCCGGGTCCACGGAGGTGGCGCGTTGGCCCTGCCAGAGGGGAAGGGGCCGCGGGATGTCACAGCAGCCGTGCGCCAAGTCCCACCAAATGTGAGCCAACGGCGTGCAGGGCCCTGTGGCTCCTGCAGAGGACGGGCTCTGGAGAGGTGCAGACGTTAGGTTGACCGATTTTGGCCCCGCTCTGAAGGTGCGCAGCGTCCCTCCTGCTCTCTGCTCCGCTGGGAAATCAGTCTTCACATCCTGGAATTAAAGGGAAAGCTGTAAAAAAGCCCTGTGGTTTTCATTACTCTTCTCTCGTGGCTTTTTTTTTTTCCTTTTTCCCTTCAGAAAGGGAAATACCTCCGAAGGGGGGACCCACGTCAGCGCTCCCTCCTGTCCCCTTTGCTATCCGACCACACACCAAATGCTTTCTCAGCTGCGGCTCCGCTCAGAGCTGCTGGCAGGAGCGCGGTTCCCAGGCAGCCCCGAGCTCCCCGGGGAGGCACCGGCTGCACCCGGGATAGGGGGACAAAGGGGCATGAGGTGGTGGAGGGGAGAGACCTCAGAATTGGGGTTTGTCTCCAAAAACCTGCACGGGGGCAGGCCGTGCTCTGGGGTGAAGGGGTGCCTCTCTGGGAAGCATCCCTCCTGTCCTCGAGGGCACCAGCCAGCTGCTGACTCCTCCAGGGAGACACAACGCAGAGACAGGGGCTAGCTGTCCTCTTTTATAAGCCAGAGGGGGCTTTTTAGGACATAACAAACCTCGGAGACACAGAGGGTGTGAAACAGGGAAGGAGAGGACAGGTGCCCAGGTGTCCTCAGCTGGCAGAGCTCCGTTATCAGCTGAGCCATCCCGGTCAGCCACAATCCCAAAATGCTGGAGGCTGTCAGACCCCTGCCAGCTCCTGGCTTTGCTCTGGGGATGTTCAGAGAAGGGCTGCCCTCGCCTCCCTTGGCAAATGCTTCGTGCTGCTGTACATCGGGTGGGATAGGGACAGGGAATTAAGCTGGCAGCAGACCCCAAATATCGCCCATCTGGGCTCCCGTGCACCAGGGTGCCCCTGCTCCCCTCCCCTGGGGTCAGGGCACACCAACTGGGACGACTCCACCGCTCACACTGCTGGCCCTCCCCAAGTTCTCAGCATTTTCGAAACAGACTGCATTTGAGAAAAAAACAACACCAAAGTAAACAAGAAAACCCAAGCTTGCCATCAGCACCCATCAGCATCAGCTGCCCTGCGCTGGCTCCCCACGACAAGGCTGCCTTCCCCCTCCTTCCCCTCGGGTTTGTTTTCTGTAACCTCCTGTGTTACCCCAGGAGGAATTCGGAAGAGCTGAGCACGCTGCAAGCATAAATCCCATCGAGTCAAATCCCTGCTCCCTTCCCAGACGAGGCCAATTAACATTTCGCGCTGTCTTCTCCCAACTGGAAGCAGCGCACGGGAGCACGCTGCTTTAAACCACGTTAAGCTGAAGAGCGGGCTTAAAGCCTCCATTAAAATAAAGTTAAAATCATTTCTGTTACTCAAATATTTATGGCAGCTTCTGTGACTAACCCAAGACAGTTTAACTTGGCAGCCTCTCCCATTCCTTCCAGCTCCGGAACAACCGAGCCGTGCAACTTCTCCCCCACCTTCGGGCACTGTTTTCCCAACAGTTCACAGGTTTGCAAAGGGAAAAAGATCTTTTTTAAGTGGAGCACCTGATGGAAAAGGCAAGCCTTGGCTGGCACTGGGGAGCGGGGCATGGACGTTCCCAAGAGATGAGTAACTTGCTTGCATCCGTCCACCCAGACCGCGGTACAGAGCGTAACACGAGGCAATTTTTAGAGGGAGAAAAAAGATGCTGTTTGTACCTCTGCAAGCAGGGGGGAAAAAAAATCATGAGCCAGCGTGAGAGGCTGTTCTGCCTTTGCACAGTGAGTGGGCACGATGCTGCAGATCTGCTTTGCTGCTCCAGAATTTAGCACTCGATGTTACGCGGTGCTGGCACGAGCGCAGCGCCGTTATCTGCCCCTCCGAATCTTAATGGGGTTTTGCTCCGCCAAAGCTTGCAGCCGGAGCCGAGGCGATCTATCTAATCACAGCTTAACCTTTTGCAAGTTTCTGCTGAAGGTGACATCATCTTGGCAGGGAGGAACGTAACGAAAAGCTGTCTGTAGAATGGACTTGCCTTATAAGGGCCGTATCGAAAAGAGAAGCTTGTGTAACCCGAGCAAAGGCTCCTGCAGGAAAAATGGATGGGAGCTCCCACCTGCTGCAAGGAAGGCAAGACGCAGCCAGCCTCCACGGATGGATGGGGTGGGATGGGATGGGATGGGATGGGATGGGATGGGATGGGATGGGATGGGATGGGATGGGATGGGATGGGATGGGATGGGATGACCACCCCATGCTCCATCAACCAATTTCCCCGTCCTTTTCCTTGCAGGATATCTCCTGGGGCCACACAAGGGGGTGCCTCACTTTGCTTTTCACTTAAATTCATGATGTTGCAGGCATTAAACGCCCATCCTTGGGTACGGACAGGTCAGTTCCCCCAAAATCTGGATGCAAAGTGTCCTCTTCACTCTGCCACTGGGCAAGGATGGAGGCATTCGTGGAGGGCTACACCTGCATGCATTGTTTTGAGAGCTACCCAAAGAAGAGTGGAGCAGGGACACATTGTTTTAATTTGATTAATGCATTTTAATGCACTGGGCAAGGAGATTGCTTGGAAAGACACAATGGAAAAGTGGTAAATACTTTGCAACTAATTAATAAGAATTGTCCCTCATACGTTGTGCCAGTTGGCATTTTCATAGGAAAAGACACCGACACTTTTTTATAAGAACCCCTCCAAGCACCTTTACTCAAAGAAATTGCATCTGTATCTAATTCACGGGGAAATAATGTTCTTTTATATGAAAATACTACCCATCATTACACTGCCAAATCACGAGACACATCCTGTACGATGGTGAGCTGAAGCTCCCAGTCTCTGTACTTAGTTACACACAAAAACTCCCCCAGGCATCCAGATTTTCCTGATCTCGATGTTTCTGCTTAACCTAATTTTGAGCCACTGTCTCCGCAATTTAGGGAAGCATCCCCTGAATTTGCCTAACGAAAGGCAGAGCTGAGCCAGTCCTTCATCTCCCTGCTCAGATTTCGTGAAGTTTCCTGAGCATGAAGCCTTGCACAAGCCATTTTTCATTGTGCTGGGTAAAAGCAGTGTCTCAGTTACCTAGAACAACGGCAGCCTGTTTCCCTTCCAAACCCTTCACCGAGCCGTGCGTTTTTCTCAAGTTTCTTGTTCAGAAGGAGACACCAAGTCGATCCGGCTAGGTTTCAATTACAACACCCAAACGTCATGAAGTCAGCTGAGAATCTTCCCAAGAAAGGAAGAAGCGGTGTTTCTGCGAAAGCACTCGGCTTTTATGAAAACACCCTCTCCTGATGATTTATATCACCGCGCGTGGCTCTATTTGTAAACACGGCGCTGCCGAAATGAGCCGCAGGAGCTGCGCGTTCCCCAGGTGCAGGGAGAAGGCTGGCTTTCTGCTTTCACACAGCCTAAAGGAAAGGCAGCTTGGATCTCACCCCCCCCCCTAATCTAAACAGCAGCGTTGTTCGAGGGTGGACGTGTGTGGGTGAGGAGATAAACACTGCCGACGCGAAGCCTCGGCGCAATGACAAACTGGCGCGTGATGGATGTCCCCGGATGAGATGAGAACCCACGCTGGTGAGCTGCTGCTTGCTGCCCAGGAGGGGATGGAGCAGCAGGATGAGTGCTGGGTGACCTGGACGGAGCTGCCCGTCGGTGCTGGGCGCCTTCACTGCCTCTTCATCATGAGCTCTTCCAGCGCCTTGTCTCTCTGGTTGCCGCAGAGCAGGAGGACTTCTTTGATTTCGTTCTGCTGGAAGCCCATGTCGTTGAACTGAGCTAACAAGTGCAGGAATTCGGCTGCCTGGAAGGGGGAGGAAGAGAAAGGGGAGATTTTATCGTCAGGATGCCTTCAGTGCACCATTTCAGCGGGCAGGGCTGGATGATCCCGCAGGGCTGTGTTACTGCTGAAGGGCACCGCAGCTCCCGCTGCCAGAGCAGATCAAGGGAGCAGGCCAAGTGCTAGTTTTACAAAGTCTTTCTTTAGGCAACTTTAAAAAATAGGAAACGGTTAATGAAGTCGGCCTCTAACCTCACTTATTCCTTATAAAGTTTAATATGAATTCCAGCCGCATGTTTGCGTTGCAGAACTACCGCAGCAGACCGAGGAAAGCAGCCTGCAATTCATTTCTTCTGCTTCCCCTCTTGCTCAGCCTGGGCCTCACTGCAACACCTCACCCGGGCCCTGTCCTCAGCAAGCCTCAACCTCCCAGATCCAAGAATCAGGCACCATCCCGGTGCTGAACCCCTCGTCGGAGGCGAGCAGGGTGATGCCACGTGCCGTGACAGCCGGTATCACGTCCGACAGCACCAAGGTGGCTCAGGGATTTCCTCTACCTGGCTCTGTGCACCATGCAGGTCCTTCTAACCTTAACTGCCAGCAGCCGAAATGGGATTGCTGGTGGAGAACAGAGCAGAGGACGCGTGGTCCTGCACCTGGGACACGCCGATGGGCAGCCAGGAGGCCGGGAGCACGGATGGTGGTGTGCCTGGGGATGGGATTCATACCGGGGCTGTGCAAGCATCATACTTGTACAGCAGGGAGAGAACAAGGAGGTAGACAATCCTCTGCAAGCCCTTATGGCCATGCAACATCATCCTGGGGGCTTGAGCCCGGGCTGCAGAGTGTGTGGGCTTACTGCTGGCCAAGCACCGAGCCCCGACCCGGCAGGAGGCTGCACAGGAGGCAGGCAGGTGGGACAAAAGGCTGGGCACCGCGCCGCTCTGACCTTTTTCTCCGAGTACTGGAACATTTCCATGGCCTCCTCCACCTGCCCTTCCTCGTAGCCCTGCTTCAGCAGCCGGTCGCAGGCCCGGAGGTAGCCCAGGAACTGGAGGAGAAGACGAGGAGGGTTAAACCCAGGGTGGGAACAGAGCGACGCGGGGGCAGAGCAAACATCTGAACCATCCGGAACACCAAGCAACCATCTGAAAGCTGCTTTTTTATATATATATATATTTTTTTTTCATTAAGCAGAGCCCATCTGGGTGAAATGCCAGGTGCACGCTGATACCTAACCCCTGCTTCCCTTTGATGTTCCCAGCCCTGGGCCCCCCCGGGACCCGTGCGAACCCCCCCGGCCCCAGAGGAGGGCTGTGTGCTGTCATTACGGAAAGCAAACAGTTATTTTTGGCTTTCCTCATTGTTCTTGGAGTGCTGACAGCACAATTCCCAGTGGTATCTTTGGAATACCACGAGAATCATTCACTGTCCAAAAACATGCGTGACAGATAATAATTAATGAGCTATACAATAGTGGAAAAAAAATATATATGGAAATGGCTGCTTGGAGAGACGGTGAGGAGCCCAGGGGTCTCCCCAAAACCGTGTCTGCTTCATCCAAGGAGAGGCTGACTCATATCTCCCAGACCTCCACCCTCTTCAGCTGCGCTGTAGCCAAGGAGGAGGATGCAGTAAAAGACCATAAAACACATGAAAAGGCCAAAAAAAGTCCCTCAAATGCTGAGCTTATATAGCTTGGCTAAACAGCTAGTCCCCCTGCAGCAGGGTAAGATATTTTTTTTTTAATGTAAGCCTTTAAAGAGTGGGTTTTCAACTCAGACACAAGTTATTCACTGGTCATTGGCATTCATAACCTGGTTAAATTTTCCTCACTACCTTACTAACTAAAAAACCAGACCATGGCTGCATTTTCTTGCCCTGTTACAGGGAGAGCTGCTCCCCACGTTCAGAGCCCAGTGCAGCCAGGCTTGGCAATCCGACACGCTGCTCGAAATCTGTCCCGCTGTCAACTCCGCGATTTTTATCATTAAAGAAAATACATCTATATCCTCAAGACTAAACAAAAACAGGTTTTTAAATACTTCGACCTGCTCACCTCCCGGGTTCAGCACGGGGCTGATGGCTTGCTGGGGAAGCAGCAGGAGGCTCCCCTCGCCCTAGGAGGAGCATGGTGGAGGGCCAGCAAGCTCGGTGCTTGGATTTCCAGTGCAAGAACGTGCTGGGGAACATCTGATGGGCACACAGAGCTGCAGGGAGCTTCTGCACACCCATAACATTGCCACCTTGCAGCAGCAGCTTGTGGTGATGCCTCAAGGAGGCTCCTTATAACCTACCTGGATGTGAAGCCAAAGCCTCAAGCAGAAGTTAGCCTCCTATACCCGAGCACCAAATGTTTCCCAAGTGGCAATTTCGTGGTGAAGGAACGGGAAAACGTGGCCAGGGTTGTGCAAACATGTCTTTTGGTGCCACCCCTCCAGCACTGAGCCTCCAAGGACACAGCTTCTACAAGCAGCAGCGAGCCTTGGGGAGCCATAGCCGGATGGGGTCAGCGGGTGAAAGGCCTGTAGGAAGCACTGAAGATCACGTCAGGGCGACCCTAAGCCTGACAGAGCCTTTTGGAGAAGCTTTTCCACCAAAACTGAGGAGGCATCGCCTCGTTAAGGCAGCAGACTTAGAAAAGTTTGCTAGCTCCCCCAGGGTGGGCTCTGCCAGCTTCGCTTGACACTGCGAAGAAACGGAACAATTTTTGGCTACCATCTGGTGCCACAGTCAATCTTCGTGTTTGAAGCTGTCATCGTCACATGCTGAAACCCCGTGTGACACCAGCAAGCAATGAAGAGCGTCCACAGCCCTTGTTTTTAACTTGAAACATATTTTCCAGGAAGGTCTTGGCCTAATTTGGTAGTTCTGTGCTTGTTACAATCGCCTGAACAGCTAGGCCTTGCTCTTCATCTTGGCTGTGCTGGGCTTAAATGGGAAAGATGGGAACATCTGGTGGAGAGACCAGGATACAAGGTAGACCCGGTATTTTGGTGCATCAATCACCTCTCCAAGAGAGTGGGAGCCTGTGTGTTCACACAGAAGGGAGCAGACTGCAGTGTTTTTAGGAGGAAATTCTCCTTCACAGGAAAGAGAGACATCGCTACAAGACATATTTGATGGCCCTCCACAACGACCGTGGGCTGTGCTCTCCCATTTCCCTCTCCCTGCCTACATAGAAACCTTTAATATTGATGAAATAAAGCTCCCCTTCCCTCCTGGGCTCGTAGCAGCACTCTTCTGGGGTCCTGGGGAACTGAGGTGCCTCAGAAAGAGCCAGAAGCTGAGGAAAGACCCAACATCAGAACATCTTTGTATGGCAACCAGAGGCATCAGTTGGATGGAGCTGGCCCACGTGGCCCTGCACATAGGCATCTCCTGGGGTCACCCACCAGCAATGCTCAGTGATGCTCCTCAGCCTGGCAGAGACTCAGAAATTGGGGGCACAGACAAGACAGGACTCAGATACCAGGGTAGGAAGAGGTTATACGTTAATTATCTAAACTAAATTCCAGGTTAGGACAGTGGGTTTCTCACAAAAGCTCGGTGGTTGCGCACAATGACCCGAACGCGACGCTTGCGTGGAGCCGCTGGTTGCTCCAGCGCGGGCATCTCGAGCTTTGGAGAGCGACCAGGCAAATCCCCGGGGTGTTTGTGTGGAAATCGTCACACCGAGCTAACAGCTGAGAAAAAACAATGTGCAAAAAGTTCCCATATACGGGGGCAGGATCTGCACAGAACGCTGCGCTCCGCGCACCAGATGGGGAGGACGGCGGCACCCGGCCGCTATCGCTCGCTGACAAGCTGAGCACCACTCGCTGCACGTTTCCTACAGCTAAGCTGTGGGCATGCCAGCTAACATAAAACCCTGCTTTGACACCAAAATGCAATAAATGGCCGCAATAAATTTTCCCCAAAGGAGAACAGGGCCGCGGGGAGCCCACTCAGAGCAGAAGCAGCAAAGATGAATCTCTCACCATGGAAAGATGATTTTTTTTTTCCCAAAAAAAACACCAGCTCCACCAACCTGCCCCAGGCTTTGCCTCCCGGTCTTCTGGAGAGTGAGGATGGCTTTGCGGGCCGGGTAGCCCAAGGCGATGACGGGCTCGATGAGGTCGCGCTCCTCCTGGCTCAGCGCCGCGAGCAGGTCGGTTGCCGAATCCGGCTTGGTTTTGCGGGATGCCAGCGGCCGCGCCGGGGGCAGGCAGGTGTAGGGGCTGAGGGACTGCAAAATCAGACAGGATCTCGTGTTGGACAACCGGGATGGGGCCACCTCCGTGGCACCCATGCGAGATGGCCATCAGGAGAACCCCCTGCCTGTCCACAAGCCAGCACGGTGGAGGCAGGCGGCAGAGAGCATTGCTCCAGTGCTTCTCATTGAGTGTCCTTGTGTTAGTTAGAGCACCACAAGGAAAGTTCCCATAAATGGAGCAATCCCCTTCAGGCACGTGCATGCTTTCCCTGCTATACATCTGTTTTTTCCCCAGAAATGGGTGAGCTTGCTGGGAGCAGGACCTTCGGTGCTTCCCCAGCGGCTTGGAAGCAATGCCCATGGAGCCTTGGAGAGGCTGGGACACGCAACTCCCAAATAAGTGGTTATTACATGGTTTGGGGGCACGTACAACAATTTAACCACACACTTTCTCTCAAAAAAAAGACCAAACTTAAATAAATCCATGCCCAGCTACAGATAGAGATCAGGGAAATCAGCACCCAGGAGCACCTCTGGGGGGAGGCCACCAAACCCAGCCTACTTTAAAAAAAAAAAAAAAAAGAAAAATCAATTGAAAATTAAGCAGCAGGAAAAAGGAGCAGCTCACCGGGACCGTGGGCTTGTGCTTGCGGATGGGGGGCATGGGGGCAGCCAGCCCTGGAGGGGGGGCTGGCACCAAGCCTCCCGCGCAGCATACGGCCGCTGCCGGCCCGTACTTGAGGCTCCTGTTGTTTCGGGAGCGCTGGGGGAGTGCTGGTGGCTCTGGGAGCCCTCCGTTCTCGGCCGTGGCTCTGTTTAAAGGATGCACCAAAGCAGCCAGCTTCCTCCTGGCTGCTTCCAGCTCGTTCTTCATGTTATTGAACAAAACCAAAGACCGCCTCTGCTTGCCCGTATCCGGGCTTGCTGTCTTGAAGCTGTTCTCCGGAGGCGGCTCCAGCAAGCCAGGCGATGTCTTCGGTCGGATCTGCTGAAAGACGTGCTGGTTTCTCCTCCGGAAAATGTTCTCATCCCGGTCATTTTCTTCCCAGGAGGTGGAGGAATACTCATCATCTTCCAAGTACCCGTCCTCCTCTGGGTGCGCGGCCTCGCTCTCCGTGTCGGAGGCTCTGCCTCTGCCCTGGTCAGCGGCGTTGAGGCTGATGCAGCGCCGCACTGCGCTGTCCCGAGCTCTGCCCCCGGTCGTCTCCCTGCCCTCGGCGGCGTCCACGAGCAGCAGCCAGCACGGCGGGGCCGTGGGGACGGTGTCGGTGGTGAGCCGGTGCCGAGAGGTCTGGTGCTGAGAGGCAGCCTCCAGCCAGTAGAGCACCTTTCGTTCCAGCGAGAAGTCATGCTGAGGGAGAGCAAGGAGCAGCGAGTGAGCACACCCCAAACACCACCACGGTTCAGCGGGTACGGGACAAGCCCCATAATAATTCACCCAGGCCATGTCGTTCCTGTATCAGACCCCACTGGGGATGGCAATTGGCAGCAGGGCTGCAGGGCTGGGCAGCGCCGGCCTCATCCCTATGAGGAACCCTCAACATTTTCACTTGGAAAACATCCAGCTGCGGCGTTATTACTGCTTACAGTTGTATTTAAAACTCTGCGGAAAGGGTTTTTTATGCAGGGCAGAGGGGTCGTGTCCGCATCACCCGGCTTCGAACATGTCCGAGCCTCACATCAGGGCACTTGCTGGGAACAAGCAAGCCCTGCGTGCCCCAGCGCTCTCCAAACAAGGCCTCCTCCAGCCCTGGCAGGCACATTCATGGCCCAGGAATGCTGCTGCTACTGCTGTGCCCTGCCCCAGCCAAGCTCCCCGAGGAAAACACCATGTGGAGAATGTCGTCCTGTCCCACCACCGCCTGCCTCCAGGACAGACGGACGTGTCCCCATGGATCCCCCTGAGGTGGGGCCGGGGGGATGGACACAGCTCAGCAACACCTCGGCCTGCAGACCGCCACCTGCCTGCTGCTCGAGATTTGAGGAATCCCGAAGGAAATGGAAAAATCTCAAAAATGGTGTTTTCATGCTGGAGCAGGCCGCAGGAAGCAGAAGGCCCAGGGTGCCCCAGCACAGTGCTCTGACCCCATCTACGGGTGAGACTGCTCAAGGCACAGCCGCACAGTGGCAAGGGGTGAGGGGACTTCTGACCCCCTGCGAGCTCCATTTTGTGCTGTGGTGATGTCCCAGTGACCAAGGCCGCTACAGCACCAGGGGTGTTTTCGGCAGCAGTGTAGGACTGGCTGATGAGGAAGATCACAAAACCTCACAGGAAACAAGTTACCAGCACAGGTAGCAATGCCTGGTCACATCTCAGATAGACTTATTAATAAATATTTATTAAGCATTATAAATTAATGAGATTGTGATGATTACAGACCACAAAACGCTCCGAGACCAGGGCCTAAAATTGGCCCTTTTCAAGAACAAATCAAGCATCCTATCGAGGAAAGACCCTCCATCCATCTCATCCTCAGGCTCAGATGGGATTAAGGAAGCCCAAACCCAACCAGAGCCCTTCCTCCCACCCCCAAAACTCACGGTCCTCACCTCCTCACGCTCCTACTGAACAACAACCGATGGGGAGGACACCAACTCGGAGGTTTTCCTTCCTCCCCTTCCCCAAGACAAGCATCCCCGTCAGCATCCCAGTGGAAGGAGACGTGGAAAGGCCAACCCACCATGGTGCTCATGAGGATGTCGGTGCAGTCGGGAAGGTCTATGGCCGGCGCATCAATAAAGGTGTTTTGTCCTGCCAGGTCTTCTTCGAGGCTCTTGGCCGTCCGGAAGGGGACTCCGTCCAGGTAGCTCATTATCACTGCCAATTTCTTGCTGTCTAAAAGGAGGAGGGAAAAAATGTCAATGGAAGGACTGGCACCTGTGAGGAAGTGAGGTAACACTGGCAAATTTTGTGGGGAAGGAGAGAAAACTGAGCTGTTTCAAGGGATCTTTTGGAGAGAGGAAAAACTCTGTGCACACCGCCCAGATTTGCAAAGTCTTAATTCCTAGATAGCAGGAATATTTCTCCGAACTATCCTTTGCCATTTGGAGCTTGAGTCTCCTGACCAAACTTACGGCTTCATTCAGCAGAGATCCTGAGCATTTTTCTCCTCCACTTCCACCCCTTTGCCACCCCCATGCATGCCTCATTGCTTCCCCAAGCAAGGCACTGAGCCCTTTTCGCAGCTGTAGAGCAGAAACCGCTCCACAGAAGCTTCTGTAGAGCTCCTGCCAGCTCCTCCTAAGGGAAGGAGGAGGTGAAAGAGAAGGAGGAGGAGGAGGGGATCACCTCCCAGTGACCTGGGCTGGGTGGCAGAGACGGCACGTGGCCGCCACACCACTCCGAGCCATCACGTGGAGCTGCCACACCAGGGGAACCATCCCCGTGTCGCTGTGTTACTGGGCTGGTGTCCATTGCTCTCCCCAACGAAGAGCTACAGAAGCACCTGCATTTTATTCCTATTTTCTACCTTTATTCCTATTTCCTACCTTTATTCCTATTTTCTGCTTCAGTAGCTTTTGCCAAGGTTCACGCTGGTGCAAGCCACAGTGTTAGAGGGATGCTGAATGAGCCATTTTAAGGGGAGATTAGCTTCTAAGAACCAGCTGCTCGTTTTAAGCACCATGATGTGTTTTAGGATTAGGAATGGCTGGGGAGAGAAAAATTTCTGATGAACTGGGAATGGTGGCATGGAAAATATTACTGCGATTGTGTAGCCATCGGTTCTGCATAAATGACTCAGTTTAGTAAAAAATAAGCCACTACTTCTTACATCTAGTCCCAAGTCCCCAGTGATGACAGCACACAAAATAGTTTCCTTTCTATAACGTCGACTGGCAAAAACCTGCAGTGATGGTAAGTTTTCGTCTGACTTCTGGAATTTGCAGCCTGTTTGTCCCAGTCCTCGCCAGCCATGCTGGTCATAAGGCAAACACTTTGTGTGACATCTGTAGCCATGGAAGTGTCTTTACTTTTTTTTTTTCCCCTTTAGAAAGGAATGGCCTCTATGACGATGAAGATAAACACTCCACAAAAAGAAAATAAGTGGCAGAACGTATACAGAACAAAAAAGCTGCCTGTTAATTTAATGTAAAAATAAGGAAAATGGGAAACGGCATTCGAGAAAGGCAGCTCCTTACCTTCGGAAAGGAATGAGACAAACTGCTTCGAATTAAGAGCAAAACACACAATAGCTTGGCACCACATGTTGCTCTCACCACAACTCCAAGGAGCTGTCACCCAGCTGCTGACGCCAGGAGCCCCAAATCCCCGCAGTCCCTAACCAGCTTGGCCGGCCCCGCACGTGTGCTGCCGCGAGCCCGCGCCGTGCAACGTGCCGGGAGCCATCTGCTGCCCAGCCTGAGAGGGCTCAGCCCAGGTTACAATCCGTGCAAGTGCTGACGAAGGGAAGGCAGGGAAACATCTGTCATCGAAGCCACGTTGTCCCCATTTTCCCCAGTTCGTCAACGTCACGGCGCGGCCCCTGCCGGCCGCGGATGGCCCGGTTTGGTGCGAACCCACACATCCTGACAGCTGTGCAGCACCTGGAACGGTCTCCAAAAGACCCAGGCTCGTTTACAGAGTAGAAGCTGTGTTGTGGAGTGCAGCATCAACGTGGTTAAAGCCATACCAAAGTCCTGCTGTCCTCATACAGGAGCAGAACAGGCCCCTGGTGCCCTCAGCTGCTGTGGTACTGTGCTAACAGCGGGCAGTAGGAAAGGCTCCCACTGATATTAACTCCCAAACCAGCTGCTTAAAGAAAAAAAGGGGGGAAAAATCCACCAGGGTGAGGAGCACTGACTGTGGAAACGCTCCTAGACAAGAGCAGGTGGGGTCACTTGTAAATACAGCTCACACCAGAAAGCAGCTTCTGCCATTGCTCCGACCTCTGCTGCTTCGCACCAGCCCTGCCCAATTTCACGTTACAGGCAGGCTGGCAAAGGAGCAGGCACCCATCAGGACAGGGTGAGCCTTACAAGAACAAGAAACCCAAACTGCACCAAGACCTGGGAAGGAACAGGATGCAAATGAGTCCTAGAAACTTGTAACAAACCCTTCTTCTTGTGGGATATTTGTTGTTGCACTTATAGCAGTAGGAAATACCTTACTATACTCAGACAAATCTGAATCTTAAGAGTGAATCTGAGTACACAAAGGTTTGTTTTTGTTTTTGTTCCCCCCCCCCCCTTTTTTTTTTTAAGAATCAATGGCCCATCTCCCATGTATTTTGGGAGTATTTTACAAGATTTTTGAGGTTTCAACCACTCCTCTTAAAGCTGTGGCTTCAAGTTCTTCCTCTCTTAAAATATAAAATGTTTTAATGCAGACATCATTAGACAAGAGCAAATACACAGAATAAACCACAGCAAGCTTGTAAGATTGAAGTATACCTTAACAACTTGCTGGCATTTTCAATTCTTGTTTTTATCAATCATATAAAGTTATCCTTACCGTTGGATGCAATCACGTAGCTCGTCTCACACGGCAGGGAGAAGAGGCTTGCTTTTACCCTGCCTGCTTATCCACTGCTCAGGTCTTTAAATTGTTGCACAGTCAGACAAGCACCTGACTTCGACAGCTTCAAGATTACAGCAGCTTAGGCGGATAGCCTGCCTCACCAGACATGTTGAGGCGATAAGGAGCCTAACTATTTAAGCAGAGCATCCTCTGGTCACTTAGCTTCTTGAATTGAAAGTGTTGGTCCCACAAGAGTTTTTATGCTGTTTGAACTTTTGGTGTTTTTTTTTGGTCAAATAAGACCCCCAGGACCTGACCTAGCCATAAAGACCTTGGAGCAAGATGAAGCTGGAAGTCATAGTCGGGAAGGGGCGAAGTATGGACATGCAAATCAGAACCCAGATCTTTAGGGGACTTCATGGTGATCTGTATTTTGTGGTGCAATATACACTGGAGCAAGAATTGCAAACTTCTGCACTTAGACAAATCCTAGCTCTATCAAAAATTACTAGTTAGTGCTCCCTAATGAACAGAAATCAATGCCAAGCTTCAGCCACTGACATTACACAGAAGCCCAAAGTTAAGTGCTGAATTTATCAGCTCAGAGTAGGCAATGATGTGCTGCCTCCTCCAGGAATTACACAATGCTGTGATGCTGAGGTAAGGAACTGGAATAACTGAATCCATTCCCACACATTAGGGCTAAGTGAGAATAAGACTGCAACACTGGAAAGATGCCACAGCAATCTGCGTAGACAAGCAAAGCCCCAAAACCATATGGGCCATCGCTGTTTTAAGTAAATTGTCCAGGACATGGAAGGCTTTGAAACCATAAGCCTGTGTCACCTTGTAGGAGGGAGAAGTTCCTTCACACAAACCTTTTGCCAGCAACTCTCTGCATAGCTTGGGTTGTATTCGATGCCAAGTACTAGAACAAATCTCCCTAGGAGCAAAAACACTTCAAATGAGGAAAAAAAATCCATTTTTCTCTGTTTATTCTGTACAAAAAAGAATTAGAAAACAGAGCTGCATTTTTAATCAAACGTTACATAAATGATCTGTCTCTATAGAAAATAGCTATAGAGGTAAAAATATTTTAAATAGGTTAAACTTCAGATTGTATTTTTTTTCCCAGCAGGCTTATTTATCAGATTTATATATAATCACGTCTGACTGACTTATTTCAACACAACAGGTAATATTTTCCATGTTGTGGTACCAGTTTTAGTCCACAAAAGCAAAATGTCAACAGCTGCTTTAATCAAGCTTTAAGAACTTATATCTTGTTTGTACTTAGAATTTGTTTAAACTTGTACTATGTTCGTTTCTACGCACAGAAATACAGAAACTATTTTGAAAGCAATGCTTGACATGCTTCATTTAAAAAGAAAAACATGTTACTAATGATCTTTTTTTTTTTTTTTTAAACAACGTTTTTATTTCTGGAGATTTCAACATCTTGATTTAGGCTTATAAAGATAAAAGTTACTAAAAATAGCACGTGAATACCAGCACAAATAACCTTGTCAGCAATGTTACTTTATTAAGATAGAGATTTGTTAACAAAAACTCACAGCAGGATTGTAACTCTGTGCCACAAGAGGCCTGACAGCTTTGGACTTGCTCAGATATTTCCCTCCAGAGTCCGAAAACAAAAACATCTCTTAACTGTTTTCGTCAAGATATTCCAGTATCTGGCCACAGGCTTAATGACCAGAAACGGGACCCAACGATGAGACCTTATCGTCCTTCAAAGATAAAATAATTTATTTTTAAATTATCTGACAGCAGTGGCCCAAGTGTCGTTTGTGGGGAGACTTGGAAGAACCCATCCTGGAGGGATGCAGCTTCCTTCGGGGTGATCGGCTGGCACCAAGTACTGATCCCACTCGTGCCTTTAAGAGAGAAAGTCTTGTTTGAGAGAAGCAGTAAGATTATACACCTACATACAGATTTGTTCACGCCAACCAATGCACAAAACAATTGTAAACTGTGCTCTGAAACATTTTTTTCAAAGCACAAACGTGAAAATTTTAATATACTGATACAGTAAAGGCAATGGTTAGACATGAAAGTACACACTGCTTCGCAAGAGTGTCTGCTGGATACAAGTTGATCAAGCTAGAAGGTAGATACTTAACCAGAAAAGAAAAGAAAAGAAAAGAAAAGAAAAGAAAAGAAAAGAAAAGAAAAGAAAAGAAAAAAGAAAAGAAAAGAAAAAAAAAGAAAAGAAAAGAAAAGAAAAGAAAAGAAAAGAAAAGAAAAGAAAAGAAAAGAAAAGAAAAGAAAAGAAAAGAAAAGAAAAGAAAAGAAAAGAAAAGAAAAGAAAAAAAGCAGAATCATAATAATAATTGATTATTATGAAATAATTATTATGAATAGGAATAATCATACTTGGAAGTTAATGACAGAACTAAAAATTTACAGTCCCAACAAACAGTACTTGTCACTTTAGACACTAAAATAAAATCTTTATTTCTACCTGATCTGGATTAGAGCTGCTACAGAATGCTCGGCTTGTAAGTAATATTCTCTGAAGGGTTGCAGTAGATGGGCAAGAGGAAATTCATCTGTTAAAACACAGACAGAAATCATTCAATAAACCAGAGACACCTTTGATTGTAAGAAGTCTTAGAAGCCCTAGATTTGCCAACTCATTTGTTACTCCCCAACCTAACTTGGGATCTTCACTTACACAATGTGTTAAGGACTATTTAGATGCTTTGCACATCTCTTCATCCTTCCCATAGCTGTCAGAGCAAAGTCAAGGCTAGCAAAACTTTTTCCTGCCTCCATCCTCTAAATAAGGGGAACATATGGGCACTGAATCTTTTGAATCACAAATCACCAAGTCATCAAATGAAAGCATCCACTGGGTGCAGGAAGTCTTCAATCTACTCTGTTTATTCCTACTTCAGCTCATCTACAACCTCTTCTTGCAAAATGTTATGGAGTCAGCTTGAGATATACTGCAGCCTATGATGAAGAGCTCAACAGTTCTTGCATCACATTTGTTAAAAGCAGTTAAATTATTTCTCTCTGTTTATCCCATCTTTTCCTCTAAGCATAAATTATTTCAGATGACTTCTTTCCCAGCTATTTTTGCTCCTGTAATTTAAACCCAGTGCCTAAGACAAAATAAATACAGTGACGTATGACACGCAGGATCTACCTGGATCCCCAAACAGCTTGGAATCAATTTCACGTTTCTGCTGTAGAAGTTTTTCCCTTTCCTTCTTCTGTTTCTTCTCCATTTCTCTCTTCCGTTCTTCCTCCTGCTCTCCCTCCAACATAACTCTTAATGCTCTCTCCTCAGCTTCGTACAGCTCTGTCCGGTCTTTTAGCAACGTTTTGAGACTTTCCACCTGACTTTCGAATGCTTCGTCTGCTGAGGGAGGCGGACAAACACCTAAAGAGAAAAAGAATTAATTTAAAATTTTCAGATTCAGAAGAGGCCCTGTTAGCAGACTAAAGAGTGGAGCTGGCAAAACACATCAGAGAAGCATAAGCCTAACCTTGCTAACAATTATCTTGACAGAAGAATTTTCTGATAAGGAGGAGCTTGGAAATGTAGGAATGCAGCCACTGCATCCAATTTGCTGTTCAGCATTTTATAACTATTCTCGCATAATGATGTAACTAAGCCCACTGATTAAGAACCAGCTTTTCCAAACTGCACCTTCCACATCACATTATTTCCTGCAAGCACAAGTAGAAAAGTTTGGAAAAATTCTCCTAATTAACCTTTTCTGCCAGCAGCCTCTTTTCTCAGTTTCCGAAGCTTTTCTAAGGCACGCAGGATGTCCATCATTCTCTTTGTGTCTGCTTGCTTCTTCCTGACCTCAGATAAGACACTGTCTGCAGCAGCCTTAAGTTCCCGCTCCTGAAAGGAAAGGAAAAAAACAGCAATGCATGAAATATCCTCCACAGACAAGAAAACGTACTTTTAAAAAGACGAGCAAAGCCCTGGAGATCAAAATAACTTCCTAGTAACACAACCATAGCAAGTCAGTCAAGCATCTGATCTCCTTTATCAAAGTCAAAACCTAATAGACTTTAGGAGAAAATAAATAAATGCTCTGCCACTCATAAATTTGGGCCAGAATGGCTGTTGAATTCATAAAGCCCAACAGCCTTTAGCTTCAGAAAGTTAGCAAAAACATAATAAATATAAACCTCACAGGTTTTACAGCTGTGCAGTTACAGCCCATTAACATGGCAGAGTCTGAATGCAAAACCTTTCACTACAGCTGCTCTGCACCCCCAGAGCAACCGGCCCAGCACCCCTAGAGCAGCGAATCTTTGACCAGCAGCCAACCAACAGGTGCCTGCAACACTTCACATCGAGCCTAATTTGAGAGCTTTGTTGGTTGGTTATTTTTTGTTTTGGAGCCGTTTTGCTTCCCCACGAGACAGAAAACCTTGCGAACAAGCTTCGTAGGGACAAAGCAGGCGGCAAGGCCGAGGCACCAAACCCTGCTGACCGCTGCTGGGTAGCTGAGGGCGCACGGCAGCCGCTGAGGCACGGGGAGGCTGCGAGCTCAGGACCACAAACCAAGGCCTCTGCATGCACCTGAGCTCATTTAACCGCACCCGCTGGGCTAGGACATGGCTGTGGCACAGCCGAGATGTCCAAAAGGGCTTCTCCAGAAGCCACCAAGGGCTGTGAGTGCTGCTGAACCTCCTGTGCCAGCAGGAGCCATGAGGCCGAAGGCTGGTTTGAGGCTGGTTCAGCACCCGTGGGGTGTGAGGAGACAGCAGGACGAGGCCGTACCCGGTTCTTCTCCTCCACCTCCTGGATGCACTTGGCTCTCCACCGGTCGATCTCAGCCTCCCGCTCAGCAGCTCGGGCAGCCTCCTCCTCCTTGGCCGCCTCAGCCTCCTGCTTCCTCCTTTGGAGGCGCTGCCTCCTCTTCCTCGCCTTCTCAGCCTTCCTCCCCAGCTCCTGCAGATAGCCGGGCTCCCTCAGGGGCCTCACGGCCTCCCGCAGCTCCGACCTCGCCGCCTCGGCTTCCAGCTTCGCCTCGCTCCATCCTTCCTCGTCCCCCTTAGCCTCCAGCCGCCTCAGGGCTCGGCAGGCGGCGGCCAGGCGAGCCACCAGCCCCAGCGCCATCACCGCCAGCCGCCGCCCGGCCTCGGGGCTGGCACCGAGGGACACCGGAGGAGGACGAGGAGCAGCGAAAGGAGCCCGGTGACGGGCTAGGAACTGTGTCAGCCATTGCTCGTCCCGCTGCCGCTGCTGAGCCTCCTCCTCCGCCTCCGCAGCGCCCGGAGGGGCCCCGCGGCCGGCCGGGGGCCGCTCGCTTGAGGGCCACGGGGGGAAGAGCGGCGGGGCGGCGGCGGGGCGAGGAGCAGGGAAATAGGGAGCGGCCTCGGGGGGCAGCAGGAACGGCGGGGGAGCCGCCGACACAGCCGAGAAGGGAAGCGGGCGGCCCGAGAAGGACGAGGAGGGAGCAGGAGGAGGAGCTGGGGGGAAAGGTCCCGGGGGGAAGGAGCGGAACGGCGGCGCGAAGCGGCCCGGGAATGGCGGCGGCGGCGGGGCCGCCATCTTGGGGAGAGGCGGGGGCGGGAGCGGGGCGGGGAGAGCAGCACAGGGCCCTCGCCTCAGACAGGAGGAGTTTGTGGAAAGGGCTCCTTGGGACCGGTTTTAATAAAAGCGGGGACAGGTTATGGGGATGTACAGGCGTATTGTGAAGCTTCACGCATCTATAACTCTTTGCTGCATATAACCAAGGCGAGTTGCCACATCAGGTGCTTTGGTGGGACTGCCCTCGTGCTGAATAAACACCTACTGTGGAGTCCCTTAAGTCACACCAGCATCACCTTTCTTCATTCATCTGCATCAATTTAAAACCAAAAAAGCAAAAATCTGGAACAAAACAAACCTTGAAGTCCAACAACAATATCCAGAAACAGCCCCCAGCCACACGTGGGTCACCACCACTCCTGTCCAGCCCAGCATCACTCACGGAGGACACATCTCTCTCTCTGTCGTATTCCACTTTGTTTTATTCAAACGCCAGCAGTGAAGTACAAACTGTAGTTACACAGCATTTGTTTCCTTAAAAACAGTTCTTGGTTACATAAGGCGAAACAACTTCCAAAACTAAGTTGTTCAACAGTTTTGCCTAAAATGTTTTTCTCCGCCCCCCCCAGCTCCACTTAAAAAAGGATTAAAGAATTTGGAGTTAAAAGCGGTTGGTTATGTTCCTCACTCTACAAAAAGGAAAATGAGGATAAAGTTACAGGCAGATCACCACAGATTTCGATTTGAGTGACTAAGCATCTCTTAGAAACGTCCTCAATTTTAAAAGCAGCTTTTTCTGAACCATTAACAGGTCATTTAACCAGAAAAAAACGTGAAATCCTAACAAGCATTTGTTGCATCTGGCTAAAACTGCTTTCTGTGTAGGAACACAAGTATTATAGGACCATCACCTAAAATTTACATGACAAAAATTAACGAAGAACAGGGCCAACACATCTGCAGTACCTTTCCTTACCGAAAATATCTACTAGATGGAAAAGAATGATGCAAGTTTTATTTAAATAGCGTGAATTAAAATTTAAAAAGGCCCAGTAAAACCTAAATCCGTGTATCACTGAAGGACAAAACCAAGTTGTAAGCAACAATTTTAATTCCTGGAACAAATAAAAAACATACAGGTCCTTTAGTGTTTTTTTACAAAGACTTTCCTAAAGGATTGAATTTATTTTGATGTGAAACAGAAGAGGGAGGATTGCTTGCTGTGAGACTAAAAATCAAAGACAAAACCACAAGATGCAATACTAGCATTTGAGCATATAACTTAAAAGCACTGTCATGTGAACAATCACTATTGATTACATCAAAAATATTATACATTTACTTCTTTCATCTCAACATTATAAGATAGGTTGGGCAAATACCTGGCACCAAAAAATTGATGCATGATAGTTCCAATACGTTAAACAAAATGTACTATATTAGAACATTAATATTTAAAAATTTATGCCAAGTTCTCTTCCAAACTCAGATGGCTTACCAATTCCTGGAAATTTTACTTATCCTTCTGGAAAAAATGAGCAAATTGTCAACTTCACCTTCTTTCACGGTTCTCCAGGTGACTAAAACTGACTCCTAATGGAGAGGTGAGCAATAGGATGTATTTGATATTGCATCCAAATTAACGTAACAAGCTAGTGTTACATTTAGCAAAGTCTCCCAGCAGTGTCCATAAAGTGTCCCCTAGTTTTTTCAAAATCCTGTTGCAAGGGCTTCCTCCCACACCACATGTAACAAGTCACTCCAGCACCCGCTGGGTTTCAAACACCAGCAGAAGTCTAACACTGACCTGAACACAACCCCGTGCGACTCACATGAGGAGCTAATAGTTTATTCACCCTCTACTAATTATTAAACTTGTTTTCCCATTTGTAGAGTAACATTATTGTAAAATCTAACTACTGGTAGTACCTGCATTGCTGTTTAGTTTTTAGAAAAAGCAATTCAGGTGTTGCTATATTTGCTATACATTTTAATTGAACAAATGTAATATACAATTCATATTTGAACATTATGCCATTCAAGTCCACACAATGTCCATCAAATAAATCAATGTGATGTCACAGTAAAATACACGATCTGATTTATCTAATAAGGTTCCTCATCACGTATCATATCCGAGATAGATCCAATGCTGTTAGTATCAGATTGTGAAGCCAGAGGCAAATCCTAAGGAAATAACCAAGTGCGCTTTATGCAGGAGAGCATTCTGACAGTATTTAATGGTTTGCAGCATCTGCTTGTCGAGGCCAGCCTTCTTCCTCAACTCCAGAGTCATATTCCTCTTCAGATGAATCTTTAGTGGGAGCCCTATAATTAAAACGAACTGATCAGATACTTTATAAATTGAGGGGGAAAAAATGGAGACAGTTTCCATAGCTTGTGGTAAATACACCACCTGTAAAGTGCCATGATGAAAAATGTTCTCACAAGCATGCCATCTGCTTAATGACCTTTTGATTTGAAAATGGTGCTTTGCACTTAAACTACTAGCATGCAGTCTCATTACTGAAAAAAATCAATCAAATCAATCAAAAAGTTAAATTCAGTTAAATTTTCTGATTTACGCTGTAAATATTAATTTTTCAGCAAACACGAGTGCTGGCGCTCTGCACAATAACAGAAAGCAACCATCACTGTAAGACTAACACCTTCGGTTTCCACCACTCCCTTTGAGAAATGAGGTACGCTGAGCCAAGCTTCATCAAAGACACAGATAAACGCAGAGCATGCATCTCAGTGGACAAAGTCACTCAAAAGTTTCTAGCAGAGGTAGAAACCAAGCTGAAGTTTCTAAACATCATTCCTCTTTTTTTTTTTTTTTTTAAGCCTGACCCATTCCCTCTCTACTCCACTGCCTGTTCACTAAAATTAGTTTTTTTTTTTCCTTTAAACGTAGACTTGCCCAGTGCTTTCAGTGCTCTACCACATCATTACCACATTGATTATTTTAGCTAGTGCTCAGCAAATCAATAGATGCTTCGTTTTGGCTCTCCACAGCTGTAAGAGTAATGGAGGAGAAAACTGCTGCAGCCTGGAGCATGCGTAAAAGTATACCTTAGTGTGGTAGAAGCTAGGAGGAGGAAAGATTCTGCTTGAGAAACTTCAGCACATTTAAAATTTCTGATTTTTACTCTTATCTTTTGATCCTGATCATTTACTTTATTTCTACAGGCATATACACACACGCACAAGGTTTAAAGTAACTTCATGTATGTTTATTTTTTAATTTCTATTTAAAAACTGAAGAAACACAAACCCAAGGTCTCTAGGACAGAATAGGCACTAAGTCAACCGTGTACAGTATACAGATATTGGATCCTATTTAGGTTGTGTGCATGGTTTTGTGTTTATAAACTTGTTCCTATGGCAAACATCAGGATCCCTAACTGTATTATTCATCTGTTCTCATACTCCCATTACGGTTTTACCTAATGTATCCTGGCTCTTTTTTGCCTTCTACTACATCTTTGTCAACTTCCACGCATACGATGTCAGAATTGGGCACTTCAAACATGGGCTCCAGCAACAGCTTTTCCTACAAGGAAATAGAAAAAAAAAATATTTCTGTATGCCATCATCTTCATTTTCAAAAATGAAATAAATAAAATGGTTAGCAAGTGATTCTCAGGGCTAGAGGTTTTTCTTGATGGAAGAAATCTGAATACACACATTTCTAGGAAGAGATTTATTGTATCTATCTGAGACCCCAAACCAAGTAAGGCTTTATCTGTAAATTGTTATGATTAAGGCCACATACATGAATATGGGTAGCTTCATTTACTTGAGATGAAACCATTTACTCAAGATGAAACTTTATTTACTTACCATTATAGATCGCAGACCTCTTGCACCAGTTTTTCTGTCCAGGGCCAGTCTGGCTATAGCCTTCAATGCATCTTCAGTTACATTTAATTCACACTACATACAGAAAAATAGTAAGTTTAGTTAATTATTTCACTTATAACTACTTAATTCTTAACGTGCTATTGAGTTAACAAAATCTCGTTCAAAAATTTTTGTCCATTTTGTCCTATCAAAAAACAAAAGAGCTCCAAGTTCTTACTCAATGCTGGTATTGTGCATGTAAACTCCTCATAGAACAACAGCCTCAGCAATCAATGTGCAAGTTTTTAGAGCTTATTGTCAGGTTAAACTTGGTTTGTTTGGTTGCCTGTTTTCCCCCCTCGTCATCTAGCAAGATGTAGGAACAATTTCAGTCTTTAAAGCAGGGGCTATACACATCTGAGTCAGTGTTATTCCTTTTCCTGCAAAGCTGCTACGTACAGTAAGATTGTTTTCTTCAGCCACAAAACACAGTATCTTTAGAGTGAGGCAGCTTTTTAATATTGTATTTTATAAAGAATAATATTGAAAAGCTGTCAGAAGTGCAAACCTTATCCATGCTGAATAATGCCTGGTACTGGGGGACCACAGCATTTCGTGGCTCAGTAAGAATCCGTACAAGGGTTTTTTCATCAAGGCTGTGCAGAGGAACCACAACAGGCAAACGTCCCACAAACTCAGGAATCATGCCGAATTCAATGAGATCTCTGGCTTCCACATGACGCAGCAAGCGATCCTTTTCTTCTATGTCTTCGTGTGTATTGGACTCGCCACTTATATTAGCCAGATCAGCTGCTGCTGCAGCCCTTCTGCCTTTTCCGATATTGGATGGTGTCCCAAATCCTAGATACTGCAAAACAAACATGTTGTGCTTACATAAAGTTTTCTTTATGTAACTAACTCACGATGCAGGTGTATAAAAAATGGTGACTGATTACATCATTTACATATTACTTTAAGCTTAAGAAACTACTTTGAGTAAAATTATCTCCCTTGCACAAAATCCATTTCTCGTATGTTAATACCTTACTGGGGGAATGAAATGTTAGACTGAGTAAAAGTTCATTCTTAAAATTAAAAAGGTTAGTACATATCTTAAGAAGTTTTCAGGTAACAATGACACTAAGAAGTGCTCTACAGCAGCAACACAAATGAATGCAAGAATGCCTACACGATACCTGAATCATTATAAACAGTAATTTGGATTTTTGTCACTGTTCTAGTTAGAAACAGGGTACACACTTTGTTCCCAAATATTAGTATACAGAACAATAAAAAATGTATGATTAAGCATTTTCATAAGATGATAGCTTTTAACACCATTTACGCAAGATTTCCAACTATCTATTAAAAAAGTAAAAGCTTTTTTCTACTGACATACAAAGGTTTTCTCAGTTCCATACTTGGCACACTCCACCTGAAATATATCCTGTTATCACTGCTAGAACTAAGTGTCACTTACTCCGTTTTTAAGAAACACAGGGCTTTACAAAAGTTTAAGAAGCAACCACTTAAGGATGCACAGTAAGCGCACTACCAACAGTTTTGAACTTTCTTCTATTTGCATATGCTAAAAATTTCTCTGGAAGCAGAGACCACTGCTAGCTACTTAAGCCTACTAACAGGCTTGCTCTTTGCTACCTTTTTTAGGCTCCTTGACCTCAGATCCTCAGATAACAGAAAGAAAACCACTGCTCTACACACAATCTTTGTGGATTTACAACTATAGCAAGACCTTCAGGAGTCAGCACTGTGCGAACAGTGATCAGGATTACAATTTCAGGTCAAACTCAGCCTGATACACTCACTTTTTCATTTTTCCTCCTGCTGATAATTCTGTCAAGACCATTGAAAGCACCAGAAGCTACAAAGAGGATGTTTGTTGTGTCCACCTGCACCGTTTCTCCACGTAGCTTACGGGAATTCTTTTCTGGAACGTTTACTATTGTGCCTTCTAGCAATTTTAACAGGCCCTAAGGAGGAGAGAAGAAATAAACAACGTTTTTAAAAAAAGAAGTGCAGTACCCTATAAAAACACATAGTATACTGTGTATATCTTCACGGGTTTTCCTTCAAGTTTTAATTCCTTATGCCTTTATACCAATTGTAAGTGTCTAAAGAAATCAGTTCTCAGGACAGACAAAAAGCTTTTAATGCAACTCCCACCCAAATGATGAGTTGCACTGAGTAATGAACTGCTCTGAGGGTTTCATCAGAAACGTAAAGTGTTATCTATTCTTGCCTCTGTTATGCAACTTGCTATCTGATACTGCAAAGAAGTTTTTAAACTAAGCCTTTTCTGCAATACAGTCCTCAGTTGCTCTTGGCTTTTTTTTTTTGGAATGAAGAAAGTAAACAGGAAAGGTGACAGTTTCAAAGGTTAATAATTAAGAAACTGAAGAACTGTAACTCTACAGTCTCATGCTATCTGACATAGCAGACTTGATGGACTAAGTAAAGCCACTCCACGGAAATACTTACTTGTTGAACACCTTCTCCTCCAACATCCCTTAACTGATGAATACCGGGAACGCTGCCAATCTTATCTACTTCATCCAGAAAAACAATTCCTGCAGTTACAGAGAATGGATTGAAGGAAGGTTCTACTTTTTAAGAGGCAAAAGTTTACAAGCAGGGAAGCACACAGTTTAAATGGCAATCTCTTCTACCTTCCTATTTCAGACTGCAAAAATGTATGACCCGAATATATAAACAAAGCTATGAACAAGAGCAAGAACTACAAGATAAATTTAGAGTTCTTTTCAGATTTATTATTTCTGATTTCAAAGTGGCAATCCAGGGATGTGACACAAAACTGTAAGTTACAGAAATACTGGTTATCTCCAGGTTTAGAACACCTAAGGTTAACAATCTATTCAAGAACTTCAGGAAACTTAAAGGTTTACCTTGCTGAGCTTTTTCTACGTTGTAGTTGGCATCTTGCAGCAGTTTTGCAATGACAGACTCAATGTCTTCGCCAACATAGCCAGCTTGAGTCAAGGTAGTACAGTCACAGATAGCAAAAGGTACATCTAGACATTTAGCTAGAGTCTGAGCCAGCAAGGTTTTACCTGGTAAAACAAAAACTGCATGTTAAAACTGCCATATAGTTCTTCAGAGCACGCAAACCTAAGTAGTTACCATAGGATCATTATTACTGTCATTAGACATTTAAAATGATATCAGCATGTTCATACAATGATATAAAAGTTTTCCAATGCAGCCAGTTTTCACAAACAGTGCTTATGTCAGCAAGCTGTATTTCTGAATAAGACCAATACTTACTGTACCACAAATAAGATGTCATACAATACACAAAAGAAAATCCATTTACTTGCATATATTAGTCAATACGGAGTCCTTTGTGCTAAGGGTGCAGTGCAATGACCCATTGCTCCTGCTTTGAAGTTGGGGAGAAACAGAATTCCAATGTCATTTAGTGAATATTCTCCCAAATAGTCTGCAAAACGCTATCACAACAGCACAAACGCTCCCATTGCCTATGAACACACAGGTATCATTTCTTTTAACCACCTGTAAGTGATCTGTTCCAGGTGTGACACATCACTTTCTAACCACAGCATCTCAACTTGACATCTAAAAAGCAGTCAAACTTTAGATGCATTTTATTTCAGCTTAGGGAAGCTTACATCTTTTTATCAGTCAGTATTCAATGGCACAAAAAAAAAAAATCCCCAAACAATATGACCAGACTTCCTTCCTTTTCAAGGCCATTTAGCTCAGCTTGATACAGTGACATGAAAGCATAAAATCACAGTTTTGAATTTACAGTTTAGCTTTACAAAGACCAAATTGAAATAATCACATAATAAGGAAAAAAAAAATCACTCAATTCTAAGAAAAAATATTAAAAAAGTATAAATGATGCAGCTGTATACCTGATCCAGTTGGTCCAAGCAGCAAAATGTTACTTTTTTCAAGTTTTATGTCATCGTTGGGTGAATCTAGTACTTCTCCTCCCCGTTTTTCCTGAGGTATTTGCTGGTTCATTTGTTGCTGCATTGACGCTCCTAATGCATTACCATGTGGACTAATCCCAGCAATCTGCAGCAGCTCTGAAAAGAACAATAACAGTAGAGTTGAAGCACTGACAAGGTTTGTCATTACCTTCAATGCATAATAAAATCATTAACTTAAATGCATAATAAAAGCTTTTTTTTTTTTTCCCTGTGAATTCCACCCATTTGTACAAAAACTTAGAGTTAGGTCAGCAACACAAATTTGCTGCAACTATTACAAAAATATGAGTTTCAACCATATTTTTCCAGAAGTATGTATCTACATATATGGAGAGAATTTCTAATGATACAGTGGATTATTTAAAAAAACTGCTAGAGAAATTTTCAGTCCTCACATGAATTGACTCATTTACATTGCAGTTTTTCTTTTTAATAAACACATAAAAGGAAATAAACCCAAACCACTGATCTCTGTGACAAGAAAGTACAAGAACTGACATTTACAAAAGCAATGCAGAAGCCTACTCTCAAGACTTAAAGATTTGTCTTAGTTCAGTTGTTAAAGGCTTTGTGTTCATATGTGGATAAGGAATCTGAGCTGAATATTCTTTTTCCATAGCACTACTGTTTTAGTTGGCTTGAAGAGTAATATCTTGAAGATTAAGAAAAGTGGTCTGAAGAGGTGTAACTGGAATTACAAACTGATCTACTCTAGACTAAGGACAGAGTTCAATAACCAGCAAGAGTTTTGGTGGACCAAAAATAAGTGATTGACATCACCTGGACAAATAAATGGTACTGAGGTTCAAGGTGATGGTACCCCTTAAAAGTGTAGATACCCTGCAGAAAACAGGTGCAGAACTTCCCTTATTATCTACCTCACATCGTATTTTGTATGGCACTGATATAATCACATCAGAGATCTAAGTTTAAAAAAATCTCAACTTTCACTTGTTCCATTGAGGATGATTCTAATAGACAGGTGATTACTGAACCAACTTTATAAAAGGTAACTTTACATTCTACCTGCTTTCTGCCTACAATGAGATAACAAATCTGATCCTCATCACCTCAGTCAAAATATGCTCAATGCCACCAGTTAAGTTTAATTACAGAAGAAAAACAGATTTTTTACTCAGCATTTCTGACTAATGGTCACTAAACACTACTCTACATTAACACCAAAAGAGTACATATTGCAGAGGAGGACATGAGGAGAGAGTTCACTTACTTGTAAATCTGTACTCATCCTCCCGTCTTCTGATTTCTAATTCTAAGAGAGAGGATGAAAACAGTAATAAAAAGTAAGTTTATAAAAGCTTATAAATTCTCCACCTCTTGCCCTCTTCTGAATACATTTCCTAACTGTGTATGAAGGTATTTCTAACATAAAATCCCCACGTGAATTAGTTTTTATTGCTGTCAAATTTAGCCCCAAAGTCAACTTGCACGCTTGTAAAATGACAGCCAGCTATCTACTACTAAAAACATTTACAGGCTATTACCTCTAATTAGATTTTTGTTTACATTTATAGGAGGAAAAAAATGCTATAATACAACTTCATTTTGAAAAGACTTCCTTAAACTCAGGCATTTATAGCTGAGTGTTACTAAATAAGATTGGTAATACTTTGAGATACATTCAGTTATAAACATTCACTGCCAGCCTCTTTGCGTGCACACCATTTTATCTTTTGTGGAGGATCAGGAACTTTCCTATACCAGGTACAAAACTGCTCTCCTACCACTACCAGAAGAGGTTTTCCCCCCCAATTAATTATTTCTTTCAGTAAATTCAAAAAAGAACAAGATTTGTTTGCTTAGTGTACTATTAATCGGAATATGGAACAAAACACCTTAAGAAAAAAAATCAAGGTACACTTTGAATCGGAGACAGCAACCTAATCCTACTTCTAAAAATAAATTAGATCAACATAGCTACACACTTAGCCAGCAGCAAAAGTACTGCCAAGAGTAGCTCAAACTACACCTGCTAGATATCGAACAATACTATGGTGACCAACAGATGCTGCCAGCAACAGGCAAGTTTAGAAAGGCAGCTATTCATCAAATTCACTATGCAAAATATTGTCTTTGTGATCTGCATTGTTGCTTGCAGATTAAGCCATTAAGCAGTAAAGGAGATTAGAAAGAAAAATTTAGGAGGCTCACGTTATAAACTTAAAGGAAAACACCTCCTAACACGTGCCAGTAAAAAAATGTTATATATTTTATTGTTTACCCTATGTAATAGGTAGACAATACCCATGGCATCACAAACCTGCTGGATTACCATTTAAATAAATCACAGAAGTTCACACACAGTGAAGTTCAAGTTTAATAGATTTTTTTTTAATCATTTCAGTTACAGAATATCTAGTGTCAAGGTAAGACTGTTTGTATGTTTCTCAAGTGAGATTTTCTTAACTTACTGATGCAGTATGTGCTAATCCCACTTTACTTTGTTCAGACAGTGAAAACAGACTGGTCCGCTTTTGAGCTATACTCTCTGAATGCAGTGAATTTGCATATACAGGGGTTTCTGAAAATGTTGGGTTTTACCTAATAATGTTCAAGTCTATCAAACATCATTTTAGGAAGCCTCAACTTTTCCTTTGGGAAATATTACTAAACTAAAATCCAATCTATATGGTTGACAGATCAACTACTACTACTAGAGATCCAAAAATATAAGTTAGGGAACCGAAAGGGTGAGTTTTATTTGACCAGAAGAATACCAAACATCAGACAAACCTCTTGGTGTTAAAGAAGTCTGCTTTTCAACTTCAGCCTGCTGTCTCAGGTTAGCTGGAATATTATTGTAGATCCTCTTGTAATGATTATACACAGCTACCGAAAGCACCTTCTTGGCGAAACACTGACCAACAACGTATTTGTCGAGGTAGTTATAAATCTGAAAGATGATTCAGTATTAGTAACATTTCTAAACAACCTTGTAGCAAGAAAAAGTAGTAGATTGTGACAAAGCTAGGACTTTATAAGACATTCAAAAATTAAACTTGAGTGTTGCTTTATTTTGTGAAGGTGTGCGAAGATTCTGGCATATGTTCTGAAATCCTGATAACTAAGCAAAGCTGAACCCTGTGGTTTTGGGATAAAACAGGATATAAGCACAAGCTCTAACCCCCAAAGTTGGACTAAACAGTTCTGACTTATTTCAGTCTGTAACAAAACCTGGAGAACATTACAGAACAGAGAAATAGAAAACCAACATTTAAAACACAAAATAGATTCCTGTTGATAAGGTTACTAAAAAAGGTGGGACTTATATAACTAGATCATGTCTGCAAGTTCTCTTCTACTAACATTTGAAACCATTGTTCTTTTCTTTTGCAAATTTGGGTGAAACAGAAATTTCAAGTATATTTAAGTTCTTACAAGAGGCCTATCCAGAAGCCACATGCAGCTTTAGAAACCATTGCAGTCCACTGGGAACTGCAGAACACAGTAAGCTTCCTCTTCTCCTTCTGGAAGGAGGAAACCAAGTGACTTAATGCGGAGGCAGCAGTGGACAGGTTGCAGCCACACACCAAGTAGCCTCAATTCTCACCCAGAAAGAGGTCACACAAAACGTTTTGCAACTACGGCAAGAAGCTGCCAAAATCAGGGTGTAGAAAATAAGGTCAGAGCAGGAAATTAAAGATACCATGGTTAGCAAGGACTGAGGTTGCCTCAGGGTCACAAGGCCGAAATTAAGGTATTGCACCTCAGTCACAGGACAAAGCCAGAGGAAAACAAGCCCAACTACTTTTATGGGATCTACTTATTCCTTTATCAGCGGTCTGCTGCATCACAAAGCTCTAAAAGGTTTAATCTTGAACTAATCGCCTTTATTGTTTGTTGCTGTGTCACAGCAGACCATTGCACACGATGCAGATTAAGAAGTAAAGTCTTCTAGCACGATGTAATACAGGGAAGCATCAGGGTGGCATTAAGAACTGTACCTTTTTCGGTGGAGGAGGTGGCTTCTGCTGGAATGCCAATTTCACAGCTTCTGCTGCTGACTCGGGCTCTTTAATGATGCTCTTTTTTGTGTCTGCCTCTGACAGTACAACAAAAAAATGGTGACACTTCTCACACTTCACAAAACGAGTGGAAGCTGCAGAAAAAGCAAAATGAAACGGTACGAGAAATTTTTCAGTATTCACTCAGCTGCCTGAGTTTTAGTACACAGGACAAGCACCTGTACAGTCAACTCTGTTCACACACTTTCCCTTTGCTTTTAAAGCTTCTAAGGTGAACAATTTTTGGACTAAGAAATTTGACAGAAGGAATGCAATTTGCCCAAAGTCACAATGCAGGACGGCTACCAAACAAGGGGCTGGAAAGCAAAAACTATTTTGTACTTTTCCAGGAGCGCTAAGCTCAGTAGAGGAAACTCTTCACCTCAGAGAGATGCAAAATTAATGAGGGCTTCTAACTATGCAGGAAGTGCTAATAGCTCAAACCTGCAGGCAAAAATGTTGTGGTTAAGGCCAGGCTATTCTACAGTGTGGGAAAGCAATCTGCGATATAAATCTCAAAGGCAGCATGCAGCGGGTTCAGGGAAAGGCAGCTCCTGGTGTCTGCATCCCCCTGGCTGCGTGATGCTCCAGAGCGTGCTTGAATTGGTCACCTAAGCCCAGGACATGGAGCACAGCATCACACACCAGGAGTCAGCTATGGTATGCAGCAGGTGGTCAGGACTTGGAGAATTTGCGTATTTATTTTTGTTGTCAAGAACAGAACACATTTTTTTCAAAATCCAAACGCTCCTACTGCTGACTTTGTGAATCACTTCTCAAGAAGCAAGGGCTGCAAAGGCTGGTTTCAAAACTCGCAAACTAGAACTTGCACTACGTTATTTCTTTGGGAAAACCCAAGTTGAAGTAATCTAAAATAAAGAAAAATAAGTTTATAGTCTGAAATAGATCTTTTCTAACAATACTGCTATATTCTGTTACATAGAAACTGAGTGCAACAAGACCGATTAGAACTAAATATATTAGAAAATTTATTAAATTAATAGTAAAGGAAATGTAGCAAAACAACCACATGAAGAACTTCAATGTCAGAACTTCTGAAGTCTTAAAAATCTTTTAGTAAATGGCTTGTAGAGTCTTGTACCAGCTGAGTTACTAACAGCCTCTAGCAATAAACTAGCTGCTTATTTATAGCTTGGTTTTGCCTTCCATAGAGCTGGCATCAGCATTTTACTTCTTTAATACTGAATACAGATTATGGCTGAATAAATAAAACTAACAGATTATTTAATACCGCAGCATGTAATACTGTGACCACCACAGCTTTATTAGCTCTGCCCCAAAGAAAATTTGTAAAACAGCTGTAAAGTTCTCCTGGCAACACTACACATCGGTGTTATCTGCCCGACGGGACTGCAGTGGAGAACTGCTTGCACACATTTGTCTCAGAGAGCTACTCGTTCGTCAGAGCATCACATGAAAATACTCAGAAGACCCCTGGTATCCTTACTGGCTACAGTGCCACGAGGCTGTTGTCCTTCCCTAGGCAATGCTAATGGCTTTTTTAGGACGCAATAGCCACAAGAATACTTGCCCCCCTTTACGGATCTACAGGGATGGTGAAAAAGGAAATAAACAGCAGGTTATAAGAACTTTATGCGTTCGTAAAACATGAATCAATGAAAAAAAATCACTGTGCAGAGTACATTTGTATCAATTACTCCAAGCAGCACACAGGAAGGTTATAAAAGAACTTTCTGATTTTCAGCAGGACCAACAGGGTCAGTAGTTAGAGAAACTTTGATGTATGGGGTGCCCCTGGCAAGTTTCATAACTTATTACCAAAACAACTGAGAAACCAGCCAGTGTCTACCATTTACATAGCATCTTAGAAACAAGTATCAATGAGTTTTAACAGAACTCCTACTGTTGGCCAAAAATGTTGAGATTCTGCTCCAAAATCGAAGGAAACCAAGTTCAAGTACTGCTATCTTCCCAGAAGTGAACACTCAAAATTTCAAGCAACTTTTCTATTCTTAAATTACTGACACATTTTTATATGTTGTGTTACCAGACACACAAAAACACAGAAGAGCTTTGAGGTCAAATCAGCTCAGTATCATAAATATATCTGCAAATACGTACGACATAGTAAAAGAAGCAAGTCAAGTGCTGGTTTTGATTCAGACAACATTACTGTAGCATGCCAGAGGCTGCGTTTGTATAGAGATTTCTAAAGTCCCCACAAGCTGACCTCGCCAAAGAGAAATGCTGGGCTTCTACAACACGCACAGGAAGTCAAAACAAGAGGAGGATTAATCTTGAAAACACTTGTAGGGCTGTGACAATGGCCTACCAAACGGATGAGGTAAAATGACATCAGGAAAAAAGAGCAGGGAAGCATGTAGCCTGTGAGGTACCTGCAGTAGCAGGGAAGTTTTGCTTTTGAGGATGGGAACTAAAGGCATCAGCTGGAGACAGCAAAAGCAGTTCCCTGTTAAGGCTTCTTATGTGAAGCAGCTTTAAAGCTATTGGATTTCACTGTACCTAAGGCTCACATCTTAGTTCACTGATCACAAAACGCCTCGCGTAGTTCCACAAACCAAAACAATACAGGAACTGCTGCAAAAATGTGGCAAAGGCATATTTATTAACATGTTTCGTTCTTCCTCAGTAATTAATTACTGGAAAACCATAGACAAAAAAAATTACTCATGCAAGATTTGTCCACTCGATGGTTAACTGCAAAATAATTCACTAATAAATGTGGGTTTTATTCAGTATTTTCTTTCCCTACTCCTCTCAAAATGACTAAAACTCTAATATTTAAAAATCAAAACAAATGCTAATTCCTTATTTTTCTTTGGCTTTTGATATTTAGGGCTCCACAGTTCTGTAATTCAAACCAGAACTGGATGAAATCATCATTTTTGCTAAGTAAGCAACAAATGTTTAACTGAAAATCAAGTTACAACATGTGTAATAGAACTTGCAACCCATTCATTTCAGAACTTAATTTTTCCTTTTTTTTAATATCTGTATTTTTAAGAGACTTAAACGCAGTCCTTTTGTTTTCCAGCTGCTTTATGTTCTTTGATTTGGCTGGGAAGCAGTGTACTCAAAGTGACAAACCAAGCCAGAAAGAAACACATCCAGAGAAAACTTGACTATGACTCAGAGGAATTTCTGAGAAATTAGAGCAAATGAAGAAAATAAAATTGACAACAAAGATTTTAAGTTAACAATTAATAGAGTGAGAAAGTCCACTGTACTCCGTTATTGAGTGTCACTGAGCTTAGTTTGAACAGACTTTAAATTAAGGCTGTAAAATCCTGAAGTCTCAGAGTAGAGCACGCAAGGACGAGAGAAGCAGTTATGTTCAATTATTCACTAGCAGACTTCTTCATATTTTGACTTTCAAGCTGATAAATTTGACCAGTTTCAACGTTACCTGTGCCGTTCTGATGCCACGATTCAAGTGGCATATTGCTACGTTTGAAGCTGAGACTGTATTAACCAGACATTTTCTCCCATGGTATTAGTATGAGTAAGTTTTCTTTGTATGACAGTTTTCAGGCACGCCTAAAGATTCCTAGTGCTAATGCAAACATGCTAAATTGAATCTCAGCCGTATAGGGACCCAGTGACTTCTACTCCAGGAAAATGTTTGAATGGTATTTGCAGATAAAAGCACGACCTCCACTGATGCGTTCTCTGCACTTGCTGAAGTGAGACAGTTTCAGAATGACTCTGTCTACCCATGAATCACCTCGCAGGAAGGTAAATCAGGTTAAAATTACTTCCACTGCTTTCAACCACATGTAGTCCAGGAAGAGACCAGTGCATAGAACATCCCAGAGGATTATATTTCTATATTTCTAGTTACATTAGTGGGCGTTACGTTATTCAGAAGTGCTTGTTGTCTACAGCTTCAAATAAAGACTTATTAAAAAAAAAAAAAAAAAGTAGCTACTGATGACTGATCCTTTTATTTAAGCATACTGTTACTACAGATTTGTCTTGTGATTCACAGTGCCCAATCATTTTAATAATATGTTTTGGACAGGTAGCAGTGAATAAAAGCACACCTGCTCATTTCCACCAACTACGATATTAACAACCATTAAACAAGCTTATGCTGTCCTGCTCTTAAGCTTCTCAGTGCACAAGCCTGATTATGGCCTGATACTTCCTCCTTGAGCCCCACCAACTGACAGGGGACATTTGCCTTCTGCCAGCTATGTTCTAGGCTGCTCTCATTAGCACAGTGAGTATGGGAAAACCTAAAGGTGCATAAATGCATAACTGGCATTAATTTGGGCTGTACTTCAACAAAAGCTTGCTACCGCTGCTGGACATCGGGCATCTGATACATTTTGGATTTTCCATTTGGGCTTTGTTTCCTATTTGGAACATATTATGAATCTGATTTTGCCATAAATAAAACATCAGAGGAAGCCATCTGTCATATACTAATTCCTCTGCTGTGTAAGCATTTTGGTTACAGTACATGCAGGATTAGTCTGACTTATTTAGCAAGGAAAGGAAACATTAAGTTACAGACATCGACATATGTAATAGAAAAAAAAAAAATTAGTAAAGTAGTAACGGTTACATGAGCATCTCTTCCCCTGCATGAAGTGTAACAACAATTATAAAAATGCATATTTACAGTCGCTGTCCAAATACTACCACCATGTTCTGCTCCACCATAGGAAATTACACAAACATATCAACAGAGGCAATACTTGCTTACACCAATGTGGCCAGATTGTCCTTTTTAGTCTATGTAGAACTTCAAATAATCACAGAATGTGTTTTTAAAAATTAGCTATCAGGACTGTATTAGATCATTAATATAATTACATGTGAGGCTGTTTATAAAGGAAAGTATCCATCAGAACTTACAGACAAAGGTCTCCACGTGTGTGCACAAGTCACCACACTTCGGGCAGCGCAGCTGGTTCCCTCCTTTCCCAGAGCTTCCAGAGCTTGACTTTTTACCACCTCCCTCACTGACGGACTTCTAAAAAAAGATTTCCAGACAATTAGCTCCAAACAGTGGAGCTGTTACGTTAGGCATTTAGCAGTGTGTTTATGGAAGCCAGTAGTGTGAATATTGTAATACCTGAACGACAAAGTAACTATTGTCAGGACAACACCACAACACAAACATTCTGAAGTGTCTGCACATCTGCATTTCCCCGTCCTACCAATTCTGGATGCTCACAGAAGAGGTATCCCATATCTACATTAAAACTGTTTGATTTACACTGGAACTAACAAGCTAAACCGTGTCAGGAATGTTTTAATAGTACATTCCAACACAGCTTACTTTAACCCTACATAAGAAAACAGATCATACTTATGGAGAGTACTTTCATTATCACAGCCGTGTTTATTCTAAGTGTGCCTGATGTCACAACTCTCCGCATGTCCTTGACAGATGTAGCTATGCTGGCAGATGGCTGTAGGGCAGATCTGACCTATAAAACAAGCATCTCAGACATCGTTTGGAAAAATTCTCTTCTGACTTCTAAGGCAGAGTTCCCTGACAGAGTCCTACTTGTCTTTCTCCACGTTATGCTGCTTAGTGGAGTCTACGGTTAACATTTTTTGAATCTGTATTTGTTTTGTGCCTTTATACCTTGACTAGTAGCAAAAGCTATTATATTTCAGGAAACATACAAGATTTCTTCCCTCTTCCAAGATACTTCCCCATATTTTATTTTTTTTAACCTTACTTGCCCACTTGTTTCTCAAGCACAAAAAACTAAAACTCTTTGGAAAGTGCTTCAGATGTGATGACATGCCATACCAAGGCAGAAGTTATCACCTCAACTCTCAAAATCTTGTTTGCTGACTGAAGAGAATTTTTATTCTCAGGTAATCATTCATCTGAAGAAGCTGTTGATTAACCGTAATTATAGAGAAAGACTAGGATGGAAAGAGATTAAAATTTACCAGCAAGAATAAAGGTGGTGTCCTCACAAAGTTGTCAGCACTGATTTGGTAGTTGTATTTAAGACAACAAAAACATTTGAAACTGTACTTACTTTTAAAAGCCTACTGGGGAATAGCAGACTTGGAGGAGAAAAGTTCTGATTACTACTCTTTCCTGAGCTCCTGAAAACTGTTGTGAATTTATAATATTCTACAAAGTTCAAGTGTCCCTTTATGGTAGGCAAAAAGATTAATAAAGCTGGGAAAAGCATTATGGAACATTTCTATAGTTTGCTAACAAACTCAATACATTTTTTTCTTTGCTGTCAGCTGCAGCAATTTGGATTGGAAGTGCCAAATATTAGCAGAATTTCAAGATTCTAATTTTAAGTAAGGAAGGATCTACTAAAAACATTTAAGAAACATTTTCAAAAAAAAAAAAGAAAGAAAAACATGAATGCATGGAGATTACCTTGCTTCCTTCTCCAGAGCTATCCTTGCTTGCACCATCCTTTGAAGCAAAATACGCTGGTGTTTCTGAAAAGTTTCTAAGAGGAATTCGTTTGAGGGAACAAGTTTCAAAAGTCCCAAGCTTTCCTAAAACAGGGACACGTGTACGACCGCAAGTAATACCTACAAATGAAAACGTGAAAGTAAAAATATTAATTTCATCAACCGTTACACTGTAGGAACATTTTGGCTGATATCACTGTCAGATAACAGAACCACCTAGATAGCATCTGGCCAAAAAGCATTCTGGCTATGACTACATATACAGAACTTACATAACTTCAATATACTGCTTTATATTTTCATCCAAGTCTTTAGGGAAATCACTAAGAAAACCCCAAACCAGTGTTTTCCTTACGTGCAATCTGTTCAAAATGTAGTATTTACCTATGAGGACCCAAATTTTGGAACGTCAATTAAAAATACCCTAGTTCTAACCCTGATGTCACCAAACCCCAGAACCAATTTACATGAAATAGAGCTCAAAAGTTGCAGCAGCAGAACTTAACTCTGAACACCCAAATTTCTGTTATCCAAAATAAATCCATGTGATGACCTTTATTTCATTAAATGTTGCCTGGATCATCCAAAAATGACCTGAAAGTAATTTCATGTCCTCTAATATCAGGCATGGTTTCACTACATCATGGGACTGGGAATATCCCGCTTGTGAACCAGCTCCTCAGAACAATGAACACTCAACACCTAGCACCGTGAAAGAATTCCAACACTGAAGTGGAAAAAGATCAATGAAATGCTCCCTCGTCGAGGGAAAGTTACAAAGAAGTGTCTCAGAGACACAGAGCACACGTCCAGACTTGGTTTTCACTTGTGAACTCTACTGAAAACTAATTTCCAGGAATCTGAAGCAATGCTTGACCAAAAAAAAAAGTTGTTCCGAGGAAAATTAAAGGGTAGAATTGCATTTGGCACACACTGACCCTTTGCAGACAGGCACAAGTGAATTCAACATAACCTTACCTTTGTTGAAACAGCTTATTGCCAGCAGGAATAAAGCCTAATTGAGAAACTAACGGGCGTGTAAGATTACATTTCATGGCTAGGTATGATGTGAATCAGCAGATGTCATGCCTGTGATTGCAACATCTCTCAACCTAAACAGACGAGTCTGGAATCCGTATCTTTTATCTTTCTTTCATTCAAACTGCCACATTTCTTACTCGCTTTATGCGCTCGACAGGAGCTCCTTGCTTGCTACCCACAGAAGAATTATATAGCAAAAATAATTAAAAACTTGTTGTTCAGGCTTGTTTTTTTTTTATCTGTTAAATCAGAAGTGCCAGAATTCTACAGAAAGCCCAAAAAAGTCTTCTAAAAATAAATAAAACAATAAAAATTGCAAGAGAAATACAGTTAATTTGCACTGGAAGAGGTAAGAATGACTAGAATACAATAAATAAAAAACAAATAAAGAAGCAAAGCACTACAGACAAGCCCAAATTGACTGTGAAAACTCCCTCAGACTTCTACCAGGTCATAACCAGGAATACAGGGTCAAATGAGTTGAAGTTATTTATTACGATATATGCTGCTTAAGATACCTGAACTTAAGGATAATTTGCGGTTATTAATTGTGTCTGTAAATTAGTCAGGGATGTTTAATGATCAGCATATTTTCCAATTTTAAACACTGCCGAGTGCCACACCACACGGGTAAACACCTTAGATTACAACACAGGAGAACCTGTGAAAACACACGGCTTGCTACATGCCAGAAGTAATCTTAAAATACGGGTTCGTTTTCACAAGCTGTTGTGTCCTGTTGACTGAATATGCCCAGGGAGCTCCAAGGATCAGGAGTGCTAAATTTACTTGTCAGTACAGAACAAACTGTGGCGAGCATTCAAGATGTTACACTGTTCTGCAGTAATTCCCTGTCTTGGGGGTTCAGTCCTCACAAACGGTGCCTTTACAGGGATTTGTGTCACCACTTCTAAAGGGAACTGGGACAGGACCTCTAAATTAAAGAGGGAAAAAAAAGAAATACTTCCCTGAGTGAAAAACAACATCCCAACTCTCCTGCTGCAAGGAGACATTCAGCCTATGGAGAATGAACAGAGCCCTAACAAAGCCTCACCAAACATTTTACCGCTAAGCACTGCGTTAAGTACCAAAGATGGCTAATTTTAAGAGAATGACACATAAAAAGCCCTGAAAATTTTATCAGATGACCTATGAAGCTTCACAAGTGTCCAGGCTGGTAGGTGCCACGTTACCTACTGTGCCACTATCGATCCGAAGGCTGCAGTTGTGCGACTTCACCTCCAGCGTTTGACAGGCTGCTGGCAGCAGACCCGGGCTAGTCAGCAACGAGTGTGCTGCTCTTAAGCTCTCTCCCGTTCCTCTTACGAAAGCCTGAGTGGGTCAGCCTTTAGGGAACAGCGTTAAACTCACCCTGCCACATCTGCTGAACTCCAGAGGGTATGGAGAGGCTAAGCCAGAAGAAAAAATATTATTGCTACATCAGCTTTAGGCATGGGGACGAGGCTTTCTTGTTTGGCCAACCTAGGTGTGACTTTTCTGGTGTTGTTTTTTTTTTGGACAACTTCATTGTATAGCTAAAGAATGAAGTAGGAAGAAAGTTATCACAACGGCTTGCTTGCATAATTGAGCCCAGAGGCAAATTTTCGAAAGCCATCCCAGCCCCACGCCTGGCAACTTCCAGCGACTGATAGGTACCGGGGAGTGTTCAGGCAGAGCAGCTGGCTGGCGCGGCAGTATCTCCTCAAACACACGAGCTGCACTCAGGGCTTGGCTGTTTTGTTTTTTTTGAAACACAGCTTAAAGAACACACAGCAAACCTACAAAGTTAGGTAGGAGCAGTGGCTTCTACTCAGGACATTCAGGTTAGCAGGTTACGATCAAAACGGGAGTTCCTTTACACAATATCAACCTTTAATTGACAGCTGAGGAAAGAAATACTGACTTCTGGGCCAAGCCTCAAATATTTTGAGAGAATCTGTTGCCCAAAGACATCAGAAGGAGAATGACAAAAGAGAAGTCTCCCCTCTCAGTGAGGCAACACCCCACCATCAGACCCATCAACTGTATCGCAAGATAGGATCTCTTCTAACAACCAAAATGCACCAAAATAACTTTAAAAATAAATTCTACAGAAAGCTCATGTAAAAATCTTATTGTCCCGTAACTGTGTTTTAGTCTCGTTTGTTCTTGTAAACATCCCTTTGAAATCTTAGGTCTGACTAAAAAACACAAAATCTATTAGTTATTAAAAAAGAGAAATGACACAAAAAACAGTTCCAAAGTAAATTTTGATCGTTGCCTGTTTTAAAGGACTTGTCCAAACCCTTTCAGCACGGGTGATGTCAGAGATGCCGATAAAAAATCACCTGCAAGGAGTTGCCTCACCTCCTGAAGGCAATAAATCGTCTCCCCTGACTGCTCAGGCCCCTCCCGAGGGTTTGATCATTCAAAAACTTGTTGCAGAGGTGGCAGCAGGAAAAATTCCCCCCCCCAACTCTGGGGTGGTCTGCCTTTGGCTACAAGAAGCGTACAAGAAGCCTGTCAATGCTCACGACACACAGAAACAGGGCAGAAAAGGTAAAACGAGGAGGAAAGCAGCAAGCCTCCTCCTGCTTTCCCAGCCTCACCTCTCTATTAAGTTGGTCACAACTATTTTTGGCCGACTGAGCGCAGGTTTTTGTGAGAAATCCTTCAAGTTGAGGCTGAAAACAACCCATGCAGCTGCATTCCGCAGCCCCACAGCGCGACCCGCACCCAAAAAACCCCTTTCGGAGGCTCGCTGCGCGCTGCCACCCCACAGAAACACCCCACGGAGAGCCCCTTTCCCCCACAGCCCCTTCCCAGGCCGCCGGGACGGGATTCATGAGGTAAAAAACACCCAGAAAAGGGGCAGAGGGCTCTGATGGCGGCCGGGCTGGTCTGCGGGGAGGAGGCCCGAGCTGAGAGGAGGAGGAGGGAGGGGAGGAAGGGGAGGCTGAGGAAGGGGTTACCTCTCCGCGCAGAGCCCAGCAGCCGCGCGGCCGCGGCGCAGCAGTGGCAGGCGGACATTATCGCTCGGCTGAGGTGAGGAGAGGAGAGACGAGGCCCGGCCCGGCCTGGCCTAGCCCGGCCCGGCCGCTCCCCCCCCCCTGCCGAGGCCTGGCCCTGGCTGGCGGCGCCGCTGCCGCCCGCCCCGTAAACACCCCCCCCACCCCCCCCCTTCTCCTCCTCCTCCTCCCCCCTCCCGGCGCCGCCTCGCTGACGGCAGTCACCGCGCCGATCGTTCTGCCCCCCCCCAGACACTCTGTGGACTACAACTCCCAGCGGGCAGCGCGCGGGGCGCCGCGCGGAACGCCGTGCTAAGGGCCGCGCGGGGGCTTCTGGGAAATGTAGTCCTGAGAAAATTAGAAGCGCCCAGCTACCCCTGGGTGCAGCGCATCATGGGAAATGTAGTCCGGGCGCCTCCCCTCCCCACAGCAGTTTCAGGCAGTTCCCAACTGCTAATTTTAGAGAAATAATCCAACTCGTCTCTCCCCTGACAAGTTTTCCTTTTTACTCTATGATACTCAGAAATCCACACAGTCTATGTGGGATTTTCACCAACACCTGGTCAAAACCCAGCTGGGACTAAACATCTTTTTTTTTTTTTTCCATGCAATGAAAGATAATTTTTTGTAATATTAATCTTTTATTTATTTATTTGGTTCCAAATCTTAAATGCAATACAACAAAAATGCTTCCTGTAGATCTCAGAAGTGTAAATCTCAAGCATATCCTTTAGGCACAGTTCACGCAGAATACACCTGCAACTGATGGGCTTGTGTAGGTCTTCCAGCTCACCTTCAACTCCTATCTGCTGTGTACTGATTAAATGGAATTAATTGATCCCAACAGTTAATTTTAGTAATGACTCGGAGACAGAAATACATTACCTGACAGCAATTAACTTGAGTTGCCCTGAAGCAAATGCCAAAGGCCACTCTAACAGCAGATAATCCACACAACAACACACGACTCTACACAGGATGATCGCTGAATGCCATTTTTAACTTCTGCTGAAGTCTAGACAGTTTTTAATCCCTGTAAAATACAGGTTTAACACTACCACCTACCGCCAGGCAGCTGCCGTTCTGATTTTAATCTGTATTAAATCCAGCGCTGTGTTTCGTTTGCAGAGCTTTTTCAGGGAGCTAGGCAGGAATAGCAGGTTAGGCTCAAGGACACACCGAAACGCACTGATAAAAGCTGTTTGTCTTGCAATCACAAACCACGACAGCATAGAGGAGAGGAGCATTGCCTCCAGCAGGTATCAGATCCAGCGTGCTGCTGCGAATAAAGGTTTGTTACAGAGCATTCGGACCACTAACAGCAACAGGATGGCGATCTCAGCCAGCCCCTCTGAACTTGAAAAACACCTGAAAGTACTGAAAATAGATCAGTAAAATGCTGCTTAGGAAGGATGATTTGAATGAACAATTTCCTCAGTTTGTAGCTTTAGCAGCTCAAATTTCTTTATATATGGAAAATGGGCAGTGCTATTGCACTTTCTAACAGCCTGTTATTTAAACTTATAATATTTAAAATCTAAAAATTACAAATTATTTAAACTCAATTTACCATATTACTTTTATGGGCACCCTACTACATTTTTTTAACAAAGTTTATCCTGTCAAAACTACTTGAGGACCACTTCCCTTCTTTTTAGGGCAACCCGGAATTTAGCTTTTTTCAAACCGATTTTGACGGACGAAAAGCCCCAGATTTTGTATCAGAAGAACCGGCACCACAACAGGCTCGGGCGAAGGGAGCTGGATTTTTGTGTTTAATACGAGCTCCTCTTACAAACACAGCCCTTTGCCCGCAGAGCAGCCGCGACTGCCGCTGGGTGGCAGGGACAGGTCACAGCGTGAGATGCACAGACAATAGGGAAGCTTATCCAGGGGCTGTCACGCCTTTTTTTATTATTTTATTGACCAAACGTGTGACCGTTGTGCTCCACACACACCCCGCAACCCCCGCGGGAAACCCTGAACCCCCTCACAGCGCCCATAATGGCGGCTCCCCCCTCACCGCCCGCCAGCCAATCGGCGGCCTGCCATGACCCCACGTGACCCACCCTAGCAACGGCTCCACTTCTTCCGCCTCGGCGGCGATGTCGTCACGTGACCGGCGCGGAAGCGGAACCCGGAAGTGGCGGCGGCGGAGGAGGAGGAGGAGGAGGAGGAAGGGGGGGAGGAAGGCTCCACTCCCGCCACCCCCACCGGGCCGGTGAGGGCCCTGTTAAGGGCTGGGGGCCTCGGGGGGCTCCCTTTTTCCCCGGGGCCGGTAAGGGGGAGCGGGGCTGGGGGCTCCCCAGGAGGGCGGCGGGGGTCGGGGGTCGGGGGTCGGGGTAGGCCCGGGGGTGGCCTCGCCTCACGGAGCCCCTGTGGGGATGGGGCCCGTCGGGGCGTTTGGTTCGGCCGGGGTTGCAGGGGGCTGGTCGGTGAGGGGGTGGGTTACGTTTTGGGGTGAGTTTGGGCTTTTTTTTAAGTTCTGTTTTGGGTTGTAATGCCTTTTTCTGCTGTGTTTCCCCTCTCTTGCCCGTGGTTCAGCTCCCCTCTAGCCGGAGGAGCCCCCGGGCCGTGCACAAACCCGCTGCTGCCATTCTGTGTTGGGGAAATAAAATATTTGGGTCGCAGGTCGCTGCCTGCAGCAAATCCTCCAGGAGCTCCTGGAGCCAAATGAAACCCTTTGCTCTCCCCTCCGAGGGGCAGAGCTCAGCAGCTGCTGCTGCACCTGTGTGAGAAAGGAGCTGCAATTGGATGCTCACTGCGATCTGTTGTGTGTTTGTGGGACAAAAGGTGGTTTTTTGCCTCCACTGTAGTTTGATGTGCTGCCAGGCTGTGACAAGTAGCAAAGCAGTTGATGGCAGCACTGAAATGAGGCCACATAAAAGTGAAACGAGGGCTGTGCAGCTGAATTTCCAGCCTCCAACACCCTAGTTAGGCACAAGGTGCATCATCCAGCCATATGTGGGATGTGCACACCGTCGTGCATCTTAGGAGGTGCTTTTTCTTTTAAAGCTCAGGTTTCCTCTGCTCAGGAGATAGCAAATGAAGGCTAAAGGATGAAGAAGTTGAGAATAACTGTTAATGCGGCCCCAAAAGTTAATTAAACCTATGTTAGTGCAGCTGTAACCCCAAAGTTAGCTAACCCTACATGCTGGCAGCTCTTCTGCAAGATGAGGTGCATTTGAGTGACTCTCAAAACATTGAGTTCCTTTTTTGTCAAGACCTAAGAAACAAAACCTATCGATTTACGTTTGGCAACCCTAAAGTAAGGAGATCGAAAGCTGCTTTGGTTTGTTGTGCTCAGCAGGTACGAGTGCAGGACAAAAACCTCCTGGGGCAAGTGGCTTTCAGGGCAGGGCTGTGAGGCCGGCAAGCTTTGGAGCTGTTTGATACCATCTGTTGTGTAAGTGGAAGCTAATGGTCTCGTGCTGCTTTAAAAAGTTGAATCTAGAAGTCATTAAAGTTGTTTGCTACAATTTAATGGAGTATTAATGAGAAAATGTCGCTACTTGCTGTTGTGTGTTCTGGCTCGAGTAAGTATTTCAGAGTAAATGAATGGATTTCTGTGTGGAGCTGATTCTGAGATCAGTTAGTCTTGTATTAATTGGTGTGCCCCAAGGATATTGTTGTTCCTAACTCCTGACCAGAGCCGGCTTCTGCTTGGGTAGGTTTAAAACCTCGGGACTTGTGTAAAGCCTCAGTCAGCTGCTGTTCCCAATGCGCCTCGGGGCTCCGTGGGGTCACTTGTCCTCAGGCTGAGAGCACAGCCTCAACGCTCAGGCAGTAGCTCCACAAAATAATTCAAGTCTAAACTGCTGACTGAATTCCATCAGATGTAAATTTGGATGCTTTATTAAGTTAAGCTCAAAGCACAGATAGGCTCTAGCTTCTCGAGCCGCTCGCAGCCTGCAGCAGAACTGCCTTTCTCTACAAGCGCTGCCCGGGAGAGCTCTGTTACAAAAGCGTCGTCATTTCCTAATTAGAGCAGTACGGGGCAGCCTCCTGGGAGCACAGTTACGTGGCTTGTGATGAAAACTGAGGATAAGTGAAGTTGCTGCAAGCCAGGGGAGTGTAAGGACTCATGAGAGCAGGCTCACCTTGTGAACGTTTTGTGTGTGCGTGCCACAGCCTGGCGTGTTGCTGAAGGTAAAGCCCTGTTCTCCATTTTAAATGTTGTTTTTCTTTGTTTCAGGCTGCCCTACGCTGAGTTTTTTCTAACCATCATGGGAGAGATTAAAGTCTCTCCTGACTATAACTGGTTCAGAAGCACGGTTCCTCTCAAAAAGGTACGTTCAGCTCTAAGCAGCTCGTGTGCGGCTCCCTCCTCTTGCTTCGGGGGGCAGAGGACTGGGCAGTCGGACTCCGCTTAACGCAGGACATTTGTGCTGTGCTACTGACCCAGCTCCCCTAGCTAACTGTTGTCCCAGGTGTCTCATGAGGAACACGCTGTTAGTTTTCAGGTGCTTCATGAGCTGGGGCAGCAGTGGCTGGTGTCCTGGTGCCAGCCGTGTTCACAGAGCTGCTGTGTGAGCCGTGCTGCACCAAGGCAGCACAACCGACCTGGCCCAACGCTGCCCTGCTGTCAGAGCCACCTCTGTGGATCCCACACCTGGCTTCAGGCTGCAGCAGAGCTCCTGAAGGCAGCTTCTTGGCAGGCAGAGAAGGGAAGGACGTCTCAGCAGCAGTGGAAAAAGGCAAAGCTGCTGCTTCTTGTCCTTCGGATGGCTTCTGCTTAATCAAACCGTCCAACCGCTTTCCCCTCTCGCTCAGATTTCTCCACTTCCTCTCACAGGAGAGCTTTTGGGGCGTGCAGCTTCTCTCTTCTTGAGCTTCTCTGTGTGCAAAGGGCACAGGGCCCTGCGCTGCTGTGTGGCTCCTGGCCTGCTCTCCGCCATCCCTTTGTAGATAAGGCTCGCCGAGGCTGTGGTTATACAGTAACTGGCAGCAGCAGCCTGGGCTCAGCTGACTGCCAGCTGCTTCACTTCCCTCATCTGGACGGTTTGGGCTGCAGGAAGGTGCTGGCAGCAGGGGTGGGAGCAGCACAGCCTCTTTCAACAGTGAGTTGTTTGTGGTTTGGCCACCCTAAAGGGATCGTGTCCCCAGACCTAAGGGACAACGCTTAAATGTGCCTGGCATTATTTCTGCTGGATAACACGTGGCTTTCTCTAAGAAATTACCTCTATGGAACGATTGCAGGATTTTTGGTCAGGGTTTTTCATTCATTTTTGCCACGTAGGTGCTTCCTGGAAGTAAGAAAGATCTGCCTGCTCTCCCTAGGCTCTGGTTATCCATTTTCTTTCCGTTCCTGGCCAGTGCTGGATCTACCGGGCTTGTTTGTTCCACGCTGTTTCCCCCAGGCCGTGCCTTGCTGTGGCAGCAAAGCCTGGAGGCAGCGCTTCAGCTCAGGGATGTGCAGGTGCTCTGCAGCCACGCAGTGAACGAGAGGAACTGGAGGATGTGGTTGCAAAGGGTACACGCTGCTGCTGCTGCCTTCAGCTGCTGCTGACTGCTCAGGATCTCAAAAATGAGAGCGTGTGTAAGCCAAAGCTGCTGTTGGCAGGGCTTGTCTGACCTTCAGAAAGGGGATTCCTTTCCCTCTGGGTGATTCAGCCTACTCAAAAGTAAAGTGAAGCTACGGTTGATGAACGTGGGGTTTGGAGAAGGTAGAAGTAAACTAGTTCTGGTTTCAGGGTGGAGGGGGAAAGTACATTTGTTTGTGTTATCCTCCCAAAAGCTTAGGCAGAGCAGTTGCAATGCAGAGAATGACCAGCCATCGTTGAAGGAAGCAAAGCCAGAGCTGTTTGGTTGAAAACAGGTTGGGATGTCCCTCCTGAAAGCAGCAGAAGATGCACAGCTCCACCGCCCTTCCTGCTCTTGTCAGATTTGGGAAGTGCAGCACAGAAAACAATGTTCCTAAGCCAAGTCTTCAGCTCTGCCCCTGAGCCCCCACTTGGCTTTGTGGCCACCAAAGGCAAACAAGTGCCACAGGGCGAGTCCTCAGTTGTATGACACTTCAGCTCAGGTAAACATTCAACCACAGGGTCATTCAGTAGTCCTTTTCTGAGGAAAATTGGAGTCTTACTTCACATTTCACATGAATGGTGTTTTTTCAAATGCAGAAGTGGTTCTTTATCACAGGGTGGTGAAGGGGACTTTTACAGGGCGGTCGGCAGCCTTGGGTGAGAGGTGATGGGGAGGCTGAGATTTCCCCACAAGGGGGTGGGAATGGGGGTTTCTCCATGGAGGCCCGGGGCTGCAGCTGTGTAAATGCTTGTGGCTGATGTGCTGAGCCTGAAATGGAGAAGGAGGGGAGCACAAATTTGGGTTGAATCAGGCTGGGTGCTCTACCACGTATAGGAGTATCCCCAAAATCCACCACTCGCTGTCTTATCTAAGTCCTACCTAAAAGTCCTCAGCAGAGGACACCCTGGTCCTGCTAACCTCAAAGGGAAGTTCTTCCCCTCGTTTAAGATAAATGCAAATTTTACCCTGTTTGTAAGCTGTATTTGATCTCAGTCTACAGACCCAAACAAGGAAATTAAACCAAAAAACTGGCCCCTGCCAGCTCAGCGTTTACCCGTGCTGCTGTCTGTGTGTGCAGCACTGAGCATTGTTTTTGTGCTGCAGTTAAACTACCCGGTGCGTGGCTGGAAATCAAATAGAACAGTTTTTAAACCTCCTGGTTCGTTGTCTGGGCTCGAGGAAAGAAACGTTGCCTCCCAGCCTCAGTTCCCGTGACGTGAACCAGCTCAGTGATTTCAAGGGCTGTGCAAAGCGAGGTGTTGCTTCACCTTTGGAAATAAACAGCAGCCTTGCATGTTGGCAGAGTTACTGGAGAACAACAGCTGAGACTGCGAGTTCTGTGCAAAGGGTTGGTTTGGGGAGGCTTTGGGAAGGCTTTTGTGTGAGTTTTTAAAACTATTTCAGTGCTGAGGGAAGCCCTGGTATGCAGTCTTTATTTTTTTGTGTGTGAAAGCCACAAAACAACAGCATCATGTGATTTCTTGCATGTTCCCAGAGCCTGAAATACCGGCTTTATTGCAAGCAGCTTTGTTAATCAAGCAAATGTGATTTGTGAGGCTGGTCTCCGACTCCCTGAGCAGCTTAACCGCTGCGGTGGGAAAGCAAACTGGGCTCCTACGTCGCTGCTCAGAAAGTTGCAAACTGGTGACGCAGAGGAGATGAACTCCTGCTTCCCCCAGAGGTTTGAGCTCGTCGATCTGGTGCTTTTGTGCTTTCGCAGGGCTGGGGAAGGTTGAATGAGAACCAGCACAGTAAATATACAGAATGGCTCGTTGGTAAACAGGCTGGGTAGAAATGAGGCAGGCCCCAGCACTGCTAGAAAAGGAGACCTTGACCCAGTTCCTGTACTCCTGTAGATGATAATTGTGCTAGGACTTGTTGCTCCTGGCGTGTGGATAATCTGCTGCAGCCAGCTGTGTGTCCCGGGGGCTCCGGACACCCCGAGGTGCTCCCGTTTCTTCCCAGGTCAGCTCTGCCGTGCTGCTTTGGAGTCGTGTGGCCGTTCCTGGCAGTGGGATGTAACTGTTCCAGAGCAGTAATCTGCAGGGCTAGCTGCTTAATTCAGTAAATTGCACGTATCCAGACCTGTAATTCTTTTGCCCAGTGTCTGCAGGTGTCAGTGGTCAAAAAGCTGCCCCTGCAGCAGCGCTCCCAGCCTGTGGCTGTTGTGCTTGGTCCTGAGAACCGACCTCCCGGCTCTCTGTGCTGGGCTGTGGCACAGTCTCTCCCCTGCCAAGCACATTTTTCTGCCTGCAGAGTGATGTATGAACCCGATCCTTTGGGGCACAGCCTCGCTGTTCCCATGGTTTATCCGTGTGTGTTTCCAGACCAGGCTGTACCTTTCCAAACCATTTCAAAGCGCAGAAAACCGCTCTGCCTCAGAAAGGAAGAGATTTATTTATTTTTTCCAGTCGAAATCCTGACCTGCAGTCAATCACTGTCAGCCCAACGCAGCTCACTCCTGCCAGCACGTGTGTTATATTCCAGCTGCCTGCAGAAGGGTGCATCCCAGCAGATGCCACGGCCCGGCACAGGGTGGTGTTAGCTGCCCTGCTTAGGTCCAAGCACACGAAATGTTTGGTCTGACAGTGTTTGGTCACAGTCCCGCTTCCAGCTGCATCCACGCAAACATTGTAAGTGTTGTTTGTAAGCAGCCTTAGAGAATAAAGCTATTCTGATGAGGAATAAAAGAGTCTTGTTCCAAAGAGTCTTGAGTATTACAATATTCACTGGGTGACAGATTATTGTAGAAGCAGTTCTGGAAGTTGGTTGAAGAAACTCAGCCTTGTGTTTTTCCTCTCTTCCTCCAGATAATAGTCGACGACGATGACAGCAAAGTCTGGTCGCTGTACGATGCAGGACCCAGGAGCATTCGGTGCCCTCTCATCTTCCTTCCTCCTGTGAGCGGAACTGCAGACGTGTTTTTCCAGCAGATTTTGGCACTGACTGGCTGGGGTTACAGAGTTATCGCTGTGAGTATTCGCAGTCCTTTGTCAAAAGTCAGCATAGTTTTATGTGTTGATATAATTGGAGGTTGGATAATGAATATTAATTCAGTTTTGATGGGAGAATTCCCCCAAAATGTGATGCTAGCTTGTAGTCCAGAATACGTAGCGTGCAGTTCAAGGCTAAAATCTGCTGTATGTTCACACAGCCATTTATGCAAAGCCTTGTGCATACACATTACTACATTCTCGGTCTGATCTTTACCTTGTGTGCCATGGACAAGAGTCGTCTTTGCCTCCAGCTGGATCTTTGTTAGCCATGAGATGTGTGTGGGTTAGTTCAGGGCTTCTGTGTTTGCCTTAGGGATGATTAATAACCTGCTTCTCGGCCTGGATAGTTGCAAATGCGAAATCACTATTTAAAATCCCAACAGCCCACTCTCTTGTGGCTTCTCTTCAGCTCCAAAGCTGAACTGAAACAATGGGTTTGTACAATAATTTTTCTGCTAAGTGATATTCTGAGTGCTGCTGTATCTCCTGCAGCAATTAGCAATGTCTGTATCTGCCAACTTTCCATGCCACAAAATCACTGAAAAATCATTCTGGTATCTTTTCCCTTTTCCCCTTGATTACAGAACGAAACGAAGATGCACTTTCCTCTCTGAAATTGTTCCACCAAACTTTCTATTGTGTATTTTTGTCCAAGTGAGGGGTAGTTCTTCCTTAGGGACCTTGCTGAGGAGCTTGAACCTCATGGCACGAGACAGGTTGCTGTCTTCAAACCTTTCATGGGAGAATTGGTGCAAGTTTCGAGCAGACAGCTGATGGATACTGCCCAGAGAGGGGCTTGTTCTAACTTTGTGGTGTTTCAGTTGCAGTATCCAGTGTACTGGGATCACCTTGAGTTCTGTGATGGATTCAGAAAACTGTTAGACCACCTTCAGCTGGATAAAGTGAGTGCCTGGAGACGGAGAAATGGATGTGTAGTTGCCATAAAAACCTAACATTCAAAAGTCTCATTTAAGAGCAAATGGATAGCATATGATGTAAAACCAGCCTATAAATAGGCTGTGGGGCAAGTTTACTTTTGAAACTAGTTTATTTTTGAAGGTCAACACCCTTGAAAATTTTTTCTAAATTCACTTCTGTTGTAAATTGTACTGGGTAACTTCAGTTTTTCATGAGACCCTGTTTAAGTTATCTTTCATAACTCATGTTGTACAGCATACCCCAATAAAACACCTTGGATTGGAAGAGCTACTGAAGACGAAGTGAAATGTTCGCTTTTTACTTAAGCGTGATAAGCACACAGAAATTTGAGCTGTGATCTGGAAACACTTCCTTTTTTCAGTGTTTATCATATCCTATAAATTACAGAAACTGTATAGAAGAGGTTTGTGGGTTTTTTTTCCTTTAAAAAATTAGTTGTGAGGAAAAATAAAACTTGAATGACTTATTTTTCATAACAAAATAACACACTTAAGTGTCATTTTTCACAAATGTAATATCTGTTTTTGTTTGTGTTTTTTTTTTCCTAATTGAATTAGGTTCACCTTTTTGGAGCTTCTCTGGGAGGCTTTTTGGCTCAAAAATTTGCTGAGTACACACACAAATCCCCCAGAGTTCACTCTCTGATCCTATGTAATTCCTTTAGTGACACTTCCATCTTCAACCAGACGTGGACAGCAAACAGGTAAGGAAGACAGGCAATGAGATGGGTGGCATTAATGTTTTTTGTGATGAAATGTGACGCTGATCTGGTTGGACACGTTTCTGACCTGTTTCCAGCCTGTGTGACTTGTGGCAAGAGAAGTGAGGAGTGGAATAGTGTGACTTTTAGAGTCACATCACGAAGGAAATAGAAATCTTCACAATTGGGAGTGTGGAATTTGGCAGAGTAGTCTTGTATTTATCTTTCCTGTGATCATCTGAGAACATGTGGTCAGACTTAAAAAATAAATAAATAAATAAAATAAAATAAAATAAATCTACCTGATTTCTAGCAAAACCCTTCAGAGTGAAGAAAGTGTTATTCACTATGTTTAAAATACACACAAGATTATCAGCTTTCCAGAGCATTTCAAGCACCTAGCTGTAAGGTTTTCCATCTCTGTGCTCTCAAAGCTTCTTTACAATTTCATTTGAAATTCAAGCACAAAGTCTGTGCAAGAAGAGGAAGCGCTTACAACAAAGCATCTTAATTCTGGAGTCTTGGGTGCTTGAAGATTGAATCTTTTTTCTGTTTTAGCTTTTGGCTGATGCCTGCTTTTATGCTGAAAAAAATTGTCCTTGGGAATTTTGCCTCTGGTCCCGTAGATCCTGAAATGGCTGATGGCATTGATTTCATGGTGGACAGGGTAGGTGTCTGTGTACTTCAATGGCTGTGATGTCGATTTCTGAAAGATTCGCTTAGCGCACAGTGGAGGTTGTACAGATTTCTGCTGCTTCCTTCACTTATCCAGAAGTGAACAGTAAGGGATGGATCCTTAGCAGGCGTTGGCTGTCACAGCCTTGCAATTTAACTGGCAGTGTGACTGTCTCCCTTACTGTCCTGTTTGTATAGATTGGAACAGAGGAGTTTAAGAAAGATGGAAAAGGGAAAATGTGCTGGGATGTATCTGTAGGCTATGCTGTGGAGGCAGGAGCAACTAACTAAACATGTTTTAAGCATTTGTCTCATGAAGGAAGATATTAAATTGTAACTATAACTTTCACCTGAAGAGCAGCTGTGTTTCCCTTAGAACTAAGGAGCTGACTTCTCTTTGGCTGTGTTATTACTGTTGCATTAACTGCCTGCACTGAAGTATGTTGTTAACCAATATTTATCTCTACTGAAAGCTGGAGAGTCTGGGCCAGAGTGAGCTCGCTTCAAGACTTACCCTCAACTGCCAGAATTCCTACGTAGAACCTCATAAAATTCGTGATGTCCCTGTAACTATTATGGATGTAAGTTAACTCAGTTTAATCTTTTCTTTAACACTGTTTCCTCTTCTTGGAAGGTGGGGCGTGGTTATTGTGTTAGGAACTTAATAAATATTTGCAGCATTTACTTACTTAAATAAACTTAGATTCAGAATTAACTGTTGTGACTTGTTCTGTAGGTATTTGACCAGAGCGCACTTTCGACTGAAGCAAAAGAAGAAATGTATAAGCTTTATCCTAATGCCAGAAGAGCTCATCTCAAAACAGGAGGCAATTTCCCATATCTCTGCAGGAGTGCTGAGGTCAACCTATATATTCAAGTAAGTGCCTGCATTCAAACCCAATTTACCAGCATGTATAGCTGGAACAGCAGTAGGAAACTTTCTGTGCTTGCTTTTATTTCTTAACCTGCCTGAGCTCTGTTCACTCTGTCTCCCAGATCGCTGATGCTGAGCAGCCACATCAATCAAGGGTTGGCTTTGGGGGCTTGGCTGCTGCTTATTTCCTCTATCCTTTGTCTGAACTCTTATACTCCAGTCCCTGATTCTATTCTCATAGAAAAGTTACTCAGAAGTAATGTTTTTCTTACCAGTTATGCTTCCACACCCTTTTCAGTGTTAATTTCTGTGTCTTACAGATCCACTTACTGCAGTTCCGTGGTACCCGGTATGCAGCCATCGACCCCTCAATGGTCAGCGCAGAAGAACTGGAAGTCCAAAAAATCAGTCTTCATAACAGCAGCGAGCAAGAAGAAGAGTAGGTTTCTGACTGCCAGTGAAAATGAGGAATCAGGTTTGGTGGTCTTCCTGTGTACAATCATCTGTTCCCACTCTGCCTTTTTTCTTGTGTTGGCCGATTATCACTGTGCGATTCCAACAGGATCAATAGTCAGTGAGCTACCCGTGGACAATAAACCTTCAACAATGTAACGGAACATCTGCTTAATTTTAAGTCTTTGAATTCAAGGAAGTATCTCTGAAGGCTGCAGTTTTAAAAACAAAGACATTTTTGCTACCAAAGTCTTCACTATCATGTTCTTGAACGGAACAGTATTTCTTTTTATATTTTCACTCAGTTGTATATATTGCCACATGCAGGTTGTGTACTTATAAGCTGACATATATTTTTGTTGAGTATTTGGTTTAAAAGATGTTAAAGTGCCAATGTTGCCATCACTTATTTGCTTTATATGTTGTGTTGCAAGTTAGTTTATTTCTATTTGAAATAAATTTTTAACTTTCTTGCTAGCTGTTTAAAAATGGTTTTCAATAAAACTTCAAGTTCAGCAAGTGCCTCTTCTTTTGACTACAAGAGAACAGTAGTGTAGCTTACTACAATCCTGGTTTGCCTCCACAGATACTTTAAAAAACAAACCAACGCTTTAATAGGTACCTTCTGTTTGAATTTGCCTCTTGTATTGAACAGTTTTAGTTGTAAGGTTGCACTGGGTTAGCTTTGAGTAAGAATTAGTCAATATTTTTAATAAAGACTAAGACACAATGTGCAAATTTAATCTTAGAATTTTGATTTATTGAAATACAGATATTATTTTTCCCTTGAAACACTAAAACTACAAAAACTTAAAAGACAAATTGGTGTTCATGAAAATTGTATGTCCTTATCATAGGCTGTGTAAAATAATCAATGATAACCTCTGCGAGTTGAAACAGTAAAATCCACACAGCAGTGCTGTGGACAAGAATATCAACCTTCAGGTAGTCTTAAGTTCACTCTCACTCTTAGATGGGTGGAGCTATCTATGTTCTAAGGTAAAGGAGATTTTCAAGTGGCAATCAAGGGATTAAAGAAATTACTCGATTTATAAATATTACAGTGATATACGTTTTCTCTTTAAAGATCACAGTCCTTAGGGATCAAGTAGTTGCCTTGACTTGGCTGAACAAACTTCCAAGTTAGATTTGTTTTTAACTTTGCTCCTAAGATACGTGTGGTATACAAAAAAAAAAAAAAAAAAGAGGCAAAAAAGGTATGTAAAGAACATTCCTGTAAACAAAAGCTTATAAAATTGACAGTTAAAAATTCATATACAAAAATACACTGCAAACAAGTTACAATAAAATCTTGTAGTATATCCTTGTACTCGGTCACATTATGGCAAGTGAGACTTAGCTCTTATTACAGTATTGAGAACATAGAGAAGATCCAATAAAATCTCGCTTCTCTTTAAAGAGGCATTTTAGACTGCTACTGTTTGCTGATATCCTTGTAGTTTCAGACCAAGAAGGAAGCAGCAATGACACCAGCTTTTTATGACAAGAAGCCCTTAAGTTACAGCTGCCTTCTGGTAAGTGACAGAGCAAGTGTTTCTCTTGTAGCTCTTAAGACAACCGATGACACATCAGTGAAGGAACCACTACTACCCTTCAGTTTTACATGGCCGTGCACTTCCGTGGAGAAGCAGAGTCTGCATTTGCTTTTTTCCGAATGCTTTCTGTAAAAGAGGAGAGAACGTTCTCAGTTCTAAGGGGTGGATATATCTTACACATCTTGTTTATATATATATATATATATATATATATATAAAATCTTGTTATATCTTACAACACCATTCAGTGGTGCTGTAGGTTTACTAAAGGATAACTCTTTGATCTGTTTTTACTGGTTATTGTCCTCTGTTAAGTATCCTGCTGCAGAGAAGGCTTAAAGCTGTGGAAGGATGTGTTAATTTATCAAAAAAAAAGGGGAAGAGAAATGATGTATAGAGTGGTAGTAAGGGGGTGGGACAGGGCGGAGTACCTTTGAGCTCATGTGAATTGGTTTCTTTCAAGTTTTTTTCCTGTATGTTGTAAAACAACAGAATTCAGCTAGAGCTTAGTGTGTGCTATTCAAAGGAATCCAAAAGCATTACCAGCCAAATCCCTTCTTCCAATGCCCACAAGACCTTCATACAATCCCTTGATTGGATTTTCTCCTGCTGTGATCACACCATGAAGCCAGATAAGCAACATCCTGTGGCCATGCTCTCTGTAGCTTTTAGTACCTGGCAAGATGAAGCCACAAATCAAATCCTGCACTTCGCAGCCCATAGCTCTAGAGATGATTTCTGAGTTGCTGAGTTTGGGTACCCCTATGCTTTGGATTTTACCATGAAGCTCTGAAGTACATTCTGGCTTAATTCCTGGTTGTGGTATGATTGGTAGATTAATATTAAACTTGATGGAGTGGGCAATGGATGAACTTGGGCTTGTCAGACAACCTTTTATGTCAATACAGAATTTCCACTTTCAGAGCATGGTTCCTTGCTCGCATTGTGCAAACTATGGGATTCCCTGGGGTGACCGACAGATCACCAGCAGTGATCTGCTTCCAAAACTCTGAACCTGCTAAGGTATCCATGAAGTTCTAAAGGGGATTATGCGTGAAGTATGAAAAATACCTGGGTAATGTTTTATACCTGTCCATTGTTGTTCAATGGCTCTAATGTGTGCATCGGTGAACTTCCAGAAATGTGCCAGCTTCTTCCATTCACCAGGTTTGAGGTATTTAGTAGCTAATCTCCACATTACTGAGCGAATGTGCTGCGTTTCCACCCTGTGGTCTTGCTTAAAGGTCAAGTGCTTTGCCACCCAGGAGTCAGAGTCACTGTTCAGGTTGTCCTACAAAGCCAGAACAGGAGTTTCAGTGTGAGATGCTGCAGAATTCTTATCACGGTCTTTTGTGTGAGATTCAACTTGAAGTGTCCTGCTGCTTTTAGGCTGTAATCGAGTTTTCCTGCTGGCAGTGAGGAGATTACCATGAGAACAAGATGCAGTTTATCTGCTCTAGGTCTGCCTTGTTTCCTTGGCTGCCGATCTCAGTGCAGCTGGGACAGCAATGCTCTGTTGTGTCAGTGTTACTGATTATCAGCCCATCATCGTGCTTCCTGGACTGACACCTGCACGTGCCCTCCTGGTGTTAATGAGACCTCCTCAGTACCTGTCCTTCTGCTATCTCCCACATCCTCAGCTCTGCAGGTCGCTGTGAGTTCATTCTGGTGCGAAACATTTCTTCTATTGTCTTTTTCACTCTAACCGTGTGTGTTAACAAATCTGTTAATAGCAGCTTTGCTGTGGAAGCCCATTCGAATCACAATTGGCGTTTCTACAGTGCCTTTTATCAGGGACTTGTATGCAGAATCATTTAATTAAACTTCACACGCTCACCTCCTTCACATGCCAGACTGCAAAGAGGCTAAATGACTCTGCCTAGGGCTGTCTGGGAAGCCCGTGCAAGGCCCTGATACACAGCATTACTTCTGAGGCTGGGCCTGTGCCACCTTCCTTTCCTTCCCCTCTAGAGTGTTGTCCTTCCTGGTTTTGGGGGATGCACAAAGTCCTATAAACACAAGGAATGAGGTGTTTGGCTGTGCTTGTGTTGTGCCCTCTGCTCAGACTGTGTTGGACACAGGCTTGGGGTAGGTAGGGTTTCAGTTCAGGGGTTAAGGCAGATGAGCAGCTGCACCCTATGTGCTGGAGACGCTGCTGTGCCACACAGGGAAACACAGGAGGAACAGCCCCAGCTGGGGGGAAGTTTGAGAAGGAAGTTGGTTGTATGACTCCAACAAGAAACAATCACTCGGCTCATGGGAGATTAGAGGTGAGCTGCCTCCTCTCTGCTGCTGAAACCCCCAAGGTCACAGTTGGTGACCTCAGCCCAAGCATTTTCGGGCTCTGAGCTTCATTTTCTCCTTCTGGGAAAAAGAAATAACGATACCACACCCTCTTCTACAAGGCTTTTGGAACAACTGCCAAAGAATCTTTGAAAATCCCTGTTCCCTTCAGCACAGCCTGAGGCTTTTAACAACAGAGGCTTTTTTTTTCTAAAAAAAATAGGGAGTGTCTTAAGTAGCTGCAGTTGACATGGTGAGGGCTTTTGTTTATCTAAAATGAAAGTTGAGGTCAGGATGTCATTTTGCAGTTGGTAATGTGGAATCTCAGGGGAGAGGATAAGCTACATCTACCCTGTAAAACACAGGAGATGGTGATACACGCTACTCACCTTTTCCCATTTGTAAAACCGATCGGCTTTGATAATCATGTCTGCCACGTTGATGTGATTGCCTCGGGCAGCGACATCCAAAGATGTTTTTCCTTGCTGCAATTAGAAGGGGGAAAAATGAGCTGGAAAAGACCTCGCACGCTCAGGAGGTTCAATCTCCATGCCCACCTGGCAGTCTAACAGCAGGCGGCACAGCCCATTGAGCTTTGTACCTAGCTCTACCTCTATTTTCCACCTGCAAACATTGTCTCAGATGTGAGTTAACTTCAAGCTACTGTGTGCAGGACACAGAGAGTCATTTTCCAGGCTCTGCAGCATCTCCTCTGCTGCCATGGGGGGGCTGTCAGATTGGCAGCAGTGCCTGGGAACACATCCTGTAACCCCCAGGGGGATTGCAGTGTGCTTTCAGGCACCCAGGAACATGGGATCTTCAAAGGACCAGCTCAGTGCTGCAATCCAAGGCCTTTTATAGCCTTCTGCACAGCAGGTTTGCTGACACGTGAAGCTGAAGTGATTTATGCAGCCTCATTAACTTTATAGGATCCACATATGCATGATTAGAAATGGTCTCCTAGGAGAAGCTGATAGGACCATGAAAATGTAACTACACTCCTTACGTGAACACAATTTTGGATGAACTGATGGATATATATTAATATTTGAGTCTGCATGAGCTTTAACCCAGGTGCAAATGGCAGACACTACGTTAATCTCTGCCCAAGCCCACTTCAACATTTTCCAGGCATCTACGGGGTTTTCAGGCTGCACACAACACGCATGATTCCTCTAGAGTTCCTTTTTCTTATTTCAGGGACAGAAATCCTGGACACTGGTGCCAGATTTATACTATCCAGATACTTTTTACCTATTAAAACATGCACTGTGATCCCTGAGGTATATTATTTATCATTACTCTGTAATATCTTTGTTATTATTGTATGCAATAGCAAAAGCAGAAGTAGCAGGAACTGGAACAACTTTGGGAAAAAAATTTGCTCATTGTGTGAACTGTTTTCTACCTTCCTAACAACCAGTCACCTCCTTACTGGAAAACGCATCAAAATAACCTACTCTGTGCTGTTTCAAGACCTGGAAATTCCCAGATTTTAATATTATCAGTAGCCTTTCTTGAAAATTAGGAAAAACAACAGAAAAGACCATCTCTATTTTCCCTCCATACCCCTGTGGAATCTGTTCAACTCACAGAGACAATTACCTTGTCTGTCAGCTTCAGATTGACTCCTGCAATGAGAATCATCTCAGCAATGTCCTGCCTGCCGTGCTCTGCAGCGATGTGGAGCGAGGTCTGCTGCCTCTGCAGAAGGAGGGTGAAAGGATTAAACTTCAGAGGGGACAAGTGTGAGGCTGGAAAATAGGGCAGAACAATACCAGAAGGAAGCTTTGGAAGAATACAGTCAGCTCTGCCCTCATTCCCCTCCCTCCCTTTTTCAGCTGAGGGCCAAGCACACTCCAACGATGAACTGGAACTGGGTTCCTCAGGCTGAGCAGAACTGGTTTGTCCCTGGACTAGCACCAGCACTGAGTGGTTTCTGATAACGCTTCAGTCTGAAGAAGGAAGCTCTTCAATTCCATAAAGATCCCTGGGGTCACTTATAGGAATATATTATTTCTTGTTATTTAAACATTTTCTATAGGCAGATAGCTTGGCCAAGGGAAGAAAGGGTCTGTGCCAATTCTTTGTTCTGGGGACACAGGGCCTGTTTAATTTGGATGCATTGTAATCTGTACGCACTTTGGGATTATTCAATGGAAAAAATTAAAATCAAACACAATATGTGGCAATTTTATGGTGGCATGAAGAGAGAACATCACCACAAAAAAAAAGAAGAAAATTAACCAAAACGTTACAAACAAGCTACAAATTTGTTAACAAAGCCACTCATTCACAGAATTATAATCTGGCAAGACAACCAGCTACCTCCAGGGCTTGCTTCCCGTTCTCAGTCTCCAAAACATTTTGCAGAATATCTTTTGGCCTGAATTTTTTCCCATCTGACTCCAGCAGGGAGGAGAGAGTCTGCTTATGCAATGTCTCTGTACACAGGTCCCAGGGACATGGCACAGCCCGTGTGTTGAGAGCTATCAAGTGATGACCTCACTGCAACACTCAAAATCATTTCACAGGCTTCATGTTTCCTTAGTTGTGCTCCCAGCTTCTCCCCGTTTTAAAGCACTCCTCTTTAATCCTGTCCCTAAGGTGATCAAATCCTCCACAAAATGGACTCACGTTTCACAGACAAAAGAACAGGAGCTGCAGGCTTACGTTATCTGGAATGTCAAGGTCACACTCCGCATCGATGAAGAGTTTCACCATTGCTGGGAAGTTCTGCAGCACTGCAATGTGGGTCGCCGACGCGTTTTGCTGTGGAAAGAAGATGCTGTGCTTAGGAAGAGCTCACCTCATGGCATCAAAAAGACTGTGCTGTGCCTACAACGTCCACACTAAGACAGCTGCAAGCCTGGACTTGGGGAGAACTAGGGATATTTCCCCATAAGAACAGACCCCACAGCAGCACTGGTCCTTGCAGAGTTGTTTTGTGTTCTTGTAAAGCTCCACAAACCGGCTTTGCTTATTAGGAAGTGATGAGAGCAAGGAGTGGGACTTACATGGTTAACAGCATCTATGTGGGCTCCTGCATCCAAAAGGGTCCTGGCGATCTCCACGTAGCCGTGCAGTGCTGCATAATGAAGGCAGTTCATTTTCTTCTGAGAGGCATATCAGAAGAGACAAATATTAGGGCTTCTTCTCAGAAGCTGTAGCTGTTACAGACTACGCAGAGATATCCCTGAGATATCCCCCCAGAGATATCCCTGCTTCCCTCCTGCACCAGCCCCGTGCCCCAGAACTGGCAACTTTATCATCTCCATAGCCCCCTGGTCCCAGGGCAGCTTCACCCACCTCTTCATACAAAGCTGTGTGGGTTTTCCTCTGCACTCCCTGCTCTATTTTTTTTTTCTATTTCTTCCAGCTAGGAAATTTAGATTTTCCCAAATCTAAGACATTTCTCCAAGTGCCCTGTCACGGTGGCATCAGGAGTGGAAAGGAATCTCCAGAGTGGGACTAGCCTCTGGGACCTCAAGGCTCTTGCTGGAGACTTAAGTGACTAAAAGCTTGAGGCTAACCCTGCACAAGCTGCTGGCTGCTCCCACACGGCTGCACAGGCACCGCAGGTGCTGTGGCCACGCTAGAGAAAGCATCTGGGAAAGGAGTCACCTCCACAGAGCTCACCTGGGTTTGGGCATTGACATCGGCACCTACTTCCAAGAGCAGCTTCACGCAGTCACAGTGCCCACCCTCAGCAGCCAGGTGCAAAGCTGTGAGTCCTTCCTGGAACAAGGCAGGATGAGAGAGGCAAAAAAGGAGGCACGCAGCTCTTCTGTAGGCAAGGCCAAGATAAAGGAGAACCAGCAAGCCTCTACCCCATCTTCCGAATCCACATGGTAAAATACCAATGCTGAGGGCCAGAGATATCCAATTGATTTCACATGGGCACTGAAGACAAACTATTTCCCCAGAGTATCTCAGAGACAGACAAATGCAGAACTGGAAACCCCTAGCTCTCAACCACTGCTCCCCCCTTCTGAGGGAGCTCATTTCTTTACAAGAAAACAGAAACCAGCAGAATTCTTAAGTGAATTAACCTCGTGTTATTGCTGCTCTTGTACACAGGGCAGCTATTCTGGGGTAACAAATACTACCAGTTACCAAAGTAGGTAGTTTCCATTTTCTTCCAGATCTTAGTGACAATCAAATATATTTTGCAAGGACTGTACCCAAATAAGACTAAAAAAAAAAATTGCTGATAAACTTAATTGGGAGTGTGCTGTGGAATAAATACTTTACTAAGCCAATATTTGCTACCTAAGTCATTAACCGTGTTCTAGCCACAGATTTTTTTGAAGCGGATCTATCAAAGAGAGATCTCAAACAGAAGGACCATATGTTCAGTGGCTAAGTCAATACTATAAAGCACACTGAAGTTTAGTTTAAAACACATTCAATAACCATTTAGGCACTTGAATGTACAAGGGTCAGGGAGAAAAACTGAGATAATAGAGTGATAAGGTAGCTCTGCAGGTACAGTAAGAAGAAAATGAGACATTTTAGAATTGGATATTAGTTCAAGAAGGATGTTGCTTTTCACTGATACTCTGCAAGTGTAACCTCCATTTATAAACATACATTTTAGATAAAATCAGCTACCTTCTAAACCTCAATAGTAATCATTTAGCCCGACGACTATGGCAGGAGAGTATTTCTAGAGAGAGAAAGAGCAGTATTGATGTGATTTTCAATTTGTTTAAATGTACTTACTAAGTTCTTCTCATCAAGGCCCACCCCGATATCTACAATCCTCTGCAGCACTGAGAGATGTCCGTTTTTAGCAGCTAAATGCAATGCTGTATTCTTTTCCTGAAAGCAAACACCACTTCTTACACACATATATATATATATATATATATATAAACTTCATACATAGATATGTATCACTGGACTGAGTGTTCATACAAGACAGTTTTGCACAGAGTATACCCAGGGTGACTGAAGAGGAGGTTGTAACCAGTAGTAATAGTCTGAAACAGTCCTGTAATAGGAGCAGCAGGGAGGCAAGAAACCCAGCTACCTTAAACCACAGCATGGCCCACCTGGCTGGCCATTTATCTGTCTGAAAAGTCCTGGCGAGAAATCCTACATGGACTGAGGCACAAATGGGTTGCAGGTGGATGAGGAAGAAAAGCCCTGACATACCACAACCAGGTACAACCACTGACAACCTGCACTGGCCTCATTTGGTATCCCATGCCTGATTCTCACATCCTCTGATCCTTGGACTTTATATTCCCTTGTTCTTATGCTCATACCTCGTCTTTAGCATTGTGAGAACAACCCTGGCGAATCAGGAACTCCACCACTTCCAGCTGCCCATACTCTGCAGCCAGGTGAAACGCTGTCTTGTCCATCTTTGAAAAGAAACAGAAAGAAATGCATTCCAAGCAAGTCTCAGAAAGCACAAGATCACATCATCTGCTGCCAGCAATACAATAATGCCTTGGGCAATAACCCTGTTGCTCAGCACGGTTAGTGTTCACAGAGGGGAAAAGTGCTACACTTCAAAAACAGTTAACTTTTATTCTGCAGTTAACTTTCATTCTGAGTTACTTTAAACAAACCTAACAAAATAAGCTGAACAGACTGGTGCTAACCCACGGGTGCTAACAACCCCAAGCACTCTAACAAAACATGGGAAAGGAGATCTTTTTAGTGTTAATTTCACATAAATAGAGGATGATTAAAAGTTTACTAATAGCAACCAGGGATAAAAAAAGGTAATTAATATCTGAGACTCGAGTTACCAAGCGAGTCAAAACCACTTCTGTGGAAAGGCAGATCTTGTGTCGCTTCATTTAGCCCCCAGGCATCAGAATGGGGATCATTCTAGGAACCATGAGGGCCAGGGAGCAAAAATGAGTGTGTGCCAGCTCAGAGGGTTACCCTTGGTTATAAGAAAGGGCAACATTCCTGCTCAGCTCGGCAAAGCAAGATGAGATCTAGCGAAATAAACATGTGAAGAGCCTTCCCACCTTGTCTGTCTTATCCACATGCACGTCCTCCAGGTCCTCCATGATGAACTCCATCACCTGGATGTGTCCCCTCTGAGCCGCACAGTGCAGGAGGCTCCTGCCATGCTGGAGAGGAGATAAAGGCCAGTTTGTTTAGCAAGTCAAAGGCTGCAGGACAGGCTCTTTTAACAACCTATTCTGGTTAGCAAAGTGATGGGATGTCTCCCTGCACCTCCAGGGCTAAACTACTTCATGCTGCAGACAGCATGTTATGACTCTGAAGTATTAATGCTCGTTTCAACCAAGGTTTATTTTAAAATGCATGGACTTCTGATTTCCTAAACCCATTTACCAGTTCTCTAACACCTTCCATGGCGGCACTGCCCAAATGTCAGCTGAGGAAGCCCTGTACATCCCTGTAGCTACAATTATCACAACTGTTTTAGGAATAAATCTAGGCTTGGAGGTGAAGATGACCTCACCCAAGGTCACCCTACGAGGCAGAAGTGCAGATGGCAGCCCCTGCAGCAGATGCTGTCACACACGATTACTTTAGCTAATAGGTAAACCTCTCTCTGGCTCTGCATGATGAACCCAGGTACGGCGATTCTCTCACCTTATTGACACAGTTAATCTTTGCCCCAGCATTGACGAGGATATGCAGGACGCGGAGGTGGCCGAACCATGCAGACAGGAGGAGGGCATTCATTCCAAACTGGGCAGAAGAGAAGAGAAATACTGGTAACTAAACTGCAAACCACAACCATCCTCACCCCGGAGGGAAGCTGCTCACGAAGCTTCCCAAATATCTTTATTTCTCTCTCTTTTTTTAGCCGCCAGTTTCTTCAATTACTATTATTCCTGCCACCGATGGTCTCAGCAGCAGAGCAGAGACCTGCCTCTTATCTTCCACTTCCTAGTCAATGGTTTCAGGCAAGAAAGATCTTGCAGGCTGTCACAGCCTTCCTACACGCCTCACCAACGTGACCAGAAGAAGCCAAGCATCCCTGTGCTATACATAACGCCTCACATTCTCCCAGAATACTTCCTGGTCACTGTGCATGCAGGGAAAAGGCCAAAAGACAATGCACAGAGGCACCCTAAAACCAGGCTTGCTCCAAAAAGTCACTGCACCTTCTTTGCAGGGAGGTCACAGCTTCCCAAGTACTGCAATACCTTGTGCCACCCCCTCAGGACTAAGGTGCAACCCGTAACCCAGCACCCAGCCCTCAGCACTCCCCCAGCACAGAACACATTTGCAGAACAGGCAAGGGAGATCTGCCTTCGTACACTGTCTTCGTCATCCACCGGCACGTCGTGGTCCAGAAGCAGTCGCACAGCGTCCACGTTCCCTGCTCCCGCGGCCCAGTGCAGGGCAGTTCGGTCTGTCTGGTAGAGAAGGAAGGAGAGAGGCGAGGCTGATGTATGCACAATGCACGTGTATCCACCACCCTCCCTGCAAACCCAAATCTGCCATCCAGGGAGCCAGAATTCCCCGCACCATACTGGGTTTTCTTTGGCCACAGCCCTCTCTCTTCTCTCTGCTATCAGGCAGTGACCTCTGCTAGTCACCTTCTACTTAGAAATTACAGTTGTGGACCACAGCGACAGCACAGGAGTGTGAAGTATCATTGCCCACGGATGGATGGATTGGTGCAAACCCATATTTCCAGGAACCTACTGATGAACACTGGGAGAGCTGCACCAGGAGCTAATCAGTCCCACAGCCTCGGCATACAGAGACAGCCAAATCAAAGCCAGTCGCTGCAGCCACGTGTATCTGGCACACTGGTTCCACTGGGAACCATGAATTATTATCCTTCCTCGGTGCTCCCAACTTCCCAGTCTGGCCCAGATGCCAAAGCTCTGAGTTTCAGAGTGTTGTGAAACTGCCCAGTTGCCACAGGCCCTATTTGGCACTGGGAAGTGCATTTTAAAGCTTCGGCCGATTGAGCAGCTAATGAGGAGGGTAGTGTTTCGGAGCTGCAGTTCTCAAACACACCCTCAGCGCTTCCTGAAAAATGGAGGTGGGAAAACCGAGGACTCACGTTGTTTTTGGCTCTGATGTCGACCCCTCTCTTGATGAGCTCCTCCATCCTGGCCGTGTCGTTGCGCTTTGCTGCATCGTGGAACTCCTTCTCTGAATGAAGCACTGCAGCAGAGACAGAAGAGCTGGCATTGAAACAGAGCAGGCATGGAGCAGCATGCCCCAACAAACCTCCCCTTCAGCTCGCCAGCCCTAGTGGCTTCAGGGAAGGCAGACTGCAGAAATATTCTCCCAGGAAGAAACTCAGCCCTATTAATGCTAGCATGCCTGCTGGATTCGTCTTCTCCCACTGTCTCCCCTTCCCTGAGCACCCCTGAGCCACATCAGTGCTCCTCCTGTTCTACCAGTTTCTCTTCTAATTCAGTGTCCCCTGTTTGCATGGATTTGTTCTAGCCCCAAAAGCTTTTGATGTGAGGTCTTTTTGCCCTCAAACCTTTTGATTTGAGGTCTGTCATCTGCCAAGGCCCAGAGCTGGTGTGAGGACTCCAGCAGAAGGCACAGACCCTTCCCTCCATCCCTCCATTTACACCCTGCTGCTCTACAAAGATGCCCTTACATGTGGTCCTGCTGCCTTGCGAGCCAAATCAGCCGAGCAGCACACAACCTCCAGTCTGGCTGTGATTAGTGTTGCATCTCTTAATAGACTGTGGCAGTTCTTGCACATAATTTACACAAATGGCAGTATTTGTCCTGCACAGCTAGGCACAATTTAAGGGTGTTTACTCTCCATGCTGGGCCTTGCCTCAGCAATCTTCTCCTTGATCGAACAAACCTTCCTGCCAAGAAATGAGGGCAACGCGATTCTGGGCCTGCTGCGGCCTGACAGGGAGGCTCTCAAGGTTTTTGGCAAGGCTGCTGCCAGTCTTTGTTGGACTCCGTCTCTGCCCTAATGCTTTTGGGGAATTCTTTAGAGAAGGGATTGAGTAGGACCCTCAGCCTGTCACATCCTGCTGGAGAGCTGGCACAGACACTCTGCTCCCTTCTATTCTTCTCCAGATCTCAGGCTGCAGTTTGAGTGTAGTGGGGAATCAAAGCAACCTTCATTTGCTTTCTCCCCGGTGAAGAATACATGCATATGTCAATCAAATCTGTTCATGTTTTAAGCCAAACATAAGTCTATACATGACTCTTCAATCACACTCTTGCTGCTGCCACACACACCTCATCCTCACTTTCAAACCTTGTCTTTATAAGCACTTCTCGATTCCTTACAGGATTGCACAGGATTGTCAGTCTGTGAGCACACCTGTCCTCTGTCCTTTGCTCTGTAACATAAAAGGTGTCCCTGCCTGTGAAAAGGTCCTCATAGGTGAACAGCTACGAGTACAGCGCTGAATACCAAATCCAAATTCACACTGCAAATGCAGAGCATCAGCAAATTCATTCTGCTTACGCTCAGGCAAAATAAGCCTCAAGCAGCTCTGCTCTCCACAGGTTCCCACAGCCCGAGGATTGCAGGAGCAAGCAGGCTGCCTGCCCTCACCAAAAATCAACCCCCAGAAGACTCAGCAGAGGCGAAGAGCTGGCCTAGGCGGGGACGGTTTTGCTCAGATAGTTCATCTGTATGGATGAAGTCGGAGGATGCTGAAAGGCAATGATGCCAGGCAGGTTCTCAGCTGTGTAAATCCAAGTAATTCCACTTGCTTCACTGCTGATCTAGATAAGGATAAGCCTCTGCCTTAGCGTTACCTGATGCATAATCCACTTGTGAACATCTTCTGCTAATTCTATGGGGCTGCAAACCTACAGGCATAACACTTCATTAATACTGAGAAAACGTTATCAACTGGACACTAGCCACAAGCCATAAAAAGCCATCAAAACATTTTTTTGTCCCTGTCCTATCACATTCGGGGGATAAACGAGAGATTTTCTGTCTAAATAGCACTACCCCACCTCTCTGGAGGGCGCAGAAAAAAGGCAACCCTACTGTGGATTACTAGGGCAGCAGAGAAACTTAATTTGAGAGAAAACCTGGAAATATGTGGAGTTTACACAAATTATTAATACCAATGTCTACACACGACTTCCATATGCTTATCTCCATTCTGTAGAGTAAACTCTAGGTCTCAGTTAAGCAAATATCACATCTCTCCAGGTGGCAGAAATGCGTTCCTGTGTTTTATGAGCCCACAAAACCCCGGCAGCCCTGCCAGGAGAAGCCGAACCGTCACTTGACTTATTCTTTCATCCACCTGCCACGATGCAATAACAAACCTTTCATCGCTCAGGGTGTAGAAGCTGAAATTTGTTTGTTTTCAGCGACATATGGGAAACACCTCGACAGGCTGGGCTTCCTCCTTAGCGCCCACGCTGTGGAAATGAGCCCTGTAAATGCAGGTGCGCTCCTCAACGTGCCACACACCCACCGATAAGAAACGTTTTGGTACGTATTTAGCAGTTCCTCTCACTCTTTCGAGCTTGGATTTTGGGGTATTTCATATCCTGTGGTAATGAATATGGATTTGTTTATCCCAAACAACGCCGAGCACAATTTAAATGCTTCCTTGCTCGGTGCAATGCACCAGCTCGCAGGCAGTGCATTACATAAGAGATTTTAAAAGGCAGCAAAGAAACGAATGCACAAAAACGTGCTAAAACTGCCTGCTGGGCTCCACCAGAGCCTGCGGGACACAAAGACACCCCATGAACACCGGTGACTGGAGGCCGAGAGGCCGAACTGGGAGCACTGGTGTTATCTGGGCGCTGGGGGGGCTAAAGCCATCTCCATTCCTCCACACCCACCCCGCTTATTTCTGAAGGGAGCCGCACGTTTTATTAATCTTTACACCATTTATTCCCAGGAGGTGGGGGGCGATAGCAGAGGGGAATTGGAGCTGGGTTTAAATTGCTCCTAAAACCACCGCCGGCATGGGGGCGGCGGCTCCGTGAGGGGCACCCGCAGGGACCCCCCGGGAGCCCCCCTCCCGCCTCAGCCGCCCCCCGGAGGGCGGCAGCGGGCCCGGGGAGGCCGGGGTCGGTGTCGCCGCCTTCAATCCCCCCCCTCACGGCGTCTGCCACCTCCTCCCCACCGGGACCCCACTCACGGGTGTCGGCCTCCGAGGCCAGCTCATCCCCCATGCCGCGGCCCCGAGCCGCCCTCCGCCGCCACCACCACCGCCTCCCGGGCGGGCTGAGGGCCGGGGCTCCGCCGCCTGACGGGCGGGCCGAGTGTTGCTGCCACGCCGCCGCCGAGCGGCTGTTTTAAGTGGTGTTTGAAGAGAAATAAAATGCAATAAAGATGCTTTTCCACGCGCGCCGCGGGTTGGGGGGGTTTGCACTGGATAGCGGAGCAGCCAGCCGATTTGTTTCGTCGTGACAGGGAGAGAGGAAGGGGGCCTTGGGTCAGCAGGCAGCGTTTCTTAAATCCTTGCTTTTTATTTATTGTATTTATGTATTTATATTTAAAATATGACGTTTTGGGATGACTTCAAGGGGCAAATCCTGCTACCGACGCTTCAGTCAGGGTGCCACATGATCGCTCCTTCAGCCAGTGCCGCCTGTTATCTCAGGGTGGTTTCAGAGCCTTCACTTTGGGGCTGTGGGTGGTTAAATTCTGTTTCCAAGCTGATTTGGGAGCACAGGGATTTCTATTCTGTGGAAAACATGGGGTGGGTTGCTTTATTTTACTTTAAAGTAAGGTTTAGGGTTGGTACTTTCTGGGGGCTCTCACCACACGGCCGAGGCACAGCAGCAGGTGCAGAAGGGAGTAAGAGTGCTCTTCACCCAGGTTTTTAGTTAATATTATCCTATTTCAACATCCTTCTGGGTCTGTCTTTGATTTTGTTTTCCATTTTTATAATTCTAGGAGGAAGCAAGCGGGCACTGGTTGAGCTGAGGCTGGGAAAGGATCAGATCTGTCTTGCAGAGCTTTGAGGTAAGTGGAAAAAAAACAGGGCCCAAAGCAGCCGATTTGTGGGTGAGTACCAAGAAACCACAAAGCTGGGTGCTTGTCTTGTCAGTGATGTCCCACCACCATGCAGAATTGTGGAGAGATGCTGCTGCCTTTTCACAAGTGCCAGGCAGTGACTGCTCTGGCAGCAATTCTCACCTGAAGCTACGTGGGAGCTGCTCTTTCTGCCACAGCCATTTCAATTTAGCCTGTATAAGGTCTCTGAAGCGGGTCTGACCCTCACAGCTTTCTTGCCATATCTAATTTTTGGGGTAAATGTGGCACACGGGTGTTCTCTGGGATGTGCCTGAGCAGCTGGTGGCTGTTCCTCAGGAGCCAGATGCTCGCTGTTTGAGCTCTGTATCAGTGGTGAGATACAGCTGCTGCTGAAGCAAGGTCCTAGCTGTCAGTTTACATAAAGCAGACATTTCTAAGCGAGACTGCACTGCAGGAACTGCCTCTGGTGGCAGCCTCTGACCCGTCCTGGAAACCCGCTGGTAGACTCAAAGGGTTCAGAGCTTGCCCAGTTCAGCGTGCTTTGCTTTACCCAGACCTTGTCAAATCACCTCTTATGTCTTCTGCCAGCAAAAGGCGTCCCAGATTCCTTCATTGCCTTCCTCTCACCCGCCTTTTCCAACAACTTAGCCCTGAAAACAGTTAAAATCACTTAAATGAGGGCTGCATGTTGGAGCTTTCACCCTGTCACCTGCTGGCAATGTCTGCTAAACCCTGCCTGCTGGCCCTGCAGGGGATATCACTTCAGGATAGAAGTGATCTTGCAAGGACCCTTCTAGCCCCGCAACTCTGATTTCTCTGCTTAGTCCCTGCAGCACCAGGTTTGCATTCCCTCCCTGTACCATGCCAACCGGTCGGTCTGTCAGACTTCACCCTTGTCCTGGGCTCCTCTCCCCTCCTCAGAAGGAATCCCCCGAGGAGTCATCTCCCTGTGCTCTGCAGCCCTGCTGGACCGCCGGTTTTGGGTGAGAGCACGCAATCACAGCGACCACACGAGGGTGCCAGTGCTGTTTACCTGCCGCGATTTGCTGTGAGCAAGGAACTCCAGGCTGTAGCTCCCTGGTTCAGGCCAGTCCTGGGGGACACCACTGTCCTGGGGACCCTTCTGCTGCAGGAGAGAGAGCGTGGAGAGATGCAGTGAGGCAGTGAGGCAGATGTAAAGACCTCTGCTCATAAAGAAAAATCCTTCTGTGAGCGCAGCTACACCCTGTGCAGAGACACCAGAACTAACTTCAGTGCTGGGCTGAGCCATCGGTTTCCATCTCATCGGAGGCGTGCTGCTGAGGGCTGTGCAGCCAAGCGCTGCACTGATGCAGCTGTTTTGCTGCAGGGACCACCGGCAGGGGCTGCAGCTGAGAAATGGAGAGATGGAGAGCGCTGCCTCTCGCCCCAGTGGACCCCGAGCTCCTGAACAGTCACAGATTGTGCGTGGGGGTCTGTGATTAGCTGCTGGTCATAGAGCTTTGGATTGGTGTTTTGTTTTCCTTTTGTTCAAATTGAATTAAAAAAAAATAATCACTCTCTGGTAGGAAAAGCAAACATAAGGGCTGTCTGGGTCCAGGGGAAGCCCTTCTGGTAGAGCATCCTCCCCTGGGAGAAGGAAAAGCTGGGTTTGATCCTTGCCTCTGCCTGAGGGGAGATGGAAACCCTGATCTCTGCAGGACTCCAGAGAGTACTGTAAACAGCAGGCTGCAAGCTTGTCTGGTGCAGAGAGTTTTTCTTGCCCTTTCCTGTTATTTTAAATAATTAATGATTTGATGGAGCGGGGAGTGTAGAAGGCAGGTGTCCTGTCTCCCTCGAGAGGAGGCTGCGCACCCGGCTAGACGGACGCTTGCTCTCTCGTGATGAATATTTAAGTGTCTTAGACAAATTGGAGCGGCGCCAGCGGGAATGACTGCGAAGGGCTGAGCCTTCCCCACTGGGTACCCTAGTGCCTGAGGGTTGGGGAAACAGCTCTGAAAAGGGCAGGCAATAATCCCTGCTCGTATATAGGTACAGTGCCTGGCCCAGCGACATGCCAGCCTTGGGTGGCACCTCTGGCTCTTGCCACTCTTTCCTTATGCTGTGAGAGAGCTGGGGATGGAAAGCTGTCCAGATTTAACCTGCCACTGTTAGCATCATTGTCTGCACCTGGCCCAGAACTTGAATCAGCTGGGAGTGATCTGGGAGTAATGCTGATATCAGAAGAGCAGTAGCACAGACATACTGGAAGTTTGCATCTGTGGGCTTGGGCATTTGCAGCTGGCAGAAAAAAAAGCAGTGTAGGCAGTTCCTTCCATCCTTACCAAATAGGTTTGTGTTCAGGTGTGGAAGGGATGAAGACTTTCTGCTGACACCGAGTACAGAATGTTGCAGGGATTTATTAACAGCACTAAACACTTGCCCAGTGATCCATTTATTAGCTAACAGACCTAAAAGAGCACTTGGATTTTCCCTCTAATGTTGTACCGTAACAGATGACAGGGGGAGGTGATAACTTGAGCTCTTTTTGCAATATATGTCTGATACTGACCCCGTCTTCAGAAAGGTCTTTGGCTTTATTTCACATGAAGAAATCTAAGCTGGCTTTGTGCTCTTTCTTGCTTAGAAGTGAAGCTCTCTGACATAGCCGTTTGTGCCCAGTTTTTATGTGTTAGTTTAGGATAATCATTATTTTCAATCTCCAGCTTTCAGAAATCATGAGTCAGGCCGTTTAAATCCATGCCATTTTAAAACGCGCCTCTCTTTGCCCTCTGGTTCGGTTGTATACACAGTGATTTTTAAAGTCAGTCAGATTTGCAGCTAACCATGTAACGCAGCCCACAAACCAGCATGTGTTTATGCAGAAACAGTTGCTTACCAAAAGGTTGAGCAGATCGGACTTGAATTTATTTCCTTTGGAAGCAAATCTGGAAGGTGACTCCTCCTGCCTGCAGCTGATTACAGCCCGGGAAGCCAAGCATCTGCTTCCCTGGAGCTGCCCACAGCGGGGGAGCCCGGCTCAGGGAGCAGCCTCCTGCCCTGGAGGGTTGTCTTTTCTGGCATTTGCTGCCACGGTCAGGAAATTAAATGCTGCATGGGAGAGGGGCCGACCACATTCCTCGTCCTGTGTTAATGGACTGTTGTTACACGGCTGGGTGTCAAACAGCACAAGGTGCTGGGCTAGCCACGGAGGGCTCTGCGTGGAAGCACCCAAATCAGTTCCTTTGGGCCCTTTGGTGTGATGCCGTGGGGCATTGTGTGTTTGTGCTACTTTACGGCCTTGCTGTGGGTGTGAGAGAAACTAAATGTACAGATTTTGCGTCCTGGTTTGCAAACTGCACCTTCAGACGTGTCCCAGCAGCATGGAATCCACGGCAGGGCTCTGTCTGCATGTCTTCATGTGTGGCTCCAGCTGATTTTTTTTTTTTTTTTAATTTGGGCCAGGCTTTGAGTTGTCCTGTAGGCTAGGTTATTTTTGGTGCTTCCTTTGATAACTCTGTTGCTGGGACATGCTGCGAAGCCAAAAATCCTCTGGGAATGTCCCAGCAATGCACACAAACAAACACCAGCCCTGTAGCTTCCAACAGTCAAACATACGAAGCTTTCAGAGACTCTGGAAACCTAACGGGACTCCACAGACCCGCTCTGGAAGCCTGAGGAAGGATCCATCACTTTCCTCAAAGGCTGTATTCACCTCCTTGCAGGGCTCCCAAGAAGGAGCAGCTTGTTAGAGGGACCTGTGGAGCTTGAAACCTTTGCCAGTAATGATTCAGGCTCAATTCTGAAATCAAATATTTAGTTAAACAGAGACTGTCTGATGACTGGATTAAACACAGACGGCCTCTGAGTGAGCTTAGCACTTCATTTCTTTTTTTTTTTTTTTTGTCAGTGTCCATTTCCCAAGCCTATAATTCCATTTTTCCTGCCTTCCCAGACTCTGCTTATCCTGCGTAGCCTCTCAGACGATGCAGAAGGAGGTATTTCAGCAGAGCTCTTGCTCTAGGTCAGGAAGCACGCCGTACCACAAAGCAATCTTCTCTGTCTCCAGGCTCAGGAAGAATCCAGTATTATGGGATCGGGATGAAATCATGTGCTAGAGAAACGCAAGGGGTTATGTTTGTTTGGGTTGAAGGAAAAGTCTCGAGGAGCCCAGGGAATGCCAGAGAGAGCAGGTGAGCAAGTCTTGCCTGGCGAGGCGCCGTGTGGGGTTGACACAGATGGGTCAATCCCTGCTAACAGCGCCTGGAAGTTGCAGTTGGTGATTTGAACTTTCCCGTCCTGTCCGTGCCATTTTCCAAAGCTCTTAGGCCTTTAAATCCCTTGAAAAGATAAATGGGCTTAAGCTTCTGTGTAGCTCTGAAAGTGCAGCTTACACTCAATTAACACTGTCGCCGGGGTTTTTCCTGGTGATCGGGTCACTCCTGTTATCTCTGCCCTTCGCTGACACCACTTCACGACATCTTCTAGCTCAGTTCCTTCTCCTTGCACTTGTGGAGAGCTGAGCTCACTGCCATCCTGTGGGAATGCGTGAGAAGCAAAAAAAATCTGCTCAGTGGCTACTTACACCTGAATGATATCTTAGGAAAAGTACTACAGGGAGGGGAGATGCACTATTTCTGTGATGCTTGGCAGTGAGGAGGTGTATAAAAGCTCATCGTGCTCAAATTCTCTTAAGTCTGAGTCTGAGATGTGACCAGCAGCCGGGAGATTTCTGGTGGGACAACCTGAATCTCGTAGCCATTATCAGGTCCCAGTGGTTATCCCGGCTCTGCTTTGAACTGTTCCCCTTGCTAGCTGAGGTCAGCCTGGGCTTTCAAGGCCAGGAATATTAGACTGATATCCTCTTTAAACATCTACAATGCGAAGGAAAGCAAGTGCAGCAGGGAAAGATCAAAAGGGCAGAAATATTCCTCCCTGCCTGTGAGAGCAGACTCTGTGCTGGGGCCGGTGTCCTGTCCCTACCAGGTTTGCATGCGATGGTTTAACCGAGCGAGAGTTGGTTATGGGAGGTGGGGGTGGCTGCATCCCATAAACCCAACCCTGATGGACACTGCTTCCCAATCCCCTCACTGACGTGCCTGCAGGCAATGTTTTTATTCTCACTTTCTGCATGTGTAAACGAGGGCGGGTCCCCTGCTTCCTGGCCCTCTGAGGACTGTCTGGCTCCTAAAGGCAATCCTGGCCCTGCTTTTATCAGGAAGAGCGCAGCTGAAATGTGGGATTTTGTAACCAGTAAACCTCACGTGCTGAAACCTCCTGCCAGAGGCACAGCCCTGAGCTTCTCCAATGTCATCCTGTAAGGCTCGATGCAAAATTTTAAGCAATGCAAAAAACCACTTATGTTTGGGCATTTAATAAAATCAAAGTGGAGGCAAAGGGTCGATAGAGCTGCGATGCCACCGGTGTTTTTGTTTCTGACTCCATGGTACGGCACGGCGTGCAGCAGGAGCCAGGAGCACGCTGTCAGGAGGCAGCAGCGCAGCTTTGGAAGTGTTTTTCTGTCTCTCAGCAATTTTCTTCCCGAGCCCACAACATCTGTCTCTGTCCCCAGCCACATGCAAGTGCGCCGAAAGTTTGTTCCAGGCCTAATGAGTAATTTCATGGTCCTGGAGTCGGAGGTGAGGGGAGGGGGCTGGGGCGGCAGCTGGAGCCGTGTGCTTTGCGAGGAAGAGCTCTGCAGATGTCAAATCACCGACTGATGGCTTCTGTTTTATCGCAGCCCACCAGGCTTCCCTTTACAAACCTGCTGCTGGAGTTTCTGGTGATCAGCGCCGAACCAGCTCCCACACAGGCTGCTGATTTCCAGGGGGCGTCCTCGCTTCTGGGCACGAGCAGCCTGGAAAAAAATAATGTCATTTATTTGGAGGAGGTGAGGGGGCTCAGCTGGGCGTCAGCTCCGCTCCGCTCACGGAGAGAGCACGAGTGCAGAGCACTCTGCCTGCCCTGCTCCTGTTTCCAGCACGTGGGGCTGGTAGAAGGAGGGATGAGGGAACAAATAACCCCGGGCAGATGTGGGATCATGTTGCTCAAGCAGCTAGAGGGTGCGCGTGGCGTGTGAGCACACACACAACGAGCTGGCTCCGATGGCAGCTGGTCTCAGCGGGCCTTTAAAAAGCCCCAAGCCCAGCTTTCTCTCCGAGAAGGGACAGAGCTATCTGCAGAGAGCGATAATCTGCGCGCAGCACAGGAAGCAGAAGGCAGATGTTGTCACGTTTATCGTATGTTTCCAGCACAGGGGCTTCCTCTGGGACAGGCCTGCAGAAATCGAGCCCTGGGGCAGGATTCGCGCAGCTCCATGTGTTTATCCAGCACATGAGGACACGCACGGCTCTTCCTCCACCTGCCCAGGTTCTCCTCGTCTGGAGAGGAAGTTTACCTTCGCTCGCTGTGACTCAGAAATAGAGCCTGATTCATTTTCCTGGTATTACTCACAGAAAGGGAAAGCCAAACGGCAACCGGTCTGTGCCTGTAGACACCTGTACCTCTCCAGCTTTCTGCTCGTTATCTCTGGATGAGTTTCTGTTTATCGGCGCTAGCACACTTCCCCTGGTGAAGCTCCTCTTTGCAGAGAAGTACTGATCAGAAAGTGAAGTTTTCTACCCCTACAGCCAAGAGGAAGAGTGCTGGTTCTCCATAAATGCTTGCAAAGTTCCTGAAATGGGACCAGTTCAAGCTGACACTTCACAGGGGAGCTGTCAGCAGAAAGAGCAAGCACCAGACAGATTCAGGAACGGCTGCAGAGGTCCTGCAGCTCCTGAGCTGACCGCTGTGCCTTCAGGGAGCTGCTGCTGGTCTGCCTCTTACAGGTGCTCAGCACTAACAGATCCTGCTTCAGTGACGGTGGCTTGTTGAGGACCAGCTATTTGGGAAATTCATCTCGCCAGCAACCTGGGCTTCTGCCCCATGCCTCGGCTCCCTGCTGTGAAACAAGGACAGGAGCTGCTTGGGGTCCGTGTAGGCTGCTAGTCCTCAGAGGAAGGGGTGGTGTTTTACTTTCTGCTCCCTGCTCCGTTCGTGGCACGATGGGTGGGTTATTTTGTGCTAGAGAGACCGCATGAGCATCAGCCAGATTTCAAAATCTCAGATTTTGAAAATCTCACCCAAGATGTGCACAGAGAGGCTTTGGTTGTGAGGTGGGAACCTGGGACTGGCACTACAGCCGGGCCCAAACCCATCTTTCCCCTATCATTCCTTCCAAAACCCGCAGTGTTTGCAGCCCTTCTGCGCTGCACAAGGGAACACAGAGCAGAGCTCCAGCTGGGTGGGCTGTGGGGAAGGCAAGGAAGGCTCTCAGGCCTGGAGCAGCAGTTGTGTTAGAGGTAAGGTGGTTTCCTCTGGGCTGTGGGAAGCTGAGGCTTGAGTCACAGCTCTGAACAAGGCAGAAGAGGGTTTTGGCCCCAAACCTGGCTCTCCCTTATCAGCAGCCTGCTGCTGGGGGAGAGGCCACGCGAGGGTTCAGTTCTCTCATCGTGTGCCTTGACCCCCCCTGGAAGAGCTTTCTTCAGAAGCGTTCCACGGGCTCTCAGATTAGAAGCTGGGGTTTCGGGTATTTTCTGGTGGAAAAAAAGATTTAATTGGAAAAAATTCCTGCGTGGCTTTGGTATGCTTTCAGCTGGCATCCTGCCTGCCCCTCTGAAAACATTTCGGATTTTGAGCGCGAGCACTTTGTGTCAGGCTGGCTTCTTTGCCTGCAACCCTAGCTGAGGTATCCCTTTTCCCTGAGCGGACGGCAGGAGCTGGCTTCTTGTTACGTGGCACTGGAGTGACCTTCTGGGGCTGCCCTTCACGGGAGAGGACGGCTGAGACAGGCCAGAGATCCCGGAGCATTTGGAGCAGTAGCCACTGCCCTGCTGCTCCTAGCAGTCTGCTGGAATAATTGCCACCGCCCCCAGCTCCGGCAGACGTGTTTGCAAAAAGCTCTGCGGGCAGTGGAAGCGAGCTGGTTTCATCATGACAATGTCGTTATCCTTTTAAGGGAAAATTCCCTCCGGGAGCCAGCCCTCAATTACCTCCTGCTCCAGCTCCTTCGTGCTGGAGATGTCTTGTAACACGGCTGAGTTACAGCCACAGCGCTCTGCAGTCGAGCACCTACCCGCTCGGGAGAAAAATATAATTAATCTCTGCTGGCTTCTGTTGGTCGCTTGTGATTGCTGAGTCTGGAAACTGCAGACAAAACCCAAAGGGCTGGCTCCCCTCGTGGGTGCAGAAAGGATCTGGGGATGCTGGATCTGTGTGATCTGGGCCCTCTGCCTCTGCCACCAAGGGCTGAGCGGGAGCTCTGGAGAACAGCCCATGCCCTCCCTGTTCTATAGGGACGGTGGCGCTTGTGACATCTGTAAATGTACTCTGCATGTCCTAAAAAATGGCACTTTCTCTCCGGGCAATAGCAGACCCGTTAAAACCAACCCCAAACCTGTGCAGTTGCTGCTGCCTTGAGCCGAAACAAATGGGCTGCAGCCCGCGGTGTGACTGCAGCAACGGAGAGTGAAACGCTGCTCCTTGGAGGGAAGAGTCACAGAGGAACAGGATTGATCCCAGTGCCCTATCTGGAGGACCAAAATGCACAGGAATCCTATTCTGTCTGTCCAGATCCAGACTGAAAGAGCTTCGCCATCTTCTGAGCTTTCCCAAGGGTTTAAATTCTCTTCCCCTATGAAGATCAAGGCAGAAAATAAAACTTTTTGAAAACTTACGTAATTAGACAGGAAGTAATTACACGAGCTCCAGCCAAACATGTAAGATCTGTTGCAGCCTTTTAAAAACTCGTTGAGAAAATTATCTAAAGATTAGCTGAGGTGTTGACATCGTGTTTTCATGCCTCAGAGCAAAAATGCCCACTTCTGGATCGTCAGCTTTTCGAAACGTTTTTGTACATTTTTTAAAACCGGGACACTTTTCTAAATACCTAATCCTCTGTTAACAGCTTTGGGTTGCTGCTTTAACCTGAAAATGTTTTGCCAGAAAATTTCCTGCCTGCAATTGCAGCGAGGCCCTGGTTGCACGGTTGGAGGTAGGTGGTTTTGAACCCGCACGGACAGAAAGGCAGAAGCGTGGTGAAGCTGAGAGCTCCGTCATTCAAACACATGACTATTGTTCGCACTGACAGCCCTGCAGAAGTTCATCAGCTCTTGGCACTTGGAAACCAGCGGAATTCATTTGCCTGGCTCAGGACATTCAGCCCGTGCTGTTGAAAATTCAGCGTTGGACCAGAGAAAGCTGATGGGAGGCTCGGTGGCCTGGACGGGAAGGCTGATCAGGCTGATCACCCGCGTGGGACCGGCGCTGGAGGATGTAGGTTTGGATCAGGACCTGCTGTGAGCTCCCCTGTGACATCTGGCCCTGTTCTTTCCCTGAGCTCCACTTCCCCTTCACCACTGTTCCTTGCAGATACACGCAGGGCGTTAGGCACCGGGCAGCGCTGTGCTGTCATGGTGATGTGGTCTAAACAAACGCAGAGCATTTTGCCAGCATTTCAAAACTGAAATTCTTGTTGCGAATGAAATAGCAGAGGAACTCGGGGTTTTGTTTGCTCGGTTCTTCACCCTGAGTCTCTGAGTCATGCTGGCTTGCATGTCCGCTGGACTTCTGGAGATCTTCTAGTCTTTTTGCCAGCTGCAGTGACAGATACCTCAGTGTGCAGTGGTGATTCACATATAAAACTGATTAGCATTAAGAAGCATTTATTTTTGTGCAAGGTAGGTTTCATTGGAAAGCAAAAATATTTTTCCTCCAAAACTATTTGAGTTTTTTTGTGGGTGTGAGGGGAAAATATGAATATCGTTTAAAATTTTACTGAGCATCTGAAAACCATTTAGACACCAAGAGGGAATTAAGTAAGGGGTAAGGGGAAGCCAGTAACAAACTCAGATTTTTCCTAATTTCTGAGTAGTTCTAAGGGGAAGGAGGGTCTGGATCTGTTTACGTTGCATACATGCCACATCCCTACCTGTGAATTAGGGTGAGTACTGAGCACTGCCTTCCCACTGCCTGCCCTCTTCCCTTGCAGAAAGCTCCAGGTGGCTTTCTCTTTTAGGCCAGAACATCTCCAAAGCAATTCAGGTTCTTATTTCTCATTCAAATGACCAGTATGGCAGATTTTACAGCTATCTATAGTACTTGCACGGTCTGACTTGTCCATCTATGGGCTAGGAACAATAGTTCTTTAACTACTAATCGACCAAAGAAGCAAGATTCGGGGTTCCATTCCTCATCCTTCAAAGGATTAGAAAAGTCATCAGAGGACAAATTGTCAGCATGGGCTTTTGTTTCTGTTTTGTTTTGTTTTGTTTTTTTAAGAGGACTTTGGCTGGTAACATTGTTCAGGTCATCTAATGTTTGCTGCAGAATGTCAGTAGTACACTAATTAAGAATGAAAGTTTCCACCACAGGAAAACGGGTTTGGAGTCCAGCACTTCAATGCTCTGTGTCTTTCCCTTCGTTCTGGAGGGTGAGAAGCTCCACTGTCTCTCCTGGCTGCACAACAAGGCTGAAGTCATTCGTGTCCACAAAACACCGTAAGGTCTGCACACTGGAAGATGCTACACGAGAATTGCCAATAATGTTTAGTCAAAAAAGAGAAAAAAAAAATTGAGCTAGTTCTGGCTTTGTTTCCCAGCATTTCAGTTCCATTCATTTATTTTGAGTAAATTGTTTTAAAATTCATTGTAAACTGCCTGAGTTACAGAGCACAAACTTATCCCCATGGGGATGAGTAAACTGTCCCATGGATCCCATGGGGGCGAGGAGTAAGGAGGTTTTCTTGGCAGGGACACATCCAGAAGTTATGGAGAGCTTCTGTCAGAGTGCTGAGCTCTCTCTGAAGGAATTCTTCTGCCTGAGGAAGGGACATGAGATGGGAAAGGGTGAGAAGAGAGCTGGAGCTTGGAGAAGAAGAGGAGAGGAGGAAAGCTGGAGAGAGCAAGGCGGTGTGAGCTGGGACCTGCAGAGCACCGCGCTGTTTGTCATCCCGCTGCTCCACGCGTTCTGCATGATCCCCAGTGAGAGGGCAAACAAGGTTAAAGGACTGAGCAGCCCGTGGGGTTTATTAGCCACTACGCCTGCTTGCTGAGGCTTCTGCCAGTGCCCTGCAGGAGCCATATGGCCGGACAGGACCGCAGGCAGTGGCTCCATCCGCTGTTCCGTGCAGAAGAGGGAAGACAGCCCCACCCTCGCTGCATATCTGCTCTTAAATCCTGCTGATGGAGGTCCTCCTGCAGATCCCGTTCCAGAACATCCCCACCCTGTGCCTGGAAGACCTTTCTGAACTCTTCCATCTTCTTTGCTGCAAATTAAGCCAATTTATTTTTTCCTTTATGCGGTGGATGTGCTACGCTGCAGACAACCATCCCTCCTGTAATAGTTGCAAATGGGGTTTGTAATATTCCACTGAAGCTTTCTCTTTCTATCTACAGCTCTGAGCGCCAGTGCTCTGTAATACATATGCACTAAGGAAGAATTGCTTCAGTGTCCTCAGACACAGCTTTACCAACCCTGAACTGAGCAGCCTAGTAGGTCAGGGAGAGGGGACCAACGCCGAGCAGCCGCAGGTGCGAGGGTCAGCCCCCCTTGCACTCCGAGGGGACATTTTTCGGGCTGATTTGTCACTGATACTGCGAAGAGGCGAGGAGTGGATGGAAAACACATTGCTTAAAGTTCCTCACACTGCCCCAGACAGCGGGGTTGCTGCCGAGAAAGAAATCGTTGATGCTTTGTAACATCACATCGGCTGTTTTCGCAGGAATATTGTGGGTTGCAGAGCCATGAGGTAAGGCACTAGAAGAACACAGTGACTAAGTTTCCTGGAACAAATGAAGCACTGGCTTTCCGAAGTATGTGAACTTGCATAGCATAACAAAACAGGGATCTCTGTTCTCTAAACACAGTGGATATGTTCTGTGCTGGCAGATTTTCTAACTGGAAGGGGAAATCTTGGAGAGCTTTGCTGTTGACGATTCATGTTTAAGATAAAACACACATTTTTTAATAGCAACAATAATAAGTCACCGCAGTAGACCAGCCAATGCTGTAGTAAATCCTTTGGCACCCTGGGACTGGAAGAGCTCTTTCTGCTCTTTCTCAGATGCAAATTATTGAGCTCTGCAGGATCACTGGATGAAACCTAGGACCCCCATTCTCTATTTCAGATTATGAAATAACACAGTCTCTTCTAATTAGTTAAACTATGGCCATGCATTGAATTAAAAGCAGTCACGCAAATGTTTCACGTGCCAATACAATGTATGTTCTCATTTTCATGGGCTTTTTAATCATGTTTCATGGGCTTTACTTAGTGCTAGACGCTGCCCTTCCTTACCAACATCAATTTGAGGCCCAAATGTGATCTGTTGTCTGCTTTCTCGGAAGAGGAGAAATAGCTTTTTTTTCTGTAGCATATCTGTAGAAATCAACCGAGTCTTTTGGAAATTCCCTTGGGGAACTGCCCCCTTCCCAGCAGTGGCCTTCAGAGTTTACCAAGCACATTTACCCAGACGAAGCTGAGCTTGTGCAATAGGATGGCATGCACGCTTGCATTCTTTTTCCCTGCTTCCTTGTAACTTCTCAACCCACTGGCCAATTTCCACCCAGTTTCACAGAAGGGAAGCACTCGCTACGACGCCAGTTCCTGCCTTCTTGTTGCTCACTGGCATCCATGCAGGGGAACGAAGCTCTGCTGCTGCTCAGCACCGCGGGGATGACCGCTGGGTGAGTTTCACATTCGCTACACACCAGAATCCACATGAAGGCGTTAAGGACGGCCCCGAGAGAGCTGCCAGAGCCTGCACTGGGTTGGGTGCAGCAGCCCAGCTGGGTGCCACCCGCAAGCCCCAGTGCTTCTCCTTCCTCCAGGCTTGTGGTTAGCACAGCAGCTTGCTCGCCCCAGCCTGACCACAGCCGTGCAACGCGCCCTCCTCCGCAGCAAAGCCCCCGGCTGCCAGTCCTCCTGGCTCCTCTTTGCCCCTGTTTTAGGACAAATGGCTCTTAAACAGCTGATATTTAAAAGGGGGTTTATTGCCAAGTCTCAAAGCTCGTTACAAGCAGGAGCCAAAGTGCTGCCTTCCCTCTGGCTGCGGCAGCTGCTTCTCAGAGAGTCATCCACGTTTGCTTGCTTGCAAGCTCACTTCCTTCCTGTCAAATGTAACCTGGTGGCACGGCCTGAAGCACAGCCTCACGCCCCAGCGCTCCATGCCCACGGGGTTGCCAGGCACAAGAAGGCAGCCTTAGTGCAGCCAGAAATCAGGTGTTTAAGGGGAGAAACAAAAAAGTGCGTGGTGGCAGGACGTACGCTGAAGATGGGAGGTGCTGCAGGAGGTCAGAGCAAAGGCTCAAGAGGCCAGGATCCCGTCTCGGACTGTGACCAGCGCTGCCATTTGCAGAGGAGCATCTAGAAGCACTCCAGAGGGCAGCTACAAGGTAGCCCACCCTCCTGCCTTAGGCAGAGCCCAGCTTATGACCAGAATGAGAAGAACAAAGTGGGAAAACTGCAGAAGCAACGTGATCCGTTGTTTTCTGGGAAGTCCGGGTGAATCAGGCTTAGGGCTGGGCTAGACGTTTTAGGATGAAACTGCTAACCCTATTAGAAAAAAGAGTTAAAAAGTCTCCAACGGAATGTTTTCAGCAGTAGAGTTACCAGGTGCTATGGAGATCCCACTTAAGTTATACCTATTTACAAGAAATAATACAAATCTAGTAAGTTCTGTTAGTACAGCAAAAACCGTCATTAGCTGTAGCTTGTAAAATGATTTAATGTGCTCATTTCCTAACAGATAGGGTCGTTTGGTGTTTTTTTTTCTGTTAAGATTCCTACCGATGGGTATTCAGTAAAATGTCAGACATTTATTCATTAGAATATCCAGTATTATATAAAAATATACAGTAAATATAAGCACATCCTGGAGGTCTGGCTGTAACAGATAGGGATGTCTCGGTATCTTCATCAGCTCTTTGCCAGACGGTACCCACAGAACACACTGCCACAAGAAACACCCGTGAGAGCAGAAGCATTTGTATGTGCATTAGGGGACTGACCTTCCCATAAATTACCTCCATGCTCATGAGTTTTCAGTTCCAGGCTTTGATTTGCCCATCCTGGAGGTCAGGACTGGCTTGCACCTGGGGATATGAACCTGCACCCGGAGTTTGCCCCGGTTCATGTGTCTTCCTGTTAGTGTGAACTCCTTTTCCCCATCTGGTTTCTCTCTTGTTACAGACCTGCATCCTGCAAACGCCTGCCTGCTCTCTGAAGCTGATGTCCCTCGACTTCCAGTGCGCACCAGGTTCTGACAGCTCACATTCATACCACACAGTGTTCGGTAAACAAAAGTGCACATGCAGAAAAATACATTTAGATAGCAGATAGGCACAGAGTATTGTCTATATGATTAGCCCTTGTCCTAAAAATATCTGGAAGGCAAGTAAGACCCACGGTTCACATTCAATCTACAGCAGCAAATCACACAGATCCAGAGTTTCCTCCAGGCTGTGTGCCTGGCAGTGGGCTTAGGACGTAGGAATCTTTTCGTCTCAACGCAAAGCTTTTGTGGCACCTGAGCCCTGAGTGTCCGACTGTGTAGAACCTCCCACGTGAGAGAATCAGAAGTGATTTTCCATGCATTGTCTACAGCTGTCCTGAGAGGGGGAGAGACCACCCTGGCTGCTTGAATCCAAATCAGAAGATATGGAAGCATCAGCTCTAGTCACTCACTACCTGTCCTGATGGCTCTGGGTGGTGAAAACCAGGATATTTGGAAGCCCAAAGACAACATTTCTCTGCTCAGATCTGAAGAGCACGTGGGCTAGCCTAAGAAGAGGTGCAGATGAAGCTTCACTGGGCTGCTGCAAAGGGAGGTGTTTGCAGCCCACTGCAGCCTTGTGGAACCTGGGGAATTACACAAAGAATAACAGAAGAAAAGTGCTGACAGTGAGAGAAAAAAGATAAGGTAGCGTGTCACTCCTTAAAACCAGTCTGGAAAAATCATCCTTTTCTGTGCTTCCAGAGTCTGGCTTAAGCAAAGGAGAAGCCCTTCAGGATGTCATACGATTCTCCTGAGAGCAAATACTGTACAGAACAGGAGAGGGGACTCAGCTCAGGTACAGCACTGTACAGCAGCGGTGCAAAGACAGGATTTTATCACAACTTTAATCACTAGAAACCATGGGAATTGTGATTGCTTTCAGCAGGTGGGTGGGGGAGCTGTGGGAATTGTGCCAGAGCCTCCTGCAACACTTTCCTCAGCCCCTTACGTAGCAATGCTTTTTTATTTTCATATACTTAAGCCGCAGGGACCAGCCCCAAAGTTGTGCGCGCAAAATGCCTTTCCCTCCGTACTCCAGTTGCAGATGCCTGTGCCAAACCGTGGCTCTCAGGCTAGCCAGGACACAGCAGGTAGAAACCTGCTGAATAGGACGAGGGATCTCACCCAGGCCGGCTGCCTGATATGCCTGCTCCTATCAGTTAGCATCCCAACAACGGGGAGCCAACAGCTAAGGGAACATCCTTAACAAATGAGCTTCTTAAGGACAGGCTCTCCTGGGAACACCCTGGGCATCTCCTGGACACAAGCTCTCAAAACATCTGGCTAATCGTTCCCAATTTACAAAGTGGGGATTCAGAGTTACCAGGTAGGTATGGTCCTTAAAAATGAGCGTGTTGTGCTGCTGCAACACGCTGCTTCCAAGGCCAAGTGTAAGCTGCTCTGAATCCTTGCCTCAGTTTCCCTGTTAATGAAACAGGAACAATTAATACGTGCCTGGCAATGATGCATTGAAACCTGCATTCATTTACACAGGGCTTAGCCCACCTAGAGCATTGCCTGGCCAGACTCAGAAGAGTGCCTAGATCTGAGGACACTCCTCGCAGCCAGGAGCTGGCCAGTTTTGCTTGCCTCTGTGTGCGGTCACTAACTGTGGATGTGGTTTTACGAGCATCCTCGGAGAAGTTTAAGCCATTTATCCTTACATTCCTAGATGTCACTGGGCCAGGTGCTCCAGGAAACCTTGCCAGCAAGTGTATAAACAAAGTAAAATGTTCTCTGACTGGATTTATCTTTAAATGATTGAAGTGGGAAAACCGGATAGGTGCCAGTGTAATCTGGTATCTGCTTGTAAATACAGACGGGGGCTTTTGCTAGAGAAACCTTTCTGCTTCTTTCAAAATTCTGACTGGGTTTGACTACCAGAAATTTTTAAGGCCTGATCCATTGATTTGAAAGTACTTTGGACCAAGTCCCTAAAAACCATTCACATTTTTGAAGCTGTCCTGTAACCTTCTGCTGTGCTGAGAGGATTAGAACCGGACTGGTACGTACAGCATGGAGAAAGAGAGGAAGAGGCTATAACTGAGAGCTCAGTTCTGTCCCATAAACATGGTGCATGCACAGCAAAACACCACCTCTTGAACACTGGCCTAGCAACGGTACAAATCATAAATGGCAAACGTTTAGCCTTGATTTCAAAAACCAAGCTTCTTGGAAGAGTGTGTCAGGGAGCACTTCTCCTATAGAGAGTCACTAGATCCTTTTGCTTTTCTTTCTGTTTCTGTGTTGCTTCTTTTTTCAGTTCTCCAAGACCTTTAATTTCTTGCAAGACTTGCGTGGCTTGCCGAAGTTGTTCTACTGCCTCGTTGAGTAATGTCTCTGCCATCACTGGGGGTCCGTTCCCCTCCTGGGCCTGCTCCAGCCCCCCACGTAAAACCTTCTGCAGAAGTTTTTCCGCCTTTTCCCTTTCGCTCGCAACTTTCTCCTCCATTTTAGCTAAGCAGTGATGGGAATCCTTGGGGAGACTTTGGCCTGGAAGTGCTGTCTGGGTATTTTTGGAATCTGACAGCAAGTCTCCCAGAGACGAACTGCGAAGTTTGAGGCCCAAAGTGTTTTCTACGGAGGTTTTCCCCTCGATAGTTTCTTTTACACTCTCCTGGCCTGTTTCTGCAGCTAAGGAACTCGGTGTCTGTTCTGCTGAACTTTGCTGTTCCTTCTCAGCCAAGCTTGTCCCGTTTTCTTCTTTAGGTTCAGCTGTTGGGGATGTGGACTCTGCTACTTCGCTGCCTTCGACGCCGTTCACCGGGGGCTCAGAGCTGCCAGACCCCAGATCTTCCAAGCCCCCAGCTTCCAGGTTGCCGTGGCTGGAGTTCATAGTGGCTAGCATCTTTTCTGACAGGATCTTAGGAGGAGGAGCAGGGGGCTTTGTAACATCTGCAGCAGCAGTCTCAGCAGGGCTGTCTTTGCTACCGTCTCCTGATGATTTCAAGTCTTCTGTGTTTTCAAGTTCAGACACCGGTTGGTCCCAAGCCACTTTTAGCTTGTCTGGCACGTTCTTGGGAAGAGGAACTGGAGGTTTTGATGTGCCCTTGCTGCTGAGCTCAGCAAGTTTCTCTCTGTTCTCCTCACCTGGCGCCTTGGATTCTTCCACATTCTCCTCTCTGCTTACAGAGTCCTCTTCCTTGGCATTTACATTGTCCTTTGATGCTAAGCCTTCCTTAAGCTTCTGATCTGGAGGCAGAGGCGTTTTGTGTTCCTGGTCAGAAACGCTGTTCTCTGCATCTTGGCTTTCTTTTGTGCCCGTGGGTTTTGTAGGCGGCATGGGTGGCTTTGGAGTTTCTTTCTGAGGTGGCGAATTGTCACTTTCGCTGATAGTGGAGTCAAAGGTGGGTGGTCCATTGTCTACCATATCCAGATCTAGTCTCAGAATACCATCTGACGTAGACTTGGCAGCCTGAAACACAAGAGGGAACTTTTTCAATTTCTATTCCATCAATCCTCTAACTTCAAGGAATTGCTATGGATACAGCGGTATAAACACTCGCGGCATAAAACTGAAGCTGAAAGGCGAAGGCAGGGGATTACTGCTTCACACATCCACCCCCTATTTATACTTACATCTGTCAAAACTGCCAGGAGAATCTGACTGATTGCAGAAATGGTGCTCTCAAGAGCAGCTGCTTCTACAGCTCAAGAGCAATCTACGGAGCTTCTCCTGTGCAGCATCACCCCGAGCCCCCCTCTAACAGCAGTTGCATTCATCTGCTAAGTGAAAGCCAGTGAGATCTGCTGTGCCAGAATTTAATGAGCTGGGATAATCGTGAGTCCCAAACACTTCACCCGACAAAGCAGGAAGCAGGGTCAGCTCACGTACGCTGCGGCAAATCTCAAAAGCATCAAATGGAGCACCCCCGTCCCTCTGCACAGCCCCGTTTTTCCTCCAGACCAGCATGTTCTGTGACTGCCGTGAGCGTTTTTGCTGCTGAGTTATTTTCCGCCTGACAGCGCAGCGACTTGCACAAGAATAACAAAGCCAATAGCCACAAGCAGTCAAGAATGAGGACCAAAGCACAGAATTATTTTTTTTACTACTTCCTTTGAGCAGACCATCTCAAAACGTGCTCCACCATAACCTTAGCTTCTTTGTTCTCCTCTTGGTGCTGCGCTCTCAGCTCTGCACAACCTGAATTCCTCATCCTGGGTAGCTGTATCTCCCTACCCCTTTCATTTACAGATGGTTTCCCCAAAACTGCTTTCAGGACTGCCCTATTTCCACTTGAATAAGTAAAACAAACCGATCTTTGGATGGTCAGCATGTGTTGAGGCCACTTGAGCAGGGATGCTCTTGCAAGACCGTTGCCTTCTGCTCGCTCCCTTCAGCCTGATTTCACCGCTGCCTCGCTGGGGCCAAGCCTCAGCCCATCAGACCTTCAAACCACAGGCTGCGTGCAAACCTCTCGAGCAGGGGAGGGATATCCTAAAAAGGGTGGACGCGGTAAACACGCTACAGGGTGTGAGCTCGGCACCCTGGGGGGAGAAATGCGATGGCAGTTCCTGTGTGAGGGCCCCAGCTGCAGCTCCGGGCAGCCTCCTGCAGCACAGAGAGTTTAGGTGAAGCATCTTTTGCCTTTCCAGCCCCTAAGACACACAGAGGGAAGCTGCATCCTGGCTGCTTGGCCCTGACCCCTCCTTACCTGGCCTGCTTTGGCACTGAAAAAAAAAATCCTCCCATTTCCTTCACAGTGCTGCAACCACCTGTGATACCCATCTTTCTGCAGGCTCTGTCCTCCCCCTTTCCCCTCATTCCTACTTTTGATTTTGCAAGCCAGTTTCCCCCAGATTTGGCCAAAAGTGAGAGCTCTTGCAGATATCTGAAGTGTCTAATGAAAACAGTGAGCTGGCTTCCTGCCTTACTGAACCCGTTCTAGGCATCAGAGAATCTACGCAGCGTTGCTTCTCCAGCTTCTGTCGGGTTTTGTTCTGCTGTTTTCTGGAGGGATAGATGGGAACCTGGGATCCATCCCCATGCATTTCTCTAGAAGAGACACTCTCCCTCCATTTCTATGCAAAGTTAAAACTCTTGGGGCATCTCATTTCCTGCAGTAGGGTCATCTGAGAGCTGCGCAGACACATAACTCAGAGCCTGGGAAGTGTGAAGTAAGAAGGTTTGATTTAAAAACCTTCGTTGCTTTAGATTAATGGCCTCCTAACATATCTGTCTGTGGAAGCTTATTCGTAAATCACAGGAATCCCGCATTAATAAGAACTTCTCCCATAGAAATGAACCACAGGTTTATTCCGTGGTGCTCTTTCTTTCCTTCTTTTTTTAAGTGACAGACCCAGAAAATCAGTTACGAGTAGACAGGCCAGTCTATAAAGCTGCCTGGGAGAATAATGTATTCTGGTTCAGACCGAAGGAAGGGTTTGTAAACCCGAAAGCTTGTCTGCTTTTTCCAGTTAGTTTAATAAAAAATACTGCTTCTCTCCACAGACCACGCAGTTCTTGGGCCGGCAGACCATTGTGGCTACAAAAATCATCACTTCTCAGAAAATAAATATAGGAGCTTCAGTCTCTTCTGATTAAAGTGAAACCGTAATGGCTCTCACCAGACAGCGCAGCGGCTCGTGAGGTATGGAAAGCTAAATATATCATAACACGCTGCAGCAGCTACAGATCTATGGGAACCCAGAGGGCTGCTAAAGAGGTGCTGGCACCGTCTTTCCCAGGGGAAGCTGTTTCCCTTGTGAGCTTTCTCCGGGCACCTGGGTTTTCCCTGGGGGTTTGCTGGTGGCTGGATGGAGCAGCCTGCTGTGCAGCTCGTGCTGATCCCAGCTGGGAGCTGGCTCAGTCCCCAGGCAGGGCACCTACCTCCTTCAGGTGGCTTCTCGTGGGTGGCCGGCGACCTTGGGTCATCTTCACTCTGTCCCGAGTTACATGGTCCAAGGAAAGGCTCTCGTCTACTTTCACCTGTAAAAGGGGGAACGGGAGGGAGAGAGGAAAGAAAAGAGGTATTAGCTTCTTATGAGCCGTCTGTAAAGGTGGCGTTGGCACACAGGAAGGGACGCTGTGTTGGGATCCAAGATGATTTTTGAATATTTCACCATTACAATCTTAGCCTCAGACCTTAGGTACAGTTTGCCTGCAAAGCCCTGCACGTACGTGATGGACATTTAAGGCACCAATCCCCTGTGTTTATCCAAAAGGCACTCCAGATCAAAGCATCCAACCTTCAGGTCCACAATCACTAACCCTTTCTCTGCCAAAAGGGAGGGCACAGAAGGGCACCAGTGGGCTTTGCTGTCCCCACCCCAGCCTGGGCTTGGAACAGCTCCTGCGTGTGGCAGAGCACGGCACCGAAATTGCTGTTGCCATCTCGGAGGTGAAAGACCATTAATAACCGTGACCCGACGGTGAACTGTATCAGCAGTTCTTCCTAATAGACCTTCCCTTGTACGGCTCTAATGACTGCAGGAAGCTGAATAGAAGGTGTGAGCAGTGACCTGGATTAATTGCAACTGTAGCTGAATTAACAAATTCATTTCCCGGCATCAGAGTAGAAATCCACTAGAAGACCCAACCCCATCGCAGGTATTTCTCACTGTCTGCCACCCTCCTGGGGCTGGGGACAGGCATCCCATGGGCAGCAGAGCCTCTAAAGCCAGCCCAGGCACTCTGAGGTTGTCCTCAGCGTGGTGGCAGGGGTGGCAGTGCTGGGTTGAGGCATGGGCAGCCAGGAAGGGCTGTCGTGCAGCTCTCCTCTCTTGGCAGCTCTCCCATGTTCTGCTGGCCACAGCTGAGGGTCGGAGCCAGTTCGGAGGATGGTGAAAGGTCAGCACAGTTTGCTGCCCTTCAGACCACAAGGCTGTCCTGTAAGAAAAGCTGGTGAGTGTGAAAGAAGGGTTTAAAAGGAAAAATTGGGTCCCAATCCCTGGTTGATACAGCAGGGCGCTTCTACAGCTTTCAGTGGAGCTGCTCCAAGCCTGACCCATCAGCTTGTGCCTAGCCTGTGCAGCAACACTTTAAATCCGAGGTCTGACGCTGATTGGAATGAAGGAGAATTAAAAGCTGTCTCTCTCTGTGCATCCAGGTCCTCCTAAGGAGCAGAACCTCCAGATTAAGACCTCAGACCCCACCATGCCGTGCCGGGCTTTGCTGCCCACTGCTGTGCCCCTCCGGGCAGCTCAGGGATGGCGTCAGGTCTCCAGCAAGGACTGAGCAGCGCCGTGTTACAGGACATCTCATCTCCCACCCGCTGTAACGTGAGAGCAGGCCTGGCTGCTGAGCTCTCTGCTGCTCCACTTTGTAACGTCCTCCCTGCTGCTCCCAGCTGCCAGCAAAAGCCTGATGCTGGATGTCATTTACCCAGGCAAAAAAGGAGCACATCCCAGCCTCTCCTCCAGCTTTTGCCTTGTAAAAGCAAAGACCAAGCTCTCAGGGTTTAAATTCTCTAGCACCACACCGACAGGGCTCAGCCCTTGACTTTTACTCACTGCTTTGGTTTCCTCTGCTCGACACATCTTGCTGATTTCTTAGTCTCCTAGCTACCCTGCCCAGCTCTTGTGTGATTCCCGTGGTGGTGGTTTTATGCACTTCCTTTCGGTTACAGAAACAACTGCAGAATTGTTACTGCTCTTTCAGTTTGCTTTGGGGCTGATCACACACGAAAGGGGAGCTGAGCAAGGTTAGTCAGGCTCCGGGATGTGCGATTTTCATCCTTGCCTCTGCACATCAGGAGGAGAGGAGGACTGGGGCGTGCAGGTGCTGGGGCCAGCTGAGAGGCAGGCAGGAGAGCAGCCGGGCTGAGGAGCCACGGAGTAACTTTCCACTGGACTCCAGACTGGAGGCAGAATAGCTGCTGGACTGAGTCACTGCAGATTTTTCCAGTCTTGAAGACTGGGCTATGTCCTAACCAAACACCTCCATTTCCAGGCTGCTTGGTGCTGAGAATCACGACACTGAGGGGAGACGAGTCCTTACTGGCTTGGTGCTGCAGCTGCTTCTGTGCCCCAGCGGCTTCCTCCAGGACAGGGGAACATCAGAGCATTTGCTGAGGGGCTGATCCAAAACCCCCTGAAGCCCCCAGACCATCTTCCACTAACTTTGGTGAGCTCTGGTGTCCCCTGGGCCTCCCAGTGAGACATTAGCTGTCAGCAGCACAGAGCATGCCTCTGGCACACATCTACTCACCCTGCTGCCCCTGCATCTAACCCTGCCAGAAGAGAAGGGAAAGCAGCAAGAGGCAGAAGGGCTCCAACACTTCTCTGCATGTTCTAGCTTCTTGGGCTGAGAACTGGAGGGACTAAAAGCTCCTAGCCCGTGGGGATGCAGCTTGGTCTGCCCTGCATACCAGCTGTGAATGGGCTTTCTCTTTCCTTTGACCATGCCTGGCATGCAGCGTGGGGTCTCGGGCAAGTTCTCTTCCTAGCTCGAAAAGCAGTGAATGAGAACTGACACAGAAATACTGGGGTTGAAAACTGTTTCTCTTACCTCATCAAATACTTTGTTTTTGCCTCTATTGATCCCTTCATTAAGAGCTTTTATCCACGATTCCTTTTCTTCCAAAGTCGGAGCTTGAAATTTGATATCATGAACCTGCAAAAGTGGAGAGAGAATTTTGCCTAAGCATTTCTCGTCAAGAACAGGGAGGCAGCTTTCTGCTCTCTGTATATCCCTTCAGTTTTTATTTAACATCCAGTCCCAACCTGTGTTTAAACTACAGATTCCTTTGCGCTTTGGCAAGCATTTCGCATCACAGCTCCCACGAACAGAATTTTGTTATGCTGAACTGTTTGTTGCTCTAGTTTTATTTTCGCCGCTAATAAATACAGAAATAAGAAAGTGAGAGTTTTTTTACTTCTGCAAAACGCGTGGAGGAGGTCTTGTGGCAGCGTAAATTTGTACAGGGAATGGTCAAACTGTGCGTAGTGAATCAGATTGAAAGTCCAACTTGTTTTGTGGTGGTTCAAAGGCAATAAAGTACTTTATCCTCAACTTCCCCACAGGCTGCGAGAAGAGAGCAGTAGGAAACCTGCATGCTGCGGGCTCTGCCCGCTTCCCTGTTCCTGCAGCTCTGCAGAACAGAAGCGATACAAGAATCCAGGGCCCTGGCTTTAACTGCGTGTGGACGGGATGCAGCACGAGGGCGGCGTAAGTGAACGAAATTACCGTATCTTTTTCCGTTTGCAAATGAAAAATTAAAGCAGCAGACACCACAGACAGAAAATTTCTGGGGTTTGAACGGTACTGCGTAGCTTTGCCCCAAAAGTACCCTTCAGGTGAAACACCATCTTCACGTTACAAGTGGCAGACTGGCTTGGATCCAAATAGCTCCACTGTGTGCCTTCACCTGCTCTGTGCAGGCACAGGGGTAGACTCTTGTGCTAAAGAACATCATGCGAGTGGCAAAATCAAGCACTCAAAAATTAGACAATCCCGAAGTCACCTAGGCAGCCTGAACTCAGCCGTGCTGCACAAGTTCCTCCTATCACCAGCCCTAATGACAGGGGAGGTGCTCTTACTGATCAATGTGTCTCACTGAGTGCACTCTGCTCAAGCCCTGCCCTGAAGACACAATTACTGATTCCGTTGATGATCTCTTCTTTGCTGCTTATCACTACAATATCTGTGGGCTTCACAAATAACTTTTCAGAGCAATTAGCAATTTTCACAGATGAGGTGAGCAGCTATGGACAGGCTCATCCAAAACACATACTGGAAGGGTCTCATTTGTGTTTTTTTTTTTTCAGGTATTTAACATGCTACAGCTATCCAACATCTTTGCATTGCCTTGAAGGGCAATGCCTCAGCCTTTTTGTAAATCAGGCCCCACATTCTGGAATCACAAGAGGGTCAGAACCTCCGGACTGTATAAAATGAGGGAGACAATGCTAAGGGTGACTGACAGCTGAATGCTTTTAGCAGCTTCCTGTTTTGTTTATGGTACAACAAAGTGGCCACTGTTTTGGGTCTCAGCAACTTAAATCTTACATACCTATGCTCTGGACATCCCTACTGGGATGCTCTCCTGACCAAAGCAGCAGCATCAGAAATTCTGCAGAGCTAAAGCCTCAGCTCCTTACATCCAGCCCTGCAATTCTGCTAGAAACCTACTGCCCTTCCTTTCTGCATTTATTGCTCACTTCAGTGCCACAGTTTTGCACCTGCACGTCACAACGACAAGGTGCAGCACCCTCACAAACAGCATGGCCAGCAGGGAGTTAAGCAGCAATTTTGGGGAAGTGCATTTGTTTGATTAGTTTGCACGTAAGGTGATTGGGGCCACACGTCTTCCTAAGAGCCCAGAGGAGAGGTTAGGGCCTGCACCGCAGCGCTCTGCAAAAAGAGCTCTTTGTCTGGGGCACAGGAGGATCATGCTAACCGGGGAACCTAAGGGAAGGCAAGGCTCCAAAACACAGTGACAGCCAGGTTTTGTTTTAGCCCAAGCAGGCCTGGTTTTGTGTGTGCTTAAAAACTTTTTTGTTTGGAAACGATTTTGCCCCAAAGCTTTGTGATTACAAAAGCTTATGAGAAAGCTCCACTTGTGAGCAGCTGAGCTGTCACACTGCCTGGCAAAGACCTGGCAGCCCACACTGGGGTTTAGAAAGCTTCGTACATGTTGTTCAAGGGAAGGATTCCTGCCTCACTTCAAGCTTCCTATTCTAATGCCACTTTCTGTGCCTCATTCTCGGCCCCGGACAAAAGCTGCTGGCCTCCCAGAGCTGGGACTGTGACTAAGTGCTGGTGTCAGCTAGCGGCTGAGCAGCAGGGCAGAGCGAGGGCTCTGGGGGCTGTTCGTCAGCAGTGAGAAGCTGAAGTCTCCCTCCAGCCTGCACCTTTTAGCGCTAACCACTTGCTGCAGCCACCTAACGCAGACCCAGCAACAGCATGGGGAGGGGGATGCATGGGAAGATGCTCCCAAGGCAGCAGAACGAGCCTTCTTCAAGAACATTTTTCTCCTTTTTAGCCCAATATCCACCCGTACCAAGGAAAAGGCAGGTTGCTGGGGTTCTGAGGCTGGCACTCGTGATGCTGCCAGACAGAGCCTTATTGTTCTCGCAGTCCCTTGCGTGTCTGCATCCCTCTGTGGCTCGTGTCCTCCACCGCAGGCACAGGGGAGGAGGCTAAACCACGGGGGGGTGGAAGCTCGTGTCAAAGCCCAGAAGACACAGGAACAAGCTGGAGGAGTTGTTCTCAGTTCTGCCTGCCGCTGTAGCACTGGTGGGAGATCCCCAGCTCCTCCACAGAGAAGGAACAAATGAATTGACTTTGTATTTTTACTTTTCTGAGTATTGACAGGTATCAGAGGATACACCCCTGCACAGCTTTAAGCAGCGTCTGATCTCCAGCAGCACTTTCAGGTGGGGACTCGGTGACACCAAACCTAAAGGCAGAGGGCAGCCGGCAGGGCAGCACATCTGCTGTCCTGCCTGCTGAAGCCAGCTGAGCCTGAGTCATGAACAACAGCCTGGTGTGCCAGGAAAAGCTGTCGTGGCTGACCCTACTGTGATAGCCACCATTGTGAGCCACGAATACAGGGTACGTAATTTACTGTAAGTCAGCGCGGAGCACGGCACGGCCAGCCAGCTCCTGCTGAATCACTGCCTGGATGTCATGCAACAAAAGAGGCTCCCACTCCGGCCACTGCCTGTAATGACAGCGAGCACATTCCCTGACTGCTCCACCTCTCCTCGGAGACATCAGTCAGCCTGCAGGCAGGGAGACCCTGGTGGCTACGCTCACCCTGCCTTCCAGGGAGCAGAAGTGCTCCCAGGGCCATCCCATTGTGCTTGCACTAAGTGAAAAGCTGCAGCTTAAGACATTTACCAATAACAGTTCAGTTTTTCCATTAGTTGTTGCCAGCCAGTCGCAGAGGTGGGTGACAGAAATCCCCAATTTCTCAGCCATTTCAGTGCAAAGCTTCAGCTGCCAGTGGGTAAACTGGACTGTGAGCTGCCTGTGACCTGCTGGCTGAGGTGCAGGAACGTGATCCTTTCTGCTGTCTTTTGGCACCGGGTGGTCACCTCTGGCAGATGCCAGAGCACAGCTGGGTCAGCAGCTATCAAGAACACGCCAGAGTCCGTCTGCCAGATGTGAGGTCACCTCCTGCCTTCTCCTGCATGAATTTGGGTCCTTGTCAGGTTGGATCACAGAAGGAAAAACAAAAGCAAAGGGACTGTCAGGAGATCCTCATGTTTGTTTGTTTGTTTTTTGCAGCTGAACCAAGAGCTGCCTCAGCACTGGGAATAACGCAGCGCCTCTGCCAAACTCTGCCAAACTTGGACTCCCAGAGCACTGGGCAAACAAGCTTCACTGCAATCTCTTACAGCTTCCGGATCCAGGCCCCTCCAAAGTTGACGAAGAGAAAAATAAGCAGTGAAAGTTTCCAGCCCTGAGCACAGGTGCTGAGCTGGTGCCTGGCAGCGCTGGGTAAGGACGTGGTAAGCTGCAGCACTTGCTGGTGCACTCTCCCTTGCTACCAGTCTCTTTCTTGCCATTCCTCCCCGTAGCTGAAGGCTCTCAGACCTGCTGAACACCAGCCTCGTGCCAATCTCTGTAGTCTCCAGGCAGTTTACACTGCTCTTTGCATCGTGAGTACATTTTAAAGCCTCCAAGCCAAGGTTGCTGCCCTTTCTTACAAGTTCTCTGCTCAGCTCTCCGTATCCAACAATTTTCATCCAACTGCTGCGGGTGGCACAAAGCATTTGAGATTGCTAAGCAGAATGGGTCTTTTGCTCACTTCCAGCTTCCTTTGCTGAAGAATCGAAGCTCAGGGCAGCGCTTTGTTTCAGTTCCACGCATGGAGCTGACCAGTGCAGGCGTGTGACATGCTCATACTGTCATGGCTTAAGAAAAATGTCATCCTTGTGACTAGGGCAAGCAGAATCTCGGGTGCTGCCATCAAAGATCAGTGTTTAGCAAGGCAACTTATTTATTTGGGTGCAACTCTTACTGCAAAGTATTTTTAACTGCCCAATTTAATAAAAGCAGAGATATACTGGGCACAGGCCCTTCAGACACTGGAGAGGGGTTGAACGGTTTCTGTTTTGCTCTTTGCAAGTGTCCTCTGCTCTTCAGAAATGTCACATCAGAGATGTAAACCTGGATTCCCCTACAGCTAACCAGGGGTCCTTGCTTTCAACAGGGAACCTTCTGTCTGTGCACAGAAACATAAATGACTTTTCCCAGCTTACTCACTTACTTTCTGCATTCTCTGGCATTGTGCTCAGGACAGGGGGCAAAGAAACAGCAAGATCTGGAAGGGCTTGTCAAGCCACTCCGTAGGGTGTCCGAAAATTGCAGTGCACACTGCAGCTGGCAGCAAGTCTCCCAAAAGGAAAACGTTCGGCAGACATCTATTGCCACAGCTGCAGTTTCAAAACAGAAGAAGGCCACTTGTGTACATTGGCCTCCTAATGGAAGCTTGTTCTAACATCTGCAGAAGTATGTTGTGTGTCAACACCCGCACCAGATTCTCAGCCAAAAGCAGGGTGGGAGGGAGTAACAAACAGGGAACTTTTCACTTATAAAAGCCCTCCTTTTCACCAAAAGAGCCTTATAAAAAGTGGCCTCTATCTAGGTCTCCATTTAATCACTGGCATGAAAACCAGGGGAGCTGTAAACTTGCCAGCATACCAAAAGGGTGAATTTTCCCTTTCGATGCAGAATTTGGGCATAGCTTTCTCCTAGCAAGAAATGAAAGGTTTAAGAACAGGTCTCACGCCCTTTGTTGGTTCATTCAGCAGAGCAGAAACACATGCAGCTACTACACAATTTGCCTAAGTAATATCCTTGCAAATAATGAAAATAATTCCTACTGTGCTGCCCATCTGTAAGCACACACAAGCTGTTCCTAGCCTCCCTGGGAGTAGGTGTGCACACACAGAGTAGCCAGAGGGATTCAGCAGGGGCAGCTGTGGTAGTTCGGGCACCCTCCAGAAAACACACCAAGCCTGCCAGGGCTAGGCACTTTCGATCTAAAATTGACATTATTTGTGATTAATGAAGCTACAAAACAAACACTAAACCCCCAGCCGAACTGGAGACACTCACTGCTCTGTAACCCCGTGCTGAGCAGGAGCTCAGTGGCACAGGTTCATATTTCCAGGCTGCCATAACCTTGGTGCATTTTGCTTAATATCCCTTTTCTCCCTGATACAGGCAGCGCCTACTTGAAAAACACGCATCATTCACCTTCCCTCTCCACTCCCACCCCGCTCCATGTGAGCATTTTGGGACAGGAGGACAGTTCTTGACTTGTTTGGAACCAGGTTTAGCACAACGATGCTCTGAACTCAGCTGGAGCCCCGAGGCACTGTTAGACGAGTAAATGCTCAGTGACAGGAGGGAAAGAATAAGCAGCAGTGACAACGACGACTAAACAATCTCCATTTATTCAAACAGAATGGAGATGAGGGAATGCATGTCAGTTGATATTTTTGGCCCTTCATATTCTTATGGAAATTAGGATGTTGCGTGTCCCCTCACAACCCCTCGGATCTGGAGGTTTTATGAGATCTTTTAAGCCAACAAAATCACATTGGAATTAGAATCTAAGAGTGAGTTACCTAAGAGCAACAACAGCAACATCCCAGCCCAAAAAGATGCTGATGCATAGCAAGCAGGAATGCAGAAAAACCTCCAAATTATGTGTGGTGATGATGGACATGCACAGGAAGCCAAGCTCATCCCTGCAGCCAGTCAGAGCTCGGTGGATGTGTGACTTCTCTGTGGCACCAGCCTGGTTATTTGGTCCTGGATATAACCACGTGCTGCACAGGAACCTCAGGTTGTAGTTTCATTAAATTTACAGAATAAATCTTTTCTTCCAGGAGCTGTTTGGCTGCAGGTAACGTTGCACTGGAGTTGCTCACATGAGCATATCTCCAAGTTCAGGAACTTTCTCTGGACATGGGGCAGGATCACAGATTTCACTGGAACTTCAGCAAAGCTGCAGCACATACAGCTGGGACAGGGACACTTCCTCACCCAGAGCACGTGGGGAACAACAGAGCCCAGAGCACGTGGGACATTCTCCACTGCTCAGGGAGTATTGCAAGAAAGAAAGTGATAAGGACAAAAAATATCAAGAGGAAAATGTTCTTGTAAATTGAGTAGCAGGAAGGCTGATTCACCAACATGGTAAGAAAGTCTATAGGACAATAGTGTTCCTCTTTGCATATTGCATTCTCAGCCACAGGTCATTTCTCCCAGCTGCCAAAGAGCTATCTCAGAGCCTTTCGTCTGCTCTGGGCACAGCTGCCTGGGGACTCATTTTGGAATTAGCAGAATTGAGGGTGATGAGAAAGGCAATCCTACCTTCTTACCCGGGGAGCGGATTAAAATGAAACGGTTTTTCTTTTTGAGTAGTGCACGCACTTCCTGGCACTTGTCGTAACTCTCCAGTTCCACTGTTTCTATGCATTTCTGTTCATCCTGCAGAGGGGGAAATAAAAATTATCATGAATAGGAAGCACTGAAATCAGTCATATACCACCAACCTCTGCATGTCTTCCCGTTGCATCTGCCTAAAAGCTCTTCTGCCTTAAAAATAAATCTGCATGCAGACGGCAAGCCCCCATAAATCAGGCTGGTATCCCACCAAGAAAACACTCAGGTCTCTAAGCTACAGGCTGATTTGTGGCTAGTGGTCCGCAGCGGCTGAGCAAATAACACATTGTGAACAGGAACACCAGGCTCTGCCACTGGTGGTGGCCTCATCCAAGGATCTGCAGCCAGAGGCAAGGTGGGAAGGGCTCTGCCCCAGGCTGTGAATGCCCTGTCGGTCCTGCTGCAGGGCTTTTTGCTGCTCTGTCCAATGAATAACACACCGCACTTTTATAAAGCTTCCTGGCACGATCTCAGAGCACCCCCAAACTCCCGCTCGGCCTGGCTAAATCACCTCCCCCTTGCAATGAATGAAGGTGACGTTACTCTGCTTCTCCACAGGGCAGAAGGTGGCACAGGCATCGCAGGACAAGGTCAGTGGCAGCCACACGCGACAGGGACACGCTCCTCTCACAGCCATGCCCTGAGCTGTCAAAATGCTGAGGACTGGAAATAGAGCCCTGTACAGCCAGCACAGCTGTCGGGGCCAGCATCTCGCTGGGGAATATTCCCCTCTGCTGCATCTCCACTGACGACTGCAGGCCACGAACTTGGCTCCTTTCACCCCCGAACATAACTCAAATTCCACTCGTGGTGCGTGGCTCAGCTCAGCCGCAGAGCAGCAGCCCTAATAGGAACGGCAGCGTAACGCCGGGCAGATCATACGATATTCTCCGTGCCCCAAAACTCCCTTTGCTACGTATCACACAAATAAGCAGTGAGCATCGCGGAGCAGTTCTTGCCGCTAAAGCGCTGCCGTCAGCACCCCTCGTGAACCTCCCTATTACCACCCTAAATTAAAACCTCCAGCCGGGACCATCCCCAGCTCTGAGGCCGCTCCCAGGGCAGCGGCTCGCACCCCGGCGGGTTTGTATTTAGCAATTCCTGTAGCAGCGAGGGGGTGTGGGGTGAGGAAATGTTGTCGTAGCCAGGAAGTTACTGCGTGGCTGGAGGCAGGGAATGGAGAGTTCAGAGGGAAGTGGGCTGCGGGGAATTTCCTTCGCTTACCACTTGACATTTAAGTCACTGCGCAGAGCTGGGGCTGCGCTCGTTTTTTTTAACCCTCCTGTCTGGAGATGGGGGCCCAGCAGAGCGAGTGTGAGTACGCACAGCAAGTTCTGAGCCACCGAGGGATGTCTGGATCTAATTTCGGTTCATTATTTTAATGACATTACTGTTTATTTCGCTTAACACTGAGTAGGTGAATGTGACCAGAGAACTGGCGAAAGGTACATTAGGAGGAGGAGACGGATCCTGCCCAAACCTAAAACCTCGCAGATAAAATCCTGCTGACGCTACTGAGCCCTTTGAAGGCGCAAGGCTCCTGCTGCCTTGTTTTGCAATGTCACAGCAAAAGGACAGGGATGGAAATAACAACCCCTCGGCAGCCAACAAATGATAGAGGAGGGTGAGGTCAGGGATACACGCGTTAGGGGACGGGTGATCTCATCCTGCCCGTTGGTGGATGGCCACCCACATCACAGCGCTGCCACACGACTGCTGCGGTCGCCAGCGCCTCCGCCAAGGTTTGCTGGGCTCAGGATGGACGTGGCTTGGCCGGGCACTGACAAGAGAGCAGCACAAAGCCTCCTGGCAAACCTGCCCATCCTTGGAGGGTGGCTCTGCCCCCAGCAGAGCCCGCTGGCTCTGCGTCACCTTCCTCGTCCACGCCATCCTTCCTGCCTCTTGGGCAGGAAACTGCCCTCACATCCCGCGCCAGCCGTCCTCCACATTTTAAGGACAGTCACGGGCTGTGACAGAGCTAGGGGACAAAGACTCAGCAGGTTGAGGAGCTGTGGCTTTGCTGTGTCATAGTCTTGACTTTCAGCCGCCCCTCTCCTCCCTGGGGAGGCTTTGGGATTATGGCCCGGCCAGGGAATAAAGGCATGGAGGGTGGGGACACGCAGGGCCCTGCCTCACGGGGGCACTGCCTTGACTTTGCAAGGTGTAGCTCCTTCACCGCAGACCCTGGAACTCCTCAAGTAAGTTATCCTCCTCAGGGAGGGCAGGGAAGAAAGCAGCCAGAGAAATATGAAAACTCCATGCATGAGGCAAGGGAAAAAGTTTGTGACCTCAGCTGGTGCCAGAATGGGGCCTTTTGTCTCCGTTTTACCCTTGGCGAGTGGCCAGCCCCTCTGTGTGCCTACCTGGTCACAAAGAGATCCTTTATGTCTGCTCTGCACAGCTCAGATAAAGACCAAGGGCCTGACCCTGCCACAGGTCTCCAGGTCCCTCCAACCCCCTGCGACCCAGAGGATGCTCAGCATCGGGCAGGGACAAGGTTGCTTTTAGCAGCCCTGCCCCTACGGACTGGTCTCAAACACTTTTTAGCCAAGTTCCCGCTGCATTTCGTCTCTAGCATCCCAAGGAAGTTAAAACAACTCTGTTCCATCGTGCTGAGACACAAAGGCTGAATTTAGCTGCCTGCATCTTCGCTCAGCAGGCTGCCCCACGGCACCGCATCTGCTGCCGATCTGCCACCTCTCACATAGCCACAGAGATGTGACCGGGGAACAGGGAATTCCCTTCAGGCCTTCTTCCCTCGACAGATTTTAGTGCATGTTTTTTAAATTGCTTTTGCACTTGCTGTAAGGGACAATCAATAAGACACGTTAAAATCCTGGTACAGAAACCCCTACACTCACGATTTAATGCAGAAAAACAATTCCATCAGCTATTCATAGAGCAGGCGCTGCTACTTCAACATGTACGTGTCTGTGTTTCACTTGCTTGGCCCTTAGGAAGAAAATTACTGAATGTCTATATATATTAATGCATGTGCTTAACAAAAGAATCACATTTGGCAAACCTACAGTTTCCTGAATGAAGAGGTGATAAAAAGGGGAAAAGGTGCACTGAAATTTTCATTTATCTGAAAGAAACATTGCCAGGACCTCATCGCTGATGCACGTTAATGGTCTGTGACCCTCCATTCACTGTATATCTCTAAACCCCTTGAAACAATAATCCTCTTCTCCAGCTGAGGATCTCAAAGCGTGTTAGTAAATCACGTTTGGGTACACATTGCTGTCACTTCACCCGTGGAGAAATGCAGGTTTTAACTGCGCCACTGAGGCCACACAGGAAGCCAAATGCCAGGTGGATCCTCCGGCCACTAGAAGATGCTTTGCCAAGATGACTTTTGCCCTGTTATATGCTACTCTTTAAGAAAAAAAAAAAAATTGAAACTTTTAACCAAAAAAAAATCCAACTTCTAATCCAAAAGACTCACTCTCTTTAATCCATGGAGTGATGGCATTGATTTGTTTAGCCTCCTTGCATAGGATCGCCCGTTCTTCGTATGCCCTCTGTAGCTCTGTGGGCTTAATTTTTATCCCAGCAAGAACATGCAGAGACAGCGAGACAAAAAACACCATTATAAAATAACCTGCCTGCTGGTTCTGTGTGGGTTTGTGCCCAACATGCCTGTCACTGAGACTTCTCAGTAATGTCCCCAGTATCCAAACACCGCAGAGCTGCACGGATTTGCATCGGGGCACCTCTCCTGACATCTGGCTATGCAATGTTGGACGTGTGTCCCTCTTAACCGAGTCTTAGCTGACGTGAGGGTGCAACTGTAGGGTGCTGGAGCTGGAGCTGGAGCAGCTAAGAAGAAATACATCACACTTGATATTGCATCAGCCCGCTGAAACCTGCAGCGCGGCGAGGTGCGGCGACTTTCACCCGCCATCTGCTCCCAGTAACACAATAGCCGACTGCAGTTTGCCTTCGGGAGGTTGCTCCGTGTTAAAACAGACCAAAAGGCTGACGAGCAGATGCAATATGGGGAACAGGCTTCCCAGGCGGGTCAGAAGTACATTCCAGGAGATTTCTATTGATGATGCTAAAATACAGTGTTTGTGTTATGCTCAGGCTGTACTTAAAATGTTATTGCCAGGATCTTTTGTTGGCCTTCTGCTCCGCTGTTACTCTGCACACCCAAACTTCAGAGACAAGGGCAGCTGCCAGCTCGTGCAATTGCATAAACAAGTGTGGCTGCATGTGAAACAACTGCTGAAGGCAGTACGAACACCTCTGCACGAAGGGCTCCAGCACACCAGGGGCTGATAACGGGACAGTGTGTCCAAGTCACTAGCTCATTTCCTGGAAATCTGATGGGCTTAGAGCAGTTTCAATACGCAGGCTCTAAACCTGGCCTCGCACACAGAAGCTGATCTCCCTCCCATTTAACCTACTTCAGTCTAACTTAGGATGCATACAGAAATAACTGTGTATTTCTGCTGCCCAACGCTCTATCTCTTTTCTTTTTCTAGGGCTGCTAAACCTCCCGTCCAGCAAGCACTGAACGATCCCATTTTAAAAAGTTTCTTCCTAAAAGCAAAAAAAAATGCAGATTGAGATCCGGAAATAAAAGCCACCGGAGCACGCTGCACCACAGGCTCTCTCCTTTGACATTGGGCAAGTCACTTCTCATCTCAGAAACTTAGTTCCCCAATTGTGAGACAGAGACAGCAACGCTGCCCTGACTCACCTTACTGGAAGATAAATACAGTAATAAACACGAACTGCCACGATGCTGTGCTAACGGGACCCCTCCTGAGTACAGAAAATTGCCATTTCCTTCAGTTTCCCTGTAGTAAGTCTGCACAAACACACGCTCTCCTATTGAGCTATCAGACAATTTTGTAGCAATTTCCTCTCCTAAGATATTTGACTTCACTGTAAGCCTGTTTAATAGCCTATAGATATTAACATGATCCCTTATTTACAATAATGGGGCCTTGTAGCTACCGTAGCTCACAGATGCAATTTATTACAGGATGTTACCACAGTCCGCAGGCTACCAGAAAACATTATGTCTGGTTGTTACAAATGCCATTTTCCTCGTTGAGATAATAAAATAACCCTTTAAATGATCGGGATTTTTCCTTCGTCTGAATGTCTGTGAAAATTAATCTTACTTTAAAAGCTTCCTTTTCCCCTGTGGTAATAAGAACCTCCATATATCTTGGTTTTTAAGTCGTGCCCTCTAAAAAAAACCTATGTCATGTTTATGGACTCAAATCCATTTGTTCCTTCAGCTGGAGTCAACAGGTGTCTGGGGGACTTGGATGCAATCTGCAGAGGGATGATAGTTTGCAGGACCAGGCTGTGTCGCCCTGGGTAAGAGCTGCAGGTCTCGAAATCCCCACTGCTTTGCCTGTCTTCCAAGCTGCTCATCACCTGACGCTGACTTCTCATTTTGGTATTCTTGCACTCATCATGACATTTCAAAACTAAGAACGAACGCCTCCAGAAAGCCTCGGGATTTGGAAAGAGCAGGAGGGTTCAGCGTACAGGAGGAGGTAATGCCATTTAACCTAAACTGCTCATAACAAATCTTCTATATTAGGCAATGCTACGTTTTTTTTTTTTTTTTTCAAAAAGAGAACCAAACTCATTTGTCAGTCCCGCTGTTCCTGAAACCACCACAGCAGTGCAACTGCTGAAACATTTCCCCATTCTTGTTCCCTTGACACGCTGCACAGAAACTTGACGTGCTTTTATTTTCTATCCTCCTGATGCCCACGACTGACCCGGTCCCCTTGTGTCAGACGCCGCGCAGGCACACAGTCCTCGTGCTGCTGTGCCCTGAGAATCCCTGACACTTCTCCTGACACATGCATGCAAAAACCTCAGCCCAGAGGCTGCTTCAAGCCACCACGTACTAGCAGGGCTTGGGACTGAGCTGCCCCTGTCTCAAATCTCTCTGGGCTGCAGTTTATGTGACTGCTGTGGCAAACTCAGCTCTCACAGAGCCCCTTTCAGCCCAGCAGCAGAGGGGCAGGCTCAGGAATTCTCCACCTGTACGAGCAGTCCCGCTGCAGCCCAGCAGGACTGGCCCTGAACTTTTCATTCCTCTCGCATGAAGATGCAGGGCAGATTTGGCTTGGCTCTTCTTTCTTATTTGATTAGAAACAGCTCTAAATGAGGCCGTGAACTTACGGCACGCAATTTATCTAGGGAAGTTCAGGATAAGGCTCCCAGGGGTCCTTCCCTCAGCGCTGGCTTGCTCAGCTAACAGGAAGAGATGAGCCAAACCCAAACTGTGTCCCCTTTTAAGGAGGAAGGCAAACGCTCAGGATCTTGCCCTGCGCCCAGCAGTGCCTAAATGAAACCCTGAAAAGTCTGGCTAGGAGCAGCTCCAGCTCCTTGAGGGGTGCCAAGCAGCTGCGGGGCCGCCTGTCAGCCCCTCTAGCAGCAGGTGGGCAGCCGGTCTGCTACAATGCAGTTTTAGCCCTTAAATGCCAAAAACTACTAGCACATATCCTGCTTCCGCCCAAAGTTGTACTCTGTTTGCCTTGTCACAGGATGTCCTGCCCCCATATTTTTTTTTTTTTTTGACAATAGCACTGTCAAAATATTTACTGGCTGAAATATTTATGATATATAATATACTCCAAAACGCAGCAGCTGTCTCTTCTTCACAGCATTTAACCTTCCCAAAGATATCTGGAGAAGTCCTTTTGAAAGGAATGGGCTGGAGGGAAGAGTGAAAAATGCAGGAATGTGTGTCACTGAGGGCCTTTATTCAAGGGAGTTAGCTGTGACCATACCTCATCCTCAAAGACCACAAGCTGTGTTTTCCGTAGCTGGACGTAACGATCCTTCCACAGTCCCAGGAGTCCCCCACTGCTTTTCTTAATCCAGCCGAATTTCTCTGCGTTTGGAGCTGACTTTGGTTTCTCTGAGACCTCCTCCTTTGTATCCTGCAAGGGCACCGAGAAAAGCAGAAGGGAAAAGGAATCACGTTAAAAAGCACTTTCCATCCATCTGACGACGGTCTTCAGAAAGCCTGCCCAGAGCAGACCCCAGCACCCACCACGTGTGCTCCCTCCCCACCAGATCGCACGGAACAAAGCCTGGGAGAAAACTTCCAGAGAAAACTTCTGCAAGGAAGAGGAAAGCTCAGCCAGCTCCCCCCCGACAGCCAAACCTTTGGGACAGAGTTAGTGGACAGCACGGACCTTGGCCACTCCTGAGGATGCTGCTGGGATGGCGGTGAGTCCCCCTGCTCCTCTGCTCCCTGTGGCTCTTTGCTCCCCTTTTGGGGAAGGTTCTCCCCACCGGCTGGTGCACCAAGTGCCTCTTTAGTAGCAACACTCGTGTTTTGCCCACAGTCACTTCTGCAAGCTCCTCTAGGTCTCGCTTTGCTCTCAGAGCTGCCCTGCTCGCACGGAGTCACTGCGACCTGTCCCAACACGCACAACTGCTTTGCTCTCCGCTTGCCACCGGCTGCGATGGCACTGCAAGGCTCCCGTGACCAACACAGCTTTGCCCTGGAGGGCCAGGACTGCATCACACTTGCATTGAGATGCTTCTGGCCCGGCACACGGGCTCTGGCAGGGTTGCTGTCATGAGGCTCTTCCCCAGGAGCAAGCAGAGGAGCACTGCTCGCTGCCTTCAGCTGAGCCACAGCCGCTTATGAAAACACCTCGCCAAACTCGTGACCCTTACAAGGAGGCCAACCCCAAATCCTCCAGCACCCTTCCAGAAGCCACGCTGTTAGCCCAAAACTTGGCTTTCCTCCTGGGACACGGCACTGCTGTTGCCTGTGATGACAATAATCCCACTGCAAAAACGCGATGCATTTCCTCTGAGTAAGGATGTGTGACAGAGGCAGGAGACAGAGCATCCCCAAATGGTCCTGGCTAGCTGCTGAATGAAACCTTTTCTCCTAGGAAAAAGAAAACAAACCAAACAAACCAAACCAGTGTGGCTGTAGCCATCATGTTTCTTAACATGAGGAAATCCCATGTGCATCGGAAGGAGTCAGAGCTGGACACTCCCATGGCCAGAAGGGAGTAGGGATAGAGCGAGTGAGTACGGACGAGTTCCAAAAACTCAGAGGAAACCCTTGCTAACAAATCTGTTTTCATGCACCAGACTCCCAGCGAACACACCCTTGGATTGCATTTGGGTGAGCTGTTCCTCTAAAGACAGATCTTGCACCCACAATGAGAGGAAAAACAGATTCAATTCCCTGCGCATGGGCACTTCTTCCAACCTCCAGCGAGGTCAGGGAGAGGCTTCCCGTTTCCAGGTAGGTGCAGACCAGGCACAAGAAACCAAATCAAATGGCCTCCTGTAAAAGTAAACCCCACAGAAAGGGGTATAACGTTCTTGGCACGCTCTGCAGAAGTTGTTTCAACTGTACCGAGCGGCGCCCCAATACAGGATGATAGAGCATAAAAAAGTTTTCCGGGAAATGAGGGGTACTGCGGTTTTTTTTAAGTTGACTTTTTAGGTTGCCAGGAAGTTGTATTCAGTTGTGATCTGCTATTTCAGTAAACATCAATCGCTGCACAAATATAGACCTGTTGGTCTCCTGATTGAGCACCCTTTGAAGTCATTTTTAGACAATTGGCCTGGACTTCACCCTCACTCCTCGCAGCTTTGCATGGCTGTACCCGCACGAGTAGTGACTCCAGACCAAGAGCTACCCAGCTCACCATTACTCCCAAATGTTTTTACTTCTTGATTTTTTTTTTTTGTAGGTTCCTTTTGCTGGGCAGATTCATTTTAACCATTCTTCCCCCCTCCCTCTGCAGATGGCAGAAGGGCTATCTGAAAGAAAACACACGCCAAATAAGTCTGCCTGTGGCCTCTGCTCTCTACAGAGTGAAAACTACCGTTTTCTGTGGTTTTACGATAAAAGTGCTCACTGTCAGGTCGCAGCACGGCACAGCTACTTTTGAAAAAGCAACCTGCCCCGGTAGCCAGTTTTGCCGGAGTTTATTTTCATGCCAGCACTCCTGTGACAGGCCGAGCTGCAAGGCTACAGCCGAGGTGATCCCGCAACCCGCCTACTCCCACCACCTACACCAGCTCTCTGACATTTCGGGGCCACTTTCCTCAGTACCATCACAGGGCTTCTGCTCCTGGGCTAAACGGGCCCTGCCTGTGCTGGGAGCCAGCGCTGCCTGCCTGCTTGCTCGCTGTAGGTTCCCAGAGCACTGCTAAGATCCACATGGGGAAGAACCCATGCTTGGGTTGCTCTCCAAACCCCACAGATCCTCCTGGAGGTGGAGGTCCTCGTGGAGCATCCGCAGGGAGGATCTCTGAGTCCCCACCTGCCCCAGGCTGCCAGACCCCAACTTGTCCCCCTCAAGAGGCTCCCAGTGCCAAGGCTCTCTGCAGGAGGAGGAGACACAGCCTGCCTCTGCCACCCAGACCCGGAGCCTCCTGCCTGTGAGAGCCCTTGGCAGCCTGCTAAAAGAGGAAGGATGAGATGGGATGGGATCGTGCAGCAGTCTCCTGAGCCCGAGCTGCCTGTGTGGCCCTCTGGTCCTGAGTCCTTAAGGCTACGAGGACAGTGCTACGCACCAGGGGAGGTTTGCCAGGGAAGGGCACCATCAGAGCAGGACTTTGTGTCCACTCCGCACCCGCTGCCTGCGATTCCATGACTAAAATTGGAGCGCGGCACAAAGAGACGATTTGCTGTTGTCAATTCAGCTTTCTGCGGGGATTCCTTCTGCTGGAGGCAAGAAATGCTAAGATATCCTTTCCAGGATGTTCTGGGGCTGGATTCATGCCCGATGCTGGTGTAAATCCACGAGAATAAACCCACTGACATCAGCCAAGCGAGCCAGCGTAAACGAGGGAAGAACTGAGTTGTCCTGTCACTGGCCGAGGCCAAAGGCACGGGTCCCAAAGCCACTCCATACAAGTTGTTTTTGCAATTTTTATCATGGGCACCAGAAGTGCAGCACGAGCTTGACTCTCACAGCCCGGCTTACACTTCAGTTTTACAGCTTAGCAGAGCCCAGCATCCTGCAGGGGCACAGGATGGCTTTTAATTTAACAATTAGGCGATTCTTTCTCCCTCCCTCCCCCAGCACTTTAAGGGCCCACAAAACCACACACTTTTCATGGCTTCGAACAACAACAAAAGCCCAGCAGCCCCGTCGTGGCGGTGTTTTTACAGGTCACACACACTGCCCAGAAGTGGGTCGCTGTCCCAGTCGCCCCGTTCAAAGCAAGCAAGAGCAGCCAGCTCATCCCATGCTATCTACACAAGACGAATGCATCTCCAGACGCCTTCCCAGACCTCAAATCTTTTTCTGCCCTTCCACCTTCCCTTCTGACAGGGCTGGTGGCACTTCCACTTCTCCCCGGCCTGCGGGGATGAACCATCTCCCCGGGCACAACCCGCTGGGATCCACGTGAGCCTCGGCAAGCTGCAGCTGGGGCCCCATCCCCAAAGGGCTCCCCGGAGGATTCCTTCGCCGAGCAGCCCCCAAAAAGCCTCCTCGCTCCTGCCCCTCGGGCCGGGTGCCAGCTGGACGCCGTTTTTGTGCCGTGGATTAATTTCACGGATGCCGGCGGATAATGACAACTTTTGGTCCCGACCAAGTCGGGTCGCTCTGCAGCCTCCCCGCTGCCCGCTTGGGGAGGAGATTTCATTCTCGCCGCATTTTTGGGAGCTGAAATAAGGGGACGGGAGGCAGGCAGCGGCTCCCAGCTCCACGCACGCCGAGCTTTTGTGCACCGGCAGCAATTTATGGGGGGGGTCGTGGGGCTGGGACCGCCCGGGCGTGAAACCCCACGCGTGTCTAGGGGGGGCGCACGGCCGGCAGGGACACGGGAGGAGCAGGAGGAGGAGAAGGAGGAGAAAAAGAAGGAGGAAGAAGAGGAGGAGGAGAGGACAGACCCTGCGAAGGCTGCGGGCTCCGGCACGCCCGGCTCTGCCGCCGCTTGTCCGCCCCGAGCGCGACAGGGGAGGAAAGTTGGAAGCGGGGGCGCCGGCTGAAAAAAAAAAAAAAAAGCCAGGAAGAATTACAGAAAGCAATAATCATCATCATAATTAAGCCAAAAAATTTAAAGACCGGCGTGGCCGGGGGCTGCCCCATACGCTTGGCAGCCGGCGGAGGCACCGAGGGGCTCCCAACCCAACCCGTCCCATCCCATACAGCCCTGTCCCGGCTGGGAACGGCTCGGCACGGCTGGGAACAGCTCGGCACGGCTCGGCACGGCTCGGCACGGCTCGGCAGGGCCTTTACTCACTTGCTCCATGGCTAGCACGGACCGGGGGTGCTCCTCAGGGGCTCCGCTGCCGGCTGCGTCCCGCTGCGCAGCGCGGCTCCGGGTGGCCGGGCATGCCGAGCCGAGCCGAGCCGAGCCGAGCCGGGCCGGGCTGAGCCGGGCCAAGCCGGGCTGTGTCCTCTGCACCAACTTCTTGGCGAGCAGCAGCAGCAGCAGCAGCAGCAGCGCCGGTTTCCGGAGCTGCGAGCGCGGCCCCAAGGAGGCGGGGATCCCCCCCCCCCCCTAACCCGGCACGGCCCCGCCCGGCACGGCCCCGGTCCGCGGGGAGGCAGCGCCCGGTGGAGGAGCTGGGGGGAGAGGGGGAAAAAAGGGGTGTGGGGGTGTATGGGGGGTCGTGGGGTTGGGGAAGGGGAGGTCCTAGGGTGGGAAGGGGGGTGTGGGGTGGGATCTGGGGTGTGGGAAGGGGGATGTGTGGTGTGGAGGAGGGGGCATCGTTTTTGGGGACAGGTCCCCGGGGTGGGATGTGTCTGCGGGGGGGGTATGGAGCAGAGGGGTGGGAGAGGGTCTGTGGGGTGGGATATGGATGATGGGGTGGGGTAGGGTGCTTGGGTTATGGGACATGGAGAGTGGAGGTGGGACAGGGACCGTGGGGTGGGATGTGTCTGTGGGGTGGGACATGGAGCATGGAAAGGAACAGGGACCGTGGGGTGGGACAGGGTACCCATCGGTGTGGCACAGTCCCTGGGGTGCAGCAAAGGACCATGCAGGTGTGACAGGTCCCTGAGGGTCAGCCAGCATCCCCACAGCCGGGTTAGGGTCCCCAGGGGACCCCACACTAGGATGGGGTCCCTGGAATTGGAGCCACCCCACGGTCAGGCAGGGTGGGACGGTGCCATGGGGACAGGGGACAGCAGCACAGGAGCAGCAGGACGGGGTGCAGGACGCAGAGAGGCGAGGGATGCCCACGCAGGTGCCGTGTGGGCACCGAGCACCGTGGCTCCATCACGGAGCAAAGCCCTGGTGCCTCTCCTGGGGCTCAGCTCCACGCACCAGCACGGCCCCCTCGGCCCCAGGGCAGCGCGGTGCTCCCATGCCAGCAGGTTTCGGGGCCGTGCCTCGTCTCAGCCCCAAGGGAAGCAGCTGGGAAGTGGTCTTGGGTGGCAGAAGTGGTTAACGCAACTAGTCACGCTCCGGCTATTGTTCTCCGCTGGCATTCAGCTTTGCAGACTTTCTGCTTCTATTTCGGGCCTGCTGAAGGGCTCGTGTACCCAACAGCCTGCCTGTTTTTCTCCTAATTATTTCAGTCGGTCTAAAAAAAGACATCACCTCCCTCTGCAAACCTTGCCTCCATTGTTCATGGTGTAGAAGATAGAGGGTGAGAAGGAGAGAAGTATCGGCAGCGGTTCCCTCCAGGTTAAATGTGCCTCGGAGAAAAACAGGAGGCTGCTGAGCAGGGATGGAGGTGGCACCGAGCACCCACCAGGGCTGGTTGTCCCAAATCCTGCGTGGACAGGGCTAGCAGAGGAGCAGGGAATCGCCCTGGGTTCAGAACGGGAAATCCTGGGGCTGCCAGGAAGCGATTGCAGCAATTGCAGCATCCCACCTGAGGCTTGAGGATGCTGCACGTTGCACCTGCCGCGATGGGCGAGGGTTTTGTCGGGGGGCTGAAGGCGCTGGGAAAAGCAAAGGGGAGATGGAGAGGGGACGGCAGGGCCCCCGTGTGCTCCACTTGTACGGGGTCGGATCCGGGACCGGAGCTGGGAGCGCACAAACAGCTATTAGTGGTCACGGGTGAGGAACACCCTGGCGGCACCTCCTCCCCATCAGCTCAGCCGTGGCTTTGGCAGAGGCGCCGGTCTCGCCGAGGCGATACCTCTGCTGCGTAAACACTTTCGGCGGCCTCGCTGCCCCTCCTGGCAGCAGCATCAGGCCCAGAAAGTGCCGATGTGGTGCTGGGCAAGCAGCTGGTGGGTTGTGAGCACCCGAGCCCTTCGGTTTCCTCACCCCCATCCCATGCCAGGCACCTCGGAAAGGTGGGACCAGGACCCTCAGGCAGAAATTCGGAGTTGTGGCCGTGCTGGGGACAGCCCTGTGCTGCCCGAGAGCAGCTTTAGGGCTGGCTTAAAAACATTTGCTCTTGGTTTAAGTTTTCCCAGCTCTCGGATGGGATAGCTGGTATTGCAGCAAGGCTTTAAAGTGATAAAAAAAAAATCCCAGGCACGAGGGGAAACATCTGGCAGGGCAGAGAGGCTGTAGGCTGTGCTTCTGACTCTCCCGGAAAATTCTAATGGGCGAAAAAGTGAAGAATATTTTTAGCATGCAGTCACCGTGCATGTGAGGGCGTGTGCACGGGGACGGCCGCGGCGCTGTGGTTTATCAGCTGCCGCGAGCGCACGGAGAGCATCGCGCTCCCCTCGTCCCCGGGAGGAGCTGGAGTCCACGAGAGGAAGGCGAGGAAGATGCTGGTCGTCTGAGAAGGTGGAGGCTGGTCCAGAAATGCCGTCTGATGACAGCACGGGGGCAGGAGCCCACCCAGCATCGCATTCATTGACAAGAAGCGGCGTGGTGCTGCTGGGACGAGCGGGACAGAGCCGCACGTGGCACGAGGAGCTCGTGCTGGTGAGTCACAGTGCAAGGACCTCTGTTTGTAACCAAGCCCTGGGCTTTAACCCCTCCTGGCCGCACACATGGGCACTTCCCTGCTGCAGGGTGATGGCATTTGGGGTCCTGCAGCACCTCCACGTCTCCCTGCCGTGGGAAAGGAGGTGGCTTGCCGGGGCAAAATGGGAATGCCTTCGGTTGTCTTAAATTGTCCAAATGGAGATGTCTTTTGGTTGGCTTTGGTTGTCTTCTCTAGGCGAAGGGGACCAGGTCTGAGCCCAGAGGTGGCTTGGAAGAGCTGTCCCAGCACCCGCTGCTCAGCACCCCAAGGCCTTTCACAGCAAGGGATGATTTCTGCTGACCAAAATCAATTTCCCTGTAATGGGGTTGGGGCATCCTCCTGCACCCATTGTCCCGCACCCATCCCGCAGTGCTCAGTATGCCCCAGGTGCTGTCTCCCCTCTGCCTTCCATGAGCTCTGCACTGTTCCTGGCCTTTGGGGATGTTTCCAGCAGTCAGTGACCAAAAAACACCCCAAATAATCCCCCCTCTGCTCCTTTGGCTGGAAGCTGGGATGTAAACACGCTGTGATTGTTGGTGTCACTGGGCTGCAAAACCGGGCTGCCTTTGGGGCTCCACCTGGACAGGGTGACCCCAAAACCGTGGCCGCCCTCTCTACTGCTCACTCCTCGCCTCCCCATTAAGGGGGAGGCTGTAGCAGAGCTGGAGAACACAGCTATGGGCGGTGTACCGAGCAACCCAGTGACATTGGCACCCCAGCCTTGGGGGCGAACAGGACGCCAGGAGATTTCTCCTCGCTTCTCCCCTTGTTTTTTGGGGCTGTTTCGGCACGGCAGTGCCACCAAGCTGGGGGCTTCGCCTGAACCTCGGCGCCTGCTGAATCCAGCCCCTGCTGGGAGCTCCCCGGGGAGCTGGGGCGGCTCAGCCTGGGCTCAGCTGGCCGCCCTTTCTTTCCTCATCCCCTGGTCTAAAAAGCGAAATCCCCCCTCGCGGCGCGCGTCGGGCGCGCGGAACAAAGAGCTGCTGGCCCGCTATTAATACATCAAGGGGAAGCAAAAGGAAGGGAGACGAGCTAGCGGGGCTGGAAGACAATGTTGGCACCAGAACAAATGGGGCCAGAACAACCGGACAGGAATAAATTGAGGCTGGGAATGAGGGAGGCTCTAATCCCCTGCAGATGCTGCCGTGGCTCCTCGGCAGTGGGGACAGAGAAGTGAGATTTGGGGATTTTGGTCCTGCGGCGGCCAAGGATGGTTTCTCGGCGTAGCCTTGCAGCTCACAGACTGTAATCAGAGCTGTCAACTGCACTGAAATCCTAAATGGTGAAAGCTGAGTACAGCAGCCCTGACACCAGCACGGCCCGAGTGCAGCCCTGCAAACCGCTGCGTGTCGGGAAAAAGCCCCAGAAAATCAACGCCTGAATGGCCCCAAATCGCCATGTGCTGCCTTTGGGGCTCCCTCAAACTTAATGAAGGAAAAACTGTTTGATTTCAAAATGCAAATCGTTTGTGGTTGATTTTTTTTTAATTATTTTTTTCTTAAATTACAGTTCTATGAAATTGGGAACGTGGCATCCCAGGCGTTGTGTTTGGGGACTCACCACCTCGCCAGCTGCTGCCGAGTTTTACTGGGGGGGTGTGATGGTGGCGAAGGGATTTAGCTGGCAAAATGGGGGCTGTTGGAGGCGGAGGCACTCATTGCTGGTTGGGTTTGCAGGGAGCTTCGTGAGAAGCTCTCTTGGGGCGGGTCTGGGTTGCCTTGTGGTGAGCATGCGGGGTGGCCGCATCCTGCACGCTGCCGGCACCAGCCCGGGAAACCCATGTGCTGTGGGGTGAGAGGGGGATTTTTCATCCGGGGGCTGATCTGAAAGATAGAAACAGGAGGAAAAGTGAGATAAATCAGTTCAGATTGAAGGGAAATAGCGGGAGACAGCATGATAAAAAAAATCCCCCAAGCCTTCTGGTTTTAGACCAGCTCAGAATAGTTTGAAAAGAAATGCAAAGTTTGTGTTTGTGGGCCAATTAGCCCCTTTTTAAAACTTAAATAAAATAAAATCTGTTTCCAGATAAAAAATAAAACCTCATCTTTCCTTAAAAACCTTCTAGAGGAAGGGTTGGGTGTTCCTGAGGCACTTGGTTTTTAGGACCCCAGAAACATTGCCGGGCTGGCACGGATCAGAGCAGCTTAGGGCCTCGCTCTGATTTTGGGTCGGCTTGGGAAGCAGGTTGGGATCAAGCAGCTTAAGGAGGGATTTACAGTGGGCGCTGGCAAGTAAATTCTTTCACATGAAGGGCTTCTCGTGTTTGCCCATTGTGCCCGGGATGGGCTTTGGAGGGTTTGCACGTGGCCGTGCAGGTGGCACATACAGGGATGTAGGGATGCAGGGATAGAGGGATAAAGGGATACAGGGATATAGGGATTCAGGGATGCAGGCACACAGCGAGTGCTAACATTTGGTGCCCCAAAACATTGCTCTCTGTTGGTGTCGAGGCCAGGGGGCTCTCAGAGGGCTGCCTGAATTGCAGCCTCACCACGGCTTGGAGACAAAATGCGCTGTGGCCACGGGAGGAGGTTTGGCCGAGAAGCATCAGTGGGCAATGCTTCCCTTCTGGAATTGCACAACGTAATTAATGCTGGTAATAAACATGGAAACTCATTACCTCCGCGGCGGTGAGGTGCTCCTGGCTGGTGGCAGCCTCGGTGCTGGGGTGGGAGGCAGCATCCAGCCGAGCTGCCACCAGCACGTACAGACCCAGCGGGGCGCTGCGTCCCCAGGCAACCCCCATTTTCCAGGGCTGCACCACCGTTTTGGCTAGATTTTGGGGTAGAAATACTCTCCTCTTTGCCCCTGGGTGGGGCATGCTGGATGCACAGAGAGAGAAGCCCCGTTCCTGCCCTAATCCCCCCCAAACACCACGAGCTCCCCAGCAGGATCAGGCCTGCAGGAGCCATCAGCCAGCTCCGGCCGTTTGTCACAGGAAAGGTTACGAAGCCCTGGGGCTGTGAACTTTGCAAATGAGTTTCTGCTCCACGTGGAATTGGGCCATTTTCCCCCTTCCAGATGATGAAAGTGCATTTACCATCCCCTGGCCGTGCGGGCTGGGCAGCGCTGACTCAATCACTCCAGTGACATTTGTAAATGCCTTTCTGCAGCCTGGCCAAGGCTCTAACCATCCAACACAGGAGCATTTTCCCTTTTTCTGTGGTGTTTTCCCCCTTTTTTTTGCAGTGTGTGAATCCCCCCCAGTGCTGTTTGTGGCCGGTGTCTGCCGATAAACACCCCAAAATCTCCCCTCCCTGTCAGGGTGGCAGCGCCAGGGCCGAGCAATGCGCACACCTGGGCAACAAGCAGCATCCCCTCGGGGGCAGCTCTTAGGGAGGGCAAATACTCCCAGTTAACAGGACAAAACACCCAAATTGCAGATGTTTTTTGCCCCCCCCGGGCTCTACCAGCTGGCGATGCTCGGGCAGGGCGAGCTGAACCTAACCGAGCACACAGCGCCCGTCCTTTGGCCGGGACCCTCTGCTCCCTCGGAGCCCACCGAGGTGAGAGCTTCCAGCAGCAGCCCCGGAGGTCTCCAGCCCTCGATCTTCTTCCTCCTCCTCCTCCTCCTGCTGCTGCTGCTCTCCGGGACCACAGCCCGCTGTGTGCGTGCTGCCATCCCCACCTAGCGCCCGCCGAGCGCAGCTGCTGGAGCTGCGGCTCCCCCCGGGGTGCACCCAGCACCCCTCAGCCCACCCAGGCTCCAAAAAGCCCTCTTGGAGACATTTAGGGCAGCGTACGAGGCCAGGACAAGCCTTTAGCGATGCTCCCGTCCAGGTGATAGCAGGCTGCGGACTCCCAGAGCCACAGACGGCATCTCCTCATTTTCCTTCCACTAATTGCCCCCGCTCCATCTCTGGGGAGAGGCCGGGCTTGCGCCATCGCCCTGCGCCCTCCCTGCTGGTGGCTGAGCCACGGAATAATTCGGGTTAGGAGGAGCCTCCCCAGGTCCCTTCATCCAGCCCTAGAGGGGCTCCTTTCGCAGTCCTTGCAGAGAATCGTTCCCAAATTTGGCTCATTCTTGTCCTGCCTCCAGTTCCACCACCCCCTAGGCCATTGTGTCACAATTTCCTTGGCCCCGCAGCCCCCGGTGGTTCTCCTGGGTGCTGGGGCTTTGCTGCTCCCACACAGCCCCTATTCCCCATTCCTGCTCGTGATTCAGGTGGGGGCTTTTTTTTTTGCCTTTTGGTGTTTCTTTTTTAGGTTTGGTTTGACTTTTTTATGGTCTTATTTGTGTTATTTAACTTCAGAAACCAATTAAGGCTGTGGAGAAAGCACATTTTGGATAGAGAATCCAAAGGACCCTCTCTTGGAAACACCAAGTACAACGATGCTGAGCAGCCCAGGAGCCACAGCTCCCAGCCCCAAGGCATGGCACAGGAGGTAAAACCCAGGCGATGAAGGTGCAGCGTGGGCTTCTCCCTATTTCAGAATGAAACCAGAAAAAAAAATAATTTAAAAAGCACACTGGCCCTATTTTCGCTTGGCAGAACCCCCCTCGCAGCTCACCCATAAAAGCCGGATTCAGTAGCTCGGCGTAATCCAAACTTTCCCTCTGCCGCCCTAAAGAAAACGTTGGAACAGAGCGAGCTCAATGCCCACTGAAGAGGCCCATTTATTTGCAGGCTGAAAGAAAGCAGTAGGATAATATTTGGAAAAGGCTGCGAGCGCCCGGCCCCGGCTGTGCACGATGGCAGCAACCTGCCGAGGGGACCAGGGGTGAGGCCACCCCCCCAGAGTGTCCCATTTCCCCATTTCCCCTCATTTCCTGCCCATTTCCATGCTGGCCCCACAAGGTTTTGCCATGTCCCTCTTGTTTTTGGGTGTGTTTCCCCCTGGAAAAATAAAAATGAGGCGTTTTGGTGGGGAGGGTGGGCAGCAAGCCTGCCTGGTGCCAGCCTCCCGGTGGGGCTGGCAGCCAGAAACTGCTCCTTCCCCTTGTTTGTTGGAGCTGCACGACCAGCTTCATCAGATATCACTTAAAACCAGGCTGATTTCTGCTTAATTGGTCAGTAATAGTGATTTAATTGGCAAAGCCGTTAAGAAGTCGCAGCCCCCCTTACGGCAGCATCAATCCGAACACGCGGAGCCTGGCTGGCACTCAATAAATGCTGCTCTGCATTTCTTTTTTTCTTTCTTTTTTTTTTTTTCTCCTTGTCTAAAAGTGCTAATGGCTGTTTAACATTCTGTTGGACATCTGATTCCGATTTGGAGCCTAATTAGCCTTGATGAGGACTAATAAGCAGCTTTCAACATGCGCCCAGGTGAGCGTCTCGCTGCTGTCTCCTGTGGGGAAGCCCGGCTTTACCACCAGTTGCCGATGCAAATTTCTGTGGGGCTAATCCAGACACGTCCAGGGCTCTGCTGTGCCTTACACCACTGTCATTAAGCAATTTCGAAGCCCGTCGAGGGTTTTTTTTTTCCCACTTGAGACTGCTTTTTATTGCTGCTGAATTTTCTTTCCTACAGGATTTGCCCTCCCGATGCTCTTGGTGTGTCCTTGCACGTGGCGCCTGGCTGAAAACAGACATTTCCGCCCAATTTGCCAGCCTTGCTGGGGAAGAAAACGAACATTTTGAAGGTGTCATTTTTCTGTGGTGAGAAGAAAACTTTGAAATTAGCCCTAAATTAGCCATTGCACCTTGAAACCTGGCTGCAGCTTGAAGCAGACGACATCGGGAGAAGCCCACGGGGCCAGCCGGATGGGGCAGTGGTCGATGGCCAGTGATCGATGGTTGATGGCCCATGGTCGATAGTCAGTGGTCCACGGTTGATGGTCCATGGTTGATAACCAATGGCCAATGGTTGACGGTCGATGGTTGATGGTCACTGGTTGATGGTTGACAGTCAATGGCTGATGGTTGACGGTCAATGGCTGATGGTTGACGGTCAATGGTTGGTGGTCAATGGTTGATGGCCAATATCTGACGTTTGGTGATGAACAGGTGAACTTGGGTGGCTGAAGGTGGATGGCTGATGGCTGAGCCAGCAGCACGGCAGCACGGCTCTGCGGTAGCAGCAGCGCTTGCCTAGGTGGAGCTGCTTCTCTTCGGCATCGCCCCGCGTCCGCCGGCAGCGCCGGGTCTCATCGCACAAACACCGCCTGGCTGCAGCTCCCGGGAGGGATGGGCAGGATCAGGCGGAAAGCAAAAAAAAAATCTGTGGGCTTTTGTTTGTTTTCCGTGCTCCCCCTTCAAGTGCTGTGCAAAAGGTAATAGCTCCTGGAGGCTGGGCTTTGGCAGTCCCTGCTACGCCGCTGAAACCTCCGGATACGCCCTGGGTGAGCCCGGAGCACGTCCCCACGCCCCGCTGGGGAGCGTGTCCCAGCCCCGGCTTTCTGGGGTTGTGGGGACACGTGTGACCAGCTCTCCCCCAACCTCAGATGGGCTGCTACAGCCCAGCCCTAGGGGCAGAGTGCTTTTTTTTTTTCAAGTTTCACAGCAATTACGGGACTGCAGGTAAATACCCAGACCTCAGGGCTGGGAAAAGTTGCCAATTGCCGTGCCGTGAGACAGGTTCAGCCAGTGACGTTTGTTCTCCTCGGCCTGGCTGAAACAAGGACCATGTTACAGCCCTAAATAGTTGCTTTTGGGGGACAGGTGGGTCAGGGCAAACTTTATTTTTCTGGAAACAGCAAGCACATTGTGCAGGGAAGACTTTCCAAGGATGCTCCCCACACCCTTTTCAGGAAATACCACGCTGCTCTCCTTATTGCCATGCCAATAATTTTTTTTTGTTTGTTTTTTAATTGGCATAAATGATAGTCTTGGCAGGGACACGCCGTGTTTTCCCTTGGCTGTTGGATTTTATTTTGAAATCGCTTTTGTTTTGATCTCGGCATCTCTCCACCCCCCCGGCTCGCCTCTCACCCCGCACGTTCGTGCTCCCGGTGCCTGCTCTGCCGCCACCACATCTGCTGAACCCGGGCGTGAAAACACCGTGGGGGCCTCCCACATCGGTCACAGCGGGTCCGGGGGGACGTCACCCACCAGGGGACACGGCAGAGGAATTGCAATTTGCTTTGCAAAAGCCCCCGGGGCGAGGAGCGGGCGGCCGTCCCTGCCCGGTGACTCAGATCCTTCTTGGACACGTGGGCAGCGCTCGGAGAGCCCCGACGCCGCTGCGCGGGGGCCCAATTTTAGCCCTGGGACAGACATTTTAGCCCTTGGGGACAGACATAATAACAGCGAGAGACGTGTGGCTCCGGCCAGGGGAGGGGGGGACCCGAAATATCCTCCTCCACGCCACGATGGCACGGCCCCTGCCCGGCGCCCGCGTAAACCAGCCTTGGCCAGACCTGCTATTCCAGTGGGTGGGGTTGGCTTTGTCCCGGGTTTATTACAAGCTCCCTCTTGACACCAGTGCCAGCTCCTGTGCTGGGACGCTGCTCTGGGACGTGGTGGGGCTCGGCTGGGTGTCCCCGGGGGGGCTCGGAGCTGGGGCAGCTCCCTGGGGACACAGCAAGGGGCTGGAGCACCCCCCCCCAAAGCCCCGCTCGGGCATCTCCTTCATCCCCCTCATTTCTTAAACAGCAATAAAACCAAAAGCAATCCGAGACGAGTAAAAACATCTGGTTTCTTTCCCCCCCCTTTTTTTTTTTTTTTTTAATTCAAGACCAGGCACATGGTTGATTTTTTTTTAATTGATCAATTTTCCCCACACCACAAATGTCTGTGCTGGGCCTCTCCATCCCTGGAGCAGCCGTTAGCAGCTGAGCTTCGGTGCCGAAAATTGTTTTTAAACTTCCAGATCCATCTTTCGGATGTTTTTTTACAGGCCTGAGTCCATAGTGGGCCCTTTCCTTTTATTTTTTATTACTAGCATTTTTACCAGGATGACACTTTGACTAGTCTGGGAAATCTTCTCACCCGCCACGCCGGCTCCTGATGATGGAGATTTAATCTTTCTGGAGAGGAGTAGCGCACCAGATGATAGAAAGCACTGCAAATTTCCCTCAAATTACAGAAAACCAGAGCAGAAGGAGCCTGCTGCCAACCTCCAGCCTCACCTGCAGCAGCACAGCATCCAAATGTGCCCACACCTTGGCCGGGCTGCCATCGGTGCTGCCTCTCTAATACCCAATTTAAATCTTTTTTTGCTGCTGTCTCCAGCTTCTGATGGCCGGGAGAGCTGCAGGATGGCGGAAAAACCATCAGCACATCCCTCCTTGGGTGATTCGGGGTTTTTCCACCCTTGATGGGAGCTCTCTCCCAGCGCCTTTTTCCTCCAAATCTCCCCCAGAGGTGCCGGGGTGCAAGAGGCAGGTGCAGCATTTCTCCATCAAGCACAAATTTCCTGGAAATCCACCCAGGAACGTCCCAAGGCGCAGGCTCTGAGCTGTGGTTTGTGAGCAGCGGCAGCACCGACAGCGCCCGCTCCCTTACGCGAGCCGTCAGCCGTGGGGGTGCAGCTCCAGGGGGGCTGCAAATCCTCATTTTTCGGCTGTGGGGCTGCGCAGGTAGCTCCTTGCTGCACGGGATTTTTCCACAAGCAGGACTGAACGTGGAACATCTGCTCCGGCTGGGGTGGGAGCAGCACCAGGCTGACCGTGGGCATCCCTGTGGCGAGCGGCCGGAGCCAGCCGGGGATTTTTCACCAAAGCCAAGCTGCAGAACGACTCCCGAGTGCAGACAAGATCGGGAACCACACTGCTTTAATTACACCAGCCCAATTTTCCCTCATTTGGTTAAGCCTGGGAGCTACAGAAAAAGCTATTTCCAGGTGCAGGGCTCGCATGAAGGCACGATCCTTCCCAGCGCCCCGCACGCAAACGGGGTTTTGCCACGTCCTGGCGGCCTCGCTGCGCATCCCAGCAAGCAGATAACCAGGGTTGGACCCGATCCCTGCCGTAATCTCTGCTCTGACGGGCTCGATTGCCTCGCCTGTGTCTCGCCGGGCTTGGAGTCAGCACGGAAAAAAGAGTTAAGGGGAAGCCTCTGCCCCGGCGCACCACGTCGCAGAGCGCGCGGGGCCAAAGTCTGCCTCGCGGGCAGCACCGGGGTCAGCCAGCACCCGGCGCCTCCCTGGCTGGCACGCGGAGCAGAGCAGAGCCGCTGCTCTTCCAGCCGGAGGGACACAGCGCTGCCAAGCCCTTTTCCCCCCAACTTTTCCACTTTCGGGGTGAAAAATCGGCAGGACGCAAGCGGTGAATTGTGAAATCGTGGCGGTGAGAGGGGGGTACCCGTGGGCACCAGCTCTGGCCAGCAGTCCCAGGCCCCCTTCGCCTCCCCTCCTGCTGGGCTCCTCCACCTCTTTCTGCACGCACAGTGCCCACTAGCTCTGTCCATCGCCCTACGAACAGGGAAACTCGAGGAAAATCCCATAAAGCAGGGATGCGAGCGGTTCATAACCCATATTGTTTGTCCTGGTTGAAACCAAAAGGTGTTCCTCAGCAGCGCTGCCTCTGTGGGTAACACGGATTTAATTTCCCCTTGAGGGTGCAAAGGGGATGGTTTGGGCCCCATGGTGTGGAACAGAAACCCCGTAAATCCCCCTTAAATTGGTTAAGGGCACCCGGTGATGGCAGTGGCTCTGTTTTTGGGGCACGGGGCCAGGCAGAGAGAGCTCAAACCCCGCTGTGGTGCGGGGCAGCTCCCCCCGGGGCAGCTCCTGAGCTGGCCAAAGTTCACCCACGGCTGATTTATCGAGCACTGAGGTCAGGTTCACCACGACCTGGCAGGCCGGGTGCCGAAAATTGGGGGGGTGGGGGGCTCACCGGCCAGCCAGGACACCAAGGGCAGAGCCCCCAAACCCAGGCTGGCCTCTGCGTAAAGACCGAACCCCCCCGGGGGGCTCCCCAGCATCCAGCCCCCCCTTGGTCCCCTCCAAACCCCTCCTGAAGCCCCCTCGGGGCTGGCAGTGTTTTGGCTGGGGGGGCTGCAGGATGCCACCGGAGATGCTGGGGGGGTCTGGGGGTACACAGGTGGGGGGGTGAAGGGAGGTTTTGGGGTGCAGTGCTTAAGAGGGGTGCGGGGAGGGCTGCTGGGGGGCATGTGGGGGCTGCTCAGGGCTGGGGGTGCACGGGGGGGTGCGGGAAGGGTGCACATGGGGGGGTGATTTGGGGGAAAAAGGGGGGCACAAAGGAGGGGAGATACCCAGGGGTACCGGGGGGGTATCCAGGGGGTATGGGACTGAGGGGGGGATATCTGGGGATGTGGGACAGGGCGGGATACATGAGGGTACTTGGGGATATTTGGGGGTATGGGGGGGATATCCAGGGGTACGGGGGGGATATCTTGGGGTGTGGGATGAGGGGGATACCCGAGGGGTATGGGGGGATACCCGAGGGTACGGGGGGATATCCAGAGGTACGGGGGGGATATCTGGGGGTATGGGACCCCGAGGGGGGGATACCCGGCAGTATGGGATGGGGGGGGATACCCGAGGGTACTTGGGGATATTTGGGGGTACAGGGGGGATATCCGAGGGTACAGGACCCCGAAGGATGGGGATCCCCGTGCGTCCTGGACCCCGCGGTGGGTACCCCCAGAGACCCCCCCATCACCCAGCCACCAGCGACCGCGGATCCCCACCCCCCCACCACCCACCCCCCTTTATTCCACCTCCCCTCTCCTCCTCCTCCTTGGGCCGGGCTCCCCCCAAACCCCCCCTAAACCCCCCCAAACCCCCCCCAAACCCCCCTTCGGTCCCTCCCCACCCCTCCCGGAGCATCCCCCCGCCCCCGCCGTGCTCCGGGGCCGCTTTAAAAGCCGCCGCTCCCCGCTCCGCCCAGCTCGGCCCCGCGGCGCGCACCATGCCCGCTGCTGCCTCCTCTTCTTCCTCCTCCTCCTCCTCTTCCTCCTCCTCTTCTTCTTCTCTCCTCTGCCTCCTGGCCCTCTCCCTGGCCCTGGGTGGCCGGGGGGTGGCTGCCGAGCCCCCCCGCCCCGTCTATACCAACCACTGGGCCGTCAGGGTGCGGGGGGGCCCCGCCGAAGCCGCCCGCTTGGCCGCCGCCTACGGGTACCGCAGCTTGGGGCAGGTAAAGGGGACGCTTGGGGAAGGGATTTGGGGTTGTGGGGTCCAGGTTTGGGGGGGTTGAGGGGTTTGGGAAAGTTTGCAGCGGCTCTGGGAGAGCTGCGGGGCGCGGGGGGGGTGCTGCTGCTTCCCCCCCCTGTCCTGGGTGGGTTTGTTTTTTTTTTAAAGTTCGTGGTTTTTACTGGGATTTGGGGGTTTTTGGGGTTTTTGGGTGACCCCCCACACCCCGGTTGGAGGTGTCTCCTAGGGTGGAAAGTCCGACCTTGTCCCTGTCCCGGCCCTATTGGGATGGGTAATGAGCGCCAGGGGGCTGCTGTGAAAGGGGGAGGCAAATTGGGGGGGCGCAGAATAGGGCCAGCACCCCCCTCTGTGCCCCCCTACCTGCACTGCTTCCTCCCCAGCTTTACCTACTGGGAGAGCCCCGGCTTTAATTACTGGCTGAGCGTTAATTACTGCTCCGCCATGGGGCTGCCTGGGGTGAGCGTCCCCCTTGTCCCGGCTCCCAGCAGCCAAACCCCAACCCAGCTTTGGGGTTTCGCCGTTGTCGGTGGCTGCAGGAGCATCCCCTGACCCCGCACGCCAGCGTCCCGTGGCCGTGTCCCTCCCTCTGCCCCAGCAGGCTGCGGACCAAGGGAAATATTTCTGCGGTTGCATCAGGGTGATCCTGGCGCAGCCTCCCCCGAGCACCTCGGGGGCTTCCCCTCAGCCGCTCTCCGTCCCCAACCCCTCTCCGGGATCTCCCTGGGGACAGCCCCAATGCCATGGGGGCCTTGCCCTGCAGCCCCCCAGCTGGGAATCCCCACCTTGGGGTTGTTTTTGGCTCCCCAAGGTGCCTGCGTTGGGTGTTGCCCCGTGCCAGAGCCGGGTCCCCTCTCATCTCCCCATGCCCAAGGCGCCCTAAAGCCCTCGGTCACCTCACTGGCGTTGTGCTGGGGGATCACATCGCTTGTTGGGCTTTTATATAAGAGCAGCAAAAAGCCCAGCAGCAGGAGAGGCACCTCACACACACCCCAACGCCCTTTGTTCGCCTCCATCTCCTGGGGCGAGCTGCGGCAGGCCCAGGGCGCTGCGAGGGGCCGGGTGTCTGCGTCCCGGGGGGTACGGCCCAGCCCCATCCCCATCCCTGTCCCCACACAGGGACTTGCCCCATTTTTAACTTGTTTGCTGGCCAGCAGGGTGAGTCGTGAAGGTTTCCAATGTATATGGCAGTCCTGGATGTGGGTGCCCGTGGCTGGACTTGTTTGGGGATGGATTTGGGGTTTTGCTGAATTTTTGTCATCTGGGGGGGTGCTGGCTCTCGGTGGGCTTGCTCCAGGCTTGAATCCAACCACTTGGGGCTGCTGAAGGCAGAAGGCAGCAGCTGGGACCCTTGGGGGGGAGCAGACCAAGTCCCCACGGCACGAGCAGGCAGGGGACCCCCGCTGGATCTGTCCCCAGGGATGTGCCCAAGGACCTGCCTGGTGCTGGGAGGGGAGCAGCTGGCCCCAAAACGCTCTGCCCAGCTCTGGTGCTGAACTCGGTGGTGCACGGCTCCTGAAAAGCGTTTCCCTTGTAGCTGAATCGCTTCTTAGCATTGGGAATTAAATTTGTGGGGTGATCCCCATCGGGAGGGGGTCTCCAGTCTGCCCTTCCCCAGGGAACTTTGAAGCCTTTTGGGGTGCTGGGCTGCCAGGAGGGAGCTGGAGGGTGCCCGTGCTCCTCCAGTGAGCCAGAAGGGATCAGCCTCCATCACTTTTATTTTTTTTTTTTTTTTAGGTGGAAATCCCATTTTTAAGCTTTCCTCCTTAGGTTATCTTACGTTGAAGGGTGCCCACGGAGGTCCCCAGGCCCAACCTCCCTCCCTCCTCCTCTCCACTTAGCCTCCCCCTGGACAAGATTATTTATTTATTTATTTATTTATTACTTTTCCTTCAATAAATCCCACAAGAATGAGGGAACAGGAGCATCCCTGCAGCTGCTGCCTGTCTGTAGGTTGTGGTCCTGCTGCGACGAGCACCGGGGGGGGGGGAGCAGGGACGGGGACAAAATGAGGCTGGAGCTCAGCCAGGCGGGCTGCGGGGTCTGGATCCCCAGGTAAAAAGAACAAGAGGCTGAGTGGCCTCTCCTGAATCCTTCCCCACGTCCCGGCAGGTCTGAGCTTCCCCAAAATCTGGGCGGTTTTGAGACTCCTCCTGCACCTTCCCGAGTGCACGGAGTGGGGCTGCAGAGCAGAGGTGTAAAGGGCGCTGAACGTGGAAGCAGCCCCTGTCTGCCTGGCTCTGCCCGGGGTTTGGGGACATGGGGATGTGGGGACAGCTCGCCCCGGTCCCCACTGTGCCCAGCTCCAGCACGGGGTGGCTCTCGGGGACGCAGATGGGATGCCAGAGGGGTGGTGACAACCCCCTGGGAGCCGGCAGCAGGGTTATTTTGCAACTGCTCTTTGCTGCAGGGTGGGATTTTATTTATTTATTTATTTATTTTGCTTTTTGCACCAATTTCCAACCCCCAGGGGATGGAAGGAAACCCTCCGGCGCTGCAGGCGCCTGGCACAGCCCTGCACGTCCCAGCTTTGGGGTCACCCCATCCCTGTGCCCACAGACCCCCCGGTTGGCTTGGCAGGATGGTGCCGCATTTTTCTGCAAAATCAGGACCTTTCTGCCCCAAAAATAGGCACAAAAAGTTACTGGGGGAGCGTGGGGCTTCCCGAATCTGAGAAGAAAAGGTATCAGCCTTGTGCCCGCCTCCCCTGGTAAAACAAATCTCTTCCAGATCGGGAGCTTGGAGAACTACTACCACTTCCACCACAGCAAGACGTTCAAGCGCTCGACGCTGAGCAGCCGGGGACCGCACACCTTCCTGCGCATGGACCCCAAGGTAGGGGGCCGGGGGGGCCCTGGGGACCCCCATAAAACGCCGGAGTCTCCCCCATAAAACCCCAAAGGCTCCCCGAGCACCGCAGGATGCTCTGAGCCACAGCTCGGGGGTGATGGCAGCGCGTTACCCCTGGATCCCAGCCCCGTTTAAGATGGGTAAAGGCAATCAAGGGTGAAAAATCCTCAGAAGGGACTAAATGCTAACATCTGCCCGAAGGATAGGAGCAAGAAAAGGGGGGAAAACAACCCAAAAAAACCCCTCCCGGCTCAACGAGGCTGCCCTGCGCGGGGTGTTGATGCAGTTGCCACAACATTTGCTGTCTCCAGGGTTGCTGCGCGTGAAATCATCGGCCGTGCCGCGCCTCGCTTCGTCCTAGAGCAAGCACCCGAAGGGATTGGGGCTGCAGCTGGGCTGACAAAAAGCTGTGGGGGGACCGGGATGGGTGAGCACGGGGCGGTGCAGAGGGGGAAAAAAAAAAAAAACTCAGGTGTGGCCGGGGAGGTGGCTGTGAAGACGCCGAAGCCGCTCGCCCTCGGGGAGGCAGCGGAGCAAGCGATGAGTTCCCACCTACGATGGAAACGCGCCCGTTTAATGGGGTCTGGGAGCGCTGCTGCCCTACAAGCCGAGCCAGCTGGCTTCCTGGCTGCTGAGGCTCAGCTCTCCGAGCTCCACGGGCTGATGTTGGAGCAATGAGCTCCTGTTCTTGGCCGCCACCCGGGGTCCAAGCCCTCCTGGCGCGCGCTGTCTCCCCCCCCCCCCCGTTTCCCCTGCGTGTTTCCAACTCGTTTCGGAGGTGTCCTGGCATCTGGACGGCACCGAGCTCGCGTGCACAGCGTGGATGAAGCGAGCACAAAACCAAAAAGCCCCGCGAGGCATGGGGAAAACGCGGCGTCTCGGGCTGGGACAGCGAAGATGGAAACAAATCGTGCAGGAACCCCACAGCCCCGGCGCGCTCGGCTCAATCGTTTGCAGATGTTCCACGTCTCGTGGCTTCCAGGGGGCTATTGTTCCAGCCCTGGCCTTTATGGGTCTGCTCCGCCACAGGGGTTGGTGCCGTGGGGGCTGTGTGTCCCCCCCAGGCACTGGCAGAAGGATGGAGACGAAGCGTGCCAGCCCCTGCGGTGCTGATCCCCACGGGGACACAAATTCTGCCCCCCCAGAGACCCCTTTTTGGGGTGATGGAGCTGCAGCTGGTGGCTGCTCCCTGTGGGGCTGGTGTCAGCCAAACGGCACGGCGGGGGGTGGGAGGATTTAGCAAACCCAGCAATTTTTTTGGGGGGCAGATTGTGGCGGTGAGAAGACGCACGGAGCACGGCTGCACCATGCTGTGGGCTGCAGCCTGTGTCTGGCACCCAAAAATGCCAATTACTGCGGTGAGGTCTAATAGAAAAGCAGCACCAGGGGATGGCACAACCCCATAGCAAACCCCATAAGCCTCCAATTGCTTTTTGGGCTTCGTGGGCATGTGCTGGAGCCACCTGCGTTGTCCCAGCTCTGCGTTTTACCTGCTCCGTCTCCAGCTGAACGAGCCAAGCTGTTGCTTTCCTGGAGGTGTGAGGGGTTTGTGGCCTGGTTTTCACCCCCTGGAAACCCTAAAGTGGTGCAAAAGCTGCCCCTGTCCCCAGCCAGGGCCATGGCTTCAGCTCCGTGGTGCCTGCACCTCCTCTTGGGTCCTCGGGTGCCTCGTTAGCGCTAATTAGGGCCGGCCAGCAGGGCTGGGAGGGAGCAGTGAGCCAGGACCCCAGGCTCAGGACTGTGGCGTAACAACTTGGGCCGCTTCTTGCAGCAAAAAGCCATTCTTTTCTTTTTTTTTTTTTTTTTTTCCCTTGTATAATTTCCGAGAAGCTTCCCCCCCGTGAAGGGCTGATGGAAGCCGCTGGGAATTTCGCAAGCCCCCAGCAGGGCTGGCCCCGGGCTCCTTCCCGCTGCTGCTGCTCATTTTCGGATGCCAGCGGCATCAATTTTGGCACCGACTGCCCCAATTCAGTGCGGTGATGCCACCAATTTGACTGTGAATTAAATTAAATTAAAGATCTGCTCCACGCAAGGCTTCTGGGGCGCATCCTGCCTCGTGCGCTGGCTGCGGGGCGTTTGGGGTGAAGGTGCCGCATCCGAAGGCGAGGGCTGGGAGACACGGCCCGGGAGCACTGCTTTGAGGAGAAAAGCCATGTAATTGGGCACATTCCCTTATTTAATCCATCTTCCTTTAAACCAGACCGTGCAGTTGCATTTTTATTTTCCCTTCCCATATTCAAATCCATCGCTGCATAAACAAAGCGGCACTATCAGCAGCCGAGGTGCTACGGGGAGATATTTTCATATGAATTATGTTTTTTTTTTTTTCCTCGTTTGTTTCAATGTGTTTTTATTTTCCTGGAGAATATATTGGTTTAAAAGCCAAGCTCTAGGCTGGAAATGGCCTGGTTCGATACGCCCCGCTCCCCCGGCCGCTTTGATCCCGGTAAATCACAGCCATAAAGCCATAAACCAGGCGAGGAGAAGCTGCTTCAGCTGGCAGCTCCCGCGTAAATAAGCCACGCAAAAACTTGCCTTTTGGGTTTTTCTTATGCTTCTTGAAAAACCTTCATCCAAAGAGCTGAGCCATCCCCACAAAGGCAGCCAGCGCCACCAAAAACCCTGAGCCATGGGGGGCAAAAAGTTTTGGGGGAGGTTGGCTCCGTGGATAAGCTTTCCCTTCTACTCCAGCACAGAGAAAGCTTTTGGGTATGTGTTTTATAAACTGCTCCTAACCAGCCTTGGTTTATCTCTGTGCCTCTAACCTCGGGAGACCTGAGACCTCGGGGTGCCCCCGTGCCACCCCCGTGCCCTCCTGGGGCGCATTTTGGCACCGCTGGGAGCCCCCGGGCTCTATTTGCTGTCCCGTTCGGCTCTGCAGCTGGGAGCAGGATGAGCTCAGAGCGAAGCCAAGCTCCTGAGCCCCTCCTAGCAGCCGGGCTTCTCCGAGGAAGCGCTGCAGCACGCGTTTTGTCTCCAGTGGGACCCCCGTGCGTGCTTACAGGCTTCGCTCAGCCGGCACGGTCGAGGCACGCGCTCGCCGGCGATGTGTTTTGCTCCGTGAGAGGGATCAGTTCCCGGGCTCGGAGCCCACGAGGAGCTGAGCTCTGTCTGTCTGGCCGTCTGTCCTCCCAAAACGAAGCCTCTCTCCGTGTGCTTGCAGGTGGACTGGCTGCAGCAGCAGGAGGTGAAGCGGCGGGTGAAGAGGCACGTCCGCGGCGAGCCGCACGCGCTGCCCTTCAACGACCCGGTGTGGCCCAACATGTGGTACCTGGTGCGTGTCTCCTCGCCGCCCAAAGCCTTCCAGCCCCAGGAGGGGCCGGTTTGAAGCCTGTAGGGCATCAGCATCCCCAGGCTGTGATCCCCACGCGGGTGTTTTTCCCCTTGGTAGAGCCGCAGCCGTCTCTTGGCAATGTGGTTTTCCTCCTGCCTGCCTCATCGATCTGTGTTTGACAGGGAAATTTGTTTAAGGCTGAGCGCAGGGAGGAAATGGGAACTGGAGAACTGAAGAGCCTGAAGTATTTGAAAGGGGGAGAGAGGAGGAAAAACGGGGAGGTGGCGCTCCCAGGGCCGGCTGCTGCCGGGGAGGTCGATCAAGGGGGTGAAGTTGTAACAAATCTGTGAGTTAGGTGGAAGGAGCGGGATGGCAAAACGTTTTGGGGGTGATTAAATGTGCTCTGAGCTGGGTGGGCTGGAAATCAGGCTCTGTGCTCCTGCCCGCAGCACTGCGGGGACAGAGGCAGCCGCTGCAGGTCGGAGATGAACGTCCTCGCCGCCTGGCAGCGGGGCTACACCGGCAGGAACGTGGTGGTCACCATCCTCGACGACGGGATAGAGAGGAACCACCCCGACCTGCTGCAGAACTACGTGAGTGGGGCGCCCATTGCCAGGGCTAGGGGGGAATTTTGGGATGATTTCAGAGCCCGAGCACAGCCGCAGCCTGTGCAGCAAGAGGCTGGGAGAAGAGGGTTTTGAAACGCTCGGGGTGTTTTTAAGAAGGAAAATTGGGGATTGGGGAAACCCCAGCAGGGTGGGGGCTGCTGTGCTGTGCCGACAAGCAGGACCTAATGGCAAAACCTTTTTCAGGACCCTCTGGCAAGCTACGATGTCAACGGGAACGACCACGACCCGACGCCGCGCTACGATGCCAGCAACGAGAATAAGTACGTTAATAATAATTAATAATAATAATAATAATAAAGTTTCAAACGCTTTCTGGGCTTTGGTTAAAGCAGGACTGGGCTGTGGCAGCGGGGGGGAAAGGGAAAAGCTAAATGGCACTGCCGGGAGTGAGGTGCATTGGGGTGCAAAACGCACCGAGCGCATTTCCTCCGTCCCCATCCCTCGCTGGGGCTTTGGGTAAGGGCTCTGCAGCTCCTGGGGCGCTTTCTTCCACTACCCAGTCCTTGGGGCTGGCTTTTGGGTGCTGGGGGGGGGGTTGTCCTCGGCCGTGGGACGTCTGCTGACGGGGTTTTTGTCCCCGCAGGCACGGCACGCGCTGCGCAGGGGAGGTGGCGGCGGCGGCCAACAACTCGTACTGCGTGGTGGGCATCGCCTACAACGCCCGCATCGGAGGTGAGGCTGGCGCTGCCCGCGGCTCCCTGCCCTTTGTGTCCCCCCCCCCAGGGGCGTCCTGCTTGGGGGTGGGCTCCCGGGGGAGGGGTAAGGGGGCGGTGGGGTGTTGTCCCCCCCCCGAATTTTGCCGGGAGAAGGGTTTGCGCTCGGTGATGTCGGCACCAATGTGGATTATCGAGCCTCTGGGCAAATCCTGGTGGGGGGAGCAGGGAGTCTGGGGGGGCTGTGGGGAGGGTGGGGGTCCCCAGATACATACAGGAGACCTGGGGTTGGGGGGGATGCTGGCTTCTTGTGTTTTGGGGTGGAAACCTGCTGCTGGGGTCGTGCCCTCACCGTGAGGCTGATCGAGAGTGGAGGGGTTTTGCCCTAAAAGTCTTTTTTGGGGGGGGGGACTGTGTGGTGGCACCAGCACACTGTGGGGTCAGCGTCTGTAAATGAGCTGCTCAGGAGCAGTCTGGGGACCCCACCACACCTTGGTGGGGAAAGCAAAATGCCTGTGGAGGTGTGGGGGGGTTCAGGCCCTCATCCTGGCGGGGCTACGGCAGGAGAGGGGCTTGGTAAAAGGGGTCTGCGCCCCCCCGACACCCCCATATTGGGATCCTGGCCCCAAGCACCCGGGGTCTCAATCCCTCGCATCCCAGCGTTGCATGGAAGCTGCTTCCCATGGGGAAATTGGAAATTCCTCGGTGCGGGGCTGGCCGTGGGGTCCCCGTGCTGGGAAAACCCCGATGGAAGGGGTCTTCCTGGGGAGGGCAACCAGGGGGGGCAGCAGGGTCGCGAAGGCTGCTCCCGTTTCCCCAGCGATGTCCGTGGAGATGAGCTGCTTGTTGCCTTTATTACGGCTCCTGTCTCAATTTGCTTCCTTCCTTGGCTCCTGCGTGTGCGCTCCTGCGTCGCTCGTCGTGCGCCGTGGGCGAAATCCATCGGGGTGCCCCAAAAAGGGCTCCTGCGCCTCTCCTCTCCCTCCTTGACGCCTGTTTTGGAGGCTGCTGTCACTGCCTGCGTGGAAAGCAGCCCGTTTAGCTTCCAGCCTCTATTATCCAGCCCTGGGACAGGGCTGGGTTTTCCCTCCGGGCTGCATTTTGCTGCGGGGTGGAGCAGGAGCGGGCTCTGGGGGCTGTTGGGGCGTGCTCAGGACCCGGCATCCATCCCGCGGCTGCTTTGGCGCTGGGTGCCGGCACCCGGCCCCGCTCTCCACCTCTTCCCCTCGCCTCTTCTCATTCACACGGCAAGGAAAGGGAAGGGAGCACGGCAGGGAAAGGGAAGGGAGTGCTCAGGAGCTGCTGCGCTCCCCCCTCCTGCATTTTGAAGCTTGTTTTTGGCCGGCTGGGGACAGCGTCAGAAAAATGTCTTGGAGTTGACCGTCGTCCAGAGCGCAGCTGCGGCTGTAACCACATCTGCCCGCGTTTGTTTTCGTTAAGAAATGCACATGTGGAAAGGGGGAAACGTGGTTTTGTAAGCTGGAGTCTCCCCGGATGGCGAAACGCGGAGCTGAAATTCCCGGCACCGGCTCTCCTGGTGCTTGGGGGGGGGGGGTGGGACGGGCTGGGGGCTTCCCCCGATGCTGATAGCAAGGCTCTGGGATGGTGATAAGGCTCTGGGATGGTGACAAGGTTCTGGGACAATGACAAGGCTCTGGGATGATGGCAAGGCCCTGGGACAGGCACTTCGTGTCCCTCTCCAGCTGCTGATGCCGACGGCATCGTTTCACCCAGCTCTCAACCTGCGGTCCCGATTCTTTCGTGTCCCTTCTCAGTCGGTTCCTGGCCACGTTGCTGTGGGGTCAGTGTCCCTGAGGTGTGCCGGTGGCGTTACAGGGACTGTGGGCTTGTTTCATGGCTTTTCCTGCAGTGGTTGAGCCCCTCCTGGGGCTGCTGCTGCCCCCGGCACCGTCCCGGTGGTGTTAGGGGCACGGGGACGGGCACAAACAGGGGTCCCGGTCCTCCTGTGGCACTGGGGGGCCTCAAGCATCTGGGAAATGCTGCCCACACCCAGGGACAGCGGGGTTCTTGAGTTAAAAGGGGAAAAAGGGGAGAACAAGCCTCTAGCACGGGGAGTTTGGGGCTGGCAGCGTATCTCTCCCCTGCTAAATCTCTCCAGCCCAGCCCTGACGGAGCTGATTTTTTTCACTGCTGCCCCAAAACCCCAGCTGGCGATGAAGCCAGCAGGGCAGAAAGCAGGAGCAGAGATCCCAAAGCAGCGCCCAGCCCCTCACCGCCACCACCAAGGGCCTTTCGATTGCGAGCCTTGCGCTTTCCACGCGAGCCGTCCAGCCCCTAACGTCTGATGTTTTTGTGCTTTTAGGCATTCGTATGTTAGATGGAGATGTAACAGATGTTGTCGAAGCGAAGTCGCTTGGCATCAGACCCGATTACATTGACATTTACAGCGCGAGCTGGGGGCCCGATGATGACGGGAAGACAGTTGATGGACCCGGTCTGTTGGCCAAGCAGGCTTTTGAGCATGGCATTAAAAAGGTGTGGATCGCGCAGCGCCCAGCCGCGCTGGCACTCCTCCCCGGCCCCGCGGGACCCCTGCCCGGCCCCAAAACCCCAACCCCGAGGGTAAATCCCCCTCTGGTGGCTCCCGGTCCCCCGAGGGACTCGGTGGCGGCGGTGGGACCCCGCACGTGGCCGGAGCATCCCGTGGTGGGATGCTCCAACCCAGAGCACCCCATGGGGAAACCCCACGGCGAGGTGCCCCCCACCCGCAGCCTCTCCATCTCCCCCTCTCCACCCTCCCCAGCTCCCCGTTATCCTCTCCCGGGGGGTCACATGCAGCGTTTCTGTGGTTTTCCACCCAAAATTGAGTTTTGTGGCCAGGGTGGGAAGCAGGTCCTGCCTCAGGGTCCTCCAGGGCTCGGGGGTTGGAGGGGTGGGCTCGGCGCTGGCTCGCGTGGGTGCAGGGAAAATTCAGATTGTCGTCCTCAAAGCTCTCCCCTTCTTTAATATATATATTTTTTTAAGCCAAATATTGGCTAAAATCACAGGGCAAAGCCCTTCAGTGGCCCCTCAGTGGGTACGTGGGGTGGTGGGGGGCACAGGGTGGGCTCCTCCTGTCTTTTTGGGGCAGCTCGGGGTCGGGTTTTGCCTCCCCAACCCCATTCCTCCCTGGGTTTCCTCCTGTCCCCGCGCCTGTGTTATCTCTCAGGAGGGTGGGGTGGTTTTCCCACTATTTACTTGATTTCCTGCCGGGGCGGTCGGGGCCGAAGAGGAATTCATTGAAGTGCCTGGGAGTTCACGCCGTGTAAATACAGCGAGCAGACTGCTTTTTAGAGCTTTTTTTTTTTTGTTGCTTTTTGTTTTTTTTTTCCATGCGGGAGGGAGCCGGCGGCAGCGGGGTCCCCGCCTGGACCCGCCGTTGCGGGAGGATTTCTCCAAATCTGCTCGGATTTAAAGGCTGAGAGCAGCAGGGAGGGGTTGGGCGAGGGGGTGAGGACGGGTCCTGCGCCCCTGGGTGCCCTCTGTGCCCATTTCTCCCCACCCTGAGCCCTCCCTGCTTTTATTTCCCCTGTTTTTTTGGGGAGAAGCAGGATTTGGCGAGGGGCAGCGCGCCCCAGCTTGGTGTTCCCAGCTGGTACCGAGCTTATTTGGGTTCCCAAAGCTCCTGTCCCCATGGGGCACCCCCATCCCGCATGCACAGCCCTTAATTGCCCCCCACCTCCCCGTAAATAACGAGGGAAGCCGTAGGCAGACGGTGACAACCTTCAGCCCGAGCCACCGGCTGTAATTGAGTTATAAATCCTTCAAATCGAGCTTTTAATGGAAACGTTCAAATAACCTTTATCTGCTCGCCACAGGGCCGTGCCGGGGTGATTTCTCCTGGCGGTTCTTGCTCCTCCAGCCACACCTTGTTAGCTCCTGAGCTAATGGGCTGTATTTATCCTGGTGCTAATTAAGCATTGCTGAGTGGCTGCCCGAGCCCTGGCAGTGCTGCAGGAGGAGGGGACGCTGCACGGCCGTGGTTTGGTCCCAAATCTCCTCTGGGGAGGGGTTTTGAGTGGTTTAGGTTGTGTCTGCTTGTGATTTTTATTTCAGTGTTGCCACGAGCCAGCGGTGGTTTCCTTGCTGATGGCTCTTGGTGGCCACCGTGCGCAGCCATCCGTGTGTCCGTGCCGCTTGTCCATCTGCACGTCCACACGTGTGGAGCTTGAGAAACTGGGACCAGGGCTCCCAGCAAGCTTTTTGAGACACAGGGCAGCACGATCATGTCCTTCGTGGTGGCTGTTTTCCTTACAGCTCCGTCCCCCCTCGCTAGGAAATACTCAGCGTGCGCCCAGGGAGCGAAACCCTGCGTACAGCAGGGCAGGAGCCGGGCTGAGCCCGAGCACCAGGGGCAGCTCAGAGCCTCTGCCCTGATTTGGGGAGCAGGTAGCACAGCAGCCCTCTCCCCGAGTGCTTCGGGAACACGAGGAAGCCCAGCGAATTCCTCTGCCCTCACATTTTTTTCCGCCGAGGCAGAGCCAAGCAGTGGGAGGGAGGCGAGCGCCGGACCTGCCTGGGCGAGCTCCCCGGGGAGGATGGGGCTCGCCCCGGCTGCTCCCGGCCTCCGCGGAGAAAGGAGAGGGAAGCAGCCATTTCGGGGAAGGGGATTTTAGCAAAAAGGAGCGGGATACACCAGGCTGTGGGGCTGGGCTTCGCCAGTCGGCGTCGGTACGTGCGCTGTGCTCCGGGATGTCCCCAAGCACCGGGACGTGCCATAAGGCACCACCCAAGGGACAGTGAATGGGGGCTTCCTGTGCTGCACCGCCAGCTTCATTAGGGGCCCCAGCTTCATTAGGGGCCCCTCGTTAGCAGCAGGGCTGCTGTTCCCACCCGGGACTTTCCCCAGCTCCGGGGAGGTCTGCGCGGCTGCTCCCGTCCCCATCCCCTTGCTGGGCTGCCGCAGGCGTGCCCGGTGGGGATGCTCCATCAGATCTTCCTGCCAAGCCATGGGGGAGGAACAAAACAAAACAAAACAAAACAAAAAGCCTTAAAGATGCCTTGCAGGAAGCTTTCGTATGGTTTGGGTGGGCGGTGGGTGCGTTCCTGATGGGCTCTGTGGGCTGCAGAGAAGCAGGCATGAGGTTTGGGGGGGGTTCGTGATGTTCCTCCTGGATGTATGGGATGGGGTGACCCGGCTGCTCTTGCACAGGGGGAAAAAAAAAAAAAAAAACCTGTACCTTCATCCTGACCCCATTCTTGTGCCCTCACCAGCCCCCCAATCCTGCCCCAAACCCCGGGTGATGCTCAGCACAGCGAGGGCTGCGCCCCACCACCATCCCCTCGTCCCCGCGCCGTTCCCCGCCTTCATCCCACCCAAACCTCGCCTCTCCTCACCCCTTCCCCTCTCTGCCCGCAGGGTCGCAGGGGGCTGGGCTCCATTTTTGTCTGGGCGTCGGGAAACGGCGGCCGGGAGGGCGACTACTGCTCCTGCGACGGCTACACCAACAGCATCTACACCATCTCCATCAGCAGCACCACCGAGAACGGCTACAAGCCCTGGTACCTGGAGGAGTGCGCCTCCACCCTGGCCACCACCTACAGCAGCGGCGCCTTTTACGAGCGGAAAATCGTGAGTTTGTCTGCTGCGTGGACGTGGCGGGTGGGTTTTGCTTGGGTTTTGGGTTTTGCTTGGGTTTTGGGTTTTGCTCGGGTTTTCTTTTCTTTTTTTTTTGGGTGAGAGTGGAACTGCTCGGTGCAGCTGCGGTTGTTTCGTGCTTGGGAAGAGCTCGGAAATCTGAGTTTTCCCCCATGAAAAAATGCAGAAGTGGAAATATTCGCCTGCCCCCCAAATCTTGTGCTCACTTTCGTATTGTTAAGAGAAAAAAAATGTGGGATTTGGAGGATTTTAGCTTGAGACAGAGAATGAAGAGGAGGGATGGAGGCGGTTGGCGGGGATGCATTAAGCCCAGCCAAAGCCCTTGCCGTGCTGCAGGTGGGCGCAGCAGGCAGCAGCAGTTTTGGCGAGCAGCTCAGTCAGGAACCGGGTGCCACATCCCCTCCAGAAATCACCAGGATAACTCAAAACCCAGCAGCCTTTAAAAAAAAACAAGTAACCAACTGGGCGTCTCTGCCCACCTCCGCTTTCTGAGCTTCTAGCGCTCAAGCACCCTGCTCCTTCCTGAAACAGAAGAGCTGGAAATGGCTTTCTTTTGTGTTTTTGTTTTTGTTTTTTTTTTCCCCATGCAAATGGGAATTCTTGCCTGATGCAAGGAGCTGGAGGAGCTTTTAAGGAGCTTTTAAGGACAGCGTTTGATTCGGAGTGGCTCAACCCCAGCCCGTGGGCGCGTATTGCTGCCAGCTCTGCTCCCACCCCAACTTCTCCTCCAGCTGATCCACAGCAAAATTCATTCATTTTTTTTTAATTTTCAAATACTTCTTGCACCTTTTAGCAAAGGCAAATGTCAGTATAGGTGTTTTCTCACGTGCCAGATGTGTCTGCAGACCCTTTTTCGGGCTGATGCTGTGGCAAGGGTTTGGTATCCAGACCTCAGCTCCCCATGAGCCGCACCGTGAGCAAACCTGGAGCTTTGGGGTCGGTGCCGGGAGCACCTCGGGCACCCCGGGGCTGCAGCTCCTCTCTCCCCAGGTCACCACGGACCTCCGGCACCGCTGCACCGACGGCCACACCGGCACCTCCGTGTCTGCCCCCATGGTGGCTGGCATCATCGCCTTGGCTTTGGAAGCCAAGTAAGTGTTTTTTTTTTCCTCTGAGGTGGCTCGAAGCAGGGCAAAGTCGCTCTGATTTGCTCCTTTGGGGCCGGGTTTGATGCAGGGCTGTTGTTTGCAGCTGATCTTCCCACAGGTGTGTTGTTGAGCTAATTCTCCACCCGTCTGGTGGAGAGTTGGGCTTTGTGGGATGAGCTGGGCTTTTCGCTCGGTGCCCCGAAACTGCTGACAGCCAGGCACTCAGGCTGCGGGCCCCACTATGATGAGAAGGAATAAATTGAATTTTGTTTTCCTAAACGCTGTTTTGAGAGCACTATCCATCACAGCTCGAGACGCTGAGACTGTCGGGAAAGCAAGCATGGGAAATTCTTCACAAATATCCCTGGGTTGGGGTTTTGGGTGATCCCGAAAGCACCCAGCGCTCAGTGTGCAGCACCATGAACACAGACATCACATAAACCTTGCCTGAGTTTTTTTTGGAAATATTTAGTGTTTCACTTTTATGATAAATGTGCAACCCTGGGATTTTTTTTAGCACTTTTTTTGCCATTATTCCTAGAAGGGGAGGGTTTGTGTCAGCTTGTGTTGTCATTGTGCTTCATTCCTGCAGGAAATGGGGAAAACCTTTGGGATTTATATATATATATATAAATATATATATGCGTATGTATGAATGTGTGTGTATTTATATATATATATATATATATAATAAATATATTTAGTGTGAGAGCTAAATAACCTTTTCTAGGAAGAAATCCCTGCAGCACCCATGCACGCAGCATCCCTGGGTTGCTCCCCCTCTGCTTGGGCACCCCCCAGGCAGGGGGTGAGCATGGAAATAACCACTGCACGCTCTACGTGAGCTTAAAAAAGACCCTTTTTTAACCCAATTTTGGGGTCCCTGCTGCCTTTCCGTGACCCTGTCTCCTTGCAGCCCCCTGCTCACCTGGAGGGATGTCCAGCACCTGCTGGTCAGGACCTCGCGGCCGGTGCACCTGCGGGCAGCCGACTGGAAAACCAACGGAGCAGGGCATAAAGGTGAGCACTCGATGTCCCTTTTGGCAAGCAGCGTCCCACCACGGGCTGCTCCTGGTGTTTTCCTGCCACCGGGGTATTTTTGGGGTGTAAACTGGGCAGGTCGATGAGCTCCGTGTGTTGGAGCACCTCCTGCCCCGGCCGGTCGGAGGATGCTCGAGGAGGAGAGGAGGGTCTGGCAGGCAGAGCGGGGGGTTTCTGAGCCTTCTCTCTTTCCAGTTAGCCATCTATATGGCTTCGGGCTGGTGGATGCAGAAGCTATTGTGGTGGAAGCCAAGAAGTGGAAGACGGTGCCCCCCCAGCACGTCTGCGTGGGAAGCCTGGACAGGGTGCCCAAGTGAGTGGTGGGCACCTTGGGAGAACTGGGGCTGTGAATTTGGGGTCAGTGTGAGCCTTGTGGGCAAGCCAGAGACGTTTCTCCTCTTTTTTTGGTGTCTGAGACACTAGTGCAGGAGGTCCTGCAGGAGCAGCTCCAACAGGGGATGGTTTATCCCTCCCTTTCTGTGCCTCCACTCCCGGGGCAGGGGGATCAGGCTCTGCAGTGACCCCTGAGTCCCTGTAGGGCTTTTGGGGTCCTCTGGGGCAGCCCAGAGCCTCCGACCGAGGCAGGCATCCCAGCCAGGCAGTGCCTCACCTTGCAGCAAGCTGCTCAGCGGGGCAGCACAGCCCCTTTGGAAAGCAGTGAGTATGCAAAGCAGGAAGGGACTCGGAGCCAAGTGTGTGCACGAAACTATTTATCTGATACAGACACTAATTACAACCTGGAGAGGAGCTGCGCTGGTAATTGCAATAAAGAAGCGCCCTTGCAAGCCATGAGGCGTAGATCTTAGAGGCAGTTCAAAAGCACCTCGCTGCCGTTGAGCAATTCAGCGTTTCCCCCTGCGAGGAGGATGGCGTGGTGCTGGAGGAGGCGATGGTTTGCTGCTCTTTGCCACGGAGCAGTGCAAGGTTTAAACACAACCGGGTGTCTGCTGATGGGAACGCAGTGTTAAGAAGGAGTCGAAGGAAATAATCCCAAATTTGGTCTCATTAATTAGTCCTCTGCTTAACATGAGCGTTATTAACCCCTCGCTCCAGCCATTTCTACCCAGGGTTAATGGCATTTGGGTTCCCAGCTCCCATCGGTGGGATTCAAAAGGGCTTTTTAATCAGCAAGGAGCAGCCATCGCCTTGGTGCCTGGTGTTTTTGAGTGCTGGGGAGTTGTTTATTGATGAGGATTGCCCCCTGCCCCCGGCAGGTACATCCGCCCCGACCACGTGCTGCGCGCCAGCACCCTGAGCAGCGCCTGCAGCGAGCAGCGCGAGCAGCACGTGCAGTACCTGGAGCACGTGGTGGTGCGGCTCAGCATCGCGCACCCGCGCCGCGGGGACCTGCAGATCAGCCTCATCTCGCCGGCGGGGACCAGGTCGCAGCTCCTGGCCAGGAGGTGAGAGCAGCCAAGGGAGCCTGCCCGAGGTTTTTGGGGAGGTGGGGAGCGCGCGCGCGGGGGCTCCACGCAAAGGTGGGTGCGCGCGGGGGTGTTTTAACGCATCCTTAATTCAGCAAAACCTCTTCTGATTGACTGCGGTGTTCGTGCTGCTCCTTGCAGGGTTTTCGACCACTCCAACGAGGGCTTCAAGGGCTGGGAGTTCATGACGGTGCACTGCTGGGGGGAGAGGGCGGCGGGGGAGTGGACGCTGGAGATCCAGGACACGCCGTCCCAGGTGCGCAGCCCCGCCGCGCAAGGTAAGGGCACAAAACCCCGGGGGGGGGGCTCCCAAAAGTGGGCAAAAAACACCCAAATGCTGTTGTGCAAAGGCTGGGCCGAGCCAGCAACAGGTCTGTGTCCCCCCCCCCTTCTTCCCCCTGGTGAATTTACTGCAATCGAGAGCGAGGTTTCCAAAATTAAACCGTACCGAGGCACAAGGAGGAAAGGCGAGAGCTGTAATTTTTGGGTGTTTGTTTGGCTTCGCTGCTGGAACATCTGCAGCGTGGGCTGGTCGTGCAGCAGCAGCAGGGGGGGATGATGCCCTGTCCCCAGCCCTGCTGTGTCCCCAGGAGCCGAGCTGGCAGGATCCGACCCCGAGGAAAGGGGCAGCGGGGCACGAAACATCGCGCCTCAGGCTGGTGCTCCTTGTGGGGGCGTGCAGATTCACCTTAGCACTGCCAGAAAGCCAGCAGCAAATTAAAAACCTCACCCACGCTGCTGTCTGGCACGTGGGGGTTAATTGCCCGGGAAGGCGTTGCTGTTTGCTGCCACGAGCCCGAAATCTTTTTGAACTCGTAGCAGCAGCACTGAAACGCCCCCCCCCCCACCCCGGAGCTGCTTTGCCCTCCGGGTTTAGTTTTCAGCTGGTATTTCTGATCCCCTCCCACGAGGGGAGCGAGCTGCACGCTGCCCCGGGGCTGTGCCCTACCTGGCTGTGCAGAAAAAAAACACAAAAGGAGCACACGAAACCACCCCGTAAAAATGAAGTAGAGAGGGTGAAACAGGGAGATGCTCGTGGCCAGGGCTGGTACCTTCCCTCTGCCACTGGTGGGGAGCTGCCCTTTGTAGGCACTCGGTTGTGAAACTGGGAGGTGAAAATGTAAAGTCAAAGACAAATGGGATTTTATCACAATTGGGGTAAAATTTGGGGTGCGGGTTCAGCGCTTTGGGTGGCGCCAAGCTCGGAGCGCAGCGTGGGTCAGGGTGAGCGTGGGTCCGGGTGACAGAGCCTGTGCCCCGCAGGGAAGCTGAAGGAGTGGAGCCTCCTCTTCTACGGGACGGCCGAGCACCCCTACAACACGCTGGGGAGCCCCCAGCCCCGTGTGAGGACGCCGGAGGCCCCGGAGATGGAGCCGTCGAGGGCGGCCTTCCTGCAGGGCCAGGTGGAGGTGGCGGAGGAGGAGGAGGAGTACGCGGGTAAGAGCCACGGGGTGTCCCCCAAGTACCCCCAAAAGGCAAACTGGGGTGAACTGGGTGGGCTGGGGGGGGGTTGGCAGGGAGGAGGAGTGGTGCGTGGGGCAGCAGGATGGCGAAATTAGAAGGTGGGGAGAAAAAAAAAAAAAAAAAAAAAAGCAGCCTGTCGGCGCTGCCGCCACAAATTGGTGCCGGGAGCGGCTGGGGAGGACAAAAAAACAAACCCAAACCCAAAAAAATCCCCTGCCCACCACCCCGGTGTGCACAGTGAGATGTGTCCCCGTGTTCGGCTGCCTGGGGAGGGACCGGCTGTGCCCTCCCAGCCCGCGGGGGTCCCTCCTCAGCCTCGGTCCCCGTGCCTGAGCTGGTGTCACCTGCAGGTCCCTGCCACCCCGAGTGCGGTGACCAGGGCTGCGACGGCCCCAGTGCTGACCAGTGCCTGAACTGCATCCACTACAGCCTGGGCAGCGTGAAAAGCGGCAGGTGAGGGGCTGCGGGGTGTCTGCACGGGGCAGGGAGCCCAGGGGATGGGTGGAGGGGAGATGGGGGAGGCATCGAGGGGCTCTGGCCCGGGGTAGGGTGGCTTGGGGGACACGGAGCTAGAGGTGAAGTCGTGCTGGGGTCGCAAGGGACAGAGCTGAGGTGCCAAATGACTTCTGAAATTGGAAGTTTGTTATTGTCCTGCCGAAGCCAGGGCTGGAGGATCCCCAGCTCTGCGTTTCAGAGCCACGGTGTCCAAGACAACCTAAACCTGAAGAAGAAAACGAAGCAGGGAGGGGGATGCAGCGTTTCGGGAAGGCCCCGCCGCTCTCTGGGCTGTGCGGGATGCGACAGATGCGGGGTGGGCAGGGATGGGAAACCTTCAACACCAAGTCAGGGGCCGAGCACGGAGCTCGCAGTGCCTCTCTTCCCCCCCAGGATGTGCGTCAGCTCGTGCCCCGCGGGGTTTTTTGGCGACAAGGCAGCGCGGAGGTGCCGGCGGTGCTACAAGGGCTGCGAGAGCTGCGTGGGCAGGGGCCCCGGCCAGTGCACGGCGTGCAAGAGGAGCCTCTACCACCACCCCGAGATGGGCGCCTGCCTGCCCCTCTGCCCGCCCGGCTTCTACGCCGAGGAACGTAAGGGCGCTCGTAAACCACTTGTAAATCATCCCCCGGGTGTGCTCACACTGTTTGCAGGAGGAGAAATCCCCTCCGCTGCCCCGTGCTGGCTCTGGGACAGCCCCGACCTGCTGCCTCTGAGGATGGAGGGGGCAAAACGTGGCCACTCAGAGCTGTTAATTAGAGGGAATTGTTATTAATGATCCTAGCTGCCTGCTAAATGTATTAATTCGTAGCACGGAGTGGCAGAGAAGGGCACGGGGGGCTTGCTGGGGGGCCACACGTCCCATCCCTGGGCTGTGCGGCTCTGCCCACCGATGGCAAAGCCCTGTCCAGGTGCCATCCTCACCTCTTTGGTTGTTCTTTTTTTTTTCTTTCTTTATTTGGAAAGGTCAGAAACGCTGTCTGAAATGCCACCAAAGCTGTAAAAAATGTCTGGGCGAGCCGGATAAATGTACTGCATGCAAAGATGGCTTCAGGTAAAACACCAGCACGGCGTGAGGTTTTATGCCTTCATCCCCGCGGATCTGCCAGCACCCCCCAAAATATTGCACCCAGCGGGGTACGGTCACGGTGCCGTGCTCGGGGAGCAGCCGGGGTGCAGGGAGAGCTGGGGATGGGCTGCTTCGGGTCCCTGCAGCCTGTGGTGTGGGTGCCAACGTCCTTTGTGCTTTGCTGGCAGCCTGGCGGGGGAGAGCTGCGTGCCGGAGTGCCAGCCCACCATGTACCTCAGCCGCGAGCCCCGGCGGTGTGAGAGCTGCCCCGCCGGCACAGGTACGTCCTCACCCCCAACACCTGCACGTGAAAACCCCCAAATCTTTGGGCTGCGTTGTTTTCCCTGCTTCAACCCCCCTGGATAACCGTGCCCGTGGGGAAGCGCCCCGGGGATGCAGCTCAGCAGCATCCCCGGCTCCCACGCGTGCACGCTGCAGGTGCTGGGATGCGTTCCCGTTGGAAAGGCTTTTAGGGAGTTTTTCTATTTTTATTAGAGCCGTTCTTTATTTCCTGCTCTCCCCTCTGAAGCCAGGTGCTTTGGTTTAATAAGGTTGCGGGGGAGGCTGTGAAACCCTCCCGGAGGGATGGAGGATGGCTCGGCAGCATGTAGAAATGTCAGGTGCCCGACGCGTGCTGGCCCCAGGGCCCTGCCCTCCCCACACCCACCCGCGTCCCCAAGTTGCCTGAATTTTGCCCTTTTTTTGCCGTTTGAAAGCCCCACTATTTTCCGTGGTTCGTGCTTGTGTCTGCTCTCAGCATCATCATGGATCTGATAATGTGATCTCTGGACAAGTCAGGCTCAGTGCTCAATCTCATTCATCACACACGGGCAATTGCCTAGGACTAAACCCCAAATATTTATTGATCCCGTTGGCGAGCGAGGAAGGGGATGGACTCCTAATCCCTTAAGAAAATGACTTCCTTTGTAATTCTTATTCCAGGCAGTGTAAATATACTTCACCACAGGTTTTTTTTTTTGAGCCCTTTCCTCTCTCCTTTTCCCACATAACCATTTCTCTGGAGGGAACGGGGAGGGGATTTCAACACCATGTCCCCAGCCGAGCCCATAACCAGCCGCAGAGGGCTCCCAGGGCAGGACGCCGGCTGGGTTTTTGGGGTGGGAGCAGGGTGCAGGACCCCATCAGCATCTTGTTTATCCGCAGGGCCAGGCGAGGAAGAGTGCACCCCCTGCTCCCCCGAGGCCCCCGCGCCCCAGTGGCGCTGCGTCCCCGCCTGCCGGGAGGGTTTCTACCCCGCCGACAGCCACGGGCTGCCCAGCAAGGTCTGCAAGAGGTACGGTGCCTCCTCCCGTGGGGAACGAGGGAAAAATCAAAACCAAAATACAAAATTAAATGAAAACGAATGAAAACGGCTCGCAGCTGGGGCTGTTTACGGGGAAATAAATCCATAGGGCAAGGCAGCGCCAAGCTGGCTCCCTCCTCTTTGTTATTTTTTTTTTTATTATTTTTAAGAGCCACCCAGCCAAGGTGTCTTAGGGCTACGTGGAGGGGCTCAGCCCTGGCCCCAGGCTCCTTGGGGAGGCGTGGGAGGGAGGGTGATGATATTTAGGCAAATATTCCAGCTCTCAACCAGAGTCTTTGCCCTGCGGCTGTGGCATTAACCCGTTCCTGCACCCAGCACGGGGCCGGAGGTGCCGCAGGGGACCCGCTGAAGCCTCCTTAGGGCCGGCGTGCCAGGGAAGGGCAAAGGCAAAAGCACCGTGGGAGCTCCAGGAGTTTTCCCCATTTCGGGTGGCCGGCTCAGCGCTGCGGGGTTTCGTCCCCAGGTGTGAGGACCACTGCTCGGCCTGCGAGGGCTCCAGCGGGACCTGCATCAGGTGTAAGGAAGGTTTCAGCCTCCTCGGCGGCTCCTGTGTAACCAACGAGACCTGCACCAACGGTAAGAGCCCGTGGCCTAACGCCTGGCTGCAAAAATTGAGGGTTTCTGGGGATTCCCTTCATAAGGTAAAGCCCAAAGCTGCCGGCTTCCCGGGGCACGGCTGCGGTGGGCACGCTGGCAGAGCTGCTGGATGTCTGCCTGTTGCTCAACCCCATCCAAGCGTTTGTACTTTGCTGTGTTTTAGTCTCGGGGCTAATTCTCCCACTCTCTGCAAAGCTCCTTTGTTCCTTCATTAAACCCCCGTGAAAGATGCCCTTAAGAAGCGACTCCTTTGCAATTCTCTCTCCTCAAACACTGGAACGAATTGCGCCGCCTGTTACGTGCCATGTTTGTTTATTTAAAATGTTAATCTGCTCTCTTTTTCTCTTGTTCCTCGCCTCGCCAGCTGACAAGACTTTCTGTGAGATGGTGAAATCCAACAAGCTGTGTGAGAAGAAGCTGTTTGTGCAGTTCTGCTGTCAGACGTGTCTCATGGCCGGGTAAAGTTCAGCGGCTGCATCCAGGACTTCCACCGACTGCCAGCCCAGTTTCGCCAAATGTTTAGGACAAAAGTTTATTTTTTCAGCTTCGGGAGAGTTTACATGGTGCTGTCAAGCGTTCCCTCGTAAGTTTGATAGCTTTAATATCACTGTCAGCTCGTTCCTATAGCAATACGTTGAGCAGAGATCGGATCGTAGCCTGAATGACCGAGCCCGGTCAGGCACCGTGCAGGCGGTGATATTAATACTCTCAAACACTCCTCGTGAGCAGGGAGCAAGGCGTGATCCGTGTACCCAAGCTTGGTTCTTCGCAGAAATCCTACTGACGTGCGCGGCTGGCGGGAGCCCGGCTGCTGGGACACGAGCCGGGGCTGAGCCCTGCTGGGTGACGGTGCCAGCGCCCTGCACTGCCAGCAGCCAGCGCCGTGCTCAGCACCTGCAGGAAAACGAGGAGTTGGGTGGCTCGGGAGCAGGCTGTGCAGCCCACCCTGCCACCCCCGTTTGGGTTCAGCCCTCAGCGTGGCCGTAACCGGAGCTCCAGGGATCGAGGCGGCTCCACGGGCAGGCAGGAGCTGTGTGTCCACAGGGAGGTTCGGGGGGGGGGTTCATCCACGTGGAGCAGCCTGGGGGGCCGCAGCCTTACTGTAAAATGAATTTCCCTCCCTAATTGCTGTTTAGTTCAGTTCTGGAAGGAGCTAGAGCCGTCCTCTGGGAGCTGAACGAGGTGGCTTCCCAACCCGTCCCAGCATTTCGCATCACCGTCCTTCCCCGGTTTGCTGGTATACCTCTCACAAACCCTCCTGTTCACGGCAGTGATTTTGTTTTTTTTTCTCGGGCATCTGTTTCAAAAAAAAAGAGACATTCCAGGGATCTGGCCAGGAAGCTCTTAATTCTGCAAAACCCTCCCCCGAAACAAACCTTTTCATGCTCTCTCTTAATAGTGCGTCATGTGGTGTTTATATAATTGTGTTTAAAATATCCCTGGCTATGTTGTTTTACAGATTTTTTTTTAATAACTTATACAGTCCTTGTTTTCCTCTGTAGACTATTTTTTATATGGGGAGCGGGGAATCTTGTCTTACGTCCTTATCCTCTCCGACCTTGCCGAGACGCTCTTTTCACCAGACGTATGTAAACAGCCTCCCCCTGCGCTGCATGTTCTGATTTTTCATTGTTAATAGATTTAAGGAGTTAAACCTCTTGCCAGGGAAACTCGCAGTGCTGATTGTCACCCGCTCCTCCTCCCGGAGCTGGGCTAATCCCTGCTTGTTTTCGGCTGCGACGACGCGCCCTGCCTGGGCTTGCCCGACAGAGCTTACCTCCGCCAGGCGAAGGGGCGAGAGCCACACCGCCAGCGGCGGACCAAACCCTCGCAAAGACGGAGCTTTGGCGAACCGACCTTTAAGTTAATAAACTATTGATCTCCCCTCAGCAACGGGTCTGTGCTTTTCCCAAATTCCTGCCTCCGGAGGCAGGTCGGGGCGGTGGTGCTGCACCTCGCTTTGCGTTGCTGCCCTCGCTGGAGCCTCTCCCATCAGCCCAGCTCCTGCGGGAGAAGCGGCTCCTGAGCAGATGGTGCACGTGCAAAAAAGCTCGTGTTTCTTCTCAAAAAAGGCCTTTTGCCTGCAGAGCTCACAGTGCAGTCCTGGCTGCAGCATGGGCTGGTGGCCATGGGGCCACCCTCTCCTCTCTGGCTGGGGACAGAGAGGAGCTGCTGCTGTGGTGGGGATGGAGGGAGCCGTGGAGCCTTTTTGGGTTTCTTTTACAGGGTTTTACCCTGGGTCAGGCACCCAGGATAGTGCCTGGGTATCTGGAATTGAGCTTTTTAAGTGTGAAAAGGGAAAGAACTGAGCCCTCTCATGAGGGAGTCGTGGAATATCCCGAGCTGGAAGGGAGCCACAAGAATCAGCGCGTCCAAGTCGAGGGAAGATGCTGTCTCAGAGCTGTGCTGCTGAGGGCTCGTGCGTCTTGCAGTTCTGCCCATTTATCATCTGATAAACGTGAATTAACCAGATGATGTATCACGTACTGAGTCCTTCTGTTGCTCTGGGATCCCCTTTTTGGTCTCGGGCCAAACCAGAGGTCAGAAGTGGGGTGAAATGCTTCTGGCTTCTGCCACTTTGGTTGTAAAATAACAAACTTTAATTTCTGTTGCTGTGTCACTGTCAAAAACGGGAGCTGTGAAGCAGGAGCACTGCGTCAGCTCTGACTTCCAGTTCTGGCTCACAGCAGCCTGCCTGTAACGCTGCTCAATGGTTTATTCACATCTACTGAAATGCTAAAAAAAAAAAAAAAAAAGAAAAAGAAAAAAAAAACCTGTTTACCCTTACATCCTTGGCATAACTTAAAATACAAAAATACACCATGGGTGAAGCAATGCAATTTAAGATGACCAAGCCCTAGCAGTCGCAGCTTTATCTGGCTTTCTGCTGCCCTCCGGCCTGCCGGGAAAAGAAATAAATTCTACACATCGGGTTCGTGCAACAACACCAGCTTCCAGTGTTTCCCAAGGCTCTAACTCCCTCAGAAATCATTCTTGGAAAGTAATAAAATTCAGATTATTTATCTAAGCTATTGCAATGCTAGCTTGGAGCTATTAAAGTCTCTCCGACACTGGTATGCTCTGAGGATCAAAGTGGCTGTCTCTTCAAGATAAACGAATACTTAGGCAGTGTATTAAAGCACATTTCTCTATTGTCTCTTGGCACCAGTGACCGATCCATAATAGCTGTTTTCTGGAAAACCTTCTTAGAGTAGCCTGACTCCTCATTTGCTGTTTGGCTGTGAGGTTGCGTTCGCAGCCATCGGCCATTTCATAGCTGGCAGGTGGAGAACACACATCTTAAAAATCATCGCTTTGACTTTCCATTACAAAGCAGGGGCTTTTAAGAGCTCGTGTAGCGCATCTGACACCAAGAATCTGTCTGCTCTCAGTTACGGCTCCATTACAGCCAGGGAGCCGAGGCACGCTGCTATACTGTGCTCAAGGAGAAAGGTCCCCGTTTTGTTTAGCCTTGGCAGGGGCAGGACCTGCTTCCCAGGAGGCTGAAGAGAATCTCCTTTCAATGCCTGCCCGAAATGACTGAAGGTTGCATCGACTTTCCCATCGTGTGATTCCTGAGTCATGTGCAACCACGCCGCTAATTCTTTGTCTCTGCTCATGACACCTCTCTCTCTTGCTCTCTCCCAACTTCTTTTAAAGAAACGCAGATGTTATAAAAACCTGACTGTGTGCTTTCGTATGTAGCATTGGTCACAGAGAGCAGTGAGGGTGTTTCTTTAGCAGGGAGCCCAGGAACTGAGTGACCCCAGCCGACACCTCCGCAGGCATCGCCAGCCAGAACGGAGCCAGCGCTGACACTGTAATCCTGGGGACCAAGCCAGGCGTCACTCACAGGATGCCGCCGCTGGATGCTCCCAAAAGAAAAGTATGAGCCATCCCTGTGCGGTGCCAAACGTGGCTGCAGCATTTAAACTATCATCACATCCTCCGAGTTCACAGAAATGTCACAGCGCCCAGAAAAATAAAATCCTTCCCTAGATAGCGGTAGAGGCAGAAATCATTCTGCCTCATCTCACAGAGGGAGCCTTGAGGGCTGGAGAAGTATTTTTCCAGGGTCACAGAGGTGGTGGCTTGGTGACATTCAAGAGGATTTGGGGACCTGGGGGTGACCAACCACTTCCTTCCCATGCCACCTCCAGTTAGCGTCATCTGCACTGGGGCTCACCCATCCGCAAAGCGCTGCTGCTGCCAGCCGAGCCCTGCCAACGGGGCCAAGTGCCTTGGCTGTGACAACCTGACGTTAATGCCAGGCAGCTCACCAGCCTTGGACCTGATTTACACTGAAGTGAAGCTGCCTGCCCAGGCACGGCAGGCTGAGCCATCTCAGCTCCCCAAGAGATACACCCAGCTCTTCCTCAGCTTTCCAAATCCGTAAAGTGGGGCAGGAGGGGGTTGATGCCACTTGAAAGTGTGCTTTGTCTTGAAGGCAAAAGGTGAATGCTGTGCTGGAACCTGCAGAGCTCCCAGCCCATCATTTCTTCCCTGAGAGCTGGAAAGCACGTGGAGATGCCAGAGCAACTGTCACGAGCGCTGCAGTGGGAAGGTGTTTATGGGCAGCCCTGTATTCAGGAGCAAAGCCCAAACTGCTGCTGGGATGGTGGAAAGCACCGAGAGCTGTAATTACTCTGTGAGGCTGTCCTGGCTCTGTAGCAGGAAAGGAGCAGCATTTGTCTGAAAAAGCACAGTCCCACTGGCTAGAAGCACAAGCAGCTACTGTCCAAGGGAAAGCAGCCTGCTTGCTACGTGTCAGCCCACGGGAAGCAGGTCCCCAGCCTGCTCTGCCTGGATTCCTACAGACCTAGTCTGATCTGTAATGCCAGAAGCAGAGAGGGAAGCTCTGGTAAAAGCTTCTGCCTGCTTTAGGGTTTAATGGGTAGCAAAGCCAAGCCTTTACTCCATTGATAGATGTGCCTGGATGCAGAGCTCTGCACTCTCTCTCTGGCTGTGCACAGAACTGAGCTGTGGGGTACGTGGAGAAACTGCAGCTCAACACAGATTTTGCCACAAAGGAGATTGCAGTGACCCCTGGCAGGATCATGTTGTCCATGAGAGGATGGCTTGGAGTGAAAAAAACTTCTAATTTTGTACCTTTTCCCTCAACACTCACAATTGCTGCTAGGAGCCCACAGAGAAGGATCGCTGCCCTTCTCAGCAGCGCTGCCACAGACAGATCAAAGACCAAAAGTTTTCCACCACCTTCAAGGCCTGGGGAGAGAGGGGTGACAGAGACACCCTGGGACGCTTGGGGCTGCTTTGGCCAAAGGCTGAGGCGTTTGTAGGACATCAGTTCCCTCTGCTGACGAGCTGCCGAAGTGCTGCAGTGCTATGGCTGCGCTCATGGGGGATTGCCCAAACTCCCCAAATCAAGGCCACTTCTGAGCAGAGCTGCTCCCCTGGGCCCTTGGTGTCACTCCCCCCAGCTCCCTGGGAGGGACGAGGTTCCAAAAGCATGGAAAACCACTGTTTAAGGACATTTAGAGGGGTGAGATTTAGGAGGATATGAGGGAAAAAGGGAACAGTGTGACTTGGTTGGGCACTGGCACAGGCTACCCTGGGTAGCTGACATAGCACCGAGCCTGGAAGAGTTCAAGAAGCATTTAGGACACTGCTCTCAGACACATGGTTTGTTTTTTGGGTGGTCCTGTGTGGAGCAGGGAGCTGGACTCCATGCTCCTCCATCATTCAGTGACAAAAGGGACATAGAGCTTCTGGAAAGGATACAGTGTAGAGCCACAGAAATGATTAAGGGATTGGAGCATCTGTCCTATGAGGAAGGACTAAGCAAGCTGGACCTGTTTAGCTTAGAGAAAAGATTGAGAGGGGATCTTATCAACCTCTAAAATTACCAGAGGGGGCAGCGTAAAGGGGATGGGACCAAATTCATCTAAGTGGTGGCTAGTGATAGCACAAGGGTTAATGAGCACAAATTTAACCACAAGAATCTTCATCGCCAAGTGAGGAAGAACTCATTTATTGTTCAGGTGACGGAACTGAACCCAAAGCCGAGCACCACCCCGCTCACCCCGCTCTTCCCCGCCCTCCGCGGCCGCCATTTCGCGGAGGAGGAGCCGGGGGCCGGGCGGCGCCTGCTCGGCTGTGGGCGGCTGGGGCCTGGCGGAGCGGGGCGGGCACGGCTCGGATCGGCTCGGCTCGGCCTGGTGCGGCCTAACGAGGGCTCGGAGGGATGGTGAAGCTCACGGCGGAGCTGATCGAGCAGGCGGCGCAGTACACCAACGCCGTCCGAGACCGAGAGCTCGACCTGCGCGGTGCGGGGCTGAGGGGGGAGCTGGGCCCCTGAGGTGGGAGCTGGGCCCCTGAGGGGGGAGCTGGGCCCCTGAGGGGGGAGCTGGGCCCGGCCCCGTGGGGCTGGTTTTGGGCCCAAGGATTCGTTTTTTGGTTCTCTGGGGGCTGTTGGAGGATTTATGCCGTGTGGGAGCGGGGTGAAGGCGCCCTGCAGGGATTTTTAGCAATCCTTTTGTCCAAGCATCTCCCCCAGGCCCTGTTTTTCGCCGTGTTTTACTCACCTGTAGCCACCCTCTAATTCCCGCCTCGCGTTCCTCTTTTCCCCAGGCTATAAAATCCCCGTCATCGAGAATCTAGGCGCCACTCTGGACCAGTTCGATGCCATCGATTTCTCTGACAACGAGATCCGCAAGCTGGATGGGTTCCCCTTGCTGAGGAGGCTGAAAACTCTCCTGATGAATAACAACAGGATTTGGTGAGGGGCTGTGCTTGGGGCTCTGGGGCAGAGGAGCGTCTGTCAGGGCAGGATAGTTGTAGAAATGTTTGTTTTGTGGGGAAAAAAATGACAATGAATACTGTATAATCCCTCTGGTTTATTTGCTTTCTTCATTGCAAAAATCTGTCCCAGATCAGGCTTCACTTTCCAGACAGGATAACGACACACAGAGTCTGGAACTTGGCTGGAATCTTTGGTGTTCATTTACCATCCCCATAAAGAACAGGCAAACAGGGAATGTAACACATATCATGCATCTAATGCTCTTACAGTGCCAGCTGGTATTTTATGCTGCTTTGATTAGAAAAAGTCTTGTAGCTGATGCTAACCCAAACTTGTGCCAGTGTCAGACTTGGTTGTGTTGAAGAGAGAAGCTCTGTATTTTCATATTTGTGTGTTTTCATCATTGCTAATTTCCAGCCTAAGTTAAACCTTTGGATTTTTGTTCTTCTTCAGTCGGATCGGTGAGGGACTTGAACAGGCTCTGCCCAGCCTCACGGAGCTCGTTCTTACCAACAATAACATTGCTGAATTGGTAAGCTATCAATGCAGGATAAATCCAAACAAGCCTGAATTGTGTGTTTTTATCATCCTTCTAATTAACCTTTTCCTTTAGAGAAATATCATGTGAATTTGGTACACTGGTGTATATGGTTTAATTAACATAATTTGCAGCATGCAGTGGAACAGCAGTCAGAAAACTTGGGTGGGTTTCCTGTTAAACTAACTGTAGTAATTCTAATTGATTTCTAAAATGCATATGAGATTTTAGTGAGGAGTATTCACAAAGCCGATCTAATTACTTTGAAATTAAGTACTTTTAGGTCCAATACTGGACTGTACAAACAGTCTCTGTTTTTAAAAACTATTAAAATTCTCTTTTAAAACTTCTTTTTAGTCACTTATTCAAAACTGGAAAACCCAAGTGCATCTAATATTCTCTGTTTGAATTATTTAATTCATTAGCCAGGAGCCTGAGCACAATTTCATTGGTTTTGTTAGTGGTGTTACGTGTAAAGATGAGCAGATTGGAATCCTTTGTGTAGCATTTGAGTAGATTTAATACCAGTGGGTCTACTTGCAATTTTCTTATTCTTAATTCTTTGTTAAAACTGAAACTTGCTTTGTTGCTCTTTTTTTCTGCCTGTTTCTAGAATGTATCTTTTCCATGGTAGAAATCAAGACTTTTGGCTCAGTTGGCTGCCTTAAATTGCGTATAGGAGTATTGCTTGAAACGTTACTGACTTGCTGCAGTCCTTTGCAACAGTACAAATGCTGCTGTTTATCTACATTTTCAAAGAATTAAGCTTGAAATGAACGTGAGATTATTCTGCCTCTGAAGCAGTAACTTATAAAGACTGGTAGAAGTTCAGGAACTTTGTTTTGAAATACTGGATTCCTATTAAACGCATTCAAAATTGTTTCTGTGTTCCCATTATGTAGGGTGAACTGGATCCATTATCAAGTATTAAATCGTTGACATACCTGAGGTAGGTAATCTTGAAAAGAGAAGTTTTTTTCCCCTCCCTCTATGTATGAATATAGATATATCTTAATTTATTTTAATATATTTCATATTAAGTACCTCTTTGTAACCTTTATTTACGTTGTAGCATTTTAAGGAACCCTGTAACAAATAAGAAGCATTACAGACTGTATGTAATCCACAAAGTACCTCAAGTCAGAGTACTGGATTTTCAGAAAGTCAAACTCAAAGTAAGTCTGCCATCTTCTGATTCAGCACAAGATGAAAACCTTTTTTCTTGTTACATTCTTGAAACTTTAGTGGCAACAGCAAGCTTTTTTCCATATTTGTAAGTTGTATTGAAACTACGAGTCCTAAGTGGCTTTAAAACACCTGCTTTGCTTTCTTTCATGATTTCATTCTGTTAAGAATCTAGTCTGCTTAATTACATTTAACTATGTTTTACTGCCATCGTTTTAGTCTGATTCTCTTCTGGCTGGCTAGTTTTGTTGGTAAAAAGAGATCTGGAGAAAGGAACGAGAAATCACAGCGGAGCCCTCTGTTCTCAGTGAAGATGCAGTGTGGGAGAGCTGTTGTTTTTCAGAGCATTCGGCTGATAGGCCTTGAGTCTGAGTGTTTGGGCAATGTTTATGTGCTTGTTGTTAACGTCTGCTCTCCGTGTGCCAATGCTCGCTGATGAAGATGAGCCAAAGCATCTTTCTTTGCAAAGACAGCAACTTTGCAAAATGCAATGTTCTCAAATTAACTTTGTGTGTGTGGTATCGCTGTAGGAGCGACAGGAGGCAGAGAAAATGTTCAAGGGCAAACGGGGTGCACAGCTTGCAAAGGATATTGCCAGGAGAACAAAAACGTAAGATGAAAAATAAATTTCCACTGGTGTTCTCCTTCAGAAACACCACTTGGTGTGCGGCACTACGCGCTGCACCGAAATGTCCCTCATTGGCAGGAGGGCTTAACTTTGCTAGGGTGATTTCACAAGGCACTTCTGGCTGATTTTTGGATGGTGGTGAATACATCTCAGAAATATTTCTGGAAGAGATATTTGGTCAGGGTGGATTCTTATCTTTTTTTCCCCTCTGTGACTTGACTGCAAAGAGGTGGCCATTTGTGTGTTTATTTTTCCACTCTAGATGATTGGTAACTGAAAAATTTTACGTTTTGCTAGGGACTATAAACAGTAGAACGTGCTTTAACTAGGAGGATAAATGCAGCTGAAAACATTTAGTTTACAAGTGTTAAAATATTTGCTTATTTAGCGTGATTCTTAAATAGTACATCACGGAATGGCTCAGGTTGGAAGAAACCTTAAATATCACCTTGTTCCAACCCTCCTGCCGTGGGCAGGGATGCCACCCACTAGATCAGGTTGTCTGGGGCCCCATCAAACCTGGCCTTCTTTTTGTTTAATTTTTCATCGAGTTGTTTGGAAAACAGAATTCAGATCAGGCATGGCAGCAGCATTTTCAAATCCCTAGCAAAGTAACAGAAGTATCTCAAATGTATTTAGCACCTAAAACTGTAAGAGGTGGCCTTTCACAATGGTTTGTGAATAAAAAAGAGTTCAGGTCTGATAGATCACTGATTTACTTGTTCTAAAACTAAATAGTTTGATAAACATAAAGAAAACCTCTCTGTAGCTGTGGAAGAGGTTGCAAGTTCCTGAGGCTGGGTCGGCATTTCAGGAAATTCTTTCCTGCTGCTTAGTCAGTAACTCCCATTTTCAGACTACAAATGTTTATTTTTTTCTTAAAGCAGGTAACTCTGAAAAGCAGTTTAAGATTCTACTTAGAGTAGTGCAGGTTTTAACGTAGGCTGCCACAAGGGCATATTAGATCTTTAAGAAAAAGAAACCCCAGTTTCCTTTACCCTGTATTTATCCACCTGGCTTTTGTCATGCTGACAGACAAAACAGAGTGTTCAGCAACATCCAAATCGAGCAGCTCTTGTCAAACACTTTATAAATTATTCTCTGCCTCTCGTTATGAGCAGATGAAAGGTGGGAGGGGGGTTGGGACCCTGAGGACAAGTTGCTGGTGTTTCTGAAGGAGGCAATTCACTGTATCAGTTTGTTAACAAAGATAAGATACTACACTTGATTGATTGAAATGCTTCCAAACCTGGTTTGGAAGTAAGAGAAGCACCTGCTCCTCCCAGGGTGTAATGATACTTTATTTTCTTTTTTCTTTGAAGCTTCAATCCAGGCGCTGGTCTGCCAACAGACAAAAAGAAAACCGGACCCTCCCCAGGTGACGTGGAGGCAATTAAGGTAGGTACAGCGGGACAGCACACGGGGACAAAAATTGAGGAGAAAAATGGTGAATCCAAACAGAACAAGTGTTTTTTTTCCTGGGAACATCTGACTCTGCTCAGATGAACAGAACAGTACGTCCTGTTTGTTGCCGGTGCTTTTCCTGTAAGTTTTCTTCTATGACATGCCTGTTTTTTGAGAATTTAACTGAAACTTTGTCCTGGGCTTAGAGTTCTCCCAGGGTAGAACAGCTTGCTTAATAAGGGAGGAAGTAAGATCGTGCTTTGTCATGTGTAGAACCTTCTAGGATGTAAAAGCTTGGCTTCACTTAATTAAAAAAACGTGGTGTGTTTATTTTAAAGACTGACGTGCTGCGTGTGAAGATCCATTGTGCTCTTTTGCCTGTTTTTCAGACTGCCATAGCGAATGCCTCGACTTTGGCTGAAGTGGAGAGGCTGAAAGGCTTGCTGCAGGCTGGTCAGATACCCGGCAGAGAGCGAAAACCAGGTCACGCGCTGCTTCTGCTTCTGGTTTCCAAACAATCCCCATTCCTTGGAAGGGCCAAAAAGTGGAAAAGTTTAAAAAACTCTTTAAAACTCCCATAAATTGATGACCAGAGTGACCGGGGATCATCCCTAAGGCTCTGCAGCCAGCGGGGGTCTGCCTGGCTGCCATATGAGGTTCAGAACTGGCGCAGGGTCTCATGGGGACCAGCAAAGTGCCAAAACACCAGCTGTAAACCCTATTGTCATTTAAAGAACAATGATCCCATTATTTTGGGACTCACCCTGTTGTCCTGAGCATTAGCTGGGGCACGGGGAGTCCCCGGGGGATCTTTGGGAGTCACCGGGGGGGTCTTTGGGACCTCTGAGCAGACACCCCGTAGCTTCAGGCTGCCACCATCACTCCTTATCTGCAGCTGAGACCCGCACAATCGGCCTTTTTTGGGATATTTGTTAACAATTTGGGTTATTAGGCATTATGATGTTCCCTGCTGAACCCTGCCTGTCTCCCCAGGTCCGGCCGAGGATGCGGAGGAGGAGATGGAAGAAGACACCGTCCCCAACGGATCCTAGCGGGGTGTGGGGGGGTGGCTGCAGCCTGTGGGGCTGCTGGGGGGGGCTTTTGGGGCCGCGCCGCGCTCAGCCCTCAATAAAGGAGCGGGGCCGGGGGCCGGCGGTGCTCAGCTGCTGCTGGGGGCGTGGTCTGATGGTGTGGGGGCGTGGTCTGGGTCAAGGAGGTGTGGCCTGGTGGATGGGGGCGTGGTCATAGCATGGAGGGCTGGTCTTCGAGGGTGGGGGCGTGACCATACCTTATATGGAGATCCCGCGCGGGCCTTAAGGGGGGCGGGGTGGTTCCCGGCCGTTGCGCCCCCGTTGGTCCATTCGCGTCTCCTTTCCTATTGGCTCTCGCCGTTCTGATCCCGCCCCCTTTCCACTCTGGCGCCCCGCTATTGGTCCGCGAGGCTGGGTTTCTTTACCCTCATTGGCTCCCCGCTCCCTCCCAGCGGGCGGGGCACGGCACGGGGCGGGCGGTGATTGGCGGGGCGGTGCCTGGCCGGAAGGAGGAGGAGGAAGAGGAGAAGGAGGAGGAGGAAGAGGAGGAGGCGGCGGCCGGGGATGGGTCTGGGGGGCCCCGACGGCGACGGAGCGGAGCTGGAGCGGGGCCTGGGCGGTGCCGAGCTGCTGCGGCACGCGGGTGGGCACCGGGGAGGGGAGCCGGGGGGGAACCGGAGCCGAGGAGGGGCTGTGAGGGGGGCCGGGGCCTGGGCGTGTGAGGGGAACCGGGGCTGAGGGGGGCTGGGGGGAGAAACGGGGCTGAGGAGGGGGCTGTGAGGGGAGCTGAGGGTGAAATTTGGTGCTGGGGGTGGGTTACAGGGGGAGCCAGGCCCAAAGCGAGGGCTGTGAGGGGAGCTGGGGTTCAGGCAGGGGGTGTGAGGGGGGCTGAGGGGTGTTTTGGGGTGTGGGGGGGTGCGAGGCTGGCGGTGACAGGCAGCCCGCCCTAACCTACGCCTCGTCCCCATCGCAGTGGGCTCGCTGCTGTCCAACTACGGCTGGTACATCCTTCTGGGCTGCGTTGTCATCTATGTCATCGTCCAGAAGATATCCCAAAGCCTGGCCGCCAGGCGGGGCGGCCGGGCGGGAGCGGTTGATGCAGCAGATATCGGTCAGTAAAGCCTCGCGTGCTCCTCGGGGCTGCGTGGTGGTGCTGAGGTGTGGGTGTCAGCCTCTAGGTGCCTCCTGGCGCTCCTCGGTTGCCACGGGATGGCTGGCAGCTGTTGGGTTCCACACAGGCAGGATCTTGCCTAATGACAGCAAAAAGAGATTCTGCTCTGGGGGGTTTTAACCATGAGGAGTACTCGGGGTGGCTGTTTAGGCCCATGGAAGATGCAGATCTTGCTGAAGAGATTGGTGGGGAAAGGTTTGAACAGGAGAAATATTTTTAAAAGTCTGTGTTGTGGTGGGGTTGTTAGGAAGTGATGTGGTAAGGAGGGAAGGAGCCCTGACTCCATCGGGATTGTGTACACTTGGGGTGTAGCTGCCTCCTGTGTGCGTTGCCTTCTGCAGTGTGGCAAAGGTGGAAAACCTTACGCAGTCCTTACACAGTACACACGATCCTGCCCCACTCCAAGACCTGCTGCTGTAAAGCACAGGCTGTACTTACACGTCTGCTGAAAGAAAAGTGCCTGGCACTGAGCCCTCTGGCTGGCACGGCAGTTGGTGTGACCTCAGAAAGTATCACTCACTTGTCCTTACATTGAGATGTTTGATGTTTGTGAGTAATTTCTCCGCTGACGGAGCAGATCAAATCTGCCCGTGCCCTGCTGCCGTAATCCAACCAGCAGGACCCATTGCCAGGAGGAACATGAGGGAACGTGGGCTGGTTGCTGTGTGCTTCTGCACAAAACAAGCTCTCTGGGTAAAAATGGAATCCCTGCAAAGCATGGATGGTGTTTCTGAAGTTACTGGTGTCAAACAAGTCCTTCAGAAATAGAAGCAAATATTCTAGAAGCTGGAATTTTAATTTTGATGGGTTCGTTACGTGGGTGTCTGTATTCATTAAAAGCCCGTTGAAGTAATTGCTCTAAAAATATTCAAATATTATGAGATTTAAATCAGTGTATGAATTACTGTAAAAGATAAGCTGCAAACTGGACTTGAGCTGTGATTTTTCCACAAAACTGTTGTGGCAAGGGATGGGAGCCTTTCCTTATTACCACTCTTTGAGGATATCATTTAGAATTTATTTCAAACTGCTTTGCAAATTCTTCTGCAATTTCCTAGAGCCCGACCTGGTGGTAAGGAGGCAGGAAGCTTTGGCGGCAGCTCGCCTCAGGATGCAAGAGGAGCTGAATGCACAGGCAGAAAGATACAAAGAAAAACAAAGACAGGTAATTTAACTCTGAATTGATTTGTTTTTTTTGGATTCATTACGTCAGAAGAGAGAAGGGAGAACCTTTGATAATACATTGGGATGTAAATACATAGCTGGCTTGTTCATTTAAAAAAACAGGTTTTCTTCCATAGAACCCTCCATTCTGCTTCAAATGGCCATCAGATGCAACATTCTTTACTCAGCACTTCTTATAGACTGATGATTTAAGCTTTCCACTTAGTTCTGTTTTACTTCCAAAATATTTTTAAGCATGAAGGGGTCAAAAGAAGCTGCAGATGCAGTTTTGTGTGTGCTGGGGAAGAGGGGGTTGCAGTCCTGTTGTGGGGAAGATTCGGGTGCTCACAGAGCTGAGGTACTGCATCGGGTAAAGATAGATCCGTTGGGTTTTGATGGGTCTGTTGTAGCTGTTCCTGTAGCACGGGCAATTTTATTAGTTCTAAAATCTTTGTCTTACATATCCTCAATTTCTCTCCTAGCTTGAAGAAGAGAAGCGAAGGCAGAAGATAGCAATGTGGGAAAGCATGCAAGAAGGAAAAAGTTACAAAGGAAACCTGAAACTGAGTCAGGTAACGGCTGAGTTGTTAACCAGGTTACGGTTATGTATGTGTGATTAGTTTAGTCAAAGCTCACATTGACTAAATTCTGAGTAACGTTTACTTTTGTGAACAGCAAGAAGTAGAACCTGGTGCCTCCACCTCAGCAGCAGTCCCGAAATCTAAACCAAACAAAAAGCCTTTGCGAGGAGGTGGTGAGTATGAAATCCTTAAGATGTTTTGAGCTTGAAACGGAGCATTTACCTACCTGTGCACAAAGTCATTGTGTAATTACCTCTAATTTTCCTCTTGTGCAGGAAGAAAACAAAATGTGCCTTACGAACAAGTTCTCTGCTTTACCCATTGTGGTCTGCTTACACTTTGTACAGAGCCTAGTGGGCAGTTTCTGTCGTGCTTTTCCCCAGGGAGACAGCATTTTAGTTTTCTCATAAATGCTTTTGCCATAACTTAGGAAGATTGTTGTACTCAAAAATACAGGTTCTTGCAGTATTTCTGGGACCCCTCCCCTATTATTGAAGTCCAATAACTTAATATCTGACCTGTCTTCCAGTCACCTGTACTACTAACTCAGTGCAGGAAGAAAGTATTTTACTTTCTCTTATGTAGACTCAGGGACATGAAACACCTCATTAAGGTAGATGTGACCTTGTTAATCAGGCATTACAGTAACAACCTATTGAATATGTTAATCCTGCAGAGGTATAAAACTGTTACCGACTCTGACAGACCACCGTAGGGTGGTTTCATTAAACTCACTGTCAACCACTGAAATCTGTCTCGATGGATTAACTGTTTTCTGTAGCCAGAAATCCTCCCCATAAGGGTCACTGCTCTAGATCAGCCAGGCAGCTCCTCTCCTTCCTCTCCTCTTGGCCAAACAGCCTTTGCCATACCTGCAAGTGCTAATTTGGCTATAATATTCTAATTACAATTTTCCATAGCAGAAGGGATCATCCTAGACAACCTCAACCGTATCAGACTAAGAGGGAAACACACTTAGGGTGCAGCAATGAACAAGTCACTTGATTTAAATGTATCAGACCTGAAGATCCTTCATTTATATGTGCTATACCTCAGTAACTGTTCAGTGCTGAAAGTTCTGCTTGGAATATTACGGATTGATTCATCTTAGGGTGTTTGATATGAGTTAATATAAATGTCTGATACTGTCAGATATCTTTGTAGCTGTCGCACAGGATATTTACTGCTACCAGGAATGAGAAATGTGTGCTAATCCTTAGCACATGGTTCTTTCATGTGCTGAGAAACATGATCAGGGCAACTAGGTTGAGGCATCCTTCCAGCTGCTACCTGTCCTATTTTCAACCTAAGCAAAATCTTTGCTTAAGTTTAACGGATTATGGAATTAGAGGTCTCTGATCTTCTCATGAGTTAGCTGAGGATGAAGTGAAAGAACCATCTGCGCTGTTCAGCTGCTGAATTAAGCTAGAAAGCAGAACTTAGCTCGTACAACAAAAACAAACTTCAAAGATGGAGGTGGTGCTTGAAGTTTCAGTGGAACAGGTTGCTTTGAAACCTGCTTGGTTAGCAAGGCTTTTGGTTTTCCTTTTTTTTGCCTTGTACAGAACAAATGAAATATGTTTGCCAAGCGGTACCTTTCCAAGTGCATGCTCATAAAATGAAGTTGCCTGTAGCATGGCATTGGGAGGTTCAACTAAAGTTGCCTCACTGTGTGCACTTGGCTTCTCAAATTCATTTAAAAATTATCTTGTAGTAGTAGAATCTGCTTTTTGACCTTCAAAATATTCCTTACAGGACTGGAATTAAAGATTATTGTAAGTCCTTAACTAGTCGGGCTCTGGGAGAACAGATAAACTCCTACTGCTCTACAGCAACTGCAGAGCAGCATTAAGGCTTTAACGCAGGTTTAGCGAAATTATATGGCAATTGAAATCAATTTGATTTAATCCAAATTGGCCAAATTAAAACACAAATGTTTTGCAATGGCTTTTACTGTTAGCCCTGTAAAATAAATCATCTCAGGTCTGGATATTTTCTCTGCTTTCATTTTCCTTAAGTCGCTGCCTGTGCAGTAAATAAAAATAAGGTGCAAAGACTTGTGAAATTTATTTTGGACTTGTGTGTTGATGAGTATTAACATGGTGGATTTCTCGTGTGTTCTTCTAGGCTATAACCCCCTGTCTGGAGAAGGAGGCGGAACGTGTTCCTGGAGACCAGGCCGCAGGGGCCCGTCAGCAGGTGGATGAGGCTAACCTCCCTAGTGCCTCACATCACTAGCAGGCTTACTCCTACCCACTGTCTGACTGCCTACAGTTGGCGTGTCACCGTGACTCCTTTGGGGTGTGGTTTAGTGCAGGTGCTCATTTAAAAACAGATTTTACATCATTTGCATATACTAACAGCAACGATACTACACAAGAAAAATACCCGGTTCTCTTAGAGAGGAGGAAGAAAGAAACAAAGTCAGTACAATCAGTTCATTTTATTCCCTCTGTGGTGAGGAAGCCTGGTCTCCAGCCCAGATGTATCACTTGTGATTGAGAGCAGGATTCTGTGGTTGGCTGTTCAAAAGACTGGCCTCGAGCCAGTGAATGAAGGATCTAGGCCTCAGTTTACCTGTGTAAAAAGAGGATATTTGCCATCCTCAGACCTGTAATGGGATTTACTGTGTTTGGCTGGAAGGTCTTTAGGAGGGAAGAATATTGTCATTGGCAGATGCCTTCAATGTTTGGAGGAGGGACTTTGAGAAAACCCAGATGACCTGACAAACGCCCTGGATTTGCACTGAAGGCCAGTTACTTTAGAAGAGTCTCTGTGACAAGCTACCTTGAATGATGTTTTCCTTAGAAATGGTGAACAAACCAGTGAGGATTACTGATGCTAGACAGCAGATGGGGGTTTCTTGCTATTCCTTTTTTTTTTTTTTCTTCAATTTCAACTGCTTTGTAAAAACAAGATACCGTTAATATTAAATACAATTGCCAACAAATCCTAAGTCTAGTATTTACAGTCTTGTGCTTTTCTACGGCATCTTTTCTATAGAAGGCATATGTTGTAGTGCAATAAATGTGTACAAAGCAAAACGCTAGAGCGTTTTGTGTGTATGTGTAAAGGAAAACATATGAGAGATCAAGTGAAGTGATTTTCATTTGGCTAGCACCATAAACAACAGTTTTGGTTTGGTTTGTCGTTTTAAGCGGTTCCTTTGTTTTTAATCTATTTATTTATTTTTTTTGTGTGTGTGTGTGCTCTTCCAAATCATGATTCCTAGAAGAATCCTCTTCAGGTTAAGACCAAATCAAACTTTCCTCAAGTTTAAAAAATGAGACTCCCCATTCCCCACCCCTAGTAAGTGACTGTGAGGCGGGGTAGGTTGGATGAGTAGTTGTTAAATTCTCCAGCTATAGCTGAATCTAAATCAAGGAAATATGTATAACAAAGTCTTTTGCTCTTGGCACAGCAGAGGGTTTCTTTTCAAGTTGCTGCTGACAAATAGTGTTTGTGGAGGAGTGTTTACATGGGCGTGTTCAGCTTGAACTGCAAGATGTTCAAAAGGAAAAGAGAAGCCACGAGCTGTGCTGAGACCTGTGCGGTGCCTTGTTTCTGGGCAGCAGGACTGCCTGTAGCTTTAGCCATGCAGCATCAGGGTTACACCTCAGGATCACTGAGAACTTACCGCATTTCACTTGCTGTTCTAAAGGCATCTCAGGGTGTGAAATGAGAGCCTGGCTGCGTTGCGTGGCTGTCCCGCTGCCCTCAGTAGCCTGGCAAGATGCTGGGGTGTGTTCTTACCTTGCTGTCAGCTCATGCAGCACAAAAGGGTACAGCTTTTTTTTTTCTCTCTTTTTTTTGGGGGGTGGGCTGCAGGGAGGCTGAAAAGAGCCTATGACTAGCAAATGCATAACATTTTCTTGTCTCCGCTTGTGTTTGAATTATTTCTGTCCATTTGTACGTGTGACTGCCAGCTCCAAATGCACTGCTCATACAGCGACTGCTCCTTCCAGGTGTCACCTGATCCTCGCTGATTTCCTATGACTGTAAATGTAGCAGGGGCACGTTACTTGGGAGTTTTAAAGTAGCCAAGTAATGAAATGGAAAAGTGGATTACCTTTTCCTTCAGACCTATGAAGTGTGTGCTAAACTGCATGTGGAAGATGAAGTGAGAAGGCCATTAAGGTTCCTATGGAAACTAGTTTTCATTTCCTGACTTCTGTGCATTTTGATACATAACCTTCAATTTCCATTGTTGTAACACAGAGTGCAGAATGTCACGTCAGGTTTTCTTCTTTAATAAGGCAGAAAAAAACAGAGGCGGGGGAATATTTTTCAAGATCTTCATCCGGAGGAGGGCTAAGTTATCTTGCTTGTGCCTGTGAGAAACGTTTTCCCCTTCTGTTTGGGGAAATAGGCAAGTCTGAGGTGGTGTCTTCAGAAAAAAAGCCGTGGGAGATTGTTGTCTTAAAGGTACAGAATTCCTTGTCTTGATGACAAGGAATTGGTGAAGATGGGTTGATTTAGCTCAGTAAAAGCATTTAAAGGAATAAATAAGCAGGTCTGAGCTGAGTATATGCTAATCTTTTTCTGTGTCCCAAAACTTGCTTCTGGCCGGGGCTGGGATATGGATTTTTGCCCAACTCTTAAGATGTTGAGACATATCCAGGGAGAACAAAGTGATTTACATATTTCTTGCAACTTCAACTTTCTCTCTCCCTTAATTTTTTTTTTCCCAACCCTAAAGTCCTTAAATCTTTCTTGATCATACGCTTCTAAGCTATTGAACAGAGTGGGAGCAAGAACCTCAGTTTGTAAAACTTTTCCTTTTGGCTCACAAACTACGCAAACAGATGGAAGGGTTTTTCCTCTGACTTCAAATAGAAAGTTCTCCCTTGACCACAAACAAGTATGGAAACGTGGCTGCTTGTTGCTTTACAGCTGAAGAGTGAAGCATGCAGAAGGCATTAGGTGAAAGTGAACCCTCTAATAAATCCATTGTTCCTGTTTTGGTATGAATTCCCAAGAACTTTAGATTATGAAAGAGCATATTAAAAAGCCTTCAGGAGATAATTTTTTTTTTCCATTTACAGCAGTTATGCAAGAACTCTCTTACTCTACTGATGCAGATGTTCTGGAAATCTCTTTATCTGGAAGAAACAAGATAAACTTAGAGCTGATAAAATGGTGTTAATGTGCTACACGTAATAGTACTCAGCTGCTGAACAGTAAATCTGTCTTGGGAATCGAAAAATCCCGAGTCAACCAATGTACAGAGGTACAAAAGCATTCTGTAAATGTCAGTTGATTGAGAAACATAGGTAAGTATTTCTCATTGCCTTTCAGATGAGTTATATGGTGGAGAAACAAAGGGTTATGTTTTCTTTAAATTGCTGACGAGGTTTGGTCTATGCATCATTCTGATAAATCTTCACCAAGAAGTACTGAGCACTGGAATTAGAACTGAGCAAAAGCCACGTCACTCAAAATTTATTTGGCTTTACTTGGGCCTTTCAAACACACTGTAAAATGAAGAAAAGCTTCTAAGAGCGATAATGCATCACATACGTAGATGTTAACAAACAGAAATGTTTCTTACACTGGAAATATTTAATAATGAACAGCAGAAGATGGACTTGTTGGAGTGAGGGCAAACAGGAAAGCTGTTGGCAGAGCTGTTCCCCTGCGTCCCAGAATTACCTGTGTGTTCAAGATCATGTGAATGAAAACGATCACCCATTTCTGCAAGGAACTGCTCTCCTGGCAGGGACTTTGTAGGTGTGTAAGGACAGAGCTAACAGCTGTCTGTCACTGTGGTTTATGCAGCCTTGTGTTTTGATTCTGAACTCAAGGACTTGGGCTGCTCAGCTGTGGCTCTGTACGCAGTCAGGCTTCATCCTTGGACTGGGCAGATACTCAGTACAGGTGTTTGGATTGGATTGGTTTTGTGTGTGTGTGTAATTTCCCCCTCCCTAGGAAGATGGCTAAAGGAAGGGAGTGTTTGTGTTCAGAGAGCTCTCTGAACGAGAGGACATGCAGCGTGGCAAACTCTGGGCTGTTTTGCCAGCAGTGCTATGGTTAACGACTGCGTCTGAACCATCCTCACACTAATTCATGCCTCCTGCACTCAGCGAGGCTGTTCCCAGTTCTGGCAGCAGCGTTTTCTCAAGCCTGGCTGCACATCAGCTCACATCTCCACAGCAGATCAGATCCACGCTTTGGAATATCTCTGAGCGTGTCCAGGCCATGAGGTGACACCTTTTCGGTGGCCAGGTTAGCCAGGAGCGTGCCACAGCGCGTTGCTGTCCGTGCTGTCACTGAACACTGAAACTATATAATTTCCAGCTGTAGAAAAAAAAAAAAAAGCTGGGCTAGGCTTGGATAGGCTGAAGATGTGGCTTTCTTTTTTTCCTCCCCTTTTTGGAATGAAAGCTTAGCTTTTGGAACAGCTCTGCAACCACAAAGGAAAAGCATACGGCTGCTGGCTGGGTGGTGTCCTGGCCCGGTTGTGCTGCTGTAGCTGGATGGCTGTGAGCTTCCAGCCCAGCTGTTCCAACCCTGACACACACCCTGCCTATATTCCCAGCTCCGGAGCCAGCATCTTCAAAAACTTCCATGAGTTTTTATGAAGCTGCAATGGAATAGCTCTCTTCAGCTCGGTTTTGGTGGTGAGCTGTGTGTGTGCTCATTTTATTGCAGATTTCTCTTGTGGCAGGCACGCAGCCTCTGCTCTGATTCCTCTTTCTTCTGTGATTGCTTTTGTTTTGAAGTGCACACCTGTTAAAAGGCAGTTTGAGCACAGAGCAAGATCTCCAGTGAGAAATTAATAATTTAATTCCTTCCTCTGTGTCTGCCACAGTTTGCAAATCAAGATTCTTTTGTGCTGCTTGACGAGCTCAGCTTCGGTGCTGGTACCGTGGGTAACACCGAGGTAGGGAGGGCAAGGAAAAGAACTTAAAAAAACTCTATTTAAAGAGAACAGAAGGAAAAATGGATATCCTGAACTCGGGGATTGGAAGGGGCCTTGAAAGAGCACCTAGGGAGCTGCGGTGCTGCACTGCGGTGCTGAGCCGTGGGATGGCAATGTCGGCCTGGCTTTCACGCAAGGAGCAGCTGGTGGCGTTTGCGTGGCCCTGGAGCTGCTGTCTTCCGAGTGATTCAGCCGAAGAGGAGAAGTTGGGATTGGTCCTGGTCGGGACCAGATGAGGATGGGGATGAAAAAAAGTGGGTGCTGGAACCGGGGCAGGAGTTTCTGCATCACTCAGGAAAATGCAAGGGAGCTGGAAATACCGTGACAAAGACGAATGCTGCCGGTTGCCCAGCGAGATTTTTTCCACCATGAGTCTGTTACCTTGAATGTACGAAGTATGCTCATTTTCCAGCGTCTGGGTAGTTTTTAAAGTATCGGTTGAAGTACTGGAACATTAATAATTAACGTTTCTGGGTCACTGGCAAACTAGTTCACTTCTTTAGCTCGTGTTTTAAAATATGGTGAGGGTGGTAATAGGGTAGAAGGCACATCCTGTGAGTGGGGTCGTTATTGTGGATATACCAGAGATCAAAACTGATGGGAAAAAGTGGTTGCAATGCAAAATAATCTCATTCCTACGTAGGGTAGTGTCCCCTCTTCTGTTACCCTGCTGCTTTGGTCCATAAGGATGGCAGCCATTCTGCGGGCGTACCAAGCAGTTCTCTGCTTCAAGTGCGTGGCTTTTTCTTCATGTAAAAAAGAGAATTGCTATTTTGTTGGTCTGAATGTGTATCTAACCTGCTGGGGTCTGACAAGGGTGCTTTCCCTGGCCTGTCCATATGCTAATCTCGAGTGGGACACACACAGCGAGCATCCTCAGGCTTCAGAGAGTCCTCGAGAAATGTCCTCAAGCAGTCCCACAAACTGCATGCAGAATACAAAACGCTGCATAAAAGCATGCCTGCTGATGCTCATACAGTTATATGAGAAAAATACCTTGTCTTTTCATTTATAGCAGCAAGAATATACATAGCATCAAGTAATCATTGAAAATAAATGCTGTATTAATAGAGGAAGGCACTTAAATATGATTGAAGTACGACCTTTCTGGGCCAAACAGATTTAAAGCTTACTCTAGGCCACCAAGGGTCAGGGCAGGGTTTTACTCGTGTTGGAGGAACTAACCTGTGTTCAAGTTTTCCCTGAATTTGCCTTTTTTTCTTTTTTTTAACCCTATAATGGAAACAGCAGCTGCCCTGTGCAAGGACAGGGGAGGGGGGCAGGAGCAGTGAAAGGGGCATTCGCACCTCTGCCGCTTTTGAACTTGAGTTCGGCATAAAAATCATTTTAAAAACGATGAGATCAGGTGAGGCACCGTAGCTGTGCCTGGGGAGTCCTGTGTGGCTGGGCACTGCCTGGAAGGACATTGCTGGGCATCTCAGCCCTTTGGCTGGCAGCGGGACACGCGAGCTTGCTCCCCTCTGCAAGCTGCGGGGCTGGGAGGTGGGAAAACACCGAAACAAACCCCAGGACAGCAGAGAACTGAAGCCCTGCAAGGCTGTGCAAGCCAGGCTTGGTGTCAGGCCGCTGCAGGAGGTGCAGCAGTGTCCTGGAGGTGGAGAACAGCGAGGACAAAGCCGGGTCCCCAACGCTGCCCTGCCTGCTCCCAATGCCGTGTGGCCCCTGGGTTCTGCGAGCTCCTGCGCCTCATCGTTTCCATGTGTGCTGAAGTCGCCCGGAGCTTTCAGTTCTGATGACTAACTTCTTTTTCTTCATGGGAAGGAGCCAGCTGACAGCTCCTCAGCCCCAACCCTTCTTTTTTTTTTTTTTTTTATGGCCTTTTAACCACACCAGCTCTGCCTTTTCCTGTAATCCGCAGGCCACAGTGTCTTTCCCTTGAATCAGGAGATTTTTCCTGCTGATTTGGAGCACGTTGAGAGTGAGCCTGTTCCTGCTCACGGACTTGCCACATCTTCTTTTGGAAAGGAGGAAAGGCCTCCTTAGTTTAGTTTCAACATCTGTCGGCTTGCTGAGTTTTAGGACCCGATATTCGGGCTTATTTGGGGAGAGGGGAGGAGCAGGGTTTGAGGAGGCCCCTCACCAAAAAAAGCTTTTGAAAGTAAAGGAGCCAGAGTGGCACAGGCTGAGGGTAACCCTGGTGGAAAGGGATCAGGGAAACAGCAGAAATAACAATAATCCTGAGAGGCAGATGGGGATTGCAGTAGTGGGGACAGGGTGGGGATTTCCCCCTGTGGAAGGGAAGCACTGCCCAGCACAAAGGGGTTTGGTGGTATAACTCATTTGGGATCATTTTAACAGAAATGGACTGAGGTGGATGCTGGGTCCCACTCCCTGATCCCAAAACGAAGTTTCCAGGTGAACAACTCCGTGCTGGCTCTGTCAGAGCAAAAGCAAAGCTCCCGGCAAGCCCCAGCCCGCGGGGCTCTGCCTGCTCTGCTCTGTGCCGGTGGCAGTGGTGGCAGCGCAGCCCTGCTCCGAGCGGCACGAGGATGCTTGGCGAGCCTTTGGGGAGCCCTTCTGGGGGATCTTCACCACTCTTATCTGCCTGGCAGCAACACAGAACTGGTGGGAAACTGCAAAGGTTTGCTGCACCCAAGCTACTGCTGCATTTTTAACCCTTTCCCCACGTTCTGCGGCTCTGGAAGGCAAACCGTGTCAGCCTCGGAAACCCCTCCTGCCTTCGGGCTGGTGTTCGCCAGGCAGTGCTTCTCCTCCTCTCCTTCCCCTGGTTTTTCTCTGCCTCCCGTCTCTTCCTGTCTGGCCTTTTTTCACTTTCCCTGCCTTCTGCCTTTTTAGTTCTCGTCTGTTTCTTCCTCTTCCTATAAACGTACATCTCACGCGATCCTGCTGCGTTCTGCCTGTTGGCAAGCGAAAGGAGACCTCCTGCTCCTTTCTGTTTGCTTGCTTGCATTTCTTCTCCGCTTCTATTTCTGTTTTATTTTTGTTTAACGCCATCAATTGTCATGGCACTCGGGTAATTCATTGCTCCTGACATCGCCAGAGTTCATCGGTGCTGACCTCAGTATCAGCCTTGCGACGTCAGAGCGCCAATAAAACCATGCAGAAACGTTTATTTTCAAGACACACCGGCATTTATTAAACCATCGGATTGCAATTTTACCTGATGCTTCCCAGAAATGTGACACGCTATAGGAAGATTGTAAAAATCCACCGAATATGCCCAGCTTGGTGTCACTTTAGGTTGGCACAGTGGTCTCTTTCACAACGGCCCTTGCTCAATAACAGACTTTCTGAGCTTGCCGTGGATGAGACCACAACATAAAGAAATGGTAAAAGATGCAAAGGGAAAGGCTGGCAACGGGAGATGCAGAACTGCAGGGGAAGTGGAAGGAACCACGCCGATAAGTGGATGGTCAGTGGGCTGGGCCAGCTGCGTTTGTTCTGCGAAGACTGCAGGCTTTTTTTGCTTGAAAATGTCAAGGGTTTGGGGCTGTTTGAAGCCGAAGCACTCTGCAGATGAAACGCACGTGGGGAGTTAGTGCAGCCAGATTAAAGAGAAGCACTTCACCCTGCCTTCCTTCTGCCGAGCAGTCCTTACGGCCTTAGGATGGAAACAGCCTGACCTATTTCTGCTAGCTTTAATTAGCAAGGTGGGAAAAGAGAACTGCCCTGGCCTTCTCTTCCCAGGCAGATGAACAACATGGCACAGGGTGAAGCTGGGGCTGGGGCCCCACACACGGCCAGGAGACGACACCAAGGGCCTGGCTGTGGGATGGGGCCGTGTGGCTGTGTTCCAGGGGTGTTTTGTGGTGTGGGGATAACTGGAACTACCCGTGCTCAATCCATGAGGGTGCAGAAGGGGCAATGGAGCGTTCCCGTCCCTGGCTGTCCTGCTGAAGTGTCAGCCCCAGCACTGCCTTCCCTGAGCACCCACAGTGCCACCTCAGCCGCAGCACTCCCTGGGGCCCCATTCTTCTCTTTTACGTCACAGCTCCCACCCCACACCCAAAGAAACCCCAAATCCCCACAACCCATCCCCTGCAGCCCCCACAGCTCCTCACCCCCGGGTTCTCCACACCCCCCGGCTTCCCATCCCTGTCTTTTACCTCCCAGCTCCCACCCCACACCCCAAAACCCCCCAAATCCCCCCAGCCCACCCCGGGGCTCTCCGCTCCCCCTTTCCCTCCCCCATCCCCTCAGCAGGGGGCTGGCTGCGGGCGTCCCCCTCCACCCCGGGCGGAGCCAGCGGCCGCGGGCCCGCACACGGCGCCTGTGCCGAGGGGCAGGACCGGGGCCGGGAGGGGAGGGGATGATGGAGGGGAGGCGGCCGCCCCCTTCCCTCCGCTTCCCGTCCCTTCCCCTTCCCCCCATGGCGGCGCTGGGCGACTCGGCGCGGCTGGCGGCGGCGGCGGTGGCCGAGGAGGAGGAGGAGGAGGAGGCGGTGGAGGCTGTGGTGGCGGAGGGGCTGTGAGGAGAGCCGCCCCCCCCCACCACCACCACCACCACCGCCACGCTCGGCTCCGGGGGCGCTTGGAGCCGGGCTGCGGGGGCATGGCGGGCCGCGGCCGCCGCGCCTGGCTCAGCGTCCTCTTGGGGCTGGTGCTGGGCTTCGTGCTCGCCTCTCGGCTCGTCCTGCCCCGAGCCTCCGAGCTGGCTGCGGCGGCTCGGCCCCGCCGTGCCCGCCCGCTGGGCTGCCGCCCGCCGCCCCCTCCCCTCGCCGCTGCCGCCGCCGCCGCCGTCGCTGCCGCCTCCCAGCCTCGCCGCCCCGGCCCGCAGGCTCGGAGCTTTCTCTTCGTGGGGGTGATGACGGCGCAGAAGTACCTGAGGAGCCGCGCCGTGGCTGCCCACCGGTGAGAAGAGGGGACGAAGCGGGGGAGGTTTTGGGGGGAAAAGGGGGTGCCCCCCCCCCCCCCTCCCCAGCATCACCTTGGGATGGGGTGCCCTGAGGATGGATGGACGGACAGGCGTGTTGTTGAGGGGTGGCTCCGGGCTTGGTCTCGGGGGACCGTGGTGGTGGTCGCTGAGGGGTTTGGGGATGGTCAAACGCTCGTCTCGGTGTGCCCGGCACGGGCAAAGCGCTGCCGCCCTTCCCTTCCCAAATGGGGAGCTGTGGAAGCGTGCACAAGGCCGGCCGCCCTTCCCAAAAAGCCCTATTGCTCCTTCCCTCCCAAAGGCAGCAACCTCCTGTTCCGAAACCAGCCATAATAATATATAAAAGGCTCAAAAATAAAAGTTCAGGGGCTGCCGGATAGGGAGCTGGATAAAAAATCCCCCCTCCCAACCCCGCGCCCGGGCGAGGAGATGGAGCCCCAGCAAACGCGCCTGGGAACAAAGGGGGAAGCCGCTCGCTGCCTCCGCTCGCGGCTGTGCCAGGTGGAGCCGGCTCAGGAACCCTCTCCTGGTGGCCGTGCTGGGGTTAGGGAATGATTTGTGCCCTGTACGGTGTGCCTCAGACCCCGGTGATGGAGGTGGTGGTGTACGGACGGGGCTTCAGCCCTTGCGTGCCGGAGACGTGGCCCTGCCGAAATAACGCCCCTCGCTCCGGGAGGCCGGAGGAGTTGGGAGCTGAAAATGTCAGCCCGGCTCCGAGCAGGCCACAGGGGCTGCGGGGCGGGTCTTGGCCTCCTAAAACATCCCCTCGGTGCCTGTGCTGGAGGAAAGGTTTCTCCATCGCCTCCCTGCCCCGCTGGGCAACGCGTGGCCCCGTTGGCCGGGCAGGGCGCGATGGACGGGGGCCGTCTCCTCCTGGGAAGGGGCAGCTCTTGGTATCAGCACCAAAACTCCGCCAAATTGCTTAATTTGGTCAATCCGCAGCGTATTGTGCACCAAAGAGGGCCGTAATGGAGACTTAATGCCTTCTTTCGGCAGCAGACCTGTAATTAAGTTACAGAGGGCGTGTGACGGATCCTTTGAAACGGGTGAAGGAATGCGTTTCTTCAGGGTTCTGTCTTTTTCTTCCCCGTGTGGGATGGAGCGCTTTGGATTGCAAATCCCACGAGGAGCCCTGCGATGCCCATTTACATAGGGGAAGGCTGGAGTCACGCTGGGACATCCCCTACCAGGTCCTGTGGCACAGCCAGCGGTCTAGCAGCCACCCAATTTTGGGGCAGGAATCCCCAAAAGGACGGTGATCGCGGCGTTGTCCGGAGACGGGTGTTAGTCCTGGATGTTTTCCCGTGCTGGTGCGGGAAGGGCTCTCCCACCTGGATTTGTCTGTGCTTGCAGGAGAGCTCAGAGCCAGATCTGCAGCGTCTGTGCACGAATAAAACAGTTAAAGATGCAGCTTGGCGGGTCGGGCTCCTTCAGCCCCGGGAAGGAGGGCTGAGCATCACTTTTTATTGTGCTTCTCTTTTTGGTTTAACCTCCAGAGGGGCTGTCAGCTCTGGGAAGGGCCGAATGGGGAGAGCTGGGAGCGTTGCGGTAGGGCTGAGGGCGTTTTTCTCCCCGCTGCTGGCAAAAGAAACGAGCTCATGTCCTGGTGACAGGAAGGCATCTTCGGGGGAAGGTGGGGAGGGGGAAGAGGAAGACGAACCTGAAATCCTAAATGGCTTTTGATTGCCATGAAGCGCTGGGGCAGACAATCGCTGGGATTACCACACTGACAAAGCATCCTGGGGAGCTGAATCGCTGGCACAGCGAGCCAAACGGGAAGCTGCTCGCAAGGCTTTCCCGGGGTGGCAGCGTGTGCAGGGCCTTGATACGGCTGAAAGGAATTAGGGATTCAGGGGCTGAATGCCTCCGCGCTGCCGCGGCTCAAAGGCCATTGACGGGCAGAGCTAAAAGGGGCCGGAGCGGAAAGCATTCGCTGCTCCTCGCTGCTGTGAATCCCGATAGGGTCTAACAAGAGGGGAAGCAATCCACTTCCTGAACATCAATCACGAGCCAAATGACCACTGCAAGGCAAAGCGGGCCCGCTGGATTTCCAGGAGCCGCCGGCCCTTTGAAACAGTCGGGCTTTTGTGCTCCGCGAGGCAGAGAAATAAGCTTCAGATCTCCAGGTTTTGGTGTGTTTTTTTTTTTTTTTCTTTTTGCAGGGCGGATTCGTAGCTTCGGTGATTGCATCTGACAGCCAGGTTAGAGGAGCTTCCCTTGAGCAGGCCGGCAAAATGCGGCCGCAGAAACAGCAGTGTCACATCAAAGGGCGTGAAATAGCCAGAAAAAGAGCAGTGCAGGAAGGAGTTAAAGGACGGCCGGGGTTCAGGGAAAGTGCAGCACTGCGTGCTAATGGCTTTGCAGTTGAGGGGAGTTGTCCTGAAAGAGCTGCAGGAAGGAGAGGCAGTCAGGACTAAGCACTCTCCCTGCAAGATTTAAGCCTGCTGTCTCAAGAACAGAAATATTGAGCCGTTAACCCTTTTTTCTTTCCCTTTTTTTTAGCGTTTTCCATAGCAACTAGATTTCCAGGGGAACCCGACAGGAGAGCAGTGCGAATGCTGCTGATGGCCGGGTGGCAGAGGTTGGGACACGGCATGAGTGCCCCGTGTCCCTGCAGGAGCAGAGCCGTGGCGTTTCCCAGGTTGGGTATTATCTGGCTAAGCCCACTCCAGCTGCTGCCGGCGCATAATGCAAACCACATTTCCATGCTTTTTTATTTTTTTTTTTTCAATTCAGAGCCCAGAGCTGGCGGCTGTGGGGTTTTCTGGTCACTAGCGAGGTGGGAAGGTGGATTGGGGGGTGTGCGTTCGCATCTCCTGGGAGAATTCACGTGCAGTGGCTTTGAACATCGTGACGGAGCGATGCTCAGCTTGTCAGCAGTGCCACAGGAAAATTCCTGCTCCTGTGTCATCTGGCACAAATATGATGTACCTAGGCTTTCCTAGCAGGAAACAGGATTTTTTCCTAAAATTTCAGAGAATGTTCATGGGACAGAAGGAAACAAATCAAGTAGGATCAACTGGTTCAAGGGGATGTGGAGAAATTAAGTTGCCTGCAGGGGATGGATCCCTTTCTGTCCCTTCCACAAGGAAAATCCGTGCGTACCCAGGGACAGAAACCTGGCATCTCATTAATTCAAAGGACTTTAAGGAGCTGTGGAAGCTGCTTAGGTTCTCTGTTAAATCCCCCTGTAGCAAATCTTGGTGGAAAGGTGGGACCTGGCTTTCTGAAGAACAATTGTGCAAAGTTAGCACTAATTGAACATAAAGTTTGCTGGAAATGTGCGTCCGAGAAGGAAGTCCTGTAGGTCCCTTATCTTGCTGATAACGATTTCCTTCAGGTTAATTACACAACATGACCATTTCTGCAAACTCAAAACGATTTCTCTGGTCTCAGCTAAGGGAGGTTCCCAAACTGCGCGGACAAAAGCAGAACACATTTTTCTGTAATTGTCTCTAATTCGGGGTCTCTACAAAGGGGGCACTGTCTGCAGGAGGTAGCAGGCTGTTTCTGCCAAGTCTGCGGAGCTGAGGATAAAGCAAGGTAACTCAAACAAATAATAAACGCTGCGGAAACTGAAGAGACAACGTTCCAGATCTGTGCTGCTCCAAGCTGTGCTTTTATAGCTTACTTTTAAATGAAGAAATTGCTTGTGACGACTCAGTAACTACAGTAGTGGTCACTTATAATAAATGTTCATGTATTTTTTAGAGCCATCTTTGTGCACACAGTTTTCTGTACCGCACAGATACCTGTAACAGCTCTGTCCAAGTCTTTGCATCCAGTTTGCTGGTGATTTGCTCAGATTAAGGAGCACGTGGGATATCCCAGCTGTTACCCGGCCAGTTGAGGGATGATAAAATTGACTCGTTAGCCAACCACACTGGAGCAGTCCCAACGTCCTCTGCTGAGAGGTTTCTTCTAAGGAAGCGTTGCCTAATTTTTATGTCTACATGCTTGCTTAAATTGCATTTTCATTCCTCTTCTCGTTTGTTGGAGTGCTGTGCCTGGTGTGCTGAGAGAAAGCAGGTCGCACACGTCACGCGTGTTTCCAGCGCTGCTCCTAGGCAGGTAACAGAGAGCCTTGCTGTCCTGATTCATGCACATCCTCCCGTTTAACCGAGCAGACTCAGATTACACCAAGGAGATAAGCCTGGGAGCTGCCTGGTTTTTAAATGACCGGCGCAGTGCACGTATTGGCTGTGTTCACAACCTGATATTTTGCTCTGGACAGAGTCGAGCACGGCAGGACCTGAAGCTGGCCGAGGCCACCAGTGGTGACCGCAGGGGAGGTGATCCCTGCAGGAGCCTGGTGGCAGTGACACCAGGGCTGCAATTCCTTAAAACAACTGAGGAGGACCCAGAAATCCACAGGGGGGTTGGGAGGATGCCAGGTTTCTCTCAAAATATTTTATTTTTTTTTATTACTATCATCAAAGGTGGAATTAATTTGCAGATACGTTCTGCAAATCTTCCCTTGGAGAAGCTTTTGACCAGAAGAGCGATATCAGGTGGTGCTTGGAGAGCAGGGCTCTGTCAAGGAGCCCAGCAGGTCAGGTTGCTGCCCATAACCTGAGACAGGGAACCGAGCTAAAGATGGGAGGGCTGGAAGAAATTCAGCCGGTAACACGTGGATCTGCACAATCACTCGTGGCCGAGCCAGGTCTGCCTCTTTGCAGCGTCAGAGACAGCAATTAAAAGCAGCTTTGATCCGAATCCATCCCTACATTTACCAATCCTTGGTCCTGGTGGCGGCTGGGGCCAGAAGGATGTGCTTGCAGCGACCTTAAAATCTGTGGTTCTGCTTCTTTCCCTAGGTGCAGTAACATTTCCTGAACAAGCTGTTCTTTTGGTATTTTTTCCCCAAAAAGGGGATGCACGAGGCAGCGAGCTGTGGCTTGGGCACGAGCTGCTCCTGGGGTTATTTCTGCGCTGGGCTCCTGTTTTAGCGTGAATCTGAACCGTGGACAGGGCCCAAGAAATGATGGGGCCAAACTGGCCCTGGGCCAAGGGGCTCGAGGCAACGGGAGGGCTGGAAATGAAATCTGCCAGGGTTTGGGGACGTCCATGCGTTTTGTTCCCCCTGCGGTGAATGGGGGCTCTGTCCCGGCGATGCTCCAGGGGGTCCCCGGGGGAGGGGAGCTGGGGAGAGAGCTGGGAGGAAATTTAAACCGGGAACCAACAGAGGAGGGGAGGCAAATAAATAGATAAATAAAAGGGAAGGCTGCTCCCGGAGAGCCCCGAAAAGCCCTAAAACTTGGGCTGGCAGAAGACGTCCCACCTTGTCTGTGGCTCCCAGCCCTTATGCAGGCAGATCTCGCAGCGTATCGAGAGCTTTAAAAACGAGGGATTGAAATGGGAAAGCACCAAGAACCGGCTTTTTGGGGAGGAAGCCTGTAAATTTAGATCATGCATTGCTTTGGGAAGAACATTTTTCCACGTAGCCTTTTCATTCAAACCCCACTATTTGTATGCAAGGGGGGGGGGGGGGGGGGGGGTGTCAAAATAAGCAGCGAAACTTCGTCTTGTTTTAGAAGGGGCACTTTTCAGTGCTTTAGCAGAACGTAGCCATAAGCAGGAGCACCAGGCGTTAATTACATCACCGATGATTAAAGGCCTCATCACCTCTGTTGGGAAGTCACAGGGATGTTTCCATTGACTTCACCGTGTGCTCCCGTGGGACGTCGGGACCTCAACTTTTCCAGCGGAGCACTGCCCCTATGAGTAAGAGATCCAGAAGACAAAGCTTTCAGAGTGATTGTATGGCATTCGTTACACAGAGCTGGAGCTGTTCAAGTGTCAGAGTTGATGTTCAGCCCTGATTAAATGCTTCAGCATTTCCCAGGCAAACCCAAGGTTTCATTCTTCGGAAATATTTCTAGATTTCCACCTCGGCGCGGCGGCTAACTCTGTTGAGTTTTGAATTGCACGTGGGTTGCGCTGCCCAAAATCCGCTCTGCTTTTGGCCAGGAAGCTGTGCTGGGAGGCATCTGGTGAAAGCGACAGTGATGCATGGAGGTGCTGTGTCCTTCACCTCCAGAGGGCTTCCACATCGGGCTCTGAATGCAGATGAGACTGAGCAAAGTCACCAAACGTAACTAGAAAATATTCTCCCTTATGGGATTATTGTTACTGGGATTCTCCGGTGGCTGCAAACATCCAGGGGCATTTCCCAAAGCCTTGCAGCACCCGGAGAAGCCGCCCTTTGCTTGCTTTCCCACAGGGTCCTGGCTCTTGACAAGTTCACGTGAAATTTAGTGGCTGTTTGCTCCTTGGAAGTCAGTGCTCCTGAATGGGTATCTGAGCTTTGGGGGTGCTTAGGAGAGGTGTGTGGGGGGATATGATGCTGAAGAGCTCACAGGGAAGCTTTTGAGGCATGAAATCCATTTGTGTGAGTCGTTGGCCTGTCTTGGTTCCCTTTGCTGTTAGACCAACACCAAGTACGTGTAAGAAACCCTGCCCACCCCTCCTGACCTGCTCTTACTGTATTATTTTTTACAGCTACAGCTGCAAAAGCAGTGCTCGGGTGCTTGCCCTGTCAGATTTTTTTGCGTGTTAAGCCAGTTGCTCGGGGTGCAGCGTGAGTGTCCTTGTTTGCACGGCAAAAAAATAACCCTGGGAGGCGTTCAAAAAAGAAAATTTGTGAAGCAGATGAGGCGCAGCTCCGCGTTACCTCTGCTGGGTAGCTCTCTCTGCCTCCGTTTGCATGCTCAATTAGCTCTTGTTGTCTTTTTGCCACCTAGAACCTGGTCCAAAACCATTCCTGGCAAGGTCGAGTTCTTCTCCAGCGAGGGCTCGGACACCTCCATTCCCATCCCCATCGTGCCGCTGCCCGGCGTGGATGACTCTTACCCTCCCCAGAAGAAATCGTTCATGATGCTCAAGTACATGCATGACCACTACCTGGACAAATACGAATGGTTCATGAGAGCCGACGACGACGTTTACATCAAAGGGGACAAACTGGAGAACTTCCTGAGGAGTCTGAACAGCAGCGAGCCCCTTTTCCTCGGCCAGACCGGCCTGGGCACCACGGAGGAGATGGGGAAGCTGGCGCTGGAACCGGGCGAGAATTTCTGCATGGGGGGCCCCGGGGTGATCATGAGCCGGGAGGTGCTGCGCAGGATGGTGCCCCACATCGGCGAGTGCCTGCGGGAGATGTACACCACCCACGAGGACGTGGAGGTGGGGAGATGCGTGCGGAGGTTCGCGGGCGTGCAGTGCGTCTGGTCCTACGAGGTAAGGACGAGGGGGGCGTTTTGGGGGAGGGAGAGGCTGGCAGAAGTGGCTCCGGGGCTTTGCCACCTGATGGTCCCATCATACGTGAACTCAGAAGCAAGGAGGGAAGCATTTAGGCACGCCGGGGTGGTGGGAGGAACGTTGGGTGCTTGTAATGGGTGTCTCCATCTAGACACAAAGGGAACAAACCGAAATCCAAGCGGCCACAGGTCCCTGTGGTCCCACCTGGTCAAGCCGTCCTTATTTAGCTGGTTGTGTCCCAGTGTCAGTGTGGAAAATCGAGGCTCCCGGTGCCCTGTGGCTTGCCGTGGATCAAACGTGCTCCTCTGCACCCTCTGAAGCGAGCCCTGGGTGTTTCCAGACCGTCTGATCGAAAACACCTGCGGGGCTCGAGCTGCGCTTCCTAGCGCTACTCCCAGGCAAAACACTGAGGGTTTCGCTGAGAAAGGAGAGAGGAGGAGAGAGCGGGGGAGAGAGCAAGCAGTTTATTGTTTTATGCCAGCATTTACGGCCAGCAGAAAGCTGCTTTGTGTGACGTGGTGAGGAAGGGAGATGCTCCTGCCTGCATGACGGAGGAGCCGCGGATGCCACCAGGCACTGCTGCTGCTGACTCGCCTTTACCAGCAAGGACTGGTGTTAAACTCCCGGCGTGTTTACTGAATCCTCTGCTCCTGAGAGCTCTCACTTCGTTTCAGTTCACAGTTCGGTGACAGGAAGGCTGCTGTGGAACGGGAAGGAGGGTTCCAGCTGCAGGAATTTATTCCTGGCTGTCGGTCCTGAAGGCTTGCTGGGCTACCAGCACCTGGGCTCTGCTGAGGCTGGCACAGACCCCTTGGAGTCAATCCGACCACGTTTGGGCTTGAAATAACTAAAGATAACACACAACTGCGCTAGGAATAATACCTGACAGAGTGAGGCAGGGCTTTTCCTCAAGATCAGTTTGGTTTGATCAGCCTATGGTCAGTTATCCGTAGCGCTGGGTGCCCCCAAGTGCCGCGGAGCCCTTTTGGGCAAAGAGGTGAGATGCCAGATCCCAGCTGCCTGGGAGGGGAGGAGGACTCCGGGTGGTAAAAGCACGCCTCTTCTGTGAGGAGCAGCCCTGCTCTCACCCAGTCGAGGGTTTTCAGCTGAAAAACCTGTCGTCTTTCTGTTTTTTCGATGTGACCCTCTCCCTGCCCGGGCAATTGGATGAATTGCGCCCAATATTTTATTTAAGATACAGCAGTAGCCGTGCGAAATAACACAGCTGCCCTTACAGCTGTGGGTAGGAGAAGCTGGGGGTAAAAGCGACGTTTTCCATGCCTCGTACGTCCCCAAATGTCAACCAACAGGCGGCTGAGAGTGCGGTGCAAGGTGTTTTGCTTCAGCTTCTGGTGCAGCACCGAGCTGATCTGCACCAGGGCACGGCGCCCGTCACAGCTCCCACCACGGCTGTTCTCGCCGTGGGCGCTGTGCCCGGAGGCATTTTACTCATCTCCACGACTGTCACTGCCCCCTTTCTCTGACTTCGGGAGCCCACAATGTCCTCACTGTGCTGCTCATCTCCACCGCCTCGTTCCCTGGGGTTGTGCCCGAGCGCGGCTCCAGTCCCCGCTCTGTGTCTCTCTGCTCTCAGCAGTCTGCCTCAAAACCCTTTTTTCCCCCTTTTCCTGTGTTTCCTGTCGCTTCGCTGCTCTCCGTGGTGCCTCGCGGAGCACTTCATTAACAGCACTGCTCATTTCAGGGCTCGTGAGGGTTTGTTCGTGCTCTTCCTGCTGTCGGGAGCTTTTCAGTAAGCACAGCAGAAGGAACGGACACCGCGATTCTTCGGGCTTCCTGCTTCACCCCACCCCAGATGAGATGCCAGAAAAATAGCAGGCAGGTTTGGGGGGAGCTGAAACTCTGTGTCCACAGCACATCAGGAGCAGCGGATGGATTTTAGGCTCCTGAGGCCAGGCTTGTAGCTGTGGCCCTACAGGAGACGGGTCAGGGATGAGACAGACCTCTTAAAATGCTCTGTATGGCGAGGGGTTCTCATTGTGAAAACAAAACCGAGGCTGCCTGACAGATAGCTCCGAAACTCAGCCCTCTGCAGAGTGGAGCAGCCAGAGCTGTGGGCTTTGTGCAGCACGCTGGGAGAAAAAGCCATAAAAAAAAAAAAAAAAAAAAAAGAAAAAAGAAAAGGAGCTGTGAAATATTTGAGGGAGCTTCATGGTCTGAGGCAATGCAGAGCGCCGGCCTTTCTCCTGCAGGGGAGGAAAGGCTTGTGCTGAGCCCGCTAGGAAGTGACTCTGCACTTGTAGGGAGTGTTGGTGTTGTGGACGTCTGGTGCTTTTCCTGAGCAGCACTTTACACGTTTAAAGCCTCCTTCGTTTAAAGCCTCCTTCCTTCCTAGCCCGCCCCGGGGGTGCTGGAGGTGCTCTGTGCCCTGCCTGCCTGCCCCGAGGCCGCAGGCCTGGTGGTGACTGCGGGTACCGGGGGGCTCCTGGGAGGAGGGTGGGTTCGAATTAGCGTTTTGGGCGGTCTTTTATCTGCGGTAATTGAGGATAATTGCTGCTCTGAGATCCACTGAGGTTAGGAGAGCCCTTAACGTGCGCCTCGGATCCGCCAAGTACGTCGGCTGCGCCGGGACGTGCTGCTTCTGGAAGGGACCCTCCCTGAGCAAAGCTGAGAGACCGAAATACCTGCCCGATGTGACGGGCAGGCTGTGGCAGCGAGGTACGGCCACGGGGCTCTAATTTTAGAGGTGGTGTTTGCTCAGGAGCAGGGCAGAGAGGTCACAGGAGGGAGCAGCCGGGGTTGGTGAAGCCAAGCTGTGGGCTGGGAGGGTTCGGGATCGGAGGAGAGACCTCAGATCTGCGCCCAGGTCCTGACCAAGCTCTTTCACTTCAGAAAATGATGACCTATTGGAGGAGCAAATATTTCAGAGGGGAAAAACTGACTTGGCACCGCTAGGTCGTCGCTGCCTGACCTCTGAACTCAGGCTGGTGAAGGCTTTTTGGTTACTGTGGGGATCGAGACCTGCCCTGCATCGAGCTCCGAGCACCGTGCCGAGGTCCCTTGAGCCTGGATCTCGGTGACTTTCTGCCAGCCCTGGCTTTGAGAGGGGCAGGCTGGCTGATTCGGGCTTCCCTGCGCCTTGCGAGCTGTGGGTGCAGCTTGGGACTGACCCGTTTTTGTGAGCACAGGGGCAGGGAGCGTGCTTCTGGCCAGCTGGATGTCTCAGAGCAGTGCCTGCGCTGGGGGCTGCGTGATGCTGTAGTGCAGACACCGAGGAGGCTTCCCCCATGAAGCCAGGAAGCAGAAGTAGTGTTTTTTTTTCCCCATTATTGGCTTTTCGAGGTGCTAGGAACCAGGACCCGTCAGCCTGCCGCGTTAGGTGGCTGTCTGGCTTAGCTCTTAGCCTGAGGACAAGCCAGCAAAGGCTAATCCATCCTGGCACGGCAGGATGAAGGCCCCCGTGTAATACCTCATCATCCCACTTGCTTAATTAAGACTCACGGACGGTGTGTGTGGCTGTGAGTTCGTTCAGCCCAGCAGCCGTGGGGACAGGAGGGAGGGGAATCGGAGCCCAGAAGCTGCCCCAGAGGATTTTTCCCTCCTGAGCTGCAGCAGAGCTGCCCCGACCCTGCGGGCTGGGTGCCTGCCTTACGTCCTGGCGGCACAGCGGGAGGAGAAAATCCTTCCTCTGCCCTCAGGAGCTCGCCGACGACTTTGTGCTGTAATCCCGGAGCCGTGGGCGAATCCCACCTGCCTGGAGACCTTGAAAGGGCAACGGGGAAATTCAGCCCCCGTTGTCCTTTTCAGCCCCCGGCTGCTCTTAACCCAGCGGTGCCGCCTCCATCTCTGGTGCTTCCAGCTCTGGCTGCACTGTGCTTGGTGTTTGGGGGAATACTTAGTGTTTTTCTTTTAATTAAAGCGATTAAATTATTGCAAAGAAACACAAGGTGGATCGTTTAAATGGATGGGTAGGATGGGTGTTGGTACGATACCTATCCAAAGCTGCTCCAGACACTGCTTGCAGCCAGCCGTGTGGCATCAACCTGCTTGGGAGGCTTTTCTTAATGCTTTTTGGGGGAAATAACACCCTGTGGGCTGCCTCTGCCTCGACGCTGTGCTCTCAGAGCACTTCCCCGTGCTGGGTGTGCTGGGGCAGCCCCTTCCTGCTGCAGTCACAGGTCTGCTGCTGGGGCAGCTCTCAAAACCAGGGCAGTCCCCGTCTCGGCCCAGGAACTGCTGGTTCCTCTTCTCTTTCCACATTTTCTCCTCCAAAAGCCACCGTCGGTGCCGCCGAGGCGTGCCACGAGGCTCAGCATCAGCTGTGGGATGGCTGCTGCTTTTGGGGTGGCCCTGGAGAAGGTGCAGGAGGGCAGCCTGTGGGTTTCACGCCGGTGTCTGACGGCTCTGCGGGTGCCGTGTGCCATCCTCCTGTGCCCTGTGCCGCAGGAGGATTAATTGCTCAGCATCTGCCTAACCTCATTTCCTGCAGAAACCTCCCCGCCGAAGACCTGCTGCTGTTGTTTCGCCTTCTGAACCCACCCGATTCGGAAAAAAGCACTCGGTTCTACTTTGCTTGGGCTGTTGCACCGTCCTTAATTGATGGCTGAAGTGCTTAAAAGACGTTAGCGCTAATTTCCTGTGTGAAAAGCTTCTCGGGGCTCCTGGCGGTGCCAACTTTCATGGTTATCAGCTGGAGCCCTCTTAAAATCTTGCCAGAAATCCTGCTTGCCTGTAGGGTGGGGATTATCTTCCAACAGAACGACCTCGATGTGGCACCGAGAGGTTGGGAACGGATCTGGGAGGGCCAGGGGGGGACCGACCGGTGGCGATTTCTTCCACCCTGACCTTTTGGGTAGGAAGCCTGGTTGGGGTCCCTGCAGAACCCAAAGTTCAGGGCTGGTTAGCTTTGAAACCCCACTCCTGAAAGTGGGTTTCTGCTGCTGCCCTCAGTGAAAGCACGGCAGGCGTCAGCGATGATCTCAGCCGCGTCTTGAGCGAGTCCAAAATCTCTCTGCAGCAGGCAAGCAGAAGCTGGGGCAGATTTTTATCGGCGGGATGCTCGAGAACGGGTTCAGCCTCATGCTGGGGGCTTGCAGCTTTGCGTGGTGATGGTGGTGGCTTCCGAAAAAAAAGAGGCAAAAGCCTGCGTGTGACTTACAGTGCTGCTGGTGGCCCCGAGTGCTTTTTAAGACCTCTTGGGCTGGAAATCTCTTTATCCACCCACACAACGTCCGTGCTGCACTGCGTGCCGTGACGAGGAGCCCTGTGGATGGAGGAAGGCCCCTGCAGGGAGCTCTTTTTCACCCCCACAGGTTCCCTGTGCCCAGGTAAGCTCTGCAGGCTGCACAGTGCCCTTGGAGCTGAGGCGCTGTGCATCTCGTGATGCCCTGGCGACGTTGCTGGGGCACTTTGTGTCCACTCCACGTGTGGCTGAGAGCACATCGGAGCAGGATGGAGCCCCAGCTGATGGTGCAGGGCTGAGGTGCAGCTCCTGGACCTCGTACTTGAGAGGAATTAGCTTAGAGAGATGGCTGGGAGAAGGCACGACGCGCTCTTGTGTAACCACGCAGCACGGGCAGGGTCGTGCCCGCTGCATCGAAACTCCATCCAAGGCCCCGGGGTTAATCCTCCCTGCTGAATGGCTTTGGGGAGCTCCAGCTGAGAGCTGTATTTTTGTTCTTGGAAGCTGCCTTCGGAAGCATCTGGCACTCTTTGGGGATTAAGCACAGGTTCTTAGGCAGAGGTTAGGATTAGCAAGGCAGGGAGCAGGAGCCTGGTTTGGGCGCAGGCACAGTTCATTGGAAAGCAGGACGAGGGTAGCAGAAGAGCTGCTTGTGGGTCCCGTTGGGCTCCTCTCCTCTTCTCCCTGCTGGCACAAGGAGAGAAACACAGCGAGGAAACACCAAGAAACCCCAACCATGGACTGTGACCATGCTCAGCCCTCGTGGCGGGGTGGCTCGGAGAGGCACGAGGCTGGTGGTGGAAGCTCCTCAGCTCGGTGCCACCGGTGAGAAAAGGGCACTGAGAGTCACAGCGGAGCATTAACGAAGGTTCCTCCGCTCATAAGCCTTCAATGGGCTTAATTACTTGGCAGGAATTTCTTGAAACCTTATTTGAGTTGAAGCTAAATGTTTTGGCTGGTTGTGTCACCGCCGTATTAGCGAGGAATGCAGGAGAGAGTGCTAGTTTGGATTAACTGAGCTGCCTTAATCCTTCGTAGCCGTGCTTTGTAATGTGTTACTGTCTTACAGGGAGAGAAAACATTTGCCCGTGAGACAGCAGAGCTCCCTCCTCAGCGTTTCTGCGTAAGGCAAATGTTCTTTGTCCTTAATAAGGACTAGGAAAGTTCTCAGTAAGCGGGCGTCCAGAATTAATGCTCGTCGTGCACGAGTGCCGGATGGCCAACTGTCTGCATCTCAGCTCTGGCATTTTATAAACCTCTTTCCCACAACGCTCCTCCATTTATGGGTGGGTTGGAAGCCTGACCCCATTTTTCAGTGGTTTCTTACAGCCTTCAGCCCCGATGCTTCCCTAGCAATGGCCTCGTTGGCCTGCAGTGCCTCCAGCATCCAGCGCGCCCACCTCTCGTGTTCGCCGTCCAGGTCAGCAGAAGTTTTGTGTGAGCACGCGTATCTCTGCTGTCCTGACAAGGGGGAAATTTGTTTAACCTTCTCACGGATGATTTGTCAAGAAGCCTCACCCTTACCTTGCCTTACGTGTTTGTTTAACCTTATCACAGCTTACTGAGCTGACGCCCTCGGTTTTATATCCTTCTCCTGCTGAAGGCACTTCCTAACATCTTTGGCCAAGGGGAACTTCATTAAAGACAAAAAAAACAAACCAAAACCCAACCAAGAGACAATAGTGGGTTTCATCCTCACAAAGCAGCAGGGCTTTCGCCTCCCTGCGAATATTACTGAGCTGTGACTTCTCCAGGTTTTGAGCAGAGCGATTTTTCTTTGACTTTTCCACATAATTCTCCCCCTTCTCTGGCTCCTCGGCGTTGAAACCGTGCCGCAGCCTCTGCGAGAGCCCCCTACAGCCGTGTGCCACCTCGCTGCTGTGTTGTGACGGGCCCAGCTGGCAGCAGAGCCACCTCTGATGGCGTGGGATAACGTGAGCAGCCCAGCCCTGACGTCTGCCGCTGGTATCCTCAGCGCCGCGTGTGCTTCTTCGGGGGGAGAAAGCCTCCACGTGGCTCCTTATCTATTCCGGGCCAAAAACAACAAAGAACGAGCCTGGTCCCGGGGCAGGGAACTAGGGTGAAGGTGAAAAGGATACAAAGGTACGAGGCAGGAGATGGGGGGCTGAGCATTGGGATGGCAGGGCTCAGCACCATGGGGACGGATCCCTGCTGCCCCACAGCTCTGCCTGCCCGGTGCCACGCAGCACGGGCTTGGTGCAGGAGGAAGATGAGAGGTAAGGGCAGTGTCACCTCTGTGCCACCACCTCACAGCTCCCCACATCCCCCCACAGGGCTCTGCAGGTCGTGTCTGCATCCCACCATCTGCCCTCGCAGCTCCTGGGGCGGAGGAAGCGTGGAAGCGCGCGGCCCCGCTCGCTCGGCTAGGTGGTCGGGGACAGAAAAGGCCTTGTTCCCCGCCAGCCGGCACAAAGGCTCCTTTGTAGGCGCTTGGTTTACGCCTGCCGAGGTGCCTCAGCCTGCTCGCGGTGGCTCCTGCTGGAGGTATGCAGGCTGCGACGGACAGGGGGGTGTTGTTCGCCCGCTGCCTCCCCGTCCTGCTGAGGGCAGGGAGTTGCTGGGGATGGAGCGGAGCCCTGGGGGCTGTCCCTGTGAAAACAGCACCCGAATCCTCCCCTCACACACCTGGGGACAGACCTGGCCTGAAACACAGCCTGCACCCTCCTTTGGCTTTTAGGCATCTTCCCGGTTTGCCATCTCCTGCCTCCAGTGTTTGGTTTTCTTTGCCTTTTTTTTTTTTTTTTTTTTAACCCCCCCCCCAGGCTAGCTGACAGCCCTGCAGTTCCGTTCCCAAATAGCATTCTCATGCTGTCACCGCTGGCTTTGGGACTCGAAGGAGAGCCTGGGTGGAAAAACAGCCTCTCATCGAATTACCCAGAGATGGGTCTCGTGGGATGAAGGAAGAGCACACAGGAGGGACGTGCCCTGTTCCCCATTAAGCTCTTTGCCTTCCACATTTTCTTGTCCTCCAGCAGCGTGGATAAATATTGAAAACTGGAAGCTGAGCATGGCAAAAGGGGACGTGGGGCTGGTCTGGGGTACGAGCCACCGCCGGGTCGGTGTCCCTCGAGAGCAGCAGCTCTGCCCCAGGGATGTGTGCCCACACTTGCTCTGCCCTCTGGGCACCGTGGTGCTCTCGCTGAAGGTCTCTTGGGCTTTGAAGACACTCGAAGCTTTCCGTAGCCTCTCTCACAAGCAGCTGAGAAATGACTTTTCCACTTCATTTCAGACTGGCTGTCATTCTCAAGCGAGCTCGGAGCAGCGCGGTTTTGACCTCGCTGGCGGGGGAAACTCAGAGGACCCAGATTTCCCAGGACGTTGAGGGAGGATTCTTAGGTCTCGAACCCTGTGCTTCGGCATCAAAGCTCCTGCAAAGCTTCCCGTGCCCCTCGGTGGAAGGAGAGCTCTGCACGGCACGGGGTTATCCCCAGGCACCGGAGGAGGAACCGTCAGGGCAAGGTGGGGAGTCCAGGAGGTCCTGGCCCAGCGTCCTGCAGCCAAACCACACCTTCCCCCCCCTCCTGCCCCAGTCACTTCAATTAAAATTCCACCGTCAGGGCCGGAGCGAGGGGAGGCAGGAGCAGACTTGTTTTCGGGAGGGAGGGCTGAATTTTCTGCCGGAATGGGCCTTTGCTCAGGGTGAGCTCAGGAAATGCTCCCCCCCCGCCACCTCCTCCACCAGCTCGGTGCAGGAAAGCCACAGGTAGAAGTTGCAAAAAATTAATCAGCATCGTCTGCTTCGGTTCCCAGAGGGCATCAAAGGGTGAAGGAATTGAGGATCCCTGCGGGGGCAATGCTGGGGTTCTCCGGGAGCATTTCTGAACCACAGCCCAGGGCAAATTGAAGGCAATTTGTTAATGAAGATGAGGGGAGCTGAGAAAGAGGAGATCCCCCCCCGGTACAGGGAGCAGGGATGGGGAGCAACCTCCTGGAGGTGAAAGGTGGCGAAAACAAAGAGAGCCAGAGCGAAACCCAGGGGGGTCGTGGCGTGGAGGAGTCCGAGCAATTCCAAATATTCTAAACAGAGGTCCCACGGGCAGAGATACGAGGGAACCAAATTCCTCTGGCGTTTGCAATATCGGGCTGGCTGAAGGAGCTGCTCTTGTGCAATGCTCTGCAGGACGGGTCCTGAGCAAACGCTGCTCCTGCTGCAGCTGCAGCTCACAGCAAACTCTTTTGCTTCCAGCCGCCCATGTAAAGCAGGTAGCCGTGGCACGGGTGCTCGTGTGCTCAGCACAGTGACACAAATCGAGGTTGGAGGTGCTGGGGGAGAAGCAGACGTGCAGTTCCTGAGGAAAATATCTCGTTGAGGAGCCTGAAGGTGATGCAGACCTCCACGGCCTCCTAGGTGCAGGCGGTTTCTCCGGTAAGAACGCAGGCGGAGGGGGGCAAAGGCAGGGGAGGACAGAGATGCGCTTTCAGAAAGGAAATCGGTCTCAAAAAAAAAAAAAAAAAGATGCAAACAGCAAAATGTTACAAGGTGTGAGTTGGGGAACAACCTGCTGTTTGCCCTGGCTCTCGCTGTGACACGGCTCTGAGCATCGGAGCCGGATATCGTATCTGATGGGCCGCAGGCATCGCCGTGTTTCCAGGCGTAGAGCTCCCCTGCGTCTGTCTCCCTTAGGCGAGGAGGAAAACCTGCCAAGAAAGCAATGCTCTCCGAGGCTCAGCTGCTTTGGCACGCCCGCAGAACCGTCCTGCCCTACAGGGATGCTGCAGGGACGTGTTCTGGCGTGGCAGCCGAGCCTGGTGGCCAGCACGGATGAAGCACGGAGCAGCCTGCGTCATAGCAGGTATCATTTCATGCCTCATTACCGTGCTAAGCAGTCAGCTCTCCGTTCAGAAACCAGGTCTGAAAGTGACTTCTGGGAGCGTGTTTTCTGCCTGGCCAAGCAGAGGGTGTGCAGTTGGGTTTTGTTTTTCCTCCGGTAGCCAACATAACGTCACTCACTGGTGGCCTTTGTGCCTGTGTCTCTTTGTGTGCTGGGGCAAAGCAGCCGTGTCCAGCTCGGGGTCGGTGCCAGGTTCATCAATATGATGATTATATGCAGAAGAAAGGAGCTGCAGTGGTGTTCTCGTGGTGTTTCAGTGGTAAATAAGAGGGAAATATGGCAATCTCTTCATATTCTGGTTGGGCTGCCCTGGTGGCTGTGCACTGTGCTGGAGAGCCCCCCTTTTCCTGTAACCCTGTGTGCTCATGAGCTCCGTGGTTAGCTAAAGTAAATGCTCCCAGCCTCGTGTGTGCTGGGCTGTACCAGAACCGCTGTCAAATACTCCATACCCCATTTCTGAGCGTTGCTGCATGGACCACGCTGTCATGGTTTTCTTTATTTTTATTTTCAAATCCTGAGAGTGGCTGCAGTCCTTTCCACGCCAGCCTTTGGGAAGCGGCCCGCAGCTATAACTTTGCAACTTGGAAACACCCCTGCAGCCTCAGCCCTGCGCCCCGCACCAGACAATAACGAGCACTGGAAGCTAAACCGAGCCCATTGATATGGTGATGATCAGCACTTTTCTCTTTCTGATTAACATTCAACCTGTGTCTTCTATAAGGTTTCCAGCAAGCCGTGGGATTGTCCGTTCCTCTTCCAGCCAGCTGCCCCGGTGGATTCGAGCCCATCCTGGTCGCTGGCGCCGTGTCCTGGTAGGGCAGTGTCCCTGGTGGCCTGGGATGCAGTTTTGGTGATAAATACGATCCGTTTGGGGTTGTTTTCACTTCCTCAAGTGAACCTGCGACAGGCTGCCAGCAGTCTTGCAGGAAATGCAGAGGGCCGTGAGCTGCAGCCCTGGCTTGGGAAAGCTCCAGGGCCAGGAGATTTTGGGAGAGGCTCGGTAAAACGGGTCTTTGGGGAGCAGTAAGCGAGCCAGAACAGACACAGATGTTTTTAATGGGGTTTTAACATAAATGTAACACAGTTTAGGCAAGCAGCCTGGTAAAGGGAGAGTTTCTTGCTGTAGGGGAGCTTTTATTCCTGGGCAGCCCCTTGGTAAAGCCGGCTGCGCCGGGTCCCCCTGAGCTCTCACCAGCGGGTCCCTGGGGTGGTGGGTAAGCTGTCCTGTGGCCCTCGGCCATAGGAAGGGGTCTGTAAGGCACGAGCCCTTGGCAGTTGTCCTCTGGGGAGTGGGAACTCGGCCGTGCAGGGATGGCAGCCCTCCTGGGTGTGAGGCACAGCGAGGGAAGCTCAGATATCTCAGGAATTAGGTTTGTAAGAGCTGAAAGTGAAGGAAAATGGAAGGGCACACGGAGGGCACTGGGGTATGACCACCCGTGGGTTTTGAGTTCCAAACCAGAGCTGTTGGCAGCACGCAGGGCTTCGGCTGGTGGGCAAATCCAAATCCCAGCATGGAAATGAGGAGACCAGGGGCAAAATAGCATAAGAGGGGGCTAACCCGAGCTTTATTCCTCTCTGCAGTGCAATAACCTTGGTCGATGCAGCTCTGTTGTAGCTCTCACCCACCCAGCAAGCTGCTGGAGGGACCTGCTGGCAGCACCTCGGCTTCCTCCATCAGCACAGCTTGGGATGAGGGCTTTTTCCTTGCCTTTTCTTTCTCTTTTTTTAAACCGATTTCTAGGAAATGCAAGATGAAGTGGTCTTTGTTTGGACCCTCCCCAGCAGACACTTTATCACGCCAGCACAGAGGCAGACTTGTTGCTCGCTGCAGCCCCTGCTGCCTTCACAGCCGGGGAGAGCCGGGCTGCGAGCTCCCCTGAAGCTCTCCAGTGCTAAACCTGCTGCTATCTGAAATCTGGATTTCAGGGGAAATCCTTGTGGCAGAAGGATTTCAGGTTTATTAATTGCTTTAATTTCTCTACCGAGTGGAAGAGGTCTTAAATCATTCCGATAGTGAGGAGTCAGGTCCAGGTAAATTTATATTTAATGAGATAACATTATAATGAAAGCGAACGTTTTAGCTGTACAGAAATGTCTTAGTAAATGCCTTTCACAGTCCTAAAATGGAGTAAAGATTTTTTTTTCCTCTTCGCATTTTTCCTTTTTTTTCTTCCCCCTCTGGGCAGAACCTTGCTGAACACGTCTGGACAGTGAAATGTTCTTTTGTAGGGATGAACTCATGATCTCCGAGGTTACATTTGCTCTGTAAGGTGTTTGCACACAATAAAGCACTTTTATCCGTGACATTTACTGCATTACAGCTGCTGGCTTTAAAAATAGCAGTTCGGGAAGGCTTCATTTCACGTGAAGTGTGCGTGCCCTGAGCTTCCTCTTCAAAATGTCAGCGCCACTTAACGCCTTCCTCGCTGCTGCTGCCCATCCCTTCCCAGGGGTGCTGTGTGGGGTGTCTGGGGGTGCTGTGTGGGGTGTCTGGAGGTGCTGTGTGGGGTAATTGTGAGCTCAGGATCAATTCTTGCTGGTCTGAGCTCGGGATGTGCCCGTGGTACAGGTGTGTGTTGTGCGTGGTACCCCCTTGCTGCAGGGGGTCTCCAGTTTGTAGCTCACTGCAGAAGTTGAGGAGAACTTCACCCAAATAGACGCCAACAAAAGGCTTTTCTCAACACCTCTCTCCCAGCAGGTGCCTGTGCATATTGTCATTATTTTCAGTTCCTCATCTCTGTTCAAGACCATCACCATCAGTACTTTATCTGCACGGAGCAGGTACAGCACAGCAGCACTGCACGTAGTGAGAGGCTGCGTGTCCTTACTGGCTTAAGTCACTCCTCTTCATGCATTTAGTGGCTTTTTTTCCCTCTCTCTTTCTTTTTTTCTTTCTTTCTTACATTTTATAGATAGGTTTTGGCCACTGCTTTTCAAATCGTTCAAATTTCCATCCTCAGTAGCTGAGGCTAGCCACTGAAGCTGTCTTACTTTTAATGCTAGTCAGGACGTCTTTTTTTTATTATTATTTTTTTCTTTCTTCAGTCAAGTCTACAAAGAATACTCTGTTTTATGTGCTTTATATGTATGATTTCTTCTTAAAGGATAACTCATTTCCTCTACTTTAGAGGTATTTTCTTAAATCTGTCACTTCCTGTCTCTTTCTTGGCCGTCTGATTTGCCAGTTTTTTACATTTTTTTTATAACTGTTCCACTCATTAACTTCTCAAATCCGCTGGGAGTTGCATTTTGCCCAGGCGAGGTGAAACTCCCTTTTTATTCTCTGGCAAGAAATATTTGACGATTAATTTAATTGCTAAATTGGCTTCCAAGCAGAAGAAGGCTTGGAAAACTGCAGGGGAATTAATCATTGCCCGTTTAACAGAAGGGACTTGAAAATGTGGAGGCTGCGCTAAAGACGTCACCGAGAGCCGAGGTGCACGGCAGCTAGCAAGCTCGCAGTATTTTATCATGCTTCAGACCTTCTTTGTAATTTCTTGCTGGCTTTCACCACGTTTTTCCACTCGAGGAGCAGAGCGCGCCCTCCCACCAGGAGAGCAGAGCCCTCGGCTGCGGGGCTGAAGCCTTGAAAATTCACGTAAATTCATAAAAATTCACGGAAGGGCACAGAAAGCACGTGCAGGGCTGCCCGCAGACCCAGGTGGGTGGGTGCAGGCACACAGCGGGTCCTCGCCCTGCTTTTCAGATGAGTTACTTCTGAGCAGGATCTCTCCCAAGGCTGAATTCTCCTCTGATGGAAACGCGTGCGACTTGATCAGGTAGCAAGGTTGTGCTGGTCTAAAGAATGGTTTTGTTCAGGGTTTTATTCAAGCAAATGGAGTCCCTTCTTCCAAAGCTTGCAAGGCTGCATCTGAGTTGCAGTGAGCTCAGCTTCATGGGACTCCAAAGGCATTATTACAGCTTCTGTAATTACCCAAAATAGCTGTTCTGTACATCAGGCTGGCAGGACTTTAAAGCCCGGTGTCTTGGGCTTCTGCAGGACTGGGCTCCAGCACCGAGTCTCCCAGTATCTAGCTGGGAATCTCCCCTGGAAATGCACAGAGCACACCCTAAATATCGTGTGTGGGGTTGGGTGTCAAGCTGCAGAATGTCTGATTTGATTAATTATATAGGATCTGCTCTTGGTAGCAGATGTCAATGATGTCTTGCATTGACTGTGACTTGGGAAGGACTTAAAATTCAGTGCTCAGAGAGGCAGGAGAAGCAATTTCGTTATGGGCTTAGTTACCTGTTCTGCCCGCTGTCCCCATCAGCGGGGGAGAGCTGAGCACTGCCGTGGCACCGGTGGGATATTAGATTTGATGTTTGGAGGTTAAATTAAATGGGGAAAAAGGAATGAGAAGTCAGAGCTGTGAAAAATAGTCTTACGTAGATAAAACCACTGAAGTTACTCTGTACATTAATAAATACCGTTGCTTATAAAAAGCACACGTGATATAAAAGTCCCCAAGATGACAGTGATTTGACAAATACAACCCTGCAAGCCCTGGGTAAATACACGGATAAGATTTTCCACACTGTTTGCCATGCATTCATCCAGACATGCAAATATTGAACCTTGTTTCCGCAGTGCAGGAAGTTATTTGTGAAGTGCAAGCACCTCGCGTTCGTATCCGCATTGCGCTGCTGACCTGAGCACACACCTGTCCTCTGAAAGCCCTTTTTGTGGTTTCCCGATCCCCGACTGCAAATAATCCAGTTCCTCTCATCAGTTTCAATTATTTTCGCACGTGTTGCTCGGTAAATGTTGGTTTTCTGAGAACTGCAGTCACTTTTCCATTGTTCAGGCAGCAATTTAGCAGAGCCAAACAGTCGATTTTTAGGTGTGTGAGGTGTTGCAAGGCAGGTGTAAGTGGAAATCCAGCTCCAGCCCATCCTGGACACCCGACAGCCTCGGTGCTTACACAATTAACGAAGGTAGCAGGTACCTGTGCACATTGCCATGGAAGCTGAGGTTTCCACGAGCTGTGTGACGGGCATTAATTGTCTGCACAGAGGACAGAAATACCCCGCTGGTGCACTGTGCCGGGCTCTGACCTATAAATGGGAAAAGTAACGGAGAAAGCAATTATGCAGTGAAATCGAAATTTCCGAAAGGGAATGAAGCAGAGTGTGGATTTGTAATAGGAGGGAGTAATGGGACTTCAGGTCATGTCTGCAAACTTTACCTTTCTCCTCCCTCCTACTCTTCAGGGAGAGCCTAAGGCCTCCTCTCTGCCAGCCCTGTAAGTGCCAGCTCTGGACATTTTGTGCACCCAACCACCAATGTCACCACCAAATCCCGTCCCCAAGCACCACATCCAACCTTTCCTTGAACACCCCCAGGGACGGTGACACCACCACCTCCCTGGGCGACCCGTCCCAATGCCCTTTCTCTTCCCACCCAAACGGGGAACAGCCCGGGTCATTTGCCTTTCTGATCCTCAACCACGGGGACGAGGAAGGCCCCTTAAAGGTTTTGTTGGTGTTGGGGTGCCCGACCTAGCACACATCTCTGGAGGGCTTTTCTGCCTCTGATGCTGTACGAAATATCTCATTTTTAGAGCTGGAAGCGTTTCTGAGGAGGACAGACTGCTGGGGGTGGTTCCAGGGCTGAGCTCGGCCCTGCTCGTTCTGGTTGTGGAGTGGGTTTTGGTTTGTTTCTCATGTACAATAAGAGGAGGATTTGGCAGCTCATCGTATCTGTTAAAATTGCTGTTAGAGGGGTGAATATTTAAGCTGAAGGCTTTCTTTGGTCAAAACTGGTTTTTAAAGGTGAACAGCTTCGGAGTTCATAGATTGCCTTGGGTTGGGAGGGACCTTAAGGGTCATCTGGTTCCAAGCCCTTAAAAAGCTGTGTCCCCCTAAAGAGCTGAGTCCCAAAAAATTGTTGCTAATAGTTATTTTTGTGGTTGGAGCGTATTTTTAGAGTATTGAATTGATTATGTCCTTCTTCCTTCGCCTGTAGCCTTTAAAATAAGTGGTATTAGTTTGTCTTATACAAAGGTAAAAAGCCAAAAAAAAAAAAAAAGAAAAAAAAACACAAATACTTGCAGTCCCACAGGCTTCTGGAAATGCTGGAGCTTTAAGGACAGAATGAAACGACTCCTTAGCCTTTTTTCCATCCAGGATTATAGCTCCTGCAACGGAATCGGGCATGAAAAGGGATCAGTGCAGCAATGCTTCGTCCCTTCTCTATCTCAAGCTCAAAGATAAGCGTGTTTATGCTTGAACATGACGACACTACGGAAAATAATTGCTGATCTGATTAGCTCGACTGAGAAGGAGCTCGGCTTCCTGTGCTTTATGGGTGTTCCTCTGCCCGGGGCGGCGAGGGAAGGCTGTGCTGCCGAGGCTCCTGCCTCATTCCCATTCTGCAGCAAGCCGAGCATCCGACAAGTTGGGGCAGCAGACAAAAGGCAGGCCAGCAAATTCGGGTGTTTGAGCAAACGGGGAGCTGGAAGTCATAAAAGCTGAGCAGGACAGGCTTCTGAATATCTTTAGGAAAACCCAATGTGCTTTTTTTTAAACATATTTCTTGGTTTTGTTGTTGTTTTCTCTGTTTGTTTTTTTTTTCCATGCGAAAGTGGATTTTTATTTTCACCTCTTTTTTCTTTTAATCCAGGCACTCAGAAAACCTGAGATTGAAATTGGCTTGTATTGATGGCTAGATAGAGCTGAGAAGCAGACAACTGGAATTTCTCTCTCAGAAAGCAAGTATTCAGTTAACTCAGTAAATCCCCCTGTGACACTTTAATCCTAAGCCGGAGCGTGAAGTCTCATGCAATGAAACAAATGTCCACACCATTAAGGAGGACTCTCAGAAGCCTCTTTTAGCTGCTGGAAACGAAGCCATGCTAACATGCTGTTCGTTCCCTGAATGTTTCCCAGTTGCAGGCCTTAATGGGCGAATCCATTACCTCTCAGCACAGCTGTGATTACAAACGGCAGCCTTGCTGAGCCAGCGGCGTGCGGAGCTCCCCGAGATCACACAGCAGTGCGATGCGATGTCTGTCCTCTCCTAACTTCTGCCACAGCTGAAAGGCAAAGCTTTGGGCAGCGAAGGGCAACGTCCACACAGAGCACTAAACACCCACGTGTGTTTTATTACAGGAGCCTTTTTTTTTCCCATTGTATCCTTGGACTCCCAGTGCTCTAAATAATTGTTGCAGTGGGTGCTTTGGTCAAAGCGAGTGCTGAGAAATGTCTCCACAGGGTCAAGCTTAGGAAAATCACTCGTTCTGTATCTGGGCTCTGTATTTGCAAGTAGCAGTGTGTTTGTTCTCGGTGTATTCAGCCTGCAAGACCTCCACAGAAAGGGTAAAACGTGATGGAAGGAGCTGTGTTTGCTTGATCAGATGCCATCTGCTTATCAGCAGGCTCATCTGGAGCCCCCTTTCCTCTGCGTGTCGGTTCCAGGTGTGTGTTGGGTCTGCAGACACCGCTGCCCTCTGATGCTGAGCTGTTCCCTCATCTCCTGCCTCGTGCTCTCTGCTCTGCCTGTACTTGCCCGTTGCCTGTCGCCTTATTTTGTGCTGTAAATTTTGGAGGTCAGAGAGAGGTTGGGGTTTTTTAGTATTATTTTTTGTTGCTCCGCGTTCACTTTGTTCCCAAGCCTGATGGGTTCTCACCTGGGGTAAGAGAGAGCCCTAAGCCATCCCCAGCCTATAAATCATAAACAGAATTGTCTTTAACTTGCAGATTTCGAGCAAATCTTTCTTGGGGTAGCACTGGAGGTGGGGCTGAGGGCTGAGGTTGGTTGTCTGACAAGTGTGAAGTTCTCACAGCTGTCTGGCGAGGCTGCTTGCATCCTGCAAAGTCCTCAATGTACAGCTGGCTCCGACTCTGAGGTAGTAATGTATCTTTTGACACGTTCTTCTCTTTGTTTCCCTTTTTCTGTTGTATTTGGTATCATCCTTCTCTGATTCCAGCACGTGATCTCGGGTCCTCCCCGCAGACAACGAAATCGGCTCCGGGCAGCAGCCTTTCCTCTGAATATTTTGGCAAATCTTTGCCCAGAACCTGTTTTGGAGCCTCGACCTCGTCGTTTAGTTTTACTCTTTGGAAAAGATTGTTCATAAAATGCTGGGGACACTCATATGGATCTGTCCCAGGAGTATTGCATGCTACAGAAATGTCAAATTATTCCAGACACTTACCAGGAAAAAAACCTTTGGAAATAGAAATGTCCATAATAGGGTATGTGCACAGAGATCCCTGCAGGGTGTGTGTTTCAGAGACACTTGTCTCTGCTGTTAATACCAGAGCAAAAGACCACAGGCATCTATTTAAGGTTTTTTTTTTTCATTATTATTATGGGGTAGAGAAAAAAAAATAATATGGTTTAATACACTACTGAAATTCCAGTCAAATGCAGAATCGACCTCTCTCATTTAGGTGCCGGATTAGCCAGTCAGCCCTCATTTTGGACTTGCTTTTTGCTCCCTTTTTTTAAGGGAGGAGCAGGGAAGCTGCTGTTTAAACCATCTCAGTCTTTTATTTACGGTTCTCTTCCAAGCCTTTAGCAGCGCTGAGTCGCGGTGCGGCGTGGCTTCACCCTGCGCTTCACCCTCGCTGTTGGGTCCTCCCGAAACTCCCCTGAGTGAGGAGCCCCCGAGCTCAGCCCCTCCGAAGATCTCCTGCCATCAGAGGTGTCGTTTCCTAGAGCCACATCTGGGAGAGCTGCTGGCACGCAGACGGGCCGGGTGCCTCCCTGGGCAGCCGCCTGCCTCCGGCTTGGAAGCCGAAGCTGCCGCTTGGCAGGGAGACCGGGCTGGCTTCTGAGAACTGCAGGGGTGTGAGAGCAGCCACGAGGATGGGCTCAGCTCTGGCTTTCCTCCCCTGTCCCTCAGCTGTAGCTTGCCGTGGTCTCTGCTCCTCCGGCTGAGACAGCACGGAGGCCAGCTGTCAGTGCTGTCTTTTTTTTGGTGTTTTTCTCCTCATCTCGCGGCTCGAGCTGTCCAGCCGTGCCCCGGTGGCGGGGATCTCCTGACACTGCTGACATTCGGCTTCCTGGCCTAAAGTGACCAAATCCCAGGATTAATTTTCCAGGAGGGTGTGTCAGCATCGTGTCTTTGATGGCAGCTGTATCCTGCATCCCCAGCCAGTGAATGTGAGATTGGTGAGGAACCTCGTGAGCAGCTGTCTGCCACCAGCTGCTCTTGCTGCTGCCGAGATCCAAAGTGGTTCATTTAGAAAACCAGGTTGGCCTGCTGAGATCTTCACAGCCTTGAGCTCAGCTCAGCTCTGCAACATTTGCAGAGAGAGAGTCTGAAGGAACGAGCATCTCCCGTGCTGCTGAGCTGAGCACTTGGTGGTCCCCCACATGAGCAGCCTGGGGCTCCTCTAGTCCAGGAGGTGCCTGTGCAGGACATCAGGATGGAGATTATGGTGATGCAGAGGTCAGTGAGAGATGTCACTGTATGCTTTCCATGCACAGATTTAAGTTACCTCATCATATTAAAAAAAAAAAAGCCTTGCAGACCTTTTGGTACATTCCAGTGCATTCTCCGAAGGTGCATTCATCATCTAACAAAGCAACGGTGAAGCCTTGACAGTTTGAGGATACAAATGAAGTGAGGTTTGGAGGAGGAGCAGCCAACTCCCCTAATTTTTCTGATATTATTTAGTCTGAGCAGAGAGGTTTTCAGGCCAACAGCCCTTCTTCAGGCTGGAAAAGGCAACTTAGATGCGGAAAGCTTGTCCGTCTCTTCACCACCCCCCCGCCCCTCCGCTCCTTGTTTGTATCAGTTGGTCTAATAAAAGATCTTACATCTCCTGAGAAATGTTTCCTCGCTAAACATTTAAACATACTGGCTTGGATTTGTCAAAACTGTCTCGGCGAATTAGGCAGGTTTCCATAACACTCCTGAGTGGCGTCTAGAATCAGGAGGATGGATCTGGGAGCGCCGCTCAGCTTTTAAAAAGTGGGTGGTAAAGCGTGATGGACAATACAGCAGCCTTTAATGTTTTAGTTATTGAAAGCCAGCGTCTCTTTAAACAGTCCTGCAGCAGATGTTTGCTCTGCTTTTTTCCCTTTTAATGCAGCTGGGCTTTTTGGTTACTGGAGCCTCTGCTGCTTTATCATCCAGCGTTAACTGCAGCTCTTGTTACGCCTTCCTGCAGAAATCCTTGCTTTATTTATTGATGGCCACCTAGCTCACCCAGCTCTCTCCTTTCCATGAGATAACCCCGTGTTCCTGTCCTTTGGAAGCACTGGGACCGGGGCTCGGCCACCAGCTCCTAAGGTAACGCAGCACAAGTGTGTTTTACCTCGCCTGCTTTACGAGGTGCTGTGCCCTGGTCAGCACTGGGTGCCAGCAGGCTTCATAATCCCTCCAGAGCAGATACAGCAATAAAACATCTCCCGAAGTCTCACGGGCATGCTGCAGGGGAGGTGAGTGCAGCCTCCAGCATCGATCCGTCCCCGTGTCACTGGCAGGGAGCAGTGCTGTGCCGAGGTGTCAGGCGCACACAAATCAGGTGAAATGCTCCAGTGCTTGGCTATTGGTTTTCCTAATATTAGCTGGCAATTCGTATTCTTGACCACTGTTTCTCAAGTACTTCTGCAGGTGGGTCTCGAGTGCTTTTTTTGACGACTGTGAAGCCATTAACATTCTCCTGACAAATTCTGCCCTTTACAGCAAAATGTGTTTGGTCGTATTCAGCACGTGCAGGGAAGGGAGAAGGCAGGCAGGCTGCTGCAGCTCTGGGTCCGTTCCCTTCCACGAATGCACTGCAGAGAATTAAGCAAGGAGCTGCTTCTTGCTCTTGCTTCTCTTCTTTTTTATCCCAACGAGCAATGTTTGTCATCCTGACGCTGTACCAGAATCTGCAGAGGATGAGGCAGCTCAGCTGATTTTTTTTTCTTTTTTCTTTTTTTAAACTGCTGAACGAAGGCATGGATTAGCTGGCTCTGGCTCTCCAGTATTCGCAGAGGTCTGCCTTTCAAGCGCACGGTGGTCTCCTTTTAAGTGGCCTTGCTGCTTTTTAAAATTACGCCGAAACTTTTGCAGCCCATTGACAGATCTGAGCTCTTTTTTTTCTAACTGGTAAGCAAGGGGCAGTACCAAAGGGTTTGTGCTTGGCAGGTCAGAAAGTTGGGGCAGCTGATTTCTGTCGTGCTGCTTGCGCAGGCTTTTCAGGTGCTGTTGCTTTCAGAGAATCATCTAGGTGGAAAAGACCTTCAAGGGGACTTGAAGAATTGGTTTTAGCCGTACATCTCTGGTACACAGCGGATTTGTTCAGTCCCCAGATCCTGTAGGAGCACACGTAAAAATATCACAGGGACATAGCTGCTGCCCCTGTGCTTTCCAGTTCCACACAGGCTTACAGGTTAAGTACAAAAACCTTTGCAAACTCTGTCCAGTGTCTCTGGGAAAAATATAAATTCAGTAGATTGGACTGAGTGGGGCAAATACCTGTCTGAAGATAGAAGCTAACAGATTCTCCCCAAAGGAGCTCATTCTCTTAGACACGTAGGCAGAGCAGGGAGATTTTTCACGGGAATCGGAGAGCCTTCTGGCTGCGAGCTCTTTCCTCTGAAGTCATGGTGTGGTTTTGGGAGAGGACAGAGGGCTCAGCCCGCAGCTTCTGAGCCTCTTGACCCGGAGGGATGGGTAGGACCGTCGCTCCTCCTCTGCAGAGGCAGGTTTCTCTTTCTGCTTGGATAGCTTTGCCATTTTTCGAGCCCCTGAACTTCTCAGAAAGAAACGACTGTAGGAGTTCAGTGGAAATGGCAAATGTAATGGTTTCTAAAACAGACCAGCGTCTCTTTTCTTCACATCCTACCCTCTGTGGAGGTTTCCTGCTGGTACTGTTGATGACATTTATAGCTGTTGCTAACAGGGGAAGGGCAAAAAAAAAAGAGACTTGTTATTTTTGCTGTCATAGCAGTACTCAGAGCACCAACTTTGGGAAATTGGAGCCGGAGAGCTCTCTTATTAGCTATTAGTCTTCCCGTCCTTTCCATGCACGCTCCCCCAAACTTCTTTGCAGTGTTTTGTGATGTGTTCTCCACCTCTGAGCTGCCTGTGAAGGCACCAGGAGTGCTGTGCTCGTCCCCCACAGGGGAGGTATTCCCAAATGTTTCAGCCTGGAAGAGCTGGGACCAACCGGTGAGGCAGGGAGTAAGTGTGGGAAGCTGAGAAAGGCGGCATTTGGAGCACAGATCTCTTTAAAAGAAAAAAAAAAAAAAAAAGAGAGAATTGGCAGGGAAACAAAGGCTGAAGATCACAGCTCTTGCATGGAGTGGTGAAATCTGCAGGCTCTCTGGAAATAATGGGCTTTAGGGGGAGACTTGTTCTAGCACCAAGCCCCCATCTTCCTGATGGCCGGGGCTGAAAATGACTCTCATTTTCAGTCACCTGTTGCCGTATTGCAGCACTTGGGTAGGATTTAATCACACGAAAAGCAGTTGCTTTTCCCTGCATCTTGCTTTAAAGAGAGCTACAAGAGACGTGGGCAGAGCCACGTGTGCCCAGCTCTGCAGGGCCGGCACAGACGTTGCCGCGCGCGCCCCCGGTGCTTTGGGCATCGCTGCCGAGGGCACAGCATCCCTGCGGGCTCTGGCTCCTGTGGCACGGTGAGGTTTTTGAGGTTTGCTGTTCAGCAGGCGTGCTGTGAGGCAGTGGTCCAGAGCGGAAGGCCGACGTCTCTCATCTCTGTCAAATCCGGTTTGAAACTCGGCCCGACGCCTCCCTGCTTGCCGCGACTTGGTGCGGGGCCAAACTTTGGCTTTACTCAGAGGAACCCTGCCGAATTTGGAAGCGAATTTGGTGGCGTCCCCATCGTTTCTGTAGCTACCCTGAGAGTGCTCTGTATCGATGGCTTCTGTTTCCTAAAATCTGTAGTGAAGGTGGTGCTGGAGGCGTGCAGAAACCTTAAGGGGGCTTTGCTGTTACTTTGGAAAGGTGTTGGGGGTGCTCCTGGGTTGGAGCTTGCTTGGTCCTCCAGACAACACAGTTTCCTCAGGGGTCTCAAAGATACAAAAGCCCTTCTTTTTTTTTTTTTCATTGTTTGTTTTTAATTGGCAGTTGCTGTCTTTTTTTTTTTTTTTTTTTAATGATTTTTAAATTACCTTTAGCGCGTTGCAGTGGCAAACTGTTAGCACTTCTCCCCTCGTGGTTTCTTCCAGAGTCCTTGCTTTGTTCATGCTTTAAATATTAATATAAGGATTAATTCCTATGGTAACGCCGTGAAAGTCTTTCTTGGTAATTATTAAAGGTAATACTTCTGTTTTTTTCTCTGTGCTGCTCCTGAACTTCTCCCTAATCTCCTTTGAATAAAACTGAAGGTTGCTACCGAGACCCTCCCAGGATCAGGGGGTGGGGGAAGCAGTGACCCAGCTTGAAAATTCGGTTCTTGCCAGTTTTCAGCCCAAATCCTTCCAGCACTATGAAGGAAAAATGATCGATTTTGTGTTGTGGACACAGAGGAATAATTTCTGTGTTTGGGCTTTACGAGGATTTATTGGCATGCGTTTACAAGAGGTTAAGGCTTTGACAGAGGGAACTTTTATTGAAAGGAAAAGGAGCGTGTGGTAGCTTGTCTGGCTTCCCTTCCCAATTACATTTCGGTAAAATTAACTTGATTTCCTCTTCCCCTTTTAATTATGTTACACATGCAGCTGGAAATCAAATAATAGGCATGTGCAGCTCAATGTCACCCCTGGGAAAGCTGCTCCTGGATTTCCTATCGGGGCCAGCGTGGTGCTCTGCGCTCCAGCTGAAGGAGCCCAGCAGCTCAGTCGTAGCAGCCCGTGCCTGAAATCTTCTGTGCCCTCAAGTTGAGATATCTTGGGCAAAAAAAAACGTGATTTACTGACCGGTGTAACAGAAGGGCTGCTGCTTCGCCCAATTTTACAGTTTGCCTGGGAGCAGGGAGCCATCTTTTTGTGCAGAGAGAACACAAATCTAATCTAGGACAATTTTAAAGCCGCTTGTGGGTGTTGTTTTTTTTTTATATGAGGTCTCAAGCTTCGGTTTGACTGGTCCACTCCTTGTTACCTTGCTGTTGGCTTTAAATCCGAAAGCAAGACTTGCTGTGCTAGCACTATCACTGCCTGCTGATTTACAGCGTTTCCTCATTGCGCTCCTTGTGGTTCAAGGTCTGTTTAATTACGCCGATTACGACGTTAACACCAACGTTCTTATCCTTATCTGCTCTGAGCTTTGTCCTTTCGGGGTTTTTGCACCTGCACTGGGACTCGGTCCTGTGCCAGGCTCCCTGGCACGAAACGTGGATGCACTGCAGTGAGTCCTGTGATGGGTGCCAAGAAAGGCGGCGGTACCCAGAGACTGGACAAGAGGCCATGGGCCAAAGGGATGGGCATGAAATTGTGTGTAGAAACAGCTAGGTTGGGAAAGACCTTCAAGATTTAATCAGTAGAGAAAACATCTTTATGGCGAGGGTGGTCAGATGGTTGTCCGGAGAGGCTGGGCAGCCTCTATCCCTGGAGGCATGGTCCTGAGCTGCTCAGGTGGCTCTCCCCGAGCAGGATTGCCAAAAGTCCCTCCCAGCCCCGTGCCGTTACACTTAACGAGGCTTCTCAACTGCCTTTGGGGTGGGAGTTGGCCATGTGCTAACCACGGGAGGACGCAATCCTTTGTGCAAGCCTTTTGCAACCCATGGTGTGCCGCGGGTTGGATGTGTGAACGCAACGCCCGTTGAAATCGCTCAGGCTAGGACCAATTCTCCTCATCTAGGAGATCGAGTCCAAGTGACGTGCCCTTAAAAGAGCTGAGACCTGGGGCTGTTGGCTCCAAGTTGGGCAACGCCTTCAAGTGGGGGCTGCGTGCGGTGAACCTCTGTCGGTGTCAGGCGAGGGCAGGGAACCCTTGCGGTGCTAATGGCCCAGTCAATGTTTTCAACACATTTGACGGGCTGCATCTCGACACGCACTTGTTGCTGTGCGTATTGTGCCACGCGTAATAAACTAAAACAAATAAGGTGGCTGCCAGCCATATGTTCCCTGTCGTTGACTTAGCATGGCTGAGATTTTCAGAAGGGACTGAAACCTTCGGCTGCAGTCCCCCCAGTTCGTGCCAAGAGATATCGCGCTTGTTCTGGGGGCTGGTGATCGGAGATGGAGGCTGTGGCACTGCAAGTTCCAGGTCTGTCACCTCCCAGCACCGTTACGGGCACGACCTTTCCTCGCCAGGCTGTGACTTTTGCATGTTCTGCCCCAAAAAGCATCGCGTGAGGCTGGTAAAGCTGACAGTCTGCAAATGGACATCGTCCGCGCGCGGAGAGTGACCCAGATCCTGCCTTCATTAATTTTAAATATTGCCTCAAAAGCTTTCGCATGTTGCTAGAGCAGTACCCAAGGAGCTGGTGCTACCATTCGGGCAAAATTACAGCCTGCAGTACGTGGGGCTGATTGTGGGAACTGCCTTTTGGGTACAGGCACATCGGGATAACAAGCGGCTTGATGGGTGACTTTCCTTTCTGGCCTTCTGCGGTGCTTTGAAAGCCTGGGTGGTCACTTGCAGCGTCAGCATCTTCCTTTAAAAAACAGAAAAAGAAGAAAAAAAGAACTTTTAAACAGCTGTCAGTCCGGGAGGCCATAAACGAGAACAAAGCACTCGCAGCGAGACGTGGCGGGTCGGTGCGCGGGAGTCCTCAGAGGTGACATCCAGGGGGCACGGGGGTGAGTTTGGAGTCACTGCACGTCCCCTGGGGGCACGCATCCAGCTCCACGTGTCCCGAGCAGCACTGGGGTCAGCATTGTAAGGCCGACACTGGGATTTTGCCTTCTGGGGCTTGAGCCTCCCCCAAAAAACTCTGTTTAGCCTGCTGGGGGAAGAGATGCTTTCCCCACCTCCATTCCTTTTTCAATCTTTAATCTTTCCAGCTCTGAGCTCCCCTGCTGTTGGGGAGCACATTCACCTCGACAGCCCTTTGTAGGACATCAGCTGAAGTCAGTGAGGTGAAAATGGGGGATGTGGGGTATGGCTGGGTGGGCAAGGAGTCCCGCGGGGCTCACCTCGACGGGGCGGTGCTGGTGCTCGTCACGGTCATCAAACCCTCAGTGTCCGAGCCTGAGGTCGGGCACTGAGCAGATAAAACCACGATTTCTGGAGCAGAATGCTCCGATTTTAATTTTGGGGCTTCACCCCTCCTTTCCCAGCACAGTGAGCATCGATCTGGAGAAGCAGCTCTTTGCATCCCCCTTAAGGTGAGCAGCTGTTCTCGAAAGGCCTCCAGCTCCGTTTTTCTTTCTTTTCCCTAAAGGAATTGAACCTCCGAGGAGGACCAGGGCTTCACTTGCAAAATCTGATCGTTTCAGTGGTTTTCGGGGATGCCGTGTTTTGTCTTCTGTTGATTAAATGCCTGTCTACAGGGGAGAAAAGCGCTATGAATTAAAGCGTCCTGGTTTTCTCTGATTGCATAAGGGCTGATTTGTATATAGTGTAAAGGTAAAAACGCTCCAAATCGAACTGTTCATAATCCTGAGGCTTTAAATACATTTTAATACCTTCGCAGTTTGTCTGAAGCAGGAAACAATAGAGCTCTGGGCAAGGCCTACGTGTTCGTGTTGTCACGTTAATTTTGCATCTTTAATGGATTCCTGGCACTGCACTGAAAACCACCCCTGGCAGGCAGGGAAGGGCTGTGTTACCCAGCCTGTGTGCTTGTATCTGCCTAGTTCTCTCTTCTTAAATGGGGAACGCTTCCTTGCATGCTGTAGGATATCAGCAGAGGGTTTAGTCTGGGGGTTTGGTTTCCTTAATCTACCCGAGGAGCCAGGCCAGCAGGAGTGAAGTTTTATATCCCCTTCTGCTTGGTGCTGGTGAGATGCACCTAAAATATTATCTTCTGAGCTCAGCAGGGTCATGGACGAGCTGGAGAGGGCTTAGCAGGAGGCCACCGAGGTGCCCAGAGTCACAGATACCCTCCAAGAGTCACAGATACCCTCCAAGGAGAAGCTGAGAGCGCTGCACTTGTGTCCTCAGGTGAGGGAGATGCTGTGGGCTCATCCACCAGCCGCCTCCAGCCCTTTGAAGGGCAGCTGGGAAGGTGGAACCAAGCTCGTGGCGGCACAGCAAGGAGCAGCATCCCAAAAGTGCAGCTCAGGAGGCTCGGAGCTGTGCCAGGAGCCCCACATCAGGCTTGTAGGGTGGGTGACAGACCCCCAGAGCTCCTTCAGCATCCCGGTTTCTGGAGGCCCGCGCTGAGCTCGCGCAGACATCGGGGTGAGGCGTGCAGCAGCTGTCCACCCCTGTGGTCTCGAGGCAAACAAAAACCCGGTGTGGCGAGCCTGAGCGTGGCTTTGTTCCCATTTCTTCCGAGTGACTAATGCCGCCGGGAGGTGGGAGGGAGGCACGGGACGGGGAACATCTGGGTTGTCACTGCCCGGCCAGATCGCCTCCAGATCGTCCTCCTCGGCCACTTGCACCTCTTCAGCCTGACCGGGGTTGTGGGGGGTTTAATGTTATGTTTAATCAAAATCTGAATTGTGGCGAGCCCTCGTAAGGGGGTAAAAGGATTTTTTTGGATCCTGATCTGCAGGAATGTCAGGCAGGACCCGGTGCATGAAGGATTAAAGCCAGGTACAGTCCCTGGGCTTGCTTGCAACAGGACAGCGTTAGGGTGGTGTTATCTGTGTTGAATTTTTAGGCAGGAGGTGGCGGGGAAAGGAAACAGATCTGGTTTCCACGTGCAGCATAGATACTCCACTGCAGCCCTGGCAAAAATTCCTGCCTCGTGAGTGGTGTTTAATTAGGCCCTGTGTACCCCTCAGACCCCAAATCAGGGGGAGATGCCTGCCTTCCCCCCTGGGCCGGGCCAAACCCACAGCCGCTCCTCTCCTTTCATCCCACGGGGTCAGCTCTTCCCTCGCAGGATCTGACCCCTTTTCATCGCCTCCAGCAGGATCTTGCCGTGCCCTGTGGGAACAAGCAGGCCCAGAACAGATCCTGCTACCCTTGGGATTTCCCAATTTAAGGCTCTGCGACTGCTTGTAAGACCTTCCCGCGCCCGAAATGACCCAGCAGAGCAACGCTGGCAGTGCCCTCCAGCTCTGGCTGTGTTTTAGACCGGTTGGCTTCTTGTCCTCGTGGCTTCTGGAGGCTCATTTTTAGAAAGTAGGAGCTCGGAGAGCCGTCTGTCTGGCTCGCTCGGCAGATTATGTCCAAGATTTTCGGTAGCTTAGCTATGACCACTGTCTTACTTCCTTCTGTCTGAAGGATGGCCGCCAGATTGGGAAGGCGCACGCATCAGAGCACTGACGCACATCGAGGGAAATCCGGGAGCTGTCTGCTTGGAACAGCTGCTCGCCCTTCTTTTTTTTTTTGAAAGAAACTAGAAAAAAAAAAGCAGGACAAAATTGAGCAACAGCGTGGGATGCTTGAGCCACCAGTGCCCAGACTGATCGTCTCCACCGGCTTCGTTTGATAAGGAGCTGGAGCAGCTGGGAGCTGGGAACGGTTTTGGGATGTCCGAGCTCGTGAGGAGCTGTGCACGGGGGCTGGCTCCACACAGGAATAATCGGTCAGAATTTAGACTTCCAAATCAGGGAGGGAGGAACGGAAACGTCCTCGGGAGCTGAATTTGTTAGCATTGTTCAGTGGAAAAAGTGCAGTCAGCGTGCTGCTAATTGCAAGGGCTGCATTTTAATGGGTTTCCTCCAGCTCGTGTTGCCCAAGAGGATCGTGTCCACTGCAGAGAGTCCTGTTTCTTCGCAGTGCCGAGACACATCCCCTGTCTCGGTTAATGTTGGAGGGGTGCTTTCAGGCCTAAAATAAGCTTGCCAGCTGGGCCTGGCTTGGAGCTGGTGTGTTTGAGGATTTGGGGAGGCGCCGGCTCCGTGCATCTCCCCGCGCTGCTCGGGGGGAGGGCCGAGCAGCTGGTGGGGCTGTAAAAATCCCATCAGAGGTGGATTAATTATTGCCAGTGGTTATCGGAGAGGTTAAAGGCGAGGCATTTGCCGATCCTGTAATAAAGCTGTAGGGGGATAATAAAGGAACAAACTCCAGGCACCCCGGCTGGGCGTTGTGCTGTGGGGGCAGCAGGATCGCTGTCCTTGGGGCAGAGCTGCCACTGGGGGAGGCTCTGGGGTCGAGCTCGCGTCCTACCAAGTAGTTTATGGAATAAGTCACTCTAGGAATTGGCCATGCAGCTTCTTACTGTGTTGAAGGGACACTTCAGCAGTCTAGACAGAGGTGCTGGAGGATTTCCCTCCGAACAGGAACCTGGCAGAAGCCAGAAACCGGAGCAAGTCTTGATGGGAGAGGACAGGGCTTGGGCCTCTTCTTACCTTTTTTTCCCTTTCGTACCATAGTTAGCTGGCAGTCCCCCCAAAACCAGTTGGCCGTATTAATTCTTCCTAAGTGAAAGCTTTACATGGGTGTAACTCTTTCTTTTCTTTGGCAGGCAGAACATTTTTATTTCCAAAGGCAGAGGGATAGAGCAGAAAAGTCTGTATGTTTTTTTTTTTTTCTTTTTCTTTCGGTGCCATTTCTAGGTAACGGAGCTTCAGCTCACCCAGAGCTTAGAAACATTTCAAGTGGAATTAAAAAAAAAATAAATGGGGGAAAAGGGACACAAACGCAAACTGGGAATATGGGGCAAGGGCAGCGCTGAGGCTGGCTGGACGGTGGGAGGTGTCTTCGTAACGTGCGAGAGGAGGCGCATTTCACAACTTCCAAGGGCACCCTTGTTGTGTAGCACCCGTTAACCCCAAAGCCGCGTTGCTGGTGGATACGGCTCTGCCAAAGCCCTCTGCGGGGTTAGGAAGCCTTAGGGCCAGCTGTCGATACGCTACGACAGAAAAAAAATCCATCAGTTGTCAGGTTTCCTGCGTCAGGGAGTCAGTTTGTGATAGAGGGGGTGTAGGAGAGGTTCTTGCAGTGTGGGGAGGGTGCTGGGTGGAAGTCAGCACCAGTGGGATTCCCGGATCCCAACAGACCCGGAGCTGTTGCTGCTCCCTGCTCCAGGTAGGGCTGGAGGAGCTGGCAGGGACAGGATAATGCTGCAGGTCCCGGTGTCTGCTGAGAGCTGGAAAAGGAGGTTGGAGTGTGGGGGATGGAGGTGTGGAGCTGCGGTGTCCTGCACTTCTGCTGTACCCCCTGCAAACATCTGACGGCTCAGCAGGATGCTTCCTCGTGGTGCTGAGCCTCTGGGCAGGGCCTTGCAGCTCTGCTGTGCTCAGCCTGGAAATCCTGAGACTTTTTAAAGCTCCCCGAGCCGTTTTGAGCTCGGGGCCCTTTCCCTTTCCCCCTCCTCGACGTCCCCGGGAGCTGCGGTGGCTTTCGGCAGGGGTGGCGTGTGTGGTCGGCGAGCTGCGGGAAGGGGATCCCAGTTCGGGGAGCCCGAATGCTTGAGGAGAAATAATTGTCCCTAATCTGCCAGCAGATCTAGCTAGGCAGAGGACAGCTCATCACCGCGTTAGCACAAACTGGCTTTCGAACGGAAGCGGAGCTGATGGATGCTTTCTAATTATTCCCTCGTGTTGCGCGTGTTAGAGAGCCAGCCTGAGCGCTCTGCCCAGAATTCAGAGCCTTAATTTGTTTGACCTTTCCACTGATGAAGACACAAGGCTCTGTGAATTGCAGTCATCTCCGTTAATTCCTCTATTGTTCTGCGGCTGCAAACGAGCCTGGCCTTCTGCACAGCCCGGCCGGGAGGTGCGTTTTTGGGGACGCCGAGCCGCTGCGTGCTGGGAGCTCATCCTCCAGGCAGGTCGGGGAAAGGAGCCGGGCAGCCAGGAGCTGGGGTTTTCCTTAAATATACTGATGAAAGGGGTTTCTGTCCTTTTGCACGTCTTTCTTTAGGAATAAGCACTTCTGGCAGGTGGGTTTCGGGTGGAGGTGCCACCCCGCACACACCTGCTTCGATGCAGCGCGGTGCGTTTCGGAGAGTGTATCTCAGGGGGGTGTAATGCTCCAGCGCTGGCTGGAAAACACTCTTAATCAGCCCAAAACCCCTTTGAAATCTCACGTGTGATTTCCCCTCGTTTATCAGGGAGACCTTTATCCCCGTCTTCCTTTCGTCTTCTAATGAAGAAAAGCTTCAGCTGCTGGTGCCGTCACCCTCACTCCGTGAATCACCGGTGGGTGCAGCCGTCATTTTTGGTAACCAGGAGGCAGACGAAATTGCTGGTTATGATTTGATGTCTTGCCCACAGCACAGCAAGCAAAAGGGATGAATTAGAGACAGGAATAGTAGCACAGCCTTCTTTTTTTTTTTTTTTTTTCTTTGTGTGTGCAAGAAACCTCAAAGCACATAATAAACTATTGCCATTTTGATTACCAAAAAAAAAAAAAAAAGAAGCTGAATGCGGAGATAAAATAAGAAAACCTCAAGTATAATGGTTTTGCCAGTAATATAAATACATCCCAGAACAAAAGGCTGCAGGGTTTTTTTATAGCTTGTGTTCAGTACACTGGATTGAAGAGAAAATTGGCCGCAGTGTGTTTTTAAGCCCGCACCTCGCTTGCAGGTCCTTGCAGTCCAGCGCCGCTCCCTGCCTCCAGTGAACAAAGAGCCATAAATTCCAGGACCAAAGAGCTCCTTGGGGCGGTTCTGTGCTTGTGGGACTTGTTTGAACCCTTATAAATACATCACACTGACGTCGGCACTTGAAGTAAAGCTGCTCATCTCCTTTTTGTACGAGGAGTGTATCCTCGGCCACAGCCAGGGATCTGCCTCCTTCCCTCAGCCCTTCCCTTCCCCCTGACCCCAACCTGCTGCTCCCCGCTTCTCGGGGCTCGAGAGGACAGAAAGAGGACAAGAGGACAGAAATCACACAGGATGCCTTTTTTTTTCCATCACACAGGCTGATTTTTTTCATCTTGCTTTGGGAGTGGGAGCACGGTGCTTTTAGCATTACTGGGAGGTGGTGGGGAGCTAAACCCGGGTCAGCCTGCCCCATCTGCTGCTCCTCCAGGACCAAAGCAGGATTTCTTTGGCTTCCAGCAGCGGTGGAGCCGTGTGGCACAGCACCGTGCCTCTCGGGGCCATCTGCACCAGCTGCTGCGCTCCACCCAGGGTAAACGGCTGCGGAAAGCAAAAACACTGCTTAATCCCAAATCCCTCCTTGTGCCCACAGCTTGACTTGGAGCTCCTTCGTGGCTGGGGCTCGCATTGCTCCAAACTCATGTCATTACCTCGGCGGCACAAAATATGCAGCCGGACACGCGGGTGCCTGGAGGAATATCGTGTCCCCGCAGCTTCGCCCGTCCACGTTGATGGGGAGGCTGCAGCCGCTCGCTGCCGGTTCCTGGCAGCGTTTTAAGCTCGCTGGCTTCGCAGAGCCTCTGACGATGTTTTTTCCACGAGGTGCAGCACACGGCCGTGCCCAGGGCTGGCTGCTGCTGTGCCACTGCTCCTTCAGAGCTGGGATGCTCGTGGCTGGCACAGCCGCTGTGCTCCCCGCAGCAGGGCACCGTGCTGCAGCCCCGCAGGCTCCAAACCTGCTTTTTTTTTTCCATGCAGAGCATGAGGAATGGGAAAAGCAGGCAGGGCTTGTGCTTCAGCAGCAGCTTGCGGAGCGCTGAGCCGTGGCCCCTCCTTGACTTGGCTCGTTTCATGCTGCATGTCTTGCAGGCTGTCGCGTCTCACCCAGGTATCTCTCTATTAACTGAAGGGTTTCAGCCTGGTCTCATTTTGCTCAGGAGAGATGAGAGGGAGGCTCATTTCTGAGCTTCCCCAGAGCTGGTTGGTCAGGGGAGAGGTTCTTAAGTGTACCCCAAAGAGAGGCGTGCAGAAGAGCACCCTGCAGGAAGGATTTATTCTGCCATCTGCCCTGGGACAGGAATTGTTCCTGACACCAGCACGACCCAGAGGAAAGGACGGTGCCTTGTAACAGGTTGTCATCTGCAGCCACCCTCCCTCGGGCAGCAAAGGCTGATTCTGCTCAGAGATAGAAAAACATCACGTTCCTAACGGTGCTGCAGTGAAACAGTGACACGCAGCAGCCTCGCTCTGCTTTATGGACCAGGGAGCACTTGAAATGGAATAAACCTGGCAGTCCCCTTAAAACCGTGCCAGAACACTTTTCAGACTGGGTAAATATTAGCAGCGGGCTGACGAGGGTTGCTTGCAGGCTGCCATCTCCAGCGTCAGCCACCTTGGGCAAGGGGACCTGCGGGGGTGCCTGGCCAAAATTTGGAGGCTCCTTCTCTCCTGGGATGGGGCAGGAGCCGGCGGGCAGGTCCCTGAGGACACAAGGGGCCTTGTATTTAACACGGGCCCTGCTTAAGCCACCGCTCCGGGAGCGGGCAGTCCGTGTTCCCAGTTCTTTGCTCGCCCAGGATGAGGCTGCCAAGGCTTTGAATGCTTTAATTACCATGCTGTGACTCCATCTGCGCCCTTAATGAAGATGATGTCTTGAGGGGCAATCTGCTCTCCTCCTCCTTTTGCGCGCCGTGGGTTGACACCCAAACATTTGCGTTTTTGGCGTTCCCGATTTGGGGGTTTCTCTCTGAAAACGAGAAGAGACTGTGTGAAAATCAAAGGAAGTACAGTAAGTCGTGAGCGCAGTCAGGGCAGAACTTGCACAGCTGCCAAAACGAGGTTCAGATATTTTACTGGGTGATACAAAATGAATGTTTAATTCATCGTGCATAACACTTTAAATAAATATCACTTGGCCACCACCTCGGGAGGATACGTTTGACCATTGACACCTCGTATTCTGGACGTCGTCTCTCTGGTTAGCTTTTACAGCAGTCTGTGCATTTTGGGGAAAATATCTTCCAAAACACAATTCATTCAATCGCCTCTAAAGCGAGTCTTCAGTTTTGTAACATCGCCTTATAGAGCCTCGAGTTAAAGCGCTGCTTGAAGACAGCCTCCAGGGTTAAAACCGGTTTTATAGGGCAATAAACTGCGGATTCCTGTACGGGATGGCAGCAACGTACAGCTGCTGTGTGCTCGGAACTAAAGCCCTGGGTGCTTGGCCTCCGTTTGCCTTTTTCCAGATACGTTTGCTTTTTGCCCCTGTCCCGAGCCATGCCCCGAGGAGTTTGCCCCGTGCTCAGCAAAGGAAGCTGTCCTTTAACCGGTGCTGAGCCTGGCTGCACAGGGGATTATTGTTTCCCTTATGAAATTGGGAAATATTATTGTTTAATAATTGTTTTAATGAGCAGAGATGCCCATCTCCCTGCTTTGCGTCCGATACCCGGTTCATTTTTGGGACTACCTGGGCAGGGAAGGGCTCAGTGTGCCTGTGGGAGGAAAAAGGACCCTCAGCATTGAAGAACTGGGATTTGTGCCTGCTGCAGGGGGTGGGGGGAGCCCCTCTGCCTTTATCAGCAGGGGCTGTTTGTAGCTTTTTAACCTCTTTGTAAGAATTTGGTGGCTGCACGCCTCGGGGCTGCCCTGCAGCGGGGCCGTGGCTCTCCCCCAGCTCCTGGCAGGGACACGCTGCCGGGGAAACCTGCTGCAGGAGCTCCGAGCACCGCTTCCCCCAAATCTTTCTGCTGCTTGCGTCGGTGCCAGGGCTTAAACATCAGGGAAACCAGAATGTTTGCGCTGTGAGCTAATCTGCTCTCTAAAGATGGCAGATAATGTCATAAAACAGCCCAGCGGTGCCTTGCAATTACCTTGCACATTTCGTCATGCTTCTGAAATTTTTGTCTCCTGAAATTGGGACTGTATTTTTAGTTCAGTGCAAGCAAAAATGTCTGGCCAAGAACCTGATATAGTTCCTAGGAAAATGGAAATTTTCCTTTCAATGCCTTCCAGAGCTGTGGGTTTCCTCTGAGCATTAAGCTCCGTTCGTTAGGTCCTGATTACATCCTTGGGCCTGGGCTGTGTACAGCTTGGATTCGCAGTTCTTTCTATGGCCGGTTTGAGCTCTTCCTTGCTTTTTTAAAAACCAAAACACAACCTAGGCTTTCATTTTAGCAGGACGTAAGCGTAGTTATTTAGCGGGCAAGACGATAAAGATTAGGTTCTTTTGTTCGCTGCCGAGGCTTATGGTTTATTATCATTTTTTCCTTCATGGCTGTGATGAAGAAATTCACACTTTGAGAACCCAAACATCACGGCAGGGTGAGAGTTTTGGTAGCATCCAAGGGAGGAAGGGTAGAGAAGAGCAGGCTCGTTCGCTAGCGGAGTGCTTTTGGGTTTGACTTCGTTCAACAATGACACAAATTGGTGCTGCTCTTACAGACCTGCAGCTTGGTGAGTTCCCGCAGGGCTCTGCCCATCATCCTGCAGCTCTCAGGCCCCAAATTTTTACCACCAAGCACAAGGGGAGCAGAGCAGACGGGCTCAGTACCCGATGTCCTTTCCAGACCCTTCCCAGTCTCGGCACCACGTGGGAGCCGCCTGCAGGATGAGCATCAGGAGGGTGCTTCGGGTAGGGTGGGGTTATTATTTTTTTGATGCGTGCTTTCATGTGGGGTTGTTCTACTTTCCCAGTGTGTTTTAGCCCTTAGACAAAACCTGGCTGCTCATCCTTGCTGCCAGAGGACACTGCTTTGTGTAACGGGGAGGCAACGGGCACCAAAGGCACTGCTCCTTCTGGCTGGGGCCACACCACCCCAGTTCCAGCTGTAAATCCCTCGAAGGAATCGTACAGGTGGCAAATCCCAGACCAGAAGAACATGCAGAAAGCAGTGAACAGCACAACAGCTCCTGTAAGTCACGCCTGCCTGTTGTCTCCTCACCATCCCACGTCCTGCAGGGAAGAATCCTTCCCGATTTAGCGGATTTAGTGGGGTTTGTATGCGATTTCTGGTGACGTGCTTCAAATTAGTCCTGGTGCTTTACTTCCTAGGCTTCATTAAGCTTGTGGTCTGACCATCTTGTGGTAGCCACTCCCAGCAGTTTACTGACTACTAGTTTTAATATCCGGACGTAGATTTCTTCAATATCCTGCGATGCATTTTTCAGTGCTTTTCTGGATAAGGCTAATGCTAACCAGTCTGTGATGCACCAGGCCCCCGAGCTACATTTGAAGGTTAGCATAATGCTTTCCATCTTGCTTCTTTACGCAACACGGGCTGCTGTTGTGCTTCTTTTCGGGACATCAAGTACCCAAAAGGAGGGTCTTGCATAAGAAGGACCAGAAGATGACACAGCAGTGCTGCAAACCTGCCTCTCCTGGTCCGTCACCGTGCCCTTTCCCTTCCACTCTCTCCCTGCATCTTTGCCCATCCTTTGCTCCTTTTTTTTTTTTTTTTCCATCTATGTGAAATATCATAACAGCGAACTGTTTCCATGGAGAGCAAAATGCCCCGGAGATCATCTCTGTATTCTTCTGGCTTAAAGTGCTGTAGAAACAAACGCAATACCCAAGGAAAGGAAAGATTCTGTCCTTTGACCATTCGCTGGGGAAAAATATTGCACTGAACAGATTTGGCTCGATTTATTCACAGTGTTCCTGTAGTACTTCTGGATTAAGACACGGGAAGGTAGGAGGCAGCTATTCCACAAGTTAAGAGGTCGAATTTCCCTCTGAGACAGAGGGACATCGCTCACTGGTGTCTATTCTAGACCAGGTGTAGATTCACTTTCTCAGAAAAAAAAAACAAACAGAAAAAATCCTTTGGATATATTCCCGTTACATTAAAAATATAGAAGAAACGCGTTCCCTTGGGCATTTGAAAGGAGGCCAGCCCTCAGAGGCCAGCTGAAGACGGGGAGACAGGTTTCTAACATCTGTTAGGGGTGGGTGGATTTTATTTGACTCTGGCTCTTGCATCGAGGCCAGGCAGAGGCACGGCGTGATGGGAAGCACGGCCCAGCATCCACACACTGCCCCGCTGGCACTTCGATTAAAAACCCCACAAGCAGTAGCTCCTACTGTAGGCTTCAAGGGAAAATACTGATAACGCTGGATTTGGCATCCCACATCAGGATTTTGCTAATGAACACATCCTTGCCAGGCGTCCTTGAGATCATTCATCCCGTCGTGACTCTCGGAGTGCCTCCGAGCCCTGCCGGGCGAGCTGCATGGAGCGGAGCTGCGATTTTAGGACACAGCCACGCTGTCGGTGCCCACCTTGCTGCTGGCAGGGGATGAGCAGCACACGCCTGTTTGCTCGCCGGCGTCACCTCAGAGCCCTTCTTAGCTCCAGCTCGAAACCGCACCGAGCTGGGAGCGACCTGCCGGTCAGATGATAGAAGGGTATCTCAGAAGGGCACCGAGGCAACGGCAGCAGAAAGTAGTCCTGTGTGTCCCGCTGAAAGCCCCATTGAAGGGCTCTGGCTCCCTCGCGGACGTGCCTTCGTGGGACAGCAGCAGAACACAGTCCCCAGCCATGCACCCTGCCCGATGGCCCGGCTGCCTCTGAACCGCGGCGATTTATAACGCCCCGAGGAAACGTGTGCCCCTCTCAATGCTGCTTTAAGCTGTCAGGCCGTAAATTGTCTTGGTTCGGGAGCTACTTCAAAGCCTCCCTGCCTTCTTGCAGCAAGGAGAAGTCTTTTTGGCAGCCCCAGCACAAGTCATTTGCTATTCATGAGTCAAATCCCTGAAACGTCCTCAATCAACAACTAAAAATGGGTCAGAAGAAGACAAGGCATCGCTGTCTGGCGAACGAAGCCGCTCACCCCACCAGCCTTCTCCATCACTTGGCAAAAGCTGCTTCTGCTTTCTCAGCGATGGCTTTTCCCCCCTCCTTGCCTTTCCCCGAAGGGGTTGGACTTGGCCCCGCGGTCAGACCCGCTCCGATCCCCTTGTTTCCCTGCTCCTCCCATCACCTCCCATCACTTGTCCATCCACACAGGATGGACAAGTGGCGATGGGGTAAGGGGAAGTCACAGGTGAGGATGTTAAATTCCTCAAAGCAAACTGCTTTCCACTTCCAAGGGGGCTGCAGCCCCCAAGGTGGAGGGAAGAGGAGGCAAATGCCATCTGGGTGCTGATGGGGACATGTGGGCTGTGGGCTGGCTGCTGGAGGGACAAGGGACCGAGCAGTGGTGTCCACAGGGACCAGGCACAAATTTTGGAGCCAGGTCCTCTCTCCCAAAACCTGCAGCTGCAGCAGCTTGGTCCCAGCCAGCAGAACGAGCCGTCCTGCAGCTCAGAAGCAGAGGAGCAAAGAAAAACCCAAGAAGGGACCAAAAAAACCCTGCCTGTGTGCCTGGCTGGTGGTCGAAGGAGAGCTCGGTGTGCTGTAGGACTGGGAAATCCTTCCCAAAGCTTGGGAACATTTGCAGCAGGGTTTTTTTTTTGTTTTGTTTGTTTCTTTGTTTTTCCATTTCCAGTGCTGCCTAATGCAGTAGCCTTCAGCATAACCACGTTTCTGTCGCTATCCACATCTGCTTTAATCGAGGGCAGGACAAAAGCAGCAGGGGCAGCAGCATCTCCTGTCCCTCCGGGGCAGGTTACAGGCAAAGGTGAAGCCCGGCAGCTCGGAGGTGAGCCCGCGGCGTGGCCAGACCGTGTGTAATGCCAGAGGCACTCGGCTCCGGCCCTGCGCTGCTTGTCACTTCTCCAAGCCGTGCCAGACAGCCAGCTCGCAGAAAACCTCAGCCCATATACAGCCAGCCAGCAGCGCTCCACGAAATCTTTAACCATATTTGAACTAACGGGCGGACTTGGATACCGCAAGGGGGAAATGCCAGTCTGCCTGACAGCTCGTTTTCATAACGAGAAACTTCTTCCACCGACGGGAGGACAATAAAAGCTGTGGCTGCGCAGAAAGATGGGGCCTTCCGTATAGTTCAGAGCGTATAGGAACAGCAGAGGAATGGGCTGGTCACAAACCTGTGCACGTGCAGCCCTGCTTTTCACCCCTTTTGCCGTTTTTCGCCCCTTTTCGGGGTGGGGACCCCACGAGTCCCAGCAAAAGGAGGCTGGAGTCTCTGTTAGTGATAGATACTTTCTCCTGAAGCATGGTTTATTTGAAATACACTGTTCCTTGTGCAAACATCAGCAAGTAATAAATGTAGGTGACCTTTGTAGTTCGAGCTCTTACTGCATAATTTATGGGGCTTTTGACGTACAGGGCACAGAAGTCAAATTCTTGAGAGATCAGCAGCCCTCCGAGCGGGCAGGCTTCCTCTGCTGATCCCCTGGACGACCAAGGAGCCATATTTTTTATAACCAAACTATCAGGGAGTGCACTTAGAGGCGTTGTGTGTGTCTTAGATAGCAGAAGGCTTGGAGGTAGAGCCCTTGTTGTGGCATTTTACCTCAGCTTTGGCAGTGCCGCGTTAATTTAGCCAGGGCACGCCCGTTTGCATTGACAAGACAAAGCGCAAAGTTTGCTTCTCGGCTCAGCGCACAGCAGCAGGCAGGCTTAAAGTCCTGTGTGGTAATGATACGAGCACAAAAAAAAAAAAAAAAAAAAAAGACAACAAAACACTTTCGCAATCATGGCATCCGACTGTGGAAATTCTGTCTCCGGCGGCGGCGTTGCCGCGCTCTGCTCTTTACCAGCGCGCCCTCTGAAGCAGCGTTAGGCCCGGGCCAGGCCTCAGCTGTGCGATCCTCACGGGCTGACTGAAACATGTGGGCTTCTCCACATAAAACAAGAGTTTGTGGCTTCATTTCCCTCCCCTGCTCTGAGCAATTATTAAACAATTCTCCTGGCAGCAAAGCCTGCACGCGTTTCACATGCACGCCTCAGAACAATGCCGCGCGGCTTCGGCCACCCCTGGAAATCGTCACCCCGTGCCGCCCCCACTGTGAAACGAGCTGAGGATCCAGCCCAGGCCCTTTTGGACGCCCTTCAAGCCAGCTCCAGAGATGGTGGATCTGGCAGAAAAGCAAAACTGAATACGAAGAGCCCACCCGAGCTCGCGGGCCGTGGCAAGAGGCCGGCTGAAATCACCGGTGCGGGCCACGGGTGCTAAAACCCTTTGGGGTGCCGGGGCTGTGTAAGGAGCCACGCAGCTCCTTCTTCCCATCCACTAAGGGGAAGAAAAGGGCCGTGTTCTTTTAAAATCACGTTTAATTGAGGAAGCATGGAGGAGCGAGCTCCCACTCGGCTGCTGGCTGCCTGCAGGGGCGTCCCGCTGGCCGCAGCCCTGTCAAGAAGCCCGGGAGGCTCTGTGGTGCCGGCTGCTCCCGCTCGGAGCCCTCCAGCAGGGGGTCGTGGGCCTCGCCAGGGGGCTGGTGTGGAATTATTCACTGGCCCTGGTGCCTTGCAATCAGCCCTGATCGATGCTGGTGTGGAAGGGGGTAAGGTTTGGAAAGCAGCCCCTGAATTACGACCCTACAGCAAGCGGCATCGCAGCCCCCATGAGGACGTGAGGCAGCTGTGGGGAGGGCTTGCTAGCAGAGACATCAGAAATCTAATAAATTCCCAGTTTTCTGTCATTTTTTGTTAGCCGACGCCGCTGGCAGAGGAGTGGTGTTGCCATCGGTTGTCAGGAAAGGATTTCCAAATGCAGTTGTGAAAGATGCTCCAGCACGTCGGGACGGCTCCTGGCAGGGCGCGGTGCAAGGCTGCAGCTCTGACATGCAGGCGGTGCAGTTGGCTCTGTCCCGGTGGTTTTATTCAGCATTCCCCTCTTGCCCCCCTCTAAAAGATATATTCCTGCCACGAATCTTTACAAGGGATCAGAAGCAGCAGGTGTGGGCTGTTGCTGTAGGAAAAGGCAGCCATACCCCTCCTCATCTCACACAGTGCTGCCGAGGCTGGAAGCACCAAAAGTCTTGAAAATGGATCTTTTTTTTTTTTTTTTTTTAATACCCCCCCACCTGCTTTCTACACCCAGGGAAGAGCTGCAGCAGCAACTATGGTGAGGCCAAAGCTTTTCCTAATTAAACTCCCTGTAATCTGCTGTGACAGCCCGGACCTGTAACCATGACAATTACCACCACGACCCCTGGGCACCGTGTACCTGCCCAGGGCTGGGGGCACCCAAAAAAGCACACATTAACACCAAAAATATTGAGGGTGATGTGTGCAGAGCAGGCAGGGCTTGATCCTGCAGTGGTTCTCACAAAATCTGATGTTAGCAGACCCTGAGACCATTTCAGATGTGCTCTCCAGCATCGCCCCAGCATTATTCCTGCTGCTGTGATGATCCCAGGCTACGCAGGCTGCAGCTGAGGTTCTGCAGGCAGAGGGTTTCTGTCCCCCCCTGGCACACAGAAGCTCAGGGTGGCCTCACAAAGTGCCTCGGGACCAAAGCAGCTCGTCGTCCAGCGTGGCTCGTAACTCTTACAAAATCCCTGGATGTGGAAAGCAGCTCCCAAACGGGAATCTTTGAATTCCACGAACAGAAGTATTTCTAAATGATTACATTACTGCCTCTTGAAAACACATGGTGGAAAATCAAACAGCGGTCCAGAAGAGGTCTTCTCTTCTGCAGTCTCTGCTCGGCGGAGACCGCATCCTTTTACAGCATCCAAGGAAACATTTGCCAGGGTGTCAGAAGCTTTCTGCTCATCATCTCCAAGAAACGGCCCCGCAAGGGTCATGTGCAGCTCCTCCGAAATCCTAACACTCCGCATGAGAAAGAGCAGATACAGGCTCCCAAGGCTGCGCCTATTTCTTTCCCGGGCCTGTTGAAAGTCCTAATGAAAACCAAGTTTCTCTTGTGCTCTGCCTGCACTGCCGAGTCGAAAAGCGAGGAGTTGACAACAAGGAAAAGAAATCCCGAGACGCAGTTTTTTGTTGGTGGGGAAGTAATTTGGCGTCATCCCCGCATCTGGCCTTTAAATGAACACATCAGCAGCGAGTCGCTGTGCTCCTGCTTCCCTTCGGGTCTGGGTCAGAGGCAGCCCCCCTGTGCTGGAGAGGCAGAGCTGAATCATTTGCCCTGTGGGTTAAAGCCATGTGCTTTTCACCAGGACCCGACATTTGGGAATTCAGCTCAAAACAGATTCTGAGCACACTTTCTCAAGCAATAGCCACGATAATTAGTCATTAGCACCTATCATGTTTTGCTTCCTTAATAGCCGGGGGATAGAACATTTGTTAATACTTAGTGGTGTTTTCTTGGGGTTTGTTTCTGTTAAATCAGAACCTTTTGGAAGCAGAGCCCGCAGTTGCAGGCAGATCTCCTAAGGCCTGCAGTTGCATCTCCATATCCCAGAATGGCACGTTCATTTTTTCTTGGTTTCTTCTGGGGTACAAAAGGCTTCCATGTTAGATTCTGGTGTATTCTTTAAAAACAAAGCCCATATCTGTGGGTCAGATACACCCACGGGGAAGGACATTTCACAAAATGAGCAAGGTCTTCTGTTGAGCGTTGCCCGTGGTGGCACTTGTCTTCCTTCTCTCCGTCAGGTCAGCTCCGGTTCATCTCGTCCCCCCTATCCACAGGAGGACAGCTTGCTTCCCAGCTGAGAGGTCCGGGCTCCTTTATCCTTGTTTAGCTGAGGATGAAGCTCTCCGTTTAACGCAGGCCAGAAAGAGGGAGGTTCTTCTCCACTTGGCCATCTGCAGGTCTTGGGTAACGAGACTGTTGAGCTTGAGGCCAGAGGTGAAGTGCACGATGCCAGCTCTGAAGGCACATTCACATTTGCAGCTTTTCTCCTTTTTCTTGCCGAGTTAGGCTCACTTGGTTTGAGAAGCTCTTAATGAATAGATATTTTTAAGCTTTTTTCTTGCTTCAATGAGATAGCATTTAAGGGTGGTTGTGTAATTAAACAGCTACTTGGTATTGTTAACAAAAGATTAAACTCGGCAGCGACTCTCCTAACTCACAGATGCCTTGGGAATTCAATGACCTTGAGTTTGCTGCGCTTGAATCTTGCCTCGGACACTTGGCTTCCTTTCCCAAATGCTTTGCAGAGGCGAGCGAGGCTCTGCGAGGCTCCGGGGTGAAGCAGGCGCCTTTCACGCGGTGCCACGTAAGAAGAAATTGTGCTGACCGAGTGCATTTCTCGCTCAGAGCATGCCCTCGGGTCACGGCGGAGCACATCTGGGGCTGCCTCTGCTCCTCTGGCAGCCAGCTGTGGCAGTTTGGGGTGCTGGCTGCTTTGGATGTTTGGCAGAGATTCTCAGTTTAGGAGATGGAGCAAACGGGAAGCAGTGGTGCGTGATGGCACCGGTGTGAGAAGTGACTTGGCTGAGGGATCAGCTGGGAAGGAAGCCTTGTGTCCCAGCCTAGTGGCGTCTCCTGCATCCCTTCCTAAATTTTGGCATTTGAGGGGGTTATGGGGCCGAAGGAGTGGCCAAGTTGGCTGGAAACAAACATTGACCCCTTCCTTCCCCATGTTTCCTCCCACCATAACTGCCCAGGAGCATCTCCAGTCACGCAGTGGCTGGCTGTGGGACTGCACCTCGGGATTTAAAGCAGAAAGGCTGGCGGGATAAGAACCTCGTGGATGCAGAGCTGTGTTCGGAGAGGTCCCTGCTGGCTGAGGAAGCAGGGGGCTGGCAACCTGCTGTGGCTAATTGCCCCGAAGCGGCAAAGCCTGATGATGAGCAGTGCCCCCGCGGGGGAACAGCCCCTTGCCAGCTGCCCACGGGCATCTCCTCCCAGCTAGGTGACACGAGCCAGGTTTTTCGGGCTTTAATTAGTTTGGCTTTGTATTTAAAGCACATCTCGGGCATTTCGAAGGCTGCCGTACGACATGTCTTGTCCGCGAGTGCTTTTCATGAGACTTGTGGGGCTGTGTTTTCCGGGCTGTGGCAGCACAATCTGGAGCTGTGAGAGAAAGCCCTTGGGGGCTGATCCGTGGCTGCAGGCCAGGTTCTGCATAAACCGGTCTTATTTTTTAAGTCCATTTTCTCCGGTACACTTTTTTTGGCCTGCAAAAGACTTCTTCATTTAAAACGAAGAACATAACACTCCCTCTTTCAGTTGGTCTTCTGGCCGGGCGCCAGGAGTGCCCACAACAGCTGTACCACAGTTTAAACCTTCAGTCTCTAATGGTTTGGGGAACATTAGGGTTTTTAAGGCTTCAACAGGTCTAGAGTAAATAGTGATCAATAAAGAGTAGCTCTTCTTTGTATCCTTACGCTCTCGGCGCTCCGCACTAGAATAAAGCATGCTTAGAATATAATCACTGCAAAATTAATATCCGTGAAAGGCTCTTTTTTTTTTTTTTAGGGAATCACAGAGAAACCTGTTTCCCTGAAAGATGAGTTTGCAAGAGTTCAGCGAGCAGGAGCCGGGTCAGAGCCATGTGAAAGCTGGCACGTAATGCCCCGAGACACGTGCCCTTGTGTCACAGCCCACGGGGAGCTCCGAGCTGCTCCAGGACAGGGACAGCAGCTTGTAGGGATCCCTGTCTCTTCCATCTCCTGCTGCCCACCCATCTCTAGTCGTAGGGTTGTGTAAATGTCTGGTCGCTGCCCTGCTTCCCATGAGCTGCACTCAGCGTGGGTCAGAGCGCTTGGCTCCCTGCAGGTGTCACCTCCTGGGCTGGAGCAAGGTGGCCAGCGTGGAGCAGACATCTCCGGTCCCATTCGCTCTGGGTTGGAGCACTGGGAAAGTCTCGCAGAGATTTGTTTTATTCTCAGCTCAGATTTCCAGCTTTTGGAAGAGGCAAGAAGTGCTACTGAGCGCTGAGAAGTGAACCTGCCTGGCCAAGGGGATACTCCTGCATGGCAAGCCACATCTTGGAAATACTCCTGCTACTTTTCTTTTGCTAGGGGTTCCTATCTGTACGTCCACTGGGAAGTTTCATAACATTTTCCTACCCATCAGTATCCCATTAAAACTTTGTTGTGTAATCTAAAAGCCTTTCTGCTTTCATGGTTTCCTCTCGCAGCTAATTCGGAATGCCCTAGATGGCAGTTCTGGAATAAATGCACTCAGGCTGCATGGTCTTGATTTTGGTTTTGTATAAATTGAAAACAAGATCTGAAATTAAACCCCATTGTCCGTTTCCCTTTAAACAACAGTTGCCTAATTATGAGTTTTAAGAATATTTATCTAATGCTACAATGCCCTGGAAAGCTTGTGCCTGTGGTTGTAGTTAAAATGTCGATGAGATCTCCTGCCTGTTACCATGCACATTTTATTCGTAGTGCTATATATATAAAAATATATTTATATATATATGTATATGTTGTGTTGCAGAGGGTAGATCAGTGGAGTCAGGACAAATATACATAGGGTACTGCAGCTTTTGTGGCTTTCTCTTGCTATGTGAGCTCTCCGTTGTAATAAATTGTGCTTCCTGCCTAAGTGCATGTGATCTGAGGTCTCCGAGAGCCCTTAGCCCAAGCAGCAAGGGTCAAAGTGGACGAAAAATAACGTGTTATTAGCAGAGGAAGCAGCACAGGGACACCAGTGATGAACAGAGTGCAGGTGAGTGGCAGAAGAGGCTGCTCGGGAAAGCCTGAGCACCTCTCTGCTGCACACAGGAGCACACAGCCAGCCTCTGCCTATGGCACTCTTAAATCCTGCACTTTTCTTAAACCCTGGGCGGCTCGTTTGTGCCGTGCCAAGAGCCCATAGCCAGGAGCTTCTCTCTCAGCCACGTCGTGGTATGATATTAATAAGAGGCAGCCTCTGGCCCGAATTGCTTCCAGGCAGCAGGAGTCACTCGGGGGAGAGCGGGCAAGAAGGTGACCGGGGGCAGGAGTGGAGATGGGGAGGGCGAAGAGACGTGGAAAAATGTGCTGGCTTTCTCAGCCCAGCTGAAATTCCCCCCCAAATGAATGACATTTGCTGAGATTAAAACCCAAGCACACGCAGGTTGCTCCTGCGCTGCCCGCAGTGACCGCTGAGGTTCAGGTCGAGGGATGTGCACAGCTGGGTCCTTGGGGCAGCGGCGATTAAACCCAGGTGTCAGCTTATCCCGGGGGTTCAGTGTCTGTCCACAATAATGGGAAAAATGCGATCGAGGGCCTAATAAAACAGGGCCTCTGCGGGGCCCGAACAGCTGGGAGGAGCATCGCTTCCCTGCCTGAGAGGGGGCCTTTCTGTGCCTGTGCTTCTCCTCTTCGTGCTCAGTTCAACTGTCGTCACACTTGGGTCTTTGTTATGTTTGTCTTTGGGATTTTAGCCCTGATAATTTTTATAACCCTTTTGTACGTACTGTATTACCTATGGCAGATTCTGTTGGCAGCAACACAGACTGGCTCCTCTGTTAAACAACGCCTCGGTGTCCACTCCTCCGGCAGGTCGATGGCATTTGTGTTTCGATGCAGAATCAACCCGTGACCTTTTAAAATGCCCATTGTCCAGGCTGGTGTGCAGCACTGACCTTAAGGGTTAGATTTTTTTCCCCATCTCCTCGTTCCAGCCTTCTGGAGCTGCTGCAGGAATCTCGGGTGCATTGGGCTTTCCACTGACATTTTAATTGACAGGGGATCTGCAGCTTTTTCATCCTTCCTGCATGGCACTGCAGTACTTTCGGCTGGCATATTCAGCACCTTGACCAAAACATTCATCAAACTGGATTTTTTTGTGTGCCTGTACTCTGTGGCTTTAATACCTTTTACAGCAACTGGGTGTAATGGAAAAGCTGTCATCATCCTTGCTTACTATATATTCGGCATCCTTCTTATTGTTTTATTGTCATTATTAAAGCCCAAGGGAAGCAAAGGAATAGTGAGAGTTTTGTAGTGGAGGCTTCGTGTTTGTGTTTCCTGGCGATCGCTGTTAGGAAGCAATGAGCTTAGGATCTCCTTACTGCTCAGTTGTTTGGCTGACGCTGGCGTCTCCAGAGTGGGCTGTAGTAATCCCAGATCCACGGTAGATGTTTCTTTCACCAGTTTACAATGAATAATCCTCTTAATTTCCTCGACTAGCAGCTGGTATTGCTACAACCTGTGCCTAAAACCAAGAAGGGCTTATTCAGAAAGCCTTCTGGCCGCGCGAGCAGGGAGGCATTTTCTCCCCGTGGGGGCTGCGTGGGCTGAGGTTCCCAAGTCCGGCGCTGCAGGGCCGCTAACTTCTCCTTCCTCTCTTCTAGATGCAGCAGCTGTTCTACGAAAATTACGAGCAGAACAAAAAGGGCTATATCAGAGACCTGAGGAACAGCAAAATCCACCGGGCTATCACGCTGCACCCCAACAAGAACCCCCCCTACCAGTACCGACTTCACAGCTACATGCTGAGCCGCAAGATAGCGGAGCTGCGCCACCGCACCGTGCAGCTGCACCGAGAGATCGTCCTGATGAGCAAGTACAGCAACACAGAAGTCCACAAAGACGACCTGCAGCTGGGGATGCCCCCCTCCTTCATGCGGTTCCAGCCCCGCCACCGGGAGGAAATCTTGGAGTGGGAGTTCCTCACGGGCAAGTATTTGTACTCGGGTGCCGACGGGCAGCCCCCTCGCCGAGGAATGGACTCGTCGCAGCGGGAGGCGCTGGACGACATCGTTATGCAGGTCATGGAAATGATCAACGCCAACGCCAAGACCCGGGGGAGGATCATCGATTTCAAGGAAATCCAGTACGGCTACCGCAGGGTGAATCCCATGTACGGGGCAGAGTACGTGCTGGACTTGCTGCTCCTCTACAAAAAGCACAAGGGGAAGAAGATGACCGTCCCCGTCAGGAGGCACGCGTACCTGCAGCAGACCTTCAGCAAGATCCAGTTCATGGAGCACGAAGAGATGGACGCCAAAGAGCTGGCCAGCAAAATCAACCAGGATTCCGGATCCTTGTCCTTCCTCTCCAACTCGCTGAAGATGTTTGTTCCGTTCCAGCTCAGCAGATCAAAAGTGGAGAGGAAGGAGCTCAAAGACCAGAAGATCAACATCCTGATTCCTCTCTCCGGACGGTTTGACATGTTCGCGAGGTTCATGGGGAATTTTGAGAAGACGTGCCTCATTCCAAACCAGAACGTCAAGCTGGTCGTCCTGCTCTTCAATTCCAACTCCAACCCCGACAAAGCAAAACAAATCGACCTGATGAGAGATTACCGCTCCAAATACCCCAAGGCCGACATGCAGGTTTTACCGGTGTCTGGGGAGTTCTCGAGGGCACTGGCTCTGGAAGTCGGATCCTCTCAGTTCCAGAACGAGTCTTTACTTTTCTTCTGTGATGTTGACTTAGTGTTTACCACAGAATTCCTCCAGAGGTGTCGAGCCAACACGGTTTTGGGTCAACAAGTATACTTTCCCATCATTTTTAGCCAGTACGATCCAAAGATTGTTTATAGTGGAAAGGTTCCTAGTGACAATCATTTTGCCTTCACCCAGAAAACAGGTTTCTGGAGGAACTATGGCTTTGGTATTACCTGTATTTACAAAGGTGACCTGCTTCGAGCCGGCGGCTTTGATGTCTCCATCCAGGGCTGGGGCCTTGAAGACGTAGATCTATTTAACAAAGTCATTCAAGCTGGCTTAAAAACTTTCCGAAGCCAAGAAATTGGAGTAGTCCACGTGCATCACCCTGTTTTTTGTGACCCCAACCTTGATCCAAAACAATATAAAATGTGCTTGGGGTCCAAAGCTTCGACGTATGGGTCCACGCAGCAGCTGGCTGAAATATGGTTTGAAAAAAATGACCCGAGTTTTGGGAAAAGCAGCAATACTAATGGCTCAGTGAGGACAGCCTAATGTCCAGCTATGCTGGAAAAGACTTTTTTTTTAATTATCTAATTTATTTTTGGGAAAATGTTTTTTGATAATTCACTTTTAAAAGACCACACAGGATATATTTTAGAAATCATCGTTGTTTTCTTACAAAGTGCTCATTTTGAGAAGAACAAGGCCGTTGGTTTTTTTTTGTTGTTGTTGTTGTTGTGTTTTTGTTTTTGAACAAAACTGTGATCAATATTTGCCTTCAAACAAACAAACAAAAAAAATGTTTTAAGAATTATCTGACCGATCTGCGGAAGCCTGACTTGAATTAGAATTTCCTTATGAACAAAAGATTGTTTCCTACCTTTTCCATTGCTGTCTTCGTTGCTAGGATTCTGTAAATTGGGACCTGAGCGTTCAAGCAGAGTGACAGAACGCTGTATCTAAAAGTCGTTGTGACTGCTGCAGTGCACAGATTCTGCTTTTTTTTTTTTTGTTGAGGATAGCCTTTATTTTTGAAATTGTGTTGGAACAAAACGAATCAGTGTGGCGATGGTAGGGGTGTTCGTTGCAGGAGTTTTTTCAGATGGCTGATTATTTCAGTTAAAAATACACTTCCACTTGTTATGGCCAGGCAACTTGAAGGGAGGGGAGAAAGTAAGCACAGCCTGCGATCAGATCGAGTCCTCGTAGAAATTTTTGTCTTTTATATTCGGTCCGTGTGTGGATCCAGGGTTGGAAGAATCCGTGGTGGATTCTGTGCTTTACCCTCAACCGCTGTCCTGTCCGGAGCCGAGGCCGCATGATAGAGAGAGGCTGAAGCATAAATGAATGAAATAAATCAAATGAGAATCCCTCGCAGAAAAGCGACAGTACACACCGAACAATTAGAGCTCCCTAATGAGGACTTTGAAAAAACTTCCAAACAAAGTGTACTGCACCCGATTGCATCGATTTTGTTCAGTTACGTGATGTTAATGGGAACAATTATTACATTTGATTACTAGTTTTGTTTTGTTTGGTTTTGTTTTCTGTATCTGATAGACCTTTAATTTATTTAATATCCATTGTTTTAGGTTCTTGACCTTTCCTTGAATATCTGTTAGTCATTTTAATATTTTATATATATATATATGTGTGTGTAAATATATATATATATATTAGGAATGTATTGCATCTTCTCACTGATAAGGTAGTGTACATCATATTTGCAGCAAATGATCTCCAAAGATTACTTTCTAAAATATTTTTTCATGGATCTTTTTTTTTTTTCTTTCCCAAATTTCTTTAACATTTTTGGAACGGCTTACGAAAGCTTAGGAATTTTTCTTGGTATCCTAAGAGGAATCGGGGATGGGGAGGCTGAATACAAGGAAAGTGTGATCCCTATGAATTAACACCTAGCAAGGTTAGAGAAAATATACAAAATAAAGTGCCTTAAAGCCAGAAAGGGAACCCTTTACACTGAGACTTAAGCAGTGAATGGACGTTGTCGTTGAAGCAGATGATCTGTCGGGACCTACCTACCTGTAAATATCTTGCTCAGCAGAAACAAAAAATAAAAACCAGCGAACAATATATTTTTCTATCGTATCCTCCAGCACCATTTTGTCTCGTTGCTCTCAGTTCCACTTTGCCTACTCTTTGGGAAGTGGAGAATGGCGAAAGAAAGGAGAAAAACCGATGCTTAGGTTGTTGCCACGTCTGAGGGGATCTTATGGAGTAATTGCTATTCCAGTAGAAAAAAAAAATAACCATTGTTTACACATGTATGGAATATGAACTGCAACTAGCGTAGAGTCGATGTCTTATAATGTTCATCGTTTTTTGGTGACAGTCCCAAGGATGTAGGTACTTGGATGGATTCAGTGCATGGAATTTTTTTTTTTTTTTTTAAGACTTGCTTCTAAGATGCAATAAAGATTTTTTATTTGCAACCGGAGCTCCTCATGTCGTCTGCCTCCGTCCGTGCCCATGACGCAGCCCTGAAGGTGAATTGGCCTGGGGAGGTGAAGCCTGGCAAACCAGCCCCTCTCTTCCAAAAGGTTTTGACCTCTCTGATGTGTTTCAGCCTGGAAGGAGCCTGGTGCCACCTCGCTGGGCTGGGGGAGAGGGAGAGCAGCCTTTGTGGTGGGTCCCTGGGTGCTCCCGGTTGGGTTCAATGGGGGCTTTGGGCTTGTCCCTGGGGAGAGATTAAAAGTGCTCCCGCAGCTAACAGAGACGTCTGAAAACAGCCGTAACGACACATCTGAAGTGACAAGGCTGAATAATTGAGTTGCGTTTTGTGAATTTAAGACAGTAAAAATAATTGTGGAAAGCATTGAGTGCTTACTTCGAATAGCTCTGCTGCCTTTATCACGGGTGTTCAGTATCGGTGTGGGGCTTTTTGATGTGAAAAATAAAGTCCCAGAGCAAGAGTTTTAGGGATTACAGAAATGTTTCTTTGCAATAGGGAGGGGGGAAAACAACAACTTGTATTTGTGGCTGCAGAACAGAGCTCGAAGAATATGGACCCTAAAGAACTGCACCAGAGGATGGGGGGGGGGGAACAACCTACACTTCCACCATATTTATTAAGGTTTATGATTATGCAGGACTTCTTTAGCCCATAACAGCTGGTAGAAGCAGAATGCATTTAAATGCAAAAAGCCATTTAATGAAAAGCACCTGTCCAATGGTTGTTTTTTTTTCAGTTGCTGCAGTTTGCTCCAGCTCCCAGACGAGCCCAAGGAGTGAACACGAATTTTACACCAAGCTTGGAGTCAGCTCCTGAGGCCCGCAGCTTAATTGAGCACGTATTTTATGGACTTGCAGCTTCAAAGTAATCCATTTTAAAGTTCAATTTTAAATTATAACCATCTATGATAAAGTCTAACCTTATAAAAGAACATTTTATGCTAAAATAAGCTCTAGTTGCTGCCCGAGTTTAAGGAGGTTGCACAGGTGGAAGCCATTGGGTCTCAGGTGCTAACCCAGCCTCCGACGGAAGTTACTTTTGGAGCTGGGACTGTACCTTTGCAGTTTGCTTCATTTCTTCGGTTCAGGGAGAAGGTTTCTAAATTTTGAAAGGTGAATTAGCAGCGGGGATGCCAGGAGCATTTGCCTGCAGCCTGTTCAGATCCACAGGGTGTGAGGACATCAGTCTGAAACAACGTGGTGACCGAGAGCAATATGCTCAGCTGCTTCTCCTGTGCTTTAAAACTGTTAAAAAAAAATGTGAGGCACTTCTTTCCCTCGTTCTCCCTGTGTGCTTAGCCATGGTGCAGGGTGGCAAGGGCAGCAAATCTGCAGTGAGCCTCGGGCTGGGGCATCATGGAGGCTGCGCTGGGCTTTGTGCATTAACACAGGAGTTAAATCGGACCTGACCCTTCAGGGAGGAGCTGGATTTACTGCCACCCTTTTCTAAAAGCAGCTTCTGCCCTTGCTCAAGGATAAATGGCATGAAGAGAGGGGATGGGGAACGAGAGAGAACGGGACTGGGAACGGCAGCACGGCGCTTCGGTGGCCACAGCGCTCGGAGCGCCTCTTTGCAGGTTAAACATTTGTGTGCAGCTTTGCAGAGTCACGGTCCGTGGAAGGATTTCAAGTTCTGGTCCTTCAGGCACAGTGGGTTTTTATTGCCCTGAAAATGAGTTACCAGCTTTGGCCTCCAAGCGAGTTCCCTGGACCTGGCCGTACGGCGCCTTCCAGCAACATCAGCAAGAAAGTCCCAGCCCCGAATCTGCTTAGTCTGGAGTTTTCGGTGCAGGGCTAACTTTACGCTGCAAATCATTAGACTAAGTCGTTTTGCATGAATACTTGCTAAAAATATTCCGCTTGCACAGCCAGCCTCACTCGAAAGGTTTTTGGAAGCCGTCCTTCAGAGGCCGTGCAAGCCGCGCGAGCAGGTTTCTGTTCGCCCGGGCAGCCGCTGCCGGGTCCCCCCCAGCCCTTTGCTTGGGGATCAGGTTGCTGGGCCCTGCTTTAATAACTGGTTTTGTGCCCAGCTCTGTAATCTCTACTGCTCTGGGACCATGAGTTATTGCTCTGGCTGGAGCAAATTCACTTTTTTGGGCCAAAAAGCGCTCAAAGGCTTTTTTCCTCTGCATGAGCAGTTTTGGGGACATCAGCTCCCCCGGCTTGGGCACATTCAAGCTGCAGCGCAGACTCATCCCGTGGGTTTACCCCCCCCGTGTCCTGCCCCTTGGCACTGCTGCCCCAGGAGCTTCTCTGCCCTTTTCCAAGCTGCTGCTGACGTTTCCCAGGTGCAGGCGCCCCCAAAGCAGCTCCCTGGGGGGAGCGGCGCTGCCAGCGCAGAAATCCACCGGGCTGCAAATCACCTTTATGAGCGGGGAGAGAAAAAAAAATATTAAAAAAATTGAATTAACCTCAAAAAAAAAAAAAAAAGAAAGCAGACGGAATACGGGGCTGGCTGTATTTACTTTCACACTTTAATTCAATAAAAACCTCGACTTTAATTCACCTGAATGGGCTCCAAGGTTTCCAGCGGGCTGGAAGCAGGGGTCCCCAGCACAGGGGAGCTTCGCTGGGCGCGGGGCCGGCTCCGGGCTCCTGCTTTGCTGCTCGCCGCCTCTTTGTTCCTTTAGAGAAGGAAGACAAAAAGGAAAAACCCCCAGAACCCACACCTTTCTGCTTTATTGACTTTTCAGTGACAGGGCTCCTGCAAGGGGCACACTTCAAAGCCGCTTGAGTGATTGTGTGCTAAAACAAATGCCCAGAGCAAACAGGCTGTGACATGGGGAAGCCGGGTGCTGTTTGCTCTGCTGGCGCTGGCTCTGCTGGGGGTGTTTTGTGTGGTTCTGAAACCAAAGGTGGGCCCTGGGGCACCTATCCCTATCCCTAATCCCAATCCCTAATCCCAATCCCTATCCCTAAACCCAATCCCTAGCTCTCTCTCTGTCTCCTTCCCCATCCTCATCCCTTTCCCCACCCCCAGCCTATTCCCCGTCTCCTTCCCATTCCCTTCTCCTCCCCTTCCTCTCCCCGTCCCCATCCCCGTCCCTTCTCCTCCCCCAGCCCCATCCCATCTCCATTCCCCTCCTTATCCCCAACCCATCTCCAAGGCTGCAAACCCGGGGACGTGACCGATGGCTTCTGTCCCTGCAGGCCGATGCTTTCCTTCTTTTTTTGCTCCTCAGAGCAAGCGCCGCGGTCCTGTGCCTGGCCCCCAGCCCCCCCCCCAGCCCTGGCTTCTCCCCCAAAATAATAAGAAAAAAATTAAAAGAGGCAAAGCAGCGGGGCACTGCCGGGATCACTGCCCCCTCCTCCTGCTTCCCAGCCAGCTCCCTGCCTTGAGACGTGGCCAAGGTAATTCACGTCAAAACGCAGACAGGGCTGGGAGTCTGAGTGGAAAGGACTTTGTTTTGGTTTGTTTTTTTTTTTTTAATTGAATTTTTTTAATTGCTTTTACCCCGAGCATCCCTGGGCCGGTTCTGGCAGGGCCCGGCAGCTGCGCTGAGCGCCGCCGCCTTCTCCCAGGAAATGAGGAGCCGCGTGTGAGCACAAAGGGACTTGAGAATTGTTTGGGTCTTCTTTGGGAAACTCGACACAGCTGAAAAGTTCCCGGTTTTGTGACAGCTCCTCGGCCCCCCAGCTGGGGATTCGGGGTGCAGAGCATCCCTGTGGTGCTGCCCAAACCCCTCAGAAACCCCAATCCCCAGGGGTCAGAGTGACGGCTCCCCGAGGAGCGTTGATTAGGGCCGGAAGATGCTCAGAAGTGCTTAATGGGGCGGAAACCGGCAGCCCCCTGCACCTCCACCTCCCGTAACAAGGCCCTGGGGGTGCCGGGACCCCCCCGTGGCTGCCCCGGGACCCCGCGGCCGGCGGGGGGCTTCCCGCCCCGTGAAAGCTCTGCGTAAAAGGCCCTATTGTCAAGCTGAGGAACTAAGAAATAAAACAGGACCGAATTGTGCTGAGGAGCCTTCGCCGGCTCATATTTTTCCTACGGAGCGGGCCGGGCGGCGGGGGCCCCGCAGGACGCGGCGCGGGCGCCTTAATGCTGCATTCAGCAGCGCTGGCCCCATAAAGTCCCCTTGTAGGGCCCAGCGGGGCCGCGATGAATGGGGCCCTGTGGCCGTGCCGGGAGGTCTGGGGGTGGCAGAGAGCACGGCCCCGCTGCGGGGCTCCCCGTTCCTGATGGGGATGGGGAATAAAAACCTAGGGGAGGGCTCGTCTCAGGCAGGAGGTGGCGTCCAGTGACATCCCCATCGGGCTGGGACTGGAGGAAGCTGCTGAAGGTGCCGTTCTTACGAGTTTTTAAACCCCAGTGACATTTCTCTAGGCAATGCAGTGAGGAAGATGAACGGCTCGCCCCAGCAGGGCATCAGCTGCTCGCTGCCCACAGCAAATCCCAGCCCGGGGACACGGTGCCCCTAAACCCCACCCTGTGCCCCCATCCCAACCCTGTCCCCATAACATGCCCCCAGGGTGAGCCGAGGACACGCTGGCAGCCCGAAATAGCCACCCTATTTCCTGTCCTTTTAACATTTGCTTAAAGAAAACCAATTTCCTTCGGTCTTTGGGCAGCAGCACGCGAAGCACCGCGCGGCCCCTGCCCACGGGGAGCACCCAGCCCCACAGCCATGGGGACAGCGCTGGGAGAGCGCAGGGGACTCGGTCCTGCCCAGCACCAACCTGCTGCAAGGGGGCAGGAGCAGCTCAGCACCACGCAGGGAGCACTCCCTGCTTCGTTAGCAAGTAATTAATGGCATAACGCCCCCCTCCCAGCCCCTTCCAGGCCTCTGCTCAGCCCCGGGTTTAGAAGCTGGGCTTAAATAGTGAGGACTGGGATTTACTCAGCTGTCCTGAGGCAAGCATCAGCCCCTCAGCAGCTCCATCCCCCCCCACACCCCCCCAGCCCCTCTCCCTTCCCGGCCGACCATCCCGACCCGCTGCAGACCGTCCTTTCCCGGCAGCAGGCTTTGCAGAGCAGCGGCTTTATGATGTGTCTGGGGGCGGGCGGGCGTTTAATAACAGCCCAGGAGCTTGGCCGCGGGAGCAGAACAAAGGCAGCTTTGTGCCCGTGCCCACCGCAGGTGCCGGAGAGGCTTGGGCTGACTCCTGGGGGCGTTGGTGCAAGCCCCCGGGGAGCTCGGCCCAACACCGGCCCGGGGAAGCGGTGCCTGAAGCAGTGCCCGGGATGTTTCGGGGTGAAGGGGTCGATAAGGATCCACTGTTGTTCTTCCAGACATTGTCCTCTCAAAGAACACACCGAGGATGGATGAAGTACAAGCTGTTTTACAGCCCCCGGGGGGCTGCAGGGATTGCTCATGCAACTGCTGGGGCAGGGCTGAGCCATCTCTGTGCGGGACAGCGCAGGGCCTGGGGCTCCACCAGCTGCTGGAGGGACGGAGACAGGTAGGGCCGTGCCAGGAGATTGATTGATAAAGGATAAATCCCGTGTCCCCCCCCCGTGGTGCTCACCAGGAGATGAATTTTAATCAGCTGCTGCAAACCCCGAACGCGCCGCAGCCGATGCAGGCGTGGGCTGTGAATAAGGAGAGCCACCAACGCAGCGCCGCCGTGGGGAGGGATCTGTTTATTTTAAGATACACTTTGTTTCCGAAGAAGGGTATTTTAGCAGCCTGCAACAGAAACGTGAACCAGACGGTTAACCTGCCCGCTCGGCCTTGGCCAGCCTTGCCGATGCTCACACAAGTTTCTCGGGATAAAAATTAAAAAAAAAAAAAAGGTCCAAAATCCAAACTGTACAACAGCTTTTTACAGGGCGCTTGGCCAGGCTCACTTTTTACACTGCTGTACAAGCTCGGGGTAACGAAGTGCAGTTGTGTTCGGAGCCAACGCGCCATCCGAGGCCGCTAATGAAGATAAAATAAAAGCTGCAGTGAGCGGAAGCTGAACAGATACACAGGCAAATTAAGCTTATTGTGTTCCTGATACTCCAGAGTGCATTTACCAAGAGAAAGAGGAGCAGAACAAAGCCAGCTTGTAAGCCTTCCTGGTCACAGGGCTCCCTTCTTGACACATCAGGAAGCATCTGTCAAACCGAGCGGCTTTGCTTTGTATCAGCTCCGTCTCACAATTGACTTCGCAACAGTGCAATTAAACAGCTCACTGACTGAGGTTGTGCAACGTTAGTGGCTGAGAGATTAATTTTCGGATCTCTCGCAGTAACACCACACCGCAATAGCTCGGAGGAACCAGCGAAGCACCGGCCAGCCAAAGCGTATCGCCGGGTCCTGCACCTGGACGTCCCTGCACAGCGGTCAGGGCAGGGGCTCTGCCTGGAGCAGCCTCTGATAAACGTGCAGGGATGCGGGCAGCAGCCCCGCAGCACAGGGCTGGCAGCAGGCACGGCTCGGGAGCAGGGCGAGTGGGGCACTGCCACGTGCTGGGGCTCCCAGGCCAGAGCCCGCTGTAGTAAAGGAGCTCTCCTGGCTGACAACACGCACCGTGAAAAAAAGCAGCAGCAGCAGCCAGGGCATGCTGAGGGGGAGGAGGGAACTTAAAACAGGGAGAAGGAAGCTGAGAATAAAGGGCATGAGCAGAAGAGCAGCCACCGCCACCTCCTGCTCGCAGGGCAGCGTGTGGCAGGTGGATGCAGAGTGCCCACGGCCCGGCCTCACGCCGGGGCTGTCAGTCTCCAAAATCCCCAACGGGGCTCCAGCCACCGAAAATCCACAGAGCTGGTTAGCAGCACAACACAGGCACGCTCCCCACACCCCTGCCATCCCCTCCCTGTGCGGGGCCATGCCCCGGAGTCCAGCCGTGCCCAGAGCAGGACGCGTCCATCCTTCTTCCTCGGTCCTTGGCTCCCTCGCCTCGAGCACTACCTCCGCTTTCGCATGCAGGTTTCGAGCCTCCCCAGCTCTTCGTAGGCCTGGTAGAAAATGTTGAAGTCTCTGGAGCTCCAGCCCCGCCAGACAGCCAGGCACCACTCTGTGTTTTCGTTCTCGAAGCAGCACACGACGGTGTCCTTCGCTATCAGGGCAGCATCCACCAGCGTCCTGGGGAACCAAGAGCAGAGAACGGCATCAGCGCGGGGAGCTCTGCTGAGGCAGCTCCCGGCTCGTAATCTGGGAGGCTCTGGCTCACGGGCTTCCCTTTCCAGCTACTGAATCTCCTTTTGTAAGCTGCAAACCCTTGGGAAAGGAGAGCGCAGCAAGGAAAGGGATCAAGAGGCTTCAGAGCCTCCTAGTGCATCCCCTGATCACGCCATGGGGACTGAAGCTGGCCCTGCAGGCACCCAGAAGGAGCTGGCAGGCAGAAGATGGTGCTTGTGGCCTCGCAGGGTTCAAAGGACAGGAGTCCTGCCCTATTTGGGCTCTTTCCACCACTCCAATAGCAGATGGGGGAAGACCAGCCCCAAAACATCCCCCAGAAAGGCCCCCAGACCTCGGCAGGGAGCGCTGGCCACGAGGGCTGCGTGGCATCCTTAGCAGCTGGTTTTTATCACAAACCACCCTAAAAAGCCATCTCCCTTCCCGTCCCCGCTCCGTGCAGGGCTGGGGCTGGCTCTGGGTCACCCATAAAACTCCCCACGCCCAAGTGAGTAACGGGCTCGGAGGAGGCAGGCAGGATCCTGCGCTCATCCCGCTGCTGCGGGGTGACTCAGCGGGCTCCACACTTCATTTTTTCCCCTATTTCTTTTCAGGAACCGAGCGAAGCAAAAACCCAGCTAGCCGTCACCGATAGCTGAGTGCTGCCTAACCGATAGAGACACTCGATTAGCGAGCAGAGGGAAGGGCAGCAGCGCTTTGATCTCACGCCGTGTTTACCCAGCGGTAATAAATGGTCATTTATAATCCTTAGCACTGCTTAACCTCCATTTGTTTGGACATAAATAGTACAATCCTCGCCCGGTATTTAAGTGATCAGCAGGAACCCTCCCATCTCTCCAGCAGCTATTTATTTACTTGGACGCTGGCTTGCTGCATGAAACATTTCACATTAATGTATGGAGCTGCTCCCCCCCTGTGCTCCGGGAGCCTTCCCCCGGCCCGGCCCTGCCGGCAGCACAAAGGTGCTCATTTAGAGCCAGGACTTCAACCTGAGCCACGTGAATGAAGGCACAGACGAGCACCACGCTCTGCATAAATACTCTGCTTGTTCTTAACGCGGGGCCCGGGCCTGCCAAGCTCCAGCCAGCTCCTGCCAGGTGCCGGAGCCCTCCGAGCACCGGGCAGGATCAGACCGACACTGCTGGCCTGACACCGGGGACAAATCGCTGCTGCTGTCACCTTACGGGGTGCTTGGTGGCTGTGGCGTTTGGAGCACTCCAGCCTGTGGGGTTTTGGATGGTGCTGGAAGGAGAAAAGAAGCTCCCGAGAGCCCCTGGAGGGTGCAGAGCCACCCTCTGCCACCCTCAGTCCCCCCGTGCCCCTGGGAGCTGGTGTGGAAGGCGCCGTCCCAGCCGGCCTCACCCGTAGGGAGCCAGTTCCCCAGCCTTCAGCACAGCAATCACTCTGCCCCGCTGGGTGCCGGATTCCTTCTCCAGTCCGATCACGATGATATCCCCTCCTCTCCTGGAAGAGAAACAAGGAGATTGTACCTGCACCCTGCAGTGGGGACCGCTGGCAGCCAAGGAAAACCCACGTTAGGTGTCCATCCCCTGCCACAACCCCTCCCGTAGCTATATGGCCTTCTATAGGAAAGGGGGTGCTGTGATATGACCAAGTGTGATCCCAAATCTACCATGAGAGCCCCTGTGACTGGTAAAATCCCATTTCTGGTGATTTCAACCAGCTCAACAGGAGGCAGTGGGAGCTGCCAGAGCTGTGTCTGAGCGAGGGAGCTGCCTGCTGCTCTTTGTTTCCTCAGTAGCCAGGGAGACGGGGTGCTGAGCCTCACCACCCACTTTTCCAAGCTGCTGAAATCAGTCTCACGAGACATTAGATGTGACCATTCTGCCCAACGCCAAATTTCTTTTAAAAAGAGTAAAAAAATTGATGTACCGTAGTACTGGGAATGTAATTTCTCAATGGTACCGAGGTTTTCTGGGCAGGTGAATCACACCGGGCATGCCACAGCTCCTGAATCAGCTGGAGCTCATCTCTCACCCAGGGATTTGGCTCAAGTTGCTCTGGTAGGTGACCCACTTACCTGGGGATCCATATGAGGTCTTTCACTGCAAGAACCTTGACAGCTTGAAGATGCCGTGCGCTGTCGCCTGCAGGCATCGCGTCGTGATCCGGGGAGGGCTTCAGTTCATGGAATTTGTCAGGCTCCTCAAAATCCGTGGAGAGCAGCGCGCTGGAGGAGCTCGTGGGTGAGCTGGGCAGGCTGGAGGGGCACCGGGCGAGCCTGGTAGGGGGCGAGGAGGAGTAGGAAGACATGGAGCAATAGTCTGTGAGGGAGTCCTGGTGGTTCAAAATCTGGGTGCCAACCTCCGGGCTGTAGATAATGCTCATGTCCGCCAGCGAGTTTCCCTCCAGGCCTTTGGGGTTGATGGGTGCGGTGGCTGGGATGACGGCGGAGGGCTGCTGGATGGTGAACATGTCTCGGAGGGGGCTGCAGTCCCCGCAGAAGTAGCGGGCGCAGAGCTGGTAGGTGGTGACGTGGTACATGACCAGGAAGTTGCTCTTCTCGTCCAGGCACCACACCACCTCCTCCCCGTGGCACTCGGAGTTGCAGGCGATGGACGTGATCACCGACGGCGGGCTGAAGGGCTCCAGCCTCCTGCTGATCTCCATGGTGGAGCAGTCTATGATGAGGATGCCGGGGCCGTTGCTGTACCACACCTCCGCCCCGCTGCTGGTGATCTCCATGGCCTTCACGGGGTAGGGGTTCTGCCGGGCATCGTCATCGGGAATGTTGAACTTGGACCTGTTGGCCGTGTGGGAGCACAGGTAGGAGCAGGTGTCTGCTGGGATGCCCTGGGCGACCGAAAACACCGCCACCAGGCCATCCGACAGGCCGGCCAGCACCACGTAGGAGTTCTGCAAGAAAGAGTCGGCAGGTTGTCTCTCTGGGTTCTTTACCTCCTCCCAACACAAAACCTTTCCATCCCAGAGGCTCTGGCTGCCTCTCACCAGCCGATGAGTACAGGAGTAACTTACCCCAAATCACTCGGCGATAACAGCAACATAAAAAGAAGTCATTACATGGAAGCTGCTGCAGAGCCACACTCCTCTCACCCAGTATTACCTCTCTCTTTATTGGCAAGGGAGGATAGACGGGCCTGGCAGCCAGCCCCGAAGGTTAACAAATTCAAGCTGGAACATGTTCAGAGACAGCCATCACGATCCCAGGAATCCAGCTGTAGAAACCCGGCTCACATCCAGAGAGGAGTGAAGCACAGTGAAGCTATTGCTATCAGGCTAGGTAGGAGAGGAATGGAAGAAATGCAGGAGGAAATGGAGAGAGAGGGACACAACCCAACGAGAGCATGGAGTGATTGCATCTGATGTCTGCTGCCCCGACAGCAGCTCACGGACATCCCAGCGGAGGGCACAGAAGCAGCAGCAGCTCAGCAAAGCGGCTGCTGAGTGCTGGGAACAGTTCTGTAGGTTGCTAAAAACCTGCCCCCGACTACAGATGTGTTCACTGCAGGAGCTGAGGCCAGCACTGAGCTCCGGTATGCTGTGTCCTGTGGACGGGGGGCTGTCGAGAAGGCCACAGCTCACTGCAGCTCCAGCTCCCCGCAGCAGTGCAAGGGGCTGTTAAACAGACAGGGAAATGGCTCTCCTGGGAATTAACTCCCCATGACCTTGGGTCCATACCAGAAACTCCCCATCTGTGCAGCAGATAAAACAATGCCTACCTCAAAGGCCTTTATTTCCTCCCCAGGGAGCAATAACTTCTAAAAAAAGACTTTTTGCCCAGGGCTTTTGCGCGGATACAAAGCAAAGCGAACAGAACCGAACGACGCGGCGCTGCTGGCTGACCCGACACAGCCTCATCCCTCCACAGCCTCATCGTGGCCAAAAGCTCTGCCTCCTGGCATGCCCGGGGCTCCAGCAATGCTGCCTGCCTCTGCGAGGTGGGACAGGGACCTGGCGTCACCCCTTGCTGCTCAAAAATCAAGGAAAGCTCGTGCCCTTCCAGGGATCCTGGTTGTGCCAGCCCTGTGAGATAGCTCTCAGGCTGCTTAGGTCCAAAGGGGCCAAAATCAGCATGTTGAGCTGCTCTCAGCTATCGAGGGGCAGATAGCACAGGGATAAGTATTAATTTAATTGATAGGACTGTTTGCAAGGCTCGTTAAGAGCCTTGGAGTAAACCCCACTATCTGCACACAAAGTGTGAGTAAAGCCATCGGTGTGCTGAGCCCATATGACTAATCCGAATCACGGCAGAACTTCCCTGTAATGGGAAAAACTCGAGAAGACAGTGGAAAGTTGTGAAATGGGACTTGGACTTCAACTCAGTCCAGTCCCAATTCTCTAACAACTAATTAAAAGAAACCCAAGTGGCCTGCAGTGCTCGGTGCCACGGCCCTGCTGCCATGTGGATCTGGTGTGAAGGCTCCTGGAGATGCCAGGAGGTTGCATCAATAGGTTGGAACATGGCACAGTGCTTTGCACAAGCTGGGCTTTGGATTTCTTATTTTTTTTTCCTTTGGAAAGGAGTTTGATTATTTAAACCAGAACAAAACAAAGCACAACAGCCCACATTTCTCTGGTGGAAAAGGTCCAACTTTTCAGTCCAAAGGACCCTGCATACCGAGTATTTCTTACTAAAAATGGAAAATTTAAATTGAAATGGGAACATGTGAAATTGAAAGGTTGAATTTCATTGTTTTAATGACCAGAAAATTGTTGCTGAGTTTCATTATCAGGCGCACTGCAAGAGGGTGAGGAGTTCCGTGATGCTGTGGCTGTGCTGCTTCAAGGGCTTACGCTGGCTCTGCTAAACATACTGTGGGTTTGCCGACCTGGACTGCTCCTCGTGTGACACAGAATAGTGTTTGGCTTCAGAGTTCTCTGTAATTTTGTCTCACTTGCTTTGAAAATGCTGAATTATCCAAGCATAGTCTTCAAAAAAAATATGTATTTCCTTGATTAGTGTCAGCTCCTGTAAAAGAATCACGATTCCCTCTGGATTTGATAGGCCAAAGCCCCCCTGCACTGAGAAAGCAACACTGCAACCGGGCAGAACTGCACCAGTTATACCCACTGAGCTTTACTGCTTGTACCAACCATGCCAAATTTTAGCCTGTCTAGACTACGGTGGGAGCAAATCTGAAAGATGTTTTATGCTTTGGGCACTTATAACTCCGTAGACTTGGCTGTCAGGATTTTTTAATCCACTATTACCACCTCTTTGTTTAGGAAAGGAGGAGTAAGAGCTCAAAATCCTGAGAAATGCCCTCTACCTGCCATCCCTCGCCTGACGAGGACAAGGAGGTGACCCATTTCACAGAAGAGTGCCCCTGGGTGCTACGGACCCACCAGACTTCGTTAGGTGCTGGTGAGGCAAAAGCTCTCCCCATCGGGGTATTACAACAGCGACCAAACGCAGGCAGGGCGGCAGGCTCCAGAAACCTTAAGTAACTTTCTCAGAATTCATTTTCAACATTCGAGCCCCACGAGGAGCCAAGAAAAACACGCAGCAACAAAACTGCATTTGAAGTCTCCGTCTTGCCAGAAGCCCCACTGTGCCAGCGAGGCAGGCCTCCGAGCAGGGCTGTGACGGGATGTGACGGGCAGCACAGAAGATGAGCTGGCTCCAGACGTCCCGTCCTCAGAGCCGAGGACAGTGCGAGGCTCAGAGCCGCAGTGAGCAGGTTAAAATAAAAAAAAAAAAAAAAAAAAGCAGCCCCCAGCTCCATGGCCTCGGTCACCTCCTCCCTTCTTCCCCGCGGGGTCTGGCACTGCTGGCACCGAAGGCCGCAGCAGGCCGCAGCCTTTAAATGCAGCTTTTGTTTTCGTGTGCTCCAGGTTTCTGCAGGAGGCCAGAGACTCGCACCCATTCACATCCCTCTCTCCTTCAGCACTGCTTTGTGAGAGTGCTGCAAAACCATTTAGAAAGCAACGTTTCGGTCTTTTTAACCTGTTTGTGTGCTTGCTGGTTTTTCTGAAAGGGAGCGCGCTGAAAACTTTATTGTTTTGTCAGAAAGGACGATACTGGTGACAGAAACCATGCAACAAAAAAGCTTAAATTGTACAAGACTTTTCCTTGGCGGGTGAGTTTTGGATTCTGGGCCCCTCTCTGCTGCTTTTAAATTTCCATGATGCTTCCTTTGGATGAGAAACCAAGTTTTGGAAACTGTTTCTTTTGGATCAGCCTTCCCAAGGCAGTCATAAAGAATTCCCCTTCCCAGCAACATCCCTCGGCGATTCTCTGACTGCAAGTTACCTCACATCTCATCAGCTAAAGTCTTTCTTCCCAGGGAAATGTGAGCAATTCTCTTCTCCACTGGACAATAATTACCATGTGATAACTCTGATACAACTCGCTGGGCCATACAGTAAGTTTGACAAGTGTAAGCTTTCCACTTAGCTTTTTGGGAAGAACTGGCTGTGTTGAAAAATGGTTTAGTTTCTTGCCAACCTGGTCTGCACATCCCCATGGCTGCTGCTCTGGCTAGTTCACTGCCAAATTCATTCATAGAAAGGAGAGAGGAAAAAGTAAGTCCAATAAACTGAGAAGGAGTGCGCCGAAGGGATGTGGATTTCTGGAAGGTTGGGTAGGGTCGGGGGAGGAAGGGAGGTGTCTAGACTCAATATTACTATTGTAGGGCCTGGCATTATTTATGACATTTTCTAGGCAAGCCACAAACTGAAAATAGAAACCAGGAGACATAAAGCCACTCGTAACCCCTGAGGAATGGCTTTGCAAGCTGTGTGACAGTGGAAAAGCTGAAAGTGAAAGACTCCTTCGACTGTCCTGGACAAAACCTTAGACAGCACGAAAAAGAAATTTGCCCTGCACAAGAGAAATGAAACTCCACAGTGAAGAAACGCTACAGGTTTGGGAGCCAAAGAAAGCCGACAGACATAGCCTCCCGGTGGGTGAAATTCATCCCTCTGCCAACTTTAGATCTATGCCCTCCTTGAGTCCTACTTACACCATGTTTGGAAGTTGAGTGGTACACCTTACACTAACCATCTGCCTTGGCCTCAGTCTGCAGCAGGCTAAGCAAATGAGCCAGAAATGGACAACAATGCAGAACGGACACATGCTATAAAGCAGCTTCACTGTCGCTCTGAGAACTGCTCCATATTGAGCTTTTAGACTCCTAACAGTACACTGGCATTTGCAAAAACTACACAGCTACCAATAACGTTGGAATATAATTATATGTTTTCACTCAAGGTGGCTGTAGGCAAACCGGAGGTAATTTAGCCCCAAACCAGTTTTTATACATCTCCCAAGACTTGCCCACAATAGGCAGTAATGTCAGATTTCGCTTGCCAGTAATTGGATGTTATCATTTCCAGAACCAGAGAGATAGTATACAGCTTTTGTTATTACCCATAGGTGGCAGTTCTTGGACTGCATTTATTATTGAAATGTTCCCATTCAAAACTGGAAAGAGAAAAAAAAAAGTGTGGCTGGGCCTAGATAATATTTAAAGATGACTGTGCACACAAACAACAGCATGCACACATGCCAAGGAAATAGTGAGCGCAACAGCTAAGCTACACCCGAGCCCTCTGTTAACAGCTAACAAATCTCTATACTAATTATTAGTTCACGTCCCCTCTACTTTGCTTGATCGGCCTAAACCTTGTCTTGCAGTGATGTGGAAACACAGCTGGAAAACTTCCTTGTGGAGGAATTTGATCTATTTTGACTATTTTCCCAGCAGGCTTGGAAGTGCCAGCTCCGGTCCCCGACTCAGGTTCATGCCCACGCCTGTGTCTCTTGCTCTGCTGGCAGAGGCACAAGGACCTGGAAACCTTCTCCTCCCACTGCCAAAACATTCCTAGACATTGCGAAGTCCTTCAATGCTGGCTAGTGACAAGTGGCACAAACTCTGGCAGCTTGGCCCAGAAGCAGGCAGACGTGTCTCACTAAAGTTCACTTTCCAAGTAAGAGCTGGGTTCCTCCTTACCTTTTTGACAACAGGCATTACCAGGAAGCAGCTCACAGTAGCAGGAGTGTCTAAATCTTTTTGTGGAGCCTTTAGAGGACACATGCCTTGCAATCCGTACACTGAAATCTTCTGGTCCTGTGAAAAAGCACATAAAATCCAATAAATTTCAACCACCTTTCATGCTGTTAACATTTCGTATCTGGACAAGATCAAATTGGTTCCAAAAACAGTTCTTATTTGTGTTTCTTGATATCCAAAGCTTGGGTTTCTCTTTGTTTTCTCTGGAGACTGCCTGCCTTGTCTGTGGGTAGAAACTGGGTACTGCCTTCCCCTGAACGAGCTGTGGGCACCATCCACGAGCAACCAAAATCACCACTACAGGTGTTTTATCACCACATCTCTAACAGAATTTGACAACTCTGCACAGAACACGTCAGGACAACTGAAACACTTTTTGTGTTATTTTGCATTAATCTGTCAATTCAAGTAAAGCCAATATTACACTGTAGGTGGACTTACACCTGCTTTACACCTCTTGTGTCCACTAAATGGAAATAGAACACCTGGTTTGGGGAATATCAACACATTTAATTTTGATCAAAAAGGTGGACATAAAATGCTTCAAGATTTCCGATTTACACTTTGTCCATATTTCTTGTTATGGAAAAAATAGGAATATTTGAACTTTGCCTCAATTTGTGAGGACAGAAAATATCAAATATCTTATTCTCCTACATGGAAGAAAGATCAATACTCTCATTCAGTTCCAGCATCTATACTACAGCTGAGTGAATTAACCAGCACAAACTACTTATTTAGCAAGTGTGGCCTTTTCCTCTCTCTCTGAAACTGAGCTTCAGGAACATTTCAATGTGTTTCAACTATTTTTTATTTGTTTTTTGTCAAATGATTGTGTCAGAACTGGCTGAGACTTAACACAGCCCTTTTGGATGGGCAGACAGGGGCTCTGAGAGATAAATCAGCCATGCTCCCTCACTCTTATCTTTTCAGTCTGAGTTTTCCAGGGTGAATACGAAACTCGGGTACCCATTTCCCACCAACTTTCAAATCCCTCAGGCCTCATTCAAAACCCCACCCTTAACACATGGTTTCTTTCACTGTTTCCCTTTATCACTTACAGATAAGGACATTTCCCAGATGAAACCCCTCAGCACAGATATGCTACAACCTGGATAGCTTCATCTCAGGCAGCAGAGGTTCCCACGACCGCTTTGAACACCAGGAGACGTGATTTTGATCTAGGTGTCAGCTAAACAACTGGCAGAAACGATACACCAGGGAACAGCAGACATGAAGTCATACTGCTCATCTGAGGTGCCCGTTGTCTCAAACACTCTTAGCTTTACCAATTTAATAGGCTCTTCATTTGTCTTTTCTAATGATGCTCCTCGTGAGCAGGGCACTGAAGTGCAGGACATGCTTACCTCTGTGGCAGCCCACAGGGCATTTTGAAATTTTAGCTGGCAGCACAGCCTCATTCCTGGGCAGCTCATCCTCTCCACTTCTATGACTCCTTTCTCTGGATTCACCACCGTGTAGTTTCTGAAAAGAGAAAATCATTTGCTACTGCCAGCAGCCAGCCTGCAGTCTGCTACAGGATGGTACTCAGCACTTTTAGCCAACCCATAACGTGATGTGGACAGTGCTACAAGGCTCCCCACCCCTCCAAAAGGTCGTCATAAGGGAAGAGAAATACAGATGTGCCACATCTCTTCCTCAGGGGACAGATGCGTGATTGCTGCAGTGAAGATTTAACTCAGCTATCTGACTTTGCACTGAAATGGATTAGGAGCACTTCCATGGTCTGTTACTATAATTCAGCTGCGAGACAACTAGCTCCAGCTGAATAGCAGTAATTAATAGCTGGGAGGTCTGAGCCTTTCTTGCCCATTAAGATTCTCAAGAGAGTATGTGTTCTTTCTCCAAGTCCACTGCCTCAGTATTATCTTGCTTCATTACTTATTCTAGTACATAAACAGAAGACGACGCCTCTTCCACATAAGAGCAAAGACCTGTAATCTGATAACAACATTTATAAATATGACTAATTAATATTTTTGGAACTACAAGGATTTTTTTTGTTTTGTCTTGGGCTCGGTGAAGGGTTTGGGTGTTTCAACAACAACTGGATATTCACAATCACATCTGCGAGCCCAGATGTTTCACCAACTGTGGCACAAGCAATTACACATCCTGAAATCTGTCATATAGAAGTAATTTGTTATTCAGCAGTCTCCAGCAATTGGATTGTCCAGTCAGGAAGCAGATTCACTGAGATATATTGCTGTGAATATTTGGACAGCATCCATGTATTCAAAATACATCTGCGAGTGCCGTGTGTCCCACCAGTTACATCAGGAATAGCTACACTGGCTGCGCTGAGCGACTGACCAAGCACTGCAAACAGCAAAGCAAATAGTTCACGAACAAATCCCGTACCTTTCCCACTAGGTTAATGCTTACAAATAATGAATACCTGAATACACAATTCAGATCAGTTTGTGAATGTTTCCAAATAAAATGGGGACTATAAAAATCCGTAACATCCATAAAAATAAACCTAACTAGCTACGGGTCACATGTGGCTGAGCAAAATGCCATCATCTCAGTCACAATTTAATAACATTTAAAGCACATGCCTATTCAGTGTAGCACACATTTTACGGGAAGTATACACTTGGATGCACACACAGCTTCAGGCATGTGGCTAACTCCTGATGATTTCAATAGGGTTTAAGCATGTGCTTAATTGCTTTGGAGAACAGAGATGGAGCTGCAGTCTCAATTAGGAAAGGTTTAGTGTTAAATGGCCTCATTAGGAAAGGCAGAACACGTCTGTTCTCATGTGCAAATGCTTCATCCTGTGTGTATGAATCATTACACTGCCCTAATCTTCTCCTCATATTAACTGAAGCAGAGTTAAGCTCATTAAATATCCTTTATAAAGCAACCACTGTTCCCAATTAAAAGAGTTTGGGAAAACAGTGTTCAATGTATCCTTGACATTCACCCAAATTCACTTTCACCTTCCTTACCTCCCTCCCAGAGGCATTAGTGAAGACACTGAAGGATTTTTACTATAATAAGAAAAAAGGGAAAAAAATGACTAATATGAGCCATCTAACCTGGTGTCTTCCTTTCCATCCCAGAACACCACAGTGTATTCCTGTCCTTGGGAGCAGAAGAAGGAGGACTGCTTCCCACATGACAGCAGGTACATAAATGTTGCAAAGGTAGGGTCTTTCATCCGTCCTACAACAGAAATGGCCAGTGGACGCTGCGTGGAAAGGAAAAGAGACAGACATGCATCACACAGGCAGCTGAGGCCCTGATGAAATAACAATCGTAATAGTCATTATTTATTGAAGCTAGAGAGTCAAGAAATAGGACTTCTTTCATAAAAGTTCCTGCTATGTATTCAAGTCTGCACCAAATCCTCCTTACGAATCCCACCTCATTCATTCTTAGCATCCCTCTGTATCCCAGACACTGACACCAAATATCTTCTGTATTTCCATGTTTTGGTCCATGTTTCTCTTACACGTTTTATTCATGAATTTCTTCAGACATAAGAACTTTGGAAGCTGACCCAATCTCACGACAGAGTCTAGCTGTTTGTGAGTCACGCCAACCTTTGTTTGAAGGACAGGAGCTCTGAAATGCCAACTTAATTAACAAGAAATATAATGCAGCAAAATCCTTTTTTCATACTTTAAACCCTTTTCTTATCCCCTCATACTGCCTTTTATAATCTCAGGGTTTTTGAAGTCTTTGTAGTTACAGTCACAGCATGATACTGTAGCTGCTTCTAGAAATTATGGGTAATGTCTTGCCCGAGTGAAATCAATAGCTTAACTGCCATTGACGTCAAGGGACCTTCATGTCACCCCAGATGTCTAAGGCCACCAATCTGCCATTGTTTCATTCATAAAACTCTCATTTAATTTAGTAGAAGTTCTGGGTCAAATCAGCAGGAGGGGTAAATAGGCAACCGAGCTGTTCTGCTGTACCAAGACAGAACCCTGCTCTCCTCTGTGAAGAGGCCTGCCAGAGCCCTGCAGCTACATGATCAGAGAACACTGGTGCTGAGGCTTGTCTTGTACCTTTTCTGGCTTAGTGTCCCAACACTCCATCATGAGCGCCTGCATCCTATATAGTTGCACCTCTTCTGGCTGACCAAGAACAGGACGAATCCCTTTAGACAGCTTCTTTGCAATCTGGAGCTGGTGTTGTCCTAGCACAGGCCGCTGACCCGACAGTAGCTCGTACAGGACCATCCCGTATGAGAACATGTCAACCTAGAGGCAGCAACAGAGAGAAAAGGGCAAACCTCTCTTGGTGAGTGGAGAGAAAAGCAAGAAAGACCACGGTGGGAAAGCCTGTCACGCAGGGGCTGCCCCAATAGATATGCCAGATTTACCTTCTCATCGTAGACTATCCGAGGCCTGATCTCTGGGGCCTGATAGCCTGGTGTGCCTTCCACGCCAAGTGCTCCTTCATGGAACGACTGCCGGGAGATTCCGTAGTCAGAGAGTTTGATGTTGATGTGCTCTTTGACATCCAGCGACCACACCAAGATGTTGTCTGACTTCAGGTCGCAGAAGATGATGTTCTTCTTATGCAGGTAGGCAAGGCCTGTCACAATCTGATACGCTATTTTGTGCGTCAGCATGTGCCCCAGTGGCACAAAGGAAGACCCTGTCACAAAGGAACAGCCTGACTTCAGTTCTTGTAATTGTAATAGCTCCTTTTTTTCCCCATTTCTTTCTCTTTCAAACTCCAGAGCAGTAAGTAACCATTTAAAACATCACTCAGCGCCACAACTTGAAGTGACACTGTTCATGTTACTATACGCATCTGGCAGTTCCATTAGATTTTTTTAAAAGCCTTTCACTTTTAGACACCTGAATCTTCTGGTGAAAATTAGTGTTTGACTGCAAGTTGACACACAGCCAAGGTGCCAAGAGGGTCAGATGGCCTCAGCCTTTCTCAGAAGGAGTGTCATTCATTTGACAGTGAGAAAAACATAGTTACTAGCGAATTTAGAGCGCCAGACACTCATCTGCAGGGGCACCAACACAGACGACTCAGGCAGCATTGAAGTGAGATGCACTTCTTATTAATTTGCAGAGGAATTGAAAACCCAGGTCTCCAAAGAAGTTCTGAAAACCCTGAACATCAATTTTTACTAGGTTACCAAAGGTATAGTTTAAGAGCAATTCCATCCCTCCTACTTCCCCTAGTATGGAAAAAAAAAATCCCCTTCAGTAAATTAAGCAGTAGTTTCAGTGCTGTTTACCATTTGTCTCTACTGTGACTCGGGGAGTGAGCTCTCCCAGGGGGAGACCATGCTTTTACCTTTGGAGTTTTCAGATAAGACAGTGGTGAGGCTGCCCAGAGGAGCCAGCTCCAGTGCAAAGCAGAGTGGGTGGATGCTGATGCCAATGAGGGAGACGATGCAGGGATGTTGCAGAGAGTGGAGCATGCTGGCCTCCTGGCGAAACTCAGAGAAGTTCTTCATGGCGTCCATGGCTCTCAGGTGTTTCAGCATGGTATCTGGCAAGACAAACAAACCCCTTCTCACTCTCCAGCTAAGAAAGCATGTTAGGGACTTTTTGCAGGGTGTTACTCACAGAGCAAATGAAATCTCACGCTGTCCTTTTTCAAGTAACATTCTCTCAGTGTAGACATTATATAGAAGAACCTTCAGTGGAAGGAGTCTTCTCTACCCTTTCCTGCCTGCCCTGCCAGAAGAGGGACCCTTTGTGGTAATTGTCTTTCTGCCATGAGACACCCCAGGCTGCTCTTTCTGAAGGCTATCTGTCACTGGGACAGCAGCTGGCCTCTTCCACACCTCAGGGGTTCACTGCACCTTTCCCTGATAAAAATGAGGAAGTGAGGCACTTTCCCCATTTCTTCTGTTCATGGACTAAACCTCTGGTGGAAACCTGGGGTCAACACCCAGCATATGCAGTATGAGAGGCTGTCCCTGCCAGGAGGATCTGTCAGGTGGAGAAGAATTTCCAATTTCCTTTCTTGAGGTGCTGGTACAGAAGAGGTAAGACATGAAAAGGTAGAGACGTGCAAGTCCTTAGTGCAAACCCATGCAAATACACACTTCTCATTGCTAAATAGCTTGGGAACAGGAGATGAAGTCTCACCTTCCACCCCAATCAATGTCTCTGCCATGGCACCCTATGAGTTTCACCCAGTGACATGCAGATAAGAAGTTTTCTACAGTGCCAATGACCTTCTCTACATCTTACAGGTGCTTTCATGAAATACTTGTTAAGATGCATCCTCCTCCTCCATGAAAACACATCAATTTTTCTATGAATTTCGAAGCAGCATATAAACAGGTGCTGCCAGCACTTTGGAGAGCAAAGGCTCTTTGGTTTTAGCTTGTGATCACGGGCTGCAAGAGCTGATTCCCAATACTAATTTTGTGTACTGTACCTACAGCTGAAGTGGGAGAACCGTTGCATTTTTTTATCTGAAATCTCTTCACAGCCACTGGTTTTCCTTGGTATCGTGCCCGATATATAACGGTTCCACTTCCACCCTGGCCAAGAACGTTGTTTTCATTTTCACTGCATTCCAGTTTGCTATTTTCCAGGAACAGCCTGCCAAAGAGATATTGGGGCTTTTTAATTAAAAGAAAGGCTTCAAAGGCACTGTAAATTCACATATTTAATGCCAATTTCACAGATCCTTCATAGATTCTTATTTGCTGAGAGGAATGGGTCACCTCAGCTACCTTTGTCATCTTAAGGTACTCTGGCTCCTGTATGGCTCAACAGATTCATTGCAGAAAGAAGATAAAAGGCTTTTTACTGAGACAACTTATCCTGTGAGAATCAAACAGATCTGGAAAGCACATAAGCCCCTTTTGCAAGCAGATGACACAGGTGCAATATTTATAACATTTATCTGTATTAGCAATTTTTTTGCTTCATTTACCTCCAGTTCCTCTCCTCCCTGCTGAGGCAGGACAGGATGTTTACGAACAGCCCCACACTCTGAAACCTGATTATTCCAATCAGCTCGCTATTCCCAGGCTGTAATTCATCATTTCCCCACTCTTCCAGAGCCCACTTTTACAGCTGTTTGTACTTGAAACATCTCCGCTCACCTCACACCATTGAAATAAACCTATAGGAGAAAATGCCGCGAGGAGGCCATCGTGACTGGCCACTGAGTATTGGCCCAGAATGCCTATTAAAATGACTGTAAAAAAGGAACAGGGGTCACTGGGAGCAGAGAAAGCTCCAACAGCAGCTGACAGGACATCATTTGGTCTGGAGGCCTCACAGCTCTACACTGGAACCAAAGAGGTCTGATAAAGGTGACCTGAAAGGGACCCCAGCCTCTACCTGCTTTCAGATCATCTCTCGTTCCACTCTTGTTCTACATACTAAGAAATATGGGGTAAAAGATCAAACTCTTCTGGGAATGCAGGTAAGCAGCTAAATATTTGGCAATGCTGCTACAGATACGGAAGTGCTGTTCCAGCTGTTCAGGACTACCACACTACTACTCCAAAAATAACAGCTCTGAATCATGCAGAAGCCTCAACCCAATGTGAATTCTGTAGTGGTGTCTACATAAACTCACTCTCCTAAAGGCTCTTCAAACCTAAAGGTGATTTCAGTGCCAGTCTTGTGATGCAAGCAGCACTGCCTTTTGGGTTTGCCATATTAATGTCTCCTTTCTGGTTTATAACAGGGATCCCAGAAAAGCTCCAACTACAGAAGGCTCTAGCCAGAATACAGAACAACGCAGAACAGATGTGGTGTTAAAAAGGGACTGTCACATTGCACTGCAGTGATCTCCGAGGACCCTGTGAAGTGAATCAAAGAATCACAGAAAGATTTGGGTTGGAAGCGACCTTAAAACCATCTAGTTCCAACCCCTCTGTCACGGGCAGGGACATGTTCCTCTAGATCAGGCCGATCAAGATCCCATCCAACCTGACCTGGTTCCTCTAGCAGAGATGACTTAGGAAAACAAAACCAACTGAACTATATAGACACACTGAAATCTAACCAAAGGCGACCGAATAACATTACCTGGCAGGAAAATCTGTCATGAAAAGTTCTGGGACCAGCTCTTGGAGCGAAACGGGGATGTCAGGGTGGTTAGGACACGTGATGCAGTCCAGCTCGATGGCAGTTAGGACACAGTCCTCCATGTTAAAGTACTGTGCATCCTCCGCCTTCTCACCACAATCGTTCTCCTCCATCCTGGAAGCTGCACAGATGTGGCAGGGCACGTACTGCTCCATCAGCAACGTGCCATCGCTCTCAGTGGCTGTGAGTGCTTCAAACCAAGCAAACAAACAAAAAGTGACTCACAAATTGAGAAGGAGGAACAGTTCCTAGCACATTCAAATGTTTACAGTCATGGTTTGCAGGTAATGCACAGGCTTGCAAAGAAAACATATTCAGGACCAGTAGAAATGTGAAGTATACGAATAAAGAATTAGAGAGAGCTTCCTACTTGCTGGATGTCTGCGTGTGAACTGTTTATAGGGATCACAGCATATCATAAAGGGCATGACCATGCAGCAGAAGAATGGCAGCTGTGAGGCTGCCCGTGAGCCCCAGCCCCTGCAAGCTGCCAGATGGCTTTGGGTGGGGAGCAGGCATGGGAATGGGAATGGGAAGGGGCTGGGAGGCACGACACGCTGCGCTCAGCCTGGGAGCTTCAGATGCAGGCTGGGAGGAAGCACTCAGCTGCAGCACCAAAGTTAGGAACACAGTCACAGCGGGCTCCCTCATGAGCAATGCTTTCAGCCCCTCTGGGGGAAACTGAGATCCTACCAAGGCAGAGCCTCAGTGAGGCTTCCACCTCTCCCACTGACTACAGAGGGATTTTGTGGTGACAGCTTCTGTTACATGCCTACAATTAGGCAGGGTGAATCCGGGCCGTAGCCTTTGAAGTCATGACTTTTCTCAAGCTTCAGTGATTAATACTATCATTATTTTAATCTAAAGGCAAATAAAATTTTCTTTTATCTTCATAACATGCAGAACATGGTTATGTGAGAGTGCACAACTGTTTCCTCAAGAGAACTTCCAATTAAGAGATTTGGCACCGTTTTCTAAACCAGTGTGTGACCAATGTGGGATGACAAAAAATACTTCAGATTTTGTTTTGGTTTTAAACAAAGTGTATTGGGGTTGCAAACAGCCCGCTGGGTAACAGCAGGGTCTGTGCTGATCACAGGAAAAACAACTGCTGGAATCAAGGAAGTTACCTTGGCACAGAATCCTAGGTATCATATTCACTCATGCCTCTCACATCACAATTTTGTAAATTACAGGCTGTTAGAAATGGTGGGTAAAATGCTGATCCCAGCTGATGCCAAAATGAGTTTTGGCATTGAGGGACAGTACCAAGTAGTTTGGGCAAAATCCTGCCTCTGCTGTGAGTACAGGAAGTCTCTCAGACTCCTCTGGAAGCAGGTCCTGTTTCAACTGTAATGTTTCACCTGTGATTGATGAGATGAAAGACACAATGTCTAGACCAAGGTTTGTTGGCAAAGAATCTCAATCTGTCTGCAGGTTATCAGCTTTTCTCAAACTTTATTGGCTTGAGACTGTCAGAGCCTGAGGGTTCTTAATTTAATGCACAATATTGTGCACCTGGAGAGCTCTGTCAAAAAACCTTCTGTTAAACAGACATAATACTGCATAGAAAATTACAGCACTTCTCTTACCAGGAAACCACTGGTCTATCAAAGAGTTGACATGATCTGTGATGAACGCCATCGCTGAAAAGTCTCTCACTTCTGACTGGCAAATGATTTTAATTCCTCCACTTTTTTTCTTTTTCCAGTTCACATCAGAAGACTCCACACTGCACAAGAAAGCCAAAAAACAGACAAATGAAACTTTTGTGAAGTATCAGTGTCAACAAACTTTTTTTCTCCTAGGAAACCTGAGTTACAAAATAACATGTAGCTCACAAGTAATCAAAATAAAACTCAATCTAGCTTTGAAAATGATTTTCAATTCAGTCTATTCTTCAAATGCCTTTGAGAAGAGAGGTCTTGCACAGAAATGCTGATTCCTCACAATGGATAAATGCTACAGAAGGTCTGGCCCAGAGAAAACTCTGGCCTCAGTGAACCAAGTATAATGTAGAGTTTTGACAGAAATGCTCCATCCAGAATGATGGAGGGTTAGGATTTTTCCAATGCCTCATGATAATAATAATTAAAATATCCCCCAAACGTCCAAAAAATGTTTGAAAGGAATGGATAGAATAATTCTTGTACAATTCCCACAAAAAGGACAAGTAATAAAAAAAAAAAGCATCTTTGTATTAAAGAACTTTAATTTTTTGAAGCACGGAACCTAGGAAGATGCAGTACGACCACAACCACGTTCTAGAATTTAGGGTTCTAGCCCATGATTTGCAACATCTGAATCCAAGTGTCTGTTCGTCTGCAGACTGCCTAAACAAACTCAGGAAAGTCACTATGTCCTTCTGGTCTCCAATGACGTAACAGCACCAATGGTTCCTCCCTGTCTTGCCAGGGAATGGAAGAATAAATGCATCTTCAGCTAGTGCAGAGATTAAAGTTTTTATGTGGCCGCCAACTCTCTGCATTTCTGAAAGAATATGGGTGGCAGGGTCTCTCCAGGCTCGCAGCCAGCAGCCACTCTACCGTGGCCAGCTTAAACCCATTCCCTGTAGTCCCTGTCACATGCACACTGATAGCACTGAAGCACCTCTACCCATATGGACTGCTGCCATACAGTGGTGAGGTTTTAGGATTCCATGGAAAATTCATTGACTTAAGGAAATTTTTGCACGTGACAATGCATGATTTTACCTAGCAAAGAGTTCTGCTCTGAATATCACTTTCTGTTTTCAGACCTCTTTAAATTTGTGGCTGCAATAACACATAAGCTGACATTTTCAGAACTGCCAAACAGTCACTTACTCATCATTGTTGTCACCAGTTGTTACCAGATGAGTTATGGCTATTAGAAGAGCCTCCTCTTCTACTGATGAGTGAGCATATACAATGAGTCAGGCCCATTCATCTCCATTCAGATGATGTGCTTCACACACTCTATTAGTTCCCTTGTAACGCATGCTGCATTACAAACACAAATTACCTAAGATAGCCTCCATCAAAGGTAACGAACAGACCTTCCTGCCAGTAAACAGTTTGCTTCCTTTTGACTCGGAAGGTGCTGCATCGATTTCTTTGAGTGCCTGTGAAGCTGTAGATGGCCACCTTTTTGTTTCTTGTCTTGGTGTCCTTCTTGTTTTCAAAAAGCTGAAACAAGCAAAAAAAAAAAAAAAGCATGATAATTGTTACATCACCAAAATTTCTCAGGAAAACATTGCTTTAATCAAGCAGTAAGGTGACTTTTCTTTTTTGGCTTTCACAGATGCTATCATAACTTTTCCATACAGAGCGACCTGCATTCATAAAAAAAAATTGCAACAGAATGAAAATACACACAGTAAAAGTTGGTTTTGCAGCCATCGAAACATTTCTATGCCACTCAAAAGAAAGAATTTCATGTTAGCAAACAGCTGTTAATTCTATAATCATGACATTTGTTACATGAATTCTGTATTTGCAGAAGTCTTATAAACTTCAAGAAGAGCTTAAATGCTTTAGTGAATGATCAAGTCTGTCCTCAATGTAGAGAGTCAGCTTTTCCACCTGTTTCAGTGGGAGGCAGATGGCTTTCCTCCAAGGTATTTCAAACCAGTACTTAGAGCAAAAGGTATTTTTGTTTTTAAACCAAAGCATTAATCTGCAGAACTCCACTGTACTACTCATTGTCCTTATGCTTAGTTGTCTGCAGACTGGTGAGATGCCTTTCCATTCACTTCACTGCAGATTGGGTGAGGTCCCTAGTAATGGGGCGTTAAGGTTATATAGTGTCGGTGAGGATGTAAGCAAGGGGTTGCCAAGACAGCCCTTTAAAACAGGCAAAATTATTAAATGGGTTCAGAAACCTGGAACTCGGAGGACCTTCCAAAAACAAGTATCATGTTTTCCATGTTCTGGACATCAGGGACAGAACACAATGTAAATGGATGGCTGTAAAGAAGACACCATGGTAGTAGTAAAAATACTCTGTAGGTATTTGTCATGGTTTCCAGCAGAGCTGTGTTTTCAGATATAAACAGTTGTAAAAAATTGTCAATACCTACAAAATTCACTTAGCTTTCAGAACCTTACAAAGACTACTTTAATGATATGCACATTACTCGCACTAATAGGGTGCCTCCGTGCATTCATTATCCCTTTAAGACATGAGTTGTGTAATTTGTTTCTCATTTAAACCCTTACAGATTCAGATAGCTGACTTGATGGAGATATTCCAGATCTCCACTGGCAAGTGAAAGCAGAGTCTGACCCAGTGGAATCGTCATGGACGAGAGCTGCAGGCAGAAGTCCAATTACTTGTAATTGGAAGATGGTGGGGGTACTGAGTCCTTCCAGGGAATCGTGCTATAAAGAGACAGTGGAAAAGGCAGGGTTTTTTCCCAGTGTTAATTTGTTGTTCTAAATGACACCTACCATAAAACCAGTTTCAGATTTTGATTGCAGATTGCATTTCTGTTTACTCAATAATTTTATTGAAGTCTGTGACCAAATCACACTGGATGTGCAGAAACAAGCAACTTAACACTGAACGCTAACTTCAGCTGTCTCCTTTTGCTTGCAGAGAGATACAGTAACCTACCTGGAGGTCCATCTCTGCCAGGCTAATTAGCATTCGTGCTATGAATCTTTGCCAAAAGCCAACTGGGACAAAACTCATCTTGAAGACCCTTTGGACTGTGTTTGTAGTCTGGTGGCAGAACCCGTGGATATCTAATGCTGGCTTGGTAGGAAGCAGATGAGGGAGGAGGTACCTGAAACAAATCAAATTCAACAGCTCAAATTTTAGCTACAGCTTGTAACAGTGAGTACATTGTTACTGGATAATAAGGCAATTCAGTCTCCAAAGAGATTTTTAATGGCACAGCCTACTGCATATAAAAAAGCTTTTAGACTAAAGGCACTGCAGCAATACATGAAGTTCATTTACACTATGGAAGTAAGCAGAGGCAAAATAGACATGACATAATTCAGCCAGGGCTATTGGACAGGGCTAAAATTGATGTAATCAGCAGGACATTTGTGTAATCACAAATTAAATGTGTTAAAATATAGGAGTCATTAGAACAGCTGTGATGTTGAGACTCATTCAGACTTGGTATCTTTACTACTGTGCTCCGGTAGTAAACAGAGAATTACAGCTGTGCTGCTAGGTGGAACAGGAGATAAATGCAAAAACAACATACAGCAGCTCAGCCTCTGTAAGCCCAGAAGGTGGGAGGTGGCAACGAGACATTTATGGGCTGCAGGGACTGGACTGCTCTGGCTCTCATCCTAGTCCCAAGAATTAGAGCATTTTATGCGTCACCATGACAGTGCTTCCTGCTGTACCACGCTGCAGCTGATGGACTCCCTGACACGTCCCTGACAAACTCCTACAAGCAAGAGCTCACTGTGCCAGGCTGATGCCAGCAGCCTCGTTCCACCTCCTCCTGCGGGCAGGTTTTAGGTCCAGCAGTGGATCTTTTCCCAAGTGTGGGAGGAGACTCAGTGCTACCAGAGTCCAACTCATCCGAAGTAACAGCTACGCTGGGGTAGAGGCCCACAAAGTTTTCAAATTATTTTCAGACCTCTCAGTAAGCACAGAATATTCATTTGTGCTGATCTTCAGTATTTGGGAAGCTAAAAACTTTTGGAAGACTAAAACTGTTTTGAGAACTATGAGCTTATGGCTTTCAATACCTGCCAATAAATCCCTTAGCAGTGATACTCTTCTGCACCAAATACGTTCCAAGATGCTTACACGATCAAAAATCGGTCCAAATCACATTTGGTTGTAAGCAGAAACACTGCTCAGTGTTGAGCCTGAGAAAATTTGTCGGCATCTGGGGCTCATCATTGACGGGCATAATGACAGCAATGAGGCAAACAGCCAAGGGACTTGACCAAAGTAACAGTGACAGGGACTACACACACAACTAGAACTAATGCTGGGTCCAAATCCAATGCTTTAAGCCTATCACGTTTTCTTTCTAGCAGCTGCAGTACTCTGTAAAAACTGAAAAATCAGCTCAGAAAAAATAGCCATCACTAGACAACAGCTTTCTCCATATGTTCCAGTCCATAACATCTGATGATGCTTTACATGATCAAATTATCCCTTCCATAAATCATCTCTGGAATGTAAAACTGATAAAAAATTCAATTCACTTACAAATTACAATAAGAACGGTCATATTTTCAATCCCTTTTTTGCAAGCTGATCAAAGCTAACTTATAGGCACCTCAAGCAGAAAAGTGGAGTGCATTGAGTTTCCCCTGTAAAGGTAACTGATGCGTCGTATGACAGCCAATAAATTTTCCTCAGCACATCAAAGAAAGGGTCTAGGAGTGTTAGAAGCAAGAAGGCCAGTGAGGCCCTCCTGGACCACAACTATATAGTGGATTGTAATACAGATGGAGATTCGATGCTTTTGAACAACAGCCAATGCAAATTTTGAAAATATGTGAAACATGCCCCCATCCACCCTTTCAGAACAGAAACTGGCAGCTGCTTTCTCTCCTGACTGCACAGAAATCCTATCTGGCAATCTAGACAATAGTTGCAGAAGCACAGTAACAAATAACTGCTCTGTGTCTGGCTAGTACATTAAATTAATCCAACCTGCTATAGCTACAGCTCGTCAGTGGGAAGAATATTCTGTTAATGTGGCTTGGATCGCTCTAAAAAAGATTGGGCAGGCCATGAAAAAGCAGTTTCCTTGTTCCCGAGGCACAGACAATGTAATTGCCTCGGAGAAAAATGGCAGATAGTGACAAGGAGTCCAAAAGGCACTTTGGACTAAGCAGAAACATTGCTGCTTTATCTGTGTTAAGCCTGAGAAAATTTGTTGGCATCCGGGACTGGATAAGTGACAGGCATAATGACAGCACAGAGAATGCTGCACTTGTGCTGGCATTCAGAGCTCCCGAGAGGCTCAGAGCGATGCAGCCCTGCTGTCCTGGAAGGGCAAGGAAGTGAAATGCAAATGCCACATCAGAAGTGCAATACGACGATGGTTTCACCGTTAACCCAACAACAGGCGGTCGCCAAGCAGATGGGAGAGAGAAAAATAGCAGGGAACTGTGCCCGGAGGAAAAGAGATCGGGGGTGGGAGAGAGGAGGATTCATTAACATTTAAAGAGAAGGAGGTTTCCTACACCATTTCTAGGAAAACTATTGATCGACACCTTTGGATGAGGCTAAAAAAATTGAAATAAGAAAATCACTTTGCTACTGAAGCTGCAATTTCCTGATTTCACTAGAAATAAATTACAGCGCTTTCAGGGCCGACATATTTATTGACTACCCAAGGTTTTCTGCCCTAGCCAGGAGCGAGGATCACTCATTGGAAGCAGATGACTCCAGCCCATCTTCATTTCAGGCCCGGCAGCCACAAGCCCCACATCCTCTCTCAGCTGCAGCTGTGCCAGCCAAGCACTTGCAGCTCCCACCTGCTCATCGCCACATCCCTGCCAGTGTCACTGCCCCTCCGTTTTGGTGGTCGAGCCACCCCTGAGTGTCCCTTACCTCGTCAGTCCTAATGCACTGAGTGGGCTCAGACCTGCTTTGGAAAGTTTTCACACCAGCCTAGCTTGTTTGGACCAAAGGACGCTCATGCCAGCCCTTCCAAGGAAAGGAAATACAGCCCAAATGGATGGGTGTCTTCCACTATGCTGCTTAAAGCACTCAAATATTTTAACACAACAGGATCCTTGTCAAGACCATTGCTTACAGTGACAAAGCCTGTTAGCAACCACTGATTAAATGGTCATTTTTCTCCAGTCTGGCTAAGCCTCTCTAATTACCAACCTACCTGTTATTGGCTACTGGCAGAGCAATTTCGAACTTGGCCAAGAACTGGAAGTACTGTTCTTCAGTTTGTTCAGTGAAGCCCGTCCCAACCAGCAGCATCCTGAGATCCTCTGCTCTGATAACTCCATTCTTAGCAACAGACTTCGAGCTCTTGATGTTGAAAATCCTCTGCAGGCACTCTGAGAGCCAGACGGGGTCGAGGAAGTAGAGATTTCTCAGGCCGTGACTTGTGTCTGGGAAATGCAGTAGTGTACCTGTTTCTATGAGAAAATTAATTGCTGGAAAAAAAAGAAAAAAAATTGTAGATCAGTAATAGACCAACATTAGGATAATACAGTGAAGATGAGGAAGACTAGGAGGCAGTCAGGGTAGCTTTATCCACACCAGGGATAGCCAGCATGAATAACATGAGAATAAGAGCCAAGAGAATAACATGTATCTGAGGAACACTTCAATTGGTCACAAATATTAATTACCAAGAAATCACCAGTCTGCTGTGACCTACCAGTTTGCAAGTCTTCGTAGTCTTTGATATCATTTCCAGGGTTTTGCTCAATGATCATCTCTATCTGTCTGTCTGTTAAATACTGTACATCATCGTTCTGACTTCTTTTATGCTGTTCCGCAAGGACAGCTTCTTGAAGACTGAGGTAACTTCGTGGTATCTGCAAGCCACGTGAGAAAAACAGCAGGATCAGTATTAGACAGCAACCACGCTGCTGGTGATGAACTGCCTAAGCTGTCACCCTTTACAGGGATCTTGAAGTGATGGCTTTTTCCAAAGCAATTCTGTATACTTCACACACCTCTTGTGGCAGCAGTAACTCCAAAAATTCACCTCCCAGTCCCAAACAGTCCCAAACCAACCCCCCAGGAAGCCCATCTTTGGTAAGGCTCACTGCTAGAAAGCACAGTTCTCACCAGTCTCCCAGCAAGTTTCTGTGAACAAATTGAGCTGCCGACATCCTTCATGTTGCAAGTGACGTGAAAAATCAGCTGTCGGAGTCCATCGAGGCCTTCCAGAGTCTTACACGAGAGCTCACTGCAAAAGTCATGCAAGGGGGAGGATTACCAAACCTTATCAGCACAGCGCCTTCCTCTGCAGGCTCACTTTCCCTTATCACTGCCTAAGTTTCCTGTGTCAAATGAATGGGAGGAAGGCTATCAGTGAGCATTTTTAGTTTGGAGAAAAATACTGAGAAGCCTGGAAAAGACATATTAAGCCAAACTGCTTGCTTCATTCTCTGCTTGCTGTTCGTCTATCCCCTAATGCACTCTGACCTTGGGGACTTCCTTGGCAGACCAACCAAAGCCATCACCTTTTTTCCCTTCAGTGCTGCACACATCCTGGAAGGGTCTGCAAGAATGAGGAAAATGCTGTGCTCCAGCAACCACTGGAGACGAGTCTGGTCCTCAGATCAAAGAGGCACGATGATGACTACCAGACACCTTTTCCCACCCTCATTCCGGCCCTCGCTCAGCTGGGTCCTGTTATCTGGGAATTGATGCTTAGATCCTGAAAGCTGGCCTCCACCCTCTCTTTAACAGCTAAAAACCTGTTCTCTCCAACTCTTGCTATTTCTGGCCTTTTTTGTGGGCCGGATAAGAACAGTTCTCTTCCACTCTCCTCAACAAAAGGTCTTTCTAACTGATCCCACACATGTTCCTGGGGCCGACAGAAAATGGTTTTCTGAAGATTTATCTTAAACCTCAGCCATGAGTCACGCTGGGAAGTGTGTGCTCACTGGGATGCTGGAGGACCAGCACTGATGAAGGCACCCTGGGCTCACCCACACAAGGCTTTCACAACACACTCCTTGCACTCCTCCAGCACTGCTCCGTGCAGACAGATTATGGGGAGTGAAGGAGACTGTCTGCAGTGGGCACGGCAAGGAGGAGGCAGGAAAATGGGCAGAAAATTGTGACAAAATGCAGGGGAAAGGAAGGTGAGGAAGGGGAATGTGCAGGATGTGGCGTAGGTGAAAGAAAGCATCCTTGAAAAAGGATAAATGAAATTATGGGATTTCTGTGGTGATGGGAAAAGATCTCTGAGGAGACTGAACCACTCTCTCACACTGTGCATCTGTATGCCTCGAACTGGGTCCCTGGTACTTCTAACCAGAGCCAGATGAAAGAGCCAGCTGGGGTGCCTGGTGCAGCACTTGCCTTTGCAGAACAGAGTGTGGGAGGTCTCCTGACGGCTTTGCCAGGCAGCAGATGCAAAGCGCGATGGGCCATAGCAGCACCCTTCTTTACTTGCCAGCTGCCACCTGCTCATGCCCCAGGCATTGGCAATTTCACACTGTTTGGAGCTGGCTGGTGCCAGCCGGGTGCATCCATGCTCCCTCTGTGCTGTGCACCCCCCTGGCTGACAGACCCGCTTCTTTCCCAGCCAGAGAAGCCTCGTCCCCCTCGGGGCATTCTCCATCAGGAGAAGGGAGGGAGCTGTGTCAGACTCCATGGCCTGACACGGATCTGCCAGACAGCACAGCCCCTCTGTTTTCACATGAGGAGAGCTCAAACAGCACAGGTTTGGACTGCCGGGGGCTCAGGAGGCTGACTCACTGCTTGCACTGCGAACACTGCCACACTCAGGTAGTGAGAAGTTCCCGTGCTGCCTCCCCTGCCAAACCCTGCAGCACCCACCACGTAACAGTCATGCTTGGTAAAGGAAGCTTTGCAGCATTAATTACCCAATCTGTGTGTTCTCTCCCTGTGACTAATTAATAAGCTGTATCTCCATTTAGGCAGTGAGGAAGCTGAGCAGCGCAGGAGCACTGAAACAGGCAGACCAAGGTCATGACTTTGGAGCTTCCAGCTCTCAGACCCACGATCAGACCCCTGAGCTGCACTGAACTTCTCTCTGATTATGCCACATTATCCCAATCAAAAATAGATGAAATGCCACGCTGACGAGTCTTCAAATCAGTTCCGTTGCCAAGGAGATCAAGGATTGCAAAATTGTTCAAAGTGACATAAAATAGAGTGACTGAGCTTCATAAAAGCACAGATACTTACTGCAGGTGCTTGAATGTGATATCTGGGAAGCCGGTTGCTCTGGATCCAGAGGGAGATCGACAGAGAGCCAGGACATACGCCCTCAGAGTTGCTATCCTCTCAACACGGAACTTAGTTTCAATTAAATCAAGGTGTGTTCCTACCACTAACACCGCTGAATTTGGAGCTTTGGCCTGTAAGAGAAAACACTGACAATGATCTCATCTACACTATGTCATGGTACATTCTGCGAGGACATGTGAAAAATATAATATCTAACAGGGGGAGTCAAACACATGAATTAAATGTGTAATATACAAATAAAATGAAAGCAACCTGTCTTGGCAGCTTGACAATAGCAAGAAGTGATCTGGGTGTTACAGAAGTTCTCCTGCAGAACACGGCTCAATAACCTGAAGCTACTGCAGAGCAGGAGACTGTCAGTTAGGGTTTGTTACATAAGGGCTCAACATAAAGAGTCATCATGTCGTATTAAGTTGCTACAAGTCAGCTAAATGAAGGGAACTACGTCTGCACAGGCAAAGGAGAAGAAGATAGCTTAACCTGTAGCTAGAAGATCTAACTTTGATACCCAAAAAAAGGCTAGTGACATTCCAGAATGGGTATCTGGGGAGGTTATGCAAACATTTGCTCTGGAGGTTTATGGAGAGGTGAGATAAACTGCTAGAAATGTCTAAGTCTACTTAATCCTGAATCAGTGCAAAGGAATGGATTAGATGATCCTGTGGTTTCTTCCAACCCTTCCATGATTTTATTACAGGGTTGGAAAGTATCCGGATTTCAGGAAACACACTGCCAATTACAATGGGATTGCACAGGCTTAAGCAGGGATCAGCCACTGTATCAAAATGACTTTGAGCACAGAAGAAAATTCAGTTGCAGAACCAACTTTTTTTTTTTGATTTGCAGACAATCGATGTCTCCCTTACAGCGTTCACTGAAAACTCAAATCTGAATGACACCAAGCTTGATCTTATGCAAACACAGGAGAGATGGCTGTACTGAGGCAGACCAAAGGGCCCACCTGGCCCAGTATTCTGTTTGGAGGCACAGACAGAATCTGTGTCTATATTTTTGATTAAAGTATAGGCACAAGATAAGCATATAGAGACCTTCCCTGGTATGTTCTCCCAGCACCCAGCAGGCTGGAGGACACGAAATTCCTGAGCATGAGATGGTACCTCTGAATTAATAGCACCTGATGGATTTTTCTTCCACCAAGCTGTTTTTAAAACTTCTGACACCCACAGCACACAGTAATCCCAATAGACTCTGCAGCTTAGTTATCTGTTGTGTTTAGGGTACTTCTTAGTTTTTTGTTTCAAAGCTACCATCTCATTTGCTCTTTCCTAGTTCTTCTACTGTAAAAGATAACGAACAAATAATCCCTTAGGGTTTTTGCCTTATGTCCTCATGACCTAGTCTACTACAGCCCTCCTCATTTACCTCTTTCCCAAACTGCAGAGGCCTAATCTGTTTAACTGGTCTGCATTCAGAAACTTTTCCATACTTATAACCATCACACTCACCTTTCTCAATATCATTTCTGATGCTACGATGTGCTTCTTGGAGTGTATGAAGGACACAAGCACATCATACAGTTTTGAAATACCATAATTATGTTTTCTGCTTTGTTATCTAGACTGGGTTTTTGATTGCTGTTGAACACTAAGCTAGTATGGTTGCAATGTCAAGATATTTCTTTGAGAGGCATTAGCTTAGAGCTCGTTTCTGTGTGCATACTGTTAAGGCAGGTATCAAGTAATGAACATTGAATAAAAACCCAATCAACACCAATTAACTCACTGCAGCTCTGAGTCTCAGCTGAGAGCTGTCCAGGAGATACATACCATTTTATTTGAATCTAGAGTGTTAAAAAGCATAACATCAAGACCAATGTGTGTCTAATCCACACACACAAAAAAGAAGGTGCTTCAAAACTTCTTCAGAGCTTAGTGTGGTCAAATACTAATTCCAAAATAAGTATGTACTTAGCAAGGGTTTATAAATCAGCTTTTGTTTCATTCTCTGATGTGTGCGAGGGAGAACAAAGGAAATTAAATTTAAACCATTAAATACTGTGATACTGCCTACTGAGCAATGGAGAAGTAATTCCAAAAGCTATGCAAAATTCATAGTTTGTGGAGTTTCTAAGAGGAGACTAAAAAGACTCAGTAATACCACATATCTATGTGCTGAGATACTACTTGATAAACAGATACCCTGGAGCCCACCAGTGACTTCTTACCTCAATGTTCAGCAACCAGAACTGTAAGTTTGCCACAGCCTCTTCCCCCAGTGCCAAGTTCCATACAACTATGTACAATGCTTTGTCTGTGAAGAAACACTGATTGACTGTAGACATGCTTGCTGGGCCTCCGATATCCCAGACATTGAACTCCACTGAATCAACCTACTTAGACAAAGAGAAGTGTTCAAATCAAACGGTTGCAGTAAATCACAGGGAGATAATAGCTGAAGCATAAACCTATGCCTGCATAATGTATGACACAAGAAGGGTTTCAATGTCCTAATTGTGCCTCCAGGAAAGAAAAATCAACAAGCAATTGTTAAGCAAGGCTACTACTTCCCCACAGGAAATCAAGACTAATTACTTGCTGCTAAAATGATAGAGGTGCCCTTGATGCTGGTAAATCTCCAGTTAATGCTGTGGATTCTCCAGCACAAACAAGGGTCTCATTCTGAGCCCTGTATTTCACTGCATCTTGAATAGAAACTGCTTCATCCTCGTCTGTGCCACACTTAACAGGACCGCCGAAACTAGTTATCTGCCGCTGCGAGGGGGAGCAGGAAGCCTCCTGCTGAAATCATTTCCACAGAGCTCAGCCCCAAATATAGGTGCCTGGGAGGTGGGAAGCTTCTCAAGCCTTTCACAAACATTTCCTGCCTGTCACTCAGAGGCTGCTGACGTGCGCATGCCACAGCAGAGATGGGCACGAATTACAGCTCACTGTAATTCAGACTTGCTGGTTTTCAGGGGAACGTGTGAATGGAAGTCTCTCCAGCTTTGGTTCTCCTCTGAGTAGCTCAGCACCAATTCCTCAGTGCAGGCCCACAACAGCACAAAGAGGGAGAATAGCTCTCTGCTTAAATGGTATTCGAGCTTCCAGCTGCAGTAGGAAGTACCTGCATACCTTGGAGGCTCTGTCTCTAAATCATTTTACCCCGGGGAAGCAAGAAGCTGTGGATCAGCAGGAAACCCTTCTCCAGCCACCATCCTCAGAGCATCGTGTAACTCCAAGTGGGCTCTGTTTACTGGTCCAACTCCAAATACTGCTTGATCCCACACGACAAGTTACTCCATGATTTCAGAGAGCAGTCTAAGTATCTTGGTATGGCTCTGATCTAGCAGTCCCAGCCTGAAGTCTCCCAGGAACAGCTGGAAGAATTTCCATATTGTTTAAACCAAACCCTAACTAGCACCAGGGCTGCCTTGTGCATCCAAATGACCTTCAGCTGAGGGTGCTTGGATAGAAAGACAGATTCAGAGGTAGGGACAAAAGCCTGCTCAGCAACTTGGACCCTACTCCAGGTCTTTGACACTGTCTAGGTTTTTGTTTCATTCAATTGCTCTTCAACACAAAATCCACAGCTCTCTTCTCCCATCAAAGTCTTCTCTTTAAAGAGTTGGGCTGCGCTTGCTCTTTTCTTTCTGTCTCTGGCCTGGCACTCTTTGCTGTAGAATAGCTGAACTCAGCAGGCTCTTCCACCCCTTCCAAAACAGCCTGGTGGCCATGGCTCTCATCTGAGAAGTGAGAGCCATGCATTTACACACCCTCAGTTCTGACAAGAGCCCAGGATCAGTTCTGCACACTCTAATCCCTGTGGTACTATACAAACAGTAGACAGAGCTACCTACAAATCTCTCAAATACTTGAATAAATTCAGTGCTGTCCAAAACAGTTCAGTGTGGGTTAACATAACCCCTGGGTGAGGAGCTTGAGATTCAGGAGTTTAAGGTATGCCTTAGATATCCCTAGATCACAACCAGAAGTCAGGCATCCTACCTTCCCCACACCTTTTACATTTAGAACAGTTCTGACATCAAGGGAGTCCAGCTTTCGGTACGATGTCCCATTTTGTGGCCCCAAACGAAAGGACAATCTGCTTGAGGGAAGCTGACTTAAAATATCCTCTCAAAATCAGTGTCCAAAAACCACCCGAGCTAGGACAGCCAGAATTCAGGCAGTCTACAAATAGCTTTCAGCATTTAGGACAAAAAGTCAAGGTTGAGTTCTCAGAAAAACAAAACTGTCCTCTAATATCAACTGGAAATGAAACAGAGGAATTGTGACAGCTCTAAACAGGTCACACGTGAGGTCTGGTTCACAGGTAAGGGGAAACTGCTTGTTGTAAAAGGACAGGCAACTGCAGACCCCAAGGGTCACTACGAGGCTCAAGCATCTCACAGGGGCTAAGGATCTTCAATTGTTTTTCACCTTTGCCTTGTGTCCCACTGGCTTGGGTAGCTCCCATTTCGTTGTACGTATGGTGGCATCGCTGTGCATCATCTGAGGGACTTTTCCAGTCTGTAGGATCTCAATCAGTGTCGACTTTCCCTGCCGTGGAGGGCCGATGACGATCATCTTCATCAGCTTACACTTCTCTGCTTTCCGCAGCTGGGCTCGTAAGTACGCCAGCACTGTTTTAGGGCCTACGGGGGGGAAGCAAACAAGCTTTATCTGTGGTTAGCAGTTACAAACGTACATATGTACAGCAGAACTGCACAAAACCTACTGCTGCAGACACATCAGCTGAATTAATATTTTCCCTGGAGTTTCGCTGTGGGCTGAGACAACCCAGAGAATAAACAAAGAAACCTCTAGTGGACAAACCTGAGACAGAGACCCCAGAAAAAGGTCACTGCTTTGAGACTCTACAATGGAGCACTGTAAGGAGAAACAAATGCTGTGGCTCGTATGCTTCAGAAGCTCAAAGGAAACATAAAATACTAATTTAGTGTTGGAAAATACTCAGTTTTTCCTTCTACTTTTATGTTTCTACTTAAAATTAGATTTAGGCTTCAACAGTGTGCTGGAGAAGGAATAATTCCTAATAACTTCATTCCCACAGGATTTTCTTATTAAAACACACAAAAAAGAAGACAGTATTGTAATTGATCCAAAAACCTAGCAGCTTACAATAAAGTTACTGCAATGTGACTGTGACTGCTGATCCTAAGCACTTCAGTCTTTAGAAAGAGTGTCTAAATACCCTAAACTATACACATTCAGAGAGCAAGCCACAGAATGTATCCAGCATGCATACAAATGCAATACTTCATTTGCAGTAAGTCGTTCTTGGAACATGTGATCTACCTTAAACTGATCCTATAGGCAGAGATTAGCACTGACTATCAAACTTACAGATATGTGTAGGAGGTTTTGTCCTATGCAATTTCAGTTGTTAATTGCAACAAGGACTTGGGTGCACGCTGTCTTTTCCTGTTTGGGACCATTAAAAGGATGCAATTTTCATTAAATGTTCATTCAGTTTCATAAAGCACACACAGCATCAGACTTACCCTCTTTTCTGATCTCTGCAGGAACATTACTGATACTTAGTTCTTCGATATCCAGCTGCCAGAGATTAGCCAGCTGTCCAAGCTCTGGAGGAAGCTCTCGGATACCAGGGTTACTGTACAAAAACAAATAGATCTACCAACAACCAGGCTTTGTGTGTAAGTAGCTGCTCTCACAGACTCTCGGATTACACTATTCTCTCCTTGTAGAAATCTTCCATTAACATTTTAATAAGGCTACTCAGCACTTTAATAGTAATTTTCATCCTAAAAGTGATGTATAACTTTAGTTTATCCTCTGGGCCAGACAAGTGTAATCATCTTTATTGGACAGTTGAGGAAATATAAGCAAAAATGATGAATTATTGACTCAAACGCTATAGAAGCAGACAGCAGAAAGCCAGCATTAACTAGAGGCACACTAGATTCCCAGGCCTGTGTTCAAAGCATTAGATCATCTTCCCTAATTTAAAAGGTTGGCTTCCTCCTTATCTAAAGCAAATGATGGGCACAGTTCTAACAAGGGGCTGACTATTTCCAGCTTTTTGACTTCAAAAGCACTGGACATCTGGGGTGGGGCTCCGCAGAAGACTGGTCACTAAAACAACATGGAAATAATACTGCATAGCTTTTCCAGAACATGGACTTACTTTCCTAAATAAAGTTCTGTTAAACCTTTTAGAAGGCAAACGGACTGCGGGACAGATTCCAGCTGATTGTCGTTCAGATAAAGGACTTCCAGAGAATCACTCAGAAATGCTGGAAACTCCAAAAAAGGACCTGAAACAAGACAGGAAAGAAACTGCACCTTTAAAACATAACAGGCACCAAGGCTCTGTACCAAGAACCTTCACCTTAACTTTGTAGGCAGGACATGAGGTCATGTTCCTTGGCAGGAGCCACCACAAAGCAACAGCAGAAAAGCAAACAGCCTTCAAGAGTGACCAAACATCAACGCTCACATCTCAAGTTTTTAAAGCCATGGTGATGCACATGTTTGAAGGTGACAATCTCCAGGACCTCTGAGGTGCCAAGGGAGGAACTCCAGGCCTGCCAAGATAACTATACTTCAGAGCACGAGTGGCATTTTGTTTCTCGTTGCTGGATAGCTGCTAACACCTTGCCAACTGCCCCTATTCCAGCCCAACAGCTCGCAGTGAAAGGGCATACCAAAGGCGCAAGTGTTTCTCAACATGTTTTTTCCATGTTGTGCAAGTAAAGCCCCAAACTGGGCAGAATTTACATTCAGGCCCCCATGTTGCATCCTGGAGCAGTAAATGGTGAATCAAGTCAGTAACATCAGAGAAGAACACCCAAACTGCAGCTGACACACGGCTACCCTATGTCACCTCTAACACACAGCCTGCGTTTGCCCCCGTTCCGTTTTATACTGCAGGATCTCACGGCACTTCAGCCTTCCTACACGGCTGAGCAGAAACTAGCTTATTTTGGGAGCAACCCAAGCAATAATAGCGACACTGCATGGCTGACTTGCTGTTGCTGGAAAGGATCAGACAAAGGGAAATTCATCCGGTTCCAAAGAGCATCGTTTTGCTCCACAAATTACTCCAGGGATGGTGGCATGAAAAGCTGCCATGAATTGTATTGCTGTCTTAAGACTGTCACATATATCTACCACGAAGCGTCGTGAAGTCAAGGCAAATTAGGCCACACAGGGACAAGCAGATTTTGAGCCTCTGATTAGGAAAGTACAAGCAGCACCATCTGCTGCCTCCGCAGTCTGTAAAAGCAGCTCGGAGATGTGATACCCATCCTTCCTCCAGGATGGAACGGTTGTACTTCCACCACGATCTTCCTCCCTTACAGAGAAAGCTTGAGGAACTGCAACTAGATTTAGGCAGAAAAGAGAAAGAAAAGAAAATGGAAGAGGTTTCCACAGGAGAAAGTTCCCCAGTTCTAATTTTAACAGCGTTTCAGGCCTGAGCTATGATCAGGAAGATAGAGACCCACTGTCTGCAGGGGTGTTCACGTACGTGACAGGACTGTCTGCTGTGGGCAGGGTGTCACAGTCTGCCTTTGAGTTTTCAAATAAAAAATCATCTCTAGGATTATTTTAGGAGAACAGCAGGCTTATTCATGGATTCAATTTACTTCCTTTCTGGCTCATCGCTGGACTTAAACTTTTCATTGTTCCTCTTCAGTGCACACCTAGGCACAGACAGATTTAGTCCCCCTTGGACACGTAGAAGCAAACACCTAAAATAGTAGCAATACTCTCAATTCACCAAAGAGCCCAAAGCGAAAAGGACTGTACTGTATTGGAAGCAAGCTCAAGGTGTTTATGAATTGCAATTATTTATTCATGAGTTATTTATGACTCCTCTGGCTTGAGCTCAAATTTTCCCTTAAAGAACTGTAGAAAAATTAAAACAAATCCCATCCTGAAAATATATTTTTGGATGAGTAAATGCCACCAACACCACGTGCGTGTGCAAGAAGCTATTCTGAGACTTATCAAACAGGTACAGTGAGCATCCATAAATTCTTCTCTTTATATAATCTAGACTTGTGTAAACACTTTTGTTGGTAAAATCATATGGAAACCTGCCCCCCACCTCGCTAGGAGATTTCTGTGAGCTGCTGATGTATTCCAACTTCTGTTTTCTCTTGTTCTTTAAATTCTTGGCCACATCCTCTAGTCTCACCAAGCTATACTTGGCACAGGAACAGAGAGAAAAGGATGAGCTGGCTTTGCTCTGTCTCTGTGGCTATTCAACCATGGCACCAGCCAGGTGGGCTATCCTGTGCCCTGCCACAACCCAAGGCAACCTCAGGCAGCTCGGAGTTTCACCAGGCTATTAGGTGCCAAGGTTTTTCAAATGTTACAACTGCAGAGTCCATCCTCTCCTGCCTTATGCAGAGGGGTTATGCTGGGTTTGCAGCACGCAGAACTTTCCATTAGGACAGCAATTCCCTTTTAGAGCTGGTTTTAGCTGTGCCCTTTGCACTCTGCCTACTACTTCTGCCCTCCTCTCCCTTGGGAAGAGCTGCGGTAGCTGTTCACACAGGAGGTCCAGGATACGTCAAGACTCTATAGATTGGCAAGATTCAAACTCCTTCCAATTCTTCCATGTTCAGGATTTCACTGATGTTATAGCATTTCCATTCCAACTTTCCATCTCCTACTTGCAAAACAGCATAGTCCAACCCTTTCTCCTCATTTGGGTGCACACGCATGACTTGCTGCACAGCAGCCTCTACTTTCACAGAGGAATTGGGGCAAGATTAGTTTTACCTGGAGCTCCAGGTAGGCCCTCTGCCTCCCAGATGGACAGACTGCACGTTAGGACAAACACCACTATGGCTATACATATTTCCTTATTATAACTCGGTGCACTGACCAGTTTTACCTATTCACATTGATGCAAATGCACATTTTTCAGGGGAACTCACTATGAAAGCAATTGCAGGAAGGCCTTTCAATCCCATGAGCAGCTGAGGACTGCTCTGCTGTGTGTCACAAAAATGCCAGCTCTATGCCACGCCGTGATTCTCAAAGACTGCTTTAGAGCAAGTCATTCTGCAGGCAGTTCAGAATGAGAAAGCTCTCCAAGCGATTTAAAATAAAGCAAACAAACAAAAAGAAATGCAGATGAATCTCACAGTGAGCAGGAACCCGTAAAAATATATTCAAATATTTCTTTGTTCTGTCTGGTGTTTCATGTGCGTTAAATCCAGGATATCTCCTGTGCTCTGCTGCAAACTTCAGAGGCAAATCACAGAGACAGGGGAAAACATGCTATTTGCAAAATCAACAACAGAGACAATCCTAAGAGTAACTAATTGTGGCTTAGTTTCCCTTCAATGCACCAGTTAGTGCTCTGGCTAAGAAGAATAATTTTCACCAACAGAATAAAAGTTCCCTGAAAGAAACAGGTCTTACCCATTCTTTACCTTCATATGTTGATGATATGAACCAGCTGCACTGCTTCTTTAGAAATATTTTTATCTGAACACATTTTCTCTTTATTTAAGTGCAATTGCACTTAAAATTGCAGCTGAGTTTATGCTGATCTCCCCCCAGGCAAACTCCACAGATTCCTGTTGCTTCACAGCCCACCTCAGCCCCATTCTCAGCGTTTGCACTGCTGTGCACCTTACCTGCCTCTGGGCCACAACGCACCCTGCTCCTCGTGGTGAAAAAGGGAATCCGCTTCGTTTTAAATCCCTCGTCATTCCTGTCAGCAAGACAAAATGGCAACATGTGGGAAAATGAGCTTAGATGTGGCAGTTGAGAACTGTGCCTGTGACAGATGCAGAGCAGAGCTGGACCCTACCCAAGGCTGTGGGATGCACAGCACGCTTCTTACGGGTTCCTTTCTGGTTTTGATAGTATTGAAACCCGCTGTGCTATCACAGAGCTAGACTCCACCAACACTTGTCCAGGCCCAATGGTTTTCTTCTGGCAAATTAACAGAGCTCTGCAAGGCTGTGCTTTCAGTTCCCAGGGCGAGAGCACTTGACCCCCAGCTTTATGGGTGTCAAGGTTAAGTAGCCTGTCAAACAGCAAATTGAACAAGCTTCACAAGGAGCACTGGAGAACCGACCTGTTGCCACTCCCTGCTCTCGCCAGAGAGTCTCTGACAAGGAGACCCAACAACACAACTAGGGAAACACACCGAGGCTGAAAAATGATAATATGACCTTAGCAACTGACACAGCAACTCATAAAGACTCCAGAAATTTTTTTGGGCAGTCACCCAGATGGGAGGACAGAAGTATAACACAGATAAACGCAGCTCCAGAGAAGACAACGGACCTTTAAGTCTCTGTGTTAAACATCCCTGTTGCAATTTCTAGATAGAAGAACATCACCTTTTCATTGGATGACCTTATTAATGTCAGTATGCTCTATGAACTTGCAGCTGCTTACACTTCCATTTAAAAAAAAAACAAAAAAACAAAGATTTCTCATATTTTCCAAAACAATACTCCCACACTAACTGCAAACTGCAGCCCAGCCAGATGGTTTATGGTTAAGATCTGATCCCCACAAGTAGTATCTGTAGTGATGAGCCACACATTGGGTTAAAGAAATTCTTACATGTTCTGAAGTTAAACTGCCATTATCAGTAATCTATTTAATAAATGATATAGTCTGCTAAGCATCTAAAGAAGCAGTAATGGATAATTCATCACTGTCACAGACACACAATATGCTTGGAGACGTGGTATGCTGATGTCAACGCCTTCATTGCAGGTAATTAATTCACTACTGACACCCTTTGTATTACACAAGGGATTGGCTTTGCTATAATTTCTTCAGCTTTTGTTTTCTCAGAAAAAAAAAAAAAAAAAAAAAAAAAAGAATCACACCACACTTACTTCCCAAGTTGGTTTTTTGAAAGATCCAGTGATTTCAGCTGTTTGCAATTCCACTTATCTTGTGAAGGCAATGCAGCTAACTGATTTCCCAGCAACTTCAGGGACACCAAAGACTAAAAGGAGAGTAGCTTGGAGTTAGAAGACAAAGTATATCAAACACACAGAAAGAGATTTTTTAGCATGGCTTTTAAAGAACTGAAACAAGAAGAAAGCACATCTTTTTCATCAGAACATCCTGTCCAGCCTGCCTAGCATGCAAAAAAAAATTCATTTCTGTCTACAGTAAGTATATTTTTTGCACAAAGCAATACCACTATTAGTTTGGGGAGATTATTAGTCTACTTGCTGACAGATTCAATTGGAAACAACCCATTTAGGAGGACATTTTACTTTTAGTAAGGAAACCCTTCCAAATGGAAAAGAACAGCATGATCTATGTACACAGTAAGCCACATATGGATGAGAATTCGTTTATGTCTCTGCAAGCTAGTGTCAGAATGGGCTTATACCTGTTTCATATATATAAGATCAACGTGAAAGATGTGAACTATTTCACGCAAGAAAAGTTTGCAATTGCTTTGTTATTATTTGTTTGTTAAAATTGAAAGGATTTACATCACCTTTCTGTGATTTACAGAATTCACCTGCTTTTTTTTTTTTTCTCCTCACACCAGGAAGAAATTTCAAAAACAAGAATTGAAGCTGATTTATACCATTAACACTGTACAGATAGGATTTGGCTGCAAATACCGTCAGTAAAGTTAAACACAGGCCCTCCTTTAAAGTTTAACTGAAATGCAAAAGAAAAAATGCATTTCGCATTCAGATGTGTAAAGTTTCTGCTCTTCCATCTGTCTTTAAAAATAATGTTAAGGCTCAAATGAGCATTTTCATTTGGCTGAAAATCCAATTTCCTGCTGAAAAACAATTTTCTATGTAGGATTTCCACGCCGGTTTATTCTGCAAGTTCCCCCATAAAAAATGAGATAAGCAAATCATCAGCTAAATTATCTCATGCCATAAGTACAGCAGTATTAATGAATTATACCTCATGGAACTCCTGTTTTACCAGCAGAGACTTTGGCTTCAAGTGTGTTAAATGTTTTATGTGCTCGACATAATATAAAAGGTTTATGCCCCTTTTCATCAAGCAAGATTAACAGCGTTTCACAAAGCCTTGTTGGCCTTCCTCCCTTTTTCTCAAATGGAAAAAATAGGAGGTATCCATGTGACAAAAGCAATGGACATCCAGCAGTGGTTGCAATGGCAATTAGCGCGCAAAATGCTCCCTCTAGTGATAGGAGAGGTGCAGCACTGGGCCCTGGTGGGACCTAAGGAAGGTGAAGTGAAATGGAAAACTGCAAATATGCAGAGCGAACCACCAGAGGAAAAGGTTGGAGAACTGTGCAAACTTTTAAAACCCTCCCCACCACTCTTGTCTTGACAGCCAATGGTTTTATCATCATCAGTCTGCCGCTGGCTCAGACCTCCTGTTGGAAGGAAGACACGGTCCTCCCTTGGCGCCTGGTGTCGAGCTCTCTCCAAGTATCAGCATGAGGCCGTTCAATGACAATGCTTCAAACTTCTCTCCCGAAATATCCCTGAGCAGGGGGCTGGAGGGAAGGGAGGCTGCACAGTCCAGAATTAGCACAAACTCAGTTCTGTGTGGTCTAGCTGGGACGCTTCATTTTCAGTCGGCTGCATCCACGTTACATGTCTCCCACAAACGCTGACAAAGGCCACGCTCCAGGAGAGCTGAGCGCCTGGTGGGATTATATGCAATGCTTATGTGCTTGCTCCATAGGGGGAAAATTAGTTACTTTCAACTGGCTGCGACTCTTCAGGACTAATTCTGGAGATCCACGGTCCTTGTTTTGCAATTGCCTCTTCTCTCTCATCTCGAACTTCTCCATTTTTGTTGCCTTTCAGGAAGGGAACGAGCGCTTCCAGAATTAAGAGAATGGCAGCAGCATACAGCTTCCTTCAAATCTGCTGCTGCGGCATGCAAAAAGAGCCCTGGCGTGTTAGATTATACCAGAGGAAAGGGACAGCAGCATCTAGATTAGGCTGCCTCAGTCAGCTCGTGAGGTAGAAAAGCTGACCAGCCTTACCTGAACACATCCACACAACGCAGGTCAGGTCTCTTCAAGAGAAGCTAACTAGTCTCAGAACTAAGTTGGGGAGGGGTGGAGTGCAAGTGCAACCCTATTCACTGACATGAATTCTATAATCAAGGAGTAGACCAAGCCACAGCTGATCTAGGCACGGACTTTAGGTGCTCAATACAGTCTGGCCCCGGCGGGACTGAAAATACCTGTTATTTATTTCTTCTGTGACAGTAAATCTGAAGAGATACAGGTAAAAACTGGCATTAGTTACGGCAGAGTTCTCTATCTTTAAAGAGAGATCATCAGTAGGGATTGCACTAAGGTCTTCTCTGATGCCCCGTGCTTGGCACCTTCATATCCCTCTGCAGCCTCTGAGCAGCAGCAGCCAAGGAAATGTGCCCTTGAAGCATCATTTGGCATTTAAAATCTACCATGGTAGTTCCCACCCAGGGGGATTATTTTTAATGCATACAGAGAAAAAAAAAAAAAAAAAAGTTTTGGAGACAATAGTCCATAGGATTCATTCCATTTCAGGAGAAATGCCAATTGAAAACAAATGTTTTTCAATTTTCAAAAAGCAAGCACAAATCTACAGGGATCGTTAGAAACAACCGAGGCAGCAAATGATCCTCAGCACTCCTCTAGGCATGAGCAAGAGGCGTATTTGCAGCAGACTGCCGTGATCCAAACTGGACACGGATATGAACCATCACTTCTGCATCCCTGCCACAGAGGCCAGCAGTGAAAAACTAACATACTTCTGCAGAAATATTTACCTCTGTTTCTGTCTACATCACTGAGTTTCACAATCTAGAAGGGAACCTTGGAGGAAACCCCCAAGTTCTGCTTGGTTTCATGTCAAAACTGTGTGAAGCCACAGATTCTGAAGAATTCTGAAGTAAAACTGGGTCTCTGCCATCCACTGGGAAGAATTATTTAATTTGCACAAGCCTAAAGATAAGAGATGTCAAGTAGCACTGCTAAGGGCATTCAAATATGCCATTTTCAAATCATATCAAATCATAATAGCAGCAGAGAACAACTAGTACTTAACCACATAGCACCAGTGTGCCAGATTACAAAAACACATATTTATTTGTGAGCACACTTGAGAATGTTTGTATTTCAAAGGTTATAACATGCAGCCATGTTATAACCTTTGTTATGTGGTTGTCTTCTGCATTGTGCTCCCAAAAATCAAAGACATCCAAAGAATTCTTGAAAGACCTGCATCAAAATCTAGATATGCCATGACACTGAATGAGGGCCGGACTGTAATCACTCATGGGGTTCCTGGGGTGCTCAGAGGCTCTGCACAACAGCTGCATTCATGACCATAACACAGCAGGCAGTCTCCTACCTTAGCAGGCAGTCACCACTATGACACTGAGCTCTGAGTAGGTATTAAGAGAAATATGTGCAAGGTGGGAAGAAATGACACTTACTTCAAGCTGGAAGAGTCCCAGTGGAACTTCTTTTAGCGAGTTCTCAGAAAAATCCAGTTCTCTGAGGTGATTTTTCCAGAAAACAGTGAATGCGTCAGGTAGGAATTCCAGTAAGTTTCTAGATGCTTTGCAACATTTCTGGAAAACATAAAAGAAAAAAAAAAAAACACCCAAAGAGTAGTAATCATCTCTTTAGAAAATCAGGCAGGTCAGATGTCATGCATTTAAGGCATTAACACAATCATTCCAGGCTACTTCTTCAGATATTTTGATCTAGATAAGCTATCGCACATGCAGGCACAGAGTATTTGCTGAGCAGATGCATTCACTTAATTGATGGGCAAATCCTTTGTTGGGCTAAAACTATTTCAAAAGTTATTTTGAAAACCATCTCCACTTGCTTTTCAATCATAAACACTGTGCCAAAGAATACTGTTCTCCTGCTATCCACAGGGTCTTGTCATTAACTTTTCCTGTAGTAATAATGAATAAAGTGACAGTAACGTGCAGGTATGGATGCCTCATTTATCCATGGGCTTGGGCAAAGTTAACTTTGAACAAAGGCTGACTGTTCTATAAAAACCTTTTTAGCCTAAGACATCTGACAGCTTTGTAAGCATCACAGCATAGATTTTGCACTGTTTCAACAGCTTTTACAGCCTGTGACTCTGACAGAGCAGTTTGACTTACCAAGGGGCAGGCCCAGGGATCTGGAAACACTTTCAGCTGATTTCTGGAAACATTCAGTATGTTTAGGGACTTGAAGCAGTATAGAAAAACCGTTGGAAGTTCCACCAACCTGTTGTCAGAGACGTCAAACTCCTGCAGCTTCCTTAAGCCAATCCAATTAGTTGCTGGAAAACACAAAGCATTGCAGGCTTGGTGTAAGCATGAGAGCAGTCTCATCCAGCCAGATGATGAATACTCGCTAGACAAGAGCCAAAAGATATCATGAGGGATAAAAAATAAACAGGCATTTCATGTTCTTTGGACAAAGACTTGAGAGATGCTAAGCATCTGTAGCTAATACTGGCTTTAAGTCATTATTATAACAGTTTGGGGTTCTCCTCTACAAATCAGACCTTGAAATGCAAGCATAACAAGGGACTGCACGTACTGTTTTCCTCGTCAAATAACTTCTCCATATGGTTTTTGGCAGCGATGAGTTTTTTAAGGTTTTTAAGATGTAGGAATCCAGAAGGGAGAGTAGAGAGCCTGTTGCTGGATACATCGACCTCGAGCAACCTGTGATTACAGAAATTACTCAGTCAGGCATCAACAAAATGCTAGCAAAAACTCCTGTTGCCAAAGACTTCCAGCACACACACCTTGTACATATAATTTCGTCGGATGACTGTACGCTGGGTAACTCCGTCAGCTGATTGTCAGCCAGGCTGAGCTTCCTGAGGTTTATCAGGCCCCATGGGATCACGGATGGAAGGGAGACCAGGCAGTTGGCAGACAAATCAAGCTCCGTTATCTGACAGGAAATATCAATCAGCCAGTCCAGATCCACCCAGGGCAGTTTGAGGTTTGACCAGTTCACACACAAAGCCTGCATATTTCAGAGAAGAAAAAAAAAAAGAAGGGAAAACCACATTAGTAAAAGCCCTCTTGCTTGATTGCTCTCGGCCCGTTGCACCGCTGGGAATCTGGCAGATCAGAGCCCAGGCATAAACATTTTGCTCACTTTCCAATCTGCTTCTAGGAATTGAACTGACTCAGAGATGAAATCATGCCTGGATATCAGCAGCCCGCACTATATAGCTGCTCCATGACTTCACTCCCAAGACCACGACCAAGCGCAGGCAGAGGACCAGGCCTTCTCTGCCTGTCCAACACTAGCTCTGGTCTGCCCCACGGAGGGTGAGCTGCCTTTGCCCAAAACCACCCCTCTCAGCTCCAGGGAAAGCCCTGTGGAGCAGCCAGCATCTGAAAAGCTCCTGGGTCTTCGTTAAGAGGGCATGGATAGGTCTATGAGCGTGATGATGACTTCTCACGAGGATGCCTGTTGCTGGAATAATTAATATATACCTGGGCACCACTCCTCCATCCTAAACCTTCCAGCAACAGCAGCCCAGCGCTGTTCTGGGAAGGTTTAGGTTTAACATTAAATGTTGAAAAGCAACATCTGGGACAGACAGGGAAAGGCAAACACTCTCCTGTAAAGCATTTCTCAACATTACAAGTCTGTTCAGTATAATTCAGGAAGATACTTTATTATCTGAGAGAGATGATTTTGGCAGTCACCTCCTTTCTAGATAATATTTTGCTGCTTTTGACAGTTATATGAGGAAGTCATTTTATCCTCTTTGGGAAAATAAGTAAATAAAAAAATAAAACAGAAGTTGTGGATGGAAAAACTACTTATTTCAGGTTCCAGCTCAGACAGAAGAAAACACAAACACGTAATGGCCATTAATGCAGGGAAACAACCCAAGGCTTCACTTTCAAAATCTTTTCATTGCCTTCCAATGAGATCTACAATGCAAAATACTCATTTTAAATCCGCTAGTTCCAAAATGTTTTCATAAACTCAGTGGTTTTGACACAACTCATTCCTAAAACAGCCTCAGTGAACTGATCATTAATTCACCACCAGGAGGCAGCAAGAACCTGACAGCAAGTTTAATTTGCTTTTCAATTTCGAGTATTTAGCATTTAAGATTTTTAACTCCAAAATTAAAATTAAAAGGAATACATTTGGGGAAGGGAGAAAAAAAAAGGAAACAAAGGTCTAACTCAAATGCTTATTTGAGACTCAGAAATCCAAGTAATGGAGACAGCACAGGTAAATATGTAGGAGGATGGAATAAGTTGCACTTTTTAGAAATTAATAACAATCATATTTAGTGCTTTTCAAATGTTCACTAGCAAATCCTCAGGACAGCCCAATACATATGAATGGAAATATTATGTCCATGGTATCACTGGGGAAACCAAGGCAGAGAGAACAAGCTGTCTAAAGCCACATTCACCATCGTGCCACAAGGCATCCCACACACAACACACCAAGCTAACTGCAACAGGAAATCAAATTACGCAGACTTACAGAGTTACCCTGAACCAAACAAATTCTGCTTTACTGTTAGCTTTTCCAAGCCTGAATATTTAACAGCTTTCCACTTACAAAATCTTGTTTTCAACTCTGTATGCAATTTTCTCTCAGCTGTAACGGCCCACGAGCCAGCATGTTTTCTTCACAGGACAGCAATCAGTTGGGATTTAGGGCATAAAGTCATTCCTAGGTACCCTGTGCTAGGATGTGGTACTGATGCCAACACACTAGAAGATTTTTCTGGCATAAGGAAACCTCACCAGGGAAGAGCACGTTTGTTCTGATACACTTGACTATTTTTTCCTAGTGCTTTGGATCACCCCAAGAACTCCAAATAGCAGCCAGACACCTTAACCCAGGTAATGCAGAAAGCCACTTCTACACTACAAAGCCCTCAAGTGGTACTGATACCTGTCCAGACACTTCTGAGCATATTCAGAGCACTTCTAACCCTATTATTCTGTATTTTAGAGAATTTTCAGCTGGTTTAGCTCCCAGCTATGGTGACCAAAACCAGACTTACAATGGTACTGATGCAAGTGCAGGGAGGAACACATTGGTGGGGAGAGGAGGGGGGCAGCATCACTGTAGTTCCATCCTACATCAGTTAAAATTGTCCCTAATAGAAATACAGCTTAATCAGCAAGGAAATTCTACTACTGATGCAGGTTATACCATATTGCAGTTCGTAGTGATGCCAGCAAAAGGCTTATGCCAAGGCAAGTACATCTCCACCACGACTTCTGCTGGTACAGAAACAAACCCATCACAGTCCTACCTAACAGCGCTGGGTAAAATCACACGCTCTGCATTAGCAAAATCACATACCACAAAACCTCCCACTCTCAGAAAGAGTTCAGAGAGGACCCAATACCCTACTAAATGTGTGCCATGTGGATTTTTGAATAGAATTTTTTTGGGGGTAGGATTTTTTACTAGACTTCTTCAGGCTAGAAGAGAAAGGTGTAAAGACCCCGCTATGGAAATCAGAATGCAAGCACAGCTTGCCTAGGCATGTGAGAAATGTTTTAACAGGGAATTAGCCATTTTAACAACCTCGGCTGGCAGTGAGTATTCCATTCTGTTCTTTCCTATCCAAGAATGCAGACTTTTTTTTTTTTTTTTTTGTCAAAAGCTATGGTGAGATTCAGCCAAAAATGGGTGTGGGGATTAAACCACAATAAGTAGGGGAAAATCCAAGCTTTTAGGCAGCAGTTCCAGACATCTCCGTGCTCCAAAAACAACTGCTGCCAAGTAAGGGTCTTCCCATTTACCCGTATCATCGTCAAGACACTGGGTCTGCAACAGAGTTTTAACTGCTAACACAGCAGTGCAGGACCCAGAAAGGTGGATTTGTCTCACAGTCTCTATTGGAACCATCATTTATCTCCTATAACCACCACAAATATACTGGTCAGAGGGAGACTGAACTTCAGAAGTGGAGGAACTATTCACGTATTTCCCCTATTCATGCAGAAGCAATAAAATGCAGAATTCCAGACAAAAGTCAGGGTGAATATTCCATTCCAGAGGATATCCGCAGGTCCTTCAGTCAACACAGGGTGCATATATCCATGTAGGGCTACGGATTTCTGGCAGTAATTGGAACAAAGGCCTTGAGCTGGCTTGCTCATTTGGTTTCCACCTCGCAGGAGAAAGCAGGCTCTTTGTGTTGAGTTCCTGAATTCAAACTCCAGAGCCTCAAATTTCCTGTGCAACACCAGTCACTGGCTCAAGTTACCCAGGCTCTGCTTGCCAGTCCATATAATAGGAACATTGCCCCTTCTCCTAGGGGAGCAAGGAGGAAAAACGTACTACACACCCCAACTCCCAAATTTCCCCTTTTTCTTGCTTAAACTATTCTCAGCAAAGCTGCAAGAAAATAAATCAGAAGAAAGAACTGTTGGCATTTATCCTCTCCCTCTGTTCCTGCTCTGTTTCAAATGGATGCTCCCTACAGCAGGCCCAGGCTCTCATTTCAGAACAAAAAAGAACTTGTCCTTGAGCAGCCCAACTAACCGCAGTGATATTAAGATACACAGCCTGCTTTGAGCAGGTTCCTACAGGACCATGAGCCTCTGCCGCTTCTCAGATATTCATCTTTGATACTTATCTCAACTTTTATTTAGATTATCACATGTCATTTACCTCAAAAATGCAGAGCCCTGGCCTCAGGGTATTTAATGCGATAGAAAGATAACTGCAGAATTCGGATAGAGACTACTAAAACCTCAGACAACACGGTGAAATCCAACCCACTGCAGGGCAGCTTTTCAAATCTGAGCAATAAGCACCTTGTGCTCAGCCCTCCTCTTCCTCCTCCTGCTCTGGAGCCTGGCTGTGACAGCGTCTCTCCTGCATGAGTACCGCAGACTGGAGGGCCAGCTATGCCCCTAAGCAAGGGCTGCAATGAGATAGGGACTAGAAGGAAGTTAAGGGACTAGAAATTGTGCAGAAGCAAGAAACCCCACTGTTTTGGGGCAATGAACTCCATATACAAAGGAAGTATTAACTTGAATTTATGACAGTTTGGTAAGGGGATTGTTGTGCCTTTCTCCTAACTGGCACCACGGGCCCCAAGATAATTTCACTCTTGCTGTAGGCAGGATATTCAGAGGATGGTGATCTAATTACTTCATCGATAATGCTGCTGCAAACCCTGGGCAGAACTGCTGCAGATTTCTGTATCGATGGTGATGTAACTGAGATTAGCCAGGCAGTGGGTAGAGAAATCAGAGGAGGTTCACACACATATACATAACATTTGTATGCGAGAAATCCTAGCAAAGCACTTCCTGGGAAAATGCAGCAGTTTAATCTCTTTTCCAGTCCATGATGGAACACACACACACAAAAAAATCAAACGCTGCACACATTGGAAAGTTAAATATTTCCATGCTTACAACACACCTATCAAAGTCTGGAATCCGTGCCTAGCCATCTTACTGCAGGGGGTACTTTCGGCATTTCCTACCTGTTCCTGTAAAAATGGAGCACTTCCTCTGCTAAGAAAGACAGTGGCTTGGTATAGGGTTAAATATACACCAGAAAAAAAAAAAAGAAGAAGAAAAAAAAAGGAGAAACAGGTATTAGAAAAATGAGATGTAACTCCTCTTGCCTCAGGAAGGGCAGCACTGTACACACCACAACAGCAGCCTGGAAGGCATGGCAGCCAACCCGGGCTCTCCAACCACATTTTATGCATAGTTGGTAGCGTTTGCTACTGTGAAATCAACTGGAGGTCAACTGAGCAGTGTTTTCACTCAGAGATAGCACAGATGGGACGAGTCCTGCTGAAATTCTGGGCTCGTTCTGAAATGATCCCTGCTTGGCCTGCTCTGTCCAAGAGGAGAACTTCTGACATTGAGCTGGCTGCCAGACCCATTGCCGCCTCTGCACAATCCTCTTCTGCTTCCTAACGGTGAAAAATACATCACAGGGCTTACTCAGGAAGACCGACGCTCACCAACTTTATCGGTTATGAAGAAAGCACTGAGGAAGCTTGTTTGCAACTGTCACAAAGTCTTGTTTTAAAAAATTATAAAGGGTGCATGACTGTCACTTCCCAGAGACCTGAGCTCGGCAGACAAACTAGGACAAATGTTCCTGAATTTGGCCCAGGCTGCCAAAATTATTTCAAAGAGAAAACCTTGAATATGTAACATAATAAAAATAAACAGCCAATTGAAGAATCAAGGTCAAGTTTCTAAGTGTTTTTTCTATTTTTTTTTTCTCTTTTTCTTTTTTTTTTTTTTTAAACCAGGCTCCTCTGGCAATTAGCTGATGTTTTAAGACTTCTCTCTTCTTTGCTCAGGGTGTGACAAGAGCAAGGCTGAGTCATTTTTTACAGCAGCTAAGTTAAAAATTGCCAGCAAGTTCACATGGAAAACAGACTTCTTCCCTGTGATTCAGACATTTATTCCAAAGTTTATTCAAGCTGAATTATCTAGTTAGTTGGATTTTTTCCCCTTATAAACAGGCATGGAGTTTTATCAACTGTTATTCAGGAACATTTTAGCTTCCTTTTGTTCACCTTTCAATGAAACAAAGAACGGCATAGGGTGGGCTCTCAATCTTATGATTGAACCTAATGAAGTCAAGCTCACATATGTGGACTGCAGCTCCTACCATTCGCAATATTGTCTGGAATCCAGTGAGACAGGATGTTGGCAGGAAAACAGAGAATGGAGAAGCTCAAAATGCTCTGAAACCCTCTCTGCTTATTTTTACTTAACACCAAAGAAGAATCAACACCCCACAATGTTACAAGCTGAGCAAACAGATACTCAACTGGCAATGGGATTCATGCAGTCAGAGCCTGGATCGAAAACTTTACCTTAACGTTTTTTACCACACAATTTTTATGACCCAATGAAAGCTGTAACTGTTGAAAATTCGGGGCTCTGATGCTCCTATTTAACCTCAGTTAATCTATACTCTGAAGGGAAAAATGAAAGATGCCTGATAGCTAAATTGCTGAATAGCTGTACAAATAATACAAGCTACTACATGCTGCCCTACAAAGCAGCAACAGCATGTGCTGTGAGACATTTATCAGTTCTGAATAAAGGAGACTTGAATAGAGATTTAGAGAATATCCTTGGTCCACAAAGATACAGGATAGCCATGAAATGTAGTAAAGCTTCACATGAAAACAATGCCACTTGTCTGTGGATCATTACCACGTATTAAGCTTTCCAACAGCTGTGAGATACAAGGAACTTAAATCTCCATGTTTCACAGTGGGAGAAATAAATGCAAACAGATTAACAAAATTGTCAAAATGCTGCTAATGACTAAGTAGTGAACAAGCTCTTGTCAACTTAAAAAGGCTTTAATTGCTTTTGGTGGGACAAGTGCAGTTAAACTGATATGGACTGATCACACATGACACTCACCGTGCTGCTCCAGAAAGACAGAGATGTCCTTACTGAGTGGGACAGTAAAGGTTACCAGCTATCTTTTGCTGATGAGGATTTGAGGCTAGGAGGAAAATTTATTGAACAGATGTGAGCTTGCTCTACCTATGCTCCAGTTAGCCAAAAGCCACATGAGCCCATTTGTACGTGCTGTATCTGAGCTAACAGACCCAGGGGAAGAGGAGGGTTTATGTGCTCAGCTCTGTGCCATGCTGACTCTCTTGGCTAGCACAGGGCTTGTGGTGTTACCTCACTACCAGGATGTACTACAGAAGCCTAAATGAAGTGATTTGCCAGGGGTCGCAGAGGAAGCCCATGTTTGTGCTTATTTCTCTATAAGATTTTGAGCAAAAGCCAAAGATTCCTTTCCACAGCGTACGCCTGATTCACATGCTGATGTTAAAATGGCCAAGTGGAAGGTATCACACACAGCACCTTGCACAATGACACCATTTAAAGGCCTAATGTTTTACACCTTGCAATTCAGCACTGGCATGAAAGCACTTTCACGGCTTGTTCTCTAAATGGGTAGAGAACCACGAGGATCTTAGCTGAGAAGAATCACCGGCCACATGGTACACAGACAAATATAAATTATTAAAGTGATGTTCCTTTCAAAGAACATTTCTTCAGACAGATAAATGGCTACTTACTGTTTTTGTTGGAGCACTGCCTGGTAAAGGACTTGTCTCAATGAAATACTTCCTCAGAAGGTGTTTGCTGGATTCAGGACTGTCCATCAGGATGTAGGAACAAAAGAAAGCTCCATTCCGTAATAAGAACACAGCTACATCTTCATTCCCTTTAGAGAAAAGGCAGATTGTCTGTTCTCTTCTTCTCATGTAAGTGAATCAACAAGGACCTGAACAGAAATCCTGGGAAATAACCACTTCTGAAAAAAATCATGGGGGTGTGCAAAAAGGGAACTGAACCATGTAAAAACTGTTTCTTCCAGTGGTAGGATTCAGTTTAGTCAAACCGAGACAGCAAAGATACTGTAAAAGGACTGGCCCAAGCTCTACTTCTTTTTCTCTCTTTCCCTCCCCTCACCCCAGCTTATTAAACAATACACACAGCTGTGCTTTGAAGTGTAAATTATTTAGCCTAAATCAAGCTGTGTGCCATAGTGTCCATAACAATAATGCTTTTACTTGCGAGGTTTCTATTTTTGGAGGGCCTTTTCCCTAGGAGTTTAAAATTAAAGAGGAAAGTTCAGCCTCCCAGCATTTACAGTAACCTAACTTAGGAAGGCCTTGACTAAAATTTGGCGAAGACAAAAGATTCAGAGCCAATTCTGTCTTAATTTATCTCACTGGAAATCCAGAACAATCCCAGGAAGCCAGCCCACACTAACACATTCCCAGAATGGAACAACTCAGCCCATTCTTTGAAAGACACTGCAGAACAAGGACAAGGCTTCAAAGCATGCAAATACATACCTGCCTTTATAGCAGCGTAGAGGGGCAACCGTATAAGAACTGGAAACTCATTCCTCCTGACGGCGCAGCTCTCTGGGTCAGCACTGTATGCACGAATGAGGAGTTTCACTATGTCCAAGTGCCCCTGCTGGCAGGCGATGGCCAGCATCCAGTTCAGGAGTTGTTGGCAAGTCCTGGGACCTACCAGAAAGATAGGGTGTTCAACAGTTGATGCCACTGGACTGTGATGTGCAAGACTCATCCATAAATAGTAGATATGGAAAGGGTATATGATGAAGCCCTTGATGAGAAGGAAGCAAACTGCACTGTAAGAGTTTAAGTGTTAGAGAACAGCCCTAGGTGGATGAGGCACAGACTTTAGATCTGAGCAGAGCGCTACCTGCTTTGTTTAACTGGTTGTTACCTACCCAGCTAATTGGCAAACTTTTTAGGTTGGCCCTGATTTAATCACACATAAACTGGCAACAGTGGAAGGTTTCCAGGATGTCTACTGGGGTGCCAGTAGAGAAGTCAAACATCTAATCCCAGGCAGAGGTTGCAAGGGTTGACTATTATTATATTAATATAATTTAACTTTGCTACTGGATTATACACACAGCCTTGTCAGCCTCCTTTCTGGCTGAAGGAGATACTAGGTTTAATCACATCTCTCAAACTTGAAAGTTTAAAAGTAAAGTTTAAAAACAAAATGTAAATACAATATAATGATAATTCAAGGTAAGGAATTCCCCTGCAAGTCAAACGGAAATGCCAACAGGAGAGCACAGAACATGCTGCCAGCTGTGCACCCAAGCTGTTACTCGCCAGGCAGTCATGTTGCACTCTGACTCCCAGCAAAACCGTGTCTGCAGAATCAGCAGAGTGCGATGATGCTGCTTCCTGAAAATCCCCTGATTTCTCTGTGGGATCTGGGACATTATCCAGTTGTGAAGGCTGATGGGAATGAATCGTCTAAATGGCATCTTCCTCTGCTTCTGAACTGCAAACATGGAATATTTTTATTCATGTATTTTTCCTCCCATGGGAGAATTTTTCTTAAAACACAGAGGAGATTAGATCCCTCCGTGCATTTTCCCATGATTGAGTTCCCTCCCCTTTTAAGGGAAAAAATAAACAAATAACACAAAAAAGCCTGCTTAAAGCTATACCAAACAGCTACTGAAAAGCCTGAAGAAATGTAGAGGCAACCCGACAGGCTTACCATGCAGCGAATCCAGCAGCTCTTTCACAACATCCTTATGTCCAAAATATGCAGCCACCACAGCAGCATTGTCATCATTAGGTTCTGTAGGTAACACCACTAATGCTTCCTTCAGTAAATACCTCACCGCATGCAGATCTCCATACGCTGCTGCAATACCTAAAAGCTGACACTGGCGAAGAAAACACAGCAAAATAAACTCTCTGATTTTTCTTTGCCTCTGTGTAAAGGGAGCAAACAAAGGAAGACAGCATTTCTAGAGTAATGTATTTATTTCTGCTGAAGCAAAGGCTTACAAACTGTCACAGTGGTTAATTGAGAACATCATAAACACTAGTAGCCATTATAATCACTGTTGATATACTAAGTAATTAGATTAATTTGCTGGTTTTGCTTAATAGTTTTTTGTATGACTTTACTGCAGAAGTGCCCAAGGCACTGAACGGTGACCGTAAAACAATTTTTCACAGACCAACAGAAACAGCATTTTTGTGCTCTGCCAAGAGGTGTAGTATTCCATGTTTTGTAGACAGCTGACTGGACTTCACGCTCCGGTACTCTCCCAACACACCAAGGTAAGCCTGTCCTATGAGCTGGCTCAGAACAAGGGCTCTGAAGACACAACAGTGCAGAAGCTGGCACAAAGGTACGGCTCCAAACACACACAGCAACATCTTCCCAGTGGACCCTCAACCATCTTTGGAATGACAGGGAAATAAGGTTTTTTTTGCTAGGTCTATAAACTGCTTCTTTTTGAGAGGGAAAGATGCATTTCTCTCTTTTAGAGACCGCAGCATCAGCACCCCTCCTTGCACAGCCTCGAGAGGAGAGAGTCAGGGACCACCCAAGTAACTGCTCTCTAAGCTGATGCATCTGCCAGCTGTGGTGTGTCCTTTGCTCTGTGACATTACCCAGACCTGTTCTGGCTCTACACAGGCTGCATTTACTCAGTGGGGATCTTCTGGATGGTAGAAAGGCTCAGGCAAGGAGCTTAGGGTGAAAGAGACTAATGTGGTGTTTGGAGAAGAAAAAAAAAAGATGTAATTCTGGCTGATTCAACAGAGATTGTGATGTGTTCTCTCATCTAAAAACATACATGAATTCTGAAACACTGTCACAGACCTTCACCTTCAGGCAGATGTATGCTGTGAAGAGTACTGCACACACAGGTAATGAAGACAGGGCCAGGAGCACAATTAGTATAACGTGTCTGTATCAGCTAAGAATCTTGCACAGTGTTTCTACTTTTAATACAGGTTTTGCTGATTACTGGAGATGGAGCAAAACTTCAGCACAATCAGAACTTTAAAAATAGTGTTTGTACATGTTTCAGCTTTTGGCAGATAAATCTCTTCAGTCACCATCCTCCTAAGCCACCAGGAGCTATGTTACATCAGTCTGCCATACTGAGATTTTAAGGTTTTCTGTTTTGTGTATACTTACTGAACACAGGTCGGAGTTCCACCCTACAGCAGCTTTCAGCCCTTGTTAATATTTCAGGGGTTGTGCCTGCACTCCACCACTAGTCCAAAAACCTAAGGTGCTGTGCACACTTTTAGATCAAGTGATGCGTACAACCTGCAACGCAGGTAGCTGGAGGTCAGTGCCATTCTCAGGTGGCAACACAGCTCCTGAATCTGAGCTGGCTTGCGTTTGGAGAGCAGGCAGAAGAGCCCAGGACTCTCTGCATCTGACAAGGCCTACACACCCACATATACCCCAACAAACTGGCAGTCTGGCGTGCAACACTGACCCCAGTAAAGCCAGCAGGGGTTTTACCATCCACTTCAGTGTCGACAGGATTTCTGCCCTGTGGTTCCAGCCCTTGATGCTGTTCCCATGTACACTTTTCCCTGTGGTCTGTCTCATCTTTCTGAGCATTGTTTTCAAGGGCAAATACTGTCCCTGAGCACATTCCTGAAGTGCCCCACACAACCAGACATGTCTGGGACCCTGTAGCACCAGTGTGACACACATAACTGAACAGATTGTCTGCACGAGGAGCAGTGGAAGACAGCAGCTCAGCATTTAAGGGTTTCTTTCCCAAAAACATTTGAGAAAGAGGAGTACTCTAATCCTACCTTTTCCACTTGCAGTGCCGTCTCCTCACATGACAATTTAATCAACTCTTGGGCTTTAGTGGTGTCTCCAGCTTTGTAAGCAGCCTGAATGCTTTCTGTAACGGGTGTCTGAATTATGGAGACTTCGCCGACTGTGGACTGCTTGCCACCCATGTCCACAGTTCCTGCAGCAAAAATAGAAAACAGGTGTCAGGAAGAAGTCCCTCTTTATTACTCAAGTACAGCTGCAACATCAATGCACCCTGGCAACACAAAGTGGTGAGTTATTAACAGCAAAATATTTACTGCATACAATTGAATAAAAAAGAGGAAAAAATGTCAACGCTAAATTTTCTGATATAGGAAAGTGATAATAAAGAACTTTCCAGCAGGGACATGAAAGTGAAAGGGACAACAAGTTCCCCAGTTGTTCCCAGAGGTGGTTTCCAAAGGAAGGTGTGAAAAAAGCTCACACAGACACGGATACATAGGCTCTGCTGCAACCTGCCATGCTTGGCCCCTGGCTACAGGAAAACAGGGAAAAAAATGCTTATTTGCAATTGGTTAAAGTCCTTAAAGCCCAAAGGTTTTCACAAGTAAACAAGGATTATTTTTTTTAATAATATCTATCTATATATTAAATAGACACACATGTAATTCAGGGGCTAGTTTAATGCAGTCTGGAGAAAGAAGTAAATTTGGACCAATCTATAACCGTCAGTAAGTATCTTTGAATAATGCAGTCTGAAATCATCCATACATTCTGCCTAACGCTTCTCATCAATTATTTAAATGAAGCTCGAATCACTCAGACACTGGAGACAGCTCCAGAGATTTGTGCCATTAAAAACGTGCCCGCATCAATAACCTTTCTCAGATGATGCAGAACGTGTGAAGGACAAACAACAGAAACGAAGGCAGATGAATGTGATATTAAGTTACAGCACAATTAACAGCATCTCAGAGTTCATGTAATACAGACAGATGCCTCATAATTCTGTAGTTTTAGGGGGTACATGGAAGAAAATAATAAAACATCCAGCATTTGCTCGGGTATTTCGGAGCAGACCAGCCACCTATAATGGATTTCTAAGAATATTGTTTGTTTTAATCCTCTTTTTCATAGACACCACAGGTAGGAAATTCAAATGATTCCTAGGGAGATGGAAAAGAGAACTTTAAAGCAAAATAATTCTCCAATATAACCGGTTCAGTACTGGCCTAGCACAGATGGGAGCGAACACTCCAGTGACTGCAACATGCAGCCTCCCCCGTGCTCGGTGCCCTGTGATGAAATCCCGAACCTAGAGAGAAGCTCTGGAATTCCCCTTGGAGGAAAGAATGCCTCGCGTCGGAGATCCAAACCAGCTGGAGAGCTGAGCAGGAAGCCCTGCAGATCGGGGCTGACAGAACACAGAGATTTGAAGCAAGTTCCTATAAATAAATGCTGAAAGAAGGGACCGGTTTTATTTCCTTTCAGCCTCGATCCTAATTTGGGGGGCTATCACTCAAGATCCAGAGCTAGAGCCAATTCCTAGTGCACAGGCACATCCTTTCCACCAAAGCATTGAGCAGGGCCATCCTTCTGTGTAAACCATGGCTGGGGAAGGTGGAGGCACGAGTGTCTCGTGGTCAGAGATTCATTTAGGGTCCAGGAGACCCCAGTGCCACTTCCTCACCTAGTAGGCAGGCCTCCAGGCACCTCCACACCCTGCTCACCAGATATCTTTTTGGGGAAGCCTCTCCCACCTCTCCTGCTGGAACAGCCCTGCCATGCAGTTGGGATGAGCAAATCCACTGGGCCAGCTCGCACAAGGACCACGATTTCTCTAGCTGCAACATAGACCTTCCAACCCAAAATTAATGACATCTCGAGCTCGCTTTTCCTCGTTTTGACCCCCTCTTTCAGATGTGCCCATCACTAAGTAATTCGTGAGCAAGTGTGTATCACCAGGGCCACCATAAGGAAGCTGAAGAAATGAGCAACAGTTCTACTGTAACCGAGGGAAGGAGGAACTCAGCAAGACAGACCCCAACCCCAAGACAGCTTCTGTGTTTCACCCAGTGACTACTTCACGAATGTATCTGACTGACGTGTCATGCTTCCTCATGCACTTTTGGCCCCCGCAACACTTCTTAAATCCTTTCCAGCGTAATGGTTGAGCTATAACCACGGCTGACATCACCACCGATAGGAGAACATGGGCTGGCCATCACCCATCACGGACTTCTGGACACTCTGGCACTGGAAGGTCACAAATGCCTGGCTTCACGGAGCCTATATGCTCCCAGAGTTACCTGGCAAAGTCCTCAAGATAGTAATTTTAGTCCCTAAATGAAATTTTAGCCTTGTCTTAGGCAAATACAATTTTTCTATTGATCTCATAAAAACATACTAGTGAGGCTACGTTTGAACATCCATCAAGTAGAAGTCAATAAAAGCCTCATTGAATGTAAGTAATCTGGGCAATTCTACTGTTTAAAACTGATATATTTGTATTTCAACATTCTTGGCAGAAAGACAGTGCTGCTCGTCATTCAATTTTCTCATGTAGCTGTCATCAAAACTTCCTTCTGTGTTTGTATTCTGCAGAGTAAACTGACCTCTCGCCTACGAAGACCTGGGAAAAAAAGATGTCAAAGATCTTTACCAAAAAAAGATCTTACAGTTGAACTAATTTTAAGCCTGAAAAGAGCAAAACCGATGAGTCACAGAGTGATAAAAAAGCTTGCCCCCAACCAGCAGCTGTACCCACACGATTCTGTCAAAGTGAAGTTGAGATTTCAAGCGTTCAGTGAGACAAGGTGGGCCACCCGCCCTTGGGTTCCCAGAAAACACCAAGCCACCCATCACAAAGCTAAGCGTGGCATGGAGCAAACTACCCAGTTCACAGAGGGCTTTCTGGTGACTTTAGAAATGATCTACTGACTTCTGGTATACAAATGGAAGATAAGCAGCATATTTTATGAGCTTAGTTTATACTCGCCAGTAGGAAAAAGAAAGAGGAGAAGTAAATTCTACTGAATAAAGGCTGGTTTATTTCTAAAAGATGCATGGCTGAACTACCATCAGTACTGCAGTCATGTAGGCTGGGAATAAAATTTTGCCAATATATGCATCAGCTATTTTTAGTAAAAAATCTGGGCTGAAGTCCAAAGAAATTCTGCCTATATCTTTAACCCTACAAATCTCATGGTTTTTTTACCTGAACTCTTTGTGGCTGTCATAATAGGGTCTCCTCAAATCCATATAGCCTCGAGCAACACTGTTAGGAGAGCAGTAAGTGAAACTGAATGATACTGAAACTGTTTTCAGACTATATCCATCCATGTGCTGATTATTTACACCTGGATGTCCTATAATGTTTTTAATTCTTGGATTACACAGACTCAGGAACCAGCTTCTGCACTTTGCTCAGTAGGGTCTACATTAATATTTGACAATGCATGCGGCATAGCAAGTTATGATATTCTGTTACGATACACTTCTTGGGTACTCCTGTAATAAAGGGCTACGAGAAACTCCAGAAGCTCTTACACACTCACTGTGATTTCCCCTGGTTTGGGGAAAAGCAGATAAACGAAGCCTATTTGGACTGAGGAGGAATGGTGTGGGGTCATTCTCTAACATATTTGACTTTCCATGCAAATAAGGCCATGGGATTTACTCTTTATTTCTGCATCTTCTTTGTTTAGTTTCTCCAATGATCCACAGCTGCTTTGCTGGCTTTCTGCTAAGGACTGTAAGCAAACCAAGTGCTGTTTGTAAAGGGAAAATGGGGGCATTTGCCGACATTAAATACATATCCTTCACCTATTCCTCCCAGCACTTAACAGCCTGCACCAAATAAACTACCTTTGAAATCAGGAGTGGGAAATATTTCCAGTGTTTAATACTTTGGAAGTGATTTTTTAAGTTTGGCTTTGCAGCAACAGCTTTTAATAAAAGCTAAAGGCAAGACTAATTTTCATTTTAAAAATATTCCAGTGGAAACAGTGGTTATCAATAAAAACAAAAACAACAACAACAACTGTGTTATTTTACTGCCATTCAGAGGTTACAGCAGCATCAATTTAAAAATGCAACAGACTGCACGGTCCCAGCTGAGAGAAGCAAAATGAAAATAGGTCTAATTAATAATAAGGGGTACCAGGAGAGTGTCAGAGAGATATGCAGTTACACCCAGTCTTAGGCCGTGTTATTAGAGCAAGTGAAAAAAAAAGATAAAATTTCTAAACTGACATTGTGCCATTATCAATAAAAAGGTGAGGGTCTGCAGGTCAATGCTGTGAATCAGCAAAGAGCTGCGTACCAGAACAGCACATTGTACAGATTATTACCTTTATGTCCCAAATCACTGCATCCCTGTCTTTAACATACAGCCTCTCAGAAATTTCAAGTGCTGCATTAGCCCCTTTGATAAGGTAGGTGCTTGGGGAACTGACTAGGATATTGTTGTTTATTAGAGAAAGGTATAAATGAGATGTTTAACACAGGATAAAATAGGGCAGGAAGCTAACTTACTCCACAACAGATTTAACAACAACAATAAGACTTTAAAACTGCTACTGACCTTGTCATAATTTGTGCAGGTGTTTCCAGAGAGAGAAGCAAATCACGATGATGGCTGTAGCACAGCCTCCCATTCGGCGATGCTCAGTTTAGCTATTAATTCCTAGGACCGTGAGCCATCCACCTCTGCTTCAGCACAAGCAGCTCTTACAGTGGCCACTGGCTGGCTGGCTGCTGCTTCGTCTGAATTAACTACTGCATTTTAGCCTTGACAGTTATTTTCATCCCCATGTCCCATTACGGTGAAATCCAAGCCTCTGGTTCAGAGAGGATCTGGGGATGGGGGTGGGCAGGGAGGCTGCCTTTCCGGGCTGAGCTCAGACATTAATTCCTCAACAGCACCAGATGGCTCCAGCTAACCTCCACCAGCTTAATCTTTGGCCATTTTGACTTCTGAGCCCTGCCCCAGAGCTGAGGTCTAAAGCGCCCTGAATATTCAAAATCACCCCTCCCGAACTCTTCAAAACTCCCAAGAGTTGCTGGATGTTTTTTAACGCTGCTCTACCAAAGCTTTGGCAGGCTGCTCTGCAACATTCATGGAAAGCCCTATTATTTCTGAGGCTCGGAACTAGAGTCTGTGTAACAGCCTCATCTATCTCCCATCGCCCTGAAAAACTCCAGATTAACAAAGGGAACAACAGCCAACAGGAAGCCTCCAGCGATTTCAAGGGATGATGGATCTGTCCTACATTGTGCTTTCCAATGAGATTGGGGATGAAAATGTTGTTAATCCTAGGGAAATTTCTGAGATAGTGAAAAATATTCCCATCCCAAGGCAGGAGGAAAAAAACAAACATCCATTTGATACAATAACATAAATATATTTTTAAATCAGTCCTAGTCAGTCAAAATGTCTCATGAAACAAAGATATCTTTTCTGTTCCTTCTCTAATAATTCAAACTAACTTTATATATATACATATATATATATATATATATATGTTAGCAGGTTCCATTCATTTCTCACTTAAAAGACAGTCATGGGCCAAGATCTGGCCCCAGGAGGGGGCTGTTCCCCGCCTGCCCACCTGGCCCCATAGGCAGGAGCTGGCCCAGAACCACCCAAGGGAAGGTCCCGCAGCAAAAAGCCTGGGATCTGTTTTGTCTTGTTTTCAGATCTAGGAAAAATACGTATGGCCCAATCCATTCTGGTATTGGATGAAGCCAGCAGGATTAAAAAGTGGTGGAACACTTATAAAAGTCCCTGTGAGGAGACAAGGAGAGAAAGTTATGGGGAATTGGACTGCGGGGTGGCAAGAGGGTTTATCTGGGAAATCCAGCATCCCTGTGCAGGGGCCACAGCAGAGCTGGGCCATGTCCTTCCAACCCTAATTAACATCTCTTCTTAATGAGTAAGACGTGCCAATTTCTCAGGACAATGAGAGAACCCTCCACGCGCATTTTTTCTGCCTATTTTATGTGGTTTGATTTCACCCAAACATCCATTATTTAAGCTAATTACTGGCATGGCTTTACACCACCATCTGCCTGCCAAGCCAGTGGAAAAATTGATATATTTAGTACAAGTATAACCTGCCTCCACGACAGAGCTCACAACCGATGCTCACTGCCCCAAAAGTAAGCTAATAACCCTATAAAAGGCCAGACTCAAAGCATAGAAAAACGCTTCGAATACAACAATTAAGTACTGAAGGGATCTTTTTCATCATTATTGCATAATCCAGTATTATTTTAAAATTGTTTACATGCCAGTACAATGAATGCCAACTGCTTAGCTGCAATAAACGCTTGCCAGCAAGCACACAGGATTTTGGAAAGGACGTGCTGACAATTTTAGGTACAGCAATGCAAAGTGACCAATTACCACCAGAGCCACTGGAAATTTCCTATTTAGAACCACTCTTAACCTGCAAGGAAAAAAACATTTGCTAATGCAAACCTGAGAGGAAAAAAATTAAGTCCTGGACAGAAAACTGCTCTGGACTCCTGCCTTTTTCAGGGCTCCAGAATTGAATTACGAAAACCAGACAGCTCAGAAAGCTTTAGCTCTACATCTATACAGTCATTTCTCCATCACCTGGGATAACGAGGAGAGGAGAAGGCAGAAAAGCCTCAAATACTGACAACAATGAGACTTGGCAGGTTTGGTGGACACTAACACTGATAATGAAGCCTCTGCCTGTCACAGCACTGAGACGGGGTCGAAAAGCTCTGCCAGGCCCGAGCAGGCTCCTGCATTTGTGCACGTGCCTCCCAGACTCTGCAAATGACTTGTTTTGCCCAAGAAGTTCAAATGAATTAGTTAGTTCTAATATTGCTTCTAGGCAGGGGAGGAATGAGGTAGAGGCCAACCTCCTGCAAGGACCAGGCACAGGTTGGGTCCTGCAGTGAAAGGGGACCCCCACATCCTTCCCTTACATCTTTGGGGTGCAAAGGATCAGCAAAGACCACAGGGATTAGTGACACAGTGACAGAAATGTCACCGTGTTGTTCCACTCCTAAGGGAGAGAGCCTGAGGAAAGCAAGCGAGCTCCAAATGGCCAGAGCCACGGTTGCGGTACTGAAAATACAAATGACTCAGCTCTAAGTGAAAGTTTCTATTTTCATCTTTTGGCTTCAGTGATTTGGTTCCAATCCTGCAGCTTGAATCATTCAGAAATATGCTTTCACATGCAAGGCCAGCTATGCCACTCTTGCTTTCCAAAATGTAAATTGGGATATACATTAAGCATGCAGAAGTACGACCATGCTTTTGGGTTTTCTTCGTGTCCGTTTCCAGGCATGGCTGGAAAGAGAGGATTATTAAATCATGAAAGGTGTCTCTAATGAGGCCATTCCTGTCCAACTGAACCAAATATTACACCCATGAAACCAAACCAGGCTTGGATTTCCATTTGAAACTTCACAAAATAGAATTTCATGGCTAACTTGGGTTTATTTTGAAACTTTCCCGTTTCCCTAATGTTCAAGCTTTCATCAGAATGGAAAAATTCCCATGCATCATTGTTCTCTTTCTTTCAGACCGATCATTTGCTCAATATTCTTCTAAAAAGTAAGTTGGCACATACACATTGGGGAAGCAGCAAGTCACAGCCAGCTCCCGTATGCTTTGTCCTTCTTAGACATACATTTAAAGCCAGATTAAGGGAGAAGCAAGTGCTTTGAGCCCCATCGTATGTCATGGGTCCTGGGCAGATGCTGTAACCTGCATGGTCGCCAGAGTCCTTCCTCCTTTCCCCAACGAAGCACTGCAGGTCTTTTATAGAACCTGAATGCATGAAGGTTTTGGAAAGACTGGCCCGAAAGGAGGTAAAAAAGGGGAAGCAACATGAAAAAGATAAGTAAAAATAACTTGCGTGATTCCAGTTTATCATGTTCAAGGAGGGCTACAACAATCTGAAGAGCTGAAGAAGATGAATTAAGAAATGGACAGTCTAATTACAAGATTAGAGATGAAAAGAGCTTGGTTTGTTGCACATGGAAAAATGAAGGCTGGACAGGGATGCGAGCATTGTCTATAAATACATCCAGAGGGAGACACCAGGGAAGAAGAGCTATTTATGTACAGGGTACAGACACATTTCAGCTGCCAATTAGAAGAAAGTTTAAAGTGTTGGAGGAATGAGGCTTCAGAACAGTCCTCTAGAAAAAGCAGAAAGGACAGACCCGTCAACTCATTTAGAAGATGCTTTGAACAAGGTTTAGGAGGGTGACAGCAGGACACTGACCCACACAACCCTCCAGTTCCACAGCCTGCATTCCTACTTCATGCCTGTGCTGAAGTTAACACAGCTATCGGGTGCTAACAGGTATAACAAAGACTACTTTGAAGAAAGTTGGTTGTAAGGGAGAGTGTCCTTTATCAAACCAAAGAGCAATACTCTGGAAAATAAAATAAAAATTGAGAAAGCGAGGCTCTGCTCCAGCTTCTACTGAACTCGCTGTGAGTGCTTCTACCAGCATCCATGCAGAAGGAGCAGATCCTCAGAAGTTTCCAGGAGAAAATATCGAGTAGGGAAGATTACTTTAGCAGCTGTGTCTGGAACAGAAGAGAAAGTTTCGTTGAAAAGGCCTCTGCTGCTGGCCAAGGCAGTGCAGGTCCTGAATCAGGCTGCGTGATGATGTGCTGCCATAAATGTAATGGGCTACCAAAAAAACCCCACCACCTTCTGTATCTGGTGACAAAACCTACAAGAGGCAGAAGTGCCTGTATTTGAGAGGGGAAATATTTCCCTTTCGTTTCCTGATGTCTGAGAATGTCAACATCCATTTCAGTGGAAGAAAGACATGGATTTTGTCTGGGAGGATGCTGCGTTCAGCTGAAGGCGCGTGCTGTGAACCCACAGCAGCTCGCAGCATTGTTAGGTGGTTGCTCCAAGGTGAAGAGGGCAAAACCAGGCAAGGCATGTTTCCTTCCTACCAACATATGATGAACACAGATCATGTGAAAATCTTGCCCAATCCATCCAACAAAACTTTAATAGCTTCTATTCATACCCCATTATTGTGTGAAAAGTCCTACATGCAACACATCGGAGAGCTGTGACCGTGATTACAAGCCAACTTCAGGAGCCAGACATTTTTGTTTTCCAAGCTACATTTGAGATCTGAAAAGGGATCCTGTCCATTAGTGTTAAAAAAAAAAAATATGTTCCTGTTTGATGCAAAAATAAAAGCTTTTTCAAAGGCTCTTTGATGTGCAAGACAGAAAGACATGCAGGCAGATTCTGAAGGAGGTCTTGTCTTAAGCAATTACCAGCACTCCTTTTGAATCTTACTCCCCAGACAGAATTTTAATGTGAAGTAGATAATCACGCTGCAGAGCGTATCAGCTCTAAACCTTGTGGCTTTTCAATTAAGCAGCAATAACCTGTAGTCGAAATACTCCCTGCCCAACAAGGGAATAAAACAAACAACCCTGAACCAACTAAATCCAGGTGAAGCAATTCTGAAGACACGCACGCTTTTCAAAGGTCTCGTTCTGAGCTCTTCTCGGGCAGCCAGGCCAGTTTTCCAAGCGATATTCTGATCATTAAAACAAGCAGTGATGTAATTTCCACAGCAACCACAAACATACCAAGAATATTTGAGCTAAATTTATCCAGACTTCTTGTTTGAATCACTGCTTCGGTTCGTTATTTTTCCACGATCTTCAGCGCCGTGCAGAAAAGAAGCTGTGGGCAGCCTGGGACGAGGCTCTCTCTGCAGCACTGTCTGAAATCCCAATCTTCGTGCTTGCAAGCCACTTAGTGACTATTAGTAGGGAATTTTGGTCGCTGTCCAGCTCCCATCTCCCCAGGTCCCTGCTCTTTCACCCTTCACCCTCCTCCTCCCTTCCTGTGGCAGAATGACCCCTTTCCTCTCCTCCACATTGTGAGGCAACGCGAGGCTCGTCTCTGTGGCTGAGAATTTCCCCAAATCACTGCAGACCTGGTGTCCTGCCCCTCCAGGAGATGGTGGGCTGCAGAAGGAAGAACCCACACCACTCTGCAGCAGACCCCCAGCCCTTCGCTGTGGTCCTGAGCCCTACACCAGGAGAGCTCAGCCTGGGAAGGGGTCACCACCTTCACTGGCAGGTGATGCACTTTTTGGGTTGCAGGGATGCAAAAACTGAATCATCAACGAGACGTCACGGGTCTCCACCCTCTCTTCCAACATGCCCAAGGTGGTGATTGCCATGGCAAGAGGCACTGGGTGTCTGCAAAACCTGCAGCATAATCTCTAAGATCTTACTCCATCAACACTGCTGTTGTTCTATAGGAATCTTTTCTTTTCAGCTGTCACATTTTACCACGGTCGGACATGTCCTTGCTGACTCCATTTCAGTTTCAGGATCAGCCTCCCAGTTTGCCTGCCTGTCACACAGCTGTGCACGTTTTAAGGGCAGTCTGTTATTTCTCAAAGCGCTCCTTTCTGTTTGTTTTGTTTGTTTGTTTACCAGAAACTTCAACCCACGCATCCCCTCTGCCTGCAGAAGGGCTTTCTGAAGCATGAAGGCTTTTCCTAAAACCTAGACTTCTTTTGTAGGGCCTCCCCTTAAGCTAAAGCAATGCACAAATTCAAAGCATGCACATTTTTATCATGAAGCTATCAGTAGCCTAGATCAGTGGGCTGCTGCTGTGGTTATGTATATGCAAAGAAGCAATGCTGACCCACTAAAGAGCACAGGCTGATTAAGGAAAGGAATTAAATATCGGCCTAACTTGAGGTAAAATCCAAGACAGAACCTATTAAGGGCCATAATTCACCTATGTGGCAGACTGGGAGCTGAATGGCATTAAATCCATCCCCCGACACCCTCATCTACAATGCAAACATTTCCTCCCAGCTAGCTGCCTGCTGCCAAGCGCAGCCCTGGCAGCTCCTTTATTGATCAGAGAAATGAAAAACAAACAAACCGCAGACCTGATGCTCTAAGGATCCCTGAAGATCAGATCCAGAGCCTGTTACGCCAGTGCAGAGACTTTAATGGGTCTTACATAAGGCTCCCAAAGGCTTTGAAGAGGATGAAAAAAAAAATAAATTCATAGCACTTTCTTTAATGCAAGTATAAAATTGTCTGTAACATCACCGGCAAAACAGTAAATCAATTACAGGCCTGGTAAAGACCGAGTCAGTGTGAACTCTATCAATTGTTTTTTCCCCACTGCAACGGAGGGTAACAGTTCTGCCTACAACCACAGTGCCAACCTCACCTGCTTTATAATTAGTCAGGTAGTTAAGGGCTCCCTGTGTGCAGGTTCTACGTGCCAAGGCTTTTCTTTACTTCCCTTATTGGCTCATCTTTGTTTTTTTTCCAGGCGTCTTGACAGAGCTGTCTTAAGTTACATTTCAGTGTACCGATACATCCTAAGCTGGATAAAAAGGTGGAAAATAAAGCTGTGTAGGAACAGGTAATGCCATATAAAGCTCAGACAGGGACTGGTGTTCCACTACTGCCTGTGGATCCCTACCTTTCAGGCTGGACTCTCTGCCCAGCAGGGTCTGTACTGCACCGCTGGCTCTCCCAGCAGCTCTGCCCTCGAGTTCAAGAGCAGACTGGCTTCTGTGGCATCCACCAGGAAAGGCTGCTCCTACCACCACCGAGACCTAAGTGCTCCTTTACATCCCGTGACTCCAGAAGGGCACAGCACCCCCAAGCCAAACTCCCCACTGGCACAAGAATCCATTTTCCAAAGCAAGCAGCTCTTTCAGACGCCTCCAATTCACAAAGAGAGGCATCTCCCAGGGTACGTTCTGAAGGACAGCATTTAGCACCCAGACTCTGAAAAACCAGTTCAGAGCATCTCAAACAAGGCACCTAACTGCACGTGTCCCCACGTTCACTGCCCTTTTGGGAAACCCTGGCTGGGTTCAGCGGGATGGTGCAATGTGGCTGGGCTACAGCCTGCAGAGGAGAGCAGGCTCACCACAGGCATGTTCTGCTGGCCTTCCGCATTAGCAGTTGGCCCCATGTGAGATTTCACCACTTCTGTATGAAGTGTGTATTTAAATATGTTTAAAAATACAAGCCTATTACCGCTGTACTAGTGTACTTCCTATTCCTGCCTAGCACTTCCTACTTCTCCTTCTGCAGGGCATTGCTGAGACTCACATAAAATACCTGCTCTATTTTTTGTGTCCTCCCACGCCGCCTGTTTTTTTTACATTTTGCTTGTAGGAATACTTTCAATTCACTTTTTAGTCTCAAATTAACTTGCAGCTTAACAAGTAGGAAGAAAAACAGAAAACCTACAAGGCTCGTTGCACAGAACTTTAAGCAAGCAGCACGCTTTGCAGGCCTCAAGTGCGCTCAGGTCGCTTCCCAGATGCTCTCCTGGCCCTCCACCCTGCCACACCATCCTAGCAGGCTCAGGCGATGCTACTACCTCCACTGTGAGGATGGAAAAAAACAGGGCAGAGAGTGCAAGTACCTTTTTCCTTCTCATACAGCACAACATGCCTCAAATGGGGCTAAGGTGACGTGCCCTGAGATGCAGCCACTGGCTGTAGCCCCGTGCACAGGGCTGTAAAGATGCAAAGCTTCACATGGGACTTTCACAAGGAACGAAGTGATACCAGGGGTGCTGCACGCACCAGTTTTGGCTTCTTCCTCTATTCAGCTGGAAAAAATTTATAAGCAAAGATATTCACACCACCAAACGCAAGTTCCTGCCCTTCATGTGGAAGGCACCAAAACCAGCAGGGGGAATTATGAAGGAAAGACAGCAGAGATCTCATCTGGAGGCCACGCACAGGGTGGGCCCTGCCTACTTGGAGTGCTACAGAGAAGCCAGGATCTCCCTGGAGCCTTGTTCTGCTTACGTGGGTTTCACGTGAAGCCAGACTGACGGCCTGGGAGGCTCAGGTTATTCAGCATGAACCAAACAAAAAGCTGTGGAGGTTTCCAGCCCTCCACCTCCAGCCCTGTGGCCTCCTCACCACGAAGGCCTCAGCCCCGTTTGCCCATCGCTTCCATCGCTTGTGAAACTTTCCGCCCAGAATTGCAGCAGCTCCCGCCCGGTGCCTCTGATAAAACGACCCGTTAGCTCCTCCAGCTCAGCTCCTCGGGCTGGAGGCTTGCCTGTGATTCAGGAGGTGGCAGCAGCTCTCCCTCTGAGTCAGTGCTGAGCCACGGCCGGGTTGCAAAGGTCACTGCCATCGTGGGTCGCCCAGATAAAACACAAAGCCCCAGGAGCTGCAGGGTCACCACAGCCCCTCTGACACGCAGCTGGTCTGCCCCAAATTCCAGCACGGGTCAGTATATTCCGGCTACTTGCCTCATTTTAACATCCGTGTCCCTTTTCCAGGCATATTGCATGTGCATACTTCCCTCAAAAGAAGACGTGAATGCCATAAATTTCAAGCAACCGTTGCTGGCATCATTGCTCCTCATTATGTAACATTACATACACTCTTAACGCAGCACACCTTTTCAACATTCATCTCTAGATTTAGCAGGAGAGAAGAGACACCCTCTGGTGTGTTGGGAAGATAATCCAATTCCAGCTCAGAGACACACACAAAGGGCACACGAACGCTCTGGGACTTTGAATAAAATTATCGGTAAGAGAGAGATAAGCTCTCTAACAAAACTATTCTTACATTTCAGAGGACGATGATTGCTTTTCTACGTCTTTGCTGAACTGTCTCCTAGAAACTCATCTGAGAATTAAATGCTAGCTGTAAAAATTCTGTACGATTCAGAGAAAACAAACAGCCTGTAGAAAGGAGATGAATCTCTATTATGTTCTAGACATTCATGTGGTGATATCTTTGGGCTTCCATTGTATTTCCTACAAGAACCACATTATGTCACCTCCATTATATTATGCAGAGCTCTTTAACCCAGTTTAAAAAAAAAACACACACTGCTTCACGAGATACTGCAGCCGCCCCCGTACCTCTGCTCGCTTTCTTTCTTTTAATTAGGATAACATGAACCAATCTAGGAGAGGGGAAGCTAGGTCTAAAGAGGCGAGGGAGGTGCTGACAGCACCCGAAGGGGAGCATCATTCTGCACTCTGGTGACAAACCCTCCCTGCTCTGCTGGCAGCGGCCAGCCAAGCCCCGCAGCATCCCCGGAGGCTGTATGGGGTCCGGTGGTGAAACACGGCTCTCACTCGCTCTTGGGGGAAGCAGGCACCCTGCTGGGACACCGGCGAGATTCCTGCCACAGCCAAGCGAAGCAGCAGCGGAGACACAAGCAGATGCAGTGAGGTGAGCCCACGTTCTCGTATGCTACACTTGCTGACTTGTATTAGTGACGCCGTGGGTGCATTCTCCCTGTGAAGATCTGGCCAAACCTGTAGCTGTCAGGAAAAAAAGCCCTAAAGCCTTCCAGGCACCGCTGTACCTTGTGAAAGCCCTCGCACCCTACACCCATCCTTCCTGCCTGAAGCAGGCTCCAAGCTTTTGGGGTGCTCAGGGGGTCCCCAGCGCCGCAGGAACCGTCTGCGGTGTCACTTCCCTGCGGGTCCCACTGAATGGGAGCAGGAGGCTGCATCCAGGCTGTGAATTGATGCATGTAAACAATAGATTCAAATGTGGAGGCTGAATGAGTCACTGCATTCCTGCATTCGAGTTGTGTAACAGGATCCAAATGCAGAAAGAGGACCAGCTAACTTAGGGAGTGGACCAGCTAGCTAATAACAATTATTCTTGGCAGGACTCAGCCCAGGAAAAAAAAAAAAAAAAAAGAGTTTAAACATGTACAGTATGCTCATAAAGAACTAATCTGCTAGGGCAGCACCAGGTCTTAAGCTTTCCTAGGGTCACTTGGCCAGTCTTCCAAAAACTGTTTATCAAATAAAACAGTCCAGGCATGTAAGGATAGCAGAGTTATACCAGTAAGATTCGTATGCCTCCAGCTAGGCAGTTTAACTGAATATATTTACATAACAAACATGTAAGAAATTTCTCAGAATAAAAACCACATTCACAATGTAGAAAATAATTTATACCCTCTCCTCTTCTCAGTTCATTATTCACTCAAACTGATTTGCTTATTTGCTGTATCTTTAAAAAGCAAGAAAAACTTGTCAAATCACTATTGCAGAACAAAAATTTAGCAATTCTTAACACTTAGCACAGATTAAAATACTTCTCATTAAGAATACTTCACATAGCTTAGTATTCAAATGGAGTTAATTTCTTCCAGAGAGAAACTCATAGGATAGAATTCAACTATTTTAAAGATATTCAATAACCAAATGCTTACAGTTATTATAGAGAGATACAATGCTAAATAATGAAAGCAAAACCAAACAAAATTAGTAGCACGGAATAAGCAGAATACATACGGAGAGTGGAAAGAGTTCCCAGAGCTCCCTGTGACGCTGGTGAGAAACGTCTTTAGACAAGACAAGGCAGCCTCTGAATAAAGTACCAGGTTTTGCTTCATAATTGCTGATAAAATCCAAAATAAGGCTGCAAAAACATTAGCTTCTACTGAAGCCTGCTTACTCACTACGAAGCGTCAAACACACCTTCATCCCACACTTAAAACGCAGATGCCGCCTCCTAATGAACTGTTTGTTGCACGGGGGGAATACCGTTATACAATAAGCAGAAGGCTATTTCTTGATGCAGAAACATAACTGGGTTTTGGCTCAGAGAAGTACAGCACTGCCTAGGAACTGAAGGGTTCTGCATTAAGAAACTGCCAAAAATAATTCGGCTGTTCAAAAAACCAAGCAAACAAAAAAAACAATAAAAAAACTAATTAACAGGAAACAACCTGAAGCATACATCCCTTCCTAAAGAGAAATTTCCACCTATGGATTTATTATGTTGTATAAATGCAGACCTCCTAATCCATCCCACCAATACATTACTGTAAGTTACTGAACCAAAGCTGAGAGCAAAAGTGGAGCAGGCTAGTATCTGCTCAGCCTGAGAAACTGTGCTCTGATTTTAGCAGCTTTCATACCCTGAATACACACTGCATCAGTGGCTGGGAACATATTTGCATTCGCATGCTGAAAAAGCACAGATCTTGTAAAACATATTTAGGAACTGCTGAGACATGATACATGTATTGACTAATTCCGTAGGCTTTGGGAGAAAATTGGTCTTCACAGAAATGCTATTCTTATCACCTGAACAGTCAAACGTCATTCCCCTTGCAAGTAAAACTCCTTGTTCTGTACTGTAGATTTTCTAAAATTAAGGCTCAAAGCACTCAAAGATCTTTCATATATTCAGATTTCATTGAAACTCAGTGGCAGCTGGCTAGCGAGTTCCCTTAAAACCTTCCGCACCCAATTTGAACAGGAAAGAAAAGAAATCGTCCTATTTACCATTCTGTGGGTCCATGTTGCTCTCTCTGGAAACAGCGGATTCCTCAGTTCCCACACACCAGTACATTCTGGGTCGTAGTTGTGAAGATTGCACAGGCCAACTTTCTGCAGCACTCGAAACTGAGTAGTGTTGTCCAAGCTGAGTGATCTCTGTCAATTAAGTGCAGGAACGGAGTGACTGCTAGTGAGCACCATCTTGAAGAGCCATAATTTACCCTGTTTAGAAATAAATGGCAAAACAAATTAATCATTCTAGTAGAGAAAGTGCAAGATGCTTACTCCCGTCTGAACGCTACTTTGCAGAAATGCACCCGTCAGCCTATGCAAATATAAATAAAATTATTTCCATAATGGCTTTGTTCAAAGAACACAACGTGAATTAACAGAGGAGACTAACAAAGTCTGCACTATAGAAAAGATAGATAAATGTTACCAATTTTTCTCCACCAAAGCTGACTCTTTGGTGAGTCTTTGGGTGGAGGGTGGCGGGGGTGGGCAGGGGTCACAGCTGCAGTTTCAGACTCTCCACAAGCTAGTGTAAAGGCAGAGCATTGAAACGACGAAACGCAGCTGGAAAAATCCTAAATGCAACCTCAAAACCTTTCCCATCCGCAAAGAAGACTGTGGCTCTTGTGCAACTCCACCGTGAGAAACTGAAAAATAGTGACGTGGTTACTGAGCCCATTCTCTATAGAAAAGAGAAAACAGAGCTAAGAGAAGCACACCAGCTTCTTTCCCTTCTGCCCAGTCCTAGAGAAGTCCAGCGCTCTCGGAGCAGCAGGCTTCTTCAAATGCATCCAGAGAGGCAAACCAAGCCCCTAGGAGCTCTCGGAGGTTGGCTGCTACTGTACAAGAGCTCGGAAGAAGACTGTACAGCTCAGTCTCCCAGGGCTCTGACTTCTTCAAATCTGCACACCTGCACATTTTCTCTCTTCCACTGCTACAGGTGAGTTTGCAGCGTGTGCCCAGCCACCACCAGCGCTCCTCCACTTTCTGCTTTCAGTTTCAGCCCGTGAACGCCTCTCAGATGTAACACAGTGCCCTTTACCTTTGATCCTGATTAGATTTTCTCATGCTCGGCGTGTGATGCTGAAGTTTTGATCCAATGTGGCAAAGCACATAGCCCACCTCGTACTTCAGCAAGCAAGACCCAGGCGCATTGCCCCGTGAGCAGAGGTGGCATCCTGTGCTGGGATCGGGACCAGGGGGCGCACAGGGACACGTGGATCCATCCCCACTCCCCAGGAAGCTGCTGCCTGCTCCTCCCTCATCACACAGCGTTTTAACAGCAAGCCAACACCGTTTAAAATGACTGAACGCTACATCAACTGTTTCCAGGCAAAGACTTGAGTTTTAGGCACACTTAGAGCAAAACTGAGCTTCTGATGACCCCTACTTTGTGGTGCCGGCAGCAGGAACCAAAACTCGCAGCCCGAGCGCCGTGCACATCCTGCAAGCTGGGCAGCGGGCGAAGCCACAGCCTGCGGTTTGGCTCTGGGGTGTTTTTCAAAGACAGGAAAAATGATTTGGGTGCCACAGAGCAAATAACGACACGGACTGAGAGGCGTGGAGTGGGCTACAGGCAAGCGCTTTCACACCCCTCCACGGCCCAACACCTTCTTTGCGGCAGCACGGCCGCAGCTCTGAGCGGCCGCAGATGGCCACACAGCCAAGCACCAGGGCGTCCCTCTGTCCATCTGTCCGTCTGTTCATCCCTGCCGCAGACCACAGCAGACACGTGGGGGTGTTGGGGAGGCTGTCGTGCCTCCTAAAAGCTCTCCTGGTTGCTCCCTCTGAAAACGAAGTGGATGTGATGCTCGCAGCACTGAGCCCCTGCCTTCCCGACACCCTCATACCCTCAAACACTTCCCCATGCAAAAAAAAAAAAACAGAATAACTCTTTTTAGCAGATGCTGGTTTTTGAAGCGTTTCCTTGCTGCACTACTGGGGCACACCATGTCTGACGAGCTTTGAGAAAAATCACCCCGCACCCAATTTTTAAGTCTCTACCCGGATTACTGCGTGGGATGGAACACATTTCCTTGTACATAGTGAAAGGAAAAAACTTATACTAATATTTTTTCCTGAAACTGTGATAGTCAGTTCCCTTTAACAACAACTAGTGAGTGCTTTAGCTGTAAGTGCATTACTGCCGCACAGCCCCCGTGCAGGCTCCTGTATTTCCCTATTTTGGGACCTTTGTGTATATACTAAAAACGTCCCTGCAGTACTGTTACCTCAAGCAAGACGCACTCAACTGCAACACGTGCAAGCACCAGGTCTTAATTTGATTTAGGGAGAAAGAGAGCCTGGAAAAACAGCACTATTTGAGTCCTACGGGCTCTGCAGAATCCCATTCAGGATGGTGAAGAACAGATCTGGGTGCAGGTTTACATCCCGCCTCGTGTATTCCCAGCATCTCTCCTGAGCCTCCCTTACTGCCAGCTTTCAGGTAATGCCCCAGCACACCCAGCTGTGCCTGGCATCGCTTCCCAACCCATGAGCAATCTCCACAAACTTTGATGTTTCTGAAGAGCTCATTTAGGGCCCGGAGCTGTGGTGGACAAGGCAATGGGGTCTGAAGAGGTGGGTGGCACCAACGGGGTGCCCCCAAAAGGGCTGGGTGAAGGCTCCCCAGGAAGCAGCAGTGGCTGCCCGGTGAGGAGCAGAGCGTGGCTCAGACCTGTCACCTGCTGAGGGCCTTTCGGCGACACGAAAAATCTGCAGAAAGCGGCAAATTCTGTGATTCTGTGAAACCGCTGCTGCCCCCTTCACGAAGCAGGCGCCGAGAGCCAGCCACCCTGCGCCCTACCCGGGGGTAAAGCTCAGCAGGAAGCAGGAGCTTCAATCACACCCAGTTTCCCTGCGGGTCTCCCCCCTTCCTAGCGGCCACACGGAGGGGCCGAGAGCACCGAGGGGCTTTTCCCCGAGCCCGGCGGAGCCCCCCCGGCCACCCCGAGCCGAGCCGCCCCTCACGGCCCCAGCCGGGCTCCCTCCTCCCCGGGGCAGCGCCTCGCGCCCGCCGCTTGCTGAGGAGAAGCCGCCCCCCCCCCCTCGCCCCGAAACTTCGCTCCCAACTTTTATTTCGCTTTTATTTCTTTCCAGCTGCCCCCCTCAGCGTGCTCAGCGCCCCCCTTCCACCTCTCCCAGCCCCTCGCCGCCTTCCCCTCAGCGCGGCCCCGGTGGCGGGGGCAGGTGCGTGCGGGGCGGCGGGGGGCCGGGGGCGGCCGTACCTCCTGCGTCCTGCCGGGGCTCTTCTCCTCCTCCTCCTCCTCCTCCTTCTTCTCCTCCTCCGGCCGGCCGCCCGCCTCGCTGTGCGGCTCGGGAGGCGGAGGGAGGAAGGAAGGAAGGAAAAGGAGCGGGGCAGCAGCAGCGCGGCGGCGCCTCCTCCGCCACCGGCCCCCGGAGGCCGCGGTGAGGGCGCGGGCGGCGCTCCGCGGGGCTTCGGCGCCCTCCGCCATGCCGTGAGGGGGCTCCGTCCTCACCGGGTCCCTGCGGGGTAGAGGGGCTGCTGAGGGCTCTCTCCGCTCTCTGGGCACGTCTACACAGGCTCATGCTGCTTGTTTTTTATTTATTTATTTATTTATTTAGGAAATACTGGATTCTTGAGGTGAAGCAGCTGAAGTCCCCGTCTCTCAGCCACGTTATCTGGATGGCTTCGTCAGTGCTGCCACCACACCACTGTGCCCAGAGCGTGGCTGCCAGGCTGGAGATGAGTCCTGTAGCTTCGTGGTGGAGGCTTGGCCTTGCCGATACAGACATGTTGAAGGGGATTTACCAGAGTCCAACATTTGTCTGTTTCAGAGCCCTGCCAAGGGCTTTCATTGAGACACAGTTTCACAAAGTTGATCATATTTAATAAAGTGACAGAACAGTTTCAGAATTGCTGCTGATAAATATAATAGTGCTAATATACGGTAATAGTGCAAGCAAAATGCTATCCCAGGTACTACTCTTTGCTGAAAGGTGCAGAGTTTACCAAGAAGGTGTCCCTCTCTTGGTGAAGGAGAAGGAGCACAGCCCGTTGACTGCCTCTTTCAGGTTTCCAATTCCTTCTCCCCCCCCAGCTTTTCTTTTTCTCCTCCCAACTTGTTTCTTCCATCTTTTTTTTTTTCATCTTTTTTTTTTTTTTTTTTTTTTTTTACACTTACCCTTATAACTCTTTTATATCCTAACCTTACCTGTTCCCTTCCTGGGGAGGCATTTAGCATGATTTGGGTGAACAGCTGAGTACTATAACCACATATGTTTAGGAGGTACTTTTATTAATCTCATTATCATATTCAGGGAGTGTTAACTTTAATATTCATTTTATACATAATAAAGCAAAAGGTTTTCATTCAGGCACCATGGCCCTCACAATTCTGCCACCAAAACAGGGCCATCCCACCAACAAAAGACTGCCTCAGCAGCCTCGTACCGAGCCTGCGGCCCTCCATCTGCAAAGTTGGTGTAAGAAACAAGATCAAACTGCTCAACTTTCAGCCCCTTTGCCCGAAGCTGGTGCTTATCAGTGACGCTGACAAGTCTGACTCTTCTCCACGCAGAGTTCATCTTAGATTTGTTTCTGTGCAAGTTGCTCCTTTTCCAGATTGTGGAGTGGGGTTGCGCCTCTTTGGAAAAGCAAAGCAAGATCGCCCCCTTTCTTCCGAAGGTGTTAGTCCAGCTATGTGGTGTTCGACATGTCCTTTCCCCATCACAACCCAATTAATTTCCTAATACCAGGCGACTTTTATAAAACCTGGTACTACTACGACTTTACCCACTTTTACCCACTTTACCCACTTTTCCCTACCCACTGGACCTACTAAAAGAACACCATATCTGCATGACTTTTTTTGTTTTTGTTTTTGTTATTCATGATGATTCCTTAAATTACATACAAAGATTTTTGTGCGTGTTTTGTTTGTTTGTTTTTTCTCTGGCCCAAATCAAGAAATGGGTCTCTGATGATTTCCTGAGGAGGGAAAAAGCCACATCCATTCACGGAATGGCTGCAGTCTGAGACTTGCTCTAGGGTGTTTCTTTGCTATGCTCATGGAGACACAGAGAGGACGGGTCTTCATTGGTGCTCCTACCTCTGTTCAGGTGCCCACTAATCTGCTTTTAGCTGCAACCACGAGTGCTATCTATTTAGCACCCTTTCCACTTTCTATCCAGTCTGCTGTCTTTTATGCCTCGCAGCCTGGCTCTTACCCAGAGCTTTTTAAAAACTTTTTTAGCACCATTGATTAAAAACCCACTGAAATCACATTTTTCCTTTTATTTTGATAGACTATAAATTCCCCTAGCAATAATTTCTCATTTTTTTCCCCCATATCTTATCCCCCCTCTTCCTGGCTTACATCTCCATTGATTATGTTACAATAATTTGTATCTCCAGCCTTCTCCCTTCTAATGTTTGGTCACAAAGCTCCTGAGCGATGCTGTTATCAAGTGGAAAATTCAAGGGGCTTGGCTTGCCCTGTGCAGGGAGATGACAGGTATTTGTGTCTTTTCTCACACGTGTATTATATGTGAAGAGAGTTAAAGACAGTGGTAATTTCTTGCTCTCTGTCCACACTGCCGATGAAAGAAATAAGACAGGAAAGGGAAGGTGTGGAGCAGAGTCTTACTAGTGATGGCTGTGTCACAAAGAGGTTTAGGAAGCAGCCAGCCCAAGGCAGAACATCCCATCCGGCAGCATGGTCCACAGTCCCTTCAAATTCTCTGTTTTGAGGCCCACCTCAGAAGGCAGAAAGGGTCCATCCTGCTCTAAACTGGAAGGAGCTGTGCTTGCCCCTGCCTGCTGCAGCCCTGCTCTCCTTCCTCTCTCCCTGTAAGTGGCAAAAGCAATTGCTTAAAGGGTAAGCTAACAGACACACGATCTGGCTTTTATTTGTAGAGCACTGACCACACTTCAGCACTTCACTTCCCTTGCCCTTTTTAAAACAGGCTATTCTTCACCAATTGCAGAAATGAATCCAAGTTGAGATTCCTTCGGAGTCCCCCAGTGAGATACTGAATCCCCACATACAGAAATGCCAACACACACTCTACATTCAGTCCTGCTGAGTGTAAAAGGTACCTTGAAATAAAGATACCTTGAAATTACGTTGCCTCTTGTGAGCCCCATGCACGTTTCTGTTTGGGGAATACTGCTGGGTCACTGAATCGAGGGAAACAGACACCAGGCTGTTCGAGGAAGAGCCCGCTGTAACTAGAGCAATACAGGGCCATTTTGTTTCAGAAGCACGAAACCTTAACTCTTTCCAGCGATCACTTTTATTAACACAATGGGCCAAATTCAGAGTGAAATAAGAAACGGTGGCAGGAGGACTGGGTTGAGTGGAAGCTACACACTGATGGAAAAGGTCTTAACGTGTGCAGTAGAGGGGCCGGAATTATCTCAAGGCACACTAATCAGTGTAAATAAAGTATTAATTACTCCTCTGTTACAATGAGTACACTCAGCAGAAGTTTCCCATTTCCCCATCTCACTTTGAGGCATACCAATATGTAGCATTCAAAAAGCGTTTCACAAAGTTAAACTTTTATTAGGAACAAGAACTATTACAAAAAGATACCCATAGTCTAGATATATACAAGAGGTTTAAACATAGCATTTTCATGTACCTTTAGCTATAAAAATACATTAGATTAACTGTATCCTAATTTATAAATATAGTTCTTTAAAAAAAAAGTAGTATTTCATATGAAAGCCTTACTGTGCAATGAAAGAATATATACCCTCTAAGGGGTTATTTTAAAGTTAGTGTCTAATGTTATATAACTTAGAAAATTCAGTGTGTAGAGTCAAACCCTGATTTATACAATAAGAGATACATCAACTTTTTAAAAACTTGATAAGGGAAAAAAAAGTGTTGAAATATATATTATACATATAAAGCCAGAATACTAGGATTTTAAGATTTTCAGATGATTTCAGTTAAAACCACTGTTTATCAAAAATGAATACAGAGATACATCAAGATAACCAGCCTTTTACTGTTTGCCTTACCTCCCTACTGTCTGACTGCAGCCCTAGAAAACCGTCAAGTAGGCAAAAGTAAAATATTTGTCTGAGAAGATGTTTGCGCTCTAAGTGTATTACAAAAATAGAAGCTTATTTACAATGTTCCCATTTGGCCTTTCATGGGGTAGGGAGGACATTTTCTTCACTGGATGGGGAGATTTACCTGTCCCACATATCGATGGGAGGACAGGCACTTAGTTGTACACAGCTGTTGGAGGTATGTCATTTAAGAAATTAAGCAGTGTTGAAGTGCAATTTCAATGTTCAACAACTAATAAGGAAGTTTAGGCTCATGCAAACTTTTTCCTTACTTACCACCACCCACCTTCCTTCCCCTTCCGAAAAAAGGTCCACTCACAACAGAACTTGTTACTGACTAGCTGTCTCTCTGATCACAGAAGTTACAGTTAAGTTCCTGCTTGCATTGGAGAGTAGAGGTTAGACTTTCATTCCTGCTTCAAAATCTGCATATGTACAGCTCCTGCAGACCTGGGACTTCCCATTCTCTTACCAGTGGTTCTCCAGTATAGAAACAGGAGGAGGGGGAAGGAAAGGAGTGAGCTCAGGACCTGACGACAGCAGGTGGCTTTTCATCAGTCTCGTAGTAAGTACTGTCTGGGTGTGCAAAGAAATTACTGCAGGAGATGCGAAGGCATGAACTCAATGTGACAGCCACTCCGAGGATGCTATTCGTGTATGTGCATGCTTATATGACTATAAGCAAGAGCCAATTCGAAGCAGTTTATTCCTCAGTGAAGGACCAGCTACAAGGTGATGACACTCTCAGAGGCATTTACTGCAGAGGTGCTGAGACATTAAGTCCAGCCATAGCTTATTCCTTGGTAACTCATTTGTACACCCACATCTTTAGCATTCAGTATGTGCTTGGGAGCACCTGCCTTTTTATACTGTACTTCCAGAACTCGATTTTAAGCTACATTCACAAGGGAAAAAGAAGTGGTGAGAAGAGCTTGTTTTACTCTCATCATGACAGCTCTGGCTCAAAAAATGTTCACACAGCCTGAGAGTGAAAGAGAGAGAAGGACAGCTTCTTGCAGCTCTTCTGCTCCCTCTCCCAGATCAGGAGGACTGGTGTGGGATGTTTTCTCTGGGGTATCTACCATGCTACATGTTTAGAATTCAACTCTGTCATCACGGTAAGTACAGTGCAAAATCCTCTTGCAAAAAGTGCTATAGTGAAGGTATGAGATACAATTGCGACTCATTCGGAGCCAGAAGGGCTAGCAAGTCAGTAACTTGCATATGCAGCATGTGAAATGTGTGCACACCAAAACATCAGGTTCAAAGGACACTTTAAAGTCTAGCTCTGTTGGGTGAAATAATGGCCCCAAAAGAGTCCTCCAGGAAACTCCCATCAATCTCATTCAGGGCTAGAATATCACCAATATGGAGGATGCACATATCTTTAGAGAGACCAAGATAGCTCTTTCAAACAAAATTTCTTTAGATCCTTCCTTGAAAGTTTGCACTCCCATCCAAAACTTCATCTGCAGTCTTCACACAAACTCCATCAACGTCAGTTAAGTTGGATTAGCCCTACTGCTCAGGTCCGTTCATGCCAAGAGAAACCCACATGCCTCTGAAGGTGTTTAACAATCAACTAATTGTTTCACAAACAACTAATTGCTAAAGGTACCGGAAGTCTCTCTAACACGCCCTCGATGTCCAAGTCCTTCAGGGGTACAGTTTGAAAGCAGATGTCCCGCTGACAGGTGACTGACCAGCATTTTAGTCACAGGTAGCAGACAGATGTACAGCCAGGGACTCGCGGAGTACACGTGTGTGCTATGCTGCCAGTAGGGTCAGTTAAATCAGTTTTCCAAGAGCCAGTTGACAAAATGGAGTCCAGTAGATTCAATGGTTCTAGAGGAAAAAAGTTAGGCGTTTCCATTTTCTTTCCTACCCCTCCCCTCCCACTTGCTCTGAATACACCCCCGATGTGTCACATTCAGAGTGTCAGCATTTTTAGGCCTTCTGTTTTCATGGACTCTTCTGGGAGAGTTTAATGGTGACTGTTTTCACTTCAGTATATTCTGCCAAGGCATATTCACCACTGGAAAAGAAGAGAGAGGAGGGAAAGGGACAAACGATTGCAGCATGTTAATGTGTGCTTCCCTAAGATAAGAGATTTCTGCACAAGTGTCTTAGCCACAGATCAACAGCTGCTGCAGATAACATCAGGCCATTAAAACCAGATCCAAATTAACTTACATCAGCTATCATTTTGGCTCCCCACATGTAACAATCTATGCACATGCATGTATGTACACACAACTACACCCTGTCATTACTGTGGTCACAGCTTGTGTCTCTCAGCCTAGTGAAAATCAAGTACTATTGTGAGAAGCCATACTTATGAACATACTTATCAGTGCTTAAACAATAACTAAAGTTACTTTTTCACTAAAAGTAGGTAGGCTTCTGTCAACCAGGTAACTGCACATCGGGGGGCACAGTTACTCCAGAAATCGATATTGATGAGAAACCCAACCACTGCATTGTGTTGTAGTTGGTGGAAACTGCCCTCATTGCCATGCCTTGCCCAAGGAATATGCCCCTGACATCCTTTAATTAGCCAGGCAGTCAGGCAAAGTAAACCAAAAGGTCTCAACATGCATGTCTCTTTTGAAGATTCTTTCACCTGCTGTGCTTAGCAAGTGAGGCGTCTGAGTATCTCAGAGCAGAAGACGCACCAGAACAGTTACTGGAAAGGGTTCCTGGAAATAAATCTGCCTTATGAAAGAAGAGGTGCATCAGGTTCCTCTGTATGGTGTAATAAAACCCACCTCTCTCCCGTACAAGAAGAAAATTAAGGTATAAGTCAATTTCTCAACTCTTCTTCTAACTTGTAGGATGACCTTGTTTTAAAAAGCTCTGCATTAGTAACTAGAGAGCCGGAATGTCTGATAGCCCAGTCAGGCTGGGGAAAAGGGACAGAAGAACCTTCTGTAATTTCCTAAATTACAGGCAGGCTTAGAAGGTGGGGATCTCTTCTTGGAGAACATTCTGTTTTTCTAGCTCCAACACTTGAAAGCTAGAAGTGTGATGCAGCTGTAAAGGGAGGCCTAGATACCAGCATGTAAAGATGGAAGAGGTTTGAGGTAGATACAAGTGGCCCCAGACCAAAGTGATCTAAAAATCCTTCTTGATCTAAAGATCTAACTAGTAAGAAAATAATGCCTGCAAGTGGAATTTGCTGAATGGAAGCTGGCAATAGTTTATCAAGTAGATGAAAGCACTGCTACTGTTCTCAAATCTGTGCTTTATTTCCATGCTGTATTGGCCTAGCACCAACCTATGGAGCAAGCTGCAAGCCTGATAGTTTAAAAGCAAATTCAACAATATTATCACCAAGCCACAATCACTACTGCATTTACCAACCATATATAAACAAAACATTAAGCAAAACTTACAGTTCTCTGCCATTGCCTGACATTTTAAAGCCACCAAAAGGAGCCTGTGCATAGAGTGCATTGTAACAGTTGATCCTGTGATAAAAACATAAAAAGACAATTCAATACCAGGGAGAAGTAAGGTGATGACAACAGCAGCGTTACAAGAGGCTGAAATCCGTTACAGTTCCTTCAGTTGAGAAATCAGGTTTTAGCAATATCATCTTATTTTGCTACAGAAACAGAAGGCATTTGAGTAGTGCTCTGAGTTTGATTCATATCTCACTTCATAATCTCTAACGGCTAAGACATTCATGCTAGAGCTGGAATTTATGCTGCGTTCAGATTCATGCTTGAGGGTAGATGAAAGTCTGCCCCAGATTAATGAAGTGCATTCTGAAACAAACATGTTTACACAAAGTTGTCTAAACACTCAAAACCAGGCTCTACCACCCACTTCCAGGTATAGAAGAAGAGTTGGCCTCCATTAGACACTTGTGCCACAGGAAAAGAGAAGCACTAGCCCCATTTCTGTAGACAACGGGTAGGAGGAGCTCATGCAGATACCTCCTCAGCAATTTAGGGAGATGAAATGACTGAAGAGAGCCAGTTATGGCTTGGTGCTGTAGGACTGCACCTTCAGTACAGTACACAGATCCTTCAAAGCCCGACATCCCATTTTTATTTAAATATTTTTCAAAGAGGTGAATTCTTCTGGCACAAATTCTTGAAATCAGTCCTCTGTATGCATCAAGTTCAGAGACCAGATCAAATTCCTATCTTCAGTGGGGAAAAAATAATCAGGATTCCATCTTTAAAACTATACTAATATAAAATAAGAAGTGTTTTAAGCAAAATAGCTACTTATCTTTCTGACAGTGGTATGATGCCATCTACTGCCCGTAACGGTTTGTGCAAGACCCCAATTGATGCTACCTTAAGATCATAAGAGTTGCTCTTTTCTACATACATGATTTTGGAAGGCATCACATCTGGTGGAGCTTAGTACAACCCTTATATTTTCAGAGGTCTCCAGATGTAAAGAACTACAGTGACTGAATGAATAAATGCACCGTTTCATGCCAGACTGTCTGGTCCTCACCACTTTATTTTGATGAATGGATGTTGCTTAGGAGAATATCAAGAATTAAACAGACTACTAACACATCTGACCTCCAGCATTTATATGGGATTACAAATCATACAGCCCTCCCCACTCCCAGCAGACAAAAGCACAGCCCAAACTGCGATCTCACACTGCTTACCAGACAGTTCCTGACTGCAATGCAGAAGCCAACATTAACGCTCTGTCCAGATTCTTTGTGAACACCGCAGCCGTGAGTCCGTACTCAGTATTGTTTGCTCTTCTTATGACCTCTTCTATACTCTTGAACTTCATAATTGGCTGAACCGGCCCAAAAATCTGCACACAAATTAAACATTAGCATGGGAAAGTCTTTGCTACTTACGGTCGTTTTGACGTAATCAGAATCAGCAGCTCTGTTTGGATATTATATTTGAAGTCTTATATACTAGCTTTTCTAGAAGTCAGTGGTTGAGTCTCTTAAAAACTACTCACTGAACTGAATTTAAAGAAAGTATAGTGATGTGCTGCAGTGGTTAATAAATGCAAAGATCCAACAACTAGTGGATCATCTACAATAATCAAATAAGCAGTTAGATCTGGACAAGTTTCAGATGATTCATCCTTACTTCATTTACAATTCATTCTCTTTTTGGACTCAGAAGAAGTTGAATGCGCTTAAAAAGAAATTACTATATGTCAAGCATTGCAAGTTTTCTTCCTTGGCCTTAACTTCGCTTCTGCAAGTGCATGCAGTTAATTTGCCTGCAGAGCATTTACCACGGATATGTTTGACCACAGATTTGGCATCCCAGGTTGGCAGTATAGAAGCAGCCAGTGCACACAATACTTCCCAATTTCGGGGATAGAACCTCCCATCATGAACGCTACCGAAGGTGGGGCCTGCGTGGTCTTGCAATACAATAATCATTCCCCCACTGAAGGTGAGATAAAGTCTCACTTGTGCCCCATTGAGGGCTAGGCTAACCAAATTGCCTGGCTCTTTAGCCTATACAAGTGTTTCTATTTTTTCACGCTTTTGGAAGATGCAGGTATTTAACTGGAGCCTTGATCCTAGGAAAAAATAAAAATGTGCATTTGCAACAAAACCGTATATGAATGAAACTGGATAAACCTCATGAATCATGACTGGGGATTTGGAGTCAGTTCATTAAAAAAAAAAAAAAAAAAAGGCCTGTCATGGGATTTTCAACTTTTATCCCCCTCTATTTTTAGAATGCAACTCATGCCCAGACTGGCTGATATCTTTCCCAGGTTCCTTGGAGATTCTGCGGCAGATCTGAGACATCTAAATATTTTGTCGGGAATGAACAGTAAGCAGCCCCATAAAATGCACTAGGCTAAACTATAAAGAACAAGTGCCAGTTGGACTTCAGCAGCTACTTATTTTCCATTGGGAAACATGATGAAAAGTAGATTAACTATATTTCAAAGGAATATCACAGGATCTAATCACATGCAGCTTGTTCATTTCTTCTGTGTATGGATAATGGAAGCCAGAGTATTAGATCTGCATTTTGCTGGCTTTGACCATATTTCTTATTGGGAAAAAATGGTCAGCCTCAGGGGATTTTACTATGGGAAGAGAATTTGAGATTATTTCAGATGCTAACACTACTTGATTAATGTTCTTCAGTGGCAGCATAACAGGGCCATTTCTTCCCTGCTCACCAGCTTCAGGTCCCAGAGTTCTAGTTCCCTCTTTCTGCAATAAAGCAACTCCTTTTTACAAAGAAGCGGATCAAGAACACACATCATACTCTCCTCTATCACTTGGAATCAGCATGTACTGAAATCAGCTAAGCAATTTCAAGTTTACTCAGCAGGAGGTGCGTAAGAGCACATGGCACACACAGCCATCAGTCTGTACAGAGAAGGAGTGTGTAATTCTGTCTTCAGAAAACCTTCCAAACTACAGGGCAACATTGAATTGCTCCAGCCTGATGCTACTTCAGTTATTTTTACTGAGCTTTAAAATCTAGGATTCTGTCAGAAACCAGTCCATCATCACTATCCACAAACAGCATTCACAGCAGCTAAATCTAGATAAGGCGTTTGTTTTTATTTTCTGTTATACCAAGTTCTCTTGAAATGAGACCCAAAAGCCTTCGGGTAACGATACCTTCTAGATTTTTATGTGGGTTTGTTACTGTACAGGGAGCACACTCACAGGGCTACTTCACTTTTGGAAAAAAAAATAAAATGGGGGAAGCAGCAAGGCAGTAGAAATGGCTGGCAGGCAGGCACTCCATTAATTGCACAAAAGAATAAAATGCTGCTAAAATATTTTGTCAGCATTTTTGCCTGTGCTGCTCTCCTCCTCACATCATCTCCCCCCCATACCATTCTGGATTGAAGCTCACCTTGCAGACACTTCATCAGAAGAATATGGATTCCACAGTTTTTAGGACATCATAATAAGTAAAATATGTGAAATTTCTATTCTCCTTTCAAGTTTTCACTTCAAACCACGACCACACCTCTTTTCTACAGCTGCTTTTCCATTTACATCATGGGAATGTATCTAAAGGTTCGCGTGACTTGTACTGTACCTCTTCTTTGGCAATACGCATGTTGTCAGTGACCTCTGAAAACACAGTGGGTTTTATAAAGAGGCCTCTGTCTTCGATGGCAAGACCCCCACACTCCAGCTTTGCACCTTCTTTCTTCCCACTTTCTATCAGCTCCAGGATCTTATCAAACTGGTTTTGGTCAATCTGTCAGACAAAAAAGAAAGAAAACATCAGTGATTTACCATCGCTGTTCCAGAGACTGAGACCTGCTGCTGCCAGGTTGTATGTCCAGGGACATATTTGCAGGGCACCGTTAGAGCAGGAAAGTTTACACCTCATCTACGACAGCAAGTCAGGCAATAAGCACGATGAAAGACAGGAGATAGGCATAGCCCTGAGCCACAGAAAACACATATGATAGCTTAATCTAATCTAATACTTAATCTGATCTAATAGTTTGCTGCCACACGGAGGGAGTCTCTCCACTTTCTCTTCTGCAGCATCCCAAACACGCACTCCCATGGCTCACTTCACACCAGCTCTGGGACGTACCAATTGTCCCTCACAGCATCCTTCTGGACAAACTGTCCAGCTGTGAGATAAACAGGTTCACACTCCACTGGGTGATGAACAGGGTGAAGCCCAGAGCCCGCAGTGAACGGGGCTACATCTGGCTGGCAGCTGGTCACCTGGGTGACTTCAGAGCAACGACTGCACTGAAATCATATTTGCAAAAATGGAATCACCTTTTGAGGATCTCAGAGACTAGTAGCATCCCAGCATGTTTTGGTTTTCTGCACTGGCAGGAGACATCCCTCCATCAACACAGCAGGCTGTGTGCTGGGGAGAGGTGCAGAAGCCCAGTACTGACCAGTACTGGTCCTTCTTTTGTGCTCCACGTGCAGCATTGTGCTTCCAAACAAAGGAACGTGGCTGTTTGCACGATGCACAATTAAGCAATGAAACACCTCCTCGCAGCATGCTGCAGGTAGTCAAAGACTAATGGAGAACTTCAAACAAACAAACAAACAAAATCAACAAATCCATGGAGGTGAATTAAATAAAAGGCTCCACCACTGGCTCCTGGTTGCCTGGGAGGTGATTCTGAATGCCAGCTATCACCAAATGCTTGTGCTGGTTCAGTACCCCTCCCTAGACATCTGCTTTCATTTTGGCAGGGCCAGTTGCCAGTTGGGACTGTTTACACGGAGCGTTCCACGCTCGACTCCCCCAGATTACAGACTATATCCTGTCCCTTGTTAATCCTGGCCACACACAATCCAAGTTTTCATGCTTGCAGACAAATATCAAAGCTTCAGGAGGGTGTCCTTAGGGTACTTCTGGTACACAGCAAAACCAGAACAGCACATCTCCTGCCACACAGATGTGCATATCACATGTGCTGCGGACAGCTTGTACTAAGTGCTCGTGTTCTCTCATGTGTTATGATGCTACCCAAGAAAACACTTGATACATGCTACTGCACAAAGAAATGCGTGCCCTCGTGTAGGATACAGGGTGTCACATAAGTAAGCTTGGCAGGTGTCACGCATATTGTCTCTTTGCCTGGTTGCTTAGCTGCCAAATGTAAATAATTTGAAAATATCTGCAACTGCTTTCCATCCTGGCATGTCTGTGATCCAGACCAATCCAGTTCATCCACTTCACAACACAGAAAACAAAACAAGGATATTTATACAGCTGTAACTTGTTGCAAGGCAAACTACAGTTAGATGAAAAGACACTGGGGAAAGAAAACATTTGTAAAAATGACATGCAAGGGTGGAACTGTTTGTCATTGTAACCAGAGCTTGCAAGGCTTGTTTAAATTCTGTTCCCTACTCCACCATTATTTATGGTTTGACTATTGCCTTCTATTAAAAACACGCTAGTAGAGCAAATTCTATTTTTTGTCCATCTAATTCAAAAAAGAGGAAGGCTTTTAAAGATTGCTGTAATTCTGAGAACCCCCAAATCTTCGCGTCTTGCTTCATTTAAGTCAAGATTGCCAGAAGCAGTTTTTCCTTTTCCAAACCTAGCATTTGTAATCCTACAGAATAATCCCACAACTGTGTCCAACAGACTGACACACGCTCTTTCTACTCACATATTCTACTTTCAAACTTTAATCCTAACATCCACAAACAACTACGGTCTAAGGAAAATATTCACCGTCTCAAAATTCAAGCAGTGGGGTTTGGGCTGAATAACTTCTGGCTGGCAAGTACCACACAGCAGCTTTAGAGCTTATTTGATTCCTGTAAACCATCTTTTATAGTCCAGAAACCCCAGTACTTGGGGCTTTACAGCAAGAAAACCAGCCTAGTCTTGTTCTGATTTAATCCCTGTTCTTGTCCACCAGAACCTTAGTCTTACCTAACGCAGTCTGCTGTTCACAGCTTTGTAAATGCTCTGGTTAACCAGCCAGCCATCTGTGCAGATTTACTTTATTCTTTCCTATGATACAGCTCACAGGAATCCGAAGTTGAAAAATGCCCTTGGTCTGTTATTTGAGGTTGGCACTTTACTCAAACAGCCCTGATTACCCCTCAGGTCTCTTGTGGTGTCCTTTGAATTCCAGCCAGCCAACACAGTCAGACACATGTGAGCTTTGGAGAAGTCACATCAGAAGCATGCCTCACTTCTTCTATTTAAACTTAATACTGTTTAAATTTGACTTAATTTTGATCAGAGAAGCGCAGTTTATATCAGCATAACCCAATATTGCAGCTGACACAGTATTTTCCCTATACCCATACCACAAGCATCCATGCCAGTGCACGGTAACACATAGCAGGGAACTGATCTGACTAAAACGTTTCTTCCTCACCTCCAAAAAGGCTGGTTCAGACCTGAATCAGCCAGTTCCCCAATCTAGCTTATAAACGCGGTACACTATAGGAAGGAACAGCTGCAGACAGGCCCTATTTTCCAAGACTAGCTTACATCAAGTTCTCACAGAGCAGTACTGTCTGTCCCACTCCAGGAGGTCCCCTGCAGCTACCCAGAGCGCTGTGCTCAGCTTGGTTTCACACAGCACCAGCTCAGAGCTTGGGCTGCAGAGATCTCCTGTTTCACGCTTTCTGAGCTCTGTTTAAGTTCCTGGTCCTGTTGTCTGGCTAAAAGCACACGGAGCTGGTGAAGGAGAAAAAAGATGACGGGCTACAAACCCCAGAGCCTAAGGGCTGGCTCCAACTTCTTCACATTGCTGGCATCTAAGCCGGTGATCGTCTCAGAATGGGGGCTATACAGCAGCCTCTGTACAGGTTTTGTTCATCCTCTGACCCACAGGAGGAGAGTAAAAGCAATGACCCGAATCTGAGGCAACCAAGGCCCAAAGTGGAGAGATGAAGGGCAAGAGGAAGAGATTTTTTTCTCCTAGTGACTCTTCCCTTCTCCATCACTTCAGAAAAACCCCCCTCCTCACGGCGCAGCAGGTTACTTCAGGAACAGAGGAGAAATCTGGTCTGGAAACTACAGTTCAATGGTAGCTGGTGGGCAGGTGTGAATCTTTGCTACTTTGGAGGTATTTTAAGCCCTTGTGACACTACATCATTTCTCTCTTCTACCTGAATTTCTGCGTGTTGCATCTTACAATAGGCTCCAGAGAGAAAGCAAAAATAGGTGCAGAGGAAGTGGTTTGCACTGGGAGCCACATGAAAGCCTAGGGTTTAGCAGTTTCCTTCCACTTTCTCAACACTTTTCCATCCTGGGCTTGACAGCTGCATGCAGAGAACTTCAGGTATGTGTGTATTGGGTGCTCTCTCTCCTACCCACAGGCATAACAGGTAAGCAAGGACAGGGAAAGAGGACGTACAAGCTGTATTTACAACCTGGCCAGACTCTATTTGTACTTACTGTTACCCTTAATTATAGCTCTGTCTGCAATCTCCCTTAAATCACAGCAGCAATACCAGAGCGTGGTGCTCTGCCAGCCTGCCAAGTACTGAGGGCAAGGACGAGCTGAAAGCAGCAGCCCAGTCCTACATGTTCTGCCCAGTGCAGGGGGTTTCACCCTTTAAAACCCCACTACTACTTCCTATGATTTCAGGGGCTCTTCTCATGAAGTCAGTGGTCTCTGAGCAGCCAGATGAACATGGTCATCACAGGACTAATTATAAACGCAACTCGTCCACTGCTATCAAAAGCTGGGTAAGGCTTGGGATGATATTATATCAAACAACAAACAAAAAAGAAAAGCTGAGAGCTCTTAACAGAAGACAAGGGCAGACCCTGTGATAACTGGAGGGTCAGCTCATCTCTGCTGAAGCAAGTTCCAACATGGGATTATCTTCCTAAGAATGATGAGCAATTTGAAAGTCCATTCTAGGCCAGTTACAGGGAAAGATGCGGCACCAGCACGATCTGGGGACATACATCACTTTATTCCCCATACACGAGGACACTTAATTAAGTTTTTCCTTGCACAGATCACGTGTGAATGGACCTAGAGCTCCAGATAAGGGGAGGCAGATGTCCCATGGTCATTCCCTCACTGCGAGATCCCATATGGCATCAAGGAACAAAATCTCACAGTGCAATACTGAGAACAGGAGGCCAGGGCTATAGCTTTCTGGGATTCCCCCTTTATTTTTGGAAGCAAGCAGTGGCCCTGCAGAAGATCTGACTCAAGGATCATCTTCCTCCAGAGCTCTCGACTTCAGCTCGAACGGCTTTGAAAGGAAGAAATAAGACGAAGGCTCTGGAAGCTCTGACAAAACGGGTTGTGACATCAGCTTGGCATGGTTCTTCCTGCTAATTCAGCTGAAACCTCTCCAAAGGATCAGAAGCGGGGCAGAGGAGGAGAGGGAAAGTGGGGACTCAGGAGTCTCTGGGTTTTAACTACTTGTCATCACCAGCACAGCCAAGTAGCTGAATGGTCGTTTCTGCAGCTGCACCCATCTGTGCATCGCTGTTCCTCGCTGCAACATGCTTTGTATTACTGTACCAGGGAGGCAGCCCCTTCCATAAAGCTGGATAAGAAGTGAATTAAATACATTTGTGTTTAAAAAATTACAACATAACATTTCAACAGTTGTGATTGATTGGTATTTAAAATAGAGAGAAAAATAAAGCCATGATACATTACTCACCCTCTGGGCTTCTGCTGGGACCGTATTCACAAGGATAATATTTACACAAGGAAAATTAAACCAAAACGCAACCAATAACCAAACAACGACTGTTCTCAGGCACACAGTTACCTGGGGCCCTTGTTCAGTTCTGGCATCAAAGGGGTCTCCAACGAGTCGCTTCTTCGCGTACTCCACGCTGCGTTTGACAAACTCCGGATATATCTGCTCCTCCACAAACACGCGCGAGGCGGCCGTGCAGCACTGCCCTTGGTTGAAGAACACGCCTTGATGGGCACACTCCACTGCCAAGTCCACTGCACCACGGCCCAGGAGGAAAAAGCGTTACCACATGCATAGTTTCAGCCTTTCAGTGTTTCCAGACTTGTTTTTTCCTTTCTCTTTTGAAAGCCTTCTTAAAAAAATGCTGACAATAGCCCACACCCTCTGAAGACACTCACACGGCCTCGCACTGCCCTCAGACCAGCTCTCTTATTATTTCCACCCCCCTTCCTGCCTTTTGTCTGTGTCTAGTTGGCCACAGCCACAGACACTTTCTTCACAAGGACTCGTTGAGGGCAGCAAGTAGGTTTTCTCCGCTGTGGGAACTGAGATGTGGATCCCCAGATGCCACGTGTTGGTTCCTGAAGACTCATTTCAGTGGTGACTGCTCAGAAAGCAGCGTGCCCTTGTCTCGCACAACCAGCTCAGGCCAGCTCCTTGCAACACCCACTGTTAACAGATGGCACAAGTACCTCTGGCTTTCAACCTCCACAGGAGAGGGAAGGGTATTTTCCCAAGCCAAACATGATTTTCAAATCCCTTTGGTGGCCACAGCTTACCTGTATTTCCTACTGCTACAAAACCTTCCTGCCATGAATGCCTGTATGGGGGCTGCGTTTTAGGAAACTAGTTTCCCCACCATTCTGCTCAGGCTTTGCAGTACCACCAAAGAGAAGGCACCAAAATAGCAAAGACACACAAAAACAAGATTTATCTGCAACTACAGCCATCCCCGGGGAAGACAATAGGATAATGGTCTGCTCATTCATCATGGGAACACTCCCTGTGCTGGGGAAGAGCTCAAGGACAGCACAACATCCTCCTGCTCTTGAACAGGGGCTTCCTCTATCCTTTGGGGTGGAAGAAGGAGCAAACACCACCCTACTGATTGCCAAAGGACAGCAGAGGCACACAAAGAGCACCACACCTGGTGTATTACAGCAAACGAACACAGCAGCCCATACTTACAGTCAGCATCTGCACACACGATGCAGGGGTTTTTTCCTCCAAGCTCTAATGTCACCCTTTTGAGGTTGCTTTTAGAAGCAGCTTCCTTGATCAGTTTTCCGACCTGTAGCATTGAGACACAAACAGGACGTGGGCTGTTTCCCCTGAAAGTCCTCACAAAGTGCGTCAAGTGGGATGCTAACAAGAATAAAAGAGCCTAGCGGGTGGCTGAAACAGGTACAAGTCAGGGATAGCATTCTTAAATGCCTTGAATTTCCTACTGCTGCGATGGGCTGGGCTAAAAGCAGCCCCAGAATTAATGTCTGTGTTAGGCAGGTCTGAAATGCTGGGCAGTGTAGGAGAGCTACAGGGACTGCACTCTGAAGCTACCTGCCACCCAGAGCTGCAGAACAAGGCATTTCCCACCCACTGCAGTGGGTGGGCAACACTGGTACTCACTGGAGCTCCAAGGATTATGTTTTATTTAAAAAAAATGAGGAATTAAACTTCTTCAAGTAGAATTTGACAACACGGTGATAAAAACTGACTGTTCCTATCTGCTACCACTCCCAAAACAGAAAGCCAAAGAGAGATTTTGACATTTGGAGAAACCCACATCTTTCCCTTAGTTCAGGCTGAGCTGCTTCATGCATGAGTGGCTGAGATATGTCCCTTCCTAGGCCACACCTGATGATGGCAACAGATAAACTCTGGCCAGCTTTGCTGCAGCGCTCTCTGCACAGGAGCCTGCTCTGATGATCTGGCGGAATTTATCTGGCCACAGGGAAGGATTAACTCTACTTCCAGATTTTAATCCAAATAACGTCAAACTAAGGGTATTTCTCCTCTCCACCTCCCCCAGAAAAAAATGTTTTTTCCCGAATTCTGACTATGCTATTCCTTTTTTATACTGCTAACACCAAAACAGCAATTTATCTTCCCTTTTTGTGAGACAGAATTCCTCACAAGAAGGGCATAAATCAAATGTCAGTATCACTAAGTAATTTTATTAGAGACAGTCTGCATTAAAACACTGTGGGAGTTTCAATTGTGAAGGCAGGTTCATATTATTATCATTTTAAGTGTGACCTTATATTTGAATTTCTTCATTTTCTAACTGTTCTTTTTGTATCTTACCTTTGCATGTGGCAATTAACTTCCTTTCTGCCTAAAAATATTGTTGCCCTGCAGGGAAGCTGTGAGGAAGTAAAGCACGCAGCAGCTAGCTGGCAGTTCTAGCTCTGCATTTCTTGTGGCTCGCCTTTGTAACTCAAGCAGGACTCCTACACCTAGCAGTACAGACATCTCCAGTCACCCAGCAGCCCAGTCCCAGAGACAGAAGAAAAAGTGATGCATCATGCTGCAGAGGAACACAGCTTCACAAGAGGTAGTGCTACAGGCTAGCTGGCCAAAGAGGAGCAAGTTAACAGGCTGAGGGAAAGGAAGACATCTAGACAGGAAAACTCTCGTGGAGTTTGTGATCAGCATTTCCAGGCTGGCCCTGAGCCCAAACTGGGGCTTAAAAACTAAGTCAAAATGTATTTTGAATTAGCTTCACTTCCTGGCTCAGAAACAGTAGCATTATGCTGCAAATGCTGCAGAGGTGCAGCTGAACTCACAGATGGGTGGAGGGGGAAGAAAACACTTTAAATTACACATGCATTAGCGAAGAATCTGTCTCCCTTGGTGTTTCCTGCACACCCATGGATTAGGAAGACAAGCACAGCTTCTATAGGAGTTTTTTGCCTATGGGCTCCAGCAGCTGAGGTTTTCCTCCTCTCCTAATCCACTGGATACTCCTTTTTCATTAAAAACCCAAACAGATCCATGTGGGCTGGATGAGTCTAATAAGCTCTATTGTTTTGACATAGCCAGCATCTAATCCTGGCTAAAAGTTTCTGATCTAGGATTTGGAGACCAGCACGAATCTGAATAAGCTTCTAGATTACAGCAACTATCAAGAGAGTAAAACCTCACTGTGAACTTTTACTTTATTGTGTTCTTGTTTGTTCCCATGATCTCTGTACAGAAACGGAGGCTTAACACACCTTCTCCTTTGGGATAAGCTAAGCAGCCAGTATAAGTTCACAAAGCCACTAGATGGTACTGTTGTTAAATGCAACAGCTTTTGAGTGTTTCGTGAGTTACCTTTACTGACCAAGATATAATCTGAGGTAATTTGTCATAATTAAGCAATTCGATTACACTCTGAAATTATGAGGACAGGCATAAGAACGGATGAATTCAGCAAATGATTGACAGTAATACTGTTATTCAAGAAAATACAAGTGAGGAGCCTATATATCTGCCTCAGTTGTACCCACTGGTGTCAGCATTTCCATTCTTTGTATGCTGCCCCGTCTTCTGGGCGCACGTATAAGTTGCAAGGAAAAATCTAGAGCAGCAAGTGGAAAAACATTCATGTTTCTAAGCACGCTTTTGTCTGAGAATTTGCAGCACTTGTTACTGGAGACAAATTTATTTGCATGTCACAGCTGTGCTCAGTTCTAAGGACTAGGCCAAGCCATGCATTCTTTTCCCCCACATAGGCACGGAAGAGGATGGCTGGAGGTGCCTGATACTGTAGAGGCCTCGCTTCCATCTCTCTCCCAAGCAAGGCAGCTGTAGCTATTTACATGGGAAAAAAATGGATAGAAGGTGCTTTACTGTGCAGGTCTCAAGAGAAGCTCAAATGTTAATCCCATCCACATCAGCAGAGGAAGCTGTGGGCACAGGGCCATGTTTTTATTTAAGTCCTAGTTCCTCAGTGGTAACTAAAGCCAAGGAAGAATTGTTCGGGGCCCTGACTGACATGTTTTCCAGTTGCACACGTTTGCAGGGCAGGATTAGTGGGCAATCTTGCCCAGAAGCTCCATCAGGTCGATGACATGATGTTAAATCCCTGCCAGCCTCTCCTGTAGACTCTCCTACCTGGTTTCAGAACATCTGCTGCTTACAGTTCTTAAGAAATGTGCCCGTTTGGCAAAATCCAGTTTACAGAGGTGGGACTTCCACTAGAGCAAGAATCAGTAGCAAAAGCAGAGAGACCTGACCAAGACAAATCCCAAACACTTCTGAGAAATCCTGTCACATGGAACGTGATGGAAAATAGAGCTGGTAACACAGAAATTACAAATATTTCATTGGTGCTGTCGTAGGAGAGAATGCAAAGAGAAAAAGAAACAGCAGGTGTTTTATGAGAAATCCATCACCTACCTTTGTTGATCCAGTAAAAGCAATTTTATCAATACTGTGATGGGTAGAAATAGCAGCTCCAGCTGTGGGGCCGTAGCCTGGCACAATGTTCACCACACCTGGAGGAAAACCCACCTAAAACAGAGGTTAAACACAGCTTTGTAGAGAGGGATTTTGAGAACTCTGAAGGATATCTGCACTCCTGAGAGCTGCAGTTCAGTTTTCAGGAAGCTTGAATTTGTATCACTGTATTCTTAAGGATGATGAGAAACCTTAAAAAGAATCACAGTAACTCCTACAAAGCATTTCCCTTGCAAGCATTTCTACAGCATTTATAGGAAGGCTGTGCAAAACCCATCCACCTTTGTAGCCTCACACAAGATAAGTGAGCAAAATACCTTAGCACTTGAATAATCAACAGCATCACCTCATTTTACTAATCCCACTGAAATCAAGTTCAGGGCACCAACATACATTTCCCTATTAACATACAAAACACAGATACGCAAAAAAAACCCACATCTTTAATGTGCCTAGTGCATGATAAAGTAATTCAAGGTGCATGCAGCACTTAAAAACTGCAAGTTGCAGGGAAGGAGCCCATACTAGATACATTCCTGTTTTCCAGGCTCTCCAGTAACATAGCTGCGTGCTACCAGCTGGAGTAGATGTGGGTGAAAATAACAGCCATGCTTAGGAAATGCCAAGATTCAATACAAATTCTTGGAGGAGTCCCAGTTTAAAATCAAAAGAGAGCAAGTCTTTTGGCCAAACTTGGCCCTCAGCTACTGCCGTGCAGCTGGAGCCAAGGGGTAACTGCATGAAAGTTTGTTTTGAACAAAGGTTGACATTTGTGGTTCTTCAGAGGCTAGAGGGATTAAGAAGTCAGTAAAATCTCACTAGATGATGGGGGCTAATAAAACAGGAATACAAGAGCAGATGGTAATAGACTTATGCCAGTTTCCACCACATTTACAACCTAGATTAGCCAAGTAGTCATTCTGCCAAAAGAGACAAATGGCAAAACTTTAGATGAAATTCTAGTGCAAGAAAAAGTGTGGAACTTATTGGTCTGTTTTTTTACTTCCTGAAATAAGAGTTTCAAGGATTATGTTCTTCTAGGCTAGCCCTTCCCTACTACTGACAGGCTGTTTTCCCTGAATTTACTAACAATGGAATTGCAAGATATTAAACGTCCAATTCATTTCACGTGGCTTTTTAATAAAAGAATCTCAATTTATGCAGCTGCTCCTTTCTAATATGGAAACAAAATGGAAAAAAATGCTTATGTGCTACCTTGGAAAAATTACTTTCGTAATATATATATATATTTTTTTAATAAATTAGACGGGCAGTCTGATTCTCCTATGGATGCACCAATGATAAATAAGAATTTGATAGAGCTTGCATCTTGGCTAATGAGTTTTCAGGAAAATGTTGCATGTCAAACCGTGCAAATAATGGTGTTTGGAGTCAGCAGCAAAGCCACAAAGAAGCAAAAAAAAAAAAATGTTTCAGGTCACCCTGAGGTAGATTTTTTTCCGTTTTTCAGCAAAAATAAAAGCCAAAATATTTTGGTTGGCCCAAAATTATTTCATTCAATGCAACATAGTTTTGCTTCTTTATTAACATCTTCTGCATCCTATCAAGAATTAAAAATGAAAAAGTTGAACTTATTGTTCTGAAAACCTGCAAGGAATTTAGCTAATTTTGGGTGGAGAAAGGGACATCTTCAAATAAAATTATTCTGCTCTAATTAAATTTCTGCCTTGAAGTGTAAACTAGCTGCAAGAAACAGACAGCTTGAATTTTCAGCTCAAAAAATTAATTGCACCAGAATGGAATGGTTCTTCTGGGGAAATGCTGTACCTGCATTTGGGGAGCTGTATGCCAGAGTGAAAAGATCACTGGTGTGGCAGGTCATGATAAATGCACCCTATGGTCACTCACCTTGTGTAATCTTATTAAGTCAATTAGCTGTAGCAGGTACTTAAGTGGTAGTATTTTTGCATTGCCTTTCCAGGCAGAGAAGCCCTAGGTGTCAATTTATTAGCACGCCCTTCTGCTTTCTCCCAGGCTAAGCCAAGAACAGATAGAATCATCCTCATTAGACTGAGCCTAACAAACAGACTTTTCCAGTTGAGAGGCAAAAGCATACCTCCAAAACCTTTAGTTTTTGCTCACAATTAGTCACATAATTACATATAAGAGGCTGACATTTTACTAACCAGTCCTGAAAGGTACTGTGCACCTCCCACCACCTCCATACGATGAATACCTGAGGATACCTCAGATCCCTACTGACAAGACCTAAAACAACATTTTGAACTCTCAGCCTACAATCTTCCCTCTGTGTCAGTATAGGAGTTGGCTTTAAAGGCCAGATGTAGCTAAATTGTTCTATAAGCCACATAAATATGAAGAATTGTTTCACATGGCACTCACTCTGTCTTAACTGAGTTATCCCACTTAAAAACGCTATGAACACAACACTTATCTATCACACTCATTGCCTAATAAAACTGAGCTGCAGTCTTTCCCTCATTTGGGAAAAGGGAAGACAGAACAGAGGAATAAAAGCACCAATTCAAATTACAATCTTACTTATGATCTTAGAAGAACAGTACGTAGACGGGCTGTTCAGATTGCCTTACCTCCTTAATCAGCGAGCCGATGTACAGCGATGTCAGAGGCGTTTGTTCAGCTGGTTTAATAACCAAAGTGTTTCCACAGCACAGTGCTGGTGCCATCTTCCACACAAGCATCAGCAATGGGAAGTTCCACTGCAAGAGCACAAGAGGACAGTTGGATGAGGCACCTACTCACTTCCACGCAGCATTTTCCCCACCTCCAGGCAGCTCACAGAGAAACCAGCAACTGGGACTATAGGAACGTAGAAAAGTGCTTACAATGCTCTGTTTGCATGGACTACAGAGTGCATCCTCTTTGACTCCCCCTGAGATCCCAAATATTGTTGGCAACGCTCAAGTTAATCCTTGAAGTTGACCAAACCTTTGCACTATGTGCCCTCATTCCTTACAGGAGTCTGATCACACTCTGTGTAGGGTTTTGACTGTTCACAGAAACCATGCTGGAGGCAGCATTCTGATGCATCGTTTTTGTACAGCATCCTTATGGGGAGAAACTGCTCAATGAAAGAAACTCATTTTTTCTGTGTCAGGTGTTGTCTGAATAGTTAGGAGTTACACAATATCATTAATTTCCAGTTTATAACCAGGAAACCAGTGGGTGTTCAGTCATGGAAATCCAGGGCAGCTCTTATTCTCCCTTCAAATTGTAAATAAATTGCTCCTTTCCAATTAGTTTTCTTTTTTGGAGTTAGGAACCAGTCCCCATCAGTTTCCTCTGTGCTAATCTCTTTCATGTTCATGGGTATTTGTAGATCTTGGAACCTAAGCAAGAAGTGGAAAATCTAGCTCACGCTGAATCTCAGGAAAGGTCATTTGGCAGCAGAAAGGATTTCTTCATTAAAAATAATTAATGCTGCTTTAGGGATGATGGAAGCAGGCCAACAGTAAGGGGACTTCTTGTCAAGCCTCAAGCCACAGGCCGTCAGCTATCAACAAAGATGCCAAATATGTTAGGAATCCACAAATTCACACTTGCAAATAAATTAGCAGTGTAGCTTTTAAGAGATGAGTTCTGTTCTGACCCAGCAGCCCTGAGACAAAGTGGAATTCAGTCTAACGTGCTATTCTTCAGCTCATCTCTCCCTCTTTCCCAGGCCTGTTTCATTTCAGTGATCTTCTCCAAAGGCCAAATCCCACAATTTTTCCCATTTGACTTTTTCTCCTAAGCCTTTTTGAAGGTCTTAATTACACCTTCACTACTTTTCTACACTTTCAGAGTATGACATAACTCTACCAGGATCTTTCTGTTGCAGAATGGCTGGTGAAAGTAAATTAGAAAAGGTCATCAGGGCTGCCTGATGACATCACCTTGGGATAAAGTTCAGGCATACGCTGCACTTTCTAAGAACTTCCCTTGCTAAGAAAGTTGGTTTAAATAAAGTCAAGCCACATGAGGACTGTTAACTGGTCTAGGGAGACATGCGGAATAGTGGCAGAATCCCTTGATATCAAGGAGGAATACACACATCCACTGACTGTTCGTGTTAGAGATCAAACTGGAAAGAAAATAATTGAGAGGAGTTCTCTAAGTAAACTGGAAGCAGATGTGGTTCTGTTGACCCCAATCGTCCTTTTTGCAAACACTGTTGAACTTGAGACAAATTTGGTCTTTCTGTTATATTTATTGCTGATATAAGGTCGACCTGAAACAGTAAGAGTCCCACGATTTCCCCTTACAGTGGCCCTCCCAAACATCCTATATGCAGCCTTTTGAAGTCATCGTTTCTGAAAGCACTGCCAAGTGCCAAAGGTAGCTGAAGGATGACAGGGAGATACCTTTTAACTGATGATAGTTAATCTCACAACACTGACGATCATCAGCGAGGAATCTGATGTTTTGATCTTATGTCACAAATTCTAGCTACTTACGAGCAGTCACATTGCTTGTTCACCCAGGAAGGCTGTGCAGAAGTCACAAAGCCAAATGTCTGATAATTAGTACCAACCACCTCCCAGTTTGCCTCACCCTCACAGGGCTAAGCAGACCGTACCACTTTATCACCAGGGATACAAGCTCAGTCCAGCTGAAGAAAAAGGCAAAATTTATCCAGATGTCTTTGGGAACCGGTCCAGACCTGGTATTCCCAGGGTCCAGAAAATCCCCAACCCCACATGTATCTCATTCAGCCTCTCCTATAACCTTATCCCAAGGGTCAAAATCTTCCATGGACTCTACTGATCTAAGTATCCAAAGAATCTTGGCACGCCACCATTTGCCTCACAGCCTGTAGGATACCATGTTCAAAGCATTTTACAACCATACAGGAACAAACTATGTCTCCCATGTAGCTGTAAAAGCCTTTCTAGCTGGCTGTTTAAACAGAGCGAGCAACACACACTAAAACTGGAGGCATTCCAAGAGCTAGCCACACTGTCCCCTCAGCAGAGAATGAGACCTCAAAGAAAAAAGAGAACTGTATCCAGTGAGATTTAATCGCAGGAAGCTCAGAGAACTGCCAGGGGTTATTAATAATGGATATGATTTAAAACTCAAAACTATGCATCAGCTCTAGGCAGCGAGAAGCTAGCACATGTAATGACAAGATGGTTGTCCTAGCAGTGGAAGTCAGAGAGCTCTGACTGGTCTCTGGTGACTGCTGTCAGCCTTTGAGAGGAACAGAGCATCTGATTAGGAGACCCACCCTTCCATTGCAGAGGACTTTGCACTGCCAAGAGCAATTGGCATGGGGGTAAAACAAGAAACTACATCAGGCAACTGAAATGGGAGTTCCCTGCAGAACAGCTGTACTTAACTAGGAAGCAAATGGCTGCAGCAGAAGATGGGAAGCGCGCATGCACTGCTTCCATTTCCCAGAGAGATTCCGGGCACCATCACTGTTTCTTACCGGGGTTATAGCTCCACAAACACCCATTGGTTCATGCCTGGTGAAACAGACAAAGTTCTCATCTGCAAAACAGAAGAACAAAGGGGAAAAAAAACAACAGTCAACATCCTTGCTTCTAGAGAAACAGTGTAAGATGAGTGCTCACAGGAAGGTTGGGGACAGAACCAAAACCACATTAGACAAACAAGCCTATATCTGTTCATCTTCACTCAAGCCTCTGGGATACCCCAGATGGATGAAGACCTGTTTGAGAATTGGTCTTATGTTAGCTCAAAAGCCAGACACTGCTCGCATGCACAGTGGAGCCTTTTAAAACCAGTGGGTCAATTCCTTCTGCAGATTCCCTGTGTTGAGGCTTAGAGGAGAACAACTCCTTACTGCACTGAAGAACAAGCCCAAATATCATTCAAATTGTATCTCATGAAAGAAGCAAAGCACTCGTCTCCCTGAGTGGGAAAGTTCTCAAACCTATTTTGCACAGAAATCACATTCATTGTTAAGAGGAATTGCATTTCTGGTAAGAAATCACAATTAAAAAAAAAAAAAAGAAGAAACTCTAGGAGTAAACTAATACCATTCATCTTAAAATACTACACTTTCCAAAAGGAAGTAGAAAGGACAGTGAGAAGGACATCTTCCTTACACATTCTTTTTTTTGCATAAAGTCTAGTTTCACTAGGAAGATCTGACAGAAAATGTGAATGTGAATTATAGTTCTTGAAAGCGATCTCCAATCAGAACCAATGACCAATATCCAGAACGCAAAGCTTCACATTTCTCTGGACGAGGGTGACAGATCTCAGTTTGTATGACTGCCATCACTGACTTTAGACCCTTTGCTGACTGCACAGGCTGAACTAGTTTGGCCCTTCACAGCTCTTCCTCTGGAGACTAATTTTTGTGTGCAGTGCCCATCCTTTTCCTTCATACACCCTTGAGGAACACCAGCATGCAGGAACAAAACAAGCTGATTTTGAAAATACGCTAAATAGTCTAAGTGTCAAATGCAGAAAGGTTTCTCTGTTAAAAAACAAAACAAAAAGACAACAACTGAAGAGCCCATCCATTATTTTCCAAAGACCCTTCCAGGCATTCACTGTTCTGGGAGTTTAAAATCTCAAAACATGCCTACTTAAAACGCACCCTAAGATAGAAAGGCAACACCTTCCTTTGCAGGTTTTCAGAAGCAAATCTTTTCATGCATCTCCCTCCCAATCTGCCCCATGAAGCCTGATCCCTCCCCAGCTCTGACACTGGGTCTGAAGGAACTTACCCACTGGGATAGTTCTACCCTGGATTTTATCAGCCCATCCAGCATAATATCGAAGTGTCTTTATACAACCTTCCAGGTCGATGAAATAAGCCTGCAGAAAAGGTTTTCCTGTGTCCATTGTTTCCAGAGTCTGAAAAAAATAAATTAAATGTACCATCAGACGCTTCTATATTTTTTCTTTATAAAAAAGCTTTCAGAAAAACTCTCAATTCTCTTTTGTCCTGTGCCACAGACATGGAGTTTCCTTCCCTCGCCTTGTATTTAAGGAACAATCTGGTTAATATAAGGTAGAACGGAGACAACTAGACCCAATAACCCTGATAGATGCACAAGCTGCTTTGCTCAGGGATTGCAATAAAGGCGCATCTTCTGGAAGACCCCAGAAGGCAGCTGTGGGTGGGATTCAGGCTGTGGTCTGGGCACCACTCAGCAGTTACGCAAGTGTCACAGCTTCGCTGTATCTGACCCTCTTGACACAGATGTTCTGGATTCCAGATGGTGTCACTGAAATCAGTCTGACCCATTTTCCTTTTATTTGGAAATCTATTTTTTTCCTGCTCGTGGTCCTAAAAGCAACCTTTGAAAAGCCTCTTTTATCCACAGGATGATAGAAAACACATTTTGTAGAGATCTAGTAAAGTAACCTTCAGGCTCAGAACTGTGCTTAAGTGCAAGGGAGAAGTTACTTCGCTGAAGTTGCGCTGACGTTGAGCAGCTCTAAATGAAACCCAGTCTCAGCCCACGTCCTTCTCGTTGTTCTGGACATTAGCTGAGTGAAGGCTTTGTTCCCTACTCAGGTCATTAAATGGCACGTTGGTGGAAGTGGCCAGCACATCCATAAAGGAAGCACTATCCCTTGGTAGATTGAAACATCTTTGTTTATAAATGAAGTCATCCCCTGTCATCTTCCACAGGCATTAGGGCCCAAACAGCACTCAAACAGACGTTCCCCTTGGAATGGCTAGGATTGTTATCCACTGCGAACGTCTGCTAAAAGGACTGATTTTTATAAGTCATTGCTTAGCATGCAGCCAAGGCAGCTAGGGCTGGTTTTCTGCAGTGAGAATAACAATGCCAAACAAGCCCTCCCAGATCAGAAGGACAGCAGAAAGCTTGAAATAAGTGTCCTGGTTTATGGAAAAAGGAGGCTTCTTTGAAGTCGCATCAAAAAACGAGCAGAAAATGAACAGGGTGTATTCATGCACACATATACAGACACGCATTTCCTTTTATTTGCTGGCCAGAACTGCCTTCAGACCTGGAGCTTTTGCTTCTGTCCTGCTGAAACTGGAGACTGCCATGTGGTTCAGAGACAATGTGCTGGGGGAAAGAGGCTCAGCTCATGCAAGTACAGACTTGGGACAACAGCTCAGGAAGTTTTGCATAGAAGAGCACTGAATATGACGAGTGCCATAGTCCCCAAGATGAGCACAATGAAAGTACTGCATTGAACAGGTGACGTATGGACAGACATCAGCTCAAAGCTGAGAGATAAAAAGATCTGTGGGCACTATTTGAAAAATATACACGTCCCATACAGCCTAAAGGCCTCTGCCAACCACAGCATATTTTAATTCAGGTCCTACTCTCCTTATTCTGCACGAGAAGGATTCCTGGAGGACAGGATGAGGAACCATTAGCAATAGTTCTTCAGCGCAGAAGTCCAAGTTAACGCAGCTTCACAGCTATAAAGAGATTTTCCTGAGCCAGGACGTTCAGTGGGGAAAGCACCAGTTCCCACTTACACACATTTCAATCTTTGGATGACATCCAACAAGGGAAAGATTCTCTTCCCAGCCCCCCATTTTAGGGGAAGCAATTCGAAAAGAAATTTGAGAAGAAGTCAAACTGGCCTTGCATTTTTATAATAAAGAAGGACCAAGGCAGGTTTGTTTGTTTTTTTAATATGTAAATATTTCCTAACCTGGTAGACACATGAACACTGATGACTGTTAAACCAAGAATTAATATGTTTATTGCTTTAAAAATGTAAGTACTGACATCTGCAATCACTTCGGGAACTAGCCAAGGTTTTGGAGAACTGAAGTACGGAGAGCTAACAGCCTTCTTCTAAGACCCCCAAAATCCTCCTGCAGAAAGAGGAGGATAAGCCATGACTCCTGCCTGGATTCATATAGGGAAAATGAAAAAGAAATCAGGGAGTGCATCCAGTTCCAGAAAATCCATATAGAGTCAGAGCTCTAATCAGACCAAGGAGAGAAAGCTTGGGTCCGTGCCACTGTTGTTTCTGAGTGGGAGACAGTGTCACTGATCTTCACCCTAGACTCAAAGGACAGGGCCAAATCCCCTACTCCTCTGTGGAAGAGGAGAAATAGGAGCTAGGTCAGGTCTGAAACTATGGTTCCCTTTCAGAGGCACTGAAATCTAAAATACAGGACTGGAATAATAAAGCCCAGGGTAACACAAGGACAGATTAGTCCAGGAAGGATTTATGGATGTGACTGCAGGTATTGAAAAAGCTGCCTGGCCTTCCCAGGTGTACCAGACAGAGACTGGAACAGGCAGCCTAAGACAGCAATGAGCACAAGAAAATGAGAAACTAGAAGGTGGGACCTCTCTGTGGGCTTCCTTCTTTCTTGGAAGTCCTTAGGAGTAGTGTGACATGAGATATGGATGCAGCAAAACTGGAGGGATGGAGCTGAGTTGCAGGCACTGCTGGTTTGTTATTGCTCAGTCACAGTACTTACTGCCAGGATGACTCTGTCTCGCTCCAGAAGATCAGCCAGCTTGTGTAGGAGCCGTCCTCTGCTCAAGGCATCCATCTGTCTCCACTGAGACCCCCTCTGGAACGCTGCCTTCGCTGCTTCCACTGCGTTATCCACATCAGGCTGCAGCAGCCACACACACAAGAAAATGTGACATTACAAGTAAGGAACTGAACAACAGTACAGAAACCCTATCAGGCCTCTTCCTACAGGACAGGGTGGTGGCAAAACCCAAGTGATCTGACAAGACCATCTTCATTTCACTCCTGGATTTGGACCCAAGCCTGCAAGCCATTCTAGGTTTGCTCTAGGTTGATAAACAACATTGAGGTCAAAGGATCAAAAGGGTTTTTCAGGGGTAATTTTATGCAACTGGCTTGTTTATAAAATAATCCAGAATCGTGTTCCCGCTGACACAGGATGTAAATGACATCAGGAGAGAACAGAAAAATGAGATCCCAATTCTGTTCCCATTGGGGCTTCCCTAAGCATGACAGGCTGCTGGCCTCCAGAAATCAGCCTACTCTAAACAAATGCAGGAAGGAAAGTCCCACCCCGAGAGACCACAGTTTTATCCAGGGGAGCAACCAGAGCTCAGCTCCCATTATTCAGTCCCACTTGAGCACAGGCCAGCAACAGTTAATGCACCAAAAAAGCTCCCTTCGATCCTAGGTTGCACTTCAAGAACATTTCCACCAGATGGGAAGGGGTTTGTGTTGTTCCGTGCTTCGACAAAGCCTTTTCACCTACACAGACTTCGTGTCACTCGCTCAAATGCTTTACTCATGCTGGCCCAAATCGAACTGTTTACATAAGTTGCTACTCAGGAGGGCAGCAAATTCCCTCTCTTCCCACATCACCACCGCCCCCAGAGAAGCTTCGTGCATTTGCTCTGGCTACAGTGTGCCCCAGACTCCTCCCTTCTCCCCTCCACTAGCATACGTTGATTAAAGAGAGTGGAGCCAAGGGCAACCTCCCGACTCAATGAAGTCAACGGGAACGTTGCCATGAACATCCACGGGGCCAAGACTGTACCCCGAGCATACATAAAAGCATACTTCACCCTGTCTTTGGTCAGATTCCTGCTCTACGTAATGTCTGGCACGCCCAAGCCTCCCTTCAGCTGGTGGAGAAGTCCTTACACCCCACCACAATGTGGCTAAAGGGAGGTGGGAAAGGAGGGAGGGCTTCAGGCCTTCGTTGTTCTTCCAAGGAGAGCAGCTGGTGAAGGGCTAAGTGTTATCTCAAGTCTTATCTAGAGAGACTGGATCCAGTTACAGGGTAATGTTTTGCTCTGATCCAACAAGCGTTGGCCATCCTGCCCTCATAAGGCTGTTGTGTTCAACCAGGAGAAGTGTTATGGAGAGAAACCTCTTCCAAGACAGGTTCAGAGAGAAAACGGCAAGCAAGCACCCTCTGAAACATCACCTTACACTGAACTTGTCTCTCTTTACGTGATTGCACAGCTTTAAAGCAGCCTGACATGCATTGCCAGGAGAACTCCACCCTTTCAGAAGGGCACTGATGGGGAAACCATTACAAGAAATTTGTGTTGTTACAGGGTTAAGAGTGGCTCTGGCCAAGCAAGCAGCCCCTGCACACAGGGGCTATGGAGATGCTGCCCCATGCCTCTTTCCCCTAAAGCACTGGTTTGGTTTTTGTAATGTTGTACTGAAAAAAATGAACAAAGGCTGTTGCTTTTGTTCTTTTCCTGTAGAGATTACTACTGGACACAGCTGTAATTTCAGATGCATGGCAAAAGGTGCATTTTACAGATAGAAGTGTCCTAGTGTTACTGTCCAGAAGCTCTGAGGTGAATATTAGTCAAAGCTGTATTCATTCTTGTCCCTTTTCTTGGGCATGCATGACAGGTTGCAGGCTGTTGCTGTCACACAAGCAAAAAGAGTTCTCCCAAAACACCCTCAGGGGCAGCACCACCAAGCGAGATCCTGTGCGAAATCCTGTGAGCCTGCAGTGTCTCTATAGGCCCGAGACCAGCAAAAACAAGGAAATTCTCCAGGAAGGCTGCAGTGCTGTTCTTAATCCATCCTGTTATGACTTGGCATTAGGGGAGTCTGAACGGTGTGCTCACCACGGGCATGTTGCAATCAGTAAGCACAAGGTGTGACAGAGACCTACAGCTGTCAAGATGCCAAGGGCACCGCGGTGTGTGAAGCCACGAGGAGGAGGTCTGTGCATCCTGGTGCTCAGTTCTGACCCACACAGGTTTATTATTACATAAAAAGCTCCACTAAGAGGATATTCAGATTGCAAAGTCAAGCAATTGGTGTTGAGAAACGCCTGTGAGCCTTCATACCCACCCTGGGTGTTTGCACTATGATACAAGCCCCAGTTACAAAACCGCATGCCATTTTCCCCTGAACAAACTCAGGATTTCTTTGTTCTAAGCTAACATCCTCCACCTTCCTCCTCTAGCTCAAGTCCTGCTCATCACTGCTCCACTTCTACCCTCTCCCTTCTTCTTTCCTGCCTCAGCACAAGGGAAACCATCACCCCAGTGGCTCAGAAAGAAGGGAAAATAGGGAAAACACCTGCAGGAAAAGCCTTGCTCTGCTTCAGGCTCAGTGTAGACAACGTGCTTCAGTATGGAGACCTGCCAGGGGTAGAGCACACCCCATGGAGACTGTCTTACCTGCACTGAATTACTAACTTCTGGAAAAATCCCACTGTGCACATCCTTGGAAAAGCACTTTTCTGACACAGGGCACGACCATGCCACAGTTCCTCAATTAGGAGATGCCCAGAGCTGAGCTGCTCCCCTGTAAGCCCTCTGCAAACAGCCAATGCTCTGCAGCTGGCTGAAACTTGGATTCAGAAGTAATGCAGACTGCAACTTCACAGCCCTCGGTGTCCAAAAGCGTCGTGTTGGGTGCTGTGAGCCTGCTGTAGGGAACAATATTCCTGCAGGCTCTTACCTTTGTGACTGTACCTGGAAGCCATCAGGACACTGAGCCCTTGTTTGGGAGGCAGAAAGCCTCCCAGCACCCAGCAGAAGCTTTTGCCATTTTATTTTTAGTGCTTATTTTCCACCCGAGACTTCCCTTCATCCCCCAACCATCCCACCAAGAGCAATTCTGTCTTAAGTTTTGTAACTGAAGAACAAACAAAACCTTTGCTCCTAGTCGTATAAACCGTTGGCCAAGTTTCAGCACCAGACTCGATTGTCATCATTGAAATGTTGGCTGCCAAATTCCCACCCCTCACATGCAGCCGAAGCAAAACAAACCCTGCACGGCCAGGGAGGGGCAGGTTTCTGTGCAGGGTTGGGGAAGTGGAGCCCTGCTCCCTGCCTGCACTGAGGGCAGGGCCAAACCTGGCACAGCTGGGGCCAGAGGCAGAACCAGGGCTTGCCATGGGACTGCCCAGCACAGCAGCTCACAGGGACGAGCCACTGAGAGGCACCAACCATGACCCACTATTCCCTGTACTAACAGGGAACTTTATCCCCAATGGACTACAGTCACAGATTTAGGATGGGGATGATCAACCAGGGCAAATGAAGTCTCAGGGACTCTGCCCAGAGGGTGGTGGGACATGGCCACGTGTCGCCAGGAGCCCAACAGCCAGTCTGGGCACTCCTCACCCCAGCTCTGCCTTCCACCTCACCTCCATCCAGGTCTAACCTCCCCCAGTCCCTCACACAAGCCTACTTGGAGGAAAATTAGTCAGTTTGTGTAAGGCAAAGAGGCTTTCAGCACCCAAACTGCATTTAGCCCACAATTATTCTATGCACCATGGGCAGAGGGCCCCACTGACCAGTCTCAAGGCAAGGTTTTTCAGCAGCTCCCCTACAAACATAAAAAGCTATCCTTGAATTCACTGACCTCTTATTTCTGCATAAGAGTTTTCTTTCACCAAGTCTCTAAGAACAGGTTTGAAACACTCATGTAATGCTCTGTAACTGCTTGAGGAGGCACTCAGTTCAGGGAACAATAGCAGTGTCATGATTTCTAGCTAGTAAAAATGCAGCTGCATCAGAGTTAGCTTCAGCTCCACTGTTTATATGCCACTGCAGTTAACATTTAACTGGGTAGAACACAACTATTATGTGTTGTTTTCTCCTGTTAAGTTCCACCTCCATGTATAGTCGCCCCATGGATGCACAGATCCACTGTGGCAACAGGGCTCCGAGGCTGCCTTAGTGCCATCCAGAGAGCTACCTCGTGCACCACCTGCAGGGAGGCTGCAGACTTGCATTCCCAATTAAGTTTGCTCCCATCTCCAGGAAGGCCAGGCTCTGTTGACCCAAAAGCCACACAGCACAGGCAGCGCACGCTGCCTGCCACTTACTGCCCACAGCAGGGATGAGCCACAGGCATGGTAGAGCAGGGAAGCTGTGAATCACCCTCCCGTGACAGACTGTCAGGAGCAAGCTCTTGGGCCAGCTCTCCCCCGCTGAGCAGGGCATGGCACGTGTGTGATGAGCTGTCCTGGACAGTGTCATATTTGACTGTTCCTTACCTCAGACTGTTACCAAATCCAAGCAGTTATGCCCCAGGCAACTGTGCAGTGCCCCGAAACCAGGGACTTCTGAAGAACTTCAGAAACACTGGTTTGGTTTCAAATGGCAGATGCCATGTTTGTACAAGAGGGCAGAACTCACAATACCAGTTGGAAAAGCAAGCACTGCTCACTTTCTGTGGGAGATTTCCCTGTGCTGATGCATGCCTGACATCAAGTTCTCCCAAACAGCTTATCTGTTGTTTCTTTTTTTAAAAAAGGTGAGCTCCAGTTCAGGGTCTCCAACAGGCTGCCATGCAGCTTGCATTATAAACCACTCCCAAGATGATGCTGAAGCTCTGTCAGGGATGTACATACACTGTCATTGCTATTTCTTCAGCATGGCTGCTTCTTCCCAGCTCTATAAAGCCAGAATGATGCTGAGTCTCATTCCTCTGACCATGTCAGCAGACAGTTCCTATCAGGGAAAGTGACTCAGCTGAGCTGCAGAGGACTGATCCCACCCAGCCCATGTAATCCTCAGGCAGCACATCCAGCATCCCAGGCCTCCAGCTCGCAGCCTGGCTGGCCACACATCAGTGTTAAGAGCCAGCTTTTCCTCTAGGTATTTTTCTAAGACAGCAAGTCCCCTGGAAACTCTGTCTTTTGCACTGCTTTTCCAGTAACACCTACCTTGTCTCCTTCCTCAATGTCACAGATTTTCTCCAACGTTGAAGGGTTATAGGTGGGGAACTTCTTTCCGCTTGTAGACTCGTGCCATTCATTGTTAATAAATATCTGAAGAGAGAGCAAGGGGAGTGGGACAGGTGGGAAAATGAAAACACTGAGGCAGACAATAGGAAAAAAAGAAATCCCACAAGTGTTCCTCAAAGGTCCTGAGGCTCTTCGGTTTCCATTGATGGCATGTTCAGTCTCTCCCAGTGAGACTGTTTGTGACACAGACAGCATTTATCCAAACTAGAACCTGAGCCAGGGAACAGACGAGAAAGCCTTCATGCACCCAGTTAGCTTTGAGCAAAAGGAGGACAGAGGATGGGGCCCACACAGTGCAATGCCATAATTTGGCAATGAGAAACAGACAGTTTGAAATCCATTTCCATGGGAACAGCAAGTAGACACCAAGAGAAACCCATATGGTTCAGGCAAAAGGAACCCCTCGTCGCATGCTACAAACAAAACACCAGCATTCGATGTTACTTGGTTATTAGTGTCCTGCCCTGGGCTACTTCCAGGACTCTGCCCTCACAGAGGGCACGGAGTAGGAACAGGCTCGGTTCTACCCCGCTACGCCTCGTCACAGGATGCACCGAGCCTCCCACGTCACTTGGAGTCGTCTGTGACAAGATTTAAGTGTTTCAAAATATTGCATTTCCAGAGCAAGAACAAACAGTCCCAGTGTTGCGTAACCCAAAATGCATTAAATACTGGAGTGTTGTTACACGCTGTAAACAGAGCGTGGATACCTATATACAATTAATTGATTCCGCATGCATCTCATCCACGCTGATCTAACTTGGCAGTGTTATGTTTTATAAATAAAGATACTTTTCAAGTAAGATTAGATGAAGTAATCTTTATTAGTAGCCTGTTAGTGGCTATAAGCTAGTACTTTTACTTGGAAGCCTTCCACGTTTGCAATCTTGTTTATGAGTCCCTACACACGACCAGGAGATTAATGTTGCGTCCCTTACATTCAGAATTCCCACTGCTTTGGGTCATTTTTTTTCCCCATTTGGGCAGCTTTTTTTTTCCTCCCCTGAAAGGAGTTTCTCCCAAACTATTTCTGCAGAAAGCATCCAAGACATAACTGGCACAGATGCTGCGCTTCTGGGCCCACCTGTTTCATACAGGCCTCAGAGAAGAAAATTCCACCAAAAAGAGGCTGCCAAGTGAAGTCAATGTCAGAAATACTAATTAACCTTGAACTAGTGCTCCCAAACTACCTCTAGTATTCAAGTGCTGCATTTTATTTTTTAAAATTAAATGTTTTGCACTTCAGTTTTCACTGTTTCACTAGCAAAGTCACATTTTAAATAAGAGATGGCAAGAGCTGTAAAGTTACAGTCTGATACATACTCAAACTAAGGACAGGGGAAGATGCTGTTATTCCTCTGCATTAAACATTAATTCTATGTGGAGGAGTTAAGATCAGAAAGCAACATTCCTATAAGCTATAGGACACAAGTGCATTGGGATCAGACCCTTTAAAACACAACATATATGCTGGCACTGTTCTGGGAATCATGCCACAAGCCTGAGGTTTTGGTGCCAGGAGCTAAAATCAAACAGAAGAGCGTATCGGCTGTTCACGCTTCCCACCCCAACCCCGGGACATGAGATTATGGACAAATCACTTCCATCACACACCCAGGACAAGCACTAAGCTGCTCTGCGAGTGGGATCTTTGCTGGTAATCTTCCTTCCCTCTCCCCCAGCCCAGTAACTGGTGGAACCGAAAATAAAATCTTTGCTAAGCAAGGAAGCGTGCCGTCAGCTGTAAACATCTGGTGAGACTCAAAGGAGCTTGTCGAAAACCCCTCGCAGTTTTATGAAAACTGACTGCTGCTCGTTACTTTCTCATATGCACCGGGAGCATCAGATCAGATGTCAAATTCACACTTTTAATTAATGTTGGTTTCCACTATTAAGTGACTACCTTGATGCCTTCGGTGCACAGAGCCTCCTGCAAAAACTTTGGAGAATTAAGAAAACACGTGTTTTAAAGCGCACACGGCTGCAGGATTGGATCCCAAAGGAGTATTTAAAAGCCTTCACTACAATAAAAATAACACAAAACAGAACATTTGTATGTTTAAGAAGAACCCTAATGGCCGTGTCCATTTCTGACACGGGAAAGAGCTGTTTGTGCAGCATTACGCCACTCAACAATCAGCGGCCGCAGATCCAATTTGCCGCTAAGTGACAAGGTTATCTTAAAAAAAAAAAAAAAGTAGGTAAATTCGGGATGTTAAAAATAACAATTAGTGGTAATCACTTGGACTAGATTAATCTGTTCCAGTATTTTGAATGGCTAATTCAAATCAACACCTTGCTGGATAAGCTATCGCTGTTTACTCCCTCCCGCTGCAAGACAATAAACATCGTTTTGCTTTATTTTTTTTTTCAATTATTTAGCACAGAAATGTAACTAATTAATACACTCCTTCAGCCCTTTTAGTCTCTGATGGTTCACACGAAGGCAGGCAGGGCTGCCAGCAGTGTCACAAGCCGGGATGTTTGCTCCACCGCGCCAGACCATGGCCGGGCTGTGGCAGAGCGACAGCGGAGTGAGGCAGCACGGATCTGTGGTGTGGAGCTGAGCCTCGCTGCAAAACCAACACCACCTCTGAAGGACGGAGTGACCAAACTGAGGAGCCCTCGGTTAAGCGTGAGGGGTGGCGGATAACAGCAGCAGGAGGCTCAGAGGCACGGGTTGGCGTGGGTTCGCCATCCCGGTGCTTTTATCCCGCTTGGAGGCCATGGAGGAGCTCTGGTGGGACAGCGGGCAGGCAGCAAGATGTGTGTGGACAAAACTCACCCTACAGAGCTGCCGGGTGGCCCCAATTCCACGTTAGAGTCCTCTCAGAAGCCTCCTTCAGGCACCAACCCTCCTGTGCCTCACACGGGGCCAATCCCACCTCAGGGCAGCCTTGCAGGAGCCCCGTGCAAGCAGCCCCGTGCAAGCAGCCCCCTGACACATCACCTCATCTCAGCCCTGCCCGACCTCACCCCAGCCAAATCGGGTTTTCTGAGCAGCAAAATAAGTAAATTTAAGTAAAGGCAGCAGTATAAGTAAAGGCGTTACGGGCTGGTTCTGCAAACACTGCGCAGGGGAAAATGGCCGTCACAGTGAGATGCCACAGCCGGGCACGGGGCCTGTCACCGCTCAGTGCCAGCCACACAGCGAGAGGCAGGGATGCTCATGGGCACCCAGAGCAGCTCTTCATATATTGTTAAAAAAAAATCAGTTGGATTTTTTCAGGCTTTATGGATCATGGCAACTGCAGCTCACCTGGGAGCAGCCATCCACTTGCCCTAGCCACTCAACCACCCGCCCATCCCCATTAACCCACTACCTAGCACAGCACAGGAGACCACACAAATAAATAAAACTCCCTCTGAAGGGATAACAATTTTTTTAAAAGAAAAAAAAGCACCTCACCGACAGCACCTCGCCGACACCCCAACTCCACCAAGCCCCACGCAACACCCCAACAACCCCCCACCGCCTCCCAACCTCCCCCTCCCGAGCTCACCTTGGTGTACTTCACCTCCAGGCTCCGCAGGGGCCGCGGCAGCGGCGGTGCCCTCCTGTCGGGCTGCCCGTTCTCCACAGCGCCGTTGAGCGCGGCCATGGCCGCCCCGTCGAGCCCCCGCCGCCCTTCTGCCGCTGACAGCCCGCGGAGCCGCCTTAAGAGCGGCGCGCGCCGGGCGCGGGGCGCCGCCGCCCGCTCCCATTGGCCGCCGCCCGCCCCTAAGCCCCGCCCTCCTCCCCCGTAGGCCCCGCCCCTCCGTGCCGGCCCTCAGGTAACGGGCGGCGCCGCCCCGCCGAGGCGCCCCGGCCGGAGAGGGGTCGGGGGGCGGCAGCGAGGGGGGCTCGCAGCGCGGTGTGAGGGGTGGGAGACCCTCAAACTGAGGGGATTCAGCCCGGAGGGGCCCTGAGGGTGAAGCTGAGGGTGGTGGGGAGCTCCCTGCTCCGTCTCGGGGCTGGTGGGCGCCCACAGCCCTCGTGGCGGTGGGGTCGGTGAGGAAGATGCTCTGTCAGGAAGCCCCGGAGGACATGGAAGTTGTCTGAAGTGACAGGGCTCGGCTCCGCGCCCGAGCAAGCTCTCTGCGTATTGCCTAACTCCGTTCTGAATAAAATATGTGTAAGGCTCTGCCGGCTGGGGGCCAGGAGGCGAGGAGCACCCTGAACGCCCCCACACACATGGAAGATAATGCGACATATTTTCCATATAACACGTGGCGAGGTGCCAGCAGTTATCTTACAAAATGTTTCGCAGGATCTGTAATCCCCAGCAATAGTCAGCACTTTGCTGTTAAAAGGCTCCAAAATACTCAGCGCTTCCATCGGCAGATCGCCCGTGATATCACCGTGGCGTGAGGGCTGGTGCTGATTCAGAAGGGAAAGTACCACCGGGGAAGCAAACCCCGCTTCCTGCAGCTCGTGGGGTGTTCTCGGAGGTCCCCGCTCCAGGTGGAAACCTCTCAGACGACGAGGAGACGTTTCTGCTCAGAAAGAGCCGTCAGGCGTTGGGACGGGTTGCCCAGGGAGGTGGTGGCGTCACCATCCCTGGGGATGTCCAAGGAGAGGTTGGACGTGGTGCTTGGGGACATGGTTTGGTGGTGACATTGGCGGTACGAGGGTGGTTGGACCAGGTGATCATGAAGCTCTTTTCCAACCTTAATAATTCTGTGATTCTATGATAAGAGCTGTCAGTAAGGCAGGGGACCTTTCTTCCTTAATACCTTTACCACACAAATCACTAACACAATTTCTGTTGAACCATTAACTAAAGGAGGACCCATCCTGCCTCGCAGTAGTAAGGTCACATTTTCTCTTCAGATGAAAATGTGCTTCAGTTATAAATAAATTTGTGGAAATATCCTTGTATTCAATGGTGAAATCAAGAGATAATTCTTAGAAAATAAGGGGTTGCATTACAACAGAAACGTTTCTTTCTAAGCTGTCCATTTTTTAATTCTCCAATTGCTGTTTTCCACAAAGCTACAGAAGCGTCAAAGCTAGAAGAATCCCTTAACTAAATCCCCATGTAATCCTGGTCCCAATAAAGTGGAATTTGGATCCAAGTGATCTTTGGGTGTCACCAACAAGACTACAAGGTGAATGATGGGATCGAGCAAGTCAAAGTCAGAGATGGAAAGCATTTCTGTCTATTCTCTCTGGAAAAGATGTGGCCACTGATCCATTTTAGGGCTAGTTGCATGGTCTGGCAACAGAACTTTTTAGTTTCTCTGACAATTTGCCAGTTGTAGTTTTACAGTAATGTATCACAACAATAATTTGATAATTTGAGTATCAGAGAGAGGAGAGGAAACTGTTACAGTGGTGGCACAACACCGATAGAATGAATTTGTCCATTTCCCTCTGTCTGTATTTTGCCCACAGAAACACTCGGCAGACATGGAAAGTACTTTTGTAATTAGAGAACAAAATCTCTGGACGAGGAGAAAGATGAATAAGAAGTTCCAGGACAAGCAGTGTCTAGAGAGTCATTCCAGTGGTTTGTTTCATATGGAATGACCTTGTCTCAGTCGCTCATGAGGAAGATTTTTTACAGGGCAGGCCTGGAAACATTATTTTAAGGCATTATTGCTTCTTTGAGTTAATGTAGATGTGAGAGGTACCTAAGGTAAAAATTCTGCGTGGATCGTTTGAGGATATATGACTGCTTTAAAAGGCTGTACAAAGCGAAGGAATTGTGAGTCACTGACATAAGGATGAGCTGAAATAATAAACTCTGACCAGCATATGTAGCAGTACACAACATTTCCCTTACTAACATCACAGGAAGGGTAACAACACGCTCCACCTTTGAAGAGTTGTGGAGACACTGGGTGGTCCCTCACTGGGACACCATCCTAGATCAACTCCACGGCCTCAGGAGATGTGTCCTCTGTTGCCAGGGCTCGTATCATCCCCACAGTGGAGAAGACACTCAAGCTCAGTGGGAGATGCCCTAAAAGCAACAGCAGGGCGTGGATCAGAACGAGTGAGAGGCGTTTTGTATTCGTTCCCATGCTCCACGAGGGCCACACCGCTATTCTGATGGAAGCACTGAAGAAGTGGGTTTTACCTAACTTTGTAACAGTTCATAAATGTGTCAGAAACAGACACAAAGAGGAAAAGAGCCTGTTAATGAAAGGTCACATTACTATTGAGTCACCCTGTTACATTCTACTGTTGCAGCAGTGTTTGCAGAGATGTCTGCAATATGTATCCTTAACCTGATGCACTGACTGCGATAACTGTGAATTCCTGCTTGGCTGTGCTTTTCCGCAGAGCTGTATCTCACAGAAAGTTTCTAGACTGTGAGTACACCAGCTCTTGTCTGCCAGCCAGCACAAAGATTGCCTTTGCTGGTTCGGGTCAGGCATGTACGCTCCTAAATCTGCCACCGTCAGTTGGACCTGAGCATGCTGTTCTCTTCCAGTCTGTCGGTCTGTGCCAAGAGCAGTCCCAGGATGTGTTCATGCTGTGATCGAGTGGTTTCCCTATCTGCTGTAGATGCCACGTCTCCGCAGAAATTAATTTCTTCGAGTTCCAAACCTTATCTAACCTTGATGAAGGGAATACTGTGGGTGGTAACTCCAAACACTCCCTGCTCCTGTATGCGTGTCCTGTATCCTGGCTCCATGTCAGGGTGCAGTGTACCCAGAGGATTGTTGAAGATGTCTCCAGGGTACCTGAGAGCATTTTGGTTCTGGAGAGCTGTGGATGGAGACAGATTTGACATTCACCCACAGGACCGTGGTTTATACCTAGCCTGGTCAGCAGGGATGCAGCCCTTGAGACCCCAAGCAGGTTGGCTGATACTCAGACATTTTGCATTTAGACCTCTGCCTGTGCCACAAGCCAAGCAAAAGTCCCGTAGCTGTGTAGAGTAGTGAGCACAGCACAGAGCCAAAACCTATTCCTCTTGTTTTACAAACACCCTGAAGCACATGCACACACAAACAGGAATAGGGCTGGGAAACTGTGTGCTCTAAAAGGCTACTGAGGCTGGGAACTCCAGCACTTGGCCAGGAGTGACCAGAAGTTGCCTGTTGTGTGTATCCTGATGGGTTATAATTGAGTGATCAATGTCCTTTTCCTACAGGTGTCCCCCTCAATCTGCATGTTTCATTCTCTTCTTGCTTAATGTGCAGCAAGGAGGTGTTTTGCTGCCTGTTATTCAGACTGTGTTTTGGGCACAAAATTATTCATTTCCATAAGTTTTTTCCCTAATGCTCATCATAGCCGTGCCTGAATGTTTCACAAGCAGCATTTCCTTTCCCAGAAACTCTGAGAGGATGCTGACCCCAGAGAAAACAAGGTGGGAGGTGATGAATTAAAAAGGGTCTTCATTTGGGATTCCGGGTGTAAGTCACCTACAGCCTGAGTGCTTTGGCTGCCAGCATTCAGAGCTCAGCTCCCATCAGCTCAGCTGCAGCTGTAATTGCACAAGGAGCCCGATCTGAAGATCTCCCACCCCAACACCAAGATAAGGCAGAACCCACAGCACGCAGGGCATTGCTCACCGGTGACTTTTCTCTGAGGACTTTCTCATTTTGTCAGCGCCGGACTTTACAGACATACAATTTCTGTAACTTTGTTTTCTGGGTATAGTTTCCTACTGCTGAAGTTCATTTTTCTAGGGAAACTTGAAGTTCAAAAATTTCATCCTTCTTGATCAAATTCACCCATGATATAGGTTAGCAGCAGGAGGGAGAAACCATGCCTTAGATACCCATCTGAAGAAGTTATCTGTTAACAAATGTACCTAATTGCTTATTTAGGTGGCCAAACAATTACTTAGCTATCTAATGCCAATTTCTACTGCTTAAAAGTTTGGCTTCTGCATTTTTATTTATTTATTTTTTTTTGCTATGAGTTCATTGAAGCCAAACCTGCAATATAAAACAAGAAGTGGTAATAATTGAACTGCGGCATTCAGCTGTGAAATGCACTGCCAATGGCACAGTACTAATTTAAAAGGCTGCCATTTTATACCAGACCAAATTTTGTTTGGTTTATCAAAATATTCACGTGCTTTTTCAAAAGGACTGGAGTCTAGAGTTGTGCCTCATTTTAAAAAATGATCAGGCTGTTGTGCAAACCCTTTGGAAATTGTGTGTCTTACATTTGCTTTCTGTTTTTTTAGTCAACCCAACCTTACTTTGGCTGTGTCAAATACCAGTGGCGAAGGGCTGTATGCATGGGATGTATTTTGGAGTCAGAACAGCCTTACCCAGGAACTCACCATTCTCCAGCATTTCTATCACCCTTCTGTTTTAACAGATCTGGGGCTGAAGAAGAGTTTCTTTTTCCACTTCTCTCCACATCCACAAAATCTGCCAGGAAAGGTGAAGAGAAACAATGCGAGATACTGTAAGATGTTATTTGTGTAAGCAAGGCAGTCTATTTGTAACCCTAAATATGTCCTCGTGATGCAAAACAAGGCTTTGGCAGCTCAAGACGAAAGGCAGCCTTTTATACTTTGCACCGTAATTACTTCATGAAGCAAAATCCTCAATCAAATTAATTTTCTTCATGCGTATCAGAGGTATTAAACTGTGACCGTGCACATGGACTGGCCTTCTCTTTCGTTTTCCTGTCTCCAAAAATAAATTGGAAAGGTTAGTGGCAAGGAAATAACAAACAGCTGAACATTTTGAAGCCTTCTCTTAAAACAACTTCTATTTCCTCTTGCCTTCACTTCTCCCTGCCAGGCCTAGCACTGGAAAATGAGGAGAGTGGGAGCAGGAACAGGAGCAAGTGCACGATAACCCACTAAGATAGCATCTGCGCTGCGAAGAAGTTCAAGAACCCGGTTCTTTACAAAGCATTCAGTGTGTCTGGCACCGCCGAGCTGATGGGAACCACTCCCTGCATTGATCTAGCGATGCAGACCTGAGCATTATTTGCCTACAAACAGCTATTGTTAGCAGGATTGGCAAAGGAAAAAAAACAAATATGTTTGTTTTCTCCCCGGATCGTGTTGCTTCCTACTTTCTCTTGATAAGAGGCATTTGGGGGGAGTGCCCAGGTTTTGTAAGCCGTGCTAGCCTGGTCAGGATTCGAGGGGCCTGAACCGTGTTTTCTTCTCCTCGGCCTTCCTCCCTGCCTCTTCGCTCTCACTCATCATCACATCTGTTCTGGGCCCGATGCCCAACAGCCCTGCGTTAACGCCTCAGTACACACAGGCTCGCGCAGCTGAACAGCCTGCGATGCAACATGCCCCGTGCTGCAGCGCCGTCCCCACCGACCCAGCTCCCGCACACAATTTCTGTTTACAAGAAGAATCACTCGGCTTCGTAACGCTACTCGAGAGCTGTGCCCAGCTGGCTCGGCCACTTCAGGGCTTCCCAGAGAAATAGTTTTGCAGGGCACAGTCACGGATCTAGAAAATACAGCCCAGAGCAGGTAAACATGTTCCCTTAAAGAAGATACCATCTCAGGCCTTGATCCTGCACGGGCTTAATGTTAAGCACATGAGCAGTCCCAGACGACTCCAGCAGAGCTCCTCGCATGCTTACAGCGCAGAGCGTTTGCCAGATCAGAGCCTTTATGTCTAATTGCAAAATAAAAGGCACGTCTCCCAGTCCTATCAGCTGTAATGAATTGTTATTAACAGCACATTTTAAAATAGCCGTGGGGCAGATCCCAGGCAGACCCGCTGGGGAAAAAGCGATATGTGCAGGCTTGTTGCAACAGGACCTGGAATTACTTTTTCTTGGACAACGTGTGGTGCCAGTCCTATGAAATGCCAACGCTACGGTGGGTTGATGGGCTTTGACCTGTGTGAGGCTTGTTTGTGGTTACTCTTCACTCAGCGCCTCTCTTTTCCACTTTTTGGACTGAATCCTGCTGTTTGTGTTGAGAAACAGTTCCCTTCCTCACCTCGGGGTCCTTTTCTTTAACAATTTCAGGATTCCACAGCATCCTTGCCGAGTGAGGGCAAACCAACTGGCAGCAGGGCATCTGTCTGCTGGGCTCTTTCACACCAGGTCCTCATCCACCACCTGGGCCTGGGGGTCCTATACCTGTCCCCCCACCAGTGGGGTAAAAACGAGCACAAAAATCCACAACATGTCCCACCCCGGTACCCTACATCCCCCTTCCACTAACAGCGACGCGCGGGCCAGAAGAACCAAAGAGCACATAAAAAAAAATAAATCAAAAAGGAGAGAAAAAGAAGGTGGGGACAAAAAAAAAAAAAAAGGAGAGACCCCCCCAGGGTCTGCAGGCTGGCTTTGCAGTCCTGTTGAGGAAGGGCTCTCCTTAGGGGCAGCACAGGCAGCTCCTGGCGTTGCGGGGCGCTGCTGCGCGGTGCTGAGCGGGCGCGGATGCTGCGCGGCCGCCCGGGGGCTGCCGTTTGCACCTGGGGCCGCCGCTCGCAGCCGGGTTTTAACACATGCAAACAAGAGCTTTTGTTGGCCGGGACAAAAGCTGGCCCGGCTCGGGGCTCTCCCCCAACACACTGGCCGCATTGTTTTCCCCTCCGCTGCTTCTTGTCACCCTCCTCGTCGGAGTTTAATGAGGACAACGGGATTTCGCAGGCTCATTTCGCACTTCAGCAATTTTCCAACACTTCCCTAACGAGGGAGAAGGGGCAGGGGGAGAGCCCCGCGCTGCTGGGGGCTCGCCCGGCTCCGCCGCTTGCAGCCCAGCCCCGGCGCGGCTCCGTTAAAAACCCACAAACGGCGTCGGGGGGTCCCCAGGGGGTCCCGGAGGGGATCCCGGTCCTGCCCCGGTCCTGGTCCCGGCTGGAAGGGCTCAGCTGCCCGCGGGGAGAGCCCGGAGCCCCCCTCCTGGGGTCGGTAAAACCTCGGGGGGTTGGCACGGTTGAAGAAAGCGAAGGCGAAAAGTGGCCCCGGTGGGGCTTTACCAGCTTCGGGGCAAGAAAAAAATAAAAGATAATAAAAAGATAATAAATAATAATAATAATAATAAAAAAAAAAAAGCAAAAACGAAAAAAAAATGAGAGAGAGAAAAAGAAAAAGAAAAAGAAAAAGAAAAAAAAAAAGGAAAAAAAAAAAGAAAAAAGAACCACCCACCAAAAAAAAAAAAAAAAAAAAAGAGAGAGAGAGAGAGAAATTAATAAATTAATCTATTAAGTAAAACAAAACCCCAAGGCGGTTCCCTCCCGGGGTGCATCCTTCTCCCCTGTCCCTCTCCCGGCGCTTTCCGCGCAGGTTGCGCGCAGCGGCTGCCCCCGGCCCGCGCAAATCCCCGCCTCGGGCTCCTGTTCCCACGACCGAAATCTCCCCTCGGCCGGTTTTTCTTTTTTTTTTTTCCCTTCATTTTTTTTTTTCCTCTTCTTACTTCCCTCTGCCGTGCGTGTGAGAAATGTGGAGAACTCGAGAAGTCGTTTAATGCAAAGGGATTTTAAAACACAAAAGTATGCGGAGAAAGGGGGGGAAAAAAAAAAAAAAGGCACCTCGACCACTTAATTAGATATTTACCGAAGGAGCCATTACAGCCTGCTGGGTAAAACAGAGAATTTATAAGTTCTCTGACCACAAAGAAATCCAGTAATTACTTTTTTTCTCCCTTACAATGGGATGGGTTGAGGCCGGAGTGCGATAAACTTAACTCTGTTCCTGGGCTTTTGCAGATTGGCCTTTGGCATTCGTTGGTAAATACCGAGTGAATAGAGACTGTGTGACCACAGTCCCTTGAATTAGGGACAAACATTTCCTCTGTGCATTTTAAATAATGCCACTGCCAAATATTTTGTTACCAGAGATCATTATCCTTTGAATGAAAACTCGAGGAGTAAAGGCATTGGTTTTGTCTTTGCTGGTGTGGAACAGACTATATGATATCTAGAACAGCAACAAGCTCTCACAAATTGCTATATGATTTCTACTGCCAGGTTCTCTGATATTGGATACGACATAAAAATAAAAAAGCCGGGCAGATAGACACAGAAAGTCACAGAAACCACCTGTATATTTTGTTTCAAAGGAAAATCTCAGCTATTGTCTTACTGGCTCTGGTTCTGTTAGGCCTTGGATCTGCTTAATCTTTAAAGCTATTCAAACAAATTGAATGATACAAGGCAAGTCTCCTATAATTAATCTGGATTCTTGAATTTTGATACAAACTTTTATGTAACTGAGAAGTTTCTCCCTTTTCCTTGCAAAGACACTAAACGGACACTAAGTCCTTCTGTCAAGACTGCTACCATGAACAAAGTTGAAAGGAACAAACCTGGAAATTTTCCCTCCGTGGGGAAGAAAGGGAGGAATGTTAGAAAGAGACATAAACATAAAGTCATGGGAGAACCGGTCGTGGTGCCTGGACAGGGACCAAGAAACCTTTAAAGCGACCCGTATGCTACGAGCTGCCTGAATGTGAGCAGAGAAATCACAGTCTGTGGCCGGTAAAATTTTGCGGGGCATTTTGTTGCCCCTTTATCAGAGCCTCATGGGGGTTTGGAGCTGGTACCCACAGGCCTCACGTGGATCTCTGGCAATGTTTGCTCTTTCCCTGCTAAGCTCCAGCCAGTCCCCAAAAAAACGGCAAGGATGCTGCTGCACAGGGAAGAAGCAGTGACTTCACCCCTGAGGTGCTGGTGCAGACCGTGAAGCTCTAGCTGTGGTCTGTCCCTTTGCAAATCGTGCAGTTTGCTCTCAGGACTTGTCAGAAATATTCCAGAACCACTACTTCACAGCACTGCACATCCTGTGATGAGGCACTGCCGAAATCCCCCGACGCGAGTCCCTTGAAGGAGCCAGTGTTTTGTCTGGGTGATCAGGAAACAAGGAGTGATCTTGGGCTGCTTTTTGACACGGGCTCTCCAGCCTGTGACTTTAGTGGAAAAATCAATACACAGAGAAAGGCCTGGAGGCTTGGACCTGCTAAATAACTCACACTGTGCAAGTCCAGTTTCCACTGAGGTCACCGGTAACCTCATCACACAACCAGCACAGATTCAGCTGGTGAGGGCAACCCTCCAGGTCACCCCACGGCAGATCTACTCAGCCCTGCTTTCAGAGCCACCAGGTTTCCTCCTCCAGCCAGATTTTTCTTTTAATGGTATAAAACACAGGGAAAGAATGAAAATCTTTTGGCTTTTGCAGCTGGTTTGCCTGGCAATGATGGTTTACACGGTGCTGGTCTGCATTCAGGTGGCTCCCATGGAGAGGAACCCTCTGTGCTGGGGCAATTGCTGGTGGGTCGGGATGCTGCCAGCGAACAGTTTCACCCTGATCTCTTCACGCTGCAGTTCCAAAACGTGTGCCCAGAACCCCAGGGCTCGGGGTCATCCCACTACCACTCACATCACCAGTTCCTCCAGGAAGGCACTGTAACACCCAAGGGTTTTTTTCCATTCTCTGCAGAGGTGCCACCTCCTCAGGCTTGGCCAAAGACCATTTGGCCTGAAGCTGTTCATTTTAGCATAGCAAAATAAAGAAAACCCAGACCAGGCCAGTTTCCCCAGTCCCCATGGAAGACACAACCAAAAATTGCCCATGCAATGACCCATCCGAGATGGATTTTGGGTGCCAGCAGCTCCCAGATGCTGCCACCAATGCCAGTGCCACCAGGTCCTGCCACGGCTTCCCAGCACTCCAGCCCCAAGAGGCCGCTGCAGATAACACTCTCCAGGTGTTCGGCCTGAGAACAAAGGGCCTTTTCAACGGCTGCTGAGGAGGAAGAAGCCTCCTTGCTGGTTGCAAAATGGCTTTCCTGGATGGTAATATTTGGTTACAGTAAGATCTGTTATTTCAGAAGAAGCCCCGCAGAAGGGAGGGTAATTTGACTCAGGCACGTAAAAAAACAGTGTGGGGACTCTCATCTCCCTCCTTCTTCCTCACAGAGTAGTGAAACAGCATCGCGCTGTGATGTTTCGCAGTGGAACTGGGAACCAGGGACCGGGATGCACTTCATATCATCATGCCCATCTAAAGCAGGGTAAACTTGTGCATCACCCTAAGGGTGCAGGGCTCCCCGCAGAGCCTGAGCAACGAACCGAGCCGAGCTGCATGCTGGCACGAGCACAGCCCAAGGGAGGCTTTCCCTCAGGCTATGGACCTAGTGCTTGTGTTGGAGCATCTTAACCAAATGGTTTCACAGCAAAACCCAGATTATAGCACTGATCCACAGAGAAAACTGGAGGACTTGGGAAATACAGCAAACTCACCTCGCCAGGTGACCCTCACCAGGGTTATTGCCTCCATGAGATACCCCCAGCACGTTCCTTTTGTCTGCTCGGTTCCCTGCTACATCTTAACCATACCCCATGCTCCTCTCTGCCACAGCTGCAGGATGGTGGTGCTGGTATATGGGAGGTGATATTTCAAATGGTTTTCCTTACTTCCTTCAAGTACAAGAGAGAAGGGCAACCCAGGGAACCTCTTCACTTCAAGCAGGCATTTTCCATTCAAAAGAAAAATGCAGGGATGCTGTATGCACCCCAGATGCACATGCTTCATGGAAGAGCAAGGACATGTAACTTTTTTTTTTTTTTTTAACATCTTGTAAACTGACCACAGCAATTCCTACATATATATTTAAGTATGTATTTATAAAGGTGAACTTCTCATTTTAAGTAAAAGGAAGAACACTAGCTCAGAAATTGCACTTTTCAATAAAGCAGCATTATTTCCCAATAAAGACAAGGCTATCCTAACTCTTCAAATGCTCCAGCTAACATCTATACAAATAATGGGATTTGGCTGAGTACAGTTAAATATATTTGATTACTCCCCTTTTATCTAGTTCTAGGCTTACTGTACTTTTCCTTGGATGGCAAATAAGAAGCCCTTTTCTTTTAAGTGACAGCAGGGGAAAGAATCAGGTTGCTAATTTACCTGAGACCCAGGAGTATGTAATGATAGATGCGCGCTGGAAACTACAGAGTGGGCTTTCTAATTTTGGGGGGGAGGAGACAGGTAAAGCATGAGATTCGTTAATCTTTCAAATTGATTGGCCTTTTGCTGACGGACTTTCACAGTAGTAATTAAATGCACAGCAGGAGACAAGTGCTGTGAGGAGCTCAACTGGTGAGAAGCTGGGACCTAACGAAATGTGTCGCACAGGAAGCAATTAAAATGGAAAGTCTCTGTTTTCTACACAAATAGGGTCACATCGTGCTTGTGGGTACTTACAGTACCTCTCTCAAAGCAAACATTGGGCTTACCTGTACTGTTGCTGCAAGTAAGATCCTTGGGGATAAGTGCTCAGGTGGCCTGGATGACTGGTTGAACAAGCAGATATCCTCGTGTGGATGTTCAGTGTTGTCCCCATTCTGGAGCTTTCTTAGATGACCTCTGCTGGGGTTGAGGAACCAGAGATTACTACAGGGAACCAGGAGATCACTGGGTCTCTAGGACACTAGCATTCCCAGGGGCATGGCTTGATCACTCCTTTGCACTTTGGTAAACTTTGCCCTCCACCAAAATCTTCTTGGGCATATGTGACAGAAAGAAACAGGAGGGGAAGGAGATTGCAGGCAAGCACTGAAGGGCCACAAGCAATTGCCTGGTTTAAGTTGGCTTCAAAATCTGCACGAGGGAAAGCAGAGGCTAGCACATGTCCACATTTCCATGGTGAACAGCTAGAATGGGCTTGAGGCACAAGCACCTCCAGCTGAAAAGCCATTGTCTAGGCAGGACAAGGGTATAGCAGACCTGAGCCTGAGCCCAAGTCAGGCTTGTGGTGCAGATGTGCCGTTAGCCTGGGTTAGGAAGAGCTCATCCATTCCTCTCCCTTTCTTTGCACTCTTCTGGGACCACCTGTGGGCAGACCAAACTCAGGAGAGGTGTGCTCACTGCAGGCAGAAGAGGAATACTGGGGCAGAACAAAGTCATTCACCCAAGATGAGTGCCAGGGGCAGCTTGGATGCCAAGGACAGACTCACAGTGCAGCTCCCTCCGCTTGCAAGCTGCTGTGCATCAGCTGAGCAGTGACAAACCCTCCGAGCACACATTCAGAAGCTGAGCAACAGGTCCCGTACAGGCTCCTGCAATAAAGAACAAGTAGCAAGCAACTGAAAACAATGTGGTTCATGAGGGACACTTGTAGTAACATTTGGGAGAAAGGGTTTGATCCAGTGTAAAATTATATAATTTTAGAAAAGATCTTACTATTGGCTGATAAAGGATGCTGACTTCTTGTTCCTTAGAAAGGTCAGCACACCAGTGCTTTCCCTGGCACTTTTTAGGTTGGTTCAGAAATAACATTGGCTACACAGAAATACACAAACATGCCATAATCTCCTGTAGGCATAGTCCTACACATCTATACTTCCAGCAGACCCCAGTTCCCTAAAACATCTACAGGATCCCCAAAGCAGGCAAGCAGCATTTCTCTTTCTTTGTTGTTTCACAGAAAGAAATCCTATCGTGACTTTCAAGTAGAAAAAAAAAATTAGAGAAATAATAACATGACCCAACTGCGAAAATATTTTTTTTCATGAACTATACCAATGAATTGGAAATGCAAGTAGTAAAATGAATTGCCAAAAGTATCAAATATATGTGTTTTCAATAACTTTTTTTTTTTGTTACCTAGTAAAATATTTTCCTGGAGAAGGGTTGTTAAACCCCTCTGTGCAATATAAAGGTGCAGTGATGTATTGTCTCAGAAGTGGTTTAATGGAGTTTTGGGGTCCTATTTTTGTACATATTTTCAACACACGCCGTGCGTGATCAATTTGGATTTATAAAACGCTCTATATTTCTTTCCTAAGCAATGATCCTAAGTTTTAAAGAATGCTGCTTAGTTAGGAGTGCATGTGTGTGTTTGCATTTTGGCAAGGCAGCAAATAACATACGATATTTATGTCACCCGAGGAAAGCACTTCGTGTCTCTGCCAAGAGCGGCCCTTTGCAAGGTATTTGATCCGCGCTCGGAGCCACGGTGCCAGGAGGAGGTTAGGTACGCAAAGGGAAGATTCATCCCATCTTCACAGTGAGGAAGGGCAGCTTTGAAGGCAGCTTTCAGATCTCGTTTCGGCAGCTTTCAGATCTCTTTTCAGCTCAGCCCCTTTGCCTCATCGCAATGGCTTTGGGCCTACCTGCGAGCACAACGCAAGTGAGGCCGGCCTGCTGTTGGTTATGGCAGCATCTCCCTCTGTCAGCCAACCTGCTCCATCCATCTCACTGTGCAAACCCAGCCACCAGCACAGCACCAGGAGCTGGGAAGAACGAGACCAGCTCATCCTTGTCACCCCTGGTCCAGTGCAGGGCAGCACCGGGGCCTGGTAGTACCAAGCACAGCTTTCCCACAAGGAACAAGGAGCCTTGCTCCCTGCCCTCCTCTTCTTCAGTGCTTTCCTCCCCATCTCAATTAGGCAATCTCCCTAATTGCCATCAGGATCTCACCTGACAGCAGCTGCAAGGTGCTAATTGCAATGTGCCAGCTACCGTTTGCTAAAAACAGTTCCACCCCCCCAGTGTTGCGCGGCCTAGAACTGACTGCACACGCTGGAATGATGTCTGAGTGTGATTTAGCCTTATTCTGCTCTCTGTTCCCCCGCTCGCTTTGTCCATGGGTGTAACTAAGAGCAGAATCTGTCCTTGGCTGCTTGGTACCAGCTGCTGTTCGCTCATTTGGAAAGGCAAAAGCCCTGGGCCTTGCTCACACCTTTGCTAGCCCTGCAGACCCCTCGCACTGAAATCTCTGCGCCAAATCCAACGATATAACATTTCATTCAGAGAATTTCTCCGTTTTCTTTTCTCCTCTTTTGCTTTATCTCTTCCTTCTATCTCCAGCCTGTCAGGACTTTCACATACCTGCGGCTGACAGCTAAAAGATCAGGAACTTTGATGTTGTAAGGGATATTTTATCTCGGGTAATTCTCACCAATTCATACGTTATTGTGTAGGATATCCAAGGACTCTGAGTGTGAGCAACGCCTTTGTCTGGTAAGATGAGAGCAATTTGCAAGCTTTTCTGGGAACAAGGTCCAATAAAGGGACTTTAGAGATATAATCTGTCAGCCCCATTGAGAAGCACCCTGACAGCAACCTGATGATTATTGACAGTTTAAGCATCAGCCAGGACAGGACAAGGCTGGGGGTATGCAGTTATTTGTAGCAAGACATTGTTCACAGAGGAAGCAAAAGAAACCCTTTATATCCAAATTCACTGCATTTTTGCTGAGTTTCCCCTCACACGATTGACCCGACCCTGAGCAGCTGCTTTTTGCCAGGAGTCTGACAAAACCCACCCCTCTGCGGCCCAACCTCTGCTCAGAGAGGCGACCTGGTGATGCCCTGTGTTGTATTTTAAATCCTCTCCTTCGACCCAGAACTCGCTCTGCTCCTTTACACCACCTTGCTCCTGGTGAGGCCATACCAGCATCGTCCTGCCATCGTCCCTTGGAGCGTGGCATGGAGCATGCCAGGACGCTCGGCTGGCCTGTTGTCTTCATTACCTCCTGGCTCACATCACTGGAACGTCACTGGCTTCACTATATTTGATTATGGAGGAGTTTCCCCATTATTAAATGTACTTCTGGATTAATTTGCAACCCTCATTAGATGAACATTTGAGTAAATTATTTGCAAAGACATCAGAATCTTTGTTTCTAATAAACACCCTCACATCTCTATGAACTTGATGATCCAAGATCATCATCAGTGGCTGCACGTTGTCTCTCACAGCAGGTATCTTGAGATAAAACCTTTCTGCAGAGGCAAGGATCAGGTCTGTATCCATCCAGCCCGGTCTATACCCATGCCTTTGTTTTTTTGGTCATCAAACTGATGTTCATATGTGCTCCTAGGAGGTGTTTAAAGTTCCTGAGAAATTGTTCTCTGCTTCCTGATGATTGGGTAAGCGTGTTGGCGTCAATCTTCATGCCAACATACAAGCAAGTCTTTCAGTGCTCCCCATACTCCTTTTCCCTCACCACATTCTCAAATCCTCAGCCATCCTTCATGTTCTCCATCCTCATCAAGCTTCAACAGCAAAGAGGCAGTGAGCAGCCAGACCTCCAGAGGGGAGGAGGCCCTGACCTCCAAGAGATCACCGTATCACAGAATCATGTAGGATGCTTGGTCCCAGAATTGCACAGGTGCACTCGCCTCTGAGTCCTATAGGAGGGTGGCTCTGTCACTCACGCAAACAGAAAATCTGCCCAAACACACGTAAGGTAAACAAAAATAAAAGGAGGAATTTTAAAGCCACCGCTGGCATCATGTCTATGTTGGGACGTGTACAGGGTTCATTGCCAGGCAGGCTCCAGCCCTGAACCAAAACATCATTCGCAGTGACACTCTTTCCCACAACAGTCTGCAGTGAATTGTGTGTGGGCTGCTGAAATGACACTAATTTGCACCTCCCTGCTCATTGTGTACACCAGGCTTCATAACTCTGTTGAGGTAGAAGCCTGGCATTGATAACTGTACTGAGCGTTACTTGGCGATGTCATTTGCACATTTATTCACTGTAGTTTGATTTTCCAGATTCTGCTGCAACTTTGGCACAGGGTGTTAAATGATTTATTGCAGAGAGACCGTGGCGAGGCCAGGAATAAACCCCAGGTATTGCTAGTCCCAAGACGCTATAACGACCAACTAGTGTTAAAAAAACCCTCCTTGCCATCACCTCGCACCTTTATTTATCAGCAAAAGTATTTTTTTGTTTGTTTGTTTGTTTCTTAGCAAGATGCTGTTTCACCGGAGACCACTAAAAATTAGATTTATCTTCCTTGGAATAACTACAGGCTCTTGCATTTGTAATTCACTCCCCTCCCATTTCTAATCTCATTTCTATTGAATGTATTGTTTTTCTTTCCATTATTTATAAAATGAGATCATTAAAATGAGAATTGGAGCCTGACAGGTTTGGGGCAGAAAGAAATTTCACTGCAGATGAATCCCAAATATAATACCTTGGATTACTGCAGAGTTTCTTAGTGAAAGGGCAGAAAAGAGCTGTTTCTTACGCCATTGATTCATGCTTCTGTTTTGACGTTTTGGGGACAAAAGAGAAAAAGAAATGCTGAGTCTTGGAGTCTACAGCACTTTATGCAAGAGGCAATGTGGGACGATGGCGTGTGTGACATTTTGGGGGCCGGGGATGCTGAGCTGGAGGCTCTTTGCACCAGTGCAACCACCTCCCAGCCCGGCTCTGCTGCGAGCTGTGCCCCACCAGCTGATTTCAGTGCCTGACCCCAGCAAGGTGGGGAAATGGAGATGTGAGCCCCACAGGCTCAGCGAAATGCAGGGAGCATTTCCTTTTGCCTAAAAATCAGCCCAGCCACCCCTCCCTCAGGTGTGATTTTGGTGCTGCTGTGGTCCCCGTTCTGCTCCCGGCCAAAGCAGCGACAAAACCCTCGAGGAGCGGCCGCCTTTCCCCCCCAGCAGGCTGCACATCAGGGGTGGGTGAAGTGACTCGGCTGGAAAGAATCTGGGGGGCCTGGAGGATGCTCTGTTAACGCAGGATATTATCTGACCCTTGGTAATAGAGCAATATGTTCCAGATGCAACGGAGAGATTTGGGGAGGGGGTGCCGGGGTACTGCTTTGTTTCCTTAAACAGCTATTTGGGGAAAAAAAAAAACAAGCAAACAAAATCTGATGGATCCAACTGAGCACAAATCTGGTGTAATTCCACTGCAAACTGCAGGCTTACTCTGGATTAATACTGGTGTGAATTGGACTAAGATTTGGCTGCAAGTCTCAGCTCTCCCCTCATTCCTGAAAGATACAAACACGAAGGTCTAAACATCTACAGTTATGTATTGCATAAAATATTTCCTGGCTAGGAAAACCTCGTGGGACAATGATCAGGAACAAGATGGTGCAAATAATCAGTTTAATTGAAAGTAAAGGCACATGACTGTCAACAGAGAGAAGAAAGAGGTTTTTCCTTTGCCAGCTTTAATACAAGCAATATTAGGAGCAGCTGCATTTCAACCCATTTTGCAGATAACCCTGAGAGGGGCATTCTGAAAGCTGAACGGTTTAATTGCATAGGCTACCCTTTAATTTAGGGTGCTGAGAATGATATGAAGGACTCATTAAACTGGGGCATTAACCATAGCAGAAAGTAAAGTAGTTTCTTTGTTGCAGAAGACTCCTGCTACCCGACTACTAAATTGTTCACGGGAACCGTGGCGAAGCAGGATGGGTAGAAGGAGACGTGTTGGGATGGAGGGAAGGAAAGGAAAAATACGTGGTAAAGGCACTGCAGGCTGTATGTCACTGGCCAGGGTTATTTCAGAACTGCTGCCTGACCCGTTGTCTTACTGGGGGACACCATGGAGCTGGAGCTGATGCATGAAGCATGGCCAGCAGCAGGCCAGGAGCCGTGACACCATCATTGGGCTGGGAAGGTCTGGCTGCATCCAAAGCTTTGAGCAAGAGCACCCAGGTCACCGTTACATGTAGAAGCCACCACAGGGACACCAGCACACGCCGTGAGATGAGGAGCAAGCACAGACATCGGGTTCACCCTCCTGGCCCCCCAGGAACACAGCTCAGCCCCTTGATGACCAGGAGTATCGGGACTTCCCCTCTCTTTAAGCATGACCTCAAAGCCAACAACAACAAACATCGCTCTCAGAAGTGCAGAAGAAAGGGTCACGGCGTGAACCTCAAGGGTTTAAAGCCTTGGAAACTGGTGACAGGGAAGGGAAAAGCCCCCATCCCAGACCTGCTGGGTGTCATACCATGACCATCGCCTCGCCATGCACGGCAGGTGATGCCAGTCCAGTGGGGACAGCAGGGAGCTTGGTCTGAACTGGAAGCAACTGGTCCCGGGAGCCCAGAGCCCAGTCCCAAGGTGGGGTGAAGTCGGAGTAACGCTGCCCTCACTCCCCAGCAAAACAAAGCCTTTTTAATGACTCTTTCCCCAAGCTCAGGATTGGGTCCATAAAACAGAAACTGTACTTCGATACCAAATGAAAAACATTACTCACAGACTGTAATTCCTTTCTGCAAATACCGGAGGAGAATATTTCATTTGGCAAACAATTGAGCCTTACAGTTTAGAGCTCTTAATGTGATTAGGGACAGGTTCTGCAACACATTTGTAACTCCAGGTGATTTTGCTATATCTTTTTGGACTGTGACCAGACATAAAATGCCCTTTTGCTAGATTTGGATCCAACTAAAATTGAGGAGAATCAGATGTCGGCGAGTCCTTTCCAGTTTGATCTTTACCCAGGGGTATCACAACACGCTTCAGCTACAGAGTGCACAGAGCAGCTCTGCAATCGTGGGCTCTTTTTTGCATTAAGCACATCCCTGCTCCGCTGAGCGATAGCTCTCCTGCAGCACACGCTCTGTAAACAAGCAAGCACTGCTCTGAATTACCATGATGTACTTACGGGACTGGGAGAGAGAGCAGGATGCTTCCACTGGCCCTATGGACACGACTTCACTTCCTTTCCATCATCCCAAGTTACTTCAGGAAACTCAAATCTGGCTCGGAGCAAGCTGAGACAAGGTGCCCCCAGTATTTCATCCTGAAATCCCTGTGTTTTGTGGGACCAGACCCCTTGGGGAAGTTTTCCAGTCTCATGCCCCGTCTCTAGCAGTGTTGCTGCCTCCGCTACCAAAGGCGAGGCTGCCAATGAATCAAATTAAATTAATTTATTACCTACAGGGGAGAGCACCAAAGAGAAAAGCTAAATTATTCTGCGTGTACAGAATAAGCTTGACCTTTAAGCCATCAATAAGAAGAAAATCCTTCTTTTTTTGCTCATGAGGACTCCATGCTGGCATCATAGGTGTGGGTGCTTTGGCCGTCCCCAGCCTCCCCCGTGCCCCACCAGGAGCTGCTCGTGGGGGCACTGAGCATTGCTAGCCCAGGAGCCACCAGCCCGAGTAAGACGATACTATTGAGTATTTATGGCAAGCTGTAAAGCAGGAAAAAAAAATACATGCCCTAACAGATTTATCACTCTCCAAAAGGAGGAAAACTGCACTAAGGACAGACCCACATCACTCTCCTAAGCAGGTAGGTCAATGAAGTGTCAGCGATGGGAAAAACAGATCAGGGCTGTGCACATTAAGGCCTTGTGTCCACGGAATGGCCATCACAGCCCAGGCACGATGCAAAGGAATACGCTTGAAGTGTTTTACGATGTCGTTGATCTTTGCGACCCCAATAGCTCTGCTTTATTCACGCCAAGGGAGGGCAAGCTGCTGGGGGACAGGTGAGGCTCGCGCTTTGCTGGGCGGCAGCGGCAGATGGGAGGGAGGAGAGGCGATCGATTCGGGCTCCGAAAAAAAAAAGCAGAAGAAGGTGTGAGGGCTGGAACTGGAAGTCAGCAACACGTGAATTGGAAAGGAGACATCTGGTTTTCAACAAGGGCAGCCCGCCGCCGGAATACGCCAGGAATGCCGTGGATTCCTCGTCCCTTGCTGTCTTCAAAGTGAAGCGTGAGCTCCTCTTCTGGAAAGCCCTGGTCCTGAGCCCGGGGGGGGTGACACACAGCTTGGTCAGCTGCTCCGAGCACACGGAGCAGGACCAGGAGCTACAAACGCCCAGCTTGTGCCGAGCTGTGGGCACTGCAAAGCTTCGCCAGGCAGCTCCTGCGTGTGGCTGCTCGCACATCACATATGGGTACACATGGCTAGGGATGGTTACAGGAGCCTGGGTGCTGGCACCAGGCAGAGACAAGCACAGTGGCACTTCAGTAAATCTATATAAACCAAATAGCTCAGGATTTTGTCACAGAATTGCAGAAAAGTTGAGGTTGGGAAGAACCTGGGTTCTGAAGACATCCAAAGAGGGACGCTCCCTGTTCCTGTGTTTTCTTCCAGATTTATTTATGTTTTTTAATACTGTGGGACAAACATGAGGGCCAAAACAACATTTCATACCTATTTCTCTTTTTTTTTTTTTTTTTTTTTTTTTTTTTCATGTGTGTTATCCTTTTGCACCACATGCAGTCCCTAGGGCTTTCAGCAGGGATGTGAGAGATGCAGGTGCCAGCCCCAGGGGGTTCTCTCATCTTCTCCGAAACTGTACCCGAGGAACCAGAAGAAAAACCCCACGATGTGGCAGGTCAGCAGGCGGCACACAAATCAGGCAGGTCCCGCGACCTTGCGGTCATCCCCAGGAAGCAATAACTGCGAAAAGCCTGCAGCAGCTGCGGTGGCCATCAGGGGTTTGCAGCCCCTCAGAGAGAGCACTTCTGTTTGCCCAGGGAAGCTTCGGGTTCCTCTCTGCAGAGCCTGACCTCAGTCGCCTGTGTCCTGGGAGAGACCAGAGGGTAACACAGCAAAAACCATCAGTGAAGGGACTCAGATATAATCTCCAACAAGAACACGAGTGGGTCAGAAGGAAAACAAAAGCTTTTCTTCCTCCTGGATCACGCTGACAAAGGTTTCCCGAAATTTTGTGGTCTCGGCAAAGATTTAAAGTTCAGTTTAGGTGTAAAAGACCCAGCTCTACCTATGCCAACAGAACTCAGATTAGGATTATACAATTTAGGATGCTACATCAATTCTAATTATAAAAGTATCGTCTGTTCATTCAATACCATAAAAATATTTATACCCCACATTCCCCCCAAATTATCAGCTTTAACATTTACTCATCAGTTTTCAGACTGCAGTGGGCAAGAAGCTGCATTATTTTAAAGTGAAGGGTAAAAAATCCATTTTTTTTTTCAAATATTTGCAAAGCCAGATGATTCAGTAAAAAATTTCTAGTGTGTCAAAAAAAACCACAACAACAAACAAAAAAAAAACCAACAACAAATGCATTTCTTCAAAAAGCATTTTGCATGGAGAACACACCCAACAGAGCAAATATTTGAGCTCCCCAGCTTAGGACAGCCAGGTGACGGGTAGCAGAGGGGGATGCTAAAAATTCCTCCTCTGACACCAGCCTTCGATAGAGCCCAAAGGCATGAGGGGATCCCTGAGCAAGGCAGGCAGCAGCACGGGCAGAGAGCTGCAGGAGGTGCAGATTTCTCTGAATGCCTGCAGGACCTGCCTGGGGATGCTAAATGCTGCCTAAAACCTCCCCCTTTCATTGCAGGCTTCTCTCATGCAGAACCCTTAATTAAAAAGTTTCCCAGCACTGACATGGCATTTAAAGGGACGCCATGGTGCAATATCTGTTTCCAATCACAAGGTTTGGAAGAATAAGGCTGCGCATACCTTAGGACCCCCAGCGGAACGTATTGGTGATGATGATGATGTTCCTTTAAATAGCAGCAGATGTCAAGACCTGGAGGAACAATTTTTCTTCCAGAGACCAAAGTGGTGACACAAAGCGATGCCTTCATCGAGGAAGAGCTGCGTCTGTGCCCAACGCCGTGGCCACGTGGAGGGAAGAGCTGAAAAGCTTCGGGCAGCACCACGAGCCATGGAAAACAGAGCCAGGGGAGAAAAGCCTTCATGCTACCAAAATATTGAGGTCTCCATGAACAGGAGGCAGATTTCTGCCCTCACCAGAAGGTAGGTGCTTCAAATCTGGGCCCTGGCTTAGGGCAGCAGGGCATTTATTGCCCAGGGCTGTGCTCCTGGATCGTGGTTTCTCTAAGGTGCAAGTCAACCTTCAGCACCTTTGTACCCGCAGAGCTGGTGACTCCTTGGCTGGGACCAGGCTGCTGGTGCACCAGTACTCCAGGTACTTCAGGGCACCAGTGCAGATGGGTTTGGATCCTGATGGTCTGCAAGCTGACCGAGCAGCTTGACAGAAGGATAATAAATAATTAATTAAATAAACACAACGAAAAAACAAAACAAACCAACCAAAAAAAAACCCTCAACAGATCACAGCCTCACTTATTAACTTCTCTCCCACCCCACTTCCCAAAAACACAAACCAAACCAAAACCAAAACCAAACAAAAAAAACCTCTGTAGGAGCTTAATTTTCAGTCCACAGATTCAAAGCTACCCTTCTAGGATTGGATTTTGAAACCAATTCCATACTGGAAACCACTAATTTTACCAATTCTACCATTTTCAATGTGGTAGAACTTGCTGCTTTTGAGAGACTTGGGCACAGGAAAACTGTTCATTTCCATTATTTTTAATTAAAAAAAAATCAAGAGCAACACAGTAGATTTAATCCCCAGTGCCTCTCAACTCCAGATCTAGTTTCGACTCATGCGCAACCCTAAACTTGACCCCATGTTCAGCCACAAACCCCAAACTTTCTATGGGCTCTGGGTGGAAAGTTACTGACCCTGTATCCGAGCCAATTTTCAAACACACAAATAACTTGCCTGATGAAATTTTTGTAGGGAAAAAAATATATATACGCACGCGCACGCACACACACACACGCCATATATAGCAGAAGGGATTAAATCCTCATGTTGCAAGAATTTAATTTAAAAAAGCTAAGACATTGCAGGAATGCAAAGCTATCACCTCGGCCGGGTAACCTTTGGCTGAGGCAGGCACTTCCCCAGCCGGGAACGCTTCCCGCGCGGCGCTGCAGAGCGGTGCCACTCGGGAATGCCTGGCTCCAGCCCAGCGCCGAGAGGAAAACGGCGATCCTATACCCATGGGGCCTCCGTGTAATTCCCCTCATGTCGTTCTCACCTCCTGCCCAACGCCCTGGGCACCCCATGTCCCAAGGAAGGGGGATGAGGATGGCAGGAGGGGTGGCACAGAAGGATGCTGCGCGATCTCCTGCCGCGAATCCAGACTCGAACCCATCCTCGGGAAATATTCGGTGCCTGAACGGGGGCAGGCGTAAGTTCACTTCGCACCGAGGTTAAGCGTTTAATAGGACCCCGCGTATTAACAGCATTCCTGGCAGGCCAGGACTGGGTTTAAGTGGCTGAGGGGGAAACGCCGTGCCGTTGGGTCTGATCCTGCGCTAATCACAGCAAGCAGGGGACTGACCTACAGGAAACGATCCTCTGGGCACTGACGCTAGCAAATAAAGCCAGCCGTTCCTGCGGTTTATGGCCTGTGTTTTCCACCCCCAGCAGGCTTAATTTATGGTAATTACTAGGAACCACGGATTAAATTAATAACAAGGAAATTATTAAGGTTTCCTGACCCGCAGGCCAAAGGTAAGCAAAGAGAAGCAAGCTGCTCTGGATGGAAATGTTTCCCCCGCTGCTTGCGGGGCCAGTGGAGGAGGGCCTGCAGCGAGGCAGTGGGGATGGCAGGTTTTTGGGAAGGAGCCGTCTCTCCTCACACACAGACGGTCACAAACAGCATCCCAGGGCAGCCCAAACTGTCCCGGCACAGCTCCCGGACATGGGGCGCACAGGCCAGAGTCATACGCTTTAAGTTACCGAAGAAATAGAGATCTCTGTCGGACAGGAAGAGACTATAAAAATAATATAATGCAGAAATCCAGCTCCATTCAAGCTACAGCGAAGTCCAGAGCCCTGTTCTACATCCAGCTCCGCCAGCTGATCAGAAAAAGTAATTCTCCCCTGCCTGGGTCGGAGCACATTTTATTGCTGCTTATAATTCATATATAAGCCTCATACTTTAAATTAGCATGTTGAATGCTCTTATGCTGTTCCTATTTGCTCACCAGACCTGGCCTCCCAACCTTGCTGGCCTGGGTATGGATATGAATCATTTTTTTCATCAAAGGCAGAGCAGAGCGTACGCTGGCGGGCGGGTAGGGTTTGTTTCCTGCTCTGTTTTCCCTGCAAGAAGGTCGGTGCAGAAACAAGGCTGCCAGGCTTTGCTCTCTGTAATGAGGAGAGGACCATGGCTTCTCTCAGCCCTCAGCACGTATACGGTTCCTGCAGCAGCTGCTTTCAGATTCTTTTACTCCGTTATCTGCTTCACATCCACCCTAAACCCACCTCGAAGCCAATTCTGTGCCTTAGGGACAGCCTTGCCCAGCACAGCCCGAGCTCTATCATGAAGTCTCACGATATTTCTTACCTTGAATATCTTTCTTAGAGAAACCAGGCAAAACAAAAGCCTGTTCAGGCTTTTGATACAAGGTTCAAAAGAGCACCTGAAGTCTTATACAGATCAGGCGAAGGTGCACGCACCTGAAGGTGTGTTTAGATGCACCTGAACTGTATTTACTAAAAATCTGCTCCCAGCTGGGCTCCTGAGGAAGGCAGCACCAAGCTCCCACCTCCAGCAGGGACAGTGGGCGATTGTTGTGCCGCGGGGCTGCCGGCGGATTGCATGTCACCGGCAGGGATATCAGCGCCCGATCTCGGTCGGGATGGGGCACGGGGGAACCTGCAGCCTTGTCAGACTCAATGCTTTCGTGTAGTAGGTTGAATAACAGCACGATGTTTACATTTCCCCTCCTGCCCTAAGTAGTCTGGAAGCTGGACACCTGAAAAGCATGAATGATTTCTAAAGCAGAGCCAGCGTCGGCTCGTGATCACTTGGCTGTTTCTCACCAGCATTCCCTAAAAAAAAAATAAAAATAATAAAAAGGAAACTAAAAAATGTAACAAACCTAAAACAAGCAAACAAACAAAAACCAAATAACACAAAACCCTCAAACTGAAGGTTTTGCTGCTTCTGAACCTGGACGTGCAGTAAAGATAACACAACTGATGGAAAATCCAACAGCTAGGTCATACTGTGCGTACATCAGCCATGGCACAGAGAATCCAACAACTCGAAATGCAACCATCCAGGGGATGAATTCCAACCAAGAAGTAGTTACTTTCTAGTTTCTTCCGTATTAACACTTTGAAACTTAATATTGAAAGTTCTTTAAATACACAAACAGAACAGTGTCTATAGTTAATGGCAAAAATATAAATTGAGGTATGTAGGAAGCAAACATTCTGCGTGCACTGGAGAGCAATAAACATGATTGCAGGAAGCTATATAACAAATGCACCAGAAATACTGGGTGGGGGACAGTAAAAACTTGAGAGCTTTAATCAAGAGGATCAGGGGTCATGACTGGATTTGTCCCTCATTCCAATGAAGGACGGGATGATTGCCTGACACTTTTAGCATCTCTCCTTACTGCTACCCTCTCTGTGAAGCAAGCCACGCTCTGCCATAGCCTGAAGTTCTCAGCAAGCTGTAGTCCTCACAGAGCAGACACCTAGGATGCATACACCGCACGTCAAGAGCAGTTCCCCAATTCAGTCCATGGACAGTTCTGTTAATCCCTTACAAAAGAACCACGCAAAAACAAAACAAAACAAACAAAAATCAGACAGAAAAAAAGCAACGCCTAAGTGATGAGTTTGCTTAAGCAGACTCCACTAAGCCAATGACACAAAGGAGAATTTTTTTTTCCTCTGGGAACATATTTCATGCTCCTGGCTGCTGCAGGCATCTGAGACATCAGAGCCCTGCCGGTATCCCCACAGCACCAGCGAGGTGAGCTCTCCATGTGCTGCACCTCCAAGCTTATCTGATGCAAGGCAGCGAGGTGTCCTACAGCCTTCATCTCCAAAAGTCTCGTTCATCTTCACCCTGACTTCAACACATTTATTGGATGGTGCTAAAGGCAATGCCAAGTGTTGTGGTATGGATGCTTCAGGTTGTCCAGCAGCTATCAGTCACAATTTTCCATCACTGTCATATAGGGAGAACCATTTTATATTGTAAAACTTCAATTTCCTATTGCCAGTCTGGATCCCAACACACCTTAAAAGCCAAATTGGTAGTTTCAAAATTCAGCTTCATCAACCTCTCCAAACTGATGTGCCTCCAGAACAGTAAGTCTCAATCCACTTTGAATTGGATCATTTCATTTCGTCCTGGGCTCGCATGACTGTCAGTCCATCAATGCTTCTTTGAAAACTGATTCCTTGCAGATGACCACGGCTGTTATAAAACAGTATTTAAAAACAGTTTTATATTTGAAAAGAACTTTCCTTTGCTATTATATCAACCACATGCTTAAGAAAGGGCCTGGGGTTTACCACCGCTTGGTGAGAAAAATAGCAAGAAAGAGAAAGGATAATGGGGTGATAATGGCTGGAAATGTATGGATTGAATTTGGGACCTACTTAAATACAAGAAGACAATTTGTGACTCAGTGGTATACGCAAACACAGAGAAATGTTTGTGGCTCAGGCATGTATTTGAATATAGAAAAATGTTTTGTGGCAAACAATTTTTCTTTGAGCGCGGACAAACTGTGACCAAGCTGCCAGCTGTTCAAACTCTGGTTCCTGCAGCAGCCCAAGCAGATGGGCTGTGCCTGCTCAGGAATTTCTCCGGAGATGTCCTGTTTCAGCATTTTTGCCGCAGGATGGTAATGGTCACCGAGCATCCCTCCATCACATCATGCACTGCAGACTTGTGACAACCCTTGGCATCACAAGAGTGCCAAACCTTCATCTGGTTACCACCAGGCTCCCGTGAATTAGATTATTTTGGTCAACAGTTTGTCATTTGCTCCTCCAGAGGCAGGGAAATCCAGCTGAATTTTGCCATTAAAAACTATAAAATGTTTTACAATACAAAATTTTTTGATAGTGAATTGTACTTCTGGGATGCTCACTTCTTGTCCTTTATAAGAGATCTACTTTTAAAGAGGATCCTCTTTGGGTAGGGTCTCATACTAAGGGCCAAACCTGTAAATCTCTTATGTGAAAACTGAGGCACAAAATTAAAAAAACAACAACAAAAAAAAACATGATTCTATGAAAAATGGATGTCTGAAGAGCACATGAAGACATAGGACATGCACACAACCACTACACAAGATCAAGAATGGCTCTCACAACTGTTCTTAGACTCACTTGTTCTTTTTTTCCTTGAAGTGTCCCATCTTTCCAAAAAACAACGCAGAGCAGGAAACAGGCCAAGCACAAGAGTACAGAGAACCCTATAAAAAACCAAAACTTTCTTCTCTGTTAAGCAACTGGGCTGATTTTCACTGTGTAAAAGACGAAGTAGATTGAACAAAATGCTTACCTATACATCTCCATTTCTGATACAAATCCTAGATTGCCTTTGTCACTTTAGCACATGAGCATGAGGCCAAATGAAACACATGTTTACAACTATAATGAGGATTAGCTTTGCACTAAAAAAGTTGAACTATAGTCAAAATTAGATGGTGACATGGGTATTTGCCAACAGCATTAAATGAGAAATAACGGAGTATGAGGTTTCTGGAATGAATAGAAAACGTATTGTTTAGAGACCTTTTTGGCCACGTATCAACATATGCCAATACTTAAGGCTTCTTGTTCTTATTTACTTGCTCTGACAATAAAACAACTGTTGTTTTGTGCCAACAGCCTGACAGACTGGTCCTGTACCTTAAGAAATACAGATTGGATATTATATCTCATGTATCAGCTTCAACCTACTTTTCCAAAAAAAGAAATGAGAAGTAATTGAGTCCAGAGGAAAGGAAATAAATGAAGGAGGTAATGGACTTTAATAACATATAGCATCAACACGCATTAAGAAAATACATCAAGCAGAGAAGAAAGCACTCTCCCATCTCAGAGGAGCGGGCAGTGTTTGTAGCTTCACCCAGCCCTGGGCAGAGGTTATCGGTGAAGCCTCAGCAACGGCAGTGATGGATCATTCCCCAGTGTCCTCCATCAGCACAAGCCCAGAGCAGTGAGGTAACCGCTATTGTTCTCATTGCAAAAGCAAGCAAAATGATTAATTAAAATCCTAGGAAGCTCCCTCAAAACCGGCGAGCTTGAAACGTCTTTGCAATTCTAATGTGCAGCTTCTTCCCTGGTCCAACCACTTCTCTCCCCGGCGCCGTGCTCTGCCAGGCCACCCTTGTGTTCAAAACGCGCTCCCTCCTCGCAGCGTTTCACACCCAGGAGAGCGCCTCTGTCCTCGAGCCATAATGCTACAGCTGGAACATATAGAGACCCAAGCCAGAGCTCACTTGATTTTAAAACAGATATTGCTAGTAAAGACATCAGGAAAGCCTTCAATTCTGGAACAATTTTCCCAGCGCTCTTTACCGCACGCTGTCCAAGGCGGGTTCGCTCAGCTGCTCTTCAGGTGGCCTTTGTGCAGGCGTGACGTGATGTGGGGCTGGGTGGGAGCTGACCTCGGACACAGCCCGTCCTGCTAGCAGCAAATCCTGCTATTTACGTTGGGAAAAGGTTCAGCTCTGTTAACAGTTAGGAGAAACGGGCAGAACTATTGCTTTGACACTAGTTGTGGTGCGTCCACTTAGTTTAGTGCTCTGAAAAACTGCTTATGTTATTGAAAAAAATTAAAATGATGTATCTTTCTAACTTGCAGAAGTGGAATAAAGCTTAATTCATTCTTTATTTATTTTTAGTCAAACCACCAGCAATTGGTCTTGTGGGAATGCATTTAGCAAAAACATCATTAATTCTTAGTTCACCCGCTCTTAAGATCAGTTTGCAAACTCCCTGGTGGCACGTTGTTGGCAGACAATTTGCCAGTGATCAAAGCACTCCATGAAGACATCAATATGGACAAGTCCAAGAGAAAAGAGACAGGGTCCCAGCAGAAGGCAGCCTGTCACACCAGTCCTGCCTGCTGTTCCACCAGAATTTCTTCTAGAAAGTCTTCTGGGGACAAAGAGAAGCAACCAGCTTGCAAAGTCCCAGCTCCAAAGGTCCCAACTTATACTGGACCACCTGGGGCAGGTCTGCATGGGAAAGCAAACTACTACACTTCGGACGTTCCCCCTCCATGGAAGATAATGACAGCACTGTTTGTCCTGCAAATCAAAGCATCACAACACCTGTAAGTTCTGGACCTTTGTGGTCAACCCTTTTGTTGGTCTTTCGAATTGAGGAAACCATATCTGATGTCAGGAAGATCAGCTCTGTAACTGGCAACACCTGGCTCCTGAAGGCAGGGAGGATATATGAGGTCCTGAAGCAGTAACTCGGAGCCTTGCCAGTTATCTCATCTGTATTGAGATCACGGTCTCATAAAGCAGTTCGTTGTCCTCTGAAAGATGATGATCTCACACCAGCAGCCCCCCTGCCTCCCTCTCAGCAGACACAGTGAGGCAGGAAATAGGGTTTTGCCTCTATCTGATCACTTACAGCCACAGAAAAGATGAAAGGTTCATGTTCTGTCACAAAACCACCAGAGGTCACTTCCAGTGAAATCTTCATGAGATACGAGTAATCGCCAACTGAGTGTTTCAGATTATCAAAAAGATTGATAAATCTTTTCAGAAAGATTTATCTCCGAGGATACGTATCCCTAAAGAAAAATACACCATCTGTAGGTCTGCAAAGAGAGATGTCATCTCTGGACATCATCATCATGGTAGTACACGGTTAGTTGCCTACAAGAGCCTGCAGCTTTTGGGATACAAAGTCTGAAAGCTCACACCAGGAGTCAGCCCCTGACCTAAAAGGTCTGCCTCAGTAAGGAGGGAGAAGAATGGATTTTCAGCATTTCATACACTGAGATCTGTGGCACTGGAAATGGTGCATCATTTGTGCAAGACGGAAGAAGAGATCCACTTAGCTGAGGTCCCTGACCTCCTAAATCTAATCCAGTAATCACAGAGCACTGACGCTGCTGCTCTACCCCTTGCGTTGTTCACTCTTCCCTCAGTAGAAGACACGACCATGGCCACAACTCAGAGAGGGGTCCCCGTGCCACCAGTTTGCCCCCCTGGTGCATGTTTTCTCCCATCCCTTCAGGACACCGTCACCATGGCTGTGGGGGCACCTTCTGCTGAACAAAGCCTTTTGGGTGCAGGGACGTTGGCTCCTGGGGTGCTCAGGAGGACACCTGGACACGGCCTGGGTGCACCACCAGCCTCGCAGATGCCTGTGGCTTTCAGCCTGAGCTTTAGAGATCCTGGTAGCAGGGAACAAACCCTTAACGTCTCTGTAGTATGGTGCCTACAACATCCATACATGACCATAACGTGTCTGTAGGGGCTCTGTGCGCTCGTGGCAGCTCCTCCTGCAGGTGAGCAGTCCTGCCATCCCCCCAAACTAAATAAAGGTATTGATCGCCTACCACCTGCGCTCCGGACTACTACCCTGCAAATGTTTTTGCTCTGGGAACATGAAGCAACATATGTTAGCATTAACTTTTCTGCCTTTTTATATAGCTATAAACAGATCCATTGACTCCCCCCCTTTTTAATTTTGCAAAAATAAATGCTTTCCTGGACAGTCAGAGCTCATTACCGAGACAGAGTGCAGCTTCCCCTCCTCCTGCCCACAAGAGCCGGAGTGAGGAAGCTCACATGGCACGCAGACCACCCATCTTTGATTGCAGCGGGTGGGGAAAAAAGTCTCTCCTTCCATATTCATATTTTTTGGAGACTCTTAAGATCATTTTTCTTAGTAGGATTTTTTTTAATGCATCTTCCGTATCATAAAACCTGTTTATTGTTATTTCTCTGAGCCATTTTTATTAGAGAGGTCCTTTTACTGAGTTTTATATTAAAGATTCTAACAAAGGCAAATAAAATTACATCTATAACTAAGTGCATACTGTTACAAGCCTGCATCTGTCCCCATGCCAAGAAGAGGCTTTGCATAGTAAGGCTGTCCTTGTGAATACAGAACAGAATCAGGATTTTCAGAAAAGCTCGATACTCACAACCAGGGCCAGGTTCCTGTAAGAGCTCAGTGCCATTAGCAGATGACTCCAACCAGAGCTAACATGATGTCACCCTCCGCTTTGGCTACATCTCATCAGCCATGTCCTGGGGCCAGCATCGCTTCGGGGCGTCCTGTTGTTCCCTGTGCCTGGTGAAAAGGGAACTCTCCCTGAGCCTAGGATAGGGGAATGGATCTTCATGAAACTTCACAAGGAACAGTGATTTAGGACTGTGGAACATGAGGGCTCTTCAGTTTTATGGGGAACGCACAAGTCAGTGAGAGGTGAGCTTGGATAAAGAAGCACAGTGCCCTGAGAGGCTGGGTGAAGAGACCACAGCTCCTTGGCATCTCACTCAAGCAGCCATGCAGTAACTTATGAGAGGTCTCCAGGGAATTTCATGTAGAATTTGAGTTCTTGTGGTCTGAGCTCCCTCTCCCACTGGCACCCTCTCTGGGGTTGCCCAGGTCCCAAAAGCCAGCCTCAAGCAGCCCATGCACAACTGTGAGAGCAGCAGGGATGGGCAACGAAAGGGGTTGTCCAGGGCCAGTTTATATATATATATATATATTTTATGTTTTAACACCTCTTTTCTCCCAAAGCTCCATAAAGGTGACAAATGCTCATTCCTAGCAGTGAAAGAAAGGCAGATTGCTGCTCACACCACAGCCCTTCCTGGGCAGGAATCATCCCTCTGAGACTCCACACTCGGGCTTGAAATAAGCTACTTTATCCTCAAAAAGCCGTTCTCCTCCCACGTGCTTGTGTCCTTCGCATGGCTTTCATCTTGGCAGCCTCCAGAAGACCCCAACTAATTTCATTTTGCTCACACTGGGTCAGAGCACGAGCTTCCCAAAAAACGTAATCGCCTGGAAACCCCGATGTTCCTGCAGCTGGGTCTGCAGGAGGGGTTTTCACACACCCCCTGCCTTTGCAGCAGGGGAAGAGGACATGGGACCGGAGGAGGCGGTTGTGCAGCATCTCTTCCTACTCAATTAACTCAGCGAGCCCGGAGGAAAGCTCACCATCTGCACAGCCCGTGAGTCACCTCAGGACTCGGGCAGTTTACTGTATATATTAGTCAACAGAAACAAACAACACAAATCCCCAGACATTAAAAGTCATTCTTCTTTTTCTTTTCTTCCTCCGCCCCCCCCCCCCAAATTTGGCTACGCATCCCTAATTATAATTTTCTGGAGATTTTAAAGTATTTAATTGTGGTTTCTATAAACAAGAAGATAAATTACTACATCTAAATATTGGTTCTCAACAGTTACTAATGTCTCTCAGGGGACTGCTATTATTTTAGTAAGACAGGAAAAATAGGTTGTAAAAGATTTTCTTTGTCTCTCTAGCTTACCATTGCTGGGAGTAGGTTCTGAGAAGATTTCTTGTAATTGCCACTGAATGCTTTCTAGCTGATGACTTTAGACAGCATTATTAAGTAAACTAAAAGGGAAGATTGATTTCCAAGATGATACATTGTAAAGTCACGACAAATAAAAGCTTAACCTTTTATTCCAGAAAATGAAAGCACAGTAAATGCAACAAAGACAGAAAGGCAGACACTGCAGCACCCACCAGTTCCCCTTTTAAGCTTTCAAGCTGAGTGGCAGACAGAGTGGTAGTGGGAACATTTTTAAAGGTTTTGGACCTTAGGTTTGGTTGAGCAACACATTTGTGAGCATCCCTAAGGCTTTCCCAGGCTGTGTGGATTTTCTGGACCTACACTCATGGGGTGCAAGACTTACAAGAAGACACTGATTCATGGTTTTGGTTGGGTTAAAACAATACCCTGGGAGCATCTTCCATCCTGGTATCACCCTGCTATGACCCACATTAGCAATCAGACCCCATAAGGTGCTCAAAGGACAGGAAGAACAACTGCAGGAAAAGAGATGGACCTTAAAAAAAAAGCAGACCAAAAGACTTTAAGAGTAACAGAGAAAGAAACCAGCAGATAAGACCAAAAGTAGCTAAGCAGGGCAAAAGGTCCCGGGGTGCAGTGATGATGAAAAAAGACCCAACAGCAAAGAGATGCTGAAAATCATGAGCATCAGCCAGTCACAGCAGCTGAAATGAGGTCAATCCCCAACCCTTCGACACACTGGCTGGGCAGGGAGCTGCCCAGCTGCAGTTTCACGGTAGAGTTTGACCTCTTGTTGTTAAAAATAGAGTCACTAAAAAGGGAGAATCAGGAACTGACGATGGTATCAGGAACTGAAAATATTGTAAGCATCACAGCAGCTGAAAGGCTGCTGCCAGTCCTGTGACTTCTCCCCTGCAACAGGCGGAGGAATCTGTTACCATACAGCACAGGGTTTCCAGTTGGTCTCCTGAGACCGTGTCATGGGTGGAAGCCCAACTGGGACACGGGTGCAAGGTTTTTCCCTCCTCGAGCATCTCCTTCCTTCCTGGTGCACCGCTTCCCCGTCACACCAGCACTGCGTCACCGCGCCGTGATCCTGCCTGAGGAACTGCTCATGCTTCAAAACACCCCAGAAAAAAATATCCAAGTTTATGAGTAACTTTGGTGGTTCAGATGGGACTGGACAAGCTGGGGGCAGATGACAGAGAGAGCCCAGGAGCAGAAGCCCTGCACAGGACAGGACACCCTGTGGTCTCCACGTGGGGGGCTCTGATCAAACCCAAAGCTACATGAGCGGGAAGAAAACAGACCTTGCGGAGGATCAGGCTGAGCCGTCCATCAGAGCACCAATCAATCACTTCTCCCTTGTAAATCAGGTCAGGGAAAGGGGCTTTTATTCATTTCTTTATTTTTAAAAGCATCGATATTTCACATTGGCTCATATATACAGGCTGCAGCTTGGCTGCTTTATAATGTGCTTGCCTGGCCCAAAGAAACCTCAGCTTTTGCCGGGACAGAAAAACACACATGGACAAGCAGGCACACAATGAGATGAAGCTCTGTGAGTCCATCCTGCAGAGCCATGGGCTCCCCTGCCCCTTTTCTGCCAGCCCATGGCATGCTGAGCGCTCTCCAAACACACAAGGAGGTGGGGTTCCCACCCAAAAAAGCTTCCAGGCTCCAGTTGGGCAGAATACAGGGAAAGTACAAACCACGTTTGCAGCTATATTAGCCATGCACTCATAGGCACAGACTAATAATAGAGCCCAGAAACTGCTCCCAGGTTACTCATCTTGCACGTCAAGCCAGTCCTCATGGTTTCCATAGGCATGGGGGAGAGGTGGGTGTCTTTCTTGGTTTCATAACAGTGCTGCACGCTGGTGTGTAATAAATAAAGATGAAATGGAAATAATCCAACCCACTCCTCTTTGAGCAGAGTTCAAGGAAAATATTGCAGCTAGAGACTATAAGCAGACCCAATAAATTTGTTCCGCTGCCCCATTCCCCTTTTGTTATTAGGGTGTGACTAAGACTTAGCAGCATCAGCTTTAGGTCTTAATTAGAGGTTCTTGCTGCAAGCTCAAGGGATATTTCAAAACCATGTTAAAAATATCATAGGAACTTGCAGCATGCATGCAAACACGATGCAGACCTGTGAACCAGGCTGGCTGAAACATGCAGTTGTGGTCCTGGGATTTCTACTTTATCTTAAGCCTTGGGTTCCTCTGGTGCTATATTATCTCCTGTGTATATTGTACCAAGGAAAGGCAGAAGGGATTTAATAGCCTGCATCCAGCTGTCCTCGAATATTTATATCCAAAGGACCGCTGGGCTTCTTGAGTCAAAAGTGGAGAAAGTGGGACTGTATTATTTATAAGGAAAAGCTTATTGCCTGGGCTGCTGCTTGAGACATTATTGCCTGACCGTGCTTTCCACCCAGCGCTCGCTTCAGACGACTGAACTTGACCTATCCACCCATCATAAATTAAATTCTTTGATCTCGTCTGTAACAACACAGAGCCCTAATAACAATAGATCAAACTGCAGCAGGGACAATATGCTTATTCTTTACCAACTAACTTTTAATTAGTAAACAGCACAGGGGAAGAATTCACCTTTACAGAACAAAAAGGAAAAGAAAAGGCATTTAGTACTTGAAAGAAATAGCTGATAAAGAGCAGAGGAATCTTTCAGAGCTCTACATCCTTGTTCTGTTCATCTGAAAAACCACGCCATCCCCAAAGCATTAAAACCAGGATGAATTTCACATTGTAAGAAATCGCCGTGAAAGCAAACATCAAAAGGAACCAGGGAGGAGGAAGCAGATCAGGTGGTGCAGAAATAGCACGCCGCCTTTTATCCGCACTTCATACAGGAACATCCCTCCCATTATCTGCCTGGATCCCTGTCCGTGCCCACGGTTCCCGGACCGTAAGCACGGCCGGGGCTGAGTCAGTCCCCACGCCTCCCGGGGAGGCTGATGCTTGAAGTGCAGCCAGGAAAGGTGCCCAGCACCCAGCACCCTGGGTATTTTCTGTTTGCACAGGGCGGGTTTATTATTGCAGAGAGTTTCACAGGTCGCACTAAATCGTTTTAGTAGGCTTGTCATTTCCAAGTGAGCTTATCTGACACTCAGCGCAGCTTCTGGGCAAACACAGGAACTTATATGAAGTTTTTAGAGCAGCAGTGGCACTCATGAAGCCAGGGACTTTCTGTGGCTGTATGTCTTGGGTCATTTCATGCAGATGTAGGAAAAAATTCTAACCAAAGTTAAAAAACACAACACTGTTCGCAAGAGGGTGCAACGACAACTTGACACATCTCTCTCTTTTTTCTCTCTAGCCCAACATTTCCACAAACCTTGCAGCTATTTGCTGTCTCCCAGACCATCAGGTGCAGGAAGCACCACTGAGGAAGAGTGAGCTGACACGGACGGTGCACTCACGTCAGGCTCATTTCCCTAGGAAACCAGGCTGAACCCCCAGCACCGCTCCTTGAAGCCTGCCTGACACAGGAAGGAGACGAGCCAAAACCAACCCAAACCCTCTAAGTGGTGTTGCCACTTCCCAAGCAAACAAACCCAGGCTGCCACAGACCACGAGCAGGAAGCAAGCCCACAGATGGAGATACTTCACAGAATGTTTCTGAGCATCAAATTCCTGGAGTTTAACCTCCCTGGATCGACAAGATGAGCTCTACCTGAGATTGCTAGTTGTGCCAGCAATGACCTCACTGGGGCTTTGAAAAAAAACCACAACACTCCATGTCTTCTCATCCAGGTCTGATGTCAAACCAAATAACTGCTGGGACGAGGTACTGGGATTTCATTAGCTATCTGTGTCTGGGGGTATACAGCTAGTTACAACCTCACACAAATAATAACAATTCATTCCTTAAAAAAAAAAAAAAAAATCAATTAAAAAAAATGGAAGCTTGCAAGTGGTGAATAAATAAGCCAATTGCAATTTTTTCTTCCAGCTGGATGTCAGAGTACCTCACACCTATTTTACTAACTGGTCCTAGAGTTAAAAAAGCAAAACAAGCAACAACAACAAAACAACAAACAGGTCACGTTTAAACCCAAATTGCAGCCACTCTGCAGTGCAAGGCTGCAGGAAAAGCAAAGGAAAATCTGAGTTTCTACTGAAATCACGGGATGAGTTTCATGTAGGAAAAATTGTAATAAGCAAACTGGAATTCGGTCTGGACACTTGGGCTTTTATCAAATGACAAGTGGTCCCTAACAACTAGCAGTGGGCAAGCCAGCCTCGTGTTTTAACCTCAGCTACCAACTCCCAGCACAGGAGACATGGATACCCCATAGGTCTCCCCTCTGCTGTGTGATATGAGATGGGAATTGATGCCCGGGCTCCTAACTCCAGGTACACCTCCTGAAGCAGAAACATTTAGATCCCTTTTTTGTGTTCTAAGTGCCCACAGTTGAGAGAGGTTTCATTTTTACAAGATAGATTATACAGAGACCAACGACAGATTTCATTAAGAGGACAAAGTAGACTGAGAATTTGACTGTGGCTATTTTCTTTGGATGGATTTTCATCTGTTCCTTCAGAAGTTGGAAAATAAATGAGTATGGTAAAGAGCTTCCATTGAAGTCTCTGTGAGTACTGACACAGGATGAAATCCTGCCCACACTGAAACAAATAACTGGCAAACAAGTCAAAGTTTGTGTGGCATGCATACATACATGTACACTTTGGACACACAAAAAGCACAAAACTCTTTGCAAACTGTGCAGCCTCAACACCCAGGAATGACAAGAAACTCAAACCAACAAAACCCACCCAGAGCATTGGCAGGACCCAGCCTACGGTTTGCTTGCAACTGGAAGAATAAAGAGGGGAAATCCACTGCTTCGTGAATTTTGAAACCGCAGTCACAACTTTGTTTTGTGAATTTTAAAACCACAGTCACAACTTGCATCCATTAAGTGTCGATCCAGCTATAACTGCAGGGTGGTTTCGAGAAGCAGAGGTAGACGTCTGGGAGGAAAGAAGCCGGCTTTGCCTTCCACCGCCGCTGCAGATGTGCCGAGGCCGCAGAGCAGAAGTTGGTCGTGTTGTTCAGGGCCATAGCAGACGGCTTTGCCACCTACCACTACTCGCCGCCTTGTCAAAGCCTCGCGTATTGTGTGTGGTCCGGAGTTGGGTCATGCAACCAGCCAAAGCCCTCTAACTCCATTTCCAGTTCACATCACTCTAATAGGCCCTCAGCTGGCCCGAGAAATTCCCAAACATCTCTTTCTACAAACAAGGAATTGGGTTTCTTTTGTCTTGCAATCAGGGGAGACAAATTCTCCCCTCAACCACAGTTTAATTTATTCCTTTTGGTTGTTATTGCCTCCACCTACTGCAGCTGTCTAGACTGTTTCTTTTTTTTTTTTTTTTTTTTTTCTTTTTTTCCCCTTTTTCCTTTTTAGTTCGGGATTTTTTGGAAGCCGCCTTTGCTTCTTTCCGAAACAAGTTTATTTTTAGTGTCACTTTTTCCATTGGCAAGATATTATGGCTGAGAGAGCTGCTCTCAGTGGAACTGCTCCGCTTTCAGTACGAAAACGAGAAGCCTGCCCGGCTGAGTGAGGGGAAGGCGCGGCAGAAGGCACCTGAGGTAACGGCGAGATAGGCCGAGTGGAAACCGGGCCCGCTCACGTCAATGGAAGGTTGGCCGCTGGCTTTGCTGGCAGCGAGGAGAGAGCAAATCCCTCTCAAACCCAAGCCTGGTTAACCGAGGAGGGTTACGGTCTCTTCTGGCTTCCTCTTGGACTAATCCCTGCCTTGGACGGGGCTCTGTTTGGGAGGAAGCCGATGGGGCTCGCACCTGCCCAGGCCGCGGCACTCAGCTCTCCTCCTGTTGGCTTCCTGCAGCAGCCACACGCTGTCAGCAGCCCGACCGAGAGATTTTGGTCGTGAGCAACTTTGCCACATGAACCCAGCACTAAACAGTCCTGAGGAGACTTCTCAGTAAAGGGGTCAGGGACACAGCCTAATTTATCTGCCTCGCTGCTTGCCACCCTACCGCCTCCCAGCTGCTTTCTGGCCGTGCTCTCAGCATCAGTCTCACCACAGCTCCTGCTCTTTCAGATCATTTTTTTTTTCCATTTTTTTTTCTCCAAAATATGGAGAAACACTCTTCACCACAGAGTTTAATCCCACCAGAACAATCACCTGCTTAATTGCCAATAGTTACCACCTTGCAACGAGTAAGGGTACAAAAATCTTACCGATATCACTTTTGGAAAAGAAGAGGTGGACTTGAAACAATTGCTGTGACTGGTCTCACATTTTTCCCATGTCATTTTTCAGCCCAGAGCAAAGGTTTCCCAGCTGCCAACATCAGCCCAGCTTCACTGTTGAGCACAATTCTAAACAGCACTGACACAGCCCAAATACTGCAATACTGAGAGGGAAGAAGGAAAAGTAATATATTTTAAAGCAAATCTTTCGGGCTTTTAGATTGGGAGTGGAGAGGTGGGGGAGGGCATTAAAAACACACATGCACACAAAACCCCTGAATTAAGCAAGCGAGACCATTCCAGTTGAGCTGTTTCAGCCATTGTCTTACAACAACTTTAAACCCAATTGCTTCTTTTTAATGAGGTATTTTCTTCCTCTTAGCCACCCAAATTTAATCCATGATGTTAGTCCAACTCAGAGAACTTAAAATCAGAACATTGGGGCCTTTCTTAATCCTCTTAACTTGCCAAAGGTTTTCTGATCACACACCTCTTCCTTCCTACTTAAGACTGTTTTTTTTCCACCACCCTTTGTCTTCTGTTTACAGCTGTGAAAAATTAGGATCCAAGCAGTAAAATCTCTACATAACAAATGAGCATTTAGAGATGGCTTGTATGTTTCACTGAAGGAAACCAGGCATATTCTCTCAATTATTTCATCAGATCGTGTATCTAGCAGTTCCCTGGGCTCAAATACTCAGCATTTCTTGAGGGACATTTTTTAATCTGCAGTTTTTGGTTCTACTGAATAATTACATTCAAAAGATAAATGCTGCTTCATGCGATGATCACTGTGCTCCTTTCACATGATGTGTTGTGTCAATAAAGCTGTTGAAGTGGGACAAGATCTCACACAGAATGCAGGAATCCTTGTTCTTTACCTCTTGTAGGCCCTCCACTCCCCTCAATCCAGCATCTCAGGAGAAGACCCAGGGCTTGACAACTGGTCTGGTTGTTCCAGGGTGGCATAGGAGCTGACTGGACTTCTCTCATGAAGAAGCTGGAAAAGCTCTGATCCCATAATGGTTGATTTCAGGGCTCACAACGAGAGCAATGCAAATATATCTAAGATCTAGCATCCCCTTAAACTGTAATCTCAAGATTCATGTCTGGATGAGCACAAAAGACTAGCCCTACTAGGTATCTAAAGAGTATCCTGTTATGAATACACAGAGCCACACCAGAGTGGAGATTGCACATTTAGCTCTAAGAAGAACCAGCTATTCTTCATGAAGTTTAGTGACCAGAGAAGGCAGCAGGTGACTTCGATGATTTTCCAAACATAGCCACTGCCAGATCTCCTCTAAAGTTTGTGCAGTGCTAGAGCTGCTGCCTGGGCTCTGGCTCCTGGCATCATATCTTGCTGTTAGACTGTACTAAAGAAACCAAGCGTGCATAAGAAACCTTTCCTAGCCCATCAACAATACATGCTGAGAGCATTAGTTGCTTTCAAGATAACTTGTGTGATACAGAGTAGGAAGGAGTGCTGAGCAACGCAAGAGCCATGAGTAAGCAATTGTCAGACAATCCCTGTCACGTTCTGGTCCAAATTACGTCTAACAACAAAAACAAAGAGAAACTTCCTCCCTGCCCCTGGCTGCACAGGTCTTCTTAGAGATAAGGGTTTTACCGAATGGGCCACTGACTTGAGATGAACTAGGAGCCAAGCTGAAGGGTTTGAACCAGAACACAACCTGGCACCTATCCCAAGTTCCTTTCGAGTTTGGTTAACATTCCCCACCCATCATTTCTCATGTGCATGTGCCACATCACTTCCTGGTTCTGATTTGCCTGCTATTTGCCCCACGGGTAGGGTGTTACCCATCAAGAGTCGAAAACCAGCAAGTAACCCCTCCTCCCCCTCCTCATAAACCCCACACCCATCTCTGAGGGATCCAAGCATCCCTGGCGGGAAGGAGTCCAAGAATTCTTTACGCACATAAGAATGTCCCCTTGCCACATCATAATCCTGTTTGCTACCAGTGCCACACACTGATGGTCTAGGTCAAACACCAGATGTTAATAAACCTCAGTAACAACTGCTCAGAGAAAATGCAGATAATTGGACTCATACCTTCTACTAGGAAAAAAAATCATGACAAAAGAAAACATGCAATAAAAAAAATGCATCTTGGTTGCTTTTAACATTCTTTTCTAAAAGCTAATTTTAGCTCTATGGCTGGAGCTTAAAGGCAGATGCACATCTGGTGTAATCTGCCTACTTCCATGGGTCTGGCCCATAGCACTTCTTTCTTCCTTTGCTCAAAGTAGCCGTCTCGCACAGCTTGGGATGTGAAAGTGTAAAGGGTTAATTAATGGGAGATTCAAGATGTTTCCCCGCACGCTCTCAGCTTCAGACAAACTTGGATGACGATGGCCTCGCTGCGATCAGGTGCTGACTGTAAAACAACTTCCTTCTGTTTTCCCCAGCATTCAGAAAGTGCTTGGGTTGTTCTGTCATAAAAGCATTAATATCTGGCTTGTAGTCACCACTTGTTTCACTACCTTTTGCTACTACCATGATTTACATACATTTGCTATAGTCAGAAGAGCAACAGGCAGAAAATACCAGCCTGCAATGCCAGTCGTGCTGCCTGTAGGTGCCTTTCTCCTGCCTTTGAGCCACTATTACCATATATGCCCTTCAAAAATAGTTTCCAGGCAGATGTTTATATTTTGCCATTGGACTGGCTGGGGCTCAGAAAGGATCAGATATGGTCAAATTCTGCTGCTACCGCAGATAATGCAAATCCCCCGACGATAAGGGAGTTCAATTATCTGTATTAAGTCACTGGAATTACATGCCAAGCAAAGAGTTCTGCATTAATGGAGACTCAAGAGCTGTATGGGCTCCACTGCCCACCTAACAGTTGGCAACGTTACTGATCAGTGATATTTTCCAGGGTATTTCAGTCCACACTTTGCTCACTTCCTAGTCATGAGTGGTTCCCATTACTGGTGTGCAGGAACACGTTGCTTATCAAACCTGCTACTTCACTGCACACGTTGTATTAATACTCAGCACCAGGGCCCTGCTTAGCTGCACCAGCAGTGATAGGGGCTGCTGTCTACAAGTTCACAGTTTTGTATGCATGTATATGGGAATCATCATATTCAAATACCCGAAACACAGCACCCACCTCTCTACTGCTTTTCATTTCCGTGCTGTGCAGAGGCAGCGAGCCTTTTCTGTGCTGGGGGAGCTTCGCCAGGCACTTGAAGGTGAAAGGAGCAGGTCACAGCAGTCATCAGCTTTTATGGTTTCTCACAGTACATCCCTGCAGGGACCAGAATTGCCATTAGCTGTTCACCAGATATTTTTAAAGCTTTTCAGGACAGACAGTGGGGTTTGGAGCAGTACCTCTGCAAGCCTGCCACCCTTGCCCCTCCAGAGAAGGCGGGTAAGGGTCGATTTGTCAAGCTTCATACACACAAAACGCAACTGCCCTGTTCTCCATGCAACACATCCATCCCAGCTTTCTCTGCCTTATCCCCTGAGCTGCCATCCCTGTCTCCTCAGACACCAAAAGCTGCACCATGCAGCAACGCACACCAGCACCTCTGATTAGCCACGCTTCTCTTACAGAGCAATAGAAGGACGGAGAAAAAGAGCAAGTTCAGAAACAAGCATTCCCTTCATCTGGTAAGCACTCAGCAGGCCATCCCCCAGACAAGTGCTGCCCGACTCTGACGCTTTGGCTTTCGCCCGATTTCCCATGCAGCAGAAAATACTCACAATACCCACGCCGTGCCCTCCAGCCTGTCCTGCTGACCTCTCTCATTACGCGCTGCTTTTTAACAGACAAAGCTGTAAGCGGCACTTATTTATTGTGCTATTTACAGGGAGGAAATTTATAAAACATGTTAAAAACTTTACAAGGAGAGCAAGCCCTTCCAAAAAGCTCAGAAGCACAAACTGGGTTTTGCCAGAGTTTGGTTGCTTCATGCAAGAAACACGGCCTCTGCAGGGCTTCGTACCAGGGAGAAAGGAGTAACTTGAGGATGAGGAGAAGTACTTCCCCTAGCACACATACTTTGGCAATTAGGATTTCTCCGAGCTTTGCGCTTTAATTTAGCGTTTGCGCATGGCCTGTTTAGGTGAAAGAGGCTCACTCTGAAGAGGACAGAGTCAGATGATGGAGTATGCAATAACTTCGTTTATAAGGAGAAAGGCGGCAGCCGGAGAAGAGGGGGAGAGGATGCGTGAAACCCTGAATCAGTCAGCTGTCACCCCAACATTCTTCAAGAAATTGCCGTGGTCTGTATAATGTGGGTAGTTTGGAGCAGTTGTGCAGTAAATATTTTTCCCCAAGCAGTTTTCATGCTCGAGTTTTAAGGTTTTTCAGAGGGATTTTTTATTTAAAAAAAAAAAAAAAAAGTTTTTTTTGAAGGAAGATCAACGACTTAATGAAAAAAGTCTGAGATGCAAGAGCAAGGCTATCGCTTCAAGAGTGCTTCCAGATTTACATAAATAACATTCCTGCTGCATAAACATCTTGGCAAAGGCAGAGCATCTAACCCCCTCCTACTCTATTGGCCTCCACTAAATTCTGCAGAATATTAAAACCCCTTGATGGTAACATGTTCTCGGCCAGAAACAAATCATTAGTTTGGATGAGGGCATCAAACTGCATCTGCTCTGTTCCCTGAAGTTCCAAGTGCAAGAGATTTAGCAGGGAGGGGAGAGGATTTCTTTGATAGAGGGATTTAGAAAAACGGCAATTGATATAATTTTAAAGCAGATACAGATACGAGGGGATGTGTCTTTTACGGTCAAAGACACATGGGAATGGTCTGGTATAATTAAAAGGGGAGATGGGCTCAAGCTGTGGAGCTTGGAGGTGGATCTGAACGCTCAGGATTTGCGGGTCAGAGCTCTTGTTCTGTCCGTTACGCATGGCTAAGATGCTCCCGAGGCTTGGTCCGCAGATCAAGTTTATCAGAAGTTAGGAAGGGGGAGGAAAGAGCTGAATCCAGGCTCATCTTTAAGCAAAAAGGAAGAAAACAACTGATCCGAAGAGGGAAGCTGCCCGACGCTGCATGGGACCCTGCTCAGTGGGAAGGGCTGAGATAAGGGAGCTGCCCTTCCCGCTGTGGGGCAGCTCAGCTAGCACTGAGCTAGCAGCAGCAAAGGGGCTCTTACAGTCCAGGCTGGGTATTTTCCCCCTTTGCCGAAACTCCCCGCGAGCTGGCAGTGAGGAAGAGCAGTACAGATGGAGCCATTGCCAGTTTTTAATTCCCCTCTAGGCCTCCCTGCACAGAAGGAATTATTTCGGGCAGCTCTGATCTTTAAAGAAAGCATCGCATGACCAGAGACACCCAGAGCGGCTCCTACCCATCACAGCAGCATGCAATTGATTCTACAAGGGGAGGAGGAAATCTTTTACTAGGTACATTGATGAAAATTAAGGATGGTTGAGGATCTTTAACATTTTTAATCCAGGCTCTCTCCTGTTTTTGCTTTTTTTTTTTTTTTCTTTTTTCTCCTCCCTCCAGAAACCGCTAGTTTTTTGCCTCCTCAGAGGTTCTTTAAGCCCACAAGAACATCCTGCATGGATCTGCAGGGACAAATGATTTCTTGAAACATACTGGTCTTAATCAGCCTAATCTTTCATGACAGGACAGAACAGCCTGGACAGCTATTAGATTTAGCACAGCTACTCTGAGCAGCACTGTTATGTCAAAATTATGCAACCTAGACTTTGATAGGCTTTGGGGATTTTCTCAGTGGTTCCTTATGAGCCTGTTGGTGCCCCTCACATTTCAATGACCACAATATGAACATTAAATGTATTTCCTTTCCCACAGCTGGATACTGTCCCATCTGTTCTGAGACAGCCAAAGTGTCAAGTAAGCCAGACAAGGCAGACAATTTTTCATGCAAATCTGTTGACTTTAGGATTTTTAAATATATGTCTTTTTAATAACCCACAGATTATCTCACAAAAAAACAGGTCATTTGCAAGAGTTCCTCCAGCAGTCCTTGGCATCGTTAGCTAGCATTGCAACGCACATATATTATTCTCAGAAGAAAACCTGGCAGAAGGACAGAAAGAAATGCCATGTATAGTCAAACTAATGGTCTAGTCTGGGATGTCGCATCTGACAGCGCTCAGCCCGGATGCCTGAGAGGGATGCGCACAACTCCCCAACCAACTGCACCCCCAGAGCACTCTCCAGCTGTGTAGCGCAGGTGGAAGGGAGAAAAACAGATTCAAAGCATTGCTCCAGGCAGTTGGATGAGGGTCATGTCATTCCCTGGCACCTTTGGCTTCTACATGTCCTCCCATGCTAGGGTTTTCCATCCCATTCATGGCATTGCACACAAGAAAGCTCTTCAGATACTGCAGCACGGTGTAGGAAGCAGTAGCAACCACAGAGTCAGGTCTCAATATGATTTACGCAAATCTGAGGAAATAATCTGTTAAATCAATCAATGCAACAAGTAGCCAACTCCTAGTGTGTCTAGCACTCACAATTAACTTAATTCCAAAGAGCAGCCAATGTCACAGGCTCTGCGCAGCACCGGCTGTGACTCATTTACTCATCAGATCTCTTGGAGCAAGGTAGGGATTTGAACAAAAGAAGCGCCTTGTGACTATGAAACACTGCACCACAGTGATGCAAAAGAGCCTTTCCTGCATCTTGATTTTCAAACCCCCATTCTAATCCCCTTCCTTCTTAATTAAACACTCCACAATAAAACAGGCTGGAAGGAGAAGCTGGCAAAGCATCCCAAAATGGAAGCCAAAGATGTTAATTGCCTTCCTGACATGCTTCATGTGATAAATTTGCCATTGGTTAGGGATGCACAACCTCCCATCCAACAGCAGACGATGCTACCAGCAGGAGGTTGCCCACAGCAGCTTCCAGCCTCTGGATTTCACAGCCCTTCCCCAGCAGAGCCTGCTCTGGTGAGTTCTCAGAGCACACCTGGGCTTACCCAGGCTCTGGTGCAGGACCAAACTGAGGAGTAACCAATGCCCACCCAAGGCAAGCACGTACATCTTGCTCCTTATAAGTGTATGCAGATATTTGATTAATCCAGGTGCAGTTCAGCTCAGTGGTGACTTATCAGGGCTTGCAATGATGCTGGGAATCTCATGTGGCCGGGACAGCCAGACTCCTCCAGCCTCTGGAGTAAGAGGAAGACAAAGGAATTGGCTGCACTGAAGATCTCTAACTCCTGCTAGCAGCTTCTCATGGGGCAGCTCTGCAGTCACAGGGATGGTTCTGTTCTGCCCTTCTAGCACCAAAACTACCAAGAAAAAAGAGAACTCTAAGTATACACGGAGTAAGTAAGCATCATGTAGACCCAAGGCACTGTTTTAGAAAGTAGGCCTTTCCCCTTTCCATAAGGCATGCTTTTTCTGGGAGTAGAAAGACCATAGGTCTCCAGATATCTTGGGAACTTTGTCACTTCCAACAATTCCTTCTTAAAAAAACAAACAACCAAAACAAAAAAAAAACCACCAACTTATTTTCTGAAACTCTGTTTTACAGAGCTGAGTTTCTAAACTCAAAATGCGTGATGCAGAACAGCTGACTTTATGTAAGACTTGTTATTAGAAACAGTTCATTGCTGAACTGCGATTTCATGAGATGCACCTCGTTCAGAGCACAGCCATACGCATACATACGTGCATGCAGAATAACCTGGCTAGAAGTGCTCAGTTTGCTGCCTTCAAGTGCCTGGGGCAGAACCTGACTCAGAGCCTCCTCCACATTATTTTCCATGGGAGGAAACGAGTTATTTTGCAGAGGGTCTGAACAGACTAGATGCCAGTTCGTTGCTGGTAAATACCATTTCCAACCTCACTTGCAGTCTCCAACAGATGTTTTTGCTTTTCAGTGTAATGGAAATTTTATGGACCATTTTCTCCTCCTCCTGTTCCCTAGGAGGGAGCATTAGACCCAAAATGCCCTCAGAAGCACAGTGGTCTCCTCCTAAAATGCACTTCAGAGTAAAGTCTCTAGCAGATCAGGGAGACAGTCAAGCCACTCAGCTGCGGATTAGGCTCAGCTGGAGAAGGAGACATCTTGGGAACAGTTGCATAAAGGTTTCACTTGTCCAGCAGCTTTCACTGGAGAACCTCCTAATGCCTCCTAAAAGGTGAGCTAGAGGATAAAAAGTTTTGGCAACTGCTACGCTATCTTTATGCCCTTCTAACTTTTGGTTGGCATTTGTTACAGTTGGAGAAACTGAGGCACGTGAAGTTGTTTGCTGGAGGATGCACTGAGTCCGAGCAGAGCCAGGACTGAGTCCACACAGTGCTCATCGTGAGATAGCACTTCCTCGGAGAGAAGAGCCAAAACACAAATAGTATGGGACAGAGATGGGGAAAATCTCCCAACGTAGCCAAAGTATTGAATAAAAGGGTCTGATGTGCATCCTGAGAATCCAGGCTTTCCCTCGCCAGGCTCTCATGGCTGTGGGCTCAGTGAGCTGCGTGCAAACACCGGCACCTCCCCTGCTGCTCAAATAAACCGGGCGCGCTGTAATGTTCCTTAAGCAAAAGCCAAACAAAAGTTGGGGAATCCCATTGACTCACACCTGTTTTAATTATTATTTTTTTAAGGGCCCAGGACTTAGTGAATGAGAATATTATCCCATGGGGATTGAGAACACAATGGAAACAGGAAACTTTTAAAAAGCATTTCTGTGGAGATATTATCTCACTGCTGTAGGACACAAGATTTACTTAATTGCAGCCAAGGAAGTTTTAGATTACGCTTTGCAAAGTCTGCACGAAAGTCTCAGCTATCATGGGGAAGGCTCCTTGCATGGCTATTTCTTTTAAGATATGTGCCTTTCCCTGAACATGTTAACTGGAGGGGATTTGGTGATAATGCAAGTAGGTTCAGAATACTTCAAAGCCTTAAATTAGATTCAGGGCATCACAATCCATGATAAAGAATATAAAATTGCTTTTTTAGCAGATGACATCCTGCTTTCTCTCAGTGAAACACAAGACTCTATTCAATGCCTTAGAGAAGTTTCAGAGGCCAACAATCCTGTCTCTGGTTCTTTTTGTGTGCATAAATATGGCCAAGACAGAGGCAATGCCTCCAGGCAGCTCCCCAGCAAAATCCTTCTTAATTTTCCATGCCAATAGTCCCTAGAAGGATTCAAATCCATAAGAAGCCAAATCTCACTTCACTTAAATAAACTCATAACAGTAAGTCTCCAATCCTTTTATGTGACACACATCATGGTTTTCAAAGATGGTCTAACTCCCCATTATCTATGCCTGATTAAGTCCACTTACCAAAAATGGCTGTCCTTCTGAGTACTTCATTTTCTGCAGGATCCCCTGGTACTTGAGCCTTTAACAGTACTTGTTCCACCCCATTCCCCACACCAAAAAAAAAAAAAAAAAAAAAAGGCAAAAAAGGGGAGAAGGGAGAATATTCAAGCACTTTTATAGAGCTCTAGATGGAACTTATTTCCTCCGAATCGGGATCTAAGCTCCCCACACTGCAGGAAGTAGTCCTATGCCCCCACTTTTTCCTCTTTACACTTCATAGTCCTCCTCTTGCTGCCTCCAATGTTCTCAAACTGCACGGTTGGGTCACTGCAGCTTGCCTGGAGCTGCACGCAATCCAACCATCCCACTGCTGCAGGTGAGCTGGTGGGCATCTGATGGTTGAGGAGACCATGAATGACCATGTGAGCTCCTCCACCCCTGTTCATGATGGAACCATGACAGCTGGGTCCCCAATACTCACTGGATTGCCAATTCTACTGAAATGTGCTAAGGGTGTAGTAGCATCTTTGGGGCCTCTATCTCTTTACATTCTCAAACTAGGTTATTGGGTCCAAACTATGTCCATTTCAGCCCAACTTCTTGTAACCACTGTGTGATCCCAAGGAAGTCAGGTCAATGACGTGGTCATCCAAACGTGGCAAAAGGGCAACAATGACCGCCTGACCAGATCTCTGGATACCAGGGCTTCTCCAGCAGGTCAGGGAGATATTGGCCATACCTCCAGGGAAGTTGTGCTGAAAGAAGTTCAAAGTAATCTTCAAAACTGTTCTTTAATTTACCATACTAGAATTTATTCTACCACCAGAAGGTACTGGCTCCAGTCCGTAGAGGCAAGAAACACTGTTAACCAAACACCACCAAGTGAAACAACCCAACTTCCTTGGATTTGTGTTCATTTAGATAGCAGGATGCAAGGCCATCAAAACAGATATGGGTTCAACAGCACAAGCCCTATGAATGCACAGGTTGTATATTACTGCATGCTCCATGTTCCATACCGTGAGTCAACTGATCCCAAAATCTCCAGGTTATATCCAAGACAATCCTCCTATACCTCTAAAATATGATGATTTACAGTTCAGAACTAAAAAAAAAAAAGTCTTAGTTACAAGAGAGAAAGTGAATAGATGTTCATGTTTATTTTGTTCTGAAGAAAGCAAAGCTCAGCATTTGTATCCAGTGAATGCTTGTGGATACGTGATTACATCTGTGCTACCAGATTTCCCTGCAACAGTGCCTCTTGTTTCCCCCAAACAATCAAAAACCCACAAACTGCATGCCAAGTGGTGATTGTCCCATGACCTCTTCTAGCTACTAAGTTTGAAGCTACTGAAAAGTTTTGACAGCTACTATGAAATGATGTAACCAATCACTTCCATGTGTTAACTTTCAAGGTATAAAAAGAGGAACCATCCTTCAAGTAACAAAAATGTAAAATAATCATTAATCATTCAGCCCCGTTACTTCTTTATTGATGCTGGCATAGCAAATTAAAGTGTTTCTGCAGCATCCTCCAAACTTATGTGCCTTTGAACATCCCCTTACACCACAGCAGAGCTTTGAGGCTCCAACAGATCTAACAGAGACCTCAAAGAGGGTGGAAACCCATGGCTGGGGTGAAGAGAGAAAGTGAAACCTTCCCTTTTGGCAGCGCTGTGCATTTATATCAACTTGAGGAGCTCACAAAACACCACCTGAGGTTTCTGCGAGCCCAGCCTTCTGTGAAGTTACGCAGACAGGAAAGGAATTTGGATGGAGGTGTAAGCAGAAAATAAGATTTTTTAAAGCCTCAAAAAAGGTATTTTTATTCTCACACCAAATGGAGAATCAAAAAGGATCCTCTTTTATCCAGTTAACCTGTCCTAGTTGTTCATACAATAAGAGATGTCTCATGGGAAAGGCTGCCCTCACTCAGCACATGCAGCCAGTTCAGAAATAGCATTGTTTTATTTTTTTAATATATAAGTATCAGAAATACCCGGGCATTCTAATGGTGACCTGAGCAGCTTTGCTGCACTGGCTCATGATTGCAACGGCATCTGTCAAAATTCCCAGAACCTTTAGACCAAAAGGAAAATACAAGGCTATTCCCCCTCACTGCTGGCTGCCATTATCCACAAGTTACCTGCTTATTTTGCAGCAAGAAAGCCATTTGTCCTCATTTCAGAGGATAACAAACCTTTTCAGCTTCTGCATCAGCATCATACAAGGCTTTCTGTAACACTGATCGTTGAAATACCTCAATGCTTGAGTGCACAACATCAGATCTATCATAAATGTAATCTTCATTTGGAGCTACAATCACTAATGGCGATGAAAATATTTTGGAGTTGTTGTTTGCCTGCAAGGAATATGTATTTTTCCAAAATAAATGAAGCATACTTTGCTCTTCCTCTCAGCTTCCCCTGCCACAGCCCCCACAGCCAACCCCAGGCAGGGAAGAACAAGCCATAATGCAGAACAAAACCAAAATAAAATTGAAACCTGATAAGGCCACATTCTCAGGGAGAAGCCATGTGTGAGATATTTTTGCTTAATTATTTCAAGAAATGTATGGCCCCTTGGCTGTCACCAAGGCTGGCCTTGTCAGGCTAATATCACGACGAACTATTGTGCAGACAATCGCTAGATACTTCAAGTATTTGAGAGCAGCTAACCAGCTCATTTCATATTCATTCTCCCACTTTTAAACTGAAATAGTTTAATAGAAATAGTTTAGTAGTTTAAATACAACTGAGTTCTTACTGTTTGCATCTTAACCTTTTCCTGCTCCTCTTAGAGGTGTTTGTGAGATGTCCATTTGCAGAGATACGGGATGATCGCTTTGTATGCACGCATTTGCATTACTGCTGTCGCTTGCTTCAAGAGCACGCTCTCCTAATGCTTTTCAGTCTCATCAGACCTATAGAAAATGCTATACGAGGTCTGATTGCAGATAAATAGTGATTGTAGATTATCTCTAAAGAAATAACTCAGCAGGAGGGAATTCCAGTGCCTGAGTTTCAGTTGGTCATGCCTCAGTGCCTTGTACATCTGGTTGAGAAGACAGGTGCTTTCAGTCCGAAATTATACAGGATATTGAAAAAGCACCCACTGATGATATTAGAAAAGGAGCCATTTGCTTTCCAAATAGATCGTCATCTCTGAGCTAAATGAGGTCTTAATATCTAGGGGGAATAATGGCATGACTTTTTCCTTCCTTAGACAATGTCTGTTATGTATCCCACTGTGTTGGTAACCTGTGGTATGATTTAATGCTGCTTCCATGACAGCTTCAGTGCTGTTCCTGTGGAGAAGGCAGAGAAAAGCCCAACTCAAATACACAGAACACCTAACTGCACAGAGAGCCTCCAGATAACCAAACTACTTTACAAATGTGTTAGAAACAAGAAAGAAGAATAGGAGAAAAAAAAAAAAAAAAAAAAAAAGCACCCAAGTCTGAGGTCATTAGTGAGTTTTAATATTTCTAAGTGAAGAAAATAAGAAAGGTAAGGGGCAGGGGATATCATGGCATTACTGAATGAAGCAGCAAAAGAGACTATCAGTAAGACTTTAGAATTTATGCACCTACATGAAGTGCAAAGAGCGCTGATCTCTTGGCAAGTCTGGCAAGCAACACTGTCAAGCCGACCCTGGAAATCTGATGCTTGCAATTCAAAAGTCAAGTTAAATAACGGCTTTACAGCTTTAAAAATCCATTAAAAAAATCCAAGCTTGTGTCTTTCCCCCCTCTCTATTCTGATCACTGTGGACTTTACCATCCTCATGTGCATTAGAGGCAAATATTTTCACTGATGTCAGATGTGGCATAGTTCATGAAACTGCCTTAAGATGCTCATCAGAATGACCATAACAATATACTTTTACAGCTGCATCATTTTGGGGGAGCAGTGGTAACACTATATACTTGTATTTGTTAGACTGGTATGATAGAATGAGCTACAGTACAAAAATAGTCCTATTACCACAATAAAAGGACGCGACCATTGCACTGTCAGGAGCAATGCCGTAACTCCCTCCTGTACTGCTGTGCTAAGGCTGATACCAGAAAGAAACACGGACACGTACTCCAGACAGCCCGTTTTGGGGAGGATGCTCACGCAGGCGAACGGGAGCAGATCTGGCTGCAGTGTTTACAAACAGTATGCGAAGAGGTAGCTTGCAACTGGAGCTGGGCGGAATGTCCCTTGAGGAAAGCGGGGGTGAAAAATGAATAAATTCTGCAAGTTAGCTTCTTGGAACAATGCTTTTTAAATCTTTCTTAACAAGACAAACTGTCTTCTAAAATGCAAAAATAACGCCTCTAACAATAAAAGGAATATGAATATCAAACTCATTCTTCGTTTCAAGCACTCACTATGGCAGCTACAGAGCAGCTGCCTGTATAGCTGCACGCACTTGAAGACAAAGCCAAACACAGCTGCCCTGGGTAAAAACTGTATCCTGTGTTATATTTTTCAAACCAAACATTTAAAGAGGTTGTAGTTTTGTGGATGCATTTAATTTCCTTTGCGCCATGGTAGCAACACTGGCATTCCCAACCAATTTGTTGTACAAACAAGACATCAGACTGGTATTTGTGTTTTGTAACAGCCAGGTCCCTCACTTAATGCATGGGTAGGATTATATAATAATCTTACATATATTATATTAATATAACAAACTGATCTTGTAGTTAATCAAAAACACCCATCAGCTATCAAATCCAAAGCTTAGAAAATCAGGTAACCAGTTGAGAAAGTGAGGCAGCTCATTCAGCTCTGCCTGTGTAAGAGCATCCCTCCTGCAAGGCCAAGGTAAACCTCACATGCAAAAGATCAATTAAAATTCAGCCCTTTTCCTTTCAAATATAAGGTCTACATTTTCTCTTTGGTAAAGCTACCCACTTTTGGTGTTATTCTTACTACTAGGAGCAGGGATAGTGATACGATGAGTTAGTTTTTGAGAACATGTCATCCCTTAAGTTGGGACTTTCAAACTTCGTAAGTCACAAAATTACTCCCATTAAAATGTTTATCCAAGATTAAGATTGATCAGTTGTCTCTTCATTTTGTTTTTAAGATTTTTAAGCTATGTACACTCCTGTCTACCACTGCGCTCAGCTAAAGTGGACATCCAGAAACTGGACTGGATGCCCAGGCATTTACGTCCCAAGCTCCACTTCTTGTTATGTGCACACGTACTTTTCTTGTTTATATTGCAAAAGATGAATTTCCACCCCAATGCACAGTTAGACTGTTTATCAGAAACCGCTTCAGTCTGTATGAATTTCCTTGCAAAAATGTAGAAGAGGTCTTGTCCTCCTATACAGCCTGATGAACTATGAAGGGTTAGAGATTAAATTAGCCAAACCCTTCCATTAAACTTTAACCAAATGAAAACAAAACACCCCACTGCAGCAGAGGCAAATAGTGCTTGAAGGAGCAGATGGAGGAAGGAAGCCCCTGAATTCCAGAAGACATCTTAACTTAGCAACTTTAGTGGCTGGCTGCATCGGATGGAGGAAAAAACAAACACAAAGAGCCAGGCATATCCATCACCAGAAGAGCCCGTCTGCAGGAGCTGCGCATAGATGCAAGGAAAGTGCCTGTGTTTCTTTTGCACTTTCCATCCAGCTGGTCATCGCTCCCTTGAATCGCTGTGTTCCTTGAATTGAGTGTTGCTAGGCCATGCTTCGGGTGATTTGAGAGAACTGTCTCTGAGAAGTCACAGCCAGCTCCCCCAATAACTACTGAAGCCACCTCCAGGGAGTCCCCTTCGGTCCCTATCCCAAGGTTTGTGCTGCCTGTTCCTGGCTCACAGCACCTCCTCTATCCCATCACATATTCAGAGGCTGGAACCTCTCTGGTTGCTATTAATTTGGCATCCAGTTCCTTTAGTACCTGGGTGCTCTATTTAGGCTTAATAAATGATGAGAAAAGCTCCAGTCTTGGCCTTTGCGATCCTCAGTCTTTGAGGATGAGACATTGTGAGAAACCAACATTCATAAATGGCTTGTTAAAGTGAGCAGAAAGGCATTAGTCTTACTGACAGCATACAATTCTTCAGGATAATCAAAACTAGACCATCTGTGAAGCACTGCAAAAAATTGTGACACCATGAATGTCACCTGTCTTTGTACCACAACAGTAGTAGGGACAAAGTAATGTACATGGAGAAAATCACTATTAATGCCACACCCATAGGGGACTGAATTAGCTATTACCACTAGGAACAAAAAAATCTTGCCATTAGCACGAGCAATACTTTTAAAACATCAGCACAATGTTTGATAGCTGCCACAAAGTCAGAGAGAAGAGAATCTGGCATAAGTTATGCTACTCTGCTATAAAAATCCACGAGCATTGCATTCACCTCTAGAATTGCCCTTCTCTACACCTCAGGAGTTTGTAATAAAATCAGAAAAGCAATAAATACCAATGAACGTGTTGTGTGTAAAGAGAAGAGTACAGGAACAATGACTGGATCTGGAGGTGAAGCATGAAAGCAGCTCAACTCATGAACCAAATGGAAAGATAATTAAGAAACAATTCACTTTCTCGTAACATGAAAAAATTAGGGGAAAACCAATGAAATAATCAGGCAGAAAAGGAAAGTATGTTTTCCTATACAACATCATTCAGTTGTGGAACTCATTGCCATGGGACATTTCGGATGACAAATTGTAAGTGGGTTCAAAAAGAGTAGAGGATGTAATGCAGATAATGCAGTGATGGCTGTTAAACACTGGGACAGAGATACAGATGAGCAAGAGCCACAAGGACAGGTTAAAGCTGATATGTCCCATTTTTATTTTTCTGTAACAAAAAAAAAACAACTAGCTACTGTCAGACTGAGATGGCTTCAACATTATGAGCTAAAAAGCTAAAAAATATCAAGGAAGGAGCTTCTGGGAGGGCACCAGGATGTCCATGTCCCCTGCACCTGATCCCAGCTGACTGCAGATGGTGCTTGGGGTCCTCTTATCCCCACAACCTCCCACTGACACACCTCATCTAGTTGTCAAATCTCTCGGGAGAATCTCTTCTAATGCCTTTGATGTGCCACAGCCAGTACCACTTCTGAAGCTGGAGGCTGTTCCTCTTCCTTCCTCTTTTGCAGGAGTTCCTGCCTCTTCCAGACCCATTTTTACTTGCTAACAATCTTACAAGATCAAGGAGCATCTTCACCAGACAGGGCCTTTCTGCCAGCATTTTGCTACTGCATGTATTTGGGCAGTCCAAAATCTGCAAAGATTAACTCATTTGACCAAAACTGTTAAATCTTATTTCGTTTTTTTCAATGATGTGCAAGAATTCAAGACAGCTCTATTTTAAAAACTGTTAGCCAAAGAGACAGGCACTCTGGTTCTTAGCTTTCAATTTAATTATATTTTAGCTGATTTAAAAGGAAAAAAAAAAAAGGGTTTCAAAAACTAATTGAGACTTTTTCCTCATTACAAGGTGATTAAAGTGTATTAAGCCATTGCCTGACATGAAGGATTAGTTTTAGAGTTTTGCAAAAGACTGATTTTAAGCTCAAAAATCACGGTCTGTCCCCCATGCTTACACGCTGTGATCAGCAGCTGTGCTCTCTGGAGCCCTCTCATTGCAGGGCTCATCCAGCCAGTTTCTAGTATAGTTCACATTCAGCATATGTCTCCAGATCTTATTCCTGACCACCACCAGTTTTAGGGCAAATGACCATTATTTACTTCGGTCTTCGAGACTTTTGTCACGTTTCCTTATTGCTTCTCAGAATGTTCTCCTGCTTCCACCTCATACCATGAACATCCCCCCCATCGGTTCCCTTACACCTGCAGCACCTACGTTATCCTAAACACAGCTGGAAGCAGAGCTCACTGCGTGTACCTGCCATTCCCAGAAAAGCTGGGATCCCACTGCTAAACACACCAACGGGATCCTCCCGTGTGCAGTCGCCTTTCCTTTGGGACTTTGACTTCCAGAAGACCCCGATGCACAATACGGATCACAGGGCTCTGCTTTCAGGAATGTGTTGGCTCTCTGGTAGACAGAGGATGACTTGTCCTTAGTCCCAGCCAGCTCTCTATCCTCCCTGTCCCCCATCCACCCACATTAAACGTCTACGCACAGGAGACAGTGTGTAAACACGCCGTCAGAACAGCCGGCCTCCAGATAATTGGGTGCTCACTGTTGGCCAACTGATCTTAAAAGGGTGAAAAAAAGATTAGCTTGCGGTTGCCAGATATGCTAAGCACAGAATACAATTAGGATGAGACATGTCATGTGTGTTTATCTTCTGAAGATCCTTGTAAACACAATAACCTATTAGCAGCCCAGACGGGCACCTTCTATCTTAATGTACCTGCACCTTCATTTCAGCAGCTGGATGAAGCATGGACTGCAGCCCCAGCTTATTTTTATGCTTTGAGGACTCATGGAAAAACACCAGGTGCGTTACTAGGTTCACTTGTAGCTGTTGGTGTTTATGCTGACATTGTGCATTATTTTTACCTCAATAAGCCTTTTTCTTTTCCGAGTCTCTTTCAGTAGAGGATCTCAAAAAAGCAGGTGTGTGTTTACATCTGCTCCCACCCCAAGGTATGAAACCCTGTGGTGTGCTTTCCTTACCTTTACTGCCAGTGAAGTAGATGTACAAATTCTCTGTCCAGTTTTTGCTTCATTTTAAGTTTGAAATCAAGCAGCTTGCAAACAAGAAACCGACAGAAGGTAACTGACCTTTCTCCATTATGCACAACGCAGCAGTCACCCTTTCCAAAATCTCACCAGCGCAGTCTCCTTTCAGATCACCTCTCAGATGTGCATGTTCTGCCCCCAGTTTCCTCATCTTCCCCTCCCTTACTGAACTTGTCTGTTTCAACACCTCCATTTCCTGATTTATAGAGGAAAAATAAAAATCTAAGCCTAAACATTCTTGTGTTTGATGGTAACACAGCTTGGACAACGCTCCTCACTTGCAAAGTGAGGAACATTAAGCCACTTAATGACCACACATTGTTTTCCCCAAATCTTGATCATAACTGTTACTACCCCCACCTTCCTTGCCTATAGTTTTTATTGCTGCTCAGCAAAAAGTTACCAGAAATCTTGATCTTGAGTCACATCTTGCCATGAAGTTACTCATCCTTAATCATGTTACACCTGGACGACTGAAACTTCTGTTTAAAATATTCCAAGAACTCTCCAGCTCATTTGAGCACTCGGGGTCTGGAATGCTTTGGCCAGAATCCTCGCATTTTCCAGGAAATGGATGATATCATCCCATTATCTGTCAGCTGCGCTGCACTGCCCATCGTCCCGATCTTCACAGCTCTCTGCTGATTTACTCTCTTGTCCACCCACTTGACTCCAACATGAGCAGACGCAAGAAGTTACGACAGCTTGGATCAAATTCTGCTATTTTCAAGTATTTAGCTGAAGACATCAACATGTACCCCTACAGATCATCTTCACCCTCTTATAAGGAAAGGAAGGACAAACACTGCCCTTCTTTGGGACACTGGGAAGGGCTGTGGTCCCCCACTCTGTCTGACTGATGGGACAAGTCTATCCATCTCAGAATTTCAAGAGATCAATTGCAACATGAGCTTCATTGCACAGACATCTGCTAATTACAGCTCTATTGCGCTAACTTCAGGCAAGATTCAGGGAGAAAAACAAAAATTTGGGGCTTGTTTCTTTTCCTCACAGCTATTTAAGGTAAACTGCCTTGCCTAAATGCTCAGAAGATCATGACTGTGACCATACTGCAACAGACACAGTCAACTCGAGAGCATCAAGAGACCTGGGTGATGCACCAAACATCCTATAGCACACTCAAAAGTCTCTGCAATTATGTTTTGCAAAGCTCACTTTTTCATCTCACAGCCTGGATAGCGGGTAGCTGACACAAATCACAGGCATTTTCCAGGGTGCAAATTTTCTGCAGGGACGATGCAAGTGAGAGGCAAAAGGGGTTTCATGCAAAAGGATTTTCAACTCTGTTCTGAAAATCCAGTGGTGAGAAAGTCAAGGAAATGAAGGACATGGGAACAGATCAGACAGAACAGGGGAGGGGTTTTTAACTTATCCCACAGGGTTACAGTGTTTTGGGAGGGGAATAAATAATGAGAGTCTATGCATGCTAAATTCAGGACAATTAAAATGCATTATTACTCAACAAGAAAAAAAAATGTTCTGGGCTTTCATTACCTAGTAAAAGCAGCAGCATCTGGGTTCTTGCAAACAAACAACAACAAGAAATGGTGGGGAAGCAAAGCATGCTCTTCCATTACAGCAAGAACGCTCTCCATGCTCAGGCAATGGATGAGATCCTGAACTTTGGGTTTAGCAGGACCAGAGGTTAAATTAAAATAGGGCAGAACTACACCAGAGTGAAGAGAAGAACAGAAACATCATCATCAGGCAACCCCAGCGGGTCAGCTGCACCTCAGGCCACTTCAGCCTGAAACCGCTGCCATTTGCCACAGCAAAGCTCTGCAGAGCAGGAGGAAAGTCCCGGGAAAGCCTTTGGGGAAGGACTGGAAAGGGATAATTCATTCAAAACCATATGCTCTGAGCACACAGCGATCAAGCATACCGAGTTACATCAGTCACTAACGCAGCCTCTGACAGCTAACCACATGGATTAGAAACATCTCAGGCGCACAGCTACATATGGCAATGCGATTACAAGGGTGTTTCTTTAAACGTCCTGTTTAAGATTACTGCACAACAACTATCAACAAACAGCAGACTATCACCATATTTCACACCACACCTAAGGCTCACGTTAGGACAATTTACCCAGCAGCTGTTTTAAAGAGAGCTCGTTTAAATAATTATTTATGGGTGTACTGCATCCTTCAGCTTTTTTATTTCAACCTTTTGGAACGAGTTGCTTATTTATGCTCCTACTGTCCACAGCTTATCTGGAAAGCTCCCTTGCCACTTGAAGCCAGCTGGTGTGACGGAGAGCAAAACACAATGACTCCTATTCTGGATCAGCTTTTACAGTCCCACCCTGGAGGTCCTTCTCCTTTATCTCCAACTCTCTTCCTTACTTCTTTTCAACATCTGGGTAGCTCTCCTGAGGCTCCAGAAATAAGCGCACACTATACATCCTGTCCCCCCACCCCCCATGACATGTTGTAATGAATACAGAAAACACATGCTTGAGTATAATTTGTTATCTCATGCAGAGCCATTAGCATCAGCTTCCTTCCCTGGATGGAGGCAAGTCAAGCTCATAGGCAAGTCTTCCAGGCTGCACATGCCACATGTCTCCTCGCTCCTTCTCCTCCCATCAGGGACTGTCCTTCCTGCTTATCTAGCTCAAGGAAAACGAGCCAAACTGCGGTGATCTCTTGAGATAGTGATCTGCCTGTCCTATAATGCAAAGCAGCTTATTAGAGTCAGTGGAGCAGCTCAACAGCCACATAAAGCCAATGCAGATTTCACTCGTTCCTCCCAGCACTACAGCACCTTGCCGTTTCTCGTGATAAAAAGGTAACAGCACCGACGGGACATCGTTTGGAAGCTCTCCAGCCTGTCCCTGCTGAAGAACAGAGGGATTACACCCAGGGCTCTCACAGCTTCCACCAGACACCACAGGCACGAGGGACAGGGCTGGAAATCACCTCCTGAAATCAGTCCTGAGGGATAACTTCACTGCGAGCCCAACAGACTCGTATACTCAGAAGGAAACTGAGCTTTGGCACGCTGGTCAACATGCTTCCTGTCCTCTCCTTTTGCCAGAAGCTACAAAAACTGTTAATCTCTTCCAGCTCCAGCTAGAGAGGCTGGCTCCGTCACACAGGCACTGCAGGCTCAATGCTTGCAGCTACTGAGGTCATTAGATCAAGACAGTGGCCAACACAGACAATAATGCAAAACTTTCCAAAATTTGGCTACTCCTTGGCTCTCGTAACTTGTTTTTATCAACAGAAGACAAAAAGCCTTCTTAATATAGGGAAGCTCCAGGTGAAATTGGAGTGGCCTGTAGCCTCTGATGACTCTCCTGCCTCAGACCCAAGCCCAGAGCCCACCGGTGGCGATGGGGAGACCCAGCGACCTCACCAGGCCTTGGCTTAAAGCCTCAGCACAGAGGATTGATGGGGCTGGAGTTTTGGAAGTGTCGAGGGAGCTGATAGATCCCAGAACATGACAAAGCACTTCCAGCATTTGCATACAAACAGGACTTCTTTGCTCCTTGCTTCATTTGCTGCTCATAAGTCTTTTTAACACGCCCTTTAATTCTGTTATTACAAAGAGAGTGGATGCAAATAACCGCCCGAAGTAAAGTCAGGCAGGGAACAATTCATTAACCACTGTGCCTGTATTCAAAAGAAGCATTAGAAACCCTCAATAAGAAATGGTGGTTTGAGGGCAAAGCCCTTAGGCCTCAAAAAGCTGTTGTAAATACACAGCTCTGGGCTCCAGGAGCTGCGAGGCAGAACTGAGAACGCAAATGTTCAAATTAAAATGGAGTGCTGAGAGCATGCTTCATTATGGAGATTATACATCTTTAAATACTAGGCATGCACATTTGCACCCTTGCACAACAACAAGCAAGCTGCGGTGAAATATTCATGGCCTCTGTGAGGACGAGGACCGTGGCTGCAGCCCAGCACCACCTCCCAGGCCTCCGACAGGCTCCTCGCTTTGTGCAACGCCGAGATCCGCCAAAACAGCTCCCTCAAAAATGCCCCAAATGACCCTGCCTGAAAATTCTCTGCAAAGCCTCCCCTGCCCCCTCTGTTTTTAATGGACTGAGTATTTTCGGTCATAGAAATGTCAGGTTTCTGGCCAGATAAGCAAGCTGCAGCGACCGGAGACCTCGAGTGCTGAGTTTTGTGAGTTCAGACTGGTTTACAACTAGGGACAAGCACAGGAGATGTTTGTCAGATTTTAACCCTTCTGAAATAAGCTCAAATGTTGATGTAAGAAAAAAAGTCATGGCCTCATTTTACTTCTGTTATTTGCTTTCCTATTTCCACCTGTTACTTTGAGAACTGGTAAAACCCAAGAAACACATAACCAACTGTTACACAAAGCAGACCGATCATCTATGAGATTATTTTTTGACTACCTATAACATCTTTTAAAAAACATAGTTTTGTATCTGAACAGCCACCACAGAAACTTGATTTACTAACGTGACAGCCTGACCTCAGAGACGTTTGGAAGTTCAGAGATTTACCTTTTCTGGTGAAAATTGAGTCCTGGAGCCCTATAACTCACGTCCACAATCAGGTAGGCATCTTTTACAGCCACATCATGTTGCTCTTTAAATTTTCTTTCAAGACAAGCCAATCAATCAAAAAAGAGACGAAATAAAGACTTGCCACCTCATCTCGAGCCACATTACCTGAACAAAACCTGTTGGTATCAGCTATAGCTCAGGAGAAGGACTTGTAAGATCAAAGTCTGAACATCTTGTGCAATCCATACAATGTACATCCGACAGAGGCTGCAGGCAGGCAGGCTGCCCTGCGTGACAGCAGTGCACAAGCCAGCATTGAAAGAAGCAGCTCAGTGTTATAGCTAACCAGAGGAAGCTTATTTATTTAAAAGTCTATCTTGCCCAACTACAGCCACAATGCGCCAATTGTGTTCTTCTGCACTGAATCACTCCTCCAGGGGTAAGCAGGGCCTGAGCCTGCTCCTAATCTCATCTCCGTCAATTATTATTGCTTAACAAGCAGGACTTGGTTTGATGCACTTATATTTTTAACCATCTAGAGGCCTCCGATTACCCTATAGGAGGTGAAAAATGCAGAAAGGGCTTTTCATTTTTAGGTGTTCAGAGGAAGGTTTTGCTTTTGCATGGGAAGGGTGAAGGCAGCAGGGATCAGGCTAGCAAGGCTAGGATGGACCACGCACAGCCTCTTCAGAGCAAGAACACATATCTTGATTTATATCAAATTCTGAAAAATTCTTGCTAATCCGATAACTTGAATGTTAACTTTTTACAAGGGCAACCATGTCTTCTTTTGGCATAAAAAGCCCAATATTGCAATCAATGACAGTTCAGTTCAGGCACAGGTACCTATTCCATATTCCTACTGCAGTTATAAAACTGCTGTTCTCATTTTCAGCACCATGCACCTTTTCCACACCATGCTGCAGATGTAGGACAACCATTTTGCTCTTGAAACACAGGCAGCACGTGACTACAAACTGATATCTCTTGGAGGCTTTTGTTCTCCTGACTTACACTGTCCCAAAAAAACCCAAGTTGTTCTGAATGCATACGATCACCACTCCACATGCTTTCAAAAATGAAGGCTGAACGCACAAATTCTGACAAGAAATTTCGTAAAGAGAAATGATGGTGAAGGAAGCCATCCCATTCATCAGCCTATTCTTTTTTCTCTCACCTCCGAACAAACCAAAGCAGATTTCTGTTGGCATTTTATTCAATCAGCTAACAGTAATTTTTCCTTGTATGGCAGATTCTTACTATAACAGCTATTGAGGAGTCGGATCACACATCATACCCCCAAGAATGAGTAATGGTCTCATTTTCCATCTGCAATAGGGCGCAAGAGCCAAGGGCAAGCCACTGACACTGGAGGATTGGGACTGGGAGTTTCAGTTCTGTCTTTGCTCTTGTCAAAGGCCCGCTGTTGAAAGTCTCCAAAAAGAACTTCATAAAAGCAGCTTTTCGAGGTTCAATAGAAACTCAAATGAATTTACTTCTTTTGTGATGGATTTCTGAGTCAACATTTCCAACAGAGGGGAGAGGAAATATAATCAGAAAAGGGGGTTATTCCTCTTCCAAAAGAGGGAGGAAATTTAAATTAGTCATCCTTTATCTTGTCATCTTCCTGACCACAGTATTGTGAAAAGCCCACATGCAGAAACAGAAACAAATATCGCCGAAGTACTGTGCTCTTTATATCATGAACTCCTGCAGTGAGGAGGAGGGGAAACCAGAGTCCCTTTCAGCCCTGCCTTCGTTACTCACACAACACCTTCGGGAAGAGGCAGTACCCAAAGCCTTATGCAAAACTGAGTAAGCCCTGGTAGCTTGAGAAGCATTCATACTATGGCAGAAATCTTTCGTTTCAGTGTCTCCGTGTTGACTGAGCTGATAAAAAAGTGAAAGAATGTGCCGCAAGACCACAACTATCCTACGATGAGAGAAACTTTACATGGGGCGTCACGCAGCCCTGATCCCCCTCCCTGGGGCTTCTGAAGCAGCACACAGCACAGCTCCCCAACCAGGAGGCTGGATGCGTGGGGAGATGGGGACGAGGGAAGGTGGTGCCTAGTCCTGGGTCCTACCGACAACCCCTGCTGGGTGGCGCATCAAAGGGGTGTCTGCTCTGCAGTACCGAATCTACAGGAATAAAACATGCTTGGCTTTCAGAAAAGGGTGAGGAGGGAAGCTTTGCTGGGCTGTGCGTGGAGGTGTAAGTACTGGAAGTTAACAACGGCACTGATATTGAGTTTGACAAAAAAAAAAAAAAAAAAAAAGCGCAACACAAAACCCCCACAAAGACAACAGATATCCTAGGAACTTCCTAAACTATTAAATTGCTAGGAGCTTGAACAAGCAGCTAAAGCTAGTTATTGAATGAAAACTTTGATGAGTACAAAGAAGTCACAGAAACAGTCACTTGAACACATCTGCCAACTCCAGCTGGGAATCTGCCTATCCAGGATCTGGCTAACATCACAACAGATACTGGAAAAGTGTAATGCTTCCTAGTGAAAGTTTAAAAACAAAAGAAACCAACAATAATTCTCTCAATCATTGAATTGAAAGCTGATTGGAATTTCTGGTCTACACCTCTCCTTTACTTTCTAACCAAAAGAGTATTTAGATGCAAGGGCGTCAAGCAACATGAATCATCTTTAAAGCATCCAGTTTAATTAGACAAGGATAAAGAGGTTTAAACAATGTCACTGAAATCTAATTCTCTGTATTAACCTCTGTCATAAAGCAGAAGAGTGAAATCAGTAAAAGTGAAAAAGTGATGGTTTAGCTAAGCTTATTTGTTACAGCCACTGCTCTTGAACAAAGTGATTTTTATGGCCGTGAGCCTCCGTAAGAGCAGAAGTCAAGGTCATGATAGCAATACATCATTCTGGGGGGAGCTCTGTACTGTAACCTCACATCTGTGTGCTGCAGGAATAAAAGGCAGCTGTGACTAGCTACTTTGAGAATAAACGCTACTTAAAATGTGACGTATCTATGGTGCGGTATGTTCTGGTAAGACGGATGAGTCAAGGAAACTTGACTAAGCAGCAGCTTATCTCCTGTCTTTACAAGCGATCACACTACAGAAATCAGCAGCAGATTGTGGGGCCATACCTGGACTTCATTTACACTCTAATAAAAAAACCCTAAGTTTCAAGAAAGTATACACAACACAGAAATACAGGATTTTAATTCAAAGGTGTTTTTGTTTTTTGTTTTTTTGTCAGAATAGTTGACTTCACTGTTTGCTATAATACATTTTGGAAAAGGATGGGAGAAGAAATGGATGAGGACAGGAAACAAAGAAGAAAAATGAGACTTCAAAAGCAACCTGTCCATTTCCTTCTGCATGAGCAGAAAAAGGTTGCACTTAAATGCTATTTAAATTCAAGACCAGTCCACCTTTATGCTTCAATGAGAGTATTTCTTCCAGCACCAGCTCTGAGTACAGCTCTTATGTAAGGCAATATTTTAGGAGTGAGCAATTAGAGCAGCTTCCAAGCACACAAGGGCATTTCTGCTTCGAGTGCTTGATGCTCTCTTGACCAAGCAGATAGACTTGAGGGGGGTGGGTAACAAACAAAAACCACCAAAACCCACAAGATTTTAGCTTTCTTTTCTGGGAAACTGAAGGGCATTGCTTCTTCATTACTTCACAAATACGAGAATTGTCCAAACAAGGTTTGTTTTTATAAAGTCTTGTCGGAATCAAACAGCCTCAGTAAGGAAGTGGTGGCTCCGCACCATGCAAATGTTCAATAAAGAGCATGACATAAAGGATGATGAGAACAAAAATCATATGGGGAGTAAGAGAGAGAAACTCTAAGTCTCATTCTAAAGAGGAAGTCTGAACAGTAATCTGTTACTACCCCAATGATTATACAAGAACATGATATCATCAAGATGAAAGACTTTACAGAGAGACAGAAACATTCATTACTTCCCAGCTGAAAGAATCAACCTGGAAACAAAAGCTTCAGTTCCTCTCTGGTAGGATAATTAAACACAGAAATGGCTTAACAGTAAAGGGTTTTGATTTGCCATCATATGGGCCTTTAAGGTGCATTCAAATTACTTCTGAAGATAAATTTTCATTCAGTTATTGGGACAGATTATTTGGCTCAAGTAGACAGAAGTCAGAATTACCCTTCTGGTGCCCGTGACCCAGTGGAGAAGGGGGGGACCTATCCACAGGAACATTCCCGTAATACTTTCAGCTGTCTATAAACGAAGAGTCAAGGCCATACCAGCTTCAACCACTGGTACTGTTCAGAAATAAATCCCAAGGCATGTACCATTTAATGCCCAGGAGGTTGAAGCACAGGCTAGAAGGTTACTTGGTGGAAGTCTTGAAGGGGCTCTGCCTTGGCCAGGTGGTTCAGCTGCATCTCTGGAGCTCCAGAGCCACGTTCGTGTCCATGTAACAGCTCTGCCCACAGCAGAAAGGCCTGAGGGGGTTAAGCGTGGCACTCTTGCTAGAGGAAGGAGTTATCCCTACTTGCTGACGAGGTACAATTTCTGACGCCAAGCCATGGGCAAAAAGTCTTTGTAGTGCAAAGTACAAAGAATTATCCAGTCCAGATGTAGCTCATAACAATGACAACCAAATTCTCACTGGAGGGATACAGTTTTGCATGGCATAATTCATTACAAGTGAAAACTCTGCAAGCCAAGAGAAAGATATAATCTAATTATTTCTGGTTTCTCAAGACCGAGGGAGAGAGGGAAATTTAAAAGCAAACAATGCCGTGTTGCTCAATGTGGAATGCTGCAATATAAAGAAGTGAAAATTAAAGCACGGCAAAAAACATGTCAATTTTCAATAGATATGGCACTAACATATATTAATATTTCTGACAAGCCAAGAATGTCAAATTTCTAAGCACGATATGAATCACATTAGAATTAAGAACAGCTGAGCCTGCATAACAGATTATATAAGTATTTATGAAGCACAGGAAATACTCAAAGCCAGCAAGCTCAGCTGTATATACGTATATAACTAATAACTGTTGCACTGCATGCATTTGATAAAAAGATGCTTTATTGACAAGATAGCTACAAATTAAAAAAGTACCAGTTAAGACACTGAACATCTGGGCAGAATGTAGAGGCAGACAAAAACGCCCTTGAAAGCACAGGGTCTGCTCTCAGTAAAAGCTGTTCTCTTACCAAGACAGAAGGTAGGCCAGTGAATTTTGAAAGCAATTCACATTCAGTGGAGTTTTTCTTTGCTCCAAATGGTAGATTTTAGAAAACTCTGGCAAAATGGCTTGAGGGGAAAAATGATCAGCATTATACCTAAGCCTGGGGAGAAGAAGAAAACGCAAAGCACAAGAATCAATTAGCAGCAGAGGCTACCTGAACCATTTACCAGATAACACTGGAATTGTCCATATCTGGATCACTATTCAAAGAAAGTCTCATTTAGAACTGCTTGAAGTGTTCTAATACTGGCTGCTAACACCCAATGAGACTCAAGGAAAGCCAAATAATTTCATTTACTGGGATAAGAACCAACCAGAAGCACAGGTATAGAATATAGCACTCATTATGCAGATATGTCAATACAAGATTTCTTTGTTCCATTAGAGAGTTTGATCCATTAAAATTGTCACTGACGGTGATGAGTAAGAAGTTTGCTAAGCATGCTCAGGTCTTACGACAACACAGGACAAATCGGTGATGAATCCGTGAAGAATCCAGGATGAAACACTGACAGCAGAGTCAATGAAAATGTTAGGTAAGACATTGTGGTTATAAAAGAAGGAAAAGTATTGATTCTTCAGCCAAGTAAGCAGATTAAAATAAAATAAAACCCAAGTCATATAGTCATCAGCAGTATCACGAGAACTAGCACTCTCTGATTTTTCACTTACATTGACAACAGATCAATAGCAGCTCAGCCACCCTGTGACAAAGGCACGAGCCTCCCTCCAGCCACCATACGCCAATGGTCACTGCCACCTTTATCATCAGCCCCACAGCCTCCTCTTCCTCATCACCTTTCATTTCCAGCAGCTGTGCCTTCATGCCATGAGGAAATGGTGCAGGGCAGGCTGACAATAGGCAACTAATGCCTGAGAGAGACAGAGGACAGAGGGGACAGCATTAAGACCAACATGCTCCAGCCACAGTATCCCAACATTGTGGCAACAATTCCTTTCCCACATCCTTCCTGCAACGTGATCCGCCTGCTAGGATCCTTCAGAGCGAGGGAGGCCTCGTTCCCTGCCCTCCTCAGCGACCTGGTGTGGAAACGAAGCTGTGATGAGGAGGAGAAGCCCAGCACCAGTATCAAAGACAAGAGACAAATGCCACCAGAGCCTGTGGCCAGGTGCTCAGGGAGGCAGAAGAGGTCTAAGTTATCTATAATCTAAGATAAGTAGGGACAAAAAAAGCCCCCGCAAACATCAGGTCTTCGTTCACATGTGTAAGAGACATTAGGGTGAGTGCCACTTAGTTGGGTTGCTGCTTTCAGTGACTTCGCAGGGTCAGCCTCAGAGACTGTAGGAGTGTTGGTCGGTGTTCCCTCTCTTTGGCACCATTTTATAACCCTGCAATCACAGCTCTAAGAGGTAGGAACATTAGTTCAAATCCCCATCCTTAATTGCTCTGCCTGGTTCAGAGAGGGAACCTGAAATCAAAGTCAGGAGGGTGCTTGAAACATAAGAAAACACAATTTTTTTCTGGCTCACTAATCATTAAATAGCTTACACAAAGCAGAGAGGGAACAGACTCAAATACTGATGCAGATTACTTTATATTAAGGGCATTCAAACTCCCAACAAGCCCCATACCAGACATTTCTGTAAGATCAGAAGGAACGTTTTCTGCTCTCTCACACACAATCCCACATCTCAATCTCATCTCTCTACCAAACATCCCAGTCGCTATTTTCAGATGGATTGCTCTCTAAAAATTTGTTTTCACTTCCTAACAGCAATATTATGACCTGTTACAAGGTGAACTGTATCCAGATAGCTAGGGGATGAATCTCTGGTCAAGCAGCTTGGAAGTCACATTTCCCATGCCATCCAACTGCCCATGCTCTGTTGTTTAAAATCAAGCACTGGAGCAAACCGAATCTAAATTTGTTATCCCATGCAAACACTACAGTCAGGTAATAACAGAGGAGAACCTAAAAACCACAAAGAATTGGCTTAGAACTGAAAAGGACAGACATGCAACTTTTCACAGCCTCACTTCAGGCTCAGACGTATTAATCAGCTCTAATTGTTACAGCCAACAAGATGCTAAACAAATTTGCAACCTAGTACTCCAAATGCATTGTGAGTGCAGGCTGCATTAACAGAATTTTAAGTACTCCCCTCATTAGGCCATCAGACAAGAAACAGGACTGAGAACTGGCTATCCAAATGAATTATTTGCTCTTTTACACTATCTTAAATGTGAAGTAACAACCAGCGTCATTGAGTTACCATGGTATAAGTCAGAAATGAGGACAGAATTTGGTAACAGGAGTTAATGGAAGTGACAGAGAAGATGATAATCTGGTATACTTAACTATTAATATTGATATATTAATATTTATATATTTAGATAATAGTAAGACTGCAAATAAACTCATTTCTGCAAGTCTGAACAGAAGAGTTATGGCCAATGTTGTGGTCTTTAACAAAAAATAGGTGCTCCTTGCTGTATATCAGTCATTTTTAGACTTAAATTTTCTCATAACAGCATTTACCCCTGTATAATGTACTGACTGTAAGCTTGCTTTTCACTCACCTTTTCCAGACCTTTGAGGAATACTTCATGGATGTTGATAGCTATGAAACATTGCAATAGACTGAGTAAAAATCTGGGAGAAAAAACGTACTCTGTAGCATCTGTAGCTCTTAAACACACTTGTTGTAAGACTACACAAATGTCACTATATAAAAAATGGGGCAGAAGAGAAGGTACAGGGATACCTTCAGACCCTTTAAAAGTACCCTCTGTAGATGTGTCACACATCCTTCTTGCAAGCATAAGAACAATCCTTTAACGTAAGTGTTCAAAACTTACCTGGGACCTCACAGAGAGCAGTCAGCAGCACTAGAGATCCCAGATGTGGAGGAAACAGCTGGAGTTCTGATTTCTTCGCTAGACAGCTGGAGATTTCCCAATAAAAGTCAATGCAGCTTTCGATCCCAACTTTTTGCTGCTCCAGCTGCACGTTGTGGATCCCTGGAGAATGCACTGGCTGAGGAATTCCTGGTAGCATGGTTTCGTAAGGCAATGCATATATCTGGTTTGTTTCTTATTGTCATGAGATTAAATAACATCTTGAGCTATACTTTGGTTAATAACTTAAGTCAAGAAGTAGAATTAGACAGAAAAGGTTCAATATGCTAGTGATACGGGAAAAGAACAACTTCAGCCTTTCAATACTATTCCAGTCTCAGAGAATTTTGTAAAGCCTTTGACATTGTGGTAGCCCCAACCCAAGCAGAGGGGAGAGAGTAGAGCAAAGAAGTTAAATTCTTCAGCCCAGCCTGTTTGGGGAAATGCATGGCAGAGCCAGGGCAGAACTCACCTCCAAGATCTTTGCTCATTTTCATCAGCTCCATCACTTCTGCTCTCAGAAAAGCAAAAGCTTTGTTACCCATTATGGTAAAAAAGCCTTTTGCCATCTGAAATATGTATATGTCCTTATCACATACTTACACCAATACCTAGTAAGATTGTATGCTCTAAACAGCATCATTTGTCAGCAGCTTGTAAATTTTTTTTTAAAGTAGTAACATTAGTCATTAATTGTTTTAAACTTAACAAGTGAACACTCAAACAGGAAATAGGATACATAAACAGGAACGAATTCTTTAACAGCATTTAGTAAATACACCAGTGACCAGTCTGTTAGCAACTATCATCAACAGTTCTAAACACAACTGGTGGTTGCACAGCTTACGTACTCCAGCGATGTTTGCATAGTTTGCTACTGGGCAATGGAAAACATCTCCCCCTCTCTCCCCCTTTAGCTGTAATGCTTATGTTTTTAAATCTAGGCTGCTCCTTCTCCAGATTTTTAGGGTTCAAAACTTTACTGCAACTTTAGCTTATACATCACTCTCATGACTGAAGCCAATTGCTTCCAGTTCCTATTTGCGTGCCAGGAATATCCACATAGAGGCCCCTTATTCAACTTTTATTAGTAAATAAGACATAAAACAGATTCATCTGCAAAATGCGACCTCTATTTGGTCCATTTATGTATTTTAGTCAGCCTATGAACTTGAGAAGGAAAGGTGAAACTTTTGGAAGACCTTGAAGTGGTTGCACTGGAATCGGAGCAGGGAAAACCCAGCTATTCATAACTAGAGGCTAGCTTGTTCCCCCTTCTGAAGCCCAGCCCTAGAGCGCAGAGTGAGTTTTATTCTCTGATTTACTGGTAAAATGCACATCTGAACTCCTACTCGAGGGGGCAAATTTGAGTACCAAATGCATTAGCAGAATCACGTGCACCGGAGATGGGAAAAGGAGTAGAAGAGACAGACAAACATTGAGAGAAAATGTGTAAAGTGGTATCGTGTTATTAAAACATTACATTGGAAACAAACAGAACATAAACCAAAAAAAATGTTTTAACCAGATTCAACTTTTTTTTTTCTTCTTAAAATTCGAATTGACCCAAAGCAAAAGCTTACATTGCAAAGGAAGAACAAAATACATCATGATATTGATAACACAGAGTTGCATGGAAGCTGGACTTGTGGGAAGGTCGGGAGTTGCTTGTTACAACATCACTGGGGGCTCTGGACAGATTTAACTGAGAACGTTAGGATCCCAAATCTTTCAGCTAGTCCAGGTCCACCCTGGTAAACATGCTACATATTCTCTTTTGCCTCAGGGTATTTTTCTGATGAGTTTGTCCAGATGTGTTCTCCTACTATCGCCAACTAGAGCCAAAAAAATGAGTTTTCCGTGCTATCCCAAGGAAGCCAAAGTTATTCCAAGCATGAGTGATAATGAATTTATAAAACAAAAAAAACAAAACAAACAAACAAAAAAACACTCAAGAGCTTTTCAAACTAACAAGTATTGTCTATAATGTAAATAGTTTAGAAATATGGTAATTAAATAATCTAAAAAACACTCTTACTCTGCTGTACATTTATAAACATAAATATTTACAAAAACTTTCCGCTTTGTTTTAAAGGATGAGGTTTGCAGTTTGTTAATGATCAGAGTCTTTTCCTCATATTGATTCTTTGGTGTATTTGCCAATTTTTAAAGGTTTAATAAAAGTGTTCAACTGTGAATTTTATGGTAATGGAACTAGGCTACACAACAAAACTGTGTTATGCACTTCTTTTTCCACATTCTAGTCCAAATGAAAAAAAATAAATCCATTTTCTTCCTCAAATTATTTGTGCATAATATTTAAAATAATAAAAAAGAACAGATTCCACATTACTGAAATTTGGGTAGGATTAACAATGAATAATCATACTTTACTTGGGCACATGTATAACTTAAGATAGCGAGCAGAACTATCAGGAGGTTCAGAAATACACGTGCTGCAGTGCTTCGCTGAATCAAAATCAGGGAAACCAGCTGCAAGAGATGGCTTAGCATAAGACATGAGGGCTTCCCTCCCACCTTGGGGAGGGGAAAGAGGATAAGATGAAAATGAATTCAAAAGAAAGGCTTTTTACTGGCCTGAAGTGTATGTGTGTTCCCTTTAGGTGTCAGTTACTTAAAAGAAATAACCAAAAAACAAACCTCAAACAATAAATAATGGAATTACACATTTCTTCATTAAATAGCACTCTTGTTACCAACAAAGTCTTCCATAATTTTCTTCAGTCACAGCAACAGACAGAACAAATAATTTGCCTTAATATAGATCGCAACTAAAATATACTCTAGATTACCTTAGAAAATATTACTGTAAAAATTCAACGGGGAAGGATATTGGTTTAGACCAACTTACAAGTGTAGTGAACAATGCTAAGTATTTAAAGGAAAAAAAGCAGTTTTAAGGTTCTGATCTCATGTCACAAAAGCAAAGATTCATGCTTCAAATCTGCCAGTTCTTAACTTCCATCATGTCTCAGAGCTTAAAGATCCTAAGGGCCGACCCTTCCTGCTTCGGGAAAAGCTGGAGGACTCCTCATGCACCCTGGCTCATGCACACACCCCAGCCACACGCTCAGTTTGTCTCCATGACAGTGCCACCACCATCACACGTCGTCTGCAGGAGCATCATCAAGCTTTACTGCCCAGAGGTGGCCACTGCTCACGTTTACTTTTAGTCACTGCTCGAGCAGGCTGGACTTGAACCGATGCAAGTTGGAGATAAGAAGGTTCAACATCCCACCGCCAATCCTCTGAGCCACGAATCTCCAAAATCACTTATTTTCGCTAGGAAACCTGAGGCAAGGTCAGGCACAACAGGGAGACAACTGCTTGCCATAGTCCCGGGTGCAGCCATTATCAGTGATAACGTTCATGCTCAAGGAACTGCAACTGAGGGCTGTAAGATATTATAAGGAACTAGCATAGTTAAATGAGTATACCTGCTTCTCTTGCTTTTTTTTTTTTTTTTAATATATTTTTTTAATACTAAATACTTTGAAAGTGACAGTGTTAAAATTAAAAGCCACCATTGTTCCTTCCACCTTCCCGCTTCCATTGGTATAATTGGTATAAAAGCACTCCTGGTATCAGAGGGGCCCTTCTGGAGTCAGTCGGATGGCAAAACAAAAGTAGAAGACACTGGCAAGAACCTTATGATGACTCCATAATCCCTTGAAAATAAAGAGAGTGAAACAACTGCAATTTTTGGCCCAATCTTTTTTTTTTTTTTTTTTTGATAGTGAGAACTTCATTTTTTATGGTCAGAAACAAAGCTCTTTAACAGATCTTTTCAATACCTAATATGAAAAACACATTCAGTAGCCGAATTGCAGTACTCCTTTCAGTTGCTGTTTTCGGATTAATAGGAAACCACACGATGTTTGCAAAATTTAAGTTTCCAATATGAAGGGGGGTGTTTTCTTGTTTGTGCACATGTAAGATGCAACTTAACGCTTACGTGCACTTCCCACCCTCTAACCTGAAACAAATTGAATTTCAGAGCAATAACAACAAAATCCACCACTGCCTTTAAAATCGAAGGGGCTTGGCCAATTTCTTCTTTTTTAAATGGACACAATTTGGCTGAGAACCCGTAGATAAAATTTCAACTGAAAGTGAAATAAAGCAGGTTATACATTCATGAAATTCAGGGATTAATAACGAACAGCAACTGCCACCATCGTTTTAGTAATGTCACGTCAACACTACAGTGAGGCAGCAGTTCCTATTCTCACAAATAATGCACTGAGACTAAATGAGGAATAGTGGGGGGAGGAAAAAAAAATCACACATAAAGGGAAAATACATCAGAAAGATTATTGCACAGGAGGCACTGTATGAGGAACAGAATACATTGGCTTCAAAAATCTAACTTTGTTTACCCTTAAGTTAATGTAAAAAATACAGAGGCCATGCCTCTTTGTAGTGTACTGTCACTGCTAAAAACAGACTTACAAACAGCCGCCCGTTTTACAGGGAATGTCAGGAAAGAAGAGGGCCTGAATTTTATGGGCATCCAAACTACAGTAATAAGGAAGAGAATAAAATAAAAAAGCCAATGTATAGACCCTCAAATTGAATAGGGTGACTGCATTTTTTTCCTTTTTTTTTTTTTTAATTTCCAAATTATATTCATACAGTACCCAATGACACATTGATTATCAACTCTTCCCTCTATCCTGCAAACACATCCACCCTGGTAGCTCCAACAGACAACAGGGCTCCGAAGGTCTCTCTCGGTATCCCTTTGCAGGACCGGCGCCTTGATTTCCGAACTCTTTGTTGAATAATTGCTCAGCATGCCAATTCCAACCAATCACTTCCCTTGAGAGGCTACATTCCATCCCCACCGCAAGTCCGCACACTTAATGTGAAAACAAACAAATGAAAACCCAACAGCAACTTTTAAAATGTAATATCGTATAGAAAGCTTGGACCTTGTAAACTTGGACCAAGAAACCAAAAATTAAGACCTTCTAGCGTGTGGTATAAAAAACCCAAGGAAGTGTATACCTGCCTTCTGACTTCACAGAAAAATCAGAATTTGCATAGGATATACTTTGTGCAAGGCAACAAGCCTCTTCAGTATCTGGAATATAACTAATCTTGCTCAGAGTTCTTCTCTTCATGGATATCAGATATCATCAAATTTGTGTTTTAAGTAGTCTTTCATGACCTTGGCAATGGGTAGTTCATCAAGTAGTTTTAGGTTTTGAAGGCCTATACACTGTCGGATTTTAATTCGGCATAGATCTTGCAAGTTTCTGGGCTGTCCTGAAAAGACAAAAGGAACACACAAAAGTAAAATGATCACATTTTAAACTTTAAGAGACTTTAAGAGATCATTTACTCAGTAAAATCACAGATGTTTGCTGTTTTCTGAGAGGAAGAAGGAAAGGGCATAGGCAGAGGGATGGAAAAAATTACCAAAAAAAAGTGGAAATTAGTACCTTTCTAATGAACAATAATTCAGTGAAATTAAGGGATGCATCCTAAAAGCACTGACATGCACATAATTTTACTGATGTCAGTGTAAAGTGACATTATCCACGTGAGGATTCCCCCGAGGTGGCAGCATATGCTCAAGTGTTTGCAGAACAGCATTACTAATCTATTTAACTTTTTGTGCGTTTTTCTCTACCCCTGTATCACCTGGGGAAATAAACAAAAACAAGAACTTCACTCTTGCTTCTCTTCAGACACGAAGACAAAAACTTCTCCGTTCGACTGCAGCAGGAAGAGGCAGTCCCCTTAGAGAGCAAGGCTTACAAAAGTTATTCAAGGATCGCGTGGCAGAGTTAAAGGCTGCTTTTTTCCTTTTAATGAAAAGACAAAGCCTTTAGGCTTTGGATGCAACCGCAACCTCGTCAAACAGAACGAGATGAAAATATGAGTTAACCGCTGTCTACAGAGGAAAAGCTTTACTGACATCACACAAACATGAATTTCTGGCAAGGATTTTCCAAAATAACTGGTTCCCTTTCAAACTCTATTCAGGAAACTGTTAGAACTCAAACACCTTGAAAAATGGTCCCCCATGCAATATAACACAAGAAAGGTTAATCTAGCCTTGCATCTCAGTGTACCCAGTAATGGATCCCAAGGAAGAAGTGGGAAGGAAAAAAAAAAAAAGATCAGAACAAGAGACATTGAGAAATCCTGTCCCAATGTACCCTTCTAGCTTTCAGCACCAGTGGCTCCAGGCCTTCCTGAAGCAGAGATTGCACACAGATCTGGGTCTTTAATAGCTGTGAATGGCATGCCCTCTGTAAATCTGTCTAATGTTTTTTGAACCCATTCATACTTTCAGTATCCAAAACATCCTGTGGCAACAAATTTCACAATATAACGAGGCGTTGGCTGGAAAACTACAAAGTACTTTTATTTATTTTAGATCTGCTTCCTGATCGCTTTGTCGAGTGCCTAGCATTCTTTAAGTCACACAAAAAATAATAAATAATAGTTCTCACGCCAATCACGACGTTACATACCTTTATATTATTCTCCATCCTCCACTCACGCTCGGTATCTCTTTCAAAAGCTGAAGATATTTACTTAATTTAAAAGTTTCCCCAACAGAAGCCACTCCAAACCTCTGCCCAAACTAGCTGCCTGCCTTCGTACCTTTTTCTTATTCTACTGCATCTTTTTTCGAAGTTACCCCAATAACACAAGGTCGATGTTTTGATCGCTGACTTAACTGCGTCACGGCGTGAGGAAGGAGCCTTACGCAGCTATGTCACCCCATGACTGCCCAAGTCACAACGCTTGGCCCAACACACGAGGCAGGTGCTTATGCCAACAGCCAGATAACCTGTCACCAGTGGAGCACCCTACTGCAACCTATTACCTGTATAATTATTAATGGTAAAGGACGGTGCTTGCTTTCACAGAGAAAAGTATGGCGATTTTATTGAGCTGTTTGACCCATCACGTCTTTAAAAAGCAGTACAAAGCATCAGAAATCAATTTAAGTAAGCTAGATGGACCTTTCCAATTAGCTCTGAGCTGGCACCAATTAGAGGAGGTGGTTGGGGAACAAGGAATGCCTTCTGTCGGGGCTCCAGGCATCACCAGGCACCAAACCTGTTGGGGTGGGACGAGAGGGTTGATCCCAGCCTCCACCGCACGCATGGCAGCCCCGACCCTTCCATCCTCCTCCTAGTCAGCGATAAGCCTCTCGGCTAAATAGACCTTGACGTTACGGGTTTATTAGATGTTCCTGGTAAGCACAGAGTAAAGAGATTACAAAACTATTTCCTGTTTTCTACTTCGGGCATTTTGTAGATGGTTTCAGTTACCCTTTACAGGCAGTTCCCCTCTTTCTTCCCCCGTGTGGGTTTTTCTATAGAAATGGGCTGACAGACAGGTATACGCTTGGATTTATCTTAAGCACTAAAATTATCCAAGGTAAGCTAGCAGAAGTAATGCAGGAAAATAGTCTCAGTCTGTTTTTAAAGAAATTGGATTGGAAATTAGAGAGCATGAAAATTGGGAGTTTTTTTGTATCAGTTTATAATACTTTTATTATACTTATCACCACAGTAGCTAAATGTAATTAGCTCCAATACAGATCAGTAATTACTTTGTCCACTGGTGTTTTTTTCACCACTCAAAGGAATGGATTTATACAATTTGGACAACAGATGAATGCTCAAGCTTGAGGAAAAGTTATTTTTGGTAAGAAACCAAGCAGAGGAATCCTTATGGTGATAAAGAAAGAGTTCTAATACATTAAATGTGAATGAAAGCGGGGTTCTCAGAAGTTAACTGCAAACAGCAGCATTAGAGGCTACAGAGGACTATAAATCTGTATTTTCTGTATAAGAGTACACAATAATACAGCTATGAGACAATGATTTCTGGTTTCAGAAACAAATGCTTTTTAATTAACATCCTGTGGATTTCTTGAGAGCAAAATAGAACAGACAACTTAAAATACCCAGAAGAAATTGGTCACCAGCTAATTCAAAAAGACCCGATTATCAAATGTATGACATTTTCCCCTGATAAGCCTAAAAATATTTCCCGGGAATGTGTTAACAATGGACATTTCCAGTGTTAAGCACCAGTTACTACATCTAGTGGCTGTTAGTGTCTTAGGTCACGCCTTACAAATTCCAGGGTTATTAATGCATTTGTGATTTATTAGAAACGGTGTCTAGAACACTTACTCATTCTTGATTGCATCTGAATGAAAAAGGAAAAAAAAAAAGGATTACGGACCAACGTCAGTGAACCTTAGTTTGGCAAATGAAAAATGTTATTAGTAATTTGGCAAAGTACTGCAAGTTAAGTATTGAATAAAGTTATGTTTAAAAAAGATTACAAAGCAACAATTTTGGTTATATCCTGCATCACAAGTTTGGAAAGTTGTTTAAACAAATAAGATAGAAAAGAGAATTAAAAAAACCCTACAATCAGTAAGATTGACCTAATTACTGTGGTTATGCAAGTGTGACATAAAACTAGTTACACTAACAAATCACCTTAAAAATAAATAAAAGTCTTGATCCAGTGTCCAAGGGACACCTCAGCCCCAGCAGTGCTGCTATCCTGGAGCAGCCAGGTTATTGTAAGGCTGCTATGTAAGCGGGCAGCAAACACCTGCAGCTGCTGGGATTTGCTCGTGTGTTCACAGAAATGAGTTAGATACTTCTGCAGATTTATTTTGCAAGCTTTAAGGGGACAGAAAATAAAGTATTAACTACACAAAAAAGAGAAGTATAGCTTATCTTTGTTTTCCATAGCTCATGCTATGTGTGGTAATGGGAAGCAGAAATCCCCACCAACACACCTCTTGTGTAGTTTCCCAAGCATGACGGAAAAGTTTCTTCCCAACAGAAGAAATGTAAAACATGGCATTATAAAATAAAGGCTTTTTAAAAATTTTATTCTCTCTACAGGTAGCAGACCTCACTACGTAAAAGTTTAATCATTTTCCTAACTCGGTTCAACCGGTCACAAAGTTCCAGACATTTTTTTTCCCCTTAACTAATTATTAAGAAATAATGAAATAATGCTTTTTAAATTACTATTAACAGATTGGCCGCCTCCGGTAAAACAAGAGGACAAAAATGCATGTTTTAACTACAACAATTTGTTACAATTAGTTGTGAATTTCCATTCAATACATTCTTCTTTTTCTTTCTGCAGTTTCAAGATTTTCTGCAGACAAGTTGTTTCAAACAGAGCTGGCCTCTGTGCAAGCCCCAGCTTCACTCACGGAAGTCTGAAGTCACGGTAATGTTCATTATATCCTCAAATAATTTACCAGCAAGCTCAATTTCAATACAGTTAAACTTGGGCCTCTTGTTTTATTGAGCACAAACAATTTCTTTAACATCCGTGTGCATTAGTTACAAGAGCTGGAAGGGAAAAGGTAAACAGCAAGCTTTGAAGCTCTTTAAAAATAGCGGAGTAAAGGGTCCCAGTTCTTTAGAACATTGCAGTGGTGTATCTCTGGGCATCCTACATCATGAACCAGCCACGCTTTTATTTTAAAACGTGTGCCTAAGAGCTGTAGATAGAGGAAGGCTGGCAGCTCTGTGACGAGGACATGTAAAAGCAGGGGTTGCGTGGTCTTCTCCACCAGGCCCCAAAGCCTACCCTGCGAGTGGGGCCTGGTTCATCTTCCCCCGGCCTTCACCCGCTCCCCATCCCATACCCACCAGCACAACCACAAACCTGGCCCTTGGCACATCCTGTTTGTACAGATGTGGAAGCTTTCATTTTGGGGAATGCTGTACTTTTATCTTACGTTAGTCCCCTCAACACTAATTCGAAGGGTGTGATCAGAATCTAATGCATTACTTATTCATCGGTGGTCTTCAGAATTGTTCTGCTAGCAATTGTGTTTTGAAGAAGTCACATCTGTGGATTCAAGTGACAGAGATGGATGAGGATGGAGGAGAACATAGCTTTGTAACAGCCACAATGAAGGGATAGGACACAAAGAGCGTTTAAAAATCAAAGCCTGAAAAATGTTGGCCTTCCTCAATAAACACTATTAATTCTGTGTCACGTATTTATGTATCTACAGACATAATTTGGATATAGTACCATCCTTCTAGACAGCATACACTACTGACCTAGGCCACACGTACGCAGGAATATTCCCCCAACAAATTCTGCAAAGTTTAGGATTCCTGCCTACACAAAGAATTGTGTGTTGTTGTAATGACTTCTCCACAGCTTATCCATTTAGAACCGTGCCAGGCCATTTCTCCTATGCAGACATGCTCCCCAACAAACAAAAGACTAACCTGTCACTGTCTATAGTTAAGGATCATTGGCATAATATTAGGTCTTAACTTTAGGACAAAGCTGACTCTTAAGGAGTGTCTTACCTAGTTTTAAGCAAAAGTCTTGTGAAGGTGGAGAAGGGGGCACTGCCTATCGCCCCCCTCCACGGAAGATACAAGAGCAGTTACCATGAACAGCTCCATGCTGTTACCCAGCAGAGTGACTAGTAGTAACTGTAATTAATACAATTATAAGCTGTTAGAAAATCCTCTCTGTTTTTCTGTTCCCCCTACTAAAAAGAAGAAAAATTAGAGTTCTTTTAAAAGCAAACAATCAGTATCACTTGTTTGAAGGGGATAGGCAACTTCTTCAGAAGTCAGAAAATGAACAGGAACAGCAATTTTGTGTTTTGCCTACAGTTTTCTCTGCCCACAGTTTTCTCTGCAATATTAATACATTTCTCCAGAAAGCTTACAGTAGTATTTCTCAAATTGAGCCTCTGCCTCTCCCGGGAATTGTGAAAGGCTGAAAACAGTAGCAAGAAACCACTTGGTAGTTTCCTTTTAGTTACAAACAAAACTTCAAGTTTGGTGAAATACTAAAGGAAGTTGAAAGCAGATTGACTTATAGCTGGCAGCAGCTCAGTTCCTCTGAAGTATGGCAGTATTTGTATCTTTAGCTAACTACTGAACTCTTTCAGCAACTAGATTTAGCTAAGTCTGTTGGCTTCCAGAGCTGGGGGACAGAAGGAGGGCAGGAAAGACTTAGAGAACTGACCATATCTACTGGAAACTCACATTCAAAAAGCCAGTGGCACAGGTTATACACACATCCCCATCAGCCAACAAAGGCACCACTGAGGATGCATAAGCAAACAGGATCCTACTGCAAGGATGCAATCACCTAGGAAATAGATGCTGCTGAACTGAACAGGAATTGGTCGCTCACCACAACAGGAGTGGGTCGCTAACAGCTTAGAAAATGCAGTTGCTTGTACTCTAGTACAAAAAAAAAAAAAAAAGAAAAAGAAAAAAGAAAAAAATACCATGTAAATAAACACAAAACAGCTAAAAAAACTACGGAGGATTTTTGGTTTTGGCACTCAGGATGCCAGAAAAAAAAGCCACAACAGTATCAAGATGTATATCAATTTGCATCAAGAATTTGCCTGAAATACGTTGATATAAGATATGCAGGACTGCATCTACAGAGAGGGAAACAGCAAACATACATGTATTCCTCCAACTAGTAACTAGCTCAAAAGGGCAAAGATAGCTTTTAATTAATCACTGTAACTGGGTATCATACAAACTTCTTAAAAAGTTCTAGTTTAATTTTGTGCCTTTGTTAGAAATACCTGAGCACTACTTGTACTTTCATTACTCTTTGAAAACTAATTCTTCATAATGATTTCTGCATATCTATTAAATTCCAGTATTTCTGGCATAAAAAATATGCACCAAAGAGGAGTGTTTTTGGACCAAAAACCTTCCAAAGCATCCAACAATATAAAAAAATAATTCAACTGCTTAAGGTAAGCACTGAACTGTGGTCTAATTTAGTAATTACATTTTAAAACATCACAGTGAGAAATTCTGATCCGAGAGTTAAATAATTAATCAAAAGTTACCTTTTTTTTTTTCCCTAGGAAGAAAGCAATAAGGCCATGGGTTTTTTTTGTTGTTTTGTTTTGTTTTTTTTTAAACGAAGTTATCAAAAACTATATTGGTCTTCACAAAATATTTACCTGCAATCTGCAGAAAGTAATCATGATTCAGACAATATTTGTTTATTACAGATCCAGTTAAAATGAAAACTGTCCTACCCCAGTTCCCTGCATAACTCCGGATGACAAAGCAGACCACACTCATTAGTGCAAGGCTTCTGGCAGCACCCAAGGAAGCAGTCAAAACTTGCAATTCCAGTAAGTTTCCTCTGTGTTATAACAAACATGAAGATATTGTTTCCTCTGCAGCTACCCACATAATAAAATATGTAGAGATCTATTTAATTCACTACACTCCCGTATTCATAGATGTTTAAACTATGCAGAGATCCTTTTAAAAATGTTCTTCCAGTTAAAAAAAAAAAAAATATCTAGTGAAAATAAAGTCATCTTTATTTAACAAAAGGATAAAGACAAAGAATATATAATAATTTCCTCAGCAGTACCTTTGTCTAAAATTCTCTGCAGGTTTACATTGTCACATAAATCTTCTAAACATAATAATATACTCTCTAATCCAAGCCAAAGATATGTCCTTTGGAAAATAAAAAAATTGAATGCAGATGAGATATTTGTAATTTCATTCATTCGGTGATCTTTAGATCTTGTTCCAGATCTGAAATTAGTTCTTTGATACCCGTTAACATACTTGCCATATTACACTACTGTGGCCATATCCATTTACTTCACTATCTGCCTCAACACAGACGGGCAACTCGCATGGCTAGTCATAGACTCTCTTGTCTGCTATGTTATCTGAACAGTGATTAAATTAAATGAGTGCTATGGGAAGAAAGAAAAGGTTCGAGCTTTTTTCTTTTTTTAGATCATACTTCAGTTTCTAGCATCTAAAAATTCATTTAAACTTTTAAGTACATTTTTCTAATGCTTGCTAGAGGTAGGAAAAATGCCTTCTCATTTGTTAGCTTTAATATTCTCAAATTTCATTCAACATTAACCTCAATATTCCATCCAAGCCTGTAAATGCACAGGTTAATTCTGCAGACATATACAAGACTAAAAAAAATAAATAAATGCATCTCTATCTTTATATGCAGAGGCATTCCTTTTAATTTTCCATTCAGTATGCATCTCACTTTTGCATTAGTGCTTTCCAACCTTAACCCACCAACACTCTTGAAGAGGCAGGTACAGATCCTGTACAACTGAAGAATAACACTTCAGTATTCTAAAAACAAGCTCTTTATCAGATGATCTCAGATACTATTGCGGCTACTAGTAATTGTTTTTGGAGTGCAAAAGTGTAATACGGAAAACACATAAAAGAGGAAGGCAATAAATAATTAAGTAACTTTCAGTAGTGCTTTTTTCACCGGGAAGTTTTTTTTTTAATAATACAAAAATGAGTAAGGGAAAAAAAAGAGGTAAGAGCAACTGTCTAAGCATCAAATCAATCACAGATTCATGATTAAAAACTTCATCGTTCTCAACTTCCAAATTCATGCTTAAATATTGAGATGCAACTACAGAATAACTTTGTTCTTCTTGAAATTATTCTAAGAGTAAAGGAATGTCCACCTACAACCAGGAAGGATATCAGACTTCCAGCAACAAAGCAAGCAAAATCCAAAGGTGCTAAACTTCTTACCAACTTTCAGAGTCAATACTAAGTATTTCTGAGAGCTTGGTCTTCTGCCTGCTATTTGCAACTAGGGACCTAGACTAAAGGCTGTGATTATTACCCATTACAGGATGTACCAAAACAAAACTGTTTCTGGGGATCTGAAAATGTAAAAATATGTTTTCTGAGGATGAAACAACAAAAATAGCAACTTACATTTCATATGCAGACTGCTAAATAATATTCCTTTTATCTGAAGCATGCAAGTGCTTTCACTGGAAGAAATCAGTTTGATAACTTTCAGAATTTACATACGTTAATCTGCAAACTTAAAAAAAAAAAAAAAGTGAAATGTACTGCAAGTAAAAACTAGTTCTTGCTTTACAATTAAATATGTTCTTCAGCTTCTGGACCCACATATAAAACTTGCAGCTATGGATTTCTGCATTAAGCATCGTGTGTAATTTTCAATTAAGCAAACTAGAAATTCCCGTTAAGCCCTAAGATCCAAGCACTGTTACCAATCACAAGAGATAATTTCAGTAACACTTCTGTAAAAAAAAAAAAAAAAAAAAATTGTAATTCCCCCCCTCCCCAGTAAATACATATTACAATAGACAGATTCTTCCCCGAAGTGCTACAGGGTAAGAGCTCAACAATTCCCTGTATACAGTCTGATCTAATTGGGAACTACCAAAATCCCAGCTCATTCTTTACCAATTTTCTCTCCTACACCATCTCATTGCAATGATTATTCATGAAAACAGTGGAAGACAGTGTTTGTAGATTTATAATAAGGGCAGCAGAGTCTGTTTATAGCTGTTTGTAAACACATATTCATAATAATTTTGCTCAGAAGCACAAAGCTGAAGTGTTTTTGTCAGCACTAGTCCTCCCTGCTTTCCCAGTTCTCCCTCCATCAGCACAAAATTGAAATAGTTCCAGGACTGTTCTGTTCGCCACGAATTTAAGCTGCCTTTTTTGTTGCAGAATTTATTTCTCACTTGAATGAAATGAGTCCTTCAAAGCCTTAAGGTATGGAATCTGCAACCTAAACATAAGCTGCAGGACCGATTTCCAACTTTCTGAATCAGCCTGTAGACACTGAGAAAAACTGAATAGCCCTTCACGCTTAGGGCTATGTTCTAAGACTGTGAAAAATTGAAAGTCTGGTATTATATCATCTGCTAATAACCCTGACTGTGCTACTACATAGTGAGTGGCTCCCAAAAAGGAAAGCTGGAAGAAATGTGTATGAATGAAAAGGGACAGGCGAAGTAAAATAATAAGAAATAAATGTAACTGATTGATTTCATCAACTCCTACCTTTCCAAAAATTCTCTTTGTATTTCAGATATAATCAAAAGCACCACCACAAATCAGGAAGACAAAAATGAAATTCCAAATGCTTTTTTGTGTCATTTACTGACAACAGATCGCAGCTGATTCACCCCAGCCCACACTAAATCGCAGTTTCTTTGCAGAAAATAGAGGGTGCTTAATTCTCAACAAAACTACCACAGGAAAAAAAAAAAAAAGAGTAACCACCACAAGGAAAAAGATGATACCCCACCCTTCTCTGTTCAGATCATCCTAGCTGGATGATAAACATGTTAAGATAACTTGATAAATTGAATTAAACTCCTGCTAATTGCTAATAAGCAGTTCCTAAATGCTTTTAGGTAATACTGTAATTGGAAAACATTATTATAACATTACATGTAGAATGGAGTATAAGAAAACTTCCAGCAGGCCTAGCACACCAAAACTGACAAACAAAACCGACCAGAACATCAGCAGCAGAATACTCTCAGGTTAAGTGTCAGAAGTGACGATGAGTTCAAATCCTTTTCAATTTTCAGAGATACCACCAAAATCAAATCAGGGCTACACAGCATATGAATCCCCCGAGCCGCACGAATAAACTATGCCACTTTGTTGTCTGGTGTAGGGGAGAGGAGAGGGAACGTGGGAGAGCAAAATGCAGCAAAAGCTCTTTTCCTGCCCCAGTTGTATTGCCAGATGAAAAAGCCAGCAACAGCAGAGCATTTGCACGGTGCTAAACACGCAAAAGACCCTAAAAAAAAAAGAAAAGCAAAACCCAAACATCTTATGTGCTAAGGCCATTAATAAAACTAGTTTTACAGTTCACTTTTCTTTTTAATTTATGCTTCCTGTTGATACTTAAACAAGACTAATTGAAATGAAATATACTTAACAGTAGCACCTTCGCCAAGTAAGAGATTCCCAGTTTCACAATCCCTTCACCTTCCCAGAAACTGTCTAGTGCATTTAAACAGCATCAAGGGGCAGAGAGGAAGCATTTTTTTCTGGGGCTAAATTCAAAGAAGGCTTTTAGAGGACATTGTGTCCCGTCATTAACTTTTCTTACATACATACTTGTCACTTCTTGTAAGAAATCCAGACAGGGTCGGCTACTTCCAGAAATACTTATTGAAACAGCCAGTGGGGTCTGTCCTTCATAGTTCCTTGTGTTAGTGTCCGCTCCGTAATTATATAACATTTGTGCACAAAGCACATCATCTCTAAGAGCAGACAAGTGTAAGGGCGTCTGTCCATCTTCCAAGCGACCCAAGTTTGTGTCCGCCCCTCTCTGAAGGAACATTCGGCAGTACGAGTGATTGCTTTTGATCACAGCGTATCGTAACAGGAAACCATTTTGAATGTCGATGTTGGCATTGTGATCCAGGAGGATTTTCACACAGCTTGACCTCTCTCGGATAATGGCCAGCTGGAGCGGTGTGGTACCTTTATCACTGAGCGGATCAACCTCAGCCTTGAACTCCAACAGGAGCCTGACAAATGAGTCTCTGCCATAGTGGGCTGCTACATGGAGGGGAGTCCAACCATCGTTGCTTTTTGCATTAATAATGTCACTTCTATATTCAGATTCCAACATCAAGCGTGCAATCCTCGCTCGGCCATGCATGGCTGCATAATGCAGAGCAGTGAAGCCTCCAATTAAGTCCTTAACTGTGGGATCAGCTGAAGTTAAAATAAAATTAAAAAATAATTAGAAGGCGTTACAGTAATCCAGTGCTGCAAACAAATAATCAAATGATTGAATGTTATTCTTTTCAGGCATAACAAGACAGGATTTTTTTGGTACTTCAAAATAATTCTTGCTTTCAAGAACCAAATGCTATTTTAAAGAAAAAGCTAAATTATATTTATGAAAGAATTACACAAAAAAGACCTTTTCTTTCATATACATATGTTTCCATTTGACAAATAGTTTTCCACATCTTTCTAGCACTCTTAGGCTAATTACTCAAATCTCTGTCCATCCAGTTTTCCTCCAGCTCTGTAATATTACATTTCTTTCTCAATGCTGAGCTTTTTTATTTTCCCTTGTGTTGCTTCTTGGTCTTAAAAAGAAGCATGTGTAGAAACATCTGCTGTCCCAAATTGCGGATGTTTTGTGGTCTGGCAGGATTGTATTGTTTTTAGGGTGTAATACTGTATTAGGTAAAATGTTTCTCTGTGGTCTGCAGGATTTCCAAAGCATGTAGGATATATGTTATTTTAGATTATCTTGATAAAGTTTGTTTTTATAAATGATGAATCTGTTCTGAATTTATACTTTTACAAAAATTTTAGATTTTACAGGAATGTAAGCAACCACGTATGGAAGGAGTCAGGAGAAATGTTAGTGCAGAATACAAGTGATTAGACAGATAGCCCCCCACGCACCCCAACACAGCACAAAAACGTCATCTGATTTATGAATTTAAAAACAGAACATAACCAAATCAATTTACTTAATTTCCTCAGCACACCCAGACTTGTAAATCAAATGACTATTCCCATGTACCCAACTAATTACTGGAGGAAAGGTGCGTGCCTCATTACCCTTCCTCAGCTAGAAAACAAGCCAGGCTGCAAGCTTTCTCCTTCCAGCATTGGTAGATGTTGCCTGACGGATGGTGAAGAGTACAAACCACAGCTTGGAAGTTTGAGGCACTTTCCTAACCTAAGCTTCCCAGCTGGTAAAAGGAGATACTGTCTGCACAAGAGACTAGCATTAATCTGACACATTTTTTATATGCCTGTGCAGCATCTACTGAAACAACTGCTGGGTCCTGTTCTTCATAGTTCCTTGTATTTGTTTCCGCTCCGTAAACACACAACATTTGCAGCACAAAGAACAAATCATCTCTAAGAGCAGACAAGCGTAAGGGTGCCTGCCCACCTTCCCTAATCTTGACAGCGCTGTCCTTGCACCTTGGCATTGAGTTCTTTGTGGATTCCTCGTCCATATAAGCGAGTTAAGTTCACAATGTGAACTACAAACTAGTTTAGTCTAGATCTAATGATGGTCTGAACATGCAAACGTGCCATCAGGAAACAGGAATGAGCTTCCCAATATGGATGTACTGCAACCACATCCAGATAACACACTGAGACAGATGCCCTGCCAAAATAATAGGGCAGGAAAGACAGAGTTCAGAACACAGCTGCAAAGGTGATCCAGCAGCTCTAAGGAATTTTTAAGATTTAAAGAGAAGACTGAAGGAAGGAAAAAAACAACACAAACTAGTGGAGCCTGGCTACGCAATTAAAATAGCACATGTAGAAATAACACGTAAGAACGGCCTCTATTAAGTAAATAGAGTAGGAACCTAGAAATAACGAAAGACAGATTAAGGAAAGTGCTTTGGTAGACAGCCTACTTCCTAGTCGTTGCTGAAAAGCAGGAGTTTCAGTGCCCTGTAAAGTTACACTAACCTGAGTTAAAGCAATTGCCGAAGCATCCACAGGTTGGCAGGAAAAAGACGACCTTGCCTGAATAGGTGGTTGCTAACCTGCACTATGACGGTGTCAGGTATTTTTGCAGAGAATCAGTGCAACCCACACAGTCATTGAAGACTGAGACACTGCTTCAAAGTGATGTGAGCTGCTCCCCGGATCTTTCTTTGCACTGCTCAGACTATTCTAGATTAACTCCTGACTGGTGATAGATAAAGTTAGTAGCACAAGCATGAGAATTAAGATGCAGAGGGATGATACATTCTGAGAAGCGGAATTAGGGAGAAAGTTGGACATAACAGAAGGAGACAGCAGCAGCCAGGGCCATTTTTCACAAAAATAGTTAAAATATAAAATTGACAAGCACTGTTTCATATTCTGCCTTCTCTCTTCCACTCCGTTTTGGGCATGCAAGTCAAACATTTCTTCCTTCTAGCTGAGGCACAAGATATTGCTGCTAGCCTGCTTAGTCTATGCCATTTCTGAAGTCAATCAGATCTGCCCCAAATTGTGTGCATGTGTGTACAAATATTTTTATACAAGTTGTTGTAATCCAAAAGCTACGGTTTAGTTCACAAAATAAGGATGTGCCTTCTCTATGATTTTAAGTTCCTTTCCATATTTTCTCTCCTCTCAAAATTTCATCACATTAAGGTCAAGCAAAAAAATACAATGTCACGTAAGACAAGTGTCTCAACAAGAATAGGAAAGAAATGTCTTACCTGGGCAACGAGGGAACACAAACAACTAACCTTCCAAAACCAAGCCTGGTAACAAAAACTCACAATACAAATATTGTGATTCCTGTTAAGATTACGGGCTTTTAGTGAGCTAAGGGTAGCAGTTACCCCCTTGATTAAGGAAGCAATTTTAACAAGACCAAAACATTATCTGCTGCTACTCAGCAAATGTCTTGCTGCCACCTCCTGTAAAACTTTTGAACTGCACAAGGGCTTTTAGCAAAAGTTGGACCTGTGTTATATCACATACAATTTCTATCCTTTCAGTCCCTGTATTAGCAAAAAGAATACTGCAAAGCTGATGTTTTCTTAAAAAACTTTGGTTGCTATACTTTTTTAAAATATAAAAAAAAAAAAAAAGGCTTCAACATATTGTAAAGTAACTCTCTCCCCCTGGAATGCAAGCAAGGTAGAAATGAATTGGGAAAGAATTCACTTAGCTTACCTTTCAGATTCTGCAGAGGGGTAAAAAAGTACCTGGTACAAGCGTATTTAACTAGGAAGGGATGAAGCCAGCACTTGCCAGCATTTCTTTATCTTGCCTCCATCCTGATTGTTTGACAATTATAGTTATTTCTTCTCAAGCTTCCCATAAATTTGGGGATAGCAGAATCTAGAAATATGAACAGCTGCATTTGGTCACTTCTAATGTTCTTAAATATAATGCAAAATACAGTGACATAAACCTTGAGCTGCTTATCAAGGGTACCGAATTACTATAATCAACCTCACTTGAGACAGAAAATTGCAACACAATGATACTCGTGATCTTAGTTCATTTTAAAACTGGGGACCTAAACTAGTCATTTAAACTCAACTGTTAATGAGACTCATTTTTAATACTGTAATCTACAGAATATATAGATTCCTAAAGAAAAGTCTAAAATTTTAGTTTTAGTTTACTGCTCAGTGGGACAGCTTCCCTTCTCTCATGACACTTTCATTATCTTACTCTATCAGTCTCATTTGGGAAGCCAAGAAAGCAGTGCTTCTGGCTTCATAAAGTACTTCTATTATTTCAAGCAAACTCCCCCCAGCTAGGACTTAATTCTGACCATGTGGTTTAGAAACATGGTTTAGAAACATGGCTACTGCATGACTAATTTTTAGGACATTGATACAAAAGACATCCACAAAGGCATTACTACACAAGACCACTCTGAGCTTTAGGGAGGGATGAGCATTTGCCGTTCTTTAGTTTCTCCTGGATTCTCCATGACCTTAAAGCTAGACACCTTGCAGCCAAGACTAAAAATAAATACATCTGCTTAGATACTTCCGTTACTTTTCAGTTTCTGAGAGCTTTAGCAAATCATTTTTTACTTTAACACAAGTAACAAGAAGCTGTCCTGCTCAATTAACGTTGAGAGTTATCACCAAGAGACAGATAGCAACTACATGCTTTCAGGATCTTAGCTGGTGCTAACTAACTGTGCTAACTGTGATGGGAATTAAACAAACTGGTTTTGTGCAGTGTTATATTGAAACAGACAATACCTTATTTTAAAAGCAAAGAATACATTTAGAGGGGAAAAAAAAAGCTTGCTATGCTATGCAAAAAATCTAAGATCACTGAAAACTACATCCCCTGTTTTTGTTTTGTTCTCCTACTGAGCTTTGTGACTTTGGATTGTTCCTGTGGATAGAAAGAGCTAGCTTCACAGAAACTTCCCTTTATTAAAATGTGACAAATACTTTAAGTAAAATCACTATTTTTCACTTATGAAAACTAAGTTGCTCCACCCTTCAGTTTTCACATTTCATAAGAATACTTGTTATCTGACCTATAACCTCTGTACCTAGCTGCTATTTCTGCTGGCTTTACCCTTCAATTTGAACTGCTACTTTAGGCGTTCTGCCCATCTATCTGTCTCTCCTCCTTGTTTAGCAGAAAATAAATGCTTCCTCCTGTTCCACCACCTCCGCTCCAATCAGCCAAGCTGCATACACAATGCTGTCCCCTGGCTCTTTTCTTTGCTGGCGAGCAATGCTGGAAGAAGAGAGAAAAAGCAGGAGGCAGCTAGGTCATGACTCCCATAAGAAGCTACCTCTTATTTCCAGGTCAGCGATCAGATTCCTTCTCAGTGTTTATTAGCCAAAACCCATCTCAAACTCACTACCACTCAAGCCTATGTCAGTGCTCTTCCAGCGTCCAAGATCTGAGGCATGGCACGCTACCCTCAGCAACAGCCCAGCATGGTTTTCTCGTTCCTGTCCTATGAACATATTTCCAGCTCTGCTAGGCTTTGGCATCACATCTATCACCGGTCTCCCCCTTGCTTCCACTAACCCTCAGGTTCCCCCTTTTCTTCAAAACTTCATCCACTCCCTCCCCTTTATTACCAATACACATCTCTAGTCAGTTCTATATTCTGCTTACTGTAAATTTCATACCAGAAAATGACTTTTTTCACCCCAATATCACTTGGGTCCAAAGGGATTAACACCCAATGTCAAACTAATCTACTTCTCGAGAGGGAGGAAGGTGAAGACTTAAGAAAGGTAGACACAAACCTCTCACTAACGAGGCAAGCATGATTAAGTTCGCTTTTAACAGTCAGCTCATTCACTGCTTATTAGCTCACTTGTGACATTATTATGTTTTAAACACTCATTATCTTTTATGCCTCTGTTTTGAGGAAAAACAAGGTAAGGCACAAAACAGTGCCAATTTTCTGAAGGGAGGCTCAGCTACAGAAAAGCTGCTGTAGATGACTAACCCTCACACTATTTGTTACTCAACTTTCTAGTCCTGGTGATTAAACTCTGTGCTGCTTCCAGCACAAGGAATCTGTCTCATTACAGACAGTTTTCATTGGGCATCATATTCTGCTTGTACTTCATATAGAAAATAGCAACATCAAAAGATAGAAAACCAAAACAAAACACCATGCCAGCAGCTATTTAATAGCAAAACCTATACAATGAAGATAAATAGGGTTTATGCTTTTGTTTTTCCAGCTCATCTTCAAGCTCACAAAGTTATAGCATACATTTTGAGACCCACAGCCTATAAAGATGAAGATTTGAAATTATCTACAGTATTACATTTAAAAAGTAGAATTTTAAAGTTATTTATTTGCACGATTCAGTTGCTTCCCCCCCTTCCAGGAACAACATTGAGGGTTTGACAGCATTGTATACTTAGAATTTGCAGTACTTATGTATAAACGGGGTCCAGTTGTTCAGGCTGTATTTCACTCCTGCTCTGAAATAACACACCATTAATTGGGCAAATATCACAAGCCCATTAATGCCACTCAATTTTAAGGGTGATTTATCTATACTTCTGACAAATACTGCAATAGAAACAAGGGGACCATGACCAAGCCTCAGATAAGTAAAGCATCAAAAAGATGATTCATTTCAGTTTCCATGGGACTAAAAACATCTTAGTTCATGATTAAGTTGATAAGAACGGTGCTAGAGCAAAGGATGTTGTTCTTTAAGAACACTATTCAGAATGTGGAGAACATCCCATTTTTGGTTTTCCTCGCTAGTGTCACGTTAGAAGTTTAAGACTATCAATTTCTAAACCTTCAGGTAGCCTTGGAAAAAGATACAGCAGAAAGAAATTCTGACTGTACCATTCAATGGGGAATACACGTCACCCAAGCAATTATATCACTTAAATAAAACTCAATTAGTTCTTGAAATAAAGCTTGGCTATCATTAGATGCAGGAGAGACGTAAACTCAGCTGGACTAGCTGACACTTAAACCCCTGCGGAGAGTAATGTTATCATAAAGTTCAGCAGACTGTGTTAAAACCTACACAGAAATGTAAGTCTTTAACGTGACTTGTTAAATTTTGAGAATTATGAAACAATCTTCCCTACAATTTCAACTCAAGGACCTGCCTTCCTTAATAACAGCCTCTAACAGTAGAAAGGCCTATAGTGAGTGCATTTAAGTTTATAATGAGCTCTTTGCCCTATTTTTATAATGCTTATTCATTCTTTTAACAATTCCTGGGCGATTCTGAAAAAAACTGTCAGGTATTAAGATCTAAAGCTAATCTATTACCTCATTCACAGAGCATGCATCAGATAGAAACAGAAATGAAGCAGCACTCCAATGAAAGAGGAAAAAAAAATCAAAAGTAGTCTGGCAACTAATTGGTGCTGGAAAGCCATACAATGGGAATTGGGATAGAAAGCTGTGAGATGGGAATCAAGATTTCTCTCTCTAGGCAACTCACCTCCATGTTCAAGAAAAACACGGACGCATCTCTCTTTCCCTCTTGCTGCAGAGAAATGAAGCAAGGTCCAGCCATTGGCATCTCGACCATTTGGAGAATATCCTTGCTCCAGCATCTTGCGCACGGTGTGAACATCGCCAGCAGCAACTGCAGCCTGAATCTGCAATTCTTCCTGTAGTTCAGGGTTTCTCCGACAGTGATGGTGTAACATCCTAGCTGAATCTGCCTTTTACAGAAGCGTCATGAGGTCGCACTAGTCACCTTGAATCAATATAAAGCATGAATTAATTAGGACTGGAACCAGGAAAGAGATCTGAAAAAATAATTAGTACTAATGAAAAGCAATGCTATGATTCACTCTCTATATGCAGAGCAAAGCCATCTTATACATAGGACAAAACACAAGTAATCTCACTATTGCTAGCAAAATTGTAGTATACACCATTGAATTGCGACTAAAAAGGACACTTGCACATAATGAATAGTAATCATTTCTTCAAAAATGAGAGCATCAACAAGCAGACCACAGCTAAAGCACCCAACAATAAGCAGGATGAGAGATCTCCAGGACCCAACATTCCTTTAAGATCAGACCCTGGTTAATACCACTGCTCTGGAGATACTGCTAAATACATCATCTAAACTGTTGCATGAAACAGCACAGTATTGCTACAGCAAAGGAACTATGATTTTTTTCTTTATTATTTTTTCTAGAAATATGTCACCGCTAAACTTAATTGAAAATGTGTTCTATTACTAAGATAACATTTTCCTGGGACATACTGCACAAGAATATTAGTAACACCAATGTTCAAAGTGAAAACTTTAATCCTCTCTTCCCCACCCTCCTTTTTTTAAAAAAATGTTAAGAGTCTACTGCCAGTAGTTTGGCGTGTGGGCTTCTTTATTAGTACATAAACAATGTAAAGGACCTTTATATTCCAAAACCAGGCAATGATATTATATGAGACCTGAGAACATAAAAGTTCAGTTAATACAGTCCTGTCAAACACTACGAATAAATATATCAGAACAGTTCAACTTATAATTACCTTGATAAAGCATATGAGAGGGCTGGGCCAAAAGGCTACCTAAAGTAGCCATTGTCAGAGAACCTAGAATACCAGCATATATTGGGGAGAAAAAAAAAAAAAAAAAAAAAACTATACTCCATGCCCTGTTTGAAAAGTACTCATCTGCAGTTCTACTTGCTACCCAGCTGAGGACAAGAAAAAAAAAAACAGGTACTCAGAAATTCTTTCACAGCACAAAAAATCTGTTCAGTATTTACATTTTCACATACACTCTGTATCATATTCCATTATCAGGTATTCCTAGAATGGAAAGGAATATTAGAAGAATAAAAGCAAGGAATGAAGGGAGTGCTGAGCAATAAAAATCTCAGAATTATCCAGAAATTGCAATGGACATTAACACAGAAATAGAATATTAAAGAAAAAATGTATTTAGAATGCTGTAAAGTTAATCATGAGTAAAGTAACAAGAAATTCTGAAGATGAAAATGAATTTTAAATGATCCTTAAAATTTACACCAACCCCCATTATATTAGAACATCAACCCACATCACCACCTAAACCTTCATTTACGTAAATAAGGATTTCCAGATCCTCATGATTCATAGGTCACTCAAAAGGCATTGCAATCAACTTCTCATATCCCACTAGGCACTTGTTTTTCTCTGATACAGGTATGCACACAGACAATATGAAAGCGAAAACATCAATCACTGCCATCCTTCCAGATAAAGGCATAGATGTCTATTCACTCTTCTTATTACCTGGTTGTGCTCATTGCAAAAAAGTTATTTGCGTGCTGCTTGCAGAGATATAAACTTATAATGAACAGGTAGCTACAGTGACCCTACTTACACAGCAAAAATGGAAATTACATGCAGCAAATGCCTGCCTTTGACATTTATAAATGCTTCAAGATACTACGTATGGCAAGAGAGACTAATTCAGCATAGGGCTGTGAAAGACAGCTATTTAGCTCAATAGGTTGTATGTGGCTTAGACACTGTCTTGGTTTTGTTTCATGGTATGGACTCCATTATCTGACACAGGAAGAAAGGGATTTGCAAACTGGCACCTGCTAACTTGATAGGTTCAGCGTTGGCATCATATTCAAAAATCAAACTCGACTAATGTGATGACAATGGAAGTATTTCTATTGACTCTAATAGGCTTTTGCTAAGCTCTTTTCTAAACTCCAATTAGCACTTAGGAATGTGCTCACCTATAGTACAGGGAGCTTGACTTCGTTCTAGATCACACCACTAACAGTACTGTTAATGAAATTCCACCCGCAAGAACAGCATCTTGGATTTATAGGTGAAAGCTGACCAAAGAAAGTAATCGATACTAAGTATGAGTTTGAGGGAAATCCTTCAGAAACAAAATCAAAACACTTCCCTACCCCCCCAACCCTCCAAAAAACACGCCCCTTTGACCTTATTTTCTGTGTCAAAAAACAAGATAAATAAACTCTTTTCCCAAACTGAGAATATCTGACAGAAAACATTCTACCACCATTTTTACAGTCCCTACTGGTAAAGGAATAATACCTGCAAGATCCCACAGTGTCCTGAAAATGAAGGTCAAACTTGCTGTTCAAAGCACGACAGAAAGAGACAAGATGACCATACAGGTGAGAAGAAATGGATTTCTCATTTAAGGGGCCAGCAGTATCCCCCCAAAAAGTATCTACAAAGACAGTTGGTTAAGAAAAAGCAAAGCTCTTTATATCACACTTCTCAGCTGGTGGGTACATTTGTAATGCAGCATTACAAAAAGTTGGCACTGGCCCCATATGTTGCATGTGACTAGCAGAGCTTATTCAAATTAGCTAGTACTAAAGTACGTAAGTACTAAAACATACAAAGCTGAAGACAAAGTCAGGCATAAGCAGCTCCTTTTATCACTTGCGTAGTTTCTGTAAATATCTACTCTTCTATCTCACCCCTATGGCAAGCAATGAAATTCAAATGACAAGAATACTTAACTGCAACATTGAAGGTTTCAGGATAGTTCTAGACACACCAGCTTTGAAAATAGGTTAATTTCCACTCCACGGATCATTTAGAAATCCTGTTTATAAATCTCCATTTACGGCATCAATTTTTGGAGAAGGAGAGGGGGACTACTGGAATTCATTAGCCAATTGGCACTTTAAATATGAAATGTTTTGTAACTATAATCAATCTCATTCAGAACGTATTATGCATTTGGATTGCTACATACTGGCTTTCTTCATGCAAGTACAAAATTAAAATGAGTAAGTACGAAAAAATGTACCTATACATTCTTGGTATAATGATTGTAAAGTGGCATGAAAATAAAGGACAATAACAACAGTTTAACTGATTTTGCAAGCACAAAAGGATAAATTCAATGTGTTCCTGAATTACCTTACGAGGGGTTGTCAGTCTTTGATGGATGTCCCACTCTTCATTGTCTTCACTATTCATAATCTTGTGTGCCCATGTGTGTCAAACAACCTGCTACCCCTTAAAAAGAATGATATTTCTTGTTAGGGTCAAAAAGTAAGAGGTTTACCTACTTTTACCCTGGATCTGCACTAGAATGCTACATTTTAATACCCTCATGGCAAAAAAAGTCCCCAAGTATGTTTTCCTTCATTATCAGACAGTCCTCCAGAGACTGGGTTGGGGAGAGTTTCCTTCTGCCAGATGAGGAGAAGGCTACAGAGATTAATTTACAGGAGACAAGAGAAACTAGAGATGCGCTTCCTCTCTGGAGTACCCCTTGAAGAAATGTCTAAGCCCTGCTCTAACCATTTCATGTATCTGTCCTGCCATGGAACAAGGATGAATGCAAAGGTTACAGTAGATATTTCTGCCTGACTGCTCAACACTTCCCATGGGAGCCAGATTCCAGGAAAAACCTTCATGATCCACTCAGTTCCTCCCAGCCCACGTCTGTTTCTTTATCCCTATCCCACCTAGGTTTCTCTATCCCAAGAACAAAAGCTGACAAGACAGAGCGCTTCTTTCCTCGTCCTTCAGCTGGACTTCTGTAGCACCAGCAGGTCGCTCTGCTCTCCCTCACACAAGCAGCCAGGCTCACGGACAGGTAAACACCTTCACAGTGCAAGCAATACCTTCAGCCCCAAAATCTTCACCCTTTTCTTCACACATCAAACCTTTCCTTTTCATATCCAGGTTTACTGAACACCAGTTACCATCCCTACCCATTTCCTTTCTTCAAACCAGCCCATCTTATTCTCCTTCCTTGCCATCTGCAGCTACCAGCGTCAGTCCCAACATCTAACCACTCTTCATGGCCCCATTGAGAGCCTTGAGTGACTGATATTATTTCATTAATTCATTGTACTCCTCTCTCTTTCTGGCCTTTTTTTTCACTCTGGCTGTGAGCTGTTTGGGAAGGACCCCTCATCATGTTTATGCGCTGCGATACCACAAGTAATAAAAGCAATAATTACTGCACTGTGTAGCAGATCACACAAACTGCGAGTTCTGTCTGTTGCATCAGACCAATTTAAGAACCGTGTAGCTTTTAGCTTAAAACTTGTCACTTAACGCAACATGAAATCTTGCTTTCCTGATGGTAGCTCAGAAAAAGAGGATGGAGAAAAGCTCTCTTCATCCCCTTATGCACGTTTTCCTAGAGACTCGCTTCCCAAGATAAAACACACAGGGCTTGCAGATATGCTCACAGCCCTGCACAAAATTGCACTGCCATGACCTAATTTGATCACATTTCTAGCCTTGTTTTTGCATAGTTGATCAGTCGTTAGTTCACCTTTTTTTTATTTTTTATTTTTTTTGCATGATTTTCACTTAAAAACCCACACATTTTTTATTAGCTGATGCAAATTAGAATTGCACTGACTTCACAGACTACAGACAAGGTAACAGATTGCTCCACTAAAAAAGTAACAAGCTTTTTTCCCCCCAAAGGAAAATTAGCTGCATATGGCAAGAGTAAGATCTGTAACTTTAATAAAAAGAAGTTATATTTAGTGAAAGTAAAGCTCACTTACTCAACTTGACAAAGTTTGCTTAAAATACTAATAATTGTAGTAGAAGTTGCACACTAACTAAAGAAAATAAGACAAACATCATCATTTTCTTTGACAACGGGACTATTTATCAATAGATATCCCAGACTTTTCTACATTAATGTGTTATTTCATTCAAGTCATTGCAAACGTTACGTGGAAAATGAATTCCAGTGTATCTGCGCATGCACTTTAAAGAAGATTCAAGGCTGGTACTAAAGATGAGACCTTAGAGGACAGTGTTTTGTTCATTCAAAGAGCCTAACAGGCTTTATCCCTGAGCCCTGAAGTTACACATCCAACAGCAGAGCAAGGATTACACTTACTGGCACCAACCTAACTGTATACAACCAGGAAAGTGTATCACTACGCATGACACTTAATATCCAGCACAGAACTAGTCAGTGTAGGTCCTGGTTGTATCTGAAGTCTTCCACGATATTTAAACCAACCAACCAAAGAAAAGAAAGCCCGGTGGAGTAAGGATAATCACATTAGCATTCATTATTCTCCCACCCATTTCAAAACTCAAACAAGCTAAATGTGTTCTCACTCAAATGGCATTTCAGAAACGGACAATGTGTTTGACGAAGAGACTAAACGCAACCATCATCTTCCTATGTCGCTCGGCTTCCTATTTCAGGAGCTCTACAGAGTGAGTAAGGCAAACAATGTTATTTGTGTTCTATCGCAATCACAAAGTTTGCAAATAACATGTGAAATATCAGAATTTCACAGAGCCTGATGGTCCTGAATATATTTCCTGCAAGCTGCTCTATGCTACATCCCAGACAGACATCAAGCGAGGTATCCAAGTGACTGAGATGAAAATCACCGAGCCACGCATGCGTAGTGCTGGAAGCAATGAGTTAATAGTGCACGAATCTTCCCAACCATCACAGAACTACTGCTGCTTCAAAGAAAAGAAGCCTTCACACTTCCTAAGTGGTCATTAAGAGTTACAGGGTTCTCATGAGGGCACCAGTAATGCCATCTTGTAGCTGGGACACGTTCAGCTGAACCAAGAGAGCTGATCTAAAAGCGCTCCATCGACTTCAGGAGGTTATGTACCACGTGGTGCTGTTAGACACTAACAAGCAGCTGCTGGGCTGGCACATTCTGCAGGTGACTGAAATTGAAGTTTAGAGGTGTCATTTTACCAACTATTATCCGTTTCACGGAGAGGCTGAGGTCTGGCTTTTGGGCCTGGTGGAGAACTAGTGAAATCAGCCAGCTCAAGTAACTTCAGTCTGCAAACAGGAGAGCAACAGAGGAGACATCACCTTCAGAAAGCACTGGCACTGTGTCAGCTTTAACCATCCTGAGGATTCCCTCCCGATACATTGGCAACCTTAACCACAAGCAGAACCTCATGAAGAACATGCTGTGACTCCCCCCAAACCAAGGAGCCCACTGTCAGTGCTGAAGCAAGGCCTTGCAGAGCTTTTTCAGTAGGGAATGCTGCATCAGATTCACACAGCTGTAACTCTCCTCCCTCAAATCTGCACTGACCAACTGCAGGAGCTCGTGGCCTGCAGCATGCTTTGCAATCCTCCTGTACCAGCATAAAACACAATCCCTCTTCTAACTTTTAACAAGTTTCAAACAGTATGAGTGAAATGAAAAGTTAGCCTTAAACTCAGTAACAATTCATAGCAAGTGTTAATGCATAAGACTTAAAAATTTTAACATGATTTGCTGTCATTAAAGTATCCAAACACCAACTTTTCATGGAATGACAAAAGCAGGAGGAAAAAATAACTAGTTCAAACCTCACCAAAGCTATCACTCAGTCCTAATAAGACAGCTGATGAGCAGAGTTTGCTTCATTCAAGTCTCTGCATTTCTTTTTAATATGGCCTAAAAGAATCAAACTGGACAGGATTCTCTGGATGACTTCAGCAGATAAAGCAACTGTATTTCACTGCAATGGTATCATTCTGGAAGGAAATGCTGGAACAACTGAAAACAGCCTCTCAGTCTACCCATTTCCTTTAAGGGTAGAGAATTCACATTAAGGAAAACCAAAAACAAAGTAGATATATAGCCTGAAGATAATTAAAAAACAAACAAACAGCACGCTGGATGTGTGTTTCTAAGGGGACAGCTATACTTGCAACGTGCTGCATTCCTTCCAGAGCATGACAGGAGGGCTTCAGCACACCATTTATCTCTGAATCTTGTTTTGACCACATGTAAATTTCTGCCAGAAGCTAATTCCCCGATTCCTGTGAATCCAGTTCCAGCCTCTACATCTGGATCACACTTCACTGCATTGCCATTCCATGTTCGGAAGGAGCTTCACAAATCACAGACACAGTCCCCAAAGATCTCACGGTTTATCAGCACCAAGATGTTCTGCTGGAGAAGCGACGTTAACGCAAGGCCCACGTTAGACCCACGGGATGGGCTGCAAAGAGGTTGTTAGGACAATGCAACTTTACAAAGCAGGTGTGCCATAACTGCACTGCAAAGTTCATATTAATGCGTGTCTGTCCCACCAATTAGCATAAAAGCCCCTCCTGCAATCACACCGGGCACGTCCACGTGTCCCAGCAATATGTATATGACTTTGCAGCATTCTAGCAAAATGACACAGATAATTTCTTTACTACTTTCAGCAAATATCTCAGAACTTGAGGTACTGAGGAATTTTCTATTTAATCTGCTAACAGCTACTCCTCAACACACGACGAGGACGCACACACCAGAATACAGATCCACCCCTGACCAAAGCCACAGGTACGGCTTTTTCCCCCTGCAACTAACGCTGAGAAATAATTTATTGCTGACAACGCAAAAACATTCTGGTGCAGTCAACGACGTCTCTGACAACACGACAAAGACCGGTGGGACCACACTGAGGATATTTGCCAAAATAACACAACCTCATCTACTTCTGAAACGGATTAGGATGGAGTCAATACAGACTTGGCATTAAAGGAACAGGCAGAAACGCCATTATTTGGAGCACAGCAACAGCAGGACACAGAAAAAGGCTGACTGCTATCATCAAGCCCCCCCCAACGCTCTTTCCTTCTAGAGATCATCTCTTTATCTCCTTGCCATGTAAAACAAGCACTTCTCCCTAGGAACTGTTCTCGCTCTGAACCCCAACCGTCCTCCTCTTACCAGCAGGGCTCAGTTTTTGATGACTCCTTTCATTTTTTTTTCCTTCAGCATCTAACAGAATTATCTTCTCCTGTGATCTCAGCCCACAAGGTACTCGTAAACAAACGCCATCCAATTAAACGCGCGGCGATTTTCGCAACTCAGTTAAAATACAAAAAAAAAGCCTGACCCACGCAAAACTTCGGTACAACTGAACCAACCAAATGCAATTACCATGACCTGCTCCAGTAACGATTTTAGAATCAGAGCAGAAACAAGTCAGGTAAGTTAGTGAACAGACTGAAAGAGCCGACCCTTTTCACTATCCAGAGCGAAGTCGTTTAAAAATGACGCTCCTGAGATGAAGAGACCCAAAAAACGTTAAGCAGCAACTCAAGATCAAAATATCATTTGCAGGTTAAATTTAGAAAATGACAAACTTACAAAAAGAAAAGAGGAAGAGTGCTTCAAACGGGCCTCGGAGCTTTCAAACTTCTGAAGCTCAATAGCAAGCAGGTTTTGAGAGAACAAAGGCATTTAATGCTACCTATTCAGATCCGTGGAAAAACACTTACAACGAGAGGCCCCAAACCCAGGCAAACCGTGTGTCTCGGACAATTCTGAGAAGTCTACATGAATTATCACCTTTCTGGGGATTTTTTGCGCGCCGTTTTCTCTCTTCTGTCTTATTTTGCTCTTTGGAGTCACGATACTTATTTTTCCTTTAAGGCAGCTTAAACCTAAAAAAGAAATAAATAAAAGTCGACCTGAGCCAGGCAATGACAGGAGAGAGACCGAGACCAAGCCGACACCAGGTTGAAACAGGAAGAGGCTGCGAGGATTAGGAAGGAATGGGTGCGTTACCGGGGTCGGGACAGCAGCGTGGGGAGAAGGAAGGGCACTGAGTGGGGACACCGGGGGGGGGTGCTGCGGGACCCCAAGTGCCCGGCAGGGTCGGGGGCAGGAAGATGCTGGTGGAAAGGGTCTGAGGGGGGTGGCGTCCGGGGGGGATATCTGGGAGTGGGGTGTTTGGGAAGGGGGGTTGTGGGGAAGGAGAGGGGGGTCTGGTTAAGGGGTGTTGGGAAGGGGGGGTCCCCGGGAAGGGGGGTGCTTGGGAAGGGGGGAGTCCCTGGAAAAGGGGGGTCCTGGAAAAGGGGGTAGACCCGGGAGGGGGAGCCCCTGGGAAGAGGGGGTCCCCGGGAAAGAACGGGTATTTGTGGGGGGGGAGCGATCCGGGAATGGGGTCCCTGAGAGGGGGAGATCTGGGAAAAGGGGTACTCGGGGGATCCTGGAGGGGGGGATCCCCAATAAGGGGGGGGGTCCTCAGGAAAGGGGGGATCGGGGACAAGGTGTCTCCGGAAAGAGGGGTTCGGGGAAGAGGGTCCCGGAGACAAGACGGGGGGGTCCTCAGGAACTGGGGGGGGTTCCCAGCACCCTGCCCCCTCCCCCCATAACCACAGGGCCCTGACGGTGCTGCCCGGCCCCCCCGGGGCTCAGCGGAGCAGCGCAGGCCCCGCCGCCCCCCCCCCTCCCTGAGGCAGCGGCGCCCCCACACGGCCCGGGGGAGGCCGAAAAGGCCCGGGCCGAGGCTGAGGGGGGGGGAGAAGAGAGAAGAGGCAAGAAGGGGGGCGGCCGGGACGCCGCCCGCGGCCGTTACCTGCCTGCCGCCGCCGAGGCGGGCACCCGGCGAGCTCCGTGAGGCGGCGGCGCTGAGGGGAGAGGGGGGAGGAGAGGGGAGGGGGGAGGGGGAGGGGGGGGGAGCGGCGGGGCTGGGGGGGGGCCGGGGGGAGGCGGCGGGGCCGGGGCCGGGGCCGGCCGCGGGCGGGGGCCGAGCGGAGCGGGGCCACTGCGCGCCGGGGTCAGCGGGCTGGGACTGACCCCCGGCTCCGCCAATCAGAAGGCGCCGCGCTGGGCCCGCCCCCGCCCGCCGCGTTTGATTGGTTGTTCGGCTGACGGCGGCTCCGCCCCCTTTTTTCCCCCCCTCTCTCTCCCTCCTCCCCCGCTCCCCTCCCCTTGCCGTAAAGGCGGCCGCGGGAGGGAGGGGGGGGAGGGGGGAGGGCTTTGCGACAAGAGCAAGGGGGGCGGCCGCGGACGTTCGCGCGGTTTGGGTGAGGAGGTTTGGGCCTTGCCGCGACCCGTCCGGGTGTTTGGGGAGGGGGTGAGTCGCGGTGGTTGCCTGGCAACGGTTGCCTGGCAGCGGGGCGGGGCGGGAACCCCCGTGCGCGGGGCGGCCTGGGGGTGACTAAGCGGGGCCGCGGGCTTCCGGGAGGGGAGGGGGGAGGGAGAGGAGCGAGGGGGGCGGGGCTTATGGGGTGGGCGGGGATTTGGGGGCGGGGCTTGGTGAGGGGCTGAGGGGGGTGAGGTGGGGGGTGAGGTGGGGGGGGAGGGCTGGGGGGGGCAGCGGCCGTTGGCGGCCTCTGTGAGGAAATTTTATTATTTGGAGGGGGTTGTGGTGGTCCAGCGTTGAGGGGGTGCCCAAAAGTCACCGCCTGTCGGTTTCAGTTGATATTTACACAATTAACGTATAGCGTATGTAACAGGTAAAACGTGACGCATGGAGTAGTCCCGCCACATCGATATTTTCTGTGGTTTTGTGCTAAATCAGCCATCCCTCCCCGGAGAAACACGCATATTTGATCACTCTCTTTTAGGGCACGCTGGCGGCATTTCCAACCACTTAAACTTTGCTCGTTTTGGGTTTTGAAGGGCCTTAAACCGTGCAGGCTTCAGCAGCCGTCGGGGCTTTCATCTCTGGTGCTTCAGCGCAGTTCCCATCACGCTGCTCCTGTCGTTCCCCTGCTTGCAGCTCCGCACGGCTTTAAGATTTCAAAGCCTAGCTGAAGTCATTAAAATAATAGATAGCAAAGTGGTTTTTTTTTTTTTCTCTATAGCTTTCTTGTCTGTTGCCTGATTTGTCTATACAGGAGGTCTTTAGAAGCATTTCCTAATGTTTATGCAAGAGACTGGCACTGTGGGGCCTTATCTTAATTGGTTTTTAGATGCTGTCTAAATAACAGGAATAAATAATACAATTAAGGGTTGGAATTTCTCATTTTTTTATGGCTACGATGGCTCTTTGCTCTTCAGCGTTGAGCTCACACCGTGCTTTCTATGTCAGAACCAAATCTAGTCACTCTCTGACGTTTTCTCCCTCTTTAAAGTAATTTTCTGCAAAATAACCCCCTCGCATAGCATTTCTTTTAATGACTCCTATTCATGAACTGTTGTGTTGTGTGAGCGAGGCATACTTCAGATGTTTTTGTAAAGTGCTCTGCAAATGAATGGTTTTCATATTGATGTTACGGTAGGATCAAGGAAAGGACAGCCAATATCATGTGGCGAAGGTAAAATTTCACAGTGCACGTCCTAGCAAAGTTCTAAGTCCCTCTCGCCTTTAACAGCCTTGCAGTATTTTATGAATTTGTGCACGAAAGATCTGTTCATTTACCATGAAGGATGATAATTCGGGTTGATTTTGGACACAGAAGTAAATGTGTTGAGATAATTTTACTTTATTAGATGTTCGTTTAGGAAGAAATAAAACTCAAAGATGGGAACAATAGCTATATAAAATATTCAGAGTGGTTTCTGAAGAAATTTTATGAGGTTTCACGCCATAAATTTTTATCTTGAGTAGAATTCCAAGTAGATTCTGCAGATGAAGGAGTTTGTATGAAGCACAAAATCTGCTTTTAAAATCTAAAATGTGGAATATGGGAAAGGGGTGGGGAAAGGGTTCTTAGGTCTGCTGTGGATGAGGTGAGGGACACTTTGGAGCTGTCCGGACAGCCGTTGCTGAATATCTCTTCCAAAATACCCCACCAGAGGGAACTGCAGATGACTCCCTGCAGTGCAGGCATCTGGTGATTTTCAAATTTTAGGTTTGAATTTACAGCAAAGAAAAGACTGCCGCTTGTGGCAGTAGTTAGCAGACTGGGTGGCATGTCCTGGTCTACCACCACTACTTTGTAGCTTTGGGAAGTCATTTCCTCAATGCGTACTTCAGCTGTATTATAAAAAAAAAAGATCAGAATCGCTTTGTACAAAGCAAAGTGTAATTGTCAATGTTTAGTAATTCTAAAAACCTACAAAGATTAGAACTTAGAAAATTAATCACCCTTAGAATACTGAATTTTGTAGTTTCAATGTTTTCTAATATTCTCCTAAAAACCAGTAACTTATTTTTGGTGTGATGATAATTGGTGGTATAACTGAAAACATAGATGGGAAGATATTTCCAATCTTTATCAGTTAAGAGGCCGAGCTGTTTTCTTCCACTGGTGAGACGCGGGAAGCATAACATTTAAGCAAAAGCCAACTAGAGACAGGTGGCTTCCAGCAGCCTACCTGGCTGACTGTGCCAGATTTAGAGAGGGAGTCCCAAAAGCAAATTCCAATAAAGAAAATAAATCCCTCTCCTAAATTCACAGTAGATAAAAGGTAATGAGTTTCTTTTATTAAAGGGGCTCTGCTTAGATAACATGTTAAAACTGATACAGACTAATATCACTCTCAATATAAATGAAAAAGAAACCCTGGTGTTCTTAAGTATATCTGTTTTGTTTTCTGGGGAGATCTGATACCTGCCTTGCTTGCATAATGACTAGAAATTTGCAGATGCTTAGCTGCACATGCTTTGAAGAGGGATTTGAATTCTTAATAGCCTTTCTTTTAAAGCTGTACTGAATGTTCCAGTGTAGTGATTTTAAGAAATGTTCCATTGACTTTGTGATAAAGATTTAAAAAAAAAATATTTTCTGAGTGTGGTTAAATACTTTTATTGGCTCCCAAGGCCTTTTACACTTTAAGTAAATTTTTGTTTTGAACTTTTCAGCCACTGTGCCCTTGAGACCAGTCTTCTGGTCACAGGATCAACCAGAAGAGTTTATCCTTTGCATTATCTAAGAGCCAGGTTTGGGTTACAAGATTTATGTGCTCAGAATAAGAATTCTGCACATCTAGAGGTAAATGAATTCTGTGGTCCTCCTTATGAAATTAGGAGCTTGGATCTCCCCTGGTGTATATTCACACTGCTTGCCTTGAGCCTATGTGCAACAGAATAGAAGACTTGTGCTTTGGTTTATGTATTTTTTGATAGATGTTCTGTCCAGCCTTAGTGGAGAAATAAGCATTGCTGGTTCAGGTGAAAAAGCTCAGCTGAAACTTCATGCCTGTTCTTGGAGCGATCTGTCACAAAGGAAGTGAGGTTTTGGTAAATCTAGCAATGTAAAGGTAGAAGGATTTGACTGAAGTTCTCATATCTTTCAGAAGTTTCTTTATGGCTACCCATTAAGTTCAGTAATAGTAAAATATTTATTTCTAGGTAACTTAGAAGAGAAGCATCTAATAATGTGTCAATTTCTCTTACAGGATGAAAATAACTTCAAAGCTGATTTGCAGTGATCAGAAATAATCAGTGAAGACATACGACTTTCCCAAAAATATTGAATGTTCTCATAATGAAGATGTCTTTGCTACAGCAGATGTACAAGGACATACTGGCAGGCATTCCATTAGCAAAGGAAAACTGTTATTATGCCTCTTTTCTTACTCTCTGTATTGAACAGTCACCAGAAGGAGATGAATTGTGTGATCGAATGCATTTACCATCTACTGAGGGTGGTATTAGGAGCCATCAGGACGCTATGTCAGACACTGTTGGGCCTACAGCAGATGATGTATCACATGACTTAGCAAGCATGAACTTCTCATCCTGTCCACGAGACGTGATGCTGCTTCAGTTAACCTTGATCAAAATGCTGGTTCATAAAGCAGTGTCCGAGGAAATTGAATTCAGTACAAGACAGAAGTACTGTGAAATCCTCATCGTTCTTCTGAAGGAGCCAAAAATCAGTTCGAAACTGGTAAGCTTTTATAAACTTCTGAAAGATCTTTGCAGAAGGGGGGAAAAAGGAATATTACTTAATGTGTTTTTTGTGTTTTGTTTTGTTTTGTTGTTTTTTTTTTTTACATCTGCAGATTTGTTTGCTCAGTAGCTGTGATCGGCTATTATCACACATGGCTTCAAAAAGTTTAGCATCTCTTGTGTATTTCCAGCTGAAGGAAGAGGTGAGTGTCATATAACTTCTCACAGCTTAAAAAATGACTTTGTGAATACATCCCTTCAAGTTGTTCCATTTACTCTAGAGCAAACTGATTTGCAGAAGACACAGAAAAATCTGGAATTTCATGAAACAACTTTAGCATAAAATATTGCTAAGTCACAAGAAGTACTCTCTTTAAGCTTGCAATACAGGTATTTCCAAAAAACAATAAACTACACCATCAATATGTGTAGAGTTAGTTGAGGTTTGTTGCATGATGCAGTAAGTGAAAATAAGTAACAACCTATTGAAAGTTAATCGAATGCATTTCTATATTTTCTTGTTTAATATTCCAATGATTTGTTGTTGTTGTTGTTGTTGTTTTCCTACTGTATATTTGATGGGTAAATATTATATCCTCCATAGTATCATACCTGAATACATGTATTTCTCTCAGAAACGCATTTGTAGTATCTTGCGGAGTTCACTGAGACTGGGAATTATGAATTCAGATATGGTCTGTCCACAGTATTATCTGATTTGGGACAGGTTACATAACACTGAGGTTTGGTTTTCCCTTTCTTGAAAATAGAGCTAATTGCTATTGCATGCGTGACTTCATATTTATAAACACAGGTCTACATATGTAAAAGGCACTAGATGGATGTATTATTTTTACCTGTGATTTTTCTATGTCTTAGTTTGCATCTTATTAATTACATTTAATTACAAATTTGAATCATTGTATAATGTTTTAATTTAATTTGTATAGCAACTGTAGAACATACATGCTTTTTTATCTCATTTCCATAGAATGCATTGAATGTCACCTGGCTCAGACATAGTTTGAAGACTCTTTTGGAATTCCCTATGTGTACCCAGGTAGCAGAATGTCTGTGGACTCTTACAGCTATTATCAAAGACATATTGAAAGATGAAACTTTACCCAAAGCAGGTACCGTAGCAATTTCAGGATAGTATCAATACACGAGTGCCCACTAGGGGGAGGAATATTACTTGTAATCTCATCTAGAGCAGCTTGTCTGTACAACACCTATTTTTCTTTGCTGCGAAGAGGGGGAGAAAGTGCAATTAAAAATGTAGTGGGTTTAACATGCTTAAAGATTGAGTAGTCACAATCACTTGTTTTCTGCTTATATGATGATTTAGCTGGCTGTTATCCTGGAAAACCAACTCTAACATTCTTCTTGTTGCTATAGGTATTTTGAAGAAGTTGTTGTCTCCTCTTGATGATGTACTTGAAGGATTTTATAATTCCATTCTGCTCCATCATTTTGACAGTCATCTCTATACTTCACCTTATTCTGAAACTGCAAATAATTTGATAAGTTTTACAGATCTGCTTGAAGCACTTCTGGCTTCCAGAACTGAATTGCAGTTACCACTAAAATGCCAGAGAGTATTGTTTCTGAAAGTTTCTTATGTCCTGAACGTCATTAGCTCATCAACTCACTATTTCATCAAGAAGAAGTTCATTATGCTCCTTAAAAAATGTGTCCTTTGTAAATCTGGAGAAGATACTGTAAGTGGATCACAGTCCTTACAAAACCCATATTTCTATGAGGACATGCTTGCTCTGAGTAATGCTGTTCTGCAAATTGTGAATTTGACTTGGCTTGATCAAATCCCACTTGGTGAAAAGGCCAGCTACTTTGGAAGTAGTGAAGCTCTGCCTGGGGATAACACTCAAAGTGGTTCTGACCAAACTGTTCTCAGAGCCATAAGTCTGGTTGTGCTTAAAGCATTGGAGTTCAAGTTTCAGAACTCTGCTACAGAAGCTGAAATCAAAGGTAACAATCTCTTGTTTTCATTCAGTAAGTGGCAGTACTTTTAAAGCTTTAAAATTTTAAATTTTTAAATTAAGACTGTAAATAAATTAATCTGAATTAGTAGTGATAGAAGGGAGGAAGGAAAAAAACATACAGAAAACTTGCCAGAACTGTCTCTGTGTTCTGCCTAAGTTGGTTCTTTATGTTTTATCCTATCCTTAGCCCTGGAATATGGGGAGGTTGCAACAGCTGTGTTTGGGATTGAAAGCTTTTCCTGTTAAGAACATACGTTAATATTTGAAATAGTTCAGCCAGCTTGAGAACACCAGGCTCTTCTCCAGGTGGAAGAGAAGAGAGCCCATAGCACAAGCATCTACTCTGTACGGGATGGAGAACTGAAAGCAAGGACAGGCAACTCTCCTGATTTCTAACATGGAGCTAGACCTGCACTTAACTTGGTTGAAGGTACTGGCATTGCTGTCAGACAAATAATGTAATGGGGCAGAAAACAGCAGTGGTAGCAAAAGTAAAAATAATGAAGCTGTAAAGTAGAAGATAGGGAAATTATGGGAGCTGGCAGCGTATGCTGGCGGTATTCTTCACTCTGACTTACAGGTCTAGTCCTTTGAATTAGTAGGTGCTAGGCATACTTTTCATACCTGCTCAGCTAGAGTGTGTTTGTTCCACTGAATAGATGAATTAGATTAGTAGAAGAGCAGATCAGTCTCTTGCGCTAGGACTACGCCACAAGGCAGACAGTGGGATGGCGGAGGAATGCTGTGTAATTTGCGTTCCTGACAGGAGAGGACGCGGTGCTGCATCTCACCGGGGAGTAGTCGCTTTGTATGCTCTAAGGGAGTGGTGGGGTGAGACTTCTTGCCTGGGAAACGCTCCTGGAATCCCGGCTTTCCACTCGCCTTTTTGCCTCTCAGAGGCACATGGTGCACATCTTGTGAAGCTACATGTGAACGTGGATGTGCAAATCCTGTGATCAAAGCAGCTTGCTGTCCCTGGAGTACAGACTTCACAGCAAAAATGGACAGGTGGTTCTGAAACTGTAGCCAAATTCAAGTGAGAATGGGTGTTCCTTATTGTCAGTCAACTGTTGACGTGGCAAAATTCAAAACTATTTAATCTATTTATAGAAGGATAGATTTTTTTACAGCATTTTGCATTTATTGAGGAACTTTAACAGCTCAAGATGTAAATGTTATTTTATTTTGTTTGCTACAGAATGTAGAAATGTAAAAAGTCCTAATTCATCTGTGCAAAAGAGCTCCAGAATTTTGCAAGAGAACTTCTGGCACTTTTTCCATATTTTTGGAAGATGTCGTGTTTGTGATGCCAGTTGTATTGTTAGGATTTTTAAGTATTTGCAGAGAATATCTTGCTTAAAGTCCACCTCCAGAAAAAGTTCTGAGACTGTTTAAGAACAAGTGAATAGAATAAATGTAGGCTGAATCTGTTTTAGATGTCTCTGTGGATAATTCTGTCTCAAAGAAAAAAATGTTTCTTTTCCAGATTCATTCCACAAAAATGAGTTGTTTAATTAGATTCAAATACCACAGCTGTCATGAGGAATTTCAAGTTGAAAGGAACGGTGCTTCTATTTGAGTGGTGTTAAATGAAGTGGTTAAAACAAGCACCAAAGTGCTTTAATATGCTAACTTCCCTTCCGGGAAGCTGGTTGATCCTATCTTTTTTTTTTTTATTAATATGAATTATAGTGGCTTAACTTTAATTCATGTCAATTTTGAGAGTAATTTCCAGATAGCTTTGATTTATATGGAAGAATTTCAGTCTGAATAGTAACAAATAGCCAAGATAATTTGCTGTTCTTATTTTTTTTTTCTAAGAGAAAAAGCAAATTTTAAAGTCAAATATTAAGGAAAAATATGTAATGATGGTTTTGTAAGTAAAATTGATTCCCATGTTGCAGGAAATCTTCCAAAAGCAGTAATCACTGTTACATAAATGTTGCAGCTGTGCTCTTTAAGCCATGGTGTACGTCCAGTAGCATTAGAGTTCTTAGTTGAGGAATACCTTTGGGGTAAAGATGTGTTGCTTTTCTTTGGTTTTCTAAATGTTGAATATGCTGCATTACATGAAAAACTGGTACCTAAGTTCAGACATAAAGAATCTTTTTATAGTTTGTTGTTAGCATTGAAGAGGTTTCTTCTCCTAAGGGAGAGGGAGTCTGTCTCAGTTGTAGGAATACAAAGGTATGTTTATGAGTAAGCTACTGCACTAAAATGACATTAATTTTGAGGTGATTTTCCCATTCAGAAGTGCAGAAGGAAAGGAAAAATGAAGACTTGCAGGAAAAACACTGCTTACATTAGTTTAGAAAGTTCAATGAATTTAGTGCAAAATCCTGGCTGGAAGTACCATCTCATGAATGTACCTTTATTCCAAGTCCATATATACTTGAAAATGTGCCTCACCCATGAAGAATTTATTTAAAAAAAATTGTTTTGACTATGGTGGTGCTACAAGCTTACTGCTTTTATTGTAGAGATAACAAATTATTTCCATCAACTGTAAATCACTGCAGCAAATTTCTATGCAGTGGAACTTGCACGGAGTATGGGTTTGAGCTTCAGCCCTATTAAAACATTAAAACTGCATTGTTCTTTCATGAGGGAAGAAAGTGCTCATGTTGGATTGTTCCATCTATGGAATTGACTCGATTACAATTCACCTTTCTTTAGTTTGTGGTATACCCATGAAGCTGCCTAATCAGGGAGTTAAAGGAAAATATAAATCCCAGCTGTACAGGTTTATCAAAATTTTGTAGGCTTTGTGGTGCATGCAAATCTGTGGAAGTGAACTTTGTTCATTAGTCTGTAAGCTCAGGTGCAAGAGAATTCACCTTGTTATATGCAAGAGTTTTTATGGTGTTTAGTAACAAAGTCAATAAAAATCATGTTTTTTTAAATTATTTTCCAGACGTCTTTCAGAGTTCCATGTCCCAACTGTTGACATTCTGGAGGAGTCATATGAAGTGTTCCCCACAATCCCACCCAGTTGTACATCACTGTGAATGGCTCTCCTTGGTTTTCATCGAGCAAGATGATGATATGTGGGAAGCTGCTAAAGCTTTATTACTCAGTTACTTAAAATTTGATAGGTTAGTACATATTTTATTTATTAGACCTATGAATAATAATGATTTAATGAGGTTACTGTAAAATACATAACATTTCCATTGATTAGTTTTCTATAAAGGAGAAATATTTTTAATAGTAAACTCAGGACTATGTAGTAATGTATGGTGTGAGAGCTGCTAACTTTTTGGATAATTTAATTAAGTGGCTTTTGGATTGAAGTGGGGGAGTTGTGCAACTAATTCCTATTAAATACTTTAGCGCTTAGAACTGCAATTGAGAATAATTGACTTCACAATCTAAATAGTGGTTAGATATAGATAAAAGGCAAGACTTTTCTTTCAACACTGAGTTTCTGAAGAACGTGATATTGTAATTAAGCTTCAGGAATTTAGGGACGTCTGGCAAGGTAGTGCTCTCATGTTTGGACCCATGTTAATTCTAGCTACTTGGTAAATACTGCAATTGCTAATAGCAAAAACCTGTTCTTTATAAATTTGTGCGGGACATTCAGTAGCTTCATTGTTGTTACCATGCAAGATATTATCCTAATTTATAAAGTGTCTTTCGAGCTTCTAATATGAAGATACTGAGATATCATATATACATACAGTTCTTTTTAGGCACCTAAATAAAAGCCCACCTTTTCCCAATGTAATCTGTGTTCAGGTTTACAAAAATATTAAAATAAGAGATCATGTATTAGAAGTAGCCTTGTTTCTCCCAGAATGCATCCTAAGGAGAAGTACAGTTTAAGAAAGCCTTCTTTAAGTGCTTTGACTTTCTAAACTGTCTGATCTCCCACCTCCCTGTGTTCATTCTCTAGTAGCAAAACTTTGTTTTTCCTAGTGTTTATTTTTTGACAAAATCTGAGTCTGGTGGGTTATTGATTTTCAAAGTATTACATACTGTAGGTGGGAACAAGTTTTAGTTCTGTCTTGCATAGAAAACTCATCTAACAAAACAAATTACCTTGCTGGGATTCCAGCAGGTGGTTTTCTCTCATATTTTATTTTTTAGACAGTTTTATTTATATAAAATATTGACCTGGAAATCTATCACTATGAAACATTTAATTGCAACTGGATCTAATGTATGTGCATTTAGTTTCTCTGTCAGAGAACATCAAAAAGGATCAAGAACGCACTTTTCTGCACATACCTGTTCTTAACTGTAAACTTATATTGAATTTAATCCATTTCACAACCTACTTTTCAGGTTACGGCGTGATGCTGCTGATAACTTAAGCCAAAAAGAAGAGGAAAGCTGGAATTGCCTTACACATGCAAGTGGCTATAATCCTCACTGTATATTTTTATTTTTTCTAGAAAAAATTGCATTTGATTCCACAGTTCTGCTAGATTTTTTGATTTCATCAGAAACTTGCTTTCTGGAGTACTTGGTAAGGTACTTAAAACTTCTTAGAGAAGACTGGCATCAGTTTGTAAATGTCTGTAACTATTTTGATACCAAGCATGGCACTTGTCAACCAGTTTCTTCTATCAAGCCTCCACATCAAGAAAAACAAAGCTGCATGAGTGATGTGAATTTGCAAAATGCTCCTTGTGAACCAGAACCACAGACTCTGATACCTTTGACTTCTTCTCACAGTTGCTTAGTGTTTACCACAGAGCAAGGCGATAATGAAGTTGCAGAGTCTAACCAGTCTAAGTCATTGCTATGCAACGATAGTACCTCTCTGCTGGGTTCTCTTCAAAGCCTTGTTAATTATGACAGCTCAGAAGATTCTGAATTAGAATCAGTTGGAAAAGAGTGTTTGGTAAACACAGAGAAGATGCCTTTAAATAATGAGCATGAGACAATGATAAGTGAAACTGTTTGCAGCTACACAGACGATACGCAGAATAAACTCAAGTCTCAAATGTTGCCTCTGAAACAAAAGGGATGTAATACTTCATCCAGTTTGGCTTGTATAGAGCCTTCAGATAACATCGTTCCCCTAAAAATAATGCTTTATAAATCAACAAAGTGTTTGGAAGAACTGCAAAATGCTATTTCTAGGTTGCAGAGAAGAAATCTTTTCCCATATAATCCATCTGCGTTGTTGAGACTACTGAGTCACGTTGAGAAGATCAGTAAAAGCACAAATTCAGCATAAGTCAAAGATCTGGTGATTTCTAACTAGTACAGTAGAGAACATTTCCATGAGATGAATGACTTCTAAAGCTCACGCCTTTTACACCTGTCAGTGTGTTTAAACTGAAACAGGATAAACATGTTTTTGGTTAACACCTTAAAAAATCTGCTCAGTGACGTGATCCATTCATTACCTTAGGGTCCCAGGCATATTCATGGTATGTACGTCTGTAGTGTATATGAAGATTAATTGCTAGCTGTCCATAGTTTGATAATAAACAACTAATCTGAAAGCTTATCAACAATATTTAAAGTATTGTCAATTATACTGAATGTCATTCTAATGACTTACAGGCTCCGATGAGGTGTTAATGCAACACTTAACTGCTTAGAGATTGAGCTAAATAAAATATTGTAGCTGGGGACAGTTTTAGGGGGAGTTTACACTGTGTTTTGGGGAGTTTATACTGTGTGTTCTGAATCAGTGCTCTGCTCTAAATGCACATGCAGGGGTAGTAGCACAATCCCATTAATCCATGCCTCTCTTTTCTTGGTTGAAGTGCTCAAGTAATGTCTAGGATTTACTTTTTGCCTGATCTAATCAGTAGCGTTACTATCTCACTAAAAGTTGTATTTAGTTTTTCTCAGTATTTCATGGTATGTTGCCTATTTATAGAACATTTTAGTGGAGCATTACATTTAAAAATCAAACTTAGGTAATGCAGAAGTTGCATTGTTGAAATTCCAAAAGAAATCCTTACTTCCATTACGTTTTATCTAAGTATAGAAAATATTTACGAAGTAGAGAACTAGAAATTAAATATCTGCAATGCAGCAAGGTGGATGTTGAATGTAAACTTTTATAGTTGCATCTGTTATTAGTTCTAATTTGAATAACCTGAAAAGTAAGTGTCTAAGACTCTGCCTATGGAAAGTTAGTTCAGAACAGGATCTCCAAACCAGTGTGTGCACTTAACAGGAAGCCACCTAATGTTGGTACGCTTAACATGCAGCTTGTAATGCTCTTATAAGGGTTAGGCAATGGGAAAATACCGATGACAGAAAGTACTATAAAATCTCAGAGCTCATCAGAACTGAAAGAAACGGTTTTCCTCTTAGGATCTTCTCTTGAAGGTAAGTGCTCTATTCTGGTTTAGAACCAGGTAAGTTGTCTCTTCCCCTTAAAATAGCTGTTTAGCGTAAAATAATACAGATACTGAGTTAAAACAACCAGACTCTGGAACAGGTGACCCTGATTCCTCCAAATCTCCTTGACCTTCTTCTGGATTAGAGTTGAGCTCTCAGCTAGTGAATCAACCATGTGTTGGAAGGAGGAGAAGACTGGGTGAAGTTTATAGGATAACTTACCTGGAAATTACAGTGCTCTCCAGAGCCATTGAATGTTATGGGTTCTTAGACAAGAAGGTTTAAACCTTAATCTTACTCTTTTGGGATGACAGCTGTAATAGACAGTATTCTGTGCCTATGGTTTCTTTGTGCAGATGATTTTAAGGATAGGACTGGAAAAGAATATCAATGAGTAGGAAAAAATGTCCATTTATGCTTATAGTCACTTTAGTTAAAACTAAACCTCTCGGTTGTCTGGGGCAGAGGAATACTTAGTTTCTTTCTACTATCTGAACTTGGTTATGCTCTAGATGCCAAGTTGCTTATTTCTGTCAGGACTAAAAAGCCTCTGGGCATGTCCAAAGATGCAGCTCTAGACAACTTGGGAACATTTCTGTTCAAACAAGGGAAGTGCCTTTGGCAAGAGAGTTGAGCAAGAATTTCTCAAGATCACAATTTTAAATGTAGGTACTTTAGTTTCAGTGAAATCCTTTCCACTATCCCCTCTTCTTTTCTAATCTGGGCTTTGCTGACTAGTTGATTTTGCCTGAGTAACCTCATTGTTTCACTGCGCTACTTTGCAAGTTGGAAATACCTAAATTACAACTCTATTTCTCACACACCGATAAGATAAACTGGGTGGGAAAGGTAGCATGGGGAGACACTTCCTGTTTTCCTAAGTGCTCATTTTCATCATTTTTGTCAGTGATTACTACAACTTAAACTTTTTTAAAGTAAAAGTTCGGCACAGCGTGTAGAATTTAGCAAGAAGTGTAGGATCTAGAACTTTTGATTTTTGAACATAGCAGTGTTGGGTTCCAATAAAACTGCATTTAATTGTTACAGACATGAAATTTATTGTGTGCCCAGTTGGTTATTAGTAATGATCATTCCCACATGTTTTACTTCTCAGAAATCCATTGTTTTAATTCACAGAATGTTTTAATGGTAAAAATGGGTAAATCTGGTTTGTATCTGCTAACTAGCTACCTCAATGTTTTATACTTTTTACCTTGATATGTTACCATTAACAAACTGTAGGTCCTGAGATGAAGTAAAACTGATGAGGAGGATTAACTTTTTTTTGTTGTTTTGTTATTCCACACAAAATGAGTGTAAACAGTGCAGGCAGTTGGTAGTTCTGTGGCTATTTGAGGAAGTCTAGTACAAAGACAACACCTTTATAAATGAGCTTGTATTTTTATCATTTGAATATGTAAGGTGGGGTTTGGTTTTGGTTTGGTTTCTTTTTTTTCTTGAGTCTTTACTATCAAAAGGTTTTAGGGTAGAGCAAATTAACTCAGCTACAGAACCTATTACCAGTGTTAAATTAGAACTTCTGAACTAGGTCAGTGATACTGTTATTAGGAGGATAAAATGCCTTATATTTGGCTGTTGATACCTAACAACTTTCTGCTCTTATTGGACACAGAACAGATCAGATGACCCGTCTGGAGATGGTTGTCTATCTGAAGACTTAACCTGAGAAATATCCACAGTCTCCATTTATGTTTTGGGTTTTCCTCCCACATCAATAGAATAAATTATGCTTTAATGAAGTAAACAGCACTAGAATTTGCTTAAAGGATGTGCTTTTATTTATTTATTTATTTATTTTAAAGAATAGTCTTAAACTTGGATTATTGTAGAGCTTGGTTGCAATCACAGCTAAATCCAGGTGGTTCTATGTTTGTTCTTTAGACTGGTTTTCCTCCAATGTTTATATGACTGCTGTACCTTCTAGTGTTAACACTTGTAGTACGTGTTTTAATCCTGAAATACAGGACCCAAAACCAACCTTGAGAATTTCTATATGTACAAAGCTGGGAATAAGGAGCCATGGTTTTTCCCTAGTTTATCACTGCAGGATAAAATGTTTGTACTTCTTCCAAATTCAGTCAGGGATGGTGTCTGAAGCCAGTACCAGGTATTAATCATAGCCTGTTAGTATCAGGGAGAGTGAAAATACTATGGTCATTACAGTTGGTTTTTTGTTGTTGTTTTCTCAAAGAATTGTCCAAATGGATTTGTAGATCGTTGTTGCACTTCGTACAACTCTCAGGCTACCTGGCTCACTCTGAAGTCCTGTTAGAAGCCATCTGTGTGTGTCAGTGGATCATAAGCAGCCTTTTACTGTCACTAACTAGCTCAACAGCAGGCACGGACCTGGCCTTGTCTGGGTAACATCCCGGGGATTTAAGCTTTTCCAAGTCATTGTCTATTTAAATGCTGTGTAATGGACTTTTTTGCTGATTACTGTTGGAAGTGCTCTTCAGTGGACAAGCTGACTCTGTTTTACATACAGCAAGAAAGGAATAGAAGGTTATATTCTGTGGTAGAAAGTTTTTGTGGAGAGTTACAGTATCCTTAGTCATTCCTGGTTCCTACATACCAGTGTCTGGCAAAACATGTGTTTTGTCAGCCAGCAGTGGCCTTCCAGCTGGGAGACTTGAAAAAAAGTAGCATATACAACCTGAAAGGTGACTGTGCTGCTGAATACTAGCCTTCTTAAAAGGTGGTAGGGAAAATTTTGCATATCCCGAAACTGTGTCAGGAGTTCTGTCCAAGAATCTGCCTCATCCTATGCTGAGGCCAGAGAGAGTTGAAACCTGAAAGATTTTCTGTGGAGCTTCAAAGAGCTTCCAAATGTCCAGGGCTACTTTGAAGGAAGTAATAACTGCATAGAAAGCAGTGGGCAAGATTATGAAGCCTATTTTGCAGACTTGTCATCAAATGACAATTTGGTGTGCTTTGTTCAATATTCACAGTTAGGTAGAGAGCAATTACGCAGAAAATGTAAAACTCTAAATCTTTTTTAAAATCTCTTCAGGGAGGAATCTAGTACTCGGTCATCTTCAGCAGGACATTGGTCCCGTTAAAGAAGTGTCTCTTCACCTGAGCTAAAAGCATCAGCCAGTATGATACCAGAGTTTTCTGTAATTCTCAGTCATGAGCAGATGCAGAGGAGGGAATTCTTACTGACTGTGAGACATCAAAGGGGTTGTCTTTCTTTTGCACCAAGTGTATGTTTGTATTTTGCACTCGTTTTCTCTGTGGATAGATAAGGATTGATGCGCTAAGAGTCTTCTATTAATGTAATCAAACAACATTTGCAGCGTTGTCTTATGTGCAAGTGTTACAAATTGCTGAGGTTTATTTTCATACAGTCGTTAAACCAGTGCTTCCAGGTCCACGGATCAACAAGGCTTCTCTATTTTAATCCTATATTATTCAGACTGTTGGAAATTAATTAAAAACTCTTCCCTGAATGAATTGGTTGGACTGATCCCTAAATCCCTACTGTTACAGCCAGAGTATGTTGTGTCTTCATTTCTGGCATCTTAAGACAGTAATAGCACATGTGAATATTATTTGAGAAATTAGTAGTGCTGAATTTGGAGGGGAAAGTGTGAACTATAGAAGTCAAACCTTTACTAGAGTTCTTTTCATTAAGATTTTCAGTAGCAGACATAAGTTTTAACACACTGTTTACTAGAAATGTGAGCAACTGACGTTATATTTTTCTATTTTTTCAAATGTTTTAGAGCATACTTAGCGTAAGTACCTCATAGATATGTGGCTAGATAAGAATTTGCATTGTTTCTGGATATCAGAAGGGTGGCTTTGACAAATAGGGGCAAAGTGATGTTAAATCACGGAGAAAGGAAAAAACAGTCTCACCAAGGATTATTTGCAAGCAAAACAATCTAAGGTTTTACATAAGGGAAGTTGTCCAGACTGCAAGCAAATGCTTTGCTAAATCACAGCTCTGTCCCTCTGGATACGGGACGATTCTTAACTGTGCTCCTGGAGGCTTATCAGTATGCTGTGTGTTCAGCATCTAAATGAAATACCGCCCAGAAGTTGTAACAACTTGAGAGATGGAGCATAATTGTGGTATTTATATCCCTCAATTGTTAAATGTGTGAAAGAAATTGTTTAGAAAGCAGTATCCAGGTAATGCTGGTATCACTTCCTGGAGCCTCACTCTCCTTGTTAAGTCTCAGACTCTCAAACATTCTAATTCTTAATGAAGTTCATAGGAATCAAGCTCTGAAGCAACATATAAATATATCTTAAATTAAACATTTTGAGGATTTTGGCCAGTTTATTCAAAGATGTATGTTCCCGATTTAGTCCTGCAATGACAGTTGTGTACCATAAGTATTTATAACCTTGACACTTGCTCTATTTCCAGTCAGATATCTAGTTTTCAATTATGATAATATTATTAATTAATTAATCAGAAATGAACCTTTCCTAACTTGAAACTCTGTATGGATTATGACTCAGGTCATACCTTCCGGTAAGAGAGGTCTTAAGTAGAAAACATTTCAAGAGATCTTAAATGGATTACTTCATCTCTTTTCTGTAGGAGAAGATTGATATATTGGGAGACAGTATGAACCCGTGTGAAGAAGAGGAGCTTAGTTTTTAAGCTACTGATTGCAGGATTGAGTTATGATCCTTGGATGTGTTTCTGTGATTTGAAGTGATTTCCAGATATTTGTTGATTCTGACAAGCAGAAAGGATGAGAATATCAAGATCTTTACCTTCATCTTAAAAGTGTGCAAAACAACAAGCAGATGGGTTTCCATGGTCATGAAAAGAGAATTCAGAATCCAAATTATTATTAGATCAAATAGTTGTGAATTGTGTCAGTTTAAATCTAAGTCTCAGGTGAGAAACTCTTGGTAATCTTAAAACTAGCTTTGAATACCACGTGACAGTATATAACTACTTTCCTACTTTTCCTTTGCATGTGTGTGAGGCTGAGATTTGATCAACCACACTGAGATGATCAGTTAACAAAAATGACTTGGTACTAATATATTTGGAACATTTATCTGTCAGCTCTGCAGATGATTTTTTACTTTTTCATAAAGGAAAATAAACCCTTGGATTTCCCCTTACCCCACTCCCTGCCGGCAGTTGCATCATATACTACAGCTCTGATTCTAGAAGTTGAAGTTTTAATACCATCTCAAGGATTTGCTGAGATGGCTTTCTCTACTGAGAAAGTTAATGAATAATAGATTTTTTTTAATTTATGTAACTGCTTAGAAGCTCAGGTGAAAACTCACATGAATATATTAACTCACAATGAACCCAAAGAAGTGGATTTAGTAATTTTTTTCTCATTTTATTTTTTTCCACTGAAATCTTTACATAATTTACGTTTTCCACTGATACATGTAATAATTATTTGGGTCAAATACACGCTCCATCTAGTTAGTCAATCATATGACAATTAAATACAAGCCTTACACTTCAAGTAAGGAGTAGCTACTTATTTTTTTTCCCTCAAGAATACAAACTAAGTTTTTGTTGTTGTTGTTATCTGGCTTTCTTTTGTTTTTGCAGCATTCAGATTAAAGATACCTGAATTAACAGTTCTGTGAAAGTGCAACAGTAATTGAAAGGTCAGTGGGCAGCTTTGATCCAGAAGGTATGGTTAGCCTGTTACTTACTGTGCAGTATCTTTAATCTTGCAGTAGTCCTATGTAGCTGCTGAGTGCTACCTAAAAAAAAAAAAAAAAAGTTTCTTCAAAAAGTATGTAAAAATACTTTTTCTCATTGTATTATTTGGAGCAGCCCCAAATCTGCTCCAGTCAAACAAAATGTGTTTTTTTGTTTGTTTGTTTGTTTTTCAATTTAGTGCAACAGTGAAGAAATTATGGATTGAGGCATAAGAAAGAGGTGTTTGTGCCAATTACCTGTTATATTACTGGCATTAGCCAAGTGATATATGAATCAGCTTGCTGTAGGCTCTCCTAATTGGCAAAGTGTTCCTAAATGTTCTTCTTGATTCATACGAGTGGTTCAGATGTGGGAAAGTATGGAGATAATTTAAAGCAACAGCAAAGCCATAATACTACCTGCCTGAAATAATCTTTCATGTTTAATATTTCTCTGGTGCTTCAGTTTATTGAATACCACTCCCAGTTTTAGGGAAGGACTAAAGACTTGCAAAAGCTGCAAAATAAGAATACCTAAAAAACCTAAACACCTGCCAGGTGAACAAAGCAAACAGTTCAGCCTGAATTGCTTTGAGGGAAAGCAAATGAACTGGATCCAAATATTGCCTGGATCACCTCCGCTGCTGTCTTATGATGAAAGTTCCCATGTACTCAAAAGGACTAGTGGAAATTAAGGGCAGGGATGGGAGTGCAGGAGGTAGGAATGCTCCATCTCTGTGTGCATAGACACCACCTGTGGTTTAGGAGTCTGAGCCCTAAACTACTGAAGGCTGGAGGCAGCATCAGTTACCATTTTGTTTATCCTGGTCTTGTACTCTCCTGTAACCATCAGCTTCCTTCAGAGACAGTACGCTGGGTGAGGTGGAACTTGGATCCATCTCCTACCTGTCTGTTCTTACTGTGTGGGTTGCTGTTTGCTGGCTGCAAGCAGAAAGAGAGGGCTAAAAGAGGTTCTCTGCACATTCGAAATGTAGATGCTCTTGGCTTGTCAGTGATACTCTTTTCTTCCTTTCCAACAACGTTAAGATATCCTACCCATCAGAATATCATGTCATCCCAACACAGCACTGTTAATTTTATTATCTGAAACTGGGGTGACCTGTTGAGGAATGATTTTCAGCCCCCCCCCCCCCAAAAAAAAAAAAAAAAAAAAAAGGAAAAGGGTTAAATACAATGAATGTTTGTATGGTATCTCTAACCACTCTAACCAAGCATATATTGAGCTAAGTTCCCTCTGCTTTAGGTATTTTGAGAATTCCATTTTCAATCTTCTGAGGAACTGAAACACTTCCTGTAAAGCATTTAATTGACTGAGGCTGGGAGTATTCCTGAGGCTGGCCAGTAGAAAATGAAACCTTTCTCTGACTTTATTTTAAAACCCTGACTTTATCTAATAGTGCATCTAAAAACCTTGGTGTGAAGTGACTAGTTTGAGACTTCCTTTCCTGCACAATCGGCAGGCACGGCATCTTCCTGTGCACGTCTAGAGCCACATAAGTTGAGACAAATTCTCATCATGCAGCAGAATGCCATGTGATTCAGAACGTTTCTTCACCTGCTGTGTTGAAACAAGCACAAGGGAAGGCGCTCGGCATTACTACTCCCGAGTTTCACTGAGTTGGACATATGACATCAGGATTGCCTTCAGTCAGAAATCTTGAAGCGCAGCTTTGCTGGGTGGGTCTCTGAAGAATTTGAAAGAGTTGTGCAGATAGGGCGTGTTTACCTTTGTCAAAGTAGCGAGCGTAATGCCTCTTCCCAGCTAATGTGCTTATGTTCTCTGACTGCAACATCATAAAGGTAGGAATTTTTTACTTTTTTTTTTTTTTTCCTGGTGTTGTTGTTTGTGTGTTTTTCTTTTTTTCCTGCCTCCCTGCGTTAGGTTATGGTCCAAATTCTTGGCGTGTGCTGGTCTCTAATGCTGCCTGTTTTATAAAGGAAAATTAGAGCAACCCTTATAATCGTCTTAGGATGGAGAGGGGAATAGGTGTTGAGATCTTATAGGTTACTATCCTATGACAAAGTTTTTATAGGTATTCCAACCTATGACAACTACTTTTCTTTTTAGAGAAAAGAAGTACAGGTTACGGTTGTACTTCTGCATCTTTTATCATCATCCTATTAAGTGCTTTTAAGAGCACTTAATTCTGAACTGGAGGGGAGGAAGATTTATTAACAGGAAAAATGTGTTGGTGAATGATGTAAATATACTTGCGGAGAAAACTTAAATTCAATTTGCTTGAAAAAGATAGTTCTAATTTTGTCCTTTAAACACCTAAGAAAAAGGTATTCTGTAAAAAAAATTTGGTTTAACAGAGGTTTAAATATGACTTACCTGTTGAAGATCTGAAGTATCTGGTGCTATGAATAACACATTCAAATATGCTGCCAGAAAGGGTTATTTCATAGTAAGGCTAAAAAAACACTCAAACAGAGGAACCCTGCGCATTTTTTCCTCTTACTTTTTGTAATGTATACCTATTTTTAGTTGGCTTCCTAGCTTGGATCAAGCCTTCAGCTGGGGTGCCACTGTTGGCAAAGAGGCTGTGCAGGTAGACATTAGCTGATCTCTTGCATTTGTTATGACATGAAGATGCCAAACAGAGGCTGCAATAATGAAATACCAGTTATGTGCTGGCTCCTCCTCTAGTTGGCTTTGTGGGTGGAGAATGCATGGGCAGGTTAAACCACAAAGGAGGGGATAACCAACAGGAGAAATAAGAACAGGGGAGCACAGCAGGCTTAACTTCTGTTTCAGGGTGATGAAGAGATCAATGCACAAGAGATCAAAGTCACTGTGCATACACAATACGTGAAGACCTTGACTGTCTACTGGCCCCTGTTTCAGGAAGCTGTAAATAGGACAGCTGCACCAGCACTGTCCCTTTCCCTAATTACCAAGGGCTAATTTAAAATGTTGAGTCATCCATGGTGCAGGTGAAGAAACCTGCATCCTTTGCTTCTACACCCTCAGGTCCTCTCTCCGGTGTCTCATTATTCTGTTACCTTCACATGTTTTGTGGCAGTGCTGTACTTATTACTGCTAATAACTTGCTTATTTTTGATCAAATGATTCTTAACCCTTACCTTAAACATGTGACCAAGAAGGCTCATGCCTCTGGTAAAATCTCCTTTAATCAGTTTGGCATTAAGTTAGACTTGAAGTTTTTATTTCAAATAAAATTCTGGTAAGTTGTAAAAAACAAAACAAAACCACTAATTTTCATGTTTCCCTAGTAATAATAATGTGAGGAAAAAGGTCATTTTTTTCTTTCATTCTGAAAAATTTTACTAAGGATTTCTTGAAGTAAACTCTGCCCCTCTTTGGTCTGCTCAAACTTATGAATTAAGCATCTAAGAACTTGTAGTTCTGACTGGGCTTTATTCATAGAACTGCAATTTCTTTTTGCCCCAAGATTATTGCAGAGATTTATTTTATAGTTCTTTATCCAACTCTATCGATATTAGGGGCTTTAAAGCTTTGAAGCAGGCATAGTTTGCACTGTTAGCTATACTTTGTGAGAACTACTTTTCACTTTCCTAAGCTGCCCAAGATCAAATGAAACAAATTTAGTTGCTCAGAAACATTTTACCTTTAAGTAGAGAGAGCATGGTAACTTTTACTCAAAAATTAATTATTTCAAACCGTTTTGGTTCTCTTCCCCCCAGAGAGCAGGGGAAAATGTAATAAAACTTGCTTGCCACCTTAATTGAGATTTACTCTGTGCTCTTTTGGCCTGCTACAAAATAGAAACTGAGTTACAAGGTAATGTGATAGAATAGTAAAAGAAGTGAAATATTCTAATTGCCTTATAACTAGGCACATGTAACTGTTTATAGTTGAGATTTGTCCGTTTTAGGGAGTACATTTGAAGTTAAAGGTCTCACAGCAGTCTTAATTCAGGTCTTTTATGTGTATAGAGTATTTCAGTGTTTCATCATAATAACCTGATGTTAAGGTCCAACCGCTCTTTTATTTTGTGCTGCCACTGGTTGTATGTGCTCAGGTTGTGTGAAATTTTAACATTTGAACGAACAAGATGAGAGGAGTCAATATGCAGAGAGCCTGTAGCATCGACTCAATATCCTTCATCCAATTCTTGCCTCCACAAATGATAGTTCAAACTCTTATATCAGTAAGGCATGAAACAGTTCAGTCAACTGCAAAAAACGTTGCCAAGAAGCAGAAAGGAGCAATGCCTCCAACTGGCACATACCTACAAGTGACAACTGATGACTGAGTGAGTATTTTGTGTGGTCAAGTTTGCAGTTACTGCCCCAGGGACTAAAAATTTTTAGCATAAAACATCACCAGTGCAGAAAGTAACCTGGCATCACATCCAATGATCTCCCAAACTTGCAAGTTGCATTTATGTCCAGAAGATGTATAAAGCAGCTGTTGTACAGTTGAAAGGCTCTGTGGCACGGTATCAGCTGTCAACACTTGCATGAATACTAAGCCATTACAAGTTTGGCTTTGTACATGTGTGGGTTTTTGTTTTTCTTTTTAATTATTTTTTAAATGTTTTGATTTTTTAAATGGTATGTTTTTTTTTTAAAGGTATCTTTGAGGTGGTTCTGCTATCAGTAGGAAAAACATTGCATAGCTGTTAGAAACAAAGTGTAGGTGCTGTGTATTTTCACCAGTTTCTTGGTGGTGATCACAGCTGGGAATCTGTGGGTGATGTTCTGTCCAGTATTACGGACCGTAATACTGAAACTTGTGTGTTAACTCTCGTGTTTATTGCTTAGTCTGAAGCAAAACAAAAAACAGGACCTGTGATACAGTGGATCTGATCTTTATTTACTCTTTTAAACCACTTTGGTTTAATGTTTAAGTTCAACAGCCAGGAACAGCTTTACTATCTTTTTGATGTATGGGGCCCTTGATAATTTTTTTCCCCCACATCACTGTACCAATTTAAACAGTTCTTTCAAATGATGAGAGAAGTTGGAGGATTGTGTTATTCTTTTTGCTGATTTATTCTTTCCCTGTAACACCTCCAGAGTCATACTGAGTAGATAGGAAAGATGCCCAGAGAAATTACGCTCTTTTTTCACTTGCGTGTTTGTGTTACCCATCTGTTGGGTTTTCCAATTTGTTCAATAAGTAAGGATGGGAAGTTCTCCCAATACATATTCCAAACCTGGATATCTCCTTCTCTTACTTCTTGTAAGTTTCTCTTAGTTTTTGTAAGCAGGAGCTTTTGCATGGGGAACAAAATCAAAGCTAAGCCCGTTTTTTTTTATTTCCCAGGCTGTAGCAGCCAGAAATTGCACTTCAAAGCAGCTCCTGACTTTGCTTTTCAAAATCTAACCACATAGCTTTTGTCAAACCAAAATTTGCCCTTTTTGCTTAACATCATTAAAAATGCAAGTGTGGCTTTTTTTGTTGTTGTTGTTTTGTTTGTTGTTTGTAACTGAATGTATCAAGGATCCAAGGAGCCCAGTTTGGAAAGAAACTTCACTTTGGTACTTCCCCACTGTGTAGGCTTTCCTTTAATTACAAAGGATGCAGTTCCTAAACTAAGCAGTCCTGATTTTCCTGTTTGGTGCCAGCCCATTAGGCTACAGAAGGGCTCCTTCTTTACCAAGGAGGCGATTAGTTTCTTTATTTGGAGTGTTTAATTTTCAGGGTGCAGGCGAGCTTTCCATTTTTTTCTAAACTATATTTTATTGTTAGCCCAATGGTAAAAATTCCAGTTTTGTCGATGAGATTAACATTGGCAGTGCTGATGCATGGATGTGAATCTGGGAAGCAGCAGGTTTTTCAGCCTAGGTAGAGCAGAAAATAGGTCACTCAGCTGTTGTCGTTTTCACACCTGCCGTGCCTGGGTGCTTCCTTGGCACCGTTACAGACCGTAAGGAAAAAAAGTTCTGAGCTCAGCGCTCCTAGCAATGGGAGGCTTATGCTGGGCAGCCTTTCAAGTTTCTTGTTAGAGCTGGTCCCAGATCAGGACAGACTGGGCCTTTGCAGCTGCCGCTGCTTCTTTGGAAGTGTGAGGGGAGGATAACCACTTGTGGCAATTCATGCAAACCGAGGAGATCAGCCTGCTGGGGAATCCGGTGGCTGCAGCCTGAGCCCGGCGCTGGAACTGGCTGCCACCACTTGGGCTGCACTGGAACACGTGGCTGTGTTGTCACGAGCTCCTGGCAAAAGTAAGTGTCCTGTAGTTCTTCTACACTGATTACTGAAAAAAACAAACCAGGGTCCTGGCAACTGCAGTTGTAGCATTTCTCAGAGGTGAAAACTTCTTGGCAGCACGAAAGGAGCCTATTGCAAAACGCTTCACTTGCCCAAGTACTGAGAAACTGGTTCTCCTGTTTTCCACCCAGGTGCCAGGCACTGCCTGAAGAGATGCCTGTCCACCTCGCTGCTCCTAGGCCCTGTCCCTGGGTGGCAGAAGGGACAGATGAAAGACTTCTGCCTGGTTATTTGTCCCTTCCACAAGAGGGCTGTGGTGGATGCTTTCTTTCCCACTCATGCTATGGGTGCTTGAATAGGTGTTCTCAGAGACTATATGGCCAAAGGGTTCCTGACCTGTCAACAAGCTGCTGAAAATCACTGGGTTTAAACCAAAAAACTGAACACTACAGACAGCATCCTTTAAATTATATCTAAGTGCTTGAGTCCTGTCTACCTGTAGTATGCCAGAACCATAGCCCTTGTTTTGGGGGTGCGGGTGGGGTGGGAACAGGACCAACAATAATGGGGAAATTTTCTTTCTTATGGCACTGGCAATGCGCCTTTAACTTGGTGTGGCCTGGAAGCAGAGTTTGCTCTCTGCCATTCCTGCTCTTGCCTAGTGAACTGCCAGATGTGGGAATAAGGGGCTCTGAGAAGTCCCTCTGCCACAATTGTCCCAGGAAGCTAACAATCAGGAGGAGACATCTGCATATGCAGATGTTTTTTCTAAGGCAAAGTTTGTTAGAGACAAATGGCCTGTGTGCCTTCATCACTTACTCTCCATCATCTGGCTTCTCATTTCACGTACCACGCAGCCATTGTTTAGGGTCAAAATGATTCAAAGTAAATGATTTAAATGGAAGCAGTCAAGTCGTAATGTGGAGAGGGCTGATAATGGGGATTAGTGTCTGGGACAGGGATTGCCGTAGGTATGGTGAGTAAGCCAGAGAGCTGAATCACTTCTGTCGGTGATATTGTGGGGACATTAAAATTGCTTCTTGAGCAGAGGGATGGGATAATAGATGGGTTAAGTTTTAAAAATTGTAACTGAGTTCCAATACTAATTTTGTCAAGGTTTCTAGGAAGTAGCAAGTACGTGGAGAAGATGATGATAGATAAAGCTAGCACTGAGCTATTCCCAAGTAATTTGCCTTGAGCGGTGCTTCCTGAGATGGAGGCTTCTGCTGGGCCTCCATTTCCTTTTAATACAGAAAAAATATACAAAACACACATGGGTTTCAGGAGATTTCAGCAAGTTGAAAGGATCATGGCTTGTTTATAATATAGAAGAGACCCTTGCTTGTATATGATGTACGCAACAGAAGAGTATTTATGGAGTCCCCATATGTTTTGTGACCTCCGTGATTTGAGGATGAAGAATAATGCACTGGCAGCCACTGAGAGCAAAGAGGGCACAAAAGGAAACTGAAATGCACTGAGTGCTGGTGCCTAGGTGTGTTTGGGAGGACTTGCTCACCTTCCAGGTGCTCCAGGAACGTCCTCTTGAGGACTGAGACTGAAGGGAGACAGGGAAACAGCCCAGGTGTTTAAAAGCTGCTATTAGGAAGATGGAAATCTCCAAGACTGCCCAGGGGGATGACCTGGTTTGCTGCAGTGAGAGCAGATGGGATGGAGGGTGAAAGTCCAGTTTAAGGTTAATGAAGCATAAGAATAGGCTGCAAACAGGTGTGGAGCCTCATCAACAGCTTTATAGTCTTATAATAATCACTTGGATAATGGACGACGTTCATCAGGGATGGTCTAATCGCCGGTGTGCCAGGCAAAAACCTGTAGGAAGCACAAGGGGACTGCAGGTGGGGGAGTTTAGAGAACCACCTTTCAGACTATACTTGGTGTCTGTGAGCAAGGATTTCTTCTGAAATCTGTGGACTCTGGATCAGAACCCACATTCCAACGTTCCCTTAGATATTGGGATTAAGCAGGTGTAATTGGGAGCTTAGTTTAATAGAGGTGCATTAGGTAACTGAAGATCTGAAAAGACAGCCATACGGACATATATGTGTGGAAAGGAAACGTGTTGTAGATCCCAAGAATCTGATTTTAAAATACACACTGCTGAATTTTTCTAGGATTTGAGTATTCTGGGTACATTCAGTCACAACTTATCTCGCCGTAGCCTGACTGGTAATGCTCTTTCCGCTGTGTTTTAATGCACTGGCCCATTATTACCATTGCAGTTGGCGATAACTTGCAATGCACAGTCTGGTTTAAAAATACAGATATATAACGGAGCACAACCGGGTAACGAGCATCTCCCCTGGTCTTCCAGAGCAGTGTGTCTGCAAGCCTTTCTGTCTGACCTAAAATGTCACGTTTCAAAGCCCTGTTTCATTATCATGGCGCCTGCTAGCTGCAGTAAAGGGTCTGTTAGCAGCCCCGTTATAAATCCCAACTTCCAGGAGTTTACAATTCAGCAGTAAAAAAGTGCTCTAGGCTGAAGTTTGGCTTATAAAGTCTCAGGGAAGGAACAATTGTGATTTCTCTGTCCTTTCTTTTTGCATTTGCTTGTGCACACACAATTCATTCAGTAGGTTTTACTATCCCCTTTCAGCACTTAAAAAGATTAAATGGTTATTAATATTTCAGTGCTGACTACTGTTCATGACCAGGCAATTGATTCACGGTGCCTGTTAACCCAGCCGTGTTTGATGGGTCCAAGCTGCTGTTTCACAAACCTGCTGCGAGGCTGCAGAAGGATGGAAACAGCCCTGCGTGGATTGCAGCAATCGCTCATTAGCGGTTGATTAAAGTGAGCTTTGGAGCGAGCCCTCTGAATCGGGGAAGCCCGTGTGAGTGCACAGGGTGAGAGCCTCCAGTGGCTGCAGGCAACCCTGAGGTTGTGTGGCCCCTGCTCAATATTGGAGGATTAGGAAGGGCCTGAGCCGCTATGTCCTCAGCACGATTTAATTTTGCCACTTGATCCTATGCAAATGTGGCACTGTCACGTCTCCCAGGGGCAAGTCTAGCACGAGGAGGAGACTTCATGAGATTCTCCCAGCTCGACTGTTTCCTCGCTGAAACTATGGTTCCGTGAAATCAATTATTTCCTCATACTTTTTTCTGGTTTACAGGAAAATTTACTATGGAAAGAAGTTATTTCCATTTATTACTCATGGAAATTACAGAAAAACTGCTTATGTTAGCCTTATGGAAAATATAATAGTGAATTCTATTTTAATTCTATTTTAGAACATTTTTATCGGATATATAACACATTTGTTCTGTAAAGTTCTTACAACTAAATGAGGGATAACAAATATGGTTCTAAATACATAACTAGAATGGAAAGGTTGAAAATGAGACTTTTAAAAGAATAAAGTATTTTGTTTTAAATGTAACATTTTTTTTCCTTTTAGAACAGATTTTTGGTATTTTCTTCTGATCCAGGGTTTGGTCATACTTAAATCACAGTATTTCTTGTAAATCCCCAAATAAACTTGCTGTGCACTGTAACTTTTATACTCGGTCCTGAGCGTAGTAGTATTTGCAAAATCAGGACTGAGGGGTGTATTACAACCCACACATGAAGCAGCAGTAGCTCAGCAGCAAAATGTCTTCACTAATACAGGACTAAGTCACCCCCTGGACTCTCTCCACATTTCTTTCCGCTCTCCCACCCCTTTATATTTAATTTAGAAAGGCAGTGTAGAGAAGATGAGTTCTCTTTAGTGTCTTTTGTGTATTTGTATGATAATTATAAATGATAATTGTAAAATATTTGACCAGATATTAAAAAATTTAGTTTGAATGACTGAAGTGAGACATCAGATTTTAAACCTACAGTTTTTTTGTTTTTTTGTTTTTTTTTTTAAATCTGCATTCATTTATGCCAGTTTAAGATTTAGCTCTTCTCTTAGATCTTCTCTTATTTTCTCTTCCACTGGATTATAACCCCACCTGCATGCTCTTAATGATGGGTTTTCAACTTCCAGCTAGCTGATTTATAGATTGATTTCTTTCCTCCTCTCTCTCCTGAGAAAACTGACAGAGTTGCAGACCTTACCGGCTAGGGCTGTTTTCTGTGAGAAATCAGTCAGGGAACACCTGAACATATCTCCAGTGCCTGCAGTAGCTCTTCTGAGTGCTTCTTTTGGACCTGCACTACAAGTGCAACCTGTGCAGACCAGGGGAGCGTGGGACCCAGGTCTCCTGTGTTATTTGCTTGTACCACGTTTCCTTTCAGGCATTTTTTTTTTAATATGACATGACTAATTTTTAATTATCATTTTATTTGCTCAGCATGGCGCACATATTAAAGACGCTCAACAGCTGGTTCTGGTGGGAGAATATATGGATGCCTATCAACGTCACGTGGGCACATTTCGTAGACCGTGAAGGCCTTGTCTTTCCAAAACCACATCAGCTGTACGCCACAATACCATATGCTTTTGTATTGCTGATTATCCGATTCCTCAGTGAAAGGTAAGAAACAGAAATTCCGTGTAATACTCTCATTAGTTGTTGTTAATGCTAAAAAATAAAATTGGAAATTAAGGTAAGGTAAGAATATTGATCTAAAGATTTCATAACAGAGGGTTAGTTGGGAGTCTGCTAAAAATACCTACTACAGATAATATTGAAGGTTAAAACCTGGGGAATATCTTTCACCATCAGGAACATGCGATTGTGGTCCAATCTAGATGGAAAGCATTTCTCTACATTTCTCTCATTTCTAGAACAGCATTTGGATAATTTTGATTATCTCCTTCCATTAGAGAAACAATTCTTTCAGAAACATTTTGGATTCCTTTTGCTTTTTCTCCTTTGGTGGAAGAGTAGAGTTATTTGTCCTCCAAACCAAACCTCTTCTCTTGTTAGATCCTTCCCCAGGACATTAGTGTAAGGCTGATAAATCGAAGGTGTCCAGTTGTAGCAAACGTACGCAGACTGGAGGGATCTCAAATTTTCCTGTGAACATTTTCTGTAGAGCTAGTAATGCTGATGCTTTTTTCTCACTCTGGTTTAGTGATCATGGAGTCATTAAAGTTGGAAAAACCCTCCAAGATCATCTGGTCCAGCCACCCCCCTACCACCATTATCACCCACTAAACCATGTCCTCAAGCACCACGTCCAACCTTTCCTTAAATACATCAAGGGACGGTGACTCCACCACCTCCCTGGGCAACCCATCCCAATGCCTGGCAACTCTTTCTGAGAAGAAACTTCTAGTTTCCAGCTAAATTTCACCTAATTTTCAGCCTAAATGGCTTACTTCTGCAACTGGAGTCTTATGAGACAGGCAAAGGCTGGCACCACAGAAGAAAGCTACAAATATATTAAGATTTTCAATGCATTTACTTAATTATTTGTTTCAATTTTATTGGTTTTATTTGATTTTTTTTCTGCTCTAAAAACGTGATTAGTAGTTTTTGTAATTATTTCAGGATACAATGAGGAAATTTGGAATGTCATAAGTTGAACAGACTTAAGACAGGACCAGATAAGATCATTCATATCAGAGATCAAAAGTAATTTGGTTCATATGTTTATAACCATGCACAGTGTCTCCTGAGTAAATGCTTGCCCAGCTGTCTCACTGCACTGCTGTTGGAAGTTGCTCATGTGAATAATTAGCCCATACATCTGGCGTGCAGTGAATCGGCCCATGAATGAAGAAAACTGACCGCTGCTATGAGTAATAGGGAATCAGTTGCTGATATCAGCAGAGAGGAAGGGGCTTTTGTTGTTGTTGTTGTATTCTCCAGAAAAGCCTGCCCAAGTAGAAGAGCAAAGCAGTTGGCTTTGCAGCTCCTAGTAGTGGAAAATGGAAGAGAAGGAGAAGCCTTCAGTTTCTGGGGGAGTTGCTGTGTGCCACTGGCTAGAGGCCACATGCAGAATCCTGTTTCCTGGGCCGTGGTAGCCCAGCGTGACAATGTGCTATGTGACTACCTGTCACCAGGAGAGATTATCCCAGTAGCAATCTTCCAGCATCTGTTCACGTTTCATGTTCCCTTAACTATTGCTTAACTCAAATGTGTCTGTGAAAAAGACAAGGACAAAAAATCAGGATTTTTTCTATAGTTTCAGAGCATTTCAAGACCAGAAAATCAAGTAGTTGTCTACTTATTTTATTTTATTTTATTTTATTTTATTTTATTTTATTTTATTTTATTTTATTTTATTTTATTTTATTTTATTTTATTTTATTTTATTTTATTTTATTTTATTTTATTTTTTCCCCTAATTGCTAATATGCTATGATTCTCTTTTGGGATTAGTTAAAGGGAGATTATTTGTTCTCATGGAGCAGTCATATACTATAGCAGATTACAATGCTTCAGATTTACTTTGTTCATATCCTGGTATGAGAATAGCTGAGGTCTTGTAACTGTGTTGTATTTATTAATCTTTTCATTCTGTGTCTTTTCAGATATATTGCTATACCTCTAGCAAAAGCCTTAGGTATAAAGAATGTAAGACGTGTGAAGCCACAGCCTAATCCTGTTTTAGAGAGTTATTTCCGGGAGTGCTCAAAACACCCATCCCAAGTAAGGATTCTCATTCTTTTAAAGTAGTTTTGGCTTTTGGAAAATCCCAAGTTTTACTGTTTCAATAAGCCATTAGCAATGACATCATGGGATGAGTTCCAGCTGATTGACAGATGACTTAATTTATTTGGGTTTATGTTGCTTTTCTGCTGACAAGGGTATATAGCATCCAAAACAGAAAATACGTTTAAGATGTTTAATTTTCTGGCATGCTGTTCTAGGTTAGACTGTTAGTATTATTTCCAATGAAGATCAGTGCTCCATCTTTAACTCATTCTGCCTGGAGAAAACATCAACTGACATCTGTTGTTGGAAAGTGCTATCATATTTATTGCTAGCAGTAATATTGGAACACTGGTATGGAAGCTGTTTGATCTGTTATATTGCTGCATACTTAATCTTGGTTTATGTAAGAAAGAAAAACAATCTTTATATTAACTTGCTGTTGATTTTTAAATTTGAACAAGAAGAAGATAAAAGCCAACACTTAGTATTTCAAAACATGAAGCAATCTGATTGCTGATGGGAAGCAGGTACCTTGCTGTGAATGCAATCTCAGGAAGTTCACTTAACTACAAATACCAAGCAATTGCAGTTTTCCTATGCTGTTTTTTAAAAGAAAGATGTGCCTCATTGACGATTATTGATATGTGGAATTTTGCATTCTGTCCCTGACTCTGCTGCTCTCTTATTGTGGTTTTGGCCTGCTGTTGTCAGGAGTAGATGTATTCATGTTCACATGTGAGCTCTACTCTCTGGCCAAGTACCCTGATCTCCGTTTCATAACTTCCTTCTGCATGAGTGCAATTTGACAATTAATCTCTGAAGGGAAGCACAGAATTCACATTTATTACTTCTTGGTACACAGGAACGATTCAGACTGCCTCTTCTATGTGTCTGGCCTAGGAACCAGCATGTCTGAGTGCACAGAGGCCTGGCTGGTGACTGAGGGCATCTAGGCTCCATCATCTGTCTAAACAAAGTCAGTATTCCCGTGTGGCAAGTAGGGAGCTCTTCAGCCAGCAGGATGGGCTGAACACAGAGCCTGTTGGCAGTCCTGCCCTCCCCAGCAGCTGAGGTGCCTTTGCTCACATACCAGAGCTTGCTTCCAAGAGAAGACTAACTGAACAGGACTTACCTTGGCGGAGGCAGTGCTGCTGCCACCCACTATTTGCATACCAGCCTTGGAGGGAAAGAACTTCCCCAGGGATGAGTTGAACACTGCCTCTGCTCCTGCAGCTGCCCCAGGGGAGGTCAGCCCACACGTTCTGCCTCTTAGGATGGAGGAGAGGGAGGAAGCCGACAAGCTGCAGGTGGGGCACCGAGCACCCAGAAATGCAAGAGGCACGTGGGTGAAGGAGGAGGCAGCTCATCGCCCCTAATCATTAGAGTAGGAGGTAGTACCTTGTGCTTGGTGCACGCTGGCATGGCTGCACAGCAGAGCCACTTCACCTTTGGAGTACAGATAAAGCACAGACAACTGGCAGCTGCACTTGAAAGGCTAGATGGATTCTTAGGTGACTGCTCTAGCACTAATTTATTTTTAGGTGTTGAAAGGAGGCAGTCTGGATTTTGCTCAGTAAGATTAAGTGACTTGCCCTGCTGCGTGGCAGAATGCTGAATTTGAGAACAGAGCCCAGCTCGCCTTAACGCTGTCTCACCAGAAATACTCATTTAAATATAGTCTAATGATTATGCAAGGTAAAATACTGGATGCAAGGTCTACGTGCATCTATACATGGCACTCCAAAAAGTTACCCACTGCCAAACCTCTTGTTTAGCAGAAAAAGCTGCATCTTTTAAGTTATCAGAAGCCATTAGAGTAGCAATAGCACCATTTGTAGACTCATACATTTCATGCCTGATTTATTAACGTAAGTTAGTGTCTTGAAACCCCAGTATTTCTGTGAATGTCATTCAAAAATTAAACCAGGAAGTCTCGAAGTTAAAACACCATAGACAGTTAATATAAGTAATATTTCTAAATGAAGGTCTTATAATTGTGGGAAGCTGATCTGTGAAGTACAAAATAAATAAAGATGACACTGGTGTAGATCTTGTTGCTAACACTCTTCCATTTTTTGCAGTCAGAGATTCAAGGCCTTGCCAAAAAGTGCAACTGTACCGTCCATTTGGTGGAAAAGTGGTTTAGGAGAAGGAGAAACCTTGAGATCCCAACTGTGCTTCGTAAATTCCAGGAAGCTTTGTAAGAAAAGTCTTTTCTTTATTATGGATTTTTGTTTTGGAAAGTGATTGAGATCCTCAGATGCCCTCTTGGTTGGGGGCTTATTTCCAGAAAGCTGGGTCTGTCTGACTAGGGTTTTGGTTTGTGCGTATGCAAAGAAATTGAAAGCATTTCTCCAAATCCTATGACTCAAAAATATTAGGCTTACGGATTCCTGGGGGGAGGGGAACACTCCAAAATATTTTAGGTTTCTTCAGTACGTAATAATGGATTTATTTATAGGCTCCTGTTATGTAACACTTGATGAAAACATGTAGAGAATAGGAAAACACTCGTCTGTCTGCCTGTAATCATAAGGCAACCAAAATGCTTATTCACTGTTTAAATATGTATCTATATTTTCATCTTGGGATAATATAATGTGTGTACAGAAGTGAGTTCAAGAGCAGGATTCCTGGCATCCTAATTAAGCGGTAGGTGTTACAGCTTGAGCACGGGGTACCATATGGAACATGAGTTCAAATCTGCTAATGAGGGTGGGCCATTGAGTAATTCCGAGTGATAACAATGAATATGTAAAAAAGTTTCAAAACCTCCTCCTGCATATGATTGAAAACTGGAAAAGCATTCAAGAGTCTGATTTTCCACAAGCATGTGAGAACTTCCCCATACATAAACATTTTACTAATTAACTATTCCAGTGTTATCCAAAATCTCATACAAATTGGAAATCCCCAAGTAGGCAGCGTGGCTTTGCTTACATAGCTCAACCCTTTTTGCTACTGGAGCTAACTGTACCAGCGTAAAACTCTTTCCTAATGACCTGACTATTTGGGCTTTTGGCTAGCATGATTACCTTGGTAAAATTCACATGATGATATTATTTGACCTCTTTTAGTGTAGATTAGCTTAAAGAACGAGGGTTAAAAGCTCAAAGTTGAGTAGTTTATCAAGATTACTTTGTCTGAATCGATATGATAATAATTTGATCTCCTCTGGGCATAAATGCAGTTGATAGACAGAGGTGTGTTGCTGTGAAGCCTAACTGAGTTGAATAAACTGTCTTGGCAAACTGATGTTCTTTTTTTTTTTTTTTTTTTTTTTTCCTGCTGTTGTTTTGTGGATCAGTTAACTTTGTTTTGCAAGTGACACTAAGATTTCCTGCTATCGATACAAGAGCTGCCTGCCATGCATCCATGGCTCTAGTTATACACAGCCAAAGACTGAAATTAAAACTTGCTTGGCAGCCTGAGTGAGAATGAAGCAAACAGGTTTTTCTTGTGCAATTTTGTGAACCTTGCTCTGCTCTTTGTCAGTGAATTTAATTGGATATAATTTTCAAGGCAACAAATTGAACAGAGTTATTCCATGCTAGTAGTCAGTGTTACGAGCGTTATGACATTTTTGAAAGCCTGCAATCTACAGGATCTTTTTTCTGAATCACAAGGAAAATCTGATGAGCCAGTTCTAAGCCATACTTAAGCTATTAGTGCTCCCTGTTAAGCAACACTGGGGTTTGGAAAGTCCTTTGCATGAAACCTTCCCTGCCTTAAAAGACTCGCCAGCCTTTAACTTCACCTATTAAATTCTCTTTTGTTAAACTCAGTTTTAGAGAAAAGTTTCAAGAGAAGATTCCTAAAGTTAAATCAGAAAGATCCTTTTATACAGTTGTTGTTCTGTGCTGTTCCTGGCGGCCAGAATCAGAGTTTAAAAGGCACATGTGTAAAGTTTGGTGAATTTGGATGAATTTTACTTTGGGTTTTGTTAACCAAATTCATAAAGAAGCTTGGCTAAATGCAAAATGAGGTAGTGCTCTGGCAGTCTTGTACATACGATGAGTTCATCTGAAGCACTGAGTGCTTACTGCCAAGTGCATTCGTTCCACAGACTTGTAGGGCTGGGGACCAATGGTGCAGTCGTGTTAGGTGCTCTGTGCTTTGGGTCTGAGTCAGGAAGTCACTGAAGCACGCACTTTACCCTGCTTACAGAATCAGTCCAGCTATGTCCGCTGGACTCCTTACACCTCTGCCTGAAATACGAGGAGAGCTGATGGCAGAATCAGCCCCTGTGTGAAGTCTATCCTGTGCCACAGTGGTGCTTTCCCTAGATCTCTTGGTTAACTCTGAGCAAGGTATTACTTGTGAGTTCCCCTCTCTGCTTCCATTTGCTGTCCTGATTTCTGCCATTTGAATTTCTCTGTCTGTGCAGTGGGTGGTTTTTCATCATCTTAGGAAAGATGCTTCAAAGTAGAAATGTAGAATGATTGCTTATTACCAGTGTATCTGGTGGCAATTCTGTAATTGTTGTCTTGATTTCTTCCGTGGGCATGAGACATATCGTCTTGCCTAGCCTCCACCATCTCATGTCCTCATTTTTTCATTATTTCTTTCTCTTTTAAAATGCTGGCTCAGTCTTTGAACATCTCATTCTTTCACCTGGGATATCAGCCTCCAGGTAATGCAGGGCTCAGAAAGAAGGGGTTGCTCTTACCAGTCTCATCATTGTCTCTCAAATGACACTTCATTACTGTTTGCCAAAGACCACAACCATCATTTTTATAAATCTCTCAATTAGTGCTAGCATAAACAGTGTTCTTGTCAAGGCTCTTTCTCCTTTTTAGCAAATCACATTTCTGGGAGGCCGTTTGCTGTTCTCATCTGGGACGATTCTTGTTCCATGAGACGTTCTCACCAAGTCTGGGGCCGTGTGCCTTTCTCTGTGATGATGACCTTTCTCAGCATGCGATGTCCTGCAGCATTTTCCTACTGATCTTGAAGAGTTGCTCTGGGAAAGGTCAGGCTTGTTCCAGCAGAGGAGAAAAGGGCAGAGGAAGAAGTTTTCCATCACCTGTAGAGGTGGGAGTGGGAACGCTCTGGCTGAGTCTCCAGCCACACCCAGTCCCAGGGACAATACCTCCCACGCAGGTTCCAGAGTCATCACAAGGCTGATTGCTGGCTCCAAATCACAGCATCCTGCTCTCCCATACATAAGCAACAACATAGTTTCGGTTCCCTAAGATACACAGGATTTTTTTTTTTTTCCCTTTGCTGACTTACCAGATCAGTGATGAAAATCTGTGAGTTTTATCTGCCTTGATGGATATGCATTTAAACCACAAAAAGCTTAGATCAGGCTTAGTTAAATGCTGCCAAACCTAGTCAAAGATTGAGGTTTATGGGTAATCCAGGCCTGAGCAGTAAGATAAAAGCTTACATGGTATCTGTTAAAGCGTCGTGGAGCTCCCCAGTTTTCAACAACTGGTGTTTAAAAAAACACAAAACAAAACAAAAAAATCAAAAGAAATTAGCTCAGTAATTGAAACAAGTCCCTGTTGGTGACAACATTCACAATGTTTAATCTGACTAGAAAGTATATACTATGTGGCTGAAAGGTTTTATGCTGATAGTGAGCTGTGAGATTGAATATTCATGTTGGACTAAACTAGAGGAATTGATACAGTGGGGAAGGTTGCTGTCATCAAATATTTAATTCTTAGGGAATTTATTACAATTTGCTGTAACTATTAGCTTGATCAGCTTGAGCCTGGCTGGAGAATTTCTCCAATAATCACAAGCAAGATACCTATATTGTGATAATGTAAAATCATTTATTTTTTTTAGCAATTAGGTAAGTATAAGTATTTGAGTAACAGTAATTTAGATATAGCCCACACATGGCAACCCTTAATGTGGAATGTGAGGGCACATTTATGTGGAAATTGTCTGTGATGCATGATGACTTGCTGTAGGTCTGACTCAGGATAATATCAATGGGAAAATAATGTTATTTTTTCCTTTTAATCTTGCAGCTGGCGATTTTCATTCTATCTTACATCTTCCATTGCTGGATTTATATTTCTATATGATGTAAGTTAATTTCATTAAGTTTTGATATTATATTTTTAACAGAACAAGGACTGATTTATAGATCTTCACGAAGCCCATCAAAGCCCATACACTCTGATTTCAGTGGCTGCTTGGGTTCAGATCTGTGATGTATGTAATCTGTGTGGTAGGCTGCAATATACACTGAAGTTTTGCGTGGATTTCCAAATTTTCTTCTCAAACTCCTGTAATTTAAAAAAAAAAATAATGTACAAGTTATCAGCCTTTTTAAGAAAGGTTTTAAGTCCCATAGATGGTTTTACAACGTGCCTTGTTAACACCTACAAATGCATCGCATGGCCACGTTTTTCTCAAAGGAAGCAGTAAAACTTTTCTGGCAGTGCTTTTTGGGGTCACAACAGCAGTGTGTTTCATGGCTATTTATTGAGGTGTTACTCCCAACTTCTGACTCAGCAGCAAGAGAGAGAGTGCTGCTTGTAGCTATGTGAGCACTGCCTGGGGTGTCATTAATGCTTCTCCTGAGCAACTGAACCATTTTCAGTGTGTCTACAGTCATTTGGCTCTTCTCCCCAAACGCTGTTTATCATCACAAACCAGTGTGTGTGGCTGGTAAACACAGCAAAATCTAATCATTGTGGCAACATATCTTGAGTAATTGCAGTAATAAAACACACGCCCACTGCTTTGGATGATGAAATGATGAACTGGAATGCTTCAGGTGTCCTGAAGAGAAGCCAAAATGCTGAGACTAATACAATAAATCTGAGATGTAAGATCTCTTCAGAAATTGGTGGAGAGCAGTTATCCAGATCATAGTTTCTCAGCTCGTTCCACACAGAGAATGTTTAAGTATTAAGGATTTTGGAGTTAACATGACTTATTGTGGCTCAGCTGATCCATCTGAATCATCTGTCTTTCCCAGAAACCTTGGTTTTACGACATATGGCAGACGTGGGTTGGCTACCCGTTTCAGGTGAGCTTTTTGGCGTCGGTCCGTTGGCCTGAGGGCATTCCAGGTATTTCCCCATTGGAAGGGGTAATCCGCAGACATGCTTCTCCCTCCCAGCGGGCACCACCCGGAGAGGTGTGGCACCAGACTCTTCTACCTTTCCTTGGTACCTCCTGCTGACTGTTGCAGGACTTCGCAGCCATCTGCCTGTGCTGCAACACGGCCCTCCAGCCAGACCACTGCCATTCCCACCAGCTTACCAGCCGCCCACAGTACTCCTTTTGTGTTAGAGGCTTCAGTGCAGAACCCTGAGGCTTGCACCAGTCCTGGTGTTGCTTTGAGGCACTGCAGAACAGCGTTATATGGCTGTGCCGAGCAGCTCAAGTGCCGCGTGCTCCCTGCACCCTGTTGCTCAGTAGCACAGGCGGAGGGAGGGAGCACTGCAGTGGTTTGACTTGGCAGAATGCAATTCCCTGCTCTGGGAATCTCTGCTCAGGACTGATTTTTTTTTTGTGTGTGTGCAGTTTTTTTTAACCTCCAAGGATCTGGTTTCTTACTCAAATATCATACTAACAATCCCCTAACAGATGGCTCCAAGCAAACTTTCTTCTTGCCCACCTGTCAGAGGTTCTTGTGTGCTACCCCCTCCTTCATATTTCTGTAAATCTGTGGCCCATCATCCTTCTCCTTATTCACCTTCTACTCAAGGGTCAAAAATAAAAAGAATCCTGCCTCCCAGCTGGGTTTGCCAAGCTCCTCTTACTCATGGGACCTGATAACCAAGCTTATTCCCTGCCACCTGGGAAAAGTATTTAAGCAAATGAGCAGCCAAGCTGATGTAAACTCAGCATCCTAGCCCTCTTGTGCCCTAAGCAGAAGCATAGGATTTTAATGTAAGCAGATGACTTTTTGGTCATGAGATGTATGAGTATCTACAATGTTCGCCAAAAAGGAAAGCTTCGTTTATTTGCAGTTGTTTGTAATTAAATGCAGAAGCACTGTGTGTGTAGTTCTCTGACAAAAACAGAGAAAAAAAGCATGCTAAAATTTGGGGGTGGGGGAAGAACAGCAGAAACAGAGTTCGGTCTGAGTAAAGGTTAAAATATTTGGCTCCCAGAACATCCTTCTTAATGAAGCCCAGAACATGGATTTAGTTTAGTTTAATTTTTTTAAGCAAGACGCATCAGAGAAGCAAAAGAAGTGAGGAAAGGAAAAAAGAAGTAATTTCACTTGGCATTCAACGTTTGGTATTCTCCAAGTTAACTGTTTTTTTTTTCTTCATTTACAGACTTTGCTGCCATCCCAATACTGGTACTACATGGCTGAGATCAGTTTTTACTGGTCTCTCCTATTTACACTGGGGATCGATAACAAAAGGAAGGCAAGTGGTCAGGCTGGTTTGTAGCTAGAACCTCTGTTTCTACACGAAAAAAATAAAGGCTTATACAACTGTCCTGCTACGGGATTTGGTGCAGCCACATGAGGGCAGCATCAGTCTACACCTGGCACACATGCAGCCATCCACGTTCTCCTGGCTGCCAAGGCCACCTCTCTGTGACAAGCATTGCCTGTCACTTCACCTGCAAGGAGACCCTCAAGGGCTCTGGGCTTGCTTGGCTCTATCTTTTTTCTTCTCTTCCTCACAGGATTTTATGGCTCATGTCGTTCATCACTTGGCAGCCATTGGGCTAATGAGTGGCTCGTGGTGTGGCAATTATGTGCGTCTTGGAACTCTGGTGATATTTGTGCATGATACTGCAGATTTCTGGCTTGAGGTAACCCCGACTACTTTTTTAAAATATATATATTAATAATTATTATTTTTTATTGTCCAGCTCGTGTTCAATGATGTTTTAATCTCTTTGCCATCAGATTCATATGTTCCCTCCCTATCCTCACAGAGAGGCAGCTTCACACAGTCATAAATTGTAAGCTAAAAGAGAGCTTCCAGATAATTTACAGAATGTTACAGAATCCATTATGAGAAAAGAGTAGAAGAGAAGTTCAGCAGTACTGTACAGGGACTGGAAATACAGCTGCCTCCCTGGATTATTCTTGTTTCACTGTTAAAATTAGACCAAGTTGGCTAGCCTGCGAACAGCTTGTCATGATACCAATTCTCAAGCAAATTTAGCAGCTAAAAGCTTGGCTACTTCTCTAAACTGTCTTAATTTTGTCAGCATTCACACCCCTGTGTTGACCCAAGGGGCACGTCTACATCATACAGTTCTGGCTGGAGATACTCAAACTGTCTCTGAACAAGATATCACAGGTACTGGCAGGAGAAAAACATCTCCCTTTTTCTCCATCTCTGGACTAAATATCAGTGTTCAGAAATGTCCTAGGATAAGGAAGTGTTTTTCTCTGCACACAGCTCTGTGGTGACAGAGACCTGCTGCTGGGTTTCTCAAAAGATGAATGCGCTCTGTGGTTCATTCAGTGGCATCATTCTGGTTTTATAGCCCCAGGATTCAGAGTGTAGTTTCATCACCTATTTTGCTGGCAGTACCCACGCAAGCAGATCTTGCAGGCTGTTGCCTCTCATTGGACATTTCTTCTCCAAATATGCTTTCAGTTCTGATGGAACAACTAATAGTGGGGTCGTGCAGTTGGGGTTGGTCCAGATTAAAGGCAGTTTCTTTCGCTGGATTACTGGATTTTAATCCTGAACTGTTTTGTGGTCCAACTCACTGTGTGGCCTTTACAAACAGTTGAACCAACAGCTGGTACAACAGCACTTAGATGCAAACTGAAGTTGGATACTGGCATAAATTAATTCAGCCCTGTCACTCAAAAAGAAGTTGATCAAAATGCTTTTTAGACCTAGGCTTGGCACCTGGAGCTTTGTTCACACTTGAGAACAGATGTTTTGTTCACCAGGGTGATTCCTAAATGAAGCATGGGGAGCTGTACTCTTCTGCTACGGGAGGAGCAGTAATAATGATCTTTACTAGTGGGATAGAGACTAAAGCTAGGACCTCCTGCCCTCAAAGAGGAAAAAAAGTTCCAAATTAGGCACAGAGAAGGGTAACATGCGTGCACCAGAATGCCTGTGTATAACGGGCTACTGCTCCTCTGGAGTGTGGAGATAGGGCCAGCGGCTTCTCTTTGATTCAGCCTGCTTTGAATCTGGTACAACGAGAGATGAACTTCTGTTTTCAAGAGCACTTTGTGTTTTCATGACACTTCTACTTTCATATCGGAGAGCTGTTCCTTAGGCCCCTGATACAGAGTTCTTGCCTTTGAGATAAAAGGAGAAATATAAACAAGGAATCTGTTTTGATGCTGCTTTATTAGGTATCAGTAAAATGATTGCTCTGTATGTCAGGCAGGGAGGAAACCTGCTTAGGTGGAAGATGAGTTCTTGTTTATGAAAATGCAGAAAGGAATTTATTTCAGAGAATATTTGTAATATGTTTGAATTTTATTCAATGTAGGCAGCCAAAATGTTTAATTACGCTCGCTGGGAGAAAACCTGCAATGTGCTGTTTATCATCTTTTCTATTGCATTCTTCATCACGAGGATCATCCTATTTCCCTGCTGGTAAGCGATATTTAATGTCACAGACTTTTATTTCATTCCCATTTCCATTGAAAGGTTAGTATTGGTTGTGATGGGAAAAGAAAAGAAATGGATTGTATCTTAAAGAGCAGAAGCTGGGCTTTTGTTATTGTTGACTTTAGTGGCCAGCTGGAAGAGTTGATAGAAACCTGTAATTTTCTTTAAAAATTTAAGTAAAAATAGTTTTAAAATGAACCTCCTGAAAATGTATTAACATAAATAAAAGCTTTCACTTATTATTTAACTTGTTTTCATAAACTGTAGTTAAATATTATGAGCTCCTGTGTTTTTGAGTGGGTTGAGCTACTTAATTACAAGAAGTCATAGTCCCTTTCATTACATCCCTCCTGCTGTAAAGCAGAGTACAGTCTGTCCTATATGATTGCAGTTATTTATTTATTTTTTTGGAGTGCATACTTTTTGGTATGTAACTCTCAGGTAGCACCTCGCCTCACTTATCTACATGGGGGACAGTCAGAAAAATTAGGGTAAACCAATTAATTTATGAAGTCAATGCACATAAATCATAACTTTGCACTGCAAATTCATGTGAGCATTTACTATGATTTAATCTGCTTTGGAGTATCCGCACGGGTGCTTAGTGTGCTTAATGCTTAACATGTTTAGCTTTTAAAAAGCGTTTAATGTGTTTCACATTCACGGTTTCATTGATTTGTTCTAGTTTGCTTTCATGCCCCTCCCTGCATGTGGACAAACCCTAAGAGACCCAAGCTGGTTAAATTAATAGTTCTGAACATTGATCAGCACAAGGTTTTAATTTCCTGTAGTATTCTTTTTCAGAAATGCTGATGTCTTTTACTTTCTTGTTATTTTTTGATTAACTGCACAAACGATCTCCAATCATTTTGCTTCACTGAGTTTCTTGTTCTTGAGCTTGGAAGCAAAACGTGATGAGATTAAAAGGACTCAAAAAGTCCAAAATAATATGGAAGAAGTGAAGTCTCAAGATGGACAAAACACATGTTAATTAACAAAGAGCCTTGTTGCAAAGCTTGCAGGATTTTCTCTGAATGTGGATTTCAGATTAGAGAGAATTTGCATGAAAAAATGGCACAGACAAGCTCTGTGTTGCATATTATCTAGACCACACAGAGCTCAAGATTAAAAAAAAAAAAAATCTATCCTTTTTTAGCATACTTTCATGCAAGACTCAAATTTCTTATCTTCTGAAGTCTGTACTTCAGTAGAGATAATATAGTTAAGCCACAGCTTGTTAATTAATCTGTCATTTTTGCAGAGCTTTTTAAAATTTTGTGGAAATAGTTAATCAGTCTGGAATGTGAAATAAGAAATCGTTATAAATTGCATGGAGAAGGAATCGTGCACCATAACAATGACCTTTATTTTATTTTTAGGATTCTGCGTGCCACGTTGTATCAACCTACATACTACTCCACTACTCCTGTCATAGCATATTTCTTATTCAACGGGCAGCTATTGATCCTTCAAGGCTTGCATTTATATTGGGGTTACTTAATCTTCAAGATTTTGAGAAGGTTCATTTTCTTAAAGGTAAGCAGTTCTGTTTCTGCTGAGAGGTGTGTGAAATACCAGCCATATACTAACACTTCCAATAGAGGTTACTTGGAATCTCTCATTGTTTTCATGAACTTTCATGTCAGCATTTTTTATAGGCACCTACTAAGTATAAACATGTTCCAATGTGCTTTCTACCCCTCATTCATGTTTAAGGTCATAGATCAGAATATCAAAACTTCAGGTACAGCCTTTTTTTTTTTTTTTTCCCTGTATTTGATGTTTTGCTCTGATAATAAATGAGAAGTGAACTGTTCCAAAAACTGGAGCCCAAAGATGGCATTGAACTCTTGAAATTCCTGTGTTCAAGGTGAAAGTAATCTTTTTCTCCCTGGAATTTGTAAAAACATTAAAAAAAAAAAATCATAATAGGGAGAGATGAGTGTTGAGATCTTTTAAAAACTAGAAAAGAAATCTTGTTCTTCAGGTTCCTCTAAATCTGAGGTTGGCTATACTTGAACATTCTGTTTTTGGAGTAAGAAAACCTTTCGAAGCTGATTCAGTATTATACTATGACATAATGAAATAGTCACATTCAACTGTGACATATAAATAGATCAGCAAGAAAGCTGAAGAAACAGCTCAAAGGCTTTTTCTTTTATTTTCAAAGAGGCTGTTTAAAAAGACTAGCTTTGCTGAGGATGTCTCAACATATTCACATGTTCAGTAGAGTAACAGTTCAAGTTTGGGGCTGTCATAATCTACTTTTAGCTTGTAGATGAAATTGATGTGGGGAAAAAGCTGTAAAACGTTTGCTGCAATCTAAGTCTTGATTGATTGTCTGAAGTAAAACTTTCACAAGGTCTTTTCTAGCAAAGTATGCCAGCAGCATTTAGAAAAGAACTTGGGAGAATGTCTCAATATTTGACACAACCATTGACAGGGATACTTTGCTAATTAAGGTGAAACTTGTGCTGTTGAAAAATGGTATTCCTTGTGAGGATCAAGAGACAAAAATCTTGTGATACTGTCCTTTTATCTGAAGCAGTTAATGCTGTGAAGCATCTTAAGGAAATAGAAATGTTCCTTTCTACCCATATTAACCATCGTTCGACTGCTAACAGAAACCATCCTATAATTTACTTTCTGGAAATAATTAGCAATGAGCGCAGTGCAAATACAATTACACCCAAGTTTGTTGCCCAGGCATGGCCCCTATCACTGCAATAACATCCTGACCCGAGCCTCTTTGAAGTTGATGGAAAGAGTGCTTCAGATTATAATAGTACTGGATGAAACCAGCCGATTATTCTGGCTATCACCATGCAAATGAGAAAGAGACGGGTCAAATATCTTCATTCTCAGTCCAAGCTTGTTCTGTAGTCCAAGTATTTTTCTACTCTTCATTTGTTTATTAATTTCAACCAGTATGATGAGACCCTATCAGCAAAGCTTGTCTTTTTAAACAGCTTTTTCAGTAGAAAAAGAAAAAGCCTTTAAATCAACAAGAAAGCTAAAGAAAAAGTTCATTTACATGCCATAACTGTGAACTGCAAACTTGTAGGTCGTGGTACTTTAGGCCCAGTCTTGCTTTGATGGAGAGGCTCAACTAAGAAATGAAATGCCATGATTGACTCAGTGTGGCTTGGCATTGTAATCCGTAATGATTGTTTCTAATGGTTGGGATTTGCAGTAACAGTGTGTAAAGTGGCATTTTTAATTCCTAAAATGATGGTTGCTGGGAGTGTTTGTGCTTCATTATTCCTTCCTTCCATCCCACTGAATTTTCCTGATGACTTTTGACAAGGGTCTGAATAAAAGGTTTCTTGATGAGGTACTTGGGAGGATGATTTTGTTGATATTTTTTGTTTTTGTTTTCTGCTTTATTTAAACCTGGCTTCTCAAGGAAGCTTGTGCAATCAAGCTATGTTTATCTGATCCCAGTGCCAATCTCAGCCTCATTGGATGGCATTCCTGGGTTCCTACAAGTCTTATGCAAATAGCTCAATATCATAGGGAAACCCAATGTCTTCCCTATAAGAAAACTGGTTACAAATTCAACCCTTGTTAGAGAGTAAACAGTTGAACATAAAGGAAAAATCTGTAGAAGAAATGGCTTGCTTTGTGCTGCTTTTAAAACATGTTTTTACGTTTCTTTAGAGGCTGAAAGACTTGTGTTTCTTCCATGTAGCTTACCTCTGATTAATTACAGTCTTTCTGGCCAGGCTTACTGAGTGTTAGCGTTTTACTTCTTGTTTTCTTTTTTGATTGTGGCCTTGCCCCTGCACTGAGCTGGAGTTTGTCCTACATATTTCACTGTAATTTGACAGAATTTTTGACATAATTTTAGCACATTGTCAAAATATCTGTCAGGATGTTTCATCAAAATTAGCCAGATTGACTAACATCTCCTATCCATCTTTAACATCCAATCTTATAAAATGTCATTAAAGGCAAATTTTTGTTGAGAAATTGACATCTAATAGGGGAAGGTAATAAAAATAAAAAATAAAAAAAAAAAAAGAAAGAAAAATAAGGTACTTTAGCTATGAGGAATGAAGTTGTTTGACTGTAGTACAGAGATATTTGTGCTTTACGTGAGAGGTATGACCTGGAATTTAGCAACTGCACAACAAGTGCGTACAAGCCTATTGCAAAATCTGCTAATGAAATGAGTATGGCTGAAACAGTTCAGGAAGAGGCAGAAAACAAATTCCATGTGAATCACAAAACTGTAGATGTTTGTAAAGTTTTCTTACCACTCTTGAGAAGTCAAATGTAGAGGTAAGTGGACTGCTAACGTAAGTGAAAGGTAGAAGTGTGTGTTCCGTGTTCAGCAGCCACGTGTGCTTGCTGTATGCCGAGCTTGAAATGAAGGTGGCCCTCACACAACCCCGATGAGATCAAGAGAGAGCTCTCTGCTTGGCAGCTGAAGAGGAGCAGGGCTTTGGCATAGCTTTCCATCCACGCTGGTTGGGTGTTGTGTTTTTTTTTGAGAGTCCACTGGAAAAAAGGTCTTTAGATACAACGGTTAGGAGGACGTTGCTAGGCCAGCTATATAAGGCCAGCCTGCCCTGCCTGCTTATATGCCTTTGTAGGGGCAGAAATGCTTTATTTTGAGATAAGAGCTTTTTTTTTGTGTTAGTCACTTCTAAAAAATGTAAAAGCACCAAGCCGGCATCTCTACCAGGGATTTTTGATTCCTTATACAGCTCTCGGAGAAGATGGTTTCCAAATAACATTTTTACAGTGGCAGCAGCAGCAGGCCTAGCCCTTTTCAGTCTGCATGACTTCAGCTGGCTTGCATGTGCAGCCTGTTTTCCATAGCGGTGGCAAACTTGGCTGTGAAAGCAGCCAGTGCCTCCAGAACTGCAAAGGCAACTCTGGGAAGAATGGTGTTTGCAAGGCAGCACTTCTCTACCACCAGGTTTGTTACAGACGTGCTCCTCACAAATCGCTGTTGCTATTCTAGTGAAATGCCAGTAAACCGTTGCACTTGCATGAGGAGGGTTTTGTTTCGCCACCCAAGACTTCTAAGTTTTCATTCAGAAAACGGGCAATTTCTGATGTTTTTCTTGAAGCAAGTTAGCCACTTTAGGTGGAAAAATGAATGATGTAACTGGGGATAGGGATTGATGTGGTGTAAATATACAAGCCTGAAGGAAGCTTGGAGCGTATCAAAGGTGTGAAGACTTTTTCTCAGCACCTTCTGTGCCGTGAGCCACCCGGTGTTGGCAGGGTCACCGGTGGAAACGGTGATAGTGCCGCAGGTAAGATCCTCTGTCATCCTTCGAAGGGCAGGTGTCTCCTCTGATCGCATCCTTCTGGCTCACGCCATCTCACAGCCTGGCACCCAGAAGCCTTTAATGTATTTATTCTGAGTGGAAGGCGGTGGTGTCCCTTGTCAAAGCCCAGGCTAAGGAACCGGCTTGGGTCAGACATGAACCACGGGGTGTGGTGAGGGCCCGAATCTCCAGGTGGTCACATACCCAAATCCCCGTTGCTGTTTATTCAGAGGCTTGCACAGAGCTGTGCTGCAGCTTGCCTAGAGCTGGGGGCGTAGCTTCAGTATCCTCACCGTCAGGCTGCGACAGGAGGCTGTGTTAAAGGCAGGAATTAAAGCAAAAATGACATCAGGAGCCCAGCAGCCTTACCAGGTGGTAGCTTTCTTCAATGCTTTACCCTTCCCTCTCATGGAAGGGTGGGTGGCTTTTGTCTGCCACTGGGTGGACAGAAGCTCTTCATCTCCACTCTCGCCTCCCCTCTGCACTAATTATCCTGTCTCTCTGGGATAATTGCTCGGCTGGCTTGCTTCAGCCAAAAAGAGCTTGGATTAGAAACCCTGCCATCTCCCTCCTCCCAAGTACTGCAGCCAGAGACGAATTAAAATGAGGAAAAAGGAAAGAGGGACGTAGACGATCTTGCTCTGTGCTTGTGTGTCCAATTTTCTCAGCTCTGGGAGTCTCTGGCACCTGAGCTGATGGCGCAGAGTGCTGGTCTCGACACGTGTGGGCCTTGTGCTGCCTTTCCCCCAGCTCAGTCCTCCAGGAGCATCCTAACAAGTGGGGAAGCGAGGCTATGCTCGGCCACTTGACATCAAGAAGCTGTTTATTTTCTATGGGGTTAAATTTGGAACAGGAATATAATTTTTTTCAAGTCAAAGATTGTTGTTATGCTGGAAAACGTTTATTAAAAAAATAAAAATCCAAACAACTGACCATGAACCCAAAGGTCCTTTTCCATAGGACATTTTATGACCCTGTTTACGATTGAAGCACATCCATGTACGAGAAGCCCTTCAAGGTCAGACCTGTGGGCATTTATCTTAGGTCAGTTCTGCAGCGAGAGGACGAAGGACATTTTTCAGTGCAATTTCTTTTCAAGTTAGGTCAGGCAATTGCAATGTGAGCCGCTGGCTGCCATCTTGATGTCCAAGGCCTTTTGTTGCTAGGGAACTCGGTGTGTTTCTGTAATATTGAACAATTACATGGCTAAATTACCCGCTTGTATCAGGTTTCAAGCACCACTGAAACATGTCTAGTCATCATGTCTGCACATATGAGAATATTTTAGGAAAATTGAAAAAACATATAGAGAGGTATGTACACGTGCACTGATTTAAAATATCTCGCCAGGAAAATCCCATGGAGATTAAACATTTTATTTCCAAGGTCAGAAAAAGGGAGCGAATGACAGCAGCTTATAGCCACATTATTATGGCAAATTAAGATGTAAAATATATGTTAAAACCATTACACACAGAGTTAAGGTTTTGAGACTACGGTGTTTTAAACTTTGAAAAATATGTGTAAGTTGTAGGAAATGGGCATGGTGTCCACATGACTCAGATACTTCAGGGCTGATGCGAAGTCCATCAGTGGCAGAAGGTAAAGGCAGGTTTTTAATGGGCTGTAATGTTACCAGCAATATATTTTCTGCTTCTTTTTATTGCTTTGTTGCCATCAGACTGTCCTTGACTAAGGCAGCGAGCTTCCTACTAATAGCTGGTGTTCTTTAGGAGTCATCAAGTACTGTTTGGATTCACCTTGGTTCTTTCTTCCTATTTTTTTAAACTACTTACTGAAACAAAAGCAGTACTCAAGTTTTTCTTAAGCATTTTTGGTTGGACATACTCTTGTCCATGGTTTATTCATTCCTTACTCAGTCTAAATTCCCAAGAGAACAGTGAGAGTTAACTCTCAAAGAATGACTAATGGCAGTGTAAGATAGCTGAAAATGATAAGAAAATGCTATTTTGGGCTTGATATAAGAGCTGTGAAATACTTGTTATGACACTTGTGCTACATCCAGCGCTCCTTCCTCTACTGAAGCATTTTGCTCTGCCGGAGGACTGCTCTCGTGCTAAGGTTCCCTCTGCCAGTTCAAGTTAAACTTTCTTCCCTTTTCTTATGTACTCATCCTGGGATGCCAGTACAGTCCTTGCTCTGAAAGTGGTTAGCCACATAAAGACTGCTTATATTGGTTATTTCCTTTTCTGCGTCAAAATAACACGTACTAGTAATGTTGCATCCCTAAAAGTTTAACTCAAATACTTCAGTGTTTTAACAGTAATGCACAGATGAGGCCTGAAAGCCCTTTGGGACAGAGACGTAACCTGCTCTTGTAACACACGCCCTCACTGCTTGTACTGAGGAGTAATGCAGCTTTACACCTGCACAGGTGCTGACCTGTGCTCCTTTCTAGCTTTCTTGTTGTGAATTTACCTCTTTAGAGACCTGCTATAACCCTCTGTGGAAGCTTTTAAATTAGGTTATACAGTTCCCAGAGGCCATGCTACCTGCGTTCAGGCGGAGGCTGTTCAGAGGCACCTCTGCTTCTGCTGAGCTTTCTTTCCTTGGGCCCTGTGTGGAATTGTTTTGTTAGTTATTCCTCCTACCTTTTTTTTGTTTGGTGTCTTTGCATCAAGAGTAACTTATAAGATTCAAATGAATTACTAAAAATAAATGCTCTAACCACGTGGGACCTGGGAGTATGAAATTTCAGTTGTGAATTTGGGTGAGAACTTGTTTGTTTATCGTAGCCCCACAGCATGTTCTTTAAAGAAATGTTTTTTCCAATTTTCCTGTTTGCAGGCAACATTTATCCATGGAAGAACAGACTTCCATATGACAAATTTAAGCCTCTCTGGCTCTTGCGTTGTTTTCCTTGGTTACCTTTAGAACCAGGTCTCCATCCATCACACTCAGACCTTGGAGCTGTAGTGGTTAAAGCCTTACTGACTTACCTTTGATGTGGGAGTCGCTCTTCAGCCTCTGTTCACCCGGGAGCACTGAGCGCTTGGCTGCCCTTGCAGCTGGGGCAGCATTGCTGCCCTCGCTGAGCTGTGCAATAACCTGAGATATGTAACTCTAAATACAAATCGTAATTTTAAAGCTATGGGGGGAGGAAAGCTTATGTAACACGTAAGTAGAAAGGCCTTTAGAGAAATTACATTTTAAATCTCTTCGGTGGCAAATAATGCTGGAAGCAGTGCTCACGCGTTGGAGCTGTGCGCTGTTCGGTGTGCACCAGGGAATCCGAAGGTGAACTTGGCCTGGTTGCTCCCGGCTAATAAACGCTGACTTTTAGCTTCAGCTGCAAAGGGTCACGGTGTGACCCTGGTCATACGCAACAGCGCTGCGCTTCCACGCACCGTGCAATTACTGGGATGTGAAAAGGAACTCTCCAATGTATGTTGAGTTTTGGCATGCACAGCAGTTTACCTGGCTCCTAAAAAGTCTTTTTATTTTTTTATTTTTTTATTTTTTTAGCAATGGAAAACCATTTTCAGGACATTTATAATCAAAAAATGAAAATTCAAGAGAATTAACACGAGGAGAAGTTATTCATTTCAGCAAAGTGTCATTTGACAGGAGTTTAATAGGGAATGGGGTTTAGTTCCCTAAACCATAGTCACTGAAGTTTTTGTTCTGTTTTCTTTTTCTTACGTGCTTTGTTAAGCCTGTACTGTGCTGATGGCAGCCAGGGTGTTGATAAAGCAGAGTGCAGGGATTTGCTTGCTTTAGTTCCAAGTAGCCTTTATAAAAGGGGTAACAGATTATTGTTATCCTCTAAAATAGTAAATTACAATTTCATGCCAGCGTAGGATTGGGAAATTGGTAAAAAGCTTTTAGTGGAGATTTTGTTTACTTTCTAGACTGGGAAGGGCTAGTACGTGTTAACGTCCTGCTTCGGAGTTCTCTGAATGGAGGTTTAGCACACACATAAGTCAGATTGAACTTGATTAGGAGGGGTTGCCTCTCCTCCATTTTAAAGGAAAACGGGTTGCGGAGAAGTTGAATTTGTTGGTTCTCGATGGATAAATGTTTACAGCAGTTTTTCTCATGAGGATAGCTTATTAGGGGAATGAAGCAGGACAAATGGAAGTTTTCCCTCTTAGAGATGAAAACCAGTCTATCTGGGAGCCTTCCCAGTTGATTCAAATTATTGCCTTTGAGACATGGGTTTTTTAATAGCCTGGAGATGGGAGCTAGCCAGCCAGGTCAGCAGCATGAAGGCTCATGCCCTAGTAAAATGAAATTACTTCCTGTTATGACTTTCTTTCATCTGCATATTTCCCATTCTGTTACAGCAATCTAGTTAAGCCCAAAGCCTGGCTACATGTCGCACTTCGTGCTGCCAAATTCATCTGGGGAGGCGGGTTGAGAGGAAGGCAGAAGTGTAAAAGAGTAAGAGGTTTGCTGGCTGCCTTTACAACGGTAGGCAAAACGGAGAAGGCCACGGTATGCGTGCCTGCAAGCTCCGGGCTCCTGCATTTGCTGGGGATTTGAGGTCAGGGCTGCCCTTGGTACCAGTAATGCATATTGTCAAAATCGGCAGCTGAACAATGGCTGGGGAACAATGACATTGTACTACTGAATTGTGCTCCTCACATTTCAGAACAGCAGCCGTGTTCTTTGTTGGAATTCTGATTGATTGATTGATTTTTATTTTTTTTATAAACCCACTCTGTTCAGAATGCCCATAATCCCACACCACCTTTCCCTTGAGCATTATATAAAAATCAGGTGAAGGTTAGAAAATGTAAGTCAGGGACTGTTATTACCATTATGGAGGGATGAAGTAATGAGAAACTGCAGAAAATAATGTCCAAGCATTTGATTGGAATAGATGGGCTTGTGAACGTATGCTGGGGTGGACAGAGTCCCCTTCCACAGCCCTGTTATGCACACGCAAAGCTTTGCAAGAGCAGACTCGGTCCTCTGGCCATACTCCAACAAACTGGGTGTGTGGATGCTCCCTCCGCCTCTCGTCTATTAGCCGTGCCATAAACAGGGCTGTGCTGGTGTCCTGTGTGCCGCGTAAAAATCCTTCAGCTGCTTTATTGTTTCCAAATTGCCGTGCTTTACTTCAGTAGGAGCTGCAGATGACCACTGCCTCTAAGAATAGCAAATCAAAACTATATGTAATTCTGAAAGCAAAGCTTCCTGCCCTGGCCAGTTCAGTAGAAGTCTGCAGCGTTGATTCGGGGCCAGGCTCTCAGCTGGTATAAATGAGCACGGCTCTACTTGAAGTCAAGGGGACTGTGTTAGTTTTCAGCAGCAAAGGATCTGGCCAAACAACCGCCCCCTCCCCGCTCCCTGTATGTATGTGTCTGGCACAGGACAACTCTGCTTTTTGTAAATCTGTGATCTAAATGACTTTTTTTTTTTTTTTCATGTGAAAGTTCCTAATTCAGATAAATGACAAACAGTCAAATTTTTGCTTTACGATTCCTTGATTTGCCCTGCTGTTCATCGAAAGGCATTTGCTGACAGTTTTTCTGGCGTCTCTTGTTAACTGCTCATATCTTTTAATTTTAGAGCAGAATATTTATGAAATGTTCCATTTGTTGCTAGTTTTTATATATGCTCCTATATAAAAACTATATATATATATAATAGTGTGCATATGTATTTATTTTTTCAATTGCCAAAAATCAATTCACAGAGCAAGCCCTAGATCTTCTATGGAACTTTTGATCCCTTCATTTATTATTGTTAATATATGCTGCAGTGTTTTGAGTTGTGTCTTTCTTGTAAGTTGAGTCATTCTCAGACTTTCAGAGGGGTTTACAGTACTGCAGTCTGCTGAATCAATTTTTTTAAAACACTTCTTAAATAAAGCTAGTTAATGATAGATTAGTATCAACTGAGAAAGAAAAATCGTCCTATCTTGTATTTAAAGAAAACATTTCCCTTGGTAGATATGGAAGTGCTCCATAATCCTTATTCCATGCAAAGAAGGCAGGAAATCTTAAAAGGAGCAGTCTGTGCTCTGCAACACAAGTCTAATAACTTCTGAGTAGGCACAGCATGTGGCGGAGTTCAGCTCATCAGAAAACAAACCAACAAACCCCATCAGTCGCTCAGTCCAGTCGCGTGGAGATGCAGATGGACCTGAAGCCTATAAGGGTAGGATGTGTCTCGCCTCACTTCGGCCATATAAAAGCTGTTTATGGCTCAAGTTAAAGGTCCTGCTGCAGCCATGGAGGAGGAGAGGTGACTCCAGCGAGCAATTTGCTGTGTCCAGTGGGGTCACCTGCAGAGTGCTGGGGCAGCTCACCCTCAGGGGAACCAGTTTCTCTTTTTTTGGGGGGTTAGAGAGCAGTCCTAGATGACAAGTAGATACCTGACTTTCAGAATGCTGAACTTCAGTGAAATAAATCTCCCTCCAGGTGAATTAAGTTGTACAAGGCTCAGGGACTTCTACTGCTACTTAAGAGACTTTGTTCATTAGGTACTACTGGAAGAATTTTATATCCAGCCTTGATGTCAGGGTGTTTAGAAAGACTGCATTGAAATTATTTTAGGTATCCTGCATACTGCTATGAATGTGAAATGAAAAGACATTACGTGTTAGGTGTGTGACTTGAAAATTGGTTCGATAACTTTTAGTACTGGGGCAACATTCAGATACATCACACAAGGAACAGAACGCCTCCTAACAAAGAAAATAGAGAAATGCACGCCTTCATGGGCACGTTAGATAGGAGAGAAGTGCCTGGTGTTTACAGAGTTACATTCTTTGCAGTTTCAGGTCATGTTCATAGTGCCGTAAGGCTTCTGTAAGAATACTCTTTAGCAGCTGTGTTGTTTCAAAGCATTCGCCTTAAGTGCAGTATCCTACCTCACTAAGTGAGAAAAGTACGAGTGTCTGATCATCTGTCCTTCAGCCAAAAACACACTTCTAAGGAATAAAAGTGCGTGTTCTGATAAAGGTTCAGAACACTGAACTCCTTGGCTTAATGCAAGTTCTGTGCTAGGGTAAAAAAAAGTTCACTATGCAGAACAGCATCAAATGCCTATTATATTGTTCTTTGTTTCGTTGCCAACTGTGGATTTAAAATTGGAATAATTCAAAAAGCAGTGGGACATTATGACTCACTCAGTACCTCCTGGGCTTTTGACATTATCGTAAAGCCACATACACTTGAGTGCAAGGTTTAGTTAGTGGATTTCAATAACACAGCGAGCAGACTTTATTGAAACCACAGAGTACCTGATTAACTGTAAACAATGATTTATTTCTTCTGAACAGTCACGGTATTATAGCTCCAGTTACAGGTGTGGTATGCTGAGTGTCAATGCAAGTGATATTTTTCAAGGTTAAATGTACTCCGTCAGTCAAAATCAGGGAGATATTTTAATAATAACGTTGAGCTGTATGCGGCTATTCTTTTCAGTATTTGTGGATTTAGTGTAACTTTTAATTTTGTTTTTATTTTTTCACACATCTTTGAGTTCCTTCTGAAAACGTGCAGTGGAAAACTTGGGGAATGGGTATTTCATAGGAGAGGGATTCAGTAAGACAAGTTTTGGCCACAAGATGTCCAGTGTAATTCATCTAAAGAGTCTGTATCTTTTAAAAACTGTGGAGAGCGGAGCCCAACAGTGCATCTCCCACTGAAAATGAACATTATTTATGTTGCCTAGTGTGCATAAGCTGAAAAGGGAAATATATTTTCTAATAAAGTCTTCCAGGCTGGAAGTTTAGAACACTTTGCATGAATCCACATGTATATTCCTTAGTCTCCGCAGGAAAGCCATATTAAGTCATATGTCAGCTCAGTTGAATTACGGATGTTGAATTAAACATGTAGAACTTGGAGGTTCATCAATTTTGTAGTATTATTTTTTAGAAAATTAACCCCCCCTCTGTTTGGACTCACTTTTAATTCTCTCTCTTGTTTATTATCTTTTATTTGAGTCAGTGGTTGCTGTGCTGACTAGTAGCTTTCATCTCTGTACTGCGAGCTGTTCCCATATGTGCAGGTGCTGTGGAATTTATTGTCTTTACATTGAAAAGTTGAGATCTAGTCAATACGGTTGTAGGTATTTAAATGAAAATATTCTTAAGGTAGAGTTAGGGTATAAGATGTAGGATATTCTGATTTTAATGAAAGAAACGTTTACAAATCATGCTGGAGGATGAAATTAAATATTTGAAAATCCAAAAATCTAAACTTCACCAAATCAGAAAACACAAAAATCCCAGAGTCAGCTGTGAATTGCTTTTTATGTGTCTATCTTGCAGAAGAAATCCGTTTAATTGGGTGGAAGTAAATTACTCACAACCTAAAAGGCCCAAATGTATATCCTTGGACTTGTGTATCTCGGGACTTTGGTCCCTGCTTGTTATCTATTTGTAGGTATTTTAATGAACATTTCTGTCCAGGTACACAAACCTCGCAGGAGTTGTAATTTATACATTTTTACTCTGAGTTGGCTTTTATTTGGTGGCAGATCTCACTATGCACAGAACGATGTGGTTCAGAGTGTGTCAGCAGATACAACGGGCTTCTTCAGTTGTCACTCCTGCGTGACTTCAGCTATAGCCAGTGAGGGCTTAAAACAAAGCAGGTAAATAGCCAGCCACGTCTGAGACAGCAGACTCTTGGGAAGAGTAAGGTATTTGCAGTGAGGGAGATCACACTACAGCTGTGCTGGCCCCATCAGTGCCGCGTAGTCACCGTCAGTGTCCTGGGGAGTCCGGCTTGCCCTGCTGCCACTGCAGGGGTCAGGGATGTTGGTCTGCTGCAGCAACAGGGAACAGGTAAGCTGCTTGGCAGCCTGCACTGCTGCTTTCCTACTGGCAGCGGGAGCAGAGAGCTTAGCTTCCAGGATTAATTAGTTTTAGTCTCGCTCAGGCAGCGGCAAAATTGAAATCCCCTTGTGCTGCTGAGAAACCTGAAGTCAGCGTTGTACCCGGCCGAACTCAGCTGGTCTGATCGTCTGCCACCCCCTGTACAGACACAGCACCAAGGAGGAGCCTGAACTGATACCAGCTGTTCTTGCCTACTTCTGCCTGTGGTAAGGCGCAGCAGGCATGTATCATGCAATTGAAAAGTGACTGCAGTACTGGGAAGAACAGCATTAGAGCTGAATTTGAGTAGCCTCCTAACGCAAAGGAAAGGAAAACAGCTTTGTGATGAAATTTGCAGATGCTTACATCGTTGAAGTTGAGAATATTAAGAGATCCAGAGGAAGATTCACAACGTCTGTAAACAATGCACGAAACAATCCAGTACATGTAATTTGTTTTGTTAACAAGAGATTCTAACCCTTGGAGATGTGAAGAAAAATGGGTTGAGGCAGGATTGCGTGGGGCAGCCTTTCTGTCTGGCAAGCCAAATGGCCTGGGGGAGCCAGCCCCAGAAAAGGGGCCCTCGGCCTCCCCAGCCCTCCTCCTTGTCCACGTGAGGGCATCTTCCAGGCTGCTCCCAGCACAGCCGCCTTTGGACCGCTCGCGTTGGGCATCACAGAGGCTGGCTGGGGTCACAGTGGCCACCGCTGCCCTGCCTTTGCCCCGGGCCCTCTAAAAGCTGCCCCCCTGCCACTGGCCCGCCGCTTGCTCAGCTACTCGGTCCTCTGAGAGCCTCTGAGGCAGGAGGAAGGCGAGAGAAGGAGCAAGGCGAGCGGCAGCCCCCCTCGGTGTGAGGACAGCGAAGCGGTCTGAGGAAGCACCGAGAGGGATGGCAGCCATGGGGAGGAGGAGCCATGGAGCCACCAAACACCCAGCAATAAAGACTCTTGCCGATTCTCAGGGGTTGTGTGAGCGCTTCTTTCCCATCCCCTGGTGCGAGAGGTGGCAGCCCTTCTGCACAGAGCCTCGAGGAAGAGCACAAGAGAGGACCCAGCTCCCTTCGGGCTGCTGTATTGGGGTGACAGGAGGAGTCCCCAGGGGCCACCATGATGAATGTCTGAACCCACAGATGGAGGCTGGGGGATCAAAGTCCCACCCACTGTAAGTGAAGAGCACATTCGAGACCACCCGATGAATCTAAACAGGTACAGGTCTGTGGGACCTGATGACGTGAATCCCAGGGTCCTGAGGGAACTGGCTGATGGAGTTGCCAAGCCTCTCGCCATCGTAGCTGAAAAGTCCTGGCTGTTGGGTGATGTTCATGGTGAGTGGAGAAATGGAGGCGTCATGCCCCTACTCTACAACAATTAAAACAAAGAGTTGGACAAAGAGCACTACTCTGCAACAGTTAAAACAATTAGGACACATTCCTTCTTAGGAAGAGTGGTCAGGCATTGGGACAGGTTGCTCAGGGAAGTGGTGGAGTCACCGTCCCTGGGGGTGTTCAAGGAATAGTTGGACGTGGTGCTTAGGGACATGGTTTGGTGTGTGACATTGGTGGTAGGGGAATGGTTGGACCAGATGATCCTGAAGGTCTCTTCCAACCTTAATTTTTCTATGATTCTGTGATCCTCTCTTCTGTTTAGCTGGAAGAGGAGATGCACAAACATCCCCCCACCACTGTACTCCCAAACTGACACCATGAATATGTAAAGCAGAGACTAGGCTACTGCCTTCGTAATGCCAAATGAAGTCACTGCATGTCTCAAAGTGTGTGCTTTTGTCAACGACAAGCTAGATTGGAAGCTGAATGATCAAACAAATGTAGCAATCAAGCTTCCCTGCAGAAACCTCTTCTGCTCAGGTCTGAATTTGCCTTGAAAGGGTGAAGGTCAGCCAGATGCTTTTTCTCCACGATGCCTCAGTGGGTATTTCTGTTTTGGAGCATGTCATTACAGTAACAGCGTACGTTTTGAGATCTCAGCTTGACAATCTGCACTCTAACAATACATTTCACTAGCAAGTGCCTTTCCCCTCCTGAGTATGTAGAAGGCATGTTGCTAAGGCTTCCTCAGTGTTTATAGGATCAATCTACATTGCTACAAGATATTTTTGCCTGTTTTTTAATAGTGTTTGGCACTGCCTTTCCTTGGCAGTTGCACTTGCACTTTCCACTTTAACTACCGAGAAGAAGATAAAAAGCTACCGCAGCATCCCTCTGGATAACGGTGCCACGTGCCCCAGTGAAGCAGAGCAGGAGAGAAGGGCGGGCGGTGTCTGCCCAGTGCATTTCTCCACCAGTGAGTGTCAGGATGAGATGTTGCCACCAGCATGCAGGAACAGGAAGCTAGCACTTTGCCTTCCAGCACAGCCACGTCTTTCTTCCAATGTTCTCATCAGCTGAAGTAGAAAGAGTGCAGCCCAAAGGCTTGTCAAGAGGGAGGTGATTTCCGAGTGCTTTATTGAGACAAACTTGCACAGTTAGGAGAAATGTGCAGTTAGTTTAGATGGATATTTGTCCAGTGTTTGTCTTCCTACAGGAGGCTGGGAAGTGGTCTCTGAAGTTTGCTTCTCTCATAATTTCAAGAAGTCTTTTTCCTTGGTGAAGTCTCTTGGAAGGTCTTTGTCTGTTCATGTAATAAGATGCAGTGCTAATGACTCGAATGATAAAAATTCAAACAGTAGTGAAATGCAAGAAGCCAAAACTACCTTAACATATATGGTTCATTTAACTAAAAGAGGCAGACTGAGCAGCAGGTGGAAGGGTTAAACAAAAGGAAAAAAGATTATAAAAGTTTGCGGCTTTGGCTTCACTACAAATGGCTCTCTTGCAGACTTTATAGCATTAGTGTTGCTTCTCATAAACCTTGAAACCATTCATCCATTTAGAAAGATTAAATTGGTTAGTCATCCAGAACATAAAATATACACATCTCCATTTTGTCTGTTACCCCCAAACCGTCAAAAGTGTAATAAATTCAGCTGATGCCATTAAACCAAAGCGTTGAGTATTGATGATGGCCTCAGTTACATTTACAGTTTGCCAGTGCTTGTGTTTCTGATAGTATATTCATCTGTTGTTGCTCGGGGACAGTAAGCACAGAGTCTTTGAGTTGGAAAACACAACTATAACTTATGATGTGAGAATGTCAGAGAAAACATCTTGATATTGAAGCAGGAAAAAATCCTAGAAATGTTATATATTTTGTCATTCTTGGAAAGTGAAAGTTATCAGAGGCACTAACTTCATTTTCTATTTCTTAATATGCCTGTAATGGTATATTAAACAGTTTGCAAAGGCAGGTTTATTTGGTTTTCCAGTTACAGATGAAACTGTAGCTATTCAAAGTTCTGTTGTAACTTCTGTTGCATTCCTGTTGCTTAAAAAAGCTAGAAAAAAAAAGGCCAGACTCTTCTAAAGCACGAATTTTTAGAGACAAGTGGTCAGGAAGTAGGTTCATGATTAAACATATAGTAAAAACTTAGATTTGATTTAGCAGCATTTCTTCTTGATCCGTATCAGCATTCAGAAGTAGCACTTTGTCCCAGATAAAAGAAAATTTGTTCTATAATGATTGTTTCAGCCTACAAAAAAAATATAACTTCTGCTTCTTCAAAATACGTAAGATGTTACCTCAAATACAAGGATTTCCCGTGTGCTGGAGGGTAACACAAGTTTTTCAATTACTACTCATTGTACCTTTTACCAGACCATCCAATTTTGCGCCATTAAAACTGGGAAGCGAATCCTGTCTGAGCTTCCCGTTCCGTGCTGGAACTGCCAGCTCCTTCCTGGAGAAACCAGGAGCTGATGTTGTTATCAGCATATTCAGAGTAACGCAGATTGCCAGCTGTTGTCAAGCATATGCTTGAGGACCATCAGTGTCTGAGGTCCATAAACAAGGGTCACGAAATATACACTCATGCATGTCACCGACTCTAAGGCTCGTTCCCAATGAGCACAACAGCACTCCTCCCCCTTTGTTCCCCATATTTTCAGCCTCACTGCTCGAGGAGATGAGTACTTCCCATGGGTGCAGCGGATCCTACATCACAGGCTGTGTTGTGGTTTGATTCGCACTTTTTTCGGAAACATTTCTGGTGGCAGAACTGTAACACCTACTCTTCTTCGCCCCTCCCCGCCCAAGCATTTGTCTTTAACTGCAGATACAAATTACAAAACCACCAGGAGCAATAGAGGTGATCTGAAAGAGGCAGAACCTCATAAATTGTGTGGGAAAGGCTGTCTTTCCTTTTCTCTAACTGATGGCATGCCAAGTTTATTTTACAGTATTTACAATAAGATTTGCTTGTTTTGATACCCTTTGTACATTGTTAGGGAAAAAGCAAAAGAAAAGCTCCAGGAGGTTTATATTTTCTGATGAGACAGAGTTTAATCCTTAATTTTCTTTCTAGTCCTATATGTTGTACCAGAAATGTAATATATAAAGGGATATGGGTTGAAACTGGATGAGTTAGTACTGAGCTGTCCTTTAATTTATCTGTATGAATTTTGTGCTTAAGAAGGACCCCCAGACCAGCAGGCTAAGAGCTGTTGGTTCATTCAGAGAGCAGATACAGGACGAGCAGGGACAATGCTGGTTTCTCCTTTCTGCATCTCATCCCTGACCTTAGCACGTTACTCTGGGCGCCAAAAGAGCATGCTGTCTGTGCCTGTTTAGTTGAGGTCCAGGCAGATGACACGGAAAACAAATTTATCCATGGAAGAGTGGTCCCCAGTGTGGCTGTACAGGCAGCCTGCAGATGGTCTGCACGAGGGCTGACGTACCTGTCAGATCCAGCACACGGCTCTGGGGCAGCTCGCCCTGCTATGAAGAAAAGCCTCCTGTCCCTCTGCAGACAGCCCCGAAGGCCAAACACCCTCGTGTTACAAAAAGACACCACGATGGCTGCAGTCCTCAATGTGTGAACATTGTTGTTCTGTACCATGCCAAACAGCACACAATTATCTCATCTCTCCCAAACCTTTGCTGTGCAATACCTGGGTAGACACGATGTCTTTTCTCTGTGTTGTGGAAGCATTGATTAGAAAGAGACGTTTGATTTTTTGGGAAGGAAATACGATTGTCAAATGTTAGAAACTGTTCCTATAGAGGTGGGAAGGATTTTCTCACAGGCAGACCATGTTTGGATCCCCATTTCATCTCTGCTAATGAAGCAACCATCCCCTCCTCAACTGGCAATTCCCTCAGCAGGATGATGTGCACCATAGGTGTATAGAGACATAGCCTTCTCTTTGCAAATGTTGATGTGATTTACACAACTTTGGACAAGAAATAGTATTTTGGAGTTGGTACATCTCTCTGAGTGATGTTAATGTGGGGACATGCTAGCAAAATCGGTCATTGTTTAGTTTATACCTGTCTCAGCTACTGTGTCTGAGTGCACGTATTCATCATATTTAGCTTTTATACAATATTCTTTTAAGTCTTCCCTGCACTTTGCAATTGTTAATTAATCCCACAGCACACAGGGATTACTAGTAATGCTTTCCAAGGGAAAGCAGAAACAAGCAAGAAGAGGTCAAATGACTGGGCCAAGGTTGTGCATGCAATTTTGTCTAAAGAACATTAGGTTCTGCAAGATTAAAGTGGTGTTAACTGGCCTTTCCTTGGATGTCAGCCTCCATCTTCCTGGGAGGTGGCTTTGGGGGGCAGTTCTGACAGTCTCGTGTTCAGAGCTCCCCTTTCATTTGCTTCCTTTCTCACACTATTTCCTGAGGGAAACAGAGGACAGAGTTTTGTCTTCAGAGAACAATGGGGAATTTCCAAGGAGGCAGAATGTCTCATTGTCTGAAACTTTTATGTACCATCTTTTCATCTTGCAGTTACAAGTGAAAGCATCTGACTAATTAACTGGCTGTTTCTTCAAAGTCATTGTAAAGATCCGGATACCCAGTTCATATTAAAAATAAATAACTTGCTCGTCTGGCAGCCATAGCCCAGAGAAGGTCTGCACTGCGCTGATAACAGCAATCTGGTAACTTACCTGACAGTAAGTGCTGCAAGCATAGAATGTGCTCACGGTGCTTTCTTCTCCACAGGACTTGAAAGACGACCGGAGCGATGAAGAAGAAGAAGATTCTGTTACGGATAATGAAGAGGAGTCCACAAAGAATGGCAGTAAGAACGGCTGTGGGTCAAGCAAACATCTCCTAAACAGCAGTCACCAGTAGCCCCCTCCCGCCCCACCTCCTGCAGCGATTTCCACTCCGTTTTTAACCCAACCTACAGGATAGAACTTAAGTCAAAAGGCTTATGAGAGACTGTGATTGATTTATTGTTGGCTACTGGACCTGGAAAAAAGCCCAGCTTACAGGAGAGGCAAAAATTGCATAACATGACAAAATGTATTAATGGCCCACTTTCTGAATAGTCGCTTAATGTTTGAAAAGGTGTTTGGACACACTGACTGCGCCACTTACAGTGCTTAACAAGGTGAAAGTGTCAGGTCGTTTAGTGTCCCGTTGATTCTAACATGGCTTTTCGATCAGATATAAGACATATTTCATCGAGCAGTTTCATTCATAGGTGTTTCATGGTAGGTAGGTAGGTAGTGTGAACTCCATTAGGAAACAAAACTACTCAAAATGGCAAAAATTGACAGTGGTGTACAACGACTAGCATCGTAGTCTCTACTCTTTGACTTAAAACCTCAACAAAATGGCTATTTTTTGCAAGTTAGATCTTGTGTTCTGGAGGCCGGTGGAAGCTAACATGGAGGAAGTCGAGCTATTTGCTTCCGAAGAGCTTGCCTCACAGCAGAAGTATGGTTTATATCTCAAGTATGCTGTATGATAGTTCAAATACTGTGTTTGGAGATTTACCAGTCAAGAGATTTACCAGTTTTGAGATTTACCAGTCAAGAAAATCACAAAAATCTGCCCCAATTCTCCCCCTGAGCTCCAGGTTTCAAAAATGTCTTTCATCTTGGTCATTTTGGCTGTAGGCCCGCTGTTAGAACAGAAGGTGCAGTGCGGAGAGAAAATAGTGAATGAAAATTGGGTCCTCTCATGGGTTCTTTTGTACTTCTTATTTGCCTTTAACACTGCTGAACCCCCTGGATCCTGACACTTCTACAGCCCAGAAGATTAAGAATGAAAGAGCAGAGATGGAAATACAGGTCCTGATATCAAATGAACACACAGCACTTTTTGAAAACAGTGAATGACAGCAGCTAGAGCCAAATGTGGAGCATGGGGCTGAGACCACACAGTGTTGTTAGTGCCATAAGAAGTGGAAGAACCTCCTCTTACCAAATGTGCTTCATGAGCTGGCACTCTTGTTCTAATGCTAGTGCAGCAGCGTTTTTAGTCCTGGGGCTTTCTGAGGAGAGCCTGGATCTTTTAAACAGAGCAGTGCCCATCTCAATTCCAGATGCGTTTATCTCCCAAAGTCCTAAATGATTTGTCCTAAGTTGTACAGGTTGGAAACTCTCCGTGTGGTTCTGTGGTAGCTGAGACCATCTGGTGAACTAAATCCAGCAGCTTGATAAAGACCAGGGGGACCACTGCTCAAACATCCAAGTGCAGAGCTGTTGGTTCGGAAAGGCTCCTTTTCCCTTAAGGCTGCCCGGGCAGGAACTCGGTGACCTTCAGGAAGCACTATATGGCTGACTTGTTTTCTCAAGATTTCCTTGGCAAAGCGGGATGTAATTCAGCGACCGAAGCATTTGAAAGAATGGGAAGTGTTTGGGACCTCAGATATGAAGAAAAAAGTGTTTTCTGCACCATTACAAAAAGGTGTAGGAGTACTTTGTAAGGGAGGCTAGCAGCGTTAAAATATCTGCGTCTGGTCTCTCCAGCTGTTGATCTAGGCTGTGTTTAATTTTTTACTTATATTTTGGACCACGTAATAGCCCAGATCTTTGTGTTTGCCACAAAGACAATTACACCGAGAGGATTACGGTGTGCACTTCTGAGAAGGCTGGGAACTGTGCAGTGGCAGGAGAGGACTTGTGTGCCAGTGCTTGTAGTCAGTGGTGCTGCTCGTGCTGAGCAGGCAGAATTCCCTCAGTAGTTGTTGCGTGTGTTTCCATACTGCTGTAGAGGATACCTTAAGTACTGCAGTGTGGATTTATTGGAAGTGTAAGTACTTATTACGTCATCTAAAGGAACTGGCAAGTTTGGCAGGGTCACAGCTGCTTATCGGGCCCTGTTTATTGCATACATGAAAAGAAGAACTGCCTTTCCCTGAGAAAATGGAGAACCATCGCGGAGGCTTTACGCTCCCTTTAAAAGCAGTGGAGACAACAACGCTTTCTACAAGGCCTAATGGGACTTTGGGAGATGGCCAGGGTATTATCATTTGATTCTGATGCCAGTAAGTTTTTCTGCTGTGAATAGGAAAGGAATTCATGAAAGGAAACACGAAGAATGACGCTGTCACAGGAGCAAGCCTCTGAACAACTACTGAGTTTTAAACTGGAATTTACAGTCTCATTGAGGCCAAATCCTGCCCTTCCTACTTGGACAAGTCTCCCGCTGAAGCCAATTATCTCTGCTGGAGTTTTGCCTAGGTAAAATTTTGGATTGCGGATATCCAACGTAATTACAAGACCCATTATTTTAAATCATTGTGAAAGTAGGGTCTTAAAGGAAGAGTAAAAGACAGATAAACACCTTCAAACATAAAATGGTGAGGCATGTATTGGGTTAGTACAGAAGAATATGGAAGAAAATGTCCCGAAGATGAAGATAATAAGTTCAGTAGACAAGTAACTACGTGATGTCACAGTTAGGGGGTACGGAAGGTAGGGAGGTCAAGGGAGGCCATTCCAGGGGGTTAAGCAAGTGGCCAAGCGAAGCTAAACCTAAAAATTCTTAACATAAACCACCAGGTACTGGGGATAAACACACACAGCACAGAAAGAAGTGGGAACAGATTGTCACAGCTGGACTGGACACGTGTCCTGTGTTAACATCACATTTGTCATTCCCAAAGTTCCGCGTTTCATTTTCCACTACAAACTTACAGAAACTCAGGAACAAGAAGCTGGGGTTGTATGGAACACAGCTCATGCTAACGCAGCTAATGCCACAGTGCTCTGGGGTTTTCAGTCTATTCAGTGCCTTTAAGATTTTTAAAAAATCATTTAAAAAAAAACGAGTAGTGTCTCAACGTGCAAGTGCAAAATGACTGGAGGTAACGTGCATGTGAGCACAAGGTGATAGACTAATGCATCATGTTGACTGCTTCACAAAATGGGTCCTGCTTTAATGCTTTGATGCTGTGTACTTGATTTTGCTGTCACTTCAACCATGCCAAAATATTTATGATAGAATTATAGACTGAAAATGAAGTTCTAGCCCATTAGAAACAGCAGAAACTCTTCTGTTCCATGTAATTCCTCTGAATTTTGTTCAGATATTCCTGTCGGTGTTTACTCTGCCGCCTCTGTGCCTGTTTACCACACAGATTTACCAATCTGCTCTGGATTTGATTTGCAGACCTCCTTTACTCCATGGAACTCATTTTGTCAATTTGTCTCATTCCGTATAGTTATCTTTTTTTTGTTCTTAATGCCACTGAATTCGTCCAGTCAGATATGCTACACACTATAAATAAAGTCTTTTTTTTTAAATAATGTCTGTGTAAGGATTTCCTTGGTTTCAGTGCTGGGCAGTGTTCTCCTCTCTGCTTCCCATTCCCTCCTAGCATTCCAGTGAGGGCCCGTTCAGGAATTCTCTTCCAAGTTTTTCCATAGCCTGGGAAAGGCTTTCCAGCCACTTTTCTGGAAGAGTTTGCTCCTGAGCTGATCCGGCTGACAACTGGACAATGCAGCCCCTTCTCAAAGGGTAACAGCGAGTGCTGGTAAATGGCCTTTCTGTCTTGGCAGGTTGGAGATTAAGAACAAGTTTGCAGGATGCACAGCAAGTCAAGCGTCACCACCACAGAGCAAACAGTGTAAGTGTGTTAACTCTTATAGCACAGAAAGAGACATTTGCCAAATGATGTTTTAATTACAGGTAAATTTGATTATTAATTTTTTTTCTGGAAAATTCACGAATGGAGAGAAAGCAAATTTAATGGCTCTGTCATCCATCATTTGGATTATTCAAGATTTATGCTTTCACTGAAGCACTCAAAAGTGATCCTGTGAACATTAGGAGTTACTCTAAATTGCCAACACATTTTTGTATTCTCTCTCATTTGTTTTTGTTCTGCATAATAAGACTGATTTTGAAGTTGTGTATTTGCAAAGTACTAGAATAATATCCAAAGAAAGAGATAATCAGAGATGATTCCTTTTTTTCCCCAGGAGTGCTTATGGCCATGCATAGTGTGAGGTGCTACCACCTGGTTAGATTAGGCTGTGGGATTACAACCTAAATGCATGGTTGTAAGCACAATCAGATAGCTCAGACATAAAACTTAAGCTGATGAAGTAGGAAAGCTCTAGTGAAGGTGAGGGAGCTGTGATGATTTGTATCAGCTGAAAAGCTGTTCCGTATTTCTTACTCTTTCCACTTCTGTCCACCAGGTTGGGAAGAGCACAGAGATTCTGACTTCTCTTCCCAGGCCTCTGTTTCCAGACAAACGTGAGGGAAGGTGTTTAAACACAAATAATGAACTGCAGCAAAATGCTTTGGTTTTATGATTATCTGAATTCATTTTTTAAGCTTGTGAGTAAGAAGAGAGTAGATAGAAAACAAATCGAACAGGGATCTGTGAGTTTTGGCTACAAGCAACTTGCAAACTGTGAAGAAAAATAATAAAAAAAAAAATAATCTTGCTGATTTAGAAAGAAAAACACCATCTCCACAGGCACTTCCCCCAGCTGTGGGTTAGAAGAACAACAGATAATCAGCGGGCAAAAATGAAAGTCCATGCTGAGAATCAGAACACAGCCTGGTTGTAAAAAAGCCGAAGAGAGTTGGTGTGATGGCTTTGGCTGCCCAGGAGCTGGGAGCCTTCGATGTGGAGCAGTAAATGAGCCAAGAATGCAGCTCTGAGCTGACTCCATTGGTCATGCTCAAAATCACTGAAAGTGCCTGTGCTCGTTTTCCAGTAAGTTTTATGGGCTCCCTCCTGCTCTATCTGTGCTCTGTGGAGCCAGGCTTTTGTTTCCTGCCCAGAGGGTTCCAGCTTTGGCTGCCCGAGGTGAGGACCCAGTGTTCAGAAAGATAAACACCTCTGACTTGCTGAAGGCTGCACGGGACATCTGTATTCCCACTGAGAACATCATTTCTGCTCACGAAAATTACAAAATCTACCTGATGCCCATGCTGTAGGGGGACAGAGAGTAACTAATGTGTGTCAGACAGCAAAGTGGCACGCGAGTGACTGGCACCATAGCCAGAGCTGACCTTTCCTTCACAAATAAGGAGAAGAAAAGTCAGCAGAGGCTTTGGCCAGCTCATCGCATAGGCTTCTGCTGTGGTAGGTAGGAAAAAGTCATTTAAAGGCTTTCTCCAGCTCTTTGGGGGGAGCATTTTCTCTCTCTGTCTCCATATTTCTGCATGATGCTGCTTGTGGTTTACAGCAGTTAACATAAGCAGAATGTAAGCTGCAGGCAGAAGGTGAAATCCCTGATGTCAATCCCTTGTCAAAGAATGGGAGTCCCGGTCAAGGAAATGGAGGTGATCAAAGCAATGTAATGTTCACCATGGCTGAGTGCAGAGGCTCTGGGAGTTTATATAACTGAAGTAGCCTCTGTAGGATTATTTGAAGTTTCTAGCTCAACAGAAGACAAGGCTGAAGGCACAGGTCTAAGCTTCAACATATGATTCTGCAAATACAAAGTCATAACAATCCATGTAGGATAATGTTGTTGATGTTCCAATAGTCCGAAGATTTATGAAAATATCTTCTATTTACTCAGCTGGAAAGAGCCCTGTTCTTCTGGAGTTTTGTTACCCCATAAAGCATTCAGAGGAGACCCCATAATCATTTCAAAGTCAGAAACATTAAGTGGAATAACAAGTATAAACCCTATCCACAGTGACTTTGAAGTGCACGAAGCATGCCACTGCAGCCATAGAATATTGCTGTGCTTTCAGCTGGGGTGGGAAGAAACAGCTCCCAGGCAGTTGTTTCAGGTGCTGGAAAGTCCATATTTTTCCTAACAGAAAAGAAACGGGTTTTAAAAAAAGTTAAAATTGCGCAGTGAAATAGATGATTAAATTCCCACCGAAGTTCACTGGAGCTTTTCCCACGATGCTGATGAGAACTGGGTCCAGACTTCAAGTGGCTGGATGAAGGGATAACGGTGTGGCACTGCCATGCATTATACCTGCGTTCTCCAGCCATCAGGGGGCACAATCCCAGCGTTTCCTCCTTCTGTAGCCCAGGGCAAAATCCTCCCTGGGAGGTAAGATCTCCTGTCTGCACGTCACCCGCCTAACACAGCTCTGCCTTTGCCTCTGCCCATAGGGGGCACGTATCTCTGGGCTGCACCAGTCAAAATCTCAGCAAAGGCCACTGCAGGTAAACCTGTGATCCGAGGCCTGGTTTTCGAGGAAGAGGCAAATGAGTTGTGGTTATCACAATGTCTTAGTGTGCAAGCGAGAGATGGCTGCTGAGCCCAAAGAGAAAAGGGAGCAGAGACAGACAAGACAGAGAAACTGAAGCAAAAAGGCTGTGGCAACACAGAAGGAATTTAAACACAGAACTGATGTCACCGAGAATCACAAAGTGAAGCAGTAACAGGGAGAAAAAAGCCCCAAGAGAAGGAGGAGGAACAAGGCAGTAGTTCAGTAATGCTGAAGACCAGCCCTTTCCAGGCAGCCCAGACCAGCTTTGCCTGGATGCTGTGATGAAGTTTCTATAGCCAGGACAACTCCTTCTCCCTGAGCAGTGGTGGTTTCAGATTGAGCCCAGGCAAGGAGTTACCACACAGCAGCAAAGGCAGCAGGATTTGGGAAACCTGGGCAGAAAGCCCGCCTGCTCTCACACTCCTTTAGAAAGTTCCTGAAGTGAGGGTCCACTGAGGGGTTCAGCTGTTAGGGTGCTTTTCCTGGCTGACCAGGACTCCCCTGGGGTCCTAGACGAACTCCCAGAAGAGTTCTGTGTTTGCTTTCTATAACGAAGAGCTGCTATAGGAGAAAGCTGCTAAAAGGCCTTTCTAGTGCTAACTTATCTGGGCAAGTCTCTTGGTTATGTCGCAGGCTACGTGTAATGCATGAAAAGTCCCAGTATTTTAGGAGAAGAATCCATGGGAAGCAGGAGCGAAATCTTATCAGGTTGTGCTAAATCTTATCAGGCTGTGCAAATCCTACCTAGTTCCTTTGTTATTTCAAAGGAGGAATTATTCAGCAACCAAAGAATGTTTCACACGTTTCCCCATTGCAAGAGGCAGTGAGGTCAGACAGCAGTTGTGTGTTTGGAGCTTTTTTTTTTTCTTTTTTCCCTTCAAACTTTTTGGATCTCACAAGGATGGCACCTGAGCTGAGAAAGGGACACTAAAGGTACAGTCCCTTCGCCTGAAGGACTACCCTATAACCCATACTATGTTCCAGGGCATGCATGGCCTTTACTGGATTTGGAAATCCTCCTCCCCCAGTCCCAACCACTTTTGTGCTGCAATTTCCCCTCCTGCACCCAGCTGTGATTCTGCTCTGGCACGAAATGGCAGTAAGAAGCTGAATGCTTACCCCTCCCCTGCCCTGCTGCTGCTGCTTGACGTGAGGGAAACCATAAAGCAGCAGCACCGAGTCTCTGTGCTGGGGATTGCAAATACGGCTGCTCTGTCTCTTGTGGGCAATGATTTTTTTATTATTATTATTATTTAAATTTCTTTTAACATTTAGGGACCGATCCAAAGCAAATGTCAGAGCTCAGCTGTGCCTTGTGAGGTTAGCCCCATATCCTGAGAGCCGCAGAGTGCCAGCAGCCAGCGCGTGGCTGAGACTCCTTGTTCTGTGTCACGGGAGGGCCACGCTCCTTTCACTGAATGTCAGCGAGGGAAGGACAAACTCCTGCTCCCTAACACAATGCAGAGCACAGGGAAACCTCCAAGTTTCTTTGGTTAACACATCAGAGCAGTTTTTGCTTCCTGTCATGGGAATGGATGTCCCTGTGTGATAGAAGTGCTGCATGATAGAAGTGGAGGTGGAAGCGCAAAACACAGCAAGTAGCATGGTTGGGCGCCAGGGCATGGCAAACAGCACAGGGAACAGGAGAAAACGCCTCGTGTATGGGAAGTAAACACACCTCGGGCCTTCCTCCTGGTTCCCAGCTCCCTTTGAAAAGCCCCGAGCAGCACTGCTGGTGTGTGCACGCTGCAGGGGGGTCAAGGAAAGCTCCTGGGTGAGTGCTCATGCCACGAAAAACGCGTGCAGTGGGTTACCTGGTTATTGCTGCAAGGGCCCACGAGGTGGCAATAGCAGGACACTGCTCCCTGCTCCGACACGGCTCCCGTGGAACATTTTTGTCCATCTTTTTGCCCTTAGAACAGATAAAAGATACTGTCAAAGACTGGGGTGTGAAAGCGGTTCTTGCACCTGGCAGTTTCCATGTGGGCAGCCTCATGCTGTGAAACAAGTGGCTGGAGCGGGTTGAAGGACTTTTAATCTTCTCTGGCTTTACTGCTTGTGCTATTTTTATTTATTTTTTTTTTTTTTACTTTTATTTTTATTGTTTATTTAAACCACGATTTTTTCAAGCCACGGAGTTTGCAGGCACTAGTGATTGGAGCCCCAGTCTCACCTGGATCTCTAACACCTGCAGTGCAAATAAAGATGATGAAGCTCTCAGGTGCTGAGGGTTACTCTGATGTCCCCCTTTTGGATTCGCTCTGCTCTGAGTATAAAGGTTGCACCTGAGAAAGGACCTTCTTTGGGAGGTGTTTGGTGGTTTGTATCTCTACCAGCAATAAAACAAAGCTCTAAGGGAAGAGGGGTTTGGGTTTGGTTCAGCATGGACACGTATGAGGTGGGGATGGGTGGGATATCACCTCCCAAACACAGAAGGGGATGGAGGCTGAGGAGCTGTTATTGAATCCCTTAAATCCAAAAAGGCCGGAGCAATCCAAGGATTTGGGAATGCCGGGAAGCAGCCTTGTGTAAGAAAATCCACCCAACAACAATCTCTGTGAGGGCAGGAGGACAAATTACTTGGCTGCTGGCTGTGTGCTGGAGAAGATGAGGTATGTGGCAAGCTGCTGGGTGAATGGGGGCTGCGTTGCCCTGACAAGTGCGATGGGCAGGGACTGAGCTATGGGGTTTGTGCTCCAAGAACCGTGCCCTAAAACACTTCCAAAACCACTGCAGCGTGCTGGCAGGAGGAACCACTGAAAAGCGTTGCCTGTAGAAAGTTGTTCCCAGACTCAATGTAAATAAGTAGTGGTCACTGCCATGCCAGCTTGAAGCAGTCCCAAAGCAGTGTTAAATGCTGCGCTGAAACTGGGCTCTTTATAAATACAGAGCAGAGAGAAAAGATGAATCAGACCCAAATCGAGGTGTTTCACCCCAAGGATGGAGCACATCTTGGGGCTTGGTGGCAGCACGCTGCATCTCTTCCCCTACCACTGCTGTGGGGGTGGTTTTGCTCCACCACCAGGATGAAGTTTTGGGTTTGGGCTCTGTGAGAGGTGGGAACCCGGTGGCTCTGAGCTGCCCTAAGCCCTGGCTGAGCTGACCACCCAGCCGAGCAAACAGCCTGTGCGTGCCCACGCTCCCCTCGAGTGTCAGCAGAAAAATGGGGGCTGCTGGCACAAACAAGCTTCTTTAATCCCCTTCAACACAACCTTCGTGGCCAGGCTGTGCTCAGCCATAGCTGTGAGCTGATGTGCTTTGATGGAAACAGGGCATTTCCTGAAGCTCTCTCCATGCCGCGTTGTGCTCAAACACTGCAGGCCACAGACGGAGGCCTCCTGGGTTCCCATCTCCAGATTTCTCTGTCAGAGCCAGGAGGTGGCTGGGTTTGCCTTTATCCCAGCAGGGGCAGGAGCTGGAGGTTGGCTGCCTGGTGCTGGCACGTTTTGCTCCATCCATAGCTCACAGATGGTGCTGGGACCCTTTGCTGCCAACAGGTTGCCCAACACGCATCTCCTCTCGTTCCTTGTGGGGGTCTGGCCCAGAACGCCAGGAAGGAGGCAGCTGTACTAGTCCTGGAGTGACGCTAATATTTTGCTTTTATGAACAAATACTTGCAACCGAGCCAAAGTCAATTGCCAGCTCTGCTGGGAGAGAGGATCTAGCATCAGAGAAGGATCTCAATTTTGTTCTTGGTTCGCTGTATGACCTTGCAAATAATGACAATATTGGCCCCAAATGGACCGAGATGAGGTATTGGTGGCTGTTGTTGATTAAAGAGCAGGATGTTTTGGTCTGCAGAGGGGTTGCTCCCTCCAGACCTCACACTGGCCCTCCATCTGCCTGGTTCTTCCCCAAGGGACTCCAAGCAGACTCTGCTGATGCGGGCAGCCGGGTTTCCTTGCTGGCTGTGGATGAAACGAGAGCTCTTGCTGGCACGGAAACGGACCCAGCACATCACCCCCACCCTGCTCCCTCAGCATAAAGATGCTTCTGCTGTGTCAGGTCAGCTCAGGGGCCCAAAATGTGGGACTTTTCCCAAGGTGCACCTACTTGGTGCCCACCAAGTAGGGTGGGCAGCTCTCAGATACATGACAATAGTTGACCAAATGTCCCAGTTTGTGTCTCCAGGCTGTGGAGCACATGCTAAAGGCTGTGGGATGGCACGGTGGAGGCTGTCTGGCCACAACTCCCTCCCTGTTGGCAGTGTTTGTGCTCCTGGGATGGTGCTGGGGAATCCGCGGATGCATTTGAGGGTGGTGGGGAGGGAGCACGAAGGCTGAGTGGTCTGGAGCGGGAAGCAGCAGAGGAGCCAAGGCTGGGGAGAGCGCTGGCAGAATCGTGTTGTTGGTTTTGATTTTTAAAGCTCGGCTCCAGGCAGCTGGAGGTTTCAGGCTGTGGACTCCGCGCTGCTTCTGAGAGTGGTGTTACAGTGGTGTTTGTGCACCCCTCTGCACCCAAAAAGGGAGCAGCCAGGAAGGTTTGCACCACCTGGGGTGAAGGATTGCTCCAGCAGGGGAAGGGAACGCTGAGTGCTGGTGCGTTGCTGGTCCTCTCACTGCTCGTGGGTAAAAGGCAGAGGTTTTTTGATTGATTTTTGACTGAGAAGGGGTTTTCTACAAGTCCAGGCCAGGGGGTCAGTGGGGCTTGGCCCGGGGCACGGTCCTTCCTCAGCTTGGTGCCACCGTGCAGTAGCACTTTGTGCCTGAAGGATGTCACCTTCTGCCTTGGTGCATCGCCACCAGCTCGTGGCCCTGCCAGTGCTCCTACAGCCCTGGTGGGCTGCAAAGTGGGGGGAGAGTGCCTCACCAGCTGGAGGAGAGCAGGCTCCTGTGCTGTGACCCACCTCGGAGCCTCTGCCGCGGTGCTTGGCGAGGGGCCCTGACCCCTGGTAATCCCTGCTCCGTGGGGATATTGAGTTTTCTGTTTGCTTTGCGAGTGAAATTGGCCAAGACGCTGTGAAGGGAGGAGAGAGAGCTCTAGGGAGAGGTGTTAAAGAAATAGGAAAACATTATTAAGAGTGTTTTAGGCCGGCAGTTTCCCTTATTAGTGCTTTCATGATGGAAAGAAGCCACTTAAAGCCTGTGCAGTTGCACGAGGCCACCACGTACAGGCCCCTCGCATCGACGCAGATGGCTGCGCCCAGCCCCTGGCATCACCTTTCTCTTCCAAGCCGTGCCCTGCACGCGCTGCCTCCTTGCCTTACAGATCTCCTCCTCTGGCTGCTTGCCCCTGCTGCAAGGGATGTGCAGGGAATGAGGTATGTGAAATGTTCCCTTTGAGGGGCGATCCTTGTCCAAGGCAGGTGTTGGATAGAAAGAGAAGTCTGAGAAGGAGAAGGGGGACACCAGGTGAAGGACAGCACCAGGAAAAGAAAGGAGTTGGCATCTGCATGAAGGTCTCTGCTCTTGGCAGCCCCAGGCATTCAGTAAATCTCCCTCCACACCAAAAAAAAAAAGAAGTCACTTTTTGAGAAAGGATTGCTTTAAACAGTCCTATGGTTGGGAACGTCTTCCAGGCTTCTCGCAGCTCACATTTCCCAGCCTGTCATGGGGTCAGGCACGGAGTGGTGGAGTTAAATGAGAAATAAGAGTCTCACGACTGTGGGAGCCAAGGTTTGGAGAGGAACAACCCAAACAAACCATAAAACGGAACAAAAGAAAGTGCCAGCTATTCCCAGGTTCCTGATAACATCATCAGAGGTGGCAACACTGGACTTCATAAAAAGCCTCGCTGAACTTTAGGGTCAGGCTCAAACAACGACAGCTCTTTCCTTTGTCCATTTGTGCCTGCATGCCTGGGGAGTGACGTGTGGCTGATTGTTACTGCCTGGGTGATGGCTATCTGTGCGCCGATCTCAGATACCAAACAGACCCTGGACTGGCCTTGTCTGTGTAAAAATCCCAGCGTGGTCTGCGTGGAAGTGGTGGTGCTGCTGTGTTTTCAACCTCTGTGTTGGAGGGTGCAGATTTTCCAGCGTCCTGCAGCTGTGTTACACAACTGGAGCACGTTCTTTTGTTTTTCCTGGCTTTTCTCACCTGCAATGGCAGTGTGCTTGTCTGCTCCTCACAGCATTGTACTGTGATTTAACGTCTGCACCAAGGCAGCGAGATGCCACAGGAAGGCTGCTTTCTGCAAGCAGTAGCGCATCGGTGTGGGGATGTAGCTGGATCTCTGCTCTCACAGGGGCAGGTGTGAAGCAACCTGGGATTTTTGGAGTCTGTTCCTCCTGAAATCATTCAGTCCCAATCCCACAGGGATATTTTTCTTCTGTTCTCCATAGCCTATAAAAACAGGATGCTTTCTCCCATTGCAGCTGAGTGAAAGTGACGCTCCTGGAGAGGGGTGACAGGAGGTGTTTTTGGGGAAGATCTCCAGGGAAGGAGCTCAGGACTGGGCTGTCCGTTTTCAGCCAGACTGGACAGAAGAGTCCCAGAAAGTTTTTCTTGCACCAGTTCAGGAGAATTGATGCAGTTGGAAGGAGACACATCACAAGAGCCTCTGCAGAAGGCTACCCGAGTGGTATCACACACTGGAGAATCCATGCGAGGGAGCACGCCCTCAGACACACTCTGTCCAGGGAAGAAGCTTTAACCAAACCTCTGGCCGACTGAAGGACTGCTCCGTAGGAAACCCATTTTGACAGGAACCTACAGAACTGCTTGTATTTATTTGATTGATCACTTTAAGTGGCAAAAGACCTTTCCTCAGCTATCATTAAACCCCCAGGTGTACCTAGGGGGTGTGTAGAAGGATAATGGCACTCGGGCAGGTGCAGCCTGCGGCAGGGAAGGGAATCACCTCTGCCCCTAAAGGAGCTGCAGGGGCAGCAGGATGTCATCGGAGGGTGCTGGGCAGGAAAGCCTTGCCCAGGCCCAGGACAGGAAGGGTTTGGAGAGGGGTGCCTGGAAGGAGGAGAGGAGGCTGAGCGGGGGCCAAGTTAACCCCTCACGTGCTGGCATTTTCCAGGCGGCGAGCCAAATGACTGCTCGGGCAGATGTATATAACACATGTCTGCAGTCTCCAAAGGGTTATTAACTGCGCAGTAATGGCCATGAAACTTGGCTTCCTCGGCGTACATTTAAAATTGTAAAAAAAAATAAAATAATAAGTAAATATAAAACATTTAGCTTCAGAAGGGGAGAGGGCTTGTTCCCTAGAAACTGTGGGGCTAAATCCACTGTCTGATGGTGAGGACTCCCCCCTGCGAGGGCTGGGGACAGAGGAGAAATGCAGTCACTGCAGCAGGACCACAGCCCCCTCCTGCCATGTGCGTTATCCTTATTGATAACAATTTCAAGACATTTCTGAAAAGCCCACGGTGTTAAATTAATAATGTCTGTGTCTCAGTGGAGCTCTGGGACTCGCTTTCAATAAAACCACTGCTGCTCCTAATACGGTTTCCTCTTTTTATTGCATGGGTACCTCCACAGGGCCTTCTCCTTGCCTGGCTCCAGCCTTTGCCAAGAGCAGGGCCTGCCTGTGACACTGCCCCTGATGCAGGGTGTTGCAGCCTCTTGAGCCCCTGCCCTGAGGCTCTGCATCTCTGTGATGCTCAGAAAGGTCCAGCCCTACCCCATCATGCTCTGTGCCGGCCAGCCCAGCCACGGAGTGACTCCTTCCATGCAGAAAGTTACAGACTTCTCTTTATTAGCGCCCCTTTTCCCCCACACTATTAAATTTAGTCTTTCTTTGTGCTGTTATTTTGGCAGAGGACTTCTGAAGGTGGGAGAAAGGCTCTACTAAATACTCACGTAAATCCACGACCCCCAGTCAAACCCTTTTGTTTGAGGGGAGAGCCGAGGCACCAGCTTTGGTACCTCAGCAAATGAAGACGGCTGGTGGTCTGGGTTTAAACACGACTGTGTGGGGCTCAGGCCAGATCTGGCAGATCACAAATCAGATTCCTCTTGGCTCTAGGAGTGGAGGATTGCCATGGGTGGGAGAGCTGTGGGGAAGCTGCTGCCCAGAGCTGCTGTGCCAGCCTGGGCTCTGGCCTCAGAGGGAGGTGCTGAAGGCACTGGCTTGCTGCAGGTCAGGGGAGAAATTGAGTTTCTGAGGTTTTGCTTTACCCTTACCCATGTTATGCCACAATTGACATAACGCAAGACAGTCCCAAACGGAGATTTTGTCTTATTTGCATGGGTTCTGAGCCAGTCCTTTGGCTTTGGTAACTTATTTCTTGTTAGAGCACAGACCAAGCCTTAAAAGGGACTGGAAAATGCAGAGCTTTTAAATCTCACCTGATCTCATGTTAAAAAAAGCGAATTTGCAACACGGGTCCTGGCTTTGCTCAGATTTTGTCTGCTGGGAACTGGTTGGATCCCCAGTTTCAATCTTGCTGCTGGTGGCTGGTAATGTCTTCCCAGTGCTGCCACGCTGGGGAGACAAGTTTCCTCATGGTTCTCGGTGCTTTGGGCTGCCACAATGCCTGGAAGAGAGAAAATGGGGTTAACCTGCCCATCACAGCATGCAGCCAAGTATCTGGTAACGTGATTTATACACTACAATCACTGCTCATGCAAGGCAACACAAGAAATCCTGAACAGAACTGGAAAACAAAACCTCTTCCACAGAAATGGAAAAGGTAAAACTGACAAGCAAGGGGCTGTCAGTGCGGGCTGCAACAGCACTTCTTAGCCTGAAGTCTCCAGACCATCACCCTTTCTGAACAGGCAAAGGCATGCTCTTGAATGTCTGAGGTCCTACCTGGTGCTCTCTGTAGCAGATGGGGCACCAGCCATAAGGTTGTGAGAGATTTGTGCAAGTTGGGAAAAGAGGCAGGTTTGGCTCAAGGAAGAGGGAGGCCAAACCCTTGTGATGGTGTGTGCTTTGTTTCCTCTTTCTGTTTGTCTTGCTGCAGTCTGGTTCTACCCCAGTGAAAGGAGGGGACCATGTTGGGTGAAATTTCTTGAGTGGAAATCTTTGCTGACGATACTGCTGAAATAATTCTAAATTGACGTTTCTTTGTTCTTCCCTCCATTTTGTGTTAACCTGGTTGTCTGCAAAGCTTCTCGCCAGCCTTTTTCTTAGTTTCAAATGGCCCTTTTCTTAGCACTACCCCAGCTGCCTGCCTGCAGGGATGAGCATCCAAATCTGGTTCCCTTTGCTTGCGTCTCAGAGCCATTACCCCTGTCAGTACAATTTTGGACAATCCTTGTGTAAGTGCTGCGCTGAGATCTGCCAGAGTCATTCGCACTCTTTTATGGGTCTTCCTTTGAATTCTTCAACCATTTCAGTAAAAAAAAAAAAAAAAGAGTTGCAGATTTCTGCACGAGTTTAAAATCCAAGACGCTGCTCTGCTTGGCTGCAGCAGTTTAAAGCTGCTAACACATTGGGTCCTTACTGCTGTCTACAACCCAGCCATGCCAGCAGCACAGGACCTGATCCAGAGCCCACCAAATGCAGTGGAAATCTTTTTTCCTGGTGGAAATCACCTCCTGCTTTCCACAGCCCCTGGGCCAGGCTGGCTTCTGACCTCCACGAAGCTGAGGACACGCAGGGCTTGGCCAAGCCATCAGGTAAGGAGGAGCTCTTGGGGCTGTAGGATCTTGGTGAGGATGGAAGTGGTTGTGTGTGGTGAGGATGTGAGTGTGCAAGGATGTATGTGTGTGAGGACATGTGTGTGTGAGGATGTGTGTGTCACACACCTGGAGCAGTGAGAGGAATGGGAGCTGGAGGCTGAATTCCTCATCTTCTCCCAAAGTGTCTTCTTGACCAGCACCAACAGCCTGTCCTGCCTGCTTTAAATCCCTCTCTTCTTCATCACTTTAAAGAACAGTCTTTGGATCTCAAGAGATTTTTGCACTTGGTTTTTGCCTTTTTTTTTTTTTTTTTTCCTTCTTCCAGCATAGCAAGTGCTTGGGGGAGTATACAAGATTGTCTAACATCTTCGTGCACCCAGATATTCCCAACCTCAATTTTCCTGCTCTTTTGCGAAATAATGGAGGGGATATCTTTTGAGAAATAATGGAGGGGATCAAGCTGGTGGAGAAGGCTAAAGGGAACGATGGAACGGATGGATTTATCATGAGAACTCATCAAACTTCTCATCAAACATCTTTCAGCAGTAGCAAAAGGTGCTGTGGCGGAGCTCTGCGGCCGGCTGGGCCATGCCAGAGGCTTTGTGCCCCTCAGCGAACACCCACCCCTGGCTCAGGGGCTGCTGAGGGCCCTAAGATGGCCCCGGGCCAGCCCTAAAACGGCCCCAAGATGGCGCCCCAGCGCCTGAGGGGCAGCGAAGGGCGCCCCCCGCCGGCCGCCCCCACCCACGTGCCACCTCCCCCCTCCGTGCCCGCCTCCTTCGCAGACAACCAATCAGCGAGCGGTGGGCGGGGAGAATCGGACTTCTCAACCAATGGCGGCGCGGGGCCGCGGGCGGGGGGCGTGGCCGGGCGCCCAGCACGCCGCGGCTGCCGGCGGCGCCGCGTACTGCTGCCGAGGGCGGGCAGCGCGCACACGGCTCCGCTCCGCGCCCCGCCGCTGCCGGAAAATGTTCGACGGCTGCCTCCTGCCCCTCGTCTTCCCCTGCCTGCTGCTGCTGGGCGGGACGGACGCCGCCACAGGTAGCGCTGCGCTCCCCCGGCGGTGGCGGCGGTGCCGGTGCGGACCGCAGGGCACGGCTCCGTGCGGCTCCGTGGTCCCCGTTCCGCTGTTTGCCCGCCCGCTGCCGCGGGGCTCCGTGCGGGGACGCTGCTGGCTGGGCTCGGCTGCGGCTCGCGCTGCTTTCCCCCCTTCTCCCTGCAGCTTTTTATTGGGGCTGGTGAAACGCGATGCTCGCGGCTCCGCTCTCTTTATTTATTTATTTATTTTTATTTTATATATATTTTTTTTTATAACGAGTGGCTTCAGCCTGCGCTTCGCTCCTCTCCTCCCCGCGCGGCTTTGCCTCTCTCATCCGTGTGTGCACGGCGAGCGCAATAAATCCCCTTTTTCCCCCACCGCTGGCTCCATTGTCTCCGCTGCCTGCTCGCAGCTTCCAGCGCACGGAGCCGCCGAGCTGCAACCCGAGCTCGGGGCTGGCCCCGCGGGGAGGGACGGGGGGGAAAACGGCACGGGACCGGTCCCGGCTGGGGGAAAGGCTGCGAGCCCCCGGTCCTCCCCGTCGTGCCCGTGGTGGTGGTGGTTGTGGTGGTGGGGGGGGGGCTACGTGCTCCTGAGCCCCTCTCCCCTTCTCGCCTGCAGCTGGCGGCGCGGAGCTGGAAGTGGTGATCCCGGAGCGAGTGGCGCTGGAGAAGATCCACCTGCTGCCGCCCGCCGGCCGAGGGGATCGCGGCGGCGGCGGCCCCCGGCGCCGCCGGGCGCTGCGGAGGGCGGCGGAGGCTCTGCTGCTGCTTCGCCTGCCCGCCGGAGGCAGCGAGCTCTACCTGCAGCTCCGCCGCGACCTCCGCTTCCTCGCCCGGGACTTCGTGGTGGAGCAGCGGCGCGGGGAAGGGCGGCGGGCGGCCGGCCCTCGGCGGCCGTCGGAGGAGCGGCTCTGCTTCTACACGGGACACGTGCTGAACCGCAGCGACTCCTTCGCCTCCCTCAGCACCTGCGCCGGGCTGGTACTGGCAGCGCGCCCCGATGGGTGTCTCCCCCTCCCCCCCGCGTCCCCTCGGGCTCACGGTGCTGTGGGGAGCTTCCCCGCTGTCCCCTGCCTCAGGGGGTGCCGTTCAGCTCCCGGCTTCGTGCTAGGGGAGGTGCCCCATGGAGGCAAAAAGAGGCTGTGGGGTTGTGCAGGCGCCTCCCCTCAGTGCCTTCCCTCAGCGCCTCCCCTCAGCACCTTGCCTCAGCATTTCACCTCAGTACTTCCCCTCAGCACCTCACCTCAGCACCTCACCTGGCTGCCTTTCCTCAATGCCTCCCCTCAGCACCTTGCCTCAGCACTTCCCCTCAGCATTTCACCTCAGTACTCCCCCTCAGTGCCTCACCTCAGTGCCTTCCCTCAGCACCTTGCCTCAGTGCCTCCCCTCAGCATTTCCCCTCAGCCCCCTGTCCCGCGCTGTGTCTCCAGTGTCCCCCCCCATGAGGGCTTTCTGTCAGTCCCTGGGAGCTGCCCCTGTACCCCAATGTCTGAGGGGCTGAGGCTCACCCCCATAACGGACACTCACCTAAGTGGCTTGGAGAGTGCCACTGGGGCTGGTGAGTGCTCCTGTGGTGGTGCTGCCCGCCATTTGGGTGGTTGGTGGGCTCTGCCTGCCCTGGTCCCCTCTCCAGCAGGTGTAGGGGACACTGCAGTACAGCCTGGGACAGCGGCGCCTCAGCAGGGCATCACTCCTTCAGCCTGCCCCTGCCACTTGGTGCTGGTGCGTGAGGGACTTGTGTGGGGACGCCTGTGGCACTGATGGGAGCCCAGGACCAGCCCTTTCAGGGTGTTTTTCCCAGCCAGGTGTCTGGGTTTCTCTATGTAGTGTTTTCAGGTGGCCCCACAGGGGCTGGGATCTGTGAGTGTCCTGGTGAGAAGAGGTGAGATTACATGGGATGGCCTGTGTGATTCTCAGTGGAGGTTTAGAAGGTCAAGACAAGGGAAAGCTTGTAATACTTGCTGAAAGTGCTTCAGAAAGTCACTGGGGCATTAAGCGTGACTCCCGGTTAGTAGTCCTGGGACGCGTGCCTAACTTCTTGGTGCAGAACTGTTGAGGGATATTTCACCTTAAACTCTTTGCCGTGTTAAACACTCCGTGTGCTCTGCACTTTGGGCTTCCAGCCCTCCTTCCTGAACCATATGAGGGCGCTGTGCCTCAGGTTTAAAAAAAAAAACACACCACAAAGTGGCTTCAAGATGCTGAGGATTTGAGTGGCACTGTAAACCGAGCTGTGTGCCACCGAGGGCTTGCTGAGTTTTAAGTCGATACCTGTTTCAAGCTTTCAGTCACTAACAGCTCTGTGCTTTTGTCACCAGGCACGTTTCGGTGTTCCCATTCATGAAGTGCTGGGCTTCCAATGCTACCAACTCCAGCAGAGCTAAAAAGCACACAAGACAGAGAAGGAATGTTTTAAAGAAAGAAGAATGTAGTTGTAGGCACGGTATTAACTGCCGGAGATCAGGGAATGGAGGAGGGGGAGAGAAAAAGATTGGCGATGCTCCCAGTAGAAAAGTTGGAAAAGAAACAAGACTAGTTAGCCTTTGTTCATTACTCTGCAAATATGAGCCGCAATATTGCAGGATCTGTTTATGTCATGAATTCTGAGCAATGACTAAATTGACATAACTGAGCTAGCTGGCATAATTTGGGACGAAAAAGTGACTTCTGTCAAAGCTGCTGGTTTGTGGCACTTTGGGGGACCAAAATCAATACTGCCACATGTGTCAGTGGCGGTGTTGGTAAAGCTCTGCTCAGTTTGCCTGTGAGTCTCGTCCTGGGAGTGCTGAGAGTGGTGTGGGCAGATGCGTTGAGAGAGAAGTGTTTCTGCATGTTAGGAGACTCCTTTCCTTTTAGAGGAATCCATTCATTTACTTTTCATTCAGATAATCACCGGGAATGGGGAAAGGGCTCAAAGCAGAGGCAGTGAGGCTTATAACACCTTCATGAATGAAAAATAGAGAGCAGAAAGCTGAGAGTCTCTAGGCTGAACCCAAACTTCAGATAAACCTCATGCTATTGAAATGGGTTCACTAAGTTGACCCACGTCACCATGTAGACCATATTCTGGCTAAATTGACCTTTTGGCTTCTTAAGCCTATTTGTAAACATGAAGCACAGCAGATTTTAGCCTCCTGTCACAGTGTTTACTCAGCCTTTTGCAGTGGCTGCACTAAATCCACATACCTGCGATGAAAGCTATATGATTTAGTGGGAAGATGCTTCCAGGGATCAGAGGAATGAAGAGTTTGCCTCGGATTATCTAGGAGTGCCTTGAATCTAGAGCAGAACTGAAGTCAGGCGACTTCAGAGCCCAAATTGTTTGTCTTCTGGTTGGCAATTACAATACCCAAACCATTGCTGCAGCACTCTTTGTGTTTTCCAGTTGCTTCCTTAGGTGCTGTTGGCAGCAGAAAGAATAGAGCTTTGCCCTCAGCAGCAGCACAGCTTCACAGGTGGGAAAACAGTCAAGGTTTGCGTGCTGGGCTGAAAGAAGGAGCTTGGTTGCGGAAACCTTGCTGCCTGTGTATCCTGTCAGTCGTGTCTTGAGCAATGCTAGCGCTGCAGTGGGATGTTTCCTGAAAAATTCACTGTGGGAGTGCTAATGGGGCTGGAAACGGATGCTCGAGGCATCTCGTTGAGAAAAGCTGGTCGATCAGAGGTAGTGATACTGGATCCTGATCTGGCTCAGACTTTGTTGTAATTGTATTCCTCAACCATGCCATAAATCACACAGAAAGTGATGTTCAATGACCGAGGCAGGTGGAGTTCTAAGGAAAACAAAATCCCTGATGCAGTGGCATGAAAACTGAGCCAACACCGGACTGAACAATTGCTTCCTGGTGGTTTTATCAGGTTCCCAGCGTGACATCTGAAGGTTACGTTTTGTTTTTTAAACTCTGCTTGCAGATGCTGCTGTTAACCACTGTCGTCTGGTGTAGTTTCCTGCCGCAGCTTGCAATTGCATCGAGAAGGGTGGCTTGTAGCTGTACCAGGCCGTGATGTGTTTAGAGATGGTTTACCTAAGGTCCTGTCTACGTGGTTAAAGGTAGCACTTGTGAGGACACTGCAGCTTTCCCATCCTCCTTGACAACCTGGGAATTGCCGCATAGATGAGAGTTACGAAGTTCCCCAAAAGCGCTACTGCCTTCAGCTTGGCAGCGCTGTGCCTCGTCTGGGGAATTCAGTTGTGTAAACACTTGGCTTCTGACCACACCGCAGGACTGAGCTGACCTTTCCTGGTGTTGCAGGGACATGGGCAGGAGTGCAGTTCTGCAGCTCGTTTGACCAATGCTACAAGACAGTGTGCAGCACAGGAAATCGCCGCTTTTTTGGGAAGTTCCAGCTCTGTAAGGCCGTGACGTGGGTTGTCTGGAGGTGAATTGTGTAGGGGATTAAGGCTTCTGCTTCCAGCCGTCTGAGGTCAGGTCGTAGATGAGGTATGGCTCTTCCCAGCGTGGAAATTACAGTTTGCTGGAGACTTCGCAGAACTGCTTTCAGGTGAAATTTCAGTGATGTTTTGCCTGTTGCTGTCTGTGTGCTGCCCTTACCCTCTCTAGCAAAGTTTGGCAGGGCAGCGTTACGTTTTGCAGCACTTCTTTGATTCAAGTGCAGGGAGCAGAGCAGAGGAGGCCCTTTCAGCACAATCTATTTTTGCTGTGACTGCAGTGGTGCTTGCTTTGAGTCCTGCTGTGACTTATCTTGTCTTGTGGACCAAGAGAGAGGAAACAGGCAGGGTCATTTGACCTCTGGGGAGGCTTCTTCCCCAGCTGCACGCTACACGGTGCTGCTTCACGCTGCCTCCAAAATGTGGGATTCCCAAATACTTTGATGCATTTCATTTGTTTTCTTTTATACTTCTTGCTAGAGTCATTTGGACATGCTGATGTGCAGTCTGTTGGACTGCAGTGTCAGTGCATTGCAGCTGGTGTAGGCTATTCTTATGTTACACCTAAAGTTTTGAAAAAGTTAAAGTTTTCAGAGGGCGATGGGTACATCCAAATGAGCGTTAGGTTTTGATTTAAACAGACTTCAGGTTCATCTCTAGGAGCATTGTGTAGTCTTGCCTGATCAACACGGAGAAGAAAAGGAGTTCTTTTCTTCCAAGCGTGTATGCTGACGTTTGGCAAACCTCATGCAGCTTGTGGACAAATTTTCAACCCAGTGGACAAATTTCCAACCTCTTGAAATATTTTTGAACAGTGACTCTTCATTTGCATCCCCTGCACCTCCCAGTTTGGCACCATCCGCAGACTTCCTGAGGGTGTAGCTGTTGGTAAGTTTGGGAAGTGTGGGCAAAGAGAGCTGACAGAGCATCCCTCTGGACCTTGCTGTGTCAGCCAGCTGTTCCCTTTTTTCAGGAAGGTTGGGCAGAGATTCTGGAGGTGATGAGGCAAAATGGTTATTATCATAGGGTCGTGATGGTTGTTTGGGTACTAAACAGGGTTAAATGCAAAACGTGCATTTGCCAGTTAGCTGGAAGAAGATGGGTGCTTCAAGTAAGTGCCTCCCTGATGGTTTGTCCTGTTTCTTAGCTAGCCTAGGTTGGGGAATCGTCCCTTTGGATGTATTTCCCTTTCTTCACTGACTGCTGGGGAGATGATGCCTGGTTTAAGGCAGATGTCTGAAGCTCAGTGAACCCAATCCCTGTCCAGTGGTAGCAGGTGCTTCGTGTGTGCAACGGGGCAGTGCTGCCCTTCAGGTGACTGCAAGAGCCTCTGCTGGGATGGAAAGCAAGGGCAGTGCAGGCATGCTAGAATTATAAGAAGATACGATTTCCCCTCAGGAAACCTTCAGCTCTGTCAAATCCTCTCATCCAGGAGACGAGCTGCTTGGCATTCATCCATATCTGGTCCATAAGCCATGAAGTTAAACCTCTCAGAATTGCTGTGCTGGTTTTCTTTGTGGAAGGAGAAAGAAAATCCCAGCACAGTGAACAAAAGGGAGTTTCCTCGCTCGGCAGTCTCAGGGGCAGGTCAAGGTGGAGGTGCAGGCAGACACTCGTGGGTATGTCCAGCTGAAATGATGCTGGAGCAAGGCCTGGCTTAAAGCTCTTGTTTTAAATTCACTTGATTTGCACTTGTAAATAATAATTGACTTAAAGCTGAGGCATAGCTGAGAAGGACAGGTCTAAAAGTCACATGAAGTTTATTAAATCCAATCTGTGTACGTTTTTTTCCTTCATTTTAGGTATTGACTTCATGTTAACTTTGAGGAAATGGTTAAATTAAAGATTTACATGTAACACTTGAGAAATTGAGAAGGGGATGGGATTTGTCAGATGATTATAACTGTTCTCTTTTCTGCGTGTTCATATGTTTGTAACTAATGAACACTTAGGAGAGAAAGAAAAATCTGTTAAAGATGCGGCATTGCACGGATCTTCAAAGATGTTGTGAAAATCAAAAGGGCTGGAAAAACGGTGTAACTGCTGGAGGCTGTTAACACGTGGGAAGGCACAGAGACCGCTGAAGACTTTGGGTTCCTGTCCTGAGTTCGCCCTCAAGCTGCTGCATCTCCCCCGGCGCTACTGGGGATGGGGTAGTGGAGCCAGGCCGGTGTGGTTAAAAACACCAAGTGCCAGCCCTAGTGGTCCCTTTGCTGCTGTTGTGATTTTGGGGGGACAGGGTAAGGACCTGCCTCCTTCCCTGCTGTCTTTTATTTAGGCTGGGAAAAGGCGCAGTGACTGGGGAGATGTGTAGAGGAAGGCTGAGCCAGGGGTAGCACGAGAATAGGTTGGAGAGGATGCAGCCACTGTCAAGCACTGCGGTCCGTGGGGCTGTACTGGGCAGCGTATCTTATCCTTTTAATTGACTTACTTGTTTGGTTGCCTGCCTTCTGAGGCGGAAATTATTCCATCCTGTCCTATTAACTAAGCTGAGTGATTGTCGGCTATATGGTGCTGTCATGCTAGCTGTGATGTCCAGATTAGATTAATAATACAGATGATGATGAATTTAGAATCACAGAATCATTCAGGTTGGAAAAGAGCTTCAAGACCATCTGGTCCAACCACCCCGCTACCACCAATGTCACCACCAAACCATGAGGCCGTTCCCTCTGGTCCTATCACAGTGATCTGTGAGAAGAGGCTGACCCCCAGCTCCACACATCTTCCTTTCAGGGAGTTGCAGGAGCAATAAAGTAAGAGGGAGAATAAGGTCTCCCCTGAGAGAGTGAGCTGAACTCCTAAACCCCTCTGAATTTTTGTGTTTTGATGACTCCTGTGTCTCAGGTGCTCTGGGATGGCCGGGCTGGGCAACCGCTGCCTGTTTTCCAGGACACTGAGCAGCACTAGCATCCAGTGCAGTGCCTGGTCCTGCTCCTATGTGCTCTCAGGACGAGAGGGAGTATGCCAGCTTTTGAGGTGCATCACCCCAGGCAGACACAGATTAGCAGCTCCAAAGCATTTCATTTAACTGAAATGATTTCCAGAGACATGGGAAAATAGCGCTGATAGTTATGTAGCTTTCTGTTGTTCTTCTTTATCTTCAAATCTGGCTTTTTGCAGTCCGTGAAGATCGCACAGACTAGAGAAGAACTCGAAGCATTTGCAGTGTTGATGGCCGGTATCTGCTGCTGAGCCTAGCACAGCGTGTGGTGCTTGGAGTAGTCCGGAGTTGACAGAGGCAATACGAGGAATGCATTTCATATGGAAAAAGCAAAATAATGACCAGAGGATTCGGGTTACTAGGTCAAAACTTCTCATCTGGGCCAGCAGGTTTGAGGACTCTCTAGAACCCAACTGGCAAGGTTGGGGAGAATTGTAACTCCCAAGGAACACTTTACAGGCCCAATCCTGCAAATCTTTCCTGCCTGAAACTCTAGTTGGCTTGTCAGATTGAACTTGAGATTGCTTCTTAACCTATTCCAGGGTGAAGACGCATGGCTCTTTCCCTCCGTAGGTTTCACAATTCCAAAGCAAATGTGAACCATAAGTCCTTTCCAATGGTTTAAATTATTTTCACACTTGATGCCAGAAAAGTTGGGATATTGTCGGGTGGTGATGAAACTGACTTCTTCTTACATATTTTTGGCACCAACAAAAATGGTTGGCAGGTTTTCAGGAGCTCTGGTGTGGCTTTTAGTACCATGGCACCAGATTTACAGCCCTTCTTCTAAATAATTAAAACCTATATTAAATACGGGGGCTGGGGCTACCTCCCAGCTGGAAGATTGGAACGAGGAGGGGAAGTAGCGGAGAGCATCGTAAAGGAGCCTGGAGGAATAAGGCACAGGAGTTTTCGCTGTCTGTGCAACAACTGACAAAGCCCAACCTGTAATGTAAGTGAAGAGGAATTCCCTTTGGAGACTCCAGGGCAGAGTGGGTCTTGTAAATCAGTGTGTATTCTGTAGGGGCAAGAAAAAAAAGTCTGTTTTTCTTCATAAATGGGAGCCCTTCTGGCACATCTTAGGTAATCGGACCTCAGAAGAGGTCTCTCTTGTCTCTTTTGAGACACAGGACTAATTGTTATCAGCGCGCTTTGCAGCCCTGGCAAACAGAAACAGTGATTTCTTCAAGTGCTCTTTGAAAAGTAGTGACCCTTTGCGAGAGATCCTGCTTTTCCCCTGAATGCTGTTCGGTTTGTACGGCTGTCAGAAGGTGAGAGCTCTCATTTCTCTCAGCAGAAATTCCTCTTGCTGGAAATACTAGGCCAAAGGGATTTCCTGGGTGTACGTGAGGACTGAATTTGGCAGGGAGGTGTGGAAATGTACAATTTACAGTACGTATGTAATGTATATTATAAATCATATTAGTACAGTCAGCTGTTGAATATATAGAATTTGCATGTACGTGCAGAGCATTTCTTTGGACGGCTGCCTGGCTGGCACAGAGCTCGGTGACGGCTGGGGGGGAGTCTAGTCTGCCTTTCTGTGTTTGGGATGGGTGTTAGAGTCAGGCAACCTCCAGGAGCCCTTTGGAAGCCCCTTTACCCACCAGGTGTACCAGAGGCACAGTCGGATGCCTCCTGGCAGGCCACGTGAAGCCCTCCTTTGCTAGCAGAAGTTGGATCAGACCTAGAGAGTTCTTCCAAGGGACTGCGTTACAGAGAGCTGTATTTCAAGACTTTTCATTGCCATACAAATAACGTTGGATCAGTACAATGAAAAGGAAGTTTAAAAAAAAAAATCACCCTCATTGTACATGTTCACTTTCTCCAGTGTGCTATAAGCTCGGAGTTGATTACTGAATCTAGAAGCTTTGTTAAGTTTTAAGGTGATATCTTTGCTTTCACTCTCTCCCTTCTATGCCAGAAAAGGAGTGGGAAAGGCATAAAAGACCCTTAAAAACTATCGGTTAGAGGCAGAGGAGGGCTCTCCAGGGGCAGTAGCTGCCTTCCAAAGATGTTCTTGCCAGCCCTGGTGTAAGGTCTGGAGCTGGTGCAAGAAAGGCAGGGTTTAGTGCTCTGACCTGTGCAGTCTACTGTTATTTAGACAGGGCCTTTGTCTTCCTCATGTTACTTATTCCAGGAACGGTGGAAAAACCTTGTCACTGGGAAGGTACAACAGTCCATGCCCAGCTTGACCCCCGAAACCCAACCTATGGCTTGCAGGGAGAGCAGCAATTGTATATGGCCCCTACTGCAATCAGCAAAAGCAGTTTGGTCCCCGTACCAAAAAATGCGGGTGGGTCTGCAAGTCATGCTTGTGACTTCACTTCAACGCTTGTTGTCTGCAGGAATGACGTGCGTAGCTGGTCTGCTGTTTGCAGGCAGCCTTGCTCTGCTGAGATACTAAATGCCATTTGATAGCAATGCAATTCTAGCTGTCAGAAAGGTGATTATGAAAGCATTTCTTTAATAGGGTTTGTTTGTTCTCATGTGAGCTGAGCATCTCGTAAGGCGTACGTATCTGTGGCTCCAGATAGAGCGGTGTTCTAGCTGCAGGGAGAGAAAGAACTCAAAGGCAAGGCGTTGACAAGAACCCCTCCTCCTTTATTTTTATTTTTTGGACGTGTATAACACCTTGCATAATGATGTTTCTGAACAGTGCTCTGTAAAATAATATATATATATATAAATGAGAAGCAGATGAAGATCTCTGTTCTGTACTATGCAGATTGAACGTACCGTAATCACTCTTCCTCACACTGTAGATAATGATTGCAGGGAAATGGTCTAGGTTAAGACTGGGTTGATAAAATGGTAAGGATACCAAACTGTCTGATACCCTTTTTTCCTTTTTTTTTTCTTTTGTGGACAGGTTGGCTATATTCAAATTGGATCAGAGCAAATGTTAATACAACCAGTGAATACATCAGAGACCTCATTTAGTGGAAAAGAACACTTCATCAGACATAGGCGCTCCACAAAACCAAGCCATCCCATGAAGTCGCACATTCCTGATGAGCACTGCAAGGTTGTAGCAGGTGAGCTTGAAGTGGCTCAAGAGAACAGCCATGAGTATGCAGTTGTAATTGTGACTGTGGTCCTGCCAGATATGTCTGTATTTTGTAATTCAAGTGTTTGGGCAGCTGGAGGTGGTGAAAAATGGCATGTGCTAATGAATTCTTCTGCTACTTCAGGCAGAAGGAGCCACATCACAAGGACAGAAATAGTTAGGACACGTGCTATAACCTTGAATTTGGGAGGAGATAAACTTTGACTTCTGCTTTAACCATGCAATGTGATTGCTGCTCAGGAAGGTATTCACACCACTTTTTAGCAAAGACCCAAGTTTTGAAACTGAGGTCAATTGCAAGAGGTGCTCCGGTCTCATTTGGAGCAAATGAGTTTTATCCTTTCTGGAAATCCATCTGAGTGGGTTGCATACAGGGGGTATTTATTAGGACCTCTGCCAAATCTCTTCTTCAGGTTTCAGGGTGCCTTTATGTTCTGTTTTTTCTTTTTTTTTATTTATTCCTCTGTTGCCCTATTGCCCCACCAATATTTCAGGTTCTGTGTTGTGCTGGATACCATACAGAGGCAGCAGGTGAAGATGCCTATGCTATCCTTTACGTGGCTGTTAAAGAGACAAAATGGGAAGCAGAAATAGCAAGTGTAACGGGTACAGGACTGAGATTCACAAGTATGGGAACTGTACTTGGGAACAGAGTGATCAAGAACAACCCCTGTTGGTAGACCTACAGGGAAATGGCAGCACAAAAGGCTTCTTTCTTGGCAAAAGTGGTCAAAGTGGAGGTCTGAAGGAACTGGCTGGAATAGGCAGCCATGAGCAGAAGAAAGTTTGCGTGTATACTTTAAGTTTTTGTGTTTAACCAGGCCTGTGTACCTCCGGAGATGACCTGTGCTTGCTCATTCACAAGGTTGCCTTCTAGCTGGTGTTGCTTGTTGGTAAGTCCTGTGGGCAGGGCCTTTATTTTCTCTTGTGTGGAGCTGAACTTTTGGTAGGTCAGCAGATATGTCGTGGACTGAGGAACTAAAACTCTATTCTGGAAGCAAAGTGGTTGAATTTCATCATGTTTGTTGGGCTCAGAGCACATGTGCACGGTACTGCTGTAGCTCAGCTCATGCCGAGGAGGTGGCAAGGTCCATGTAGTGAGTGTGGATCTGAGGCAGAGGGAAATTGATAGACTGATGCAAAGCTTTCTTGAAGCTAAGGGTCTAGCTCTGTGACTGGATTTTTTCCTATTTGGTGCTGATTGAGGGGCTAAACTAGGATGGAGTTGGGGACAGCATGTTCTTCTCTGGTTCTTGTGTGAGACCAAGATGGCTTTAGTCCTTCCCTCAGCAGTTAGGTGAGGAAAATCAGAAAATCTGGAACCGTGTGGTTTACAAACACGCACGCAGGAGTTTGCAAAAGAGCTGGGAACAGAGTTTGGCTGCCCTGGGTGCTGGTTCTTTGCCTTGCCCACGGGCTGGCTGTGCTAGAAGGGGAACAAAGCACCCGGCTGCAGCCCAGTAGGGAGTACTGCTTGCTTGTGCAAACAGCCACTGCTTCAAGTAGCTGTGTCATAAAATAATGAAATTGCTCATGGGCTTTGCCACTTAAAGGCAGACTCCTGAATGTTTTTCATTGTTGTGGGAAAGAAATGTAAGTCATGGCTGTTAATAGGCTTAGCACGTTAACGACCTAATTGACTCCTGTCTGGTTTGGATTAACTTTTGTGCACAAGGCATTTCGAAACAAAAAAAAATTAATCCTTTCTGACACACAAAAGGTCTATTCCCAATGAAATTGTGTGGAAATGGTGGCCCAGGGGCTTACTTACAGAGTTTTTCCTGGAAAAAGGTGACTCTACTGTGGTACTCTGCAACATCAGCAGAGCGAAGGACTGATTAGATTTGTACTAGAGAACCCTTCTCTCACTGGCTTGTAATTTGGCTCACCCAGGTTCAAACTTGTCAGAAAAGAATGGAAGTTGGGAGTACATAGGAAGTATTCCTGTCCTAGACGTTTTAGATGCACATCCTGTATTATCGAAGATCATAATGTCTGTGCAAATACAACAGAAAAAAAAAAGCCACAGAGTTGCCACATTCATTTTCCAGTCCTTAGGTGTTTTTCCTTGATTTTTCAAAACAGATGAGAATCACCTTGGAAGTTTTTCTTTTTGAAATTTTGCCATTCAGCAGTATGTGACATGATGCTGGCTTATTTGCGATTCAAACAAAATGCAAAGCATCAGAAGCTGCTCTTTAAATATGAGGTATTGATCGTGTCCCAGGAATTTAAATAGCTAGCGGAGTTCAGTGGCAAACTTAGTGTCAGCAGTGCCCTGTGATATCTGAGCTTAGTTGACTTAAAAAAAAGAATTAAAGATGCCTGGTGTACAGTGACTTGTATGAGTATTTGTAGGGACAGGGGGAGGAAAGCAGTTTAAGAAAGCAAAATGAGCTTAATCAGGTAGTGCCGTGTGCCAGCACTGCTGGGTGGATGCAGAGCACAGCTTTTCAGCAGCGTTCTCCTTGTGGTGCTTTCCTTGTAGATCCCAGCCCTGGGAGAGGGAAGCTGAACTGAACGGTTCTTTGGGGCCATGTAGTGCTAGCAGTCTGTTTTGATAAGTGGTTGTTAAAATCTCTAAAACAACTCCTTTAGCTTAAGTAGTTTAATGTCCTACAGCAGCAGAAATTTTTAGAGCTGCGGGAGGGCTTTGTGGGAGCCGAACATCTCCTGGAATAATCTGTACGGGAGGATTAATCTGGCTGCAGGCAGGAGTGGGAAAGCACTTAAGGTTTTAGGTGAGTGGATCTTTGAGATCTGAAGCTGAAAGTGCCTATGAAAGGGTTAAAACATCCCAGGTCTGTTGGTTCAGGACTGATATTTTAATTCCTTTGTTTAAATTCTGAAGTGCTCCAGCGGCAAAGGACGGATCTAGTCATCACGGGCCAGGTGCTATTGTTAGTCATATGATACGTGTATCTGTAGGATTTTTATCACCTGTCATCCAGCAGGAGAAAGAGTTCAAGTCACAATGCACGTTTCTGCTCAGGCACGAACATGAGCCCCTGTGAGGCAAACAGAAAACCCATTAAAAGGTTTCCAGGTGCATGTGCTGTGAGGGGGAAGGAAGGGAAGGTTGGGTTTCATTTGCTCTGAAGCACGGCGTCATTAAAAACATGGGAAATAGCTTCACACCAGCGATGTGAAACATCTCTTTGGTTCTCATCTCTAGAACGTGGGCCGAATCTGGGGTACAAATCTGTTGTCACACTGTTCTGATTTTAAAGAACAAGCTTGGCAACATTTTTGTCAAAGGTCTTGAGGTCTTGTAGTAGGGGATCTTTCTGGAGAGAGGATGGAGTCACAGAGTTTTGTCTGTGGGTTTTAATACCTATAGATAAGAACTTCTCTACAGGTGAGCCAAGCGAGGAGAGAAAGAGGTCACTGTTTTAATGCATCGTACATGATTGTTGCCGTGCCCTCAGGCTCGGCCTGGACCTCCATGCGTAAAGTTCTCAACTTATTCCTGGGGCCCAGAAGTAGCTGCAGGGCATTTTTGTCTTTCAGCAGCATCTGCCCTTCCCCCTAAACTCGGATGTCATAGAAAGAGTCTTTGGCATGGAAGGAATCGGTAGACCAGGGAGAGGACTAGTGGGGAACTGTACAATCTCCTTTGTTAACCCCCCTAAAACTTAGAGTTGGGGCTGGGAAATACCTGAGATAGGGCTTTTTGCATTGCCTTGTCTCTCTGCAACCATACAGGATAAACAATAAAGTTGTTTCCACGCAACGATATCCACCACCTCAGCTGCAATAAATGGATATGGCTGTGGTAACTGATGGAACAAGGGTAGTTTAACATCCGCTGTTATCTCAGGATCCCAGAATGGTTGAGTTGGGAGGCACCTCTGGGTCCATCTGCTCCAAACCCCTGCCCAAGCCTGCACCCGGAGCAGGTTGCCCAGGACCCTGTCCAGGCAGCTTGTGAGGGAAACTCACAACCTCTTCCAATCTGGTCGTATATTTTGCATGTTTCCTGTGCCATCAAAGTCTTAGGATGGGAAAAGTTTTCTGTTATTTTTTCCCTAACTTTTCTTGCTGAGAGAAAATACCAGCGTTAAAGACGGAGTCAAACCATGTTGTGAAAGCTTAGGATTCTCTGCTAACCATGTCATAAAATTTTCTGTTTCTTTGGGAAAAGTAAGTTCTGTTGTAACTTTTCCAGAGGTCTCCAGTGATGTATTAAAGTCCCCTTGCATAGAAGGGATTTGATATAAAATGCAGCCCACAAGTATGGGAGTGAGCAGCTTGTCTTTGGAGGGAAGGTTGTTATTTCATGTTTATGATGCAGGCCTCATAAATTACTCTTCAATGCAAGCTTGTTTTAAACCCCCCTTTGTCATCTTGAATGAAACAGTTTTCACTTAATGCAAATGTGCTGCATGGACAGAAGTAAGAAGGAAAAAAACACAAGAGGGTCAACATTTTAATTCACAAAATAGCAAAGCATGGCTTCTTTGTCTAGTTAGTTTGCCACCTGTTTTAACAATTGATCAAAGCTGGTAATAATTTAAATAAGTGCTAGTATGCAGGTATCAAATGTAGGGAACGCTTTCCCTGAACAGGTATAAATCCCAAACACGTGTTCCTGCTATGTTGCATTTCCCCATCTTTAATCATTGTCTCTTAGATGTGTTTTCTCTGCAGGTTTGACTTGGCCTGAAACAGCAGCTGTTATGGCCAAAAAGCATGTGCACTAAAAATAGAGAGATGTAATGCAACCTGTATTAGTCCATATTAGGAAGCATCTGTTGGAGAATTAAAGCAAGGATTTCAGCATGGGCTATGTAGAAGATGTAATGTGATTAAGTGTTTGCAAGTATGGAAGTATTCCCTGTATCAGAAATTAGGTCTTTCAGCACTTTACCCATGGGAGTATGTTTTGTGTGGATAAATCCTGTGGTTTCTCCAGGTCCCTGGTCTTCCAAACAGGGAGTCTGGATTTTCCCTGCAAGCATGTGATTGTTTCCTTATGGCTGACAAACAGCAGCCCTTTGGAGCAGCCTGCCATTCTGAAGTGTCCTTTTCCATCGAGCAAAGTTTTATTGCAGGTTTGTTCTGGATGAAGCCCTCAGCATGAGGGCAGCACGGGTAATATGGAGCAGGAGGGACTTCAGTGTCTTCTTTCTCTACTGCCAAGGTGCAAAAAAGACATTAAAAAAAAGAGACATGCAAATATTTGTAGTTTGTGGATTTCTTCCCATTCCAGAGCAGCTGCAGACAGTAGAACTGTACTGCTCCTTCACTTGGTTCTTGATAAAAGTTAATGCTCGTTTCCACTGGAACTTAATGAAATCTGAACTGACAGGTGCTAATGAGCTAGTGTCTGGTGTCCACCGTCCTTCTCTCGGGATGTTCATGGCTATTCCAGTGGTCATTCTGGCTAGGAAGGCGGACAGGTGGCTCCAGGCAGACTAAGATACATTACTTACCTTTTAGCTGTCTTCATTTTTTCCATATTGTCATAAATCATAGCTCAGGGTTAGAGCCATGAGCTGGGAGTTGGGATTCTCCTGGCTTTGCTTCCTAGTGTTTGACTTGTGACCTTTAGCAGATCACTTGGGATCTTCAGTGTGAAAACTGCCACGTGTTGAGCACCTACGTGTTTGTATGGCCAAGATGGGAACACTTTTGGCAGGTTTTGTCCCTGTTCAAAAGCCCTAAGCTTCCTTGGGGTAGTTCATGAATCATCATCCATATACGTCCCACTCTGAGCATCCATGACTGAAGGCACTGAAAGTTTAAGGTTGCTTGGACCTCTAATTCTTAAACAGTTTCTTTATTTGCAGATTAGGCCTAGTAACAGAGCTGGCAGTGGTACTGTGAGGCTTTGGCTCTGAGAAGTTGCTCCATAAACTGGTGGTTTCTTTCTGTGATCTGCTCCCTGTGTAGTTTGACATACATGTATACATAATGGATTAGAAATAACTACTGCACTTTTTTTACCTCAGTTTGACCCACGGAACCAACGCAGTTATGGGAGATGAAGTGAATTCTTTACTGGATTTTGCAAATCACCAGAAACAAATTGCCTGGCTTCCAAGGAGGTCTATGCTACCTCTCTGAAGGTGTAGGTGTAGTGGTGAGGCCAGACTGTAAGTGGGGAACTCCTGGTTTGGTAAAGTCTCCGTGGGTTCTTCCAACCTCAGCAGAAGTGGTTGGCATTGGCTGCCAGAGCTCAGGATGGGCTGGTATGGCTGGAAGTTGTGAAAACATTCTTTGTAAACCAAGCACGCTTGCTAAAGACTCATTAAAACAAAATAAACCTGGAGGCCAACAATGCCATTTTTCACAGCAAAGCTGCAGCCAAGTGTTTCGTAGTCTCTAAAGCCCTGGAATGGATTAGGATTGTGCGTTATGATTGGTCTCAGATCTGCTATGTTTAAGTGATCATAACCGAGGACTCGGAGTTCAGTCCTACATACATCACTCCTTGTCACTTGGATCTTAATTGTATTTGTGTTACAGGATCTTCCCCATGGCCCCAGGCAAGTTGGGACCTTTGTGTCAGTCACAAGCAAAGGAAATCAGTTCTGCTTCAGAGAATTTAAAGCTAGTAACACAGCAGATCAAATAGGAAGAGAAACCAAGGCACAGAGGCTAAGAGGGAGTGACAGAGCAGGTATTTCCATTCGCACTTCAGTGGTCCTAGGATCAGACAATGCTCATTGTGCCTGCTTTGTGTAACAGTAAATTGTCTTCTGTCTGACATGAGCAAGTCCTTGCGTTTAGTTGAGTGGAAAGCCTACAGTGAGGGTGTGCTTTTAAAAGGAGATGAGTGCATGTAGTTGAGGAGGTGGCAATCTCAGAAACCCTGCTGACAAATTGATCCAGTGAGCTGGTGGAGGTCATAGGGCTGTCCTGTGCTGTCGTACAGGGCTGTCAAGGAAGCAACTGTGTGGAGCTTGGCCCTTGCAGCTGAAGTGTGATTTCTTTTTCTTTTTTTTTTTTTTTTTTTTTCCTTCAGGAGATCAGTTTTGAAAAGAACCTCTCTGTTGTTGTATGGATGAAAACTGCAGCTGCAAGGTAACCAATGCACAGAGCCCCCAGGAGCCAGTGGAGGGATGTTTGTGGTGGTGCTATGAGTTTTGAATTGACCCCTCGTGGGCTGGGAAGCCCATGGTGATCTCGCAGCTCTGAGCTGTCCTGTGATCTGAGGTTGCTCCTTTAGCGTAGGCTGGGTTAGCGCATATCTTTTGTTGGGCTGACTTCTGCAGCAAATGTTTTGCCATGCTGGAAGCCTCAGTGCTCTGATGCTCTTCAAATTTGTCTTGCTTCTAATCATGAGGAGCTTGATCCCCAAGCTGAGCAAACCCAGGGCATTGAGTGTTACAGCTTTTGGGCATCCCCTGTGGTGATGCTGTGCTGTTCATCTTCTGAAGAAGCTGTTCTCTTCTCCTGGGATGTCAATGCCACTGATAACTTCCACTTCTTGTTTCGCTTGCTTCTTGTTCAATTTCATACATTTCATTTTTGACTTTAAATGAAATCAAGTCATTGTGATACATCTGAAAAGTTATTTGAAATCAGTGCAGTGTCTAGATTGAATAGCAGTGTCCAAGAGGTGTACGTGCAGTACACTAATCTTTTAAACGCAGAATTGATAGCCTTTTGAGAGAAGTTTGTATTTTACTCGTGGTCCCAGAGGAACTTTGCAGTATCCTGTCCCTGTGATAATACAGCAAACTTGTTCTTCTTCAGACTGAGTTACGGTTAGTATATACCTTAGCAAGAACTTCCTGTAATTTCTAGCCTTGGTTTGTGTACAGTGACGCTCAGTCTCTCTTTTGCTCCAGACAGGTGATGATTTTTGTTTTTACATGAAAGTAATAAAACATGCCTGATGTGAGTACCAGAAGAGGATTCTCTAGAAGCTCCTGAGGCATAGGGACAGTCAATGTGGCCAGGTGGGACAAAGAGCTCTCTCCTTTTTATGTTACTGAAGTAACAGCGTAGAGGAAAACAGAGCTAGCCCTCCAGGTGAGGACATAGAGATGTTACAAGGGTCATCAGTGGAGGGAGCTAGCAGAGGGCTGCCTGAGGAAGAGGTGGAGAGGATTTTTAAGGCAGCAATAGAAAAGGGCTTCTAGGGAGAAGTCTGGCCTTGTACAAAGAATTCTGCAGTTTGGCTTGTATTTGTGGCTGTTGTTGAACTGCATCCAGAAACTTTCTGTAGGTTTAACTAGAGTGAGGTAGCTAAAATTACGAAGGGGAAGATTAGGGAGAAATAAAGTTTGAGGGCTAGGAATGAAGGTCGGTCTTGAGATGAATCTGGGAAATACTGTTGGAAGGGAGGTAGGAGGAGCAGGAAGGGACTCTGCAGTTACAGCAGGAACATGCCAAGAACCAGACAGTGCTAGACAGGGCTTTCGGTGTGTAATAGGAAAAGGTCATTTGGGGCGGTTGCTTTGGAATTATACATCTGTTGGGTTGCCATAAAAAGCACTCGAACATAAGGAGTTTTCTATTGAGGCTTCAGAATAGCTCTGTTGTGCTATATATGTAATATTTTTTGCCATTCTGAGGGAGATTTTGAAGACTGTTGGACTGCAGAAGGTGATAGGATCATGTTGCTCTGCCTGCAGCTAGCCATGGAAAGGTAAGAGTCTGTAACGAAAGACAGCTATTGAGCTTCTGCAGCATTAGGTGCACTTTATGTTGAGGATCCAGTGCTGTACTGCTCTTCTGCCATCATGTAACAGCCCTGCATTTTGTGGGATTTTGGGCCAGATAGGCTGTGTAACACACTGTCAAAGTAACTGGCAAAAGAGTAATGTACCTTGTGCCTAGTCACCCACAGCATATACGTGCTGTGCTGTAGATTGCCTGTTTCAGCTCATATTTCACATGTATTTCTGACCTCTTAAGCGGGGAACACCTGACTCCTAAAATAGTGTGCAATTTGGTTATGTATGCTCCCCGCTATGTAAACTCCTCTGACAGCCTCCTGCCCATGTTTTATGGCCTCTCATGCCTTCACACTAACACTTAACATCTGCACCACAAAATTTGTAACATCAGTTTGTTCAAATAAAGAATCCACCAAGCATTTAATCCTTGTTTTAATGGCTGATGTTTATTTTAGTTTGGGGTTTCATGTACTCATGGAGGGTTTCTCTGCCCATAGTCCATAAATCACATAGGGTAGGAGTGAGACTTCTCTGTGCTGATTTGTTTCTGAAGTGAGGCTCTAGAGATTTTTATTTTTTATTTTTGGTACCTCCATAAAGCTGATTTAGCTCAGGTATGAGTTGCAGATGCATTTAGTGAGTTATTTTTAGTATTGGTTTCTGATCTTTGGCTCCTCTTCATGAATTGTCTCTGATACAGAATACGCGTATTTCTTTTGTTCTGTTTGTTGTTGTTCATCCATGCAAATGAGGAGTTTTGTGTTTTCTCCATGTGCCTGATTAGGCTGGAAAATTGTTTGCATATGTGGGAGGCAGGAAGATGCAAATAGGGACTGCTCTGAAAGCAGCCCTCTGCAAGTGCAGAAAGGACAAAAAGGCTAAAGAAAAGGTACCTAGAGAGGATCTGCAAACCTAAGAAGGGAAAGAAAAAAGAAAGGAAACAAAGAGGGGACTTCCATTCAAGCAGTTTGCTTTGCTTTGCCTTACCTCTTGAGCAGTGACCACCTGAGCTCTCTGTTGGCTCCCTTGGGACCATTACACATCACCTGTTTTAGGCACTTGGTAAGCTTGCAGTTGGAGATTGTTAGAAAGCAGATGAGGGCGAGAGCTCAGATTCTCAATGTTAGGTCACTTTGGCTGTGTTTCTAGGTGAGCCTGTGGGGTGGGAGTTTTCCACACACGAGTTCTAGTCCCTGCCACCCAGTGGAAAGCAGCCAATCCACAAATTCAAATAAAACTCACGGAGGGTTGGGGTCCAGAGGCTTTGTGTGAAGCAAGACTACCCAGAAATTTGTCAGGGGTCCCTTTGCTGCTGCTCTCCAGAAATCACACCTTTTGGAGTTCTGTACAGCTGCCTGCTCCAAAGAGGTGCTGAGTGGAACGGGCAAGGCCTTGCCAATTCTTTCACCTGCCTCACGAGGCAGGACCATGCCAGGCAGTTGCATGGCAAATGCAAGCTACAGTCTGGCATAGTGGCTTCCTTCTTTGACAACAGTGGCTTCTTTTCCACCAAGAAGAGATTTTTGAAGTGGAATCCTAAGTGCTCTGAATTTACTTTCCTCCACTTAGGGATTTTTCACAGCTTTTTCAATGCCAGGCCCAGACTTACTTGAGTTGAGGCTTAGACCCCCTAAGAGGTTTATACCAGCTGAAAACCTTGAATTTATCAGGGAGTTACCAATGCAATAATTTGCTGGAGGATTGCTGCTGCTTCCGAGAAGGTTTTGATTGCCAGCAGCAAGACCCAAAAGATCAGTGTTCACACTGGAATAATCTTCTCTGACTTCTCTCCTGATATTTAAATGATAACCTTGATAGTCCTGCAGCTGAAGATGTGTGGCTTTGCAGAGTGAGTGGCTGAATGGAATGGAACAAAATGAACTGAGAAACAAACGTGAGAGCTATTTCACAGAAATTAGGTGAAATCATCTCCATTTCATAGTTGGCAAACCAAAGGTGTGCTCATCTGTCCTTTCTGCTATAGTTGCTCCATTTTATCTTCTTGCTTTTCTCAAGCACCTAGAAACATATGCATCCCCTATTCTGAGGCAGATTGTCACGATCGCACCCTTTTCTGTAGCTGTCCTGAAGACCATGTGAAAAGAAGCCTTGAAACTTGGTAATTTTCTACTTTGCTTCTAGCATGTAGCTCCCATTATTTATGAGCACCCCAGGATTTTGTTTTTTTGCTTGTCAAGGGGCTCCCGTCTGTCTTGTCAGACCCAGGGGGATATTTCCAAACCCTTTTTGAAAAGATTCAAATCAAATTTCATGGTTGTTTTCTTAGTTTAAAATATATACCAAGTGTTGACAGTTGATGCCTTGGGCACAAAAGCATGTACAGAGCGATACTGGAATGACTGCTAGACAACTGAGAACAGGGATGGGATGGATGTGTGCAAATGTGCACATTGACAAGACAGAAAATGGGATAAGAAGAAGACAGAGCCCTTTTCAGTTGGGCTTTGGGGGGCTTACAACTGATGAAGGTGGTCACTGTGATTACAAGAAGTTGGGGAAACTGTGCACCTGGATGTTAGTGCCTTTACCAGCCTGGAACACAAGGGAATTTCAAGCTTGAAATATATAAAGAGCTGATGAACAGAATGTGGGGAGAAAAAAAAAATATCAAAAGGGATTGACTGCTTTGGGAAACCCGCAGCATGTGTAGTGGGACATGAAAGTTACCTGTCTGATCATCCAGCATGTTTTATCCCATGTCACTTTTCCGTTGACTGTTGTCTTTACACTCTACGCTGTTTAAGGACCTGTTGTGTGTTCTACTCCCTTCCTCACTAAAAGAAATTGGCACTGATATTGGTGTCAATACCTTATCCATAGGCTATTGCAGGCTGAGCAGTAAGCAGATATCTCAGTGAATCTTGGCAGTTCGTATCTTTCTGCAAAATACATTTGTCTTAATGACTTCATTTGCTTTTCTTTCATTTTACAATTGAAAACATGAATACATTTCTTGTGACTGAAATAAAGCAAGTAGATTCAGTTTCAGATCTGAACTTAATTTCTCCTTTGTTCATGCCTCAGCTGCTTTGCACATCTGCCTTTGAGCCGTGAAACACGTTTCACCTTTCAGTTTAGAAGGGGACAAATAGTAATGCATTAGCTTCTCGGTTTGGAGGAAGCAAAGTTTAACTTCCGTGCTTTAATTTTTGTGTTAGCAGTAGTTTACTACTTCTTTACTTTGCAGTCTGTAGCATGGGTCACTTTTACAGGTTTCAATAACTTAAGACCATGAAGGATCAGCTGGTCTAGGGGTTCCCTGCTTTTGGTGCACATACCACAATAGAGAGGCGTGCGAGCGCTCTGCACGTAGGTGGCCAGTGACTGCAGCTGCTGGTGTGTGTGCTCATGCCAATAGCAATAAATGAGCAAAGAAAGCTTGAGAAGGTCTTATCTAGCCTGACCTTCTGCACTTCTGGGTTTTATCCAGAGACTTCTGCAGTTGGCCAGTAATGCATGTTCCAAAACAATCTGACTTAATTTAAAATTTTTAAGTGATTAAGACTCTGTTTGGTATTTTGTGTTCTTTTAAATTGCTATAGTAATGCTTGGTAGCAAGTTAAAATGAAACTGATTGAAATATTGACTCTGGGAATATCTTGCAACTTCCTTGGCTAACAAGAACCTACAGAGTCTAGTATGTGTTGCATCCCACAACACAGTCTCTTATCCTAAAATTTTTCCGAATTTTTGTCCTGAATTGCAGCTTGTTCCATTGTAGTGGAATGTTGCTTTTCTCACAAGCAGGATTTCCATTCCATACTTGCAGTGGAACCTCTAAGTTGCTTCTTCATCAAAGAACGTTTTAATGAGAAGTCGTTGCAGCCTGAATTTGCACAAGCATATGTGATAAAAAGAATATAAATGTTTTACTATGATCTGCCAGCTACAAGGTGCCCTAATAAATATTTTGACTTTTAGAAAAGAAGAGGCAAAAGAAGATGAAATCAACCAGTGACTGGAGGGAGAGAAGAAATGCTATTCGGCTTACCAACGAGTACACAGTAGAAACACTGGTGGTGGCAGATGCTGATATGGTCCAATACCATGGTGCAGAGGCTGCCCAAAGATTCATCCTCACAGTTATGAATATGGTGAGTATTTACTTCACTCTCAAAAGAAGCAGCAGAAGTAAGCAGTTCATAGCTAAGGGTAGATAAAAGCTGGCTGCCTTGACAGCTGAACTGGGTAACTGTTTTGGCCTTGAGGTATGAGGAAAGATTTTGTTTTTCTTGTGTAATGGGCCTCTTCTCCCCCATCTATGTGATTCACTGTATTTGCCTAACACAGTCACAATTAAAAAGAAAAAAAAAAAAAACACAGCTATTTTGAAAGTAACATTGCAATTTTTCAGTTGGGTAGCATTTTGGAGTTGTTCGGGAGTAGTGTTTTCTACCGTGTTTTCTGTACTGCTGTGCTTTACCTTGGAAGAGAGGTTTCAAAAGTAGATTAGTGGTCTCATCTGACATAGTGTTTCTTGTTTTCATTTTTGTTTGTTTTTATTTTTTATTTTTATTTTTATTTGTTTTTTAAGAATACATTTCTCTGTGGGTTATTGTCATAGGAGGCAGTTAAATTGTTACAGCACAAAGCCTGGCTTTGTCAGTTAGGAACACTTCTTATTTCTGATTTGCACATAATGAAAATGTCTGCTTCCCTTGCTGTAGAAAGCCCATCAAACTCCTCACTGCCAGCTGATAGGAATTTCAGATGATGCTGTTCTCTACCCCTAGACCTCTTGTGCTGTGTGGAGTGGTGCTGCTCATACCTGTGAATAGCCAGGGGAGCTTTGGAAGCATTCTATAAATTCTGCAGGGAGTCTGCCAGGAGTGGGGAGAGGCTTGTGAAGCTGTGAGCTCATCTGAAGTGTGCTTGTTAATTTGTTAGCTGTCTGGTAGTATTCAGCCTCAGTTGATAAGGGAGCACAATGGGTGCTCACTCAGTTGTTGGCAGAAGAAATAAAAAGACAATGGCTCAACTGGATGTGGACACTGAAAACTCTGCTTGGAGTCAGCAGGGGTCCTTCCAGAGGCACTTGCTCAAGGAAGTCTTGAAGGAAGCTTGTGTTTCTGTGTAACTTCCAGGAATGGTTCGTTCTCCTGAGGACAGCTCTGTTTTTGCTCATGAGCAGCAAATTGGATTGGGAAAAAAAACAGTAATTAACAGTAATTGACTGGTCATGCTTCCCAGTGAAGACCTGAGTGGCAGATGTTCAGTGCATAACCCAGCAATGGGACAACGGAGCTTTATAAGAGGTCTTGTATTCCTTTACCAAGTGCTGGTGTGAAGGAGCCCTCCTGTAGTGAAGTATTTTGCTGATTAAGTAGGTATTTTAACTAGTCTTTTCCTTTAACGAGGTGCTTCCCTCTGTCCCTTCTTCTACCTTTTATTTTGCCATCTAGCATGCTGTGACAATAGTCGCTTAATAGGGCATCATTGTGTCTCTCTCTTTATTTGGATTGGTTTGTAGGAAATGTCTTCTTTCAACAAATCCATTCTTGTGACCATCCCTTCAGGCTCTACTGGCTTTCTTGCATTTAAGGATGTTTGCTGGGGTCTCAAGTGCCTTATTTTTCTCAGAGCCATGGTCCCCCCACCTTTAAATTCACGTACCATCTTTGCAGTGCAGCAGAACACAAGTTCGGCTCTGAACAACTCTGCTACTCAAGTCACTTTTTAATCCAACCTGATGCACATTTATGAATGTAACCTGTGCCAGGGCTGAGTTTCGGCCATGTGTCAGATTCTTGGGACCTTGTGAGGGGCGATGGATACAGTTTGTTTGCACTGGCAAGCCAGGGCTTCTCCTGAAATCTGCTCTGAAATATTTTGTCAGTGTGATAGTAAAGCTCTACCACTGTGCCTGTCTGATTTGCAGGGGCTGGGACAGACCATTATTTATGGCTGTGAGATCTGTTAAAGCTTGTGTATAGTCACGTCTTGATGGTCTTCTTGCCAAACAGTCTCTTCTTTCACCGTAGACATCAGTACATCTCTATCTTGTGTAGCTTTATCAGACTGTTAAACATCATTTGGGTTGAATACACTAAACAAAAGCTGGCCATGAATGCTGTTGTTTGTCCAGGCTGAGAAGTCCTGCAGAAAATCTCAGCAACATCAGCTTGCTAGGTGTGTTTGTATGTGAGGAGGTGATGATGGATTGGGTCCTGCAAACCCATTTTCTAAACAGATATTGGAGCTTAATTTCGAATGGGTTTGCCTGATGGTCTTTTAAGCTCGATTTTGATGCTGTAGTATGAGCTCAGCCCTTTAGTAGACACTAGAGAGTGCACATGGAAGAGGAGTCTTGGCTGAGGAGCACATTTACTTGACATCTCCTAAGGTGTAAAATCCAGCTGAAATGCTTCCCACTGTTAAGTCATTGCTCCTGGGGACTCACCCATGTGTTTTTTCTGCTGTCTGATAGGGTTTGAATTTATGTTTTAGCTTTTCTGCCTTCAGAGGAGCACTGAGAGTGTCCCTCACCTTAGTCTGGCCACCTACTTTCCCATGCTTGTAGAAGCATAGTACCTTTCAGGCTTATGCCTCCCTGAGGAAAGTGGTTGTGAAAGGCCAGCAAACTCAGAGGATACTGGGGAATAATAATAGGCAAACACATTGCATTATTGCATAAATCTTTTAGTGATGAGGCTATAAAATGAGGTGAAATTCAAGAAAATCAAAAGGAATTTCAGCATTCCATTTGCCGTAACAAAAGCAGATCCTCACCCTAACAAAAGAGGATGAAGAATAGTTCAGAAAATATATTTCAGGAAAAGAGATGTGGTCAAGGTATGCCTTAGCTGAACCCTTCACCCAGCCACATTCCTTTGGTAGTGCCTGCACCAAACACGATGAATCCTTGTGTGTTAGTTTCTCATCTTTAAATTTGTGGTACGTGGAGCAGAACAACCATAACTCCTTCAGAAAATAACTGCGACACCTTCTTCAGGTGCAGGATCAGTTGTGCTCTGTATACCCATGCCATGAAGCAGCCTCCTGGCTGCTTGGGGTCTTTGTTTCTTGCCTGCCTCACTGTGACTCCTGTCAGCCTTCTGTGGCTGTTTAGATGGGGGACAGGATTTGCCCCATGATATTAGGCAGTGCTTATTCAGCTACGCTGCAGGATGGCGGGCTGCCTCTAAAAGAAACCAGAATGTTAATTTTGGCTTGGATACTTGCATTTAAGCAAATAGAACATTACTGGTCAGGGGTATATTAAGTTAACTCCTCTCTGTAAGCCATTACGTTTACTGTCAAACCACAAAACAAGCATTAAGAGGTCTTATTAATGCATTTTATATTTATAGACATTTTAAATAAAGTGATCTGCCTTCAAGTATTTAATATCTATTTATGTTACAAGAATTTCTGAAGGGGAAAAAAGTCAGCATTACAAAATACAGTTTTATTGCTCCCTTGGTAAATGAGAATCCTGGGAGGGGGAACTACTCTAGAATAACAGCTAAGAAATAAAGCAAAACCCTTTTGCAACCCAGAAATACCAGGTAGAGCTTCATGTAGGAAATGATGTGTTTTTAATAATATTCTGTGTTTCTGACCACCCCCCTGAACAGAAAGAAGATTCACATTAAGGTTCCCTGTTACTTCTGAATGTCACTGTAGAGATGCAAGCTCTTCCATTTAATAATCTAATACTTGAAGTTGTATGTCACCTTTTTCCAAGATTACGGAATAATTTTCCTCTCAGGTACTCTGTAATGTATGAGTGGGAACAAGCATGGCTCCAAGGCTTTGAGTTAATTTTTTTTTTAAATGTCACCACCTCTAAAATGAAATATTTTCTTGATTTCTCGCAAGGAGTTTGATTCAGAACAATTGCACCCATGGGAGATTTGTGATGGCTTTGTGACTGTTAAAAAAAAAAAAAAAAGCTGACGAAGTTGTCAAATGCCACCATGTACATCTGCAGCCTTAGCAAGGCAACAAATTTATGGGCATGCTGGATGCAAGGGCATGGATGTGGAGAGATGTCAGCAGAATTACATAAATGCAAAACCGGCTGCTTAAGTAGATGTGCTAATCTTTTTGTAAGTTAAACTCCCTTGGAATTGATCTTTTGTACAATGTGATGCAGTGTTAACATTTTACTTTGTCATCTCTGTACATCCTTTGGCATGAGGGCATCTCCAGTTTCCTGCCTTTGTTCCTGCTCTCCTTCAGTAACCACCAGCATTTAGAACTGCATTTAAACCCCAAAGCAAAGTGTCTTTATGGTAAAACATACTTATTTTGCTCATCCATTATGTTGGTCTGCTTCTGGAAGCTGTAATTTCTTACTTCATTTCATCCATTTGGAGGCTATTTGGATGGATATTCTATTTCCTATGAGGTCCTGTGTTGCTCCTGCAAGGTAGGCTTCATCTAAACTCAACTTCAGGCTTCTCTGCCTGAAACTAGGAGAGCAGCACATTGGTCTCTCCTTTCCTTTCCCCAGTGTTTCTTTCAATATGCTCACAGTAGCTGCTGTTTTGGGATCAGTTCAGGAGCAGGTTTTGAAGGATGGGACATACACTGCGTTCTGCAGTTTTATGCTTTTGTTTTTCCTTGTTTAATTTTCAGCAGTTACACAGAAAGGAGATTATCTGTCCTCAGAGGCAGATAAGCTGGCCTCTGGTGCACCTGGTCTTCACAACTCCAGCCTTCAGCTTCCTGGACAAAAGTCTGTGATTCAAGTCATTGGTCATATCAGTGTTCCTAATGATGAGGAATAACTAGCTTCAGCTAGTACCTGAACAACAAATTGTGAATGTTGGCTCCTTACAATTATGCAGAGCTTTCTTTGCAAGTGAAGTCCTGTTGAGACAGACACTCTGCACATTTAGGGACAAAGATTTCTGAATTGCCAGGACCACAACACAGGAATTTAAAAGCTGCTTTCTATGTGTTTAAAAACTTTAAGTAAATAAAAGTGCATTTTTGGAGCTTTGGAATAAGTGAAATTTGTAGCTTGGTTTTGAGCTTGACTTTTTCTGAAAGAATACAGCAAGCACACAGGGACGCAGGGGTAAGTTTCTGTAGTGTGTGTTAGTTCTGCAGCTGTTCCTAAGCCATGTGATTAGTGTGAAAGCCCTATGCAATAGCAAGCAGTAACTTGAAGTTAGTGATCTTTTGGATGTCATTAAGAGGGAAAAATTTTATGTTGTTCTTTAGGAATAATACTGCTTTACTCTCTGAAGCCTTTTTTAACACTCTGCAGATCATTTTTCATTTTGGATTTCCCCTGTGAGAGCTTTCTCTGCGTTGAAGAAGCAGATAAAATCACTTTTATCATGCACGTATTGATGGATTTACATCTCTGTTCTCTTGGGTGCTGGCACATAAAGTCTCCAGAGCTGCTGCTGATAATCAGCTCCCTTGCCCTGATCTGGAATTTTCATGATGGGAATGTAAGGGAATAGGATATAAATATTTGATCACAGTCTACAGAGTTCTTTCCAGCAGTCCCAAGAGAAAGAGTTATGTCAACTGTATCTTATAAAGAACATTAATATGTTCTTTTTCATAATGTTTAAAGGGGAAATCTGAAAGCTTGGCTTCAGGTGGGTGTTAGAAATCCTATAGCACTTTTCAAAACAAGTAAAAGACAACCTCAGTAACCTGACTAATGCTTCTGCTGCCCAAACATCTTCCAGCAGCCAAAGCCATGGGGAGGCTGTAGCTTGAATGCTAAGCTGGGAGGATGGGGAGGGGGGTGAGAAGGAAGGGGGAAAAAAAAAGCCATTCACCCTCAGGGTTGCTGTGCTGAACTCCAGAACATCTGAAACACACACGTCTCCCTCCCACCATCCACCTGCAGAGGAAGCTCTTGAGAATTTAAAAAAAAATAAACAAACTGATGTACTTTAGTTCTTCTCTTATCCCAATTCCTCATGTCTGGGTTGTACTTCATGCATGCTGGGGCAGGCTTGGACAGCTTATGCCAAAACTGCATTTATTCTGTCCCTTCCATGTCGATGGTATGAGGAGAAAGAAGGGCAGGAGGAATGCAAACAGGGGAGGAGGAGAAAGATGGTTCAGGCTTCACACTTCTGTCATTTCTTGAGGGCATTCTGAGCAGTAAGGCTCTGTCAGGAAAATGTGTACAAGGGAAGGAGATGTCAGAGATATTGACTTTATTTATTTCATTTTTCTCCTGCGACTTCTCTTCCATTATTCTGTCTTGTTTTGTGAGGCTTATTATTATACCTCTTTCTGTTCCCAAACCACTCTTTGTGCTTCTGATGACTCCTCATAAGATGGAAGTTAAGATAACACAGTTCACGTTCAGCAGGGTCACCAGTGCCTGTGACTGCGTTTCAGACACATTGACAATTTTTCACACCCCTTCCCTTCAGTCCAGTGATCAAGAACGTCCCTCGCTCTTCCAGCCAAGCTGCTTTCTGGAGCTGTGGTGACACCCTAAAACAGCAGCCTTTGCATTTTGTTCCATGGCAGAGCTTAGCAAAGCATTAGTAGGTTTCATGCAGCTGGCTCTTCTGTTCCCAGCTGCTTCACTTTATTAAAAAGTCCTAAAATACCCCAAATATTCTTTCTTTCCTCATGTTAGGAGGCCACAGCAACCTCAAGGGTCTGATGCAATTGCAGGCTTGAGGGAGGGTGGCCCACAGCATGGCGAGTGGGAGGGGAGGTTTCTGTGAGTCAGTCTGCCTAAAAATGCATGCTGTCCATGCAGCAGTAAATCTTGAGAACATCTGCACTGGGAAATCCCAATCCTCCTCCCCTGGTACCAATTATCTCAGCCATTTTACAGGGTACTGTTAGCTCATGCGCTGATGATAGCCTGTTGGGCACAGCGAACAGCTTTTGACACGCAAAGTGGGTGACGTTTCCCTGTAGGCTAGGGGAGAAGGGCAGAAGGTGGTCACGGCCATGGTGGAGCCTGACTTTAAGCAGGAATAACTTACCGTTTTGAATTCTTTTTATTTTAAATAGACACCTGGGCTCCGTGATAATACTCACTTTGGGCACAACCTGCCTTGTACAATCTAGTTTAATTCTGGCCATGTGCTGCCAAAATGGCTCTGAACGGCCTGTGTGGAATTCAGTCTCTTGTTTCCTTGTCAGGTCATTTAAGGGCTGGTTGTCTTACTGAGGTTCTTTCTAGCCTTAAACACTATTATTTGAGACAGTTTGGGTGTTCATTTAAAAGGCTGTGTACTGGGTGTTAGCATCAAGGCTTTGGCAGGAGCGGCTCCTGTGAGGAGACCGAGGGCTGCCCTGCGCCACACGCAGCCGGTTCCAGTCAGCTCCACAGCGGTGCCACCACAGGGTGCTAGCTGGTGGCACCTCTGTAAAGATGGGTTTTAAGAAAGCACAAAACTCCACTGAGGCAGTGAGAAGTGAGGAAAAAAGTGTGAGAAACAGCCTGGAGCAGGCTGGGATTCTCTGGAAGAAGTAGGGCTGGGATGAGGAGGCCGCGCTGGAGCTGGCCTTCCTGACAGGAATTGGCCTCCATGGAGAGGACCCACGCTGGAGCAGGGAAATCGGTGAGGAAGGAGCCCTGAGGGGAATTGTTACAGGCTGTTATTGGTCTGATTTCTGGTTAATTGAGGTGGTCCTGTCAGTACAGGGATAATAGTATCCATCCTGTACTTACTTCATTAATGAGTGAGAGCTGTTTGGAAGATGATGTTTGCTTGTGCAAACCAACATGCAGGCAAACTCTTAGGTCAGTTTTCTTGCTAATTTACCTGTAGATTTTAATAATTTTGAATGACGGGTTTTTTTGCAGGTGGAGCTGTACAGATCCTTGCTGAATCTTTGTAGAACTTCCTGTATAAAATTTTATAGGGGGGTTTGCTAAGAAGAAATAGAGGAATCGGTGAAGGCAAATGAAGCTGGAGTGTCCTCTCTGGCTTGGTTCATGAAAGAAGATTGGAAATTGTAAACATATTTTGACATTGTTCTGCAGTTCTGGTGCAGGACCATCTTAAATCATAGTACTGCTGTCTTCTTCACCTGAGCTTATGATCACACTTCAAATCCTGAGAAGCAGTGCAGAGTTGTGAGAAAAATACAACAGAAAATGTTGGATTACTGTTTTCTGGCAATGGTCTGTCCCTCTCTGAGGAAAAATTCTTGAAACTTCAATAAGAAATGATTTACCCCAACGTGTAGGTATTGTGAGCTATTGCACTTTCCTGCCTTTTGCCAGGAATACATCATCTACTTAAAGATTGGTCCTTCTAGTTAACTGATAGGCATGGCCCGAATATGCACCGCGACGTTTGGTTGCACCACATCTTCAAAATTCAGCTGTCTGTCCTAAAGCATCAGGAAAAACTCTTCTTGCTAATACTGGAATTTATTCCCCCATGATTCTGAGCAGTCTGCCGTAATCAGTTTGTTAGCCCAGCGCTGTGGTGTTAGGCAATTTACAGTATGTTTATCTGTACACACATTAAAGTGCTGGTTATGAGTGCATAGGAGCCAGTCTGACAGAACAGAAACAAATGTCTCCCTCTTAATCCAGTCAGAGCTCATGGACTGAAAGGTCTGGTTCAGCCTCAGAGGCATTTGGAGTAAGGGGCAGAAGCAGAACTAGCTGGGAGATGGCTGATAAGAGGGGGTCTGTCTCTTCTCTAGGTGGCATTGTGTTTGAACGCTTTAGTTGTACTGAAGTAGAACAGCCACTTGCACCGGTCAAACTTATTTAGTAGAGGGAAGGAGGTTATTGTTCTTACTAGACAGCAGAAATCACCACAAGCCTGGGGTTTCTTTGGGCTCCATTTAAGAAAGTAAACAAACAAAGGTTGAATAAACATGCAAAGTAAAGCCTTTTTTGCATACAGGGTGTCTTTTTGGCTTAGTATCCAATTGTTGCTACTGCCTACAAGGTCCAGCACTTCTCTGATTGCTGATGGATGCAGATACAAATAGAATCAAATTATCCTTTGGATGGAGGAAGCACAAGAGAAGAGAAAATGAAGAGGGTCTGACAGCTTTGAAAAGGAGAAGCTAAACTTTCCAGTAACTGGCTTGTGTTCTGCAGATTTTGTCACTGAAAACTGCCTTTTGAAGTCAGTGGTGTTTGGATCTGTTGTTGCAGTATCTAGACAGGCAGCTTTTCTGCTCAGATGGAAAGATCATCATACATGAGGCCTAATGATAAGAACTTACTTGCCGTTCTGCCATTTTTATGAGTAGAAGCTTTACAGGACGCTAGCAGTGATCTAGGCAAATCAAAGGCATCCTTCACGGGATCATGGCAAATATTCATTAGCCTGTCCAGCGGTGCATGACAGACTGACTTGATCAGTGTGATGCTCCCATTGACCCTTTCAACTGAATGTCCAGGTCTCCGTTTACAGATAGGTGAACTGTCAGAGCCCTTGTCTGCAAGTTTTGAGCTTACACCCCCTACCCAGCCCCCTCCCAGGCTCTGTAGTGAGGGGCCTTAGCTGCTCTACCAACATACCCCCGAGGTAAGTAAATAGTACCAGCACTTGTGTGCATTTGTATGCCAACCGCAGGGCAGATAAATGGCTCATTGTGCTCATACTGAAGGTCAGTGGGTCAAATACTGAGCAGTGTCTGTCTTGCAGTCTGTGCCTAAATTATAGGAAACATTTAAATGTATGATTAAATCCAACCCCAAACACTAGCGTGCTTAAGAAAGCTCTTACACTGAGCACATTCCTGAGTATTTGCACAAATAGGAAAAATACCAAGTGTTGAAAACAATATCCGAAATATGTTCATGTCTTGAGTTTCTTGTAGGAAGTTAGCTGAGCCTGTGTGATATTTCTAGCCAAGTGAGACATGGATAAGGAATATAGCTTACTCAGGACCAAGTCCTGCAGCCACTAGTCAAGCGTCTCTCTTCAGTGGTCTTGTTTTTTCTGTTGTTGTTTTGACTGAACAGGGAATGCAGTATTGATCCAGAAGTTATTATGGGGGCATTTTAAACCCTTTTAAAATGACCCCCTGCCTCACCTTTTTCTTTATGCATTCTAGTTAAACGATTTGTACACAGAGAAATGGTGGAGTAAAATTCTGGCATCAATTAAGATCTTATATTCTAATCTATAAGAATGACGTGAAGTATCTGAGCTGGAATGCAAAATCTGGAGAAACTAGTAAGGTAGTTTCCGGTGCTATTTTTGTATTTCCTGAGGCTTGTGTCATTATGTGCTGCCTTATTACTATTCTCTTATATAAGATATGAAAATAACAGAGGGAAATTGCTTTTCCATTCTATTTCCTGAAGTCTAAAACACACCATTATTTCATCTTGCATTCAGATATCTCTGATATTTAAATGCTGAAGATCCATATTAGTTGGATGCTTCGTAATGTATGTCCTTGTTCCTAAGGCTTTGGAGTTCCTTTGGAATATTGCTCTTCTTTCCTTCATTGCTCAGCAACCTTTTCTCTCATTTATTCCACTTAAAAGTATTTTTCTTTCTGTAGCTAGATTATGGTTTTGTCTGTTTTTTATTGTTTCTGTCCCCAAATGCTGGATCTTACTCAAATTGGTCAGTTGGTGAAGCCAAATGCCATATAGTAGGAGCAAATGTATTGTATTTTTGTGTCTTAGCTATGCTGTAGTATATGGAACTGTTAGAGTGGTAATACAATAGCTCATAAGATTGTTTATTTTGACCAGAGTAGCACAGCCCATTTGGTTTTGGTTTGGGTCTGTTTTCTGAAGGAGAAATATCTAACTTTAGTCACAGTTCCTTCAACCTTACTATGTCTTGGCATTCTTACTGATGTACTGTGGATGTTTTCTGTGCATTTTAACAGGTGTACAACATGTTTCAACATCAAAGTCTTGGAATTAAAGTCAGCATTCGAGTGACAAAACTGGTCCTGCTTCGCAATCGACCTGTAAGTTCTAACTCATTTTTGCCCTTCTGCTGTAATGGTGCCACTGTATTCTCACAGGCAGAGCAGGATCCCTGTGCTGCGTGGGTGGGAAGTGTGGGCTGTCTGGCCATAGTATCACAAAATGTAACTGGTGCCTGCCTGCCACGCTACGCTGGGTAGTGTTACAGGTGAGAAGTACAAGGGGCCACAGGAGTGAAAGGAGCTACAGTCCTTTTATTTAGCCTGTCTGGTAAATCTCTGCCTGCTTATAGTTGTGAACCAGACTTGGGAATTAACTGTTAGAAAAAATAAAAATTATATGGCTTTGGTATCAAAAATACAACTTCCATATTTAGGAGACTTTTGAAGCTTGTGACTGCTGCCAGCTGATGGATTTTGTTCTGTAGATCAAATGGCAGAGAGCAGTGTGGGTTCCAAAGTCCCTGCTTCGCCCACTCAGATGAAGCTGGTTTTGCACTTTTCTTTCCCTCATAGCTGTACCTTGGACCCTCTGTTTTTTATCAGAGATACAATGTGTTGTGTAAATGCTGTGACTGATATTTCTTATTTTGTGTCCTTTTCTATCCAAAAGGCAAAGTTGTCTATTGGGCATCATGGAGAGAGGTCTCTGGAGAGCTTTTGTCACTGGCAAAATGAAGAATATGGTGGAGCGAAGTACCTTGGTAACAACCAGGTTCCTGGTGCAAGGGATGACACCCCCCCTGTGGATGCTGCTGTTTTTGTAACCAGGTATAGTGAGGTCAGCTTTATCAGTTTACTTAACCAGTACTGGCCGGTGGTCAATTATGAGGTTATCTGGTCCAGCAGTAATAGAAGAAAAAGATCCATTGATGATGCATTTGCTGCCTGGGTGCTGTTTGGAGGGCTCAAATTTGCCTTGTTTTTTTTTGGTGTATGTTTAACGATGTTGTGCAAAAGCATTGTCAGTCACCATAACATGTCATAGTCAGGATACAGGCAAGATACTTTTTTCTCGGACCAGCCAGTTTAAGTGGAAAAGAAATGGGTGAGGTTTTGGAGGACAAGACCTTCATCATAGAAGAAAGCTGCTGCCAAGTTGAGAACACGGGTAAGAACAAGTGCTCCGAGTGTAATTAGGTAGATACGCATATTGAACAGTCTGAGAGGAGAGATAGTTGGTACCTGTGGAGCATACTGGGTGTCAGTAGGAGGGAGGTGGTGAGGGAGTTCTCTCTTAAGAAAGTGAGAGATGAATACCAGAAACTAAATTAATTTTCTTGCTCTTTGCCTCAGGAGATAACCACTTCAACATCCCTCCTCTATCATAGCTCAGATCAGTAGTTCTTAATTTGTATGTTTGAAACCTACTGCATTTATTTCAGACGTGAAATAATCTGTGTATGCATATTACAGCAAATTTCCTTGCACCCTGCAGCCCTGCCTATTGATACATGTATATCAAACACATCAGGGTATGGCCCAGATACAGTAAATGAAAGGAATGTTTTCTATGTTAACCTGCAATCTTTTTCCTGCAACTTCGCTACTTGAGCTCAACCTCAGAATACAATTCAAGTCCTGTGTTCCTCACAGTCACTGTAAATTTTGAGTATCAAATCTGTGGTCTTCTAAGTTGATTGCATACTTTAAGGTTTACACTAAGAATGCTTTGTTGCAGAAAGGATCACTGAATCATTAAAGTGAGCACAAAAATATGGTGTAAAATGGGTGCTGTGTGTGCTACAAAGACACTGCTTCCTACCGCTGTCTTTCCTAGTTAGAGACAGGAAATGTCTGTACTGTACTGCAGCTTAATATTATTCACCTCTGCTACCTTTTTTCCTTGCCAACAATGCAACTAGAAATGCATGGTTTTGCTTAAACTGCTATTCTGATTGCAATTGTCTCTTGTGTTAACCATCGCATTGCGAATTCTCCATGGGATTTTGGTGAGCGTTCAGTAAAATAGCTGGTGAGCGGGGCATGGAGCCAGCAAAGTTCCTAAGAGTGCACCTTCACAGACATGTGCAGTTCCCCCAAATCCTTCTTTCTCTCCTGTATTCAGTGTAGTCCAACCAAGCACTTAAGCGGATACTTAACATTTTAGACAGGGTGAATAGTTCCTTTGAAGTCAATGGGCTGAACATCCTGGTTATAGTTGAGCATGTGCTTTATTGGATCAGGGCCTAAATAAATAACCAACATATTTGTTAAACTCATCTGGACATCCAGTTGTCCTGCATGACAAGTGAGGCAGACAGAATCTTTTCTGATGTGCTCTAAGCACAGGGTGGAAGGAATGAGCAGTGCATTTCGTCTGTGCATTCTCTCTGCAGCTTATAAAACTGAGTGCGTAATGTCAGGCTAAATGAGTTGGACTCAGGCATTTGAGAAAGAATTGTGGAGATGTTCGCAGAGCTCAGTAAATTCACAGGCTTTTGTGATCAGAATCTTCGGAGAAGTATAGGCTCAATTGGGTTAGAAACTAGGTTCACGTTTTGTGAGAAAGTTCAGGCCAGTGAGCCTGCAGCTGTGTAAGAGCAGCATTTTTTCTGTTTCATAGGCCAGCAGTGTTTACCTGTATCCTTCCTAATTGCTGCACCTTGTTATTGAACCCATCCTGCCTCTGCTGCGTAGAGGATGCCATGTTGCTTGGAATACTTCTGGCCCATCAGCCTGATTCCTTTGTCAGGGAAATAAGGTTTTCTACTCTAGGCTTTGGAAGTGTGTGTGTTTCTGTCCATCCCTTGACCACCCTCCTCAGGACTGTGCAGAAGGACCAGCAGCAGGGGATATGGGAGCAACAACATGTCCAGTACAAGCAATAGTGCCAGAAGAAGCAGAAGCTGAATTTTTCAGCAACTACTTTAGCAGTAGGAAAAGATTATTTGGGGTCAACCTCTAAAGAAATCCCCCTGGTTCCAATCTGGCTGTGTTCGTTTGAAATAACAAGGCACACTTGCCTTTTGGAACTTCACCTGAAAATGGTATTCCCCATATACTCAGTTGGATGTAAACGTGGGTGATCTAGGTGGCAGCTATATCCCTCCTGTGGGATAGTAGTAGTATCTCTACCTAATTGACTTTCAGGTAAGAGGTATACTATGTCTGTGAAATAAGACGTACCACTGCCCAGTTCGGTAAATAAAGGAGGCAGTGGTAAAAAATCTCGTACAGTCCTGAAGGTTTGAGTATAGTGCAGTGGTCTCTATAATCTTTATGCTTTCCTTGTCCAAATTCTGCTTTTGAACTTACAGAAATTCAGATCTTCGGCACCTACCAGTAATACGTTTCATATTTTGGTGAGCAGCTGACCAGAATAGCTTCCTTCCGCAGAGTCTGCATCTTAGACGTTTGTCCAGCCCTCCACCTTCCCATTAAGTGGGCAAGTGAAGCAATTCCTTATGCATTCAGAAAGCTGGGCTCACAGGGCTACTAAATGTATACATGGATGGACCAAGCTTTCTTTGGCAAGCTTATACCTGTACATGTTTTCCTCTGTCCTTTAGCTTTGTGACCCTGAAAGGTTAAACTGGTCAAAAGATGTCATTTGAAGGATGCTAGTAAGTAGTCACTAAACAGAGTATTTCTTGTTCATGTTGCACAGTTCAACAACTGTCTTTTCTTACAGGAAGGACTTGAATTGCAGAATTCAGCTTAGCACAGTTAGGTATTTTTTTCCAGTTCGTGTGAGCCAGATGGAAGAGTGACTTTAGGAGGAGTTCTGAGCTCTTCTTTTCTGGCTCTTTTTATTGAACAAAACAACTGACTTATTGTCATTTTTTCAGAAGAATTGTTGAATTCTGCTAATGAAAACAGTCCACAATACAACAAGTGATAATGACTGAGAATTTCACAGATCTCTAAAAGATCACAACACATGTGCTGCTTGATTCAGCCAGTGACTAAAAGTGAAGAGGAAATTTGCTTCACTGCTATAGTGTGAGATTTCAATACATTATCCAAAACTTGGTGTGATAAGGTCAGGTCTGGCCTTAGATTTGAATTGTAGGTCTCAGAGTAACAGTTTTATTCCAATATATCTCTATAAAACATCCCACTAACAAAGCTGTAGTCTCTGTGATAAGAGATCTCAACGCATGCAGTGAATATGAAGGTATCTTTTTTATATCCTTAGAGTATCATTATGGAATTATTCATGTCAGGCTCTCATTTCAAAAACGTAGATGCAGTAAAGCTCAAAAATGCTCCAGAGAGACCTGTGATTGAAACCTTTTTAAAAGCAGATCAGTTCCTGTACCATGATGGGGCCATTTTACCTCACTGGTGTGACTTATCCACAGGTGAGACAGATCTGTCTTAATGCCTTTGTGATCTTTGGTCTCTCTCATGATTTTGCAACAAAGGACTGTAGGAGTTTCAGTGTATAAGTTTTTGTTTAGGCAGCTTGCATTTGGAAGGGGCAGGAGACTCACTGAGCTCATTTATGACTGTAGGTTTGGATGTGCTTTTTTGCTTTTTCTACAGAGTTTTGGAGTAAAACTTATGCAGTGGGTCTGGAGAATTTAAATCCTAGCGTTTTGATACAAGGTCTTTGAATAGAAGCATGGTATCACTTGGACTTGTGTTTGTGACACTCTTAAAGGATGGACTGGGGAAGTTTCATATTTGCAACCCCACAGGCAGTGAATCGGGCAGCTGTGTTCAGTTCTTCTTGCTGACCTGTCTTGAGTCCTATCCTGACCAGACGGCATCGCAGCACTCTTTACAGACAAAGATGGTTACACATCTGTAGGAGAGTCTGCAAGTTGTGCTGGATTGCTTACAGGACCCTTCTTTTTATGGCATGGTGGGTAATTTCTGCAGGGAGCTACCTGAAAGTGCCAGACACCTTTCAGTGTGCAACACAGAGCGCAAGGAGCAAAACTTGCTGTGCTTTATTTGCAGAGCTGGCCAGCCCCTGAGGAGAGAGATGCTTTTCTAGCAATGGCCTTTTGCCATCTACTAATAGTTGAACTATCTGTTGTCACAAGAAAAGCATCTGTTTGATTTACCAGTTTATATAACGTAATAAGTCCTTAAATAAACCTCTGTCAAGTTGGCTCTGGGAATTCAAGCAGGCGTGCTTGTGCCAGCTCTGTCAGGAGACTGTCATTAGTCTTCTTTGGAAAGGCTGGAATGCCAAGGTGTCGAGACACAGTAAGGCTGTGGTGAAAAATGAAAGCTGGGGCTGGTGTGTGGTCGTAGCTTCCATTTTTGTTTTGTTCCTAACTGTTTTTTTACACTTTGCTTGTTATGTTTTTTTCTGCATTGAAGCATGGTGAGATTTCAGTATCTGCTTAGCAAGAGCTGGTGATAACTTTTGTTTCCCTCCTTCCAAGTCCTTGGCCACCTGATTTGTGATTTCCAAAGAGTGAAGGGTTTGCATTTGTTAGCCACAGACCTCGGCCTTAAGTCCCTTTTCTTACAAATCCTAGTTTCATTATTTTTCTTATTCGGGAAAGAAGTATTTTTAATCTTTCTTCATTCTTCCTCCTGTCAAACTCTTAAAATTCCACGCAGGACTTGGGCATTTCAAACAACACATAAAATGTTCTAATGTAATTCTCTCACTAGCTTCCCATCACGGTGAGGACACATGACAGAGATTATGGTTTCTCAGCTTCCCTTCAGCCACGCAATGCTTTTCTTCAGCTCTTCTTCGTAGCAGGTGGTACTGCTAAGCAGGACTGAAGATAGCTCCTAAATGCTTAGGCCTAAGTGCTTATTGAAATATATTCAAACTATTAATTGAATTAAAAAATACTTCTCACACTTCTCTGTCATGAGGAAAGTCGTTTACAAAATCTTCTCACGTGCAGTGGTATTACCTGGACGCTGAGCTTTCAAGGCTTTTCTTCCTGTTTCTGTTTAACACAGCTCCATGGATCCCTGGCAGGATCCGTGGATGCCAGTGGCATATGTAGTATCTTTTCCTGCCTTGATGAAATTTAGGGAGACTGGATGAGATGTGGAGGGATAACAGAGACCAAATGAAGTCTATTAAATGTGTGTGTATTGGCTTCGAATCACAAAATGAGAAACTTGACTATAACATGTTTAGCTGAAGCCAACTCACCTAGCTGTTTCCTGGCAAATTCTGAAATTCTCGTATTTGTTTTTGTGCAAACATCTGTCTTTCTCTGTTTAGTTCTGCTTGTTTCTTTTCCTTTTCTATTCCAGTGGAAGGAGAAAAAACCTGAAGAACTGAGACTTTCTGAGTAGACATGATCAGTTGTGTGTCTCCAGGCAGTGTCCCCACATGTCCCTTTCTCCCACTTTTGATAGTGCTATTGCATCACAGGGTGTGTGTTCCTTTCTGTTACAATTCTCCTCTCAAAATAAGAGATTCATTTTTAATCCAATTGCTGATGAAGTCTGACATCCTAGAGTGAGACAGTTCTCTTACATGATGTGGCAGTACTCTTCTGCATACAAAATCTGAAGTATTAAATTGGACAGTAATATGGAGCTGATTCACATAATTGCTTGTAATCTTGCAGTAGCAATCAACGTTGCTATCTGTGTTGTCATCATGTAGACTCCACAGCAGTTAAATAAATAAAAAAAATCCCTCAACACCCATGATATGTGAGTCATGCACCACTGCTTTTTCCTAGCCTGAAGTCTGGAGGCACAGGATACATTTGACTTCTGTTCTGTTTTGCTTTCTAGGACAGATTTCTGCGTACACAAAGACGAGCCTTGTGACACTGTGGGTAAGTCAAATAAGTAGGAGCGAGTATTTTGATAGCCACCTCTGTGCTGAGAGGAGCTTTCTGGGCAATCTTTCATTCTTTGGTTTACTGTAACGCTGCTTTTGCTGTTCTGAATACCTCTGTGATGCAAATACGGATTAGTTGAGCAGGGTATGAACTATAAATAATCCATTAAATTCTAACCCCTCCTAAGCAATGGAGGTCTCTGAGTTCAGGAAGTAATCTTAAATGATTCAACTTCTTTGGAACAGATGTAGAATTTAGATAATTGCAGATTAAGAAATTGTCTTTTGGTTTGTCTGTGTAACGTACCTTTCAGTGCTTCCTCACCTAAAACAACTTGCTAACTAAAGAATGTATTGCAGTTGTACGGGTCTGTGTAACACTCCCAGTTCAAACTGGCACTCAGAGAAGAATACCTCATTGTGGGAATGCCAAGTTAAATCTTCTTTTCCGCCTCCGACTTCCGAACTGCCTTTAATCTTACCCAACCCCTGGATACACAGGGTCCTTACATCCTACTCTATTTCTCTCTTTCTTTCTTTCTTTATTTTACTTAGGTAGCAGTAACCTTCACTGTATCTGTTCTGGTGGTTTTTATTTAGTCATCACAGTAGCAGCAGTGTTTGGAGGCATAACTCAACGTCCTCTCTGTGATGATTGTATGATTTTTTTAGACTTGTCTCAAAGTCAAGATGCCCCTTATCCTACATTCTGTGTAAACTTGGAGTGGGTCCTGAATTTCAGCTGATCTTAAACTTCAGTGCTTGCGGAGACACTTGGAGACTAGGGCTTGCTCTGCTGACAGTAGTGGGTGACAAGGAGCATGGGGGAAAGTCTTCAGCAGAAGCTCTGAGGCTGCCTGTAGAAGTCTTATCTCAGATTGCGGATCCTTCCCTCTCTGTGTTGTGGAGACTGATCAGGTTAAAGAAGTAAATACAGAGCTGAAAAATGAATACATTTTCTTTTCAAACACAATCAAGGCCTGGCCTTTATGTCCGAGTTTACCAGAAGGAATCCCTCACAATACATTTATTCTTTGTCCAGTGGGAAGCATACTTCCACTGAGCAAGGTTTTTGTCCTGTGTACCTGCATGTGGAGATGACTGTGGTAAGATACAATAAAGAAGTAAAGAAAAGGAAGAGAAGCTGACAGGAGACACGTGCTGACTAAGGTCAGAGCTTTTCCCATTTTTAAAGACAGTATAGTTTAAGATCTCTATTCAGGGAATGATATTACCATAGACAACATGACTAAGGAAATGTTTTTATGACTTATTTTCTGTTCTTAAAATACCCAAATACTTTCTGTGCTGTGACTTGCTGCAGACTCCAGGCTCCCATGGTGAAACTGGAAGATCAGAGTGATAAAGATTAAACTCATTTGTTACTATTTCCAGCACAGTTTTTCTAAGATATTGAGAAGTTGAATGTTCCTGTGAGAAAACCAGTCTGGCCTCTTCCCGAGCCTACTTCTCTTTCCTTCCCTCCTGACAGTTTCACTGTGTACACTAGCATCTTCACTTGCACATTTTCTATGCCATACTTTTCCGCTGTTTGAACGCAGAGGCAGTGTGGCATATCCCTGAGTACAAGGAAACCCTCTATCATATGATACCATCTTACTTGTCTTAAATCCTGTTGAAATAAGTAAATATTTTGATAACATCAATTTTCAAGCATTATTGCCTGTGTCCTAATTGTTGAGTTACTGCAGTTGTGTCAGATCATCTACAAATTTAGGCCATTATCTCTGTGTTGCGTGTATTGGCAGCGTATTTTGAAAGGCTTCTTCAAAACCTGAAAACCAGGAGTTACTCTGGAGGAGCTGCAGTTGGAAAGAAGTCCAGCCAGGTTACACTGCTCATGGATACTTATTCGTCCCTACCTTGAGAAATGGTGCTTGGGCTTAGTGGCTGAATGTAGAGCCTGAAAGAAGAAAACCAATGGTCATATATACTGTTGAAACTTAGCTTGTATGTAATTTTTTCATATTACAGATGTTAGACTAGAAGGGAATTCAGCCTTGTAGTGTTTGGATGTGTCACAGCAGAGGAAGAATAAATTAAGGAATATATTCTGTGGCATGCCATCAGTTTGAGAAAGGGGCTACTGTTGGTAATAATGAATTTTAACTGTGTGAAAGATTTTCCAGTTTTCCTCTGTGGTCAAAGTAGGGAAAAATAGTTGTCAGTCACAGAGAAACAGGCTTTAATAGCCACTGTTCTGTGCACTGTATATATATAGGTTATATTAGGGGCAACGTAGCATGGCATGGAGTTTTGTACAAATGCAGTGATCAAAGGAGGCTGATACCTGTTGGTACGACATACTGGCTTTTGAAGAATTGTGTTGATGCTTCAGCTATCTCTGTTGTTCCTCACTCCAGCTTCTGTAGACAGTCCCCTCCAAATCAGTAAGAGTACCTGTGAGAGCAAGAAGCAAGTCCAGAGAGTGACACTGCATTTGGTCTTGAAGGTGATGCTGAGGTTGTAGCACTACCCGAAGTTCTCTAGAACAGCAACTTGCTTTGATTCTTGCCTTATGCTTCACTTTTCTATATGAAGAACTGATCTCACCAGATGCATATGTGTTTTTATACCCTCTGAAGGTGGCCATTGCAGCGTGGTACACTGCCATCCTGTAAAGGAAGAATCATCTTCGTGGTGAGCAGGCAGTCTCCTAAACAAGGAAACTGAGGCTGCTGCTCTATATAAGGCACAGAATCTGGACTCTAGACTCCTGATTCCTATTCCCAGCTTTGGCACTGAATCATTGTGTGACATTTGGCAAGTCACTTATGTTTGGAATACTTCTGTCTACCTCTATGAAATGGGGATTTTGAGTGCAAAGCTACAGGAGATTGTATGGCTTAAATAATTCACATACAAAGCGGTGCAGTGTCCTTGAGCATATGATGCAAATATAAGTCCAGAATCTAATGTTGCTTAGTCATGTTTAAGAGCATATACAGACTCCGTTAGATTATGTGCACTAAAATTAGGGGATTTAGAGCACTGCAAGTAAAGTTGTTATTTTTTTTGGTGACGTTTCCTTGATTTTCTTTACAGTATGAAAAATACGCAAGCAAAACTTTCTTTGGTGGAAATACTGAGGCTTAGCTGTTGTTCGGAAGTGGGATTATGAAGTTTAAATGGTTTATAAGAGGTGTTCATTTGTGCTCAAAAAGATCCATATTGAAAAACCTGTCTGGAATCTTTGCCTGCCATGCAGACACAGAGAGAAAACAGCAGCAGGAGGTTTGTATTTGTATTCTGGCAGGGGCCCCTCACTGAAACCAGTTGCTCTGGGGACTTCGTTCAAATTTTCTTGGCCCCGCTGCCAAGGTAGTGTGGAAGGTTACATAATGGCTGAAACAAGCTCAAAAATGGTGAAAATATGTAGGTATGTCTTTGTGGGGTGATACCCCACTGGCTGTGTCAAGAAACAGAACCACGTTTGTTTAAGAAATAGTTTGGTAATGCTCATCCCCCCCCATGGCTGTGTAAGCAAGCCCTAGGAATGAACGAATTCAAAAAGGAGAGGGAGAGAAGGAAAAAAAAATATGCCTGCGTGCAACGCGTTTGCAGCAGTTGTGTTTCAGTTGTCTCAGTTGCTGGGACCTCTGCTTGGCTCTGCTGTTGGAGCAGGGAGGGTTTGCTTTGTGCAACATAGCCTCGACACACAGCAGTCAAAAGGTTTGCAGTCTGCTTCTGCTTCAGACTCATCTCTCGTGATGTGACTCTAACCAGGTCTGCCGTTTCCTGCAGCAAAATCTTTGTTCCAATTGAGCCGCCTCTAAGCCAGCCAAATTGAGAGTTTAATGTCTAGCTATTAATATCAGGCTGCAGCTTGGAGCCTTGCGCCTTGTGAGGATCCAACCTTTCTGTGACATAAGCAGATTGAGAATGCCCCTTTCGTTCAATATTTCCACTGCTAGTGCCAAATAAGCAGCTTTACGGTTAGTTAGGAATGATCCTGCATATTTCAAGGCAAAGCTTGGCCCTGATTCCTCAGTGTACATGTTACCCCAGATCCAAGCTGAAGCTTCCCTGTATTCAGCTAATAATAAAAGTGGGGGCAGTGTGGAATTGGGAAATGGAAAATGAGAATGTGTCTTAAATATCCTTAAATTGCCCTGGTTAAAAATGTCTTTACCTCTGCTGCAGTCACATGTGCTTTTCTGTGGCTTGATGTCGGGGAAAAGAAAGCAGAATACAGTGTATATGCTGCAGATGGGCAGGTTTAGTTGGAGAAATAGCTGCCTGGAGAAAACCGAGCATCAGAGCAGAGGTGACTGAGAAACAGTTTTCCAGACTGTTTCCACAAGTGAATCAATGTTTTGCGAAAAACAGTCCCATCTCCTGGCTGGCTTTAATTAAAGGGCTCAAAGATAACTTACAAAGAGGGTCCTGAAGGTTATAAATCCTTCTATAATTTGTGACTTTTTTTTTTCCTGAGTCTTCCGAACACAGACCGATACGTGGCTGGGGGAAGGCAGGGCTCTGGTTTTGATTTTGCCACTGTGCTGCTTGGGGACTGTGCAGACGACATCCTTTGGTGCCAGTGTGTTTGTACCATCGTCCCTCCCTCCTTTCACCGGGGTGTAAAGTGCCATCCCAGAGAGCTGCATCTTACAGGGCTGTTAATTAGTTTTTTCCCCTCTGATAGTTGCATCCTGGTTTCTTCTGGTGAGTTTATTGTAGCAAAGGGTTTTGAAATATGCCCAGCTTTTCCAAGTGTGACATTGGGTCTCTGCCTCCACGTAGATTTGATCCTTCTGTATTCCACGTAAAACACCTGAATGATGGACTATGCATTTTTACTTTTTCCTTGCTGATTTGCTTGTGCAGTCAGGTGGCTTCCAGTCCACAGCAAGTGACAGCTCTTACCAGTCCTGCCTGCGCCATGTACTGTTCATTTAAATCTTCCTCCCTATGTAATATCGATTCCAGTCCCCTAACAGTGTCACAGCTGAGAATTAATCCCTAAGGAAAGGGAAAAGACTAGCTGGTTTGCTGCGAGTGGAAAAGAAAAGGAATTCTCACATTAAAAACATTTTCCATAGTGGTTCGTGTTGAATGTTTCTGTATATTCCAGGGCGGGTTTTTATTTGATGCCAGAATAAATAGAAATACCTGCTGCTTAAAACAATTCATTAGAGAAGCAGTGCCTGGCTTTAGCAAAAGCTTTGCTGGGACTGTCCTCCAGACCAAAATCAAACCCACTTCAGTGCCTTAAAATAAGCAACGCCGCAGGTTAAAATGTCCCTTAAAGGGACACCCTTCGGTTGATTTGCTGTTTGTGAAAGAAAGGGACCCCACAGCGCTGCAAATTTTTCTGTCAGCTGTGGCTGTGCAGGGCGATGGAGAGTCAGGCTGCCGGCTTTATGAAGCCAAAGGGAGCCATGGTGCAGTGCAGTGGAAGACTTTTTCTCTTGCCTTCTGGTTGCTAGGGAATAAATACTCGGCTGCACAACCCAGACAGTGCAGAACTGTGCTATTGGGCATATTCATCACTACCATCTCTCATGCCCCACCCTACCCACAGCGGCCTTCCAATTTCTTTTCACCAGCTAGCAATCTCTCCTCCTCTGAATTCTCACTAAGAATTCTTGTGCCAAGAAAGTGTAATATAAGATTGCATAAATTTTAATAGAAGCACTGGGATGAACACAGCCACTCAAGTAATCATGAATTCCTGCTGCCGTAACCCTTGCTCTTCCTCACTTAAGTGTCCTGCGTGTGTTTTTCCTTCTTGCTTGTTTCAGAGACGTGGTTTCAGCCAGGTTGCTTCATATGTGCACAGCTGTTCACAGGCTCCCAGCTAAAGACTGGAGGAAAATCCTGCTTCCATCAGGCTCAGTGAGAGTTTTGTTACAGATTTCAGCGGGGTCAGGGTCCCAGGCCTGTTCTTTGGCCTCCTATGGGCCTCTGTCAAAAAAATTGGATGAGTTTTTCCTAGAGAGGATAGTGGTTGAGGGTACCTCAGACATCTTTTGGAAAGCCTCATATCCTGAGGCTGATGCTTTGTACTTTCTGAAAATCAGTTGTCATCTCAGTTGAGCTGTCTCTATTTGAGCACTCAGAAGCACTGAAAGCTTTAAAATGTTGCAAAGAAACAATAGTCTGTGAGAGACAAAAAACAAAACCTGGTAAAAATGAGTTAAGCTGACCAGTCTGCTTTTGGAAAGGCAAGTGAAATGGAAAATACAAACAAAGGCTGTATATAAGCAGTCTATTTCCTGCCATCCAGTCTCTAAAAAAAATACATATTAAAAGTTGGGCATGCCAGTTTAAAGAGATTACATATTTATTGTCACATACATCAGCTTTCTCATTGATTAATATGAAAACTTACAATGTGTGCAGCGCAGTTGGTTGAGTGAAGTGCTGATACTGTTTTATAGACTTATTTTCTCTTTCATTGTTATGGAGCATTTGAATTTCATTTGCCTTTGGGTTTGTTTTGCAGCTCAGTAGTCTTGTTTAGGTTTGTCTTTATTCGTTCCATGTACTAACGGCAAGGGTGGATTTTTGGTCTCCTTAGATGAAAAATGACTGTCTTTCTGGCAGAGATGCAGTAGCCAAGCACTAGATGCTGTGCTTAGTTCGGAACTTATGCGGTCCCATTACATGTAGAAAATAGATGATTGATCAGTCATTCTTCAAATTAATTGATCTGAGTGCTGTTGGCTGAGTTTCTGGCTATCTCAATGGTTTTCTTCATCTTCTCTCTGCCGTTTCATGTCTTGCGAGGGGAACAATTAACTTGTGTAATTAAAATAAATGAAAGCTTTAATGGAGGGAGGGTTAGTGACAGATTTTCTGTTGTTGTTTTTTTGTCATTGTTCCCCTTTCTGTGTGTCCCTAGCTCTGAGACATCACAGACCCTCAGTTGCTCTCATGGTTAACCCCTTTCCCTTGCCGTTTTGCCAAAGGTCTGTTTTGCTTTGGTGGTGGCTCAGAGCTCTTAGAAGCTCTTGGTCAATTTTGTTCCTTCATCTTCTCCTTTGTTCAGCCGAGGCTGGACACCAAGAAGCTGCTCTCCCCAGGGAGGCCTGGATGGTCTGTCTTCCATCACGCTAACCGCACGGCTTGCCCACTGAGGTCATGGAATTTCCCTATGTTTACTACACTTTGTTCTTCATAAACCTCCAGCAGTTCCTTATTAGTTCTCCTCCATACATCATTCTCCTTTTGTAGCCCCAAAATGTGTTTCGAGCACTTTATTTTCCAATTATTTATCTGTCTGTCTGTCTGCCTGGTAAGCACCCATCCCACAAGATAAAACAATAGGCCTCACGCTGGTGGTGTATGTTTGAAATTAGCTTGTTCTCGGTAATTTGGAACTAAACACTGTCAGTGGGGAGGAATAACACACATCCTGCTCTGTACCTGGCCTTTCATTTCTTCCACCATCACACTGCTATTGGTAATTAATGCTTGGAGATATCTAAGCTGTCCGACTTGCTGAGGTACATGCAGCCTTTGCCATCTGTAAGGCAGCACGGTGAAAGTCTTCTCATCAGCTTACCGCCCCGCTTTTGTTTCTTAGCACATCTTTGCTAATCCAAAAGTTTGCTTTTCTTGTTGCTCACGCAAATCCTCAACGCAGGCTTTATACCAGAGCTTTTGTCTTCCTTACTGTGACACCCCCAAAGTTCATATAGGACATTTCAGCTTATCTTAGCTTGAAAACTTTCCCTTCTCCCGTGGTGTTATTAATGGTTCATGGCGATGTGTTTTGATAAATGCGAGACAGCTGTCCAAAATGCTGTGGAAAGGAATCTTATTATTCCTTTACCAGGCAACATATTTATGAGTAAAAATCCTTCAGGCCATCCACATCTCATTGTTGTGCAAGGTGAATGCTGATTACCCTTCGAATATCTTCAGAAAACTGACTAGCTACAGGAATTGTGTTAAGGTACTTTCCCATCAGGAATCCAGGACTCCAAATCCTAGCCTAATGCCAAATTGCTGTGTAACTAAGCTCCTTTATGTTGCCTTTATTAAAAGGAGCATGTCATGAAGGAAAATATTTGCTATGACTTTGTTGATATTTATTCTGACTTTATCCTTTCATTTCAGCTCCATGTCATAACTCACTTTCTGTGCTAAATCATTGTGCAGTTCCCTGGTACGGGTACAAACATGCACTGCATTCCTCTCTAGGGCCATTTATGTCTGTGTGAAATTATATAGACATGTACACAAAGCACCTGGGAATTTGAGTCTCCTAGCTGAAAGGGCAGATATTGCTGTAAGATGTTCCCTTACCCCCTTCCTGCACTGGGGGCTTTGGCATGCAGTCACTGTGGGAAAAAGCACCCTTGTTATTACTGTTGTAATTAACAGTTCCCAAGGAATATACGTGACAGTCCCTCAGAAGCAGTATAGTCGATTTTCCTGCTAGCATGGAGTAAAAAATAACCCCAAACTTACTATTTTTTCTAATGTTTCTTTTGTGCAACAGGCAGTTTTTATGTTTTGGGTTCATGGGAATATACTATGCTCGAACTTCTGAATTATTTTTTATCTCCTACATGGTCTTCTGCCCTAATTATTTTATAAATCAGAGATGATTTGAAGGACACTGCCTAAGAACCACAGCTTTACTTACGACTGAATTCCATTTAATGGTGATTTAAAGAAATCTCTGCTGTTTATCTCTGAAAGCAGTCATTGTGTTTGCAAACAGGCCGAAGGCAGAAGTCTAATTGATGTCCAGCTAAGCACACACTGCCAAACAAATGTCAAGACAAGCTCTGGAACTGCTCCTTGCTACTGTGTGTGAAGCTGAGAAGTCTTTGAGGCAGACGTGAGCAGAACAACCTCAGTATATTAGGTCTGAGACAGACGACTTCTGTCTTTTGGGGTTTATAGTATTTCTGCTGTCATCTGTCACCTCTTCCATGGAAATGGAGATTTGCATATTGCAAGCTTTACGTGCTCTCTGCACCGCTTCACCAGCTTCACACCCCAGCTCTATCACTGCCATTGCTGAGGATTTGTTCCTTTGGGGAATTCTTGCAAGAATGAACATTAAGCAAATAAAATATCTCTTCTGCTTTCCTAGCTCATCCTGCTTTCTTCTTTCTCTTTTATAATAGAAGGCTGTGGAATGAGAAATAATGTTCGTTTTCTACAGTGCCAAACCTGCTGTTCAGTACTTTATCAATAACCCATTGCTTGCTGTTGTTACCTGTACTGGAAATGCCAACACAGGCTTCTCTGTAGCAGAAAACGGGGTTTTCTGCCATGACAACCTTCCAGAGTAGGTGGCAGAGAGAACATGGGAGTCATGAGAGTGTTACCCCCTTGGTGCTTAGTCAAGGGCAGGGAACAAACAGATTGAAAGTCACAATGTGCACAACCCAGTGCCTTACCCGTTAATTCATGGTGCCTCCCTGGTACACCTGTGATATTAAACATACCCAGTCTTTGTTGTTTTTTGTTTGTTTTTTTAAAAAGCTTAAAAGCTCCTTAGTAGAGATCAGAACTCTGCTGTCCCCATTGCACAGAGGAAGTGAAGCCTGCAGATGTGAAGGCTCATTCTGAAGGACAGAGCTGGCTGGAGGTAACCCACAGCTTGAGTCTCAGTCGAGGCCCCTCAGCTGGAGGCAATGCTAGCTCTTCTCAGGCTTTCCCAGTGGAAGCTCAGGTTCCTTGGGCAGCACTCAGTTCTTGAGGTCAGTAAAATAATGATTCAGCCCTTCTACAGGCCAGAGGTTTGTGTGTCTTCGTTCCACTGCCTTTGTCTGTTTTTACCTCTGTTCACACATTCCAGCCTGGTCATTCAGCTGCAGACTGTGGCCGCATATTGTTTAAGAAAGCTGGTGCATTTATAATTGGAAAACCTCTGAGGTTTTTCTTCTCCTCCTGTCAGACAGAGATGGCTTTTATCCAACTGACTGCTTTTCAGTGCCTTTATCCTTTGCTGGCTTGAAAACATTTCAGATAGTTTCTATTGTTTTATAGACCCTGTAGCTAGAAAACCAAGCTGTGTAAAAACATCTGCACATAGCTGTGCAGTAGGCTACAGACACGTAGGGTAATAAGGCATGATTGCATTCATTGTAGCATTTGCTCCACTGGATAATCAAATAGAAGCATTCCAGTTGCACACAGGATATGTAAGAGTAGAGGAAGGAAATGAAGGACAGTTGCCTACTGTACTTTTACATTTCTTTTGTTTTGCAGCTGCCAAGACTAAATGCAATTTTGAGAGCAGGTTTTAAGTAATGCGGAGATGAGATTTTACTAGTGATAACCAAGAATGCAGCACTGGGAAGTTTGCATAAAACACAAGCAAAATATAGCAATATAATATAAAATAACCTCTCCCACAGAAGGAAGCTTGACCTGCGCTGATTTTCATTTGTTTTTTTCAAAACAGACCTGGTATAGTACAGTATCACACCCAGCCTGTTTTGTGGGTTGTCTGATCATGTATGATCATCTGATTTTGCTACTGTGAGAGAACTCAGTAGGTTGAAAGTTTGTTTTAAGTCCTTGAATCTTTTATTTATTTATCTATTTTTAATTCTCCTGGGCTTTTCTAATGCCCCAGCACAAGCTCCAAGTCTTTCAGTTGTGATTGTGCTACACCTAATGCATAATGCAAATAGGAATTGGTCACGTAACAGGACTTTGCACCACGGAAAACCTTTTGTCTTGACCAGCATGGTGAAAATGTGGTAGGAACTGTGCTCCAGCTATACTCTGGTACAAGCTCACTAAATGTTTTCTGAATATTAATGGCAGGTGCTGTGGGAGAGGTGATCAAATTTGGAGCTGACCCAAGGATTCATAGACAACGTTTTGCCAGTGTGTGTTAGAAAATAGCAACTCTGCTGACAAAATCAGTATTTTACAGGGGCATCACACCTCAAGTTAGATTTGTGCTGCATTCACGGCTCAGCAAAACTGAGGGGCTGAAGAAAATGACTGCTTCATGATCTGTGATCACAGCTGTATTTAATCACCTAAAAATAGTCTTATTTTAGAGGTTCTCCTCCACACTTTGAGTAATGGTTACAGTGCAGCAAAGTGTAAGCAATATAATTGTATTTAGTAGTTTCCTGACCCCATGCTGATAAGCTGTGAATGGTTTGTGCTAAATAAAATTCCAATGACTTAAAGGACAGATTGTATATACATGAATATATTTATTTGGACACAAAGGTTCTCCTTTACATATGTACACTTCAAAATTTTACATTCAGTGTCCTACAGCCAATAAGGTGTTTGAATTAGTGACAAGTTTTTTTTCTCTTTACCTTTTCAATCAGCTGATAGAAATGATTAAACCTTTAAAATAAATTATAAAAAATATCAAATATCTTTCCATTAAATATCTTTCTCCTCCTGTATTCTTTCAGCATAATTTATAGAATGCTAAGGATTTCTGTGTTTGCTTAGCTTGAAATTAGCTTTGTATTTCTACCTTAATTAGTGGTCATAAGCAGTCAGCACGTTAAAGATATTTGTTGGCTTTGTGTAGTTGTGTCATACATTTTTGTGTAGCCATTTTGACTGATCTGTTTGCATTAAGGCTCTGTCTGGCCATAATTAGACTGCTGGGTACACACTTATGTTCTGCTGAGCGTTTGCTTGTTGGTTTTACTAATGTCATCCATCAAGCTCTAGCATGTGCAGCAATATTTGTTCTGTAGTAGACAAACAGAGTAAACACTGCAGCTATTTATAAGTAAACAGTAGCGAGTAAGTGAGGAAATTCTGAATGGATGTTTTTATTTATTGGAAGGTTAAACTGTTGCTCTAAAACAAGGCCATCAGTCTAACCAGACTTAATCATTCTTAAAATGGTGCAAAAGTAGAAGACCGAAATTAGATTTCTATTTATAACTTATATTTTTTGTCTCTGTTTAGGAAACTTCCAGACGGAATTCACATTTTCTATCATGTCTAAGTTGCCTAAATTTGTCTGCTTTTCTAGCGATGCCAGAGGGAGAAGGTCAGAGGGAGGTACTGTCTCTGCATTGCTCTTGCAGGGTTCCAAGTAAGGATGAAAATTCCTGACTGTGCCTGTCTTGCCCTGTGGCTCGACTCCTGATCAGTTCTGCGGAAACACTGTTGACTTGGATTTCAACAAAGCAGCACTGGTCACTGTTCTTACCAGCTGAATTGCTGCGAACCAAACTGAATGCTATGACTAATAATGTAGGTCAGACACTTAAGAAAGCTGCATCAGCTAGCATGCTGTAGTGAATCAGGATTTTAATATCTTTCCTGTGCATTTGTCTTTACTAAGAAATGCTATCTACCAACCAGAAGCGTGTAATAGTGCTTGGGGTGCCTCGTGTCTTTGGAGCCGCCATTCAATACAGTAGGTTTTAGAAATGATGACCTTTGACTGGATACCTCAGAATAACTCATCTTTTCTATTTTTATCTTTTCTGCTTGTTGCATTTTTAACTCTGGGAAAGCTGTAGTCCATATTTGTTCAGTGAACGGGTATGTTTACAGAGATGCAGAATGCTCAGTCATGCACTGGTGTCTTTGAGCCATAACGTGGTCTAAACAATGAAGTAAAAAAGCTTTCTGGCTTTACGCTGAAGTAAAAGAAGACAAAGACCAGCCTTCTGCAGATGGGAATTAAGTAAAGGAAGCCAAAAAGTGGCTTAATGCTCCCTCTCCACAACCAGGGGTAATACTCCTGTTGGTTTCAGTAGGAGTTTGATCAGGTCTGTGGTGGTTACGATAGCTGGTACGATTCCATCGGAAGTAATACATATTCAGCGTGTTATTTTGTGCATGCCATGAAGCTGTTTACGCTGTCATTAATCTGGTGGCTTTGTTGGGAAATTAATCTCATTACATGGCAGCTGACAGAGGCCGCGGCCACTGGGCACCAACGCAGGCTTGTACAACAATGCAGGATCTGCTTGGCTGCAAAGCACAGCTGTTACCACACAAATTCTTCCCACAAGCTACTCACCGAATGGAGCTTGACAGCTGAGAAACCCCCCTGTGAGCCACGGTTTCAGCACATAGTTTCCAAACAGGAGCACACCAATTTGATTCTGGAGTGGAAACATTACCCACGTAGTGTAGAAGAATACGGGAGCTTCTGCGCTTCCCAAGGGTGTTTTGTTTAGAAGCATGTGAGGCTAGAAGAGGCGGTTCTCCCTTTGTCACTCCTGATAGTTTAGCACAGACACCTAGAGTAATAACCCAAGCACGCAGGTGCAGTCTCCCTCTGAGCCCCATGTATCTGAATTCAGACTGTGAAGGCCTCAGGACTGTGCCTGTGCCTTGACTCGTGTCTGGGAGGCACCAGGGACTCTCCTGGCTGCTGTCAGTCATTGCAAGTTGCTCAGCAGAATTCGTCCAGATTTGTGTTTTCTTTCACAAGGAGTTTGAGTTTGAACAAGAGAGATTTTTTGTTAAGTGTGAGAAAAGCCCATGCTGGTCTTTTTCTTGGCGAAAATTTCTCTCTAGCTTGTGTTACTGAGTTCGTAAAAGGTGACATTTTATTTTTGAGTAATTCAGAGAAAGAGGCACTAAAGCAACTAGGTGAAGGATATGCTATAAATACCCCCAGCTACATTACCTCTGAAGTTAGCTGCTGCTTCCTCTGTGTCAGGAGGGCCCTGTGGTGTGTTTGCAGCTGCCTGAAGCACCTGTGGGTGCTTCTTCTGTGGAGTGGAAGTCACAACAGACAGCTCTGGGAATCTAGAGGCGGGCACTTCAGGTTGAATCACTGTAATTGATTTGGTGAGTTGCATGCAGCCTGTGCGCTTGGTGCTGCGTCTGCCTGTCCCCCTGACAGTCTCTTCCCAGTAGCTTTTTGATCCATTGGCCAGTTTGAGCTGGATTTGAAGATCTGCATCTCAGAAATATTAGGATTTTTGAAGATTTCTGAGAGGAAGCTGAGTAGAGGAGAAAGCCCCCTCCCTTCACTGCTACCGAAGGAAAGACTGCGTCACCTAACACATACATCAGAATCCCCAAGTGCAAATGTGTGGGAAATCGTCATTAATTTTGCAGCGAGGGTTTGTTTTTGTCACCTCCCCTTGCTCTTCCAGAATAAATACGCTGACCGTGGTACTGCGTGGGGAGAGTGGCAGAGCCGGGGCGCTCATTTAGTCTCTTCCTGTCCACTGGTGTGAAGGGATCGTGTTCTCTCCCTCGTCCTGGCAGCAGAACAAATAGCCAGTGCTGGGATATTACAGACAGGCTTCGTTCTCCTGTGTGGGACAAGCTTTTCAGCCCAAGTTCTGACTTCAGCAAAGTAACTCAACCCTATTATCATGATCAGGCACAAACCCTGGATTTGTCAGTTTTCGCAGGTCAAGCAGGCTGTGAGGTTCAATCACCACTCAGCAAAGAATTAAAACAGAAGGGCTGAACCATGAACCGAGAACTGCTAAATAAGTTTATCAATGCTTGTGTTGGCTGGCAGCTTGACAAAGCGAAGCCAGGAGCTTAGACAACTCTGTAAGTCAGGATGTAGGAGCTGTAATTGAGAAGTATCACAGAAGCAATTTGGAAAAGCATCTGTTCAAAGTTTGATTACTGTGAATCATCCCATTCTGCTGGCCAGCTCTGCTAGTTGCCTGAGCTGCTCTTATTTTGCCAAGAGAACAGCTTGACACGCATACAGTGCCTAAAAATAAAATGCACTTTAAATATTAACATGTTTCAAAGTATAGATTCATTCACTTTTTGGGAGTAACAATTGCTTAGTCATTCTTTAAGAACATGGAAAGAATTTAATTGAGCGCCGTGGAAGAATGCCATTCATCAGCAGCACAGGTGTTCAGCCATCCCCAGAACTGCCCGGTTCAGCAGGCTGTGCTGAAGCTCTCCAGACACGGAAAGATTGCTCGTCGTGCATTGCTGAGTGTTGCTTAATGTGACTGCAGGACCCGTCCTTGCTCACGAACCTGTCCCCTCACCGACGTGACGGCAAGCTGAGGCGGCTGCATGGACAGTAGAGCTTTTGAAACTGCTAAAAGCTGTCTTTTGATTTATTTGCATAGCTTCACGAGTTTCTTGGTGTTTGCAATTACAAGAAAGAACAACTGGAACCGAACGCTGGACCCTGACTGTTAGCTCTTAAAGCAGATGCTGTTTGGTACAGAGACTCCAAATATTTTTTCTGACTTAGTGCCAAGTCTGACCTTGTCTCTTCATTCTGGAAGGGAGATACTGAGGAATTTGAAGGCTCCAGGATCCCTGCTGCTGAATTCCATGTTTGTCTTTGTTAAGCAGTCTCATTAAATACTCTGATTTGGTCTTCATTCCCCTTCGTTCTGTCTGAATTCCGGCCCTGCGTTGAAGCAGATGGCTCAGATGAGTTACAGGAACAAACTGACAGATTTAAAACTGGAGGTTGCAGAAATAAAAATAGTCTGAAAGCTGGGTTTGGAACCCTACACAATTTGCAAAGCTGCAGCTATTGCAGCCAATGCCAAGGTTGGTGGTGTTGTGGTTTTTTTTTGTTTTTTTTTGTTTGTTTGTTTGTGTGTGTGTTTTTTTGTTTGTTTGTTTTTTGATTTCTTGGAAGAATCTAACCTTCGGATGGGAAGTTCTTTGAGAAACGGGATGGATGTTGATGAAGTAACACTGATAACGCATGTGGCGGTGTGGTGAGCATGTGCTGTGGTAACCCTGGAGCACTTTCCCTTCTGCTGGGGAAGTTGTGTTGTTTTTTTTTTTTCTTGCAGTGAGTTATTTATTTCCTGAAAGATGCAGCTTTGGGGAGAATGAAGAATTCTTGAATTCAGGCTTATTCCACCAAATAGGAAAGGTCAAACTGAAAATACCGAAATGCTGAAAATATTCTGGGTTTTAATAACATCGAGGAAAGTGAAGGGTGAGATCTGTAACGGCTGGTGAGAAGATGAGCAGGTGCAGCTTTTTCGTTTTGTCAAGCAATCCAGCAGGTGGGAGACATGGCTCAGTTCTCTGCACAAATCCTGAACCCAGTCCTGAGTCCTCCTGTTGCTTTGACAGGTTGTCTGTCTTTCATATATTGGATTTGGGAAGGGAAGATCCTGCTGTATTCTGTCCACAACAGGTTGTAGAAAAGACCTGCAGGCTCAGCTCTGCACTGCAGCCTACATCCTTTTAACAAAATAAGGCCAACAGAAGACATTCAAATCAAAATCCCTGTGAGCTCCAGGCAGGGCTGAATTTCAAGGGCCAGAATCCAAATCCTGATTTAGAGTTTGGTTTCACAATTGTTGGGAAGCTTTTTTTTTTTTTTTTTTTTTTTTTTTTTAAAGGGGTCACAGTCAGTTGCCCCCGTAGTTTTTCAAAAACATCAGTTCTCTTCTGAATTCTGGATCTCATTCTTTTTTGGTGCAAGAAAACCCTTGTACCATTCTGTCCCTGTCTTTCAATAGCTTATATCCCATAGATTTCCATTACTTATTTCCTTACCAGTTCTAACAAATGTCCTTTTGTAATTCTAAATGCCATTTTTTTGGCCACAGTAAGGCAAAGGCCTCCTTCCTTGGATTCTTCCATGTCTTCATCAGGCTTTGTTGCAGTCTGGCTCCTGCCTTTCCTCGAGGGAACCCCACGATGCCAGAAATGTAGGGCCAGGGCTGCAGATCCATTTCTTTCCAGCATTAACTATCCACAGAAGTCCTCAGAGAGCTTATCTTCCCTTCTGATCTTATCTCCTGCCCTCCTTGACCCCCAAGCCTTCCACAGAAGTGACTCACGGCTGTTAATGAGATCAGAATCATGTTTCTTGAAGACTTCTGGAAAGCCCTTATTACCTCCATTTGGTACATTTCTGTTGTCTCCTTTCATCCCCTGATCTCTTTCCATCTATCTTTTCCCCTTGCTCACCTAACATGAATCACGCCAAGCTCTGCATACTTGCCCGCACTCCTTGTTGACTCATTCAGCTGACCAGTTCCCCCCCAAGCAGGGTCCTTTCAGACCCACCTAGCCAGCTCTTCTCCTGCCTTTCCTCTTATTCACAGGAGCACAGCTGCTGTAATATATCTTACTTGAGGTAATTAAGCCCCTGTATTTCTGTGTGTGCACGAGCATGCAGACTTTCAGCACGGGGGAATGTCTATGAACAGATGGCGAATTAGCTGCCTGCGTTTGGAATCTCCTTTTGGGAACGGTGGCTTGATTTGGGCTAAATATCCCCAACCTTTTATTAAACTGTAGAAACAGGAATGTGGAAAGAAACTGTTTTTGCCTGTTTGAGATTTGCATTCAGCTGCAGCCTGGGCTCCTGTTGCTGGAGAGCGTGTGGGAGAAGCTCGTAGGAATGTGGCTGTTAGCATATCAAAGTAGAGTAAACATGTAGATGATACCCTGCTTCCGCTGCTCCAGTTAATTAAGCAGCTCCTCGTGTCACGTTGGATGGAGAGGATTTATTAATGTGCTGTCAACAAGGGAAGCAATGGTTTGCTGAACGGGAGGAGCAATGTTAATGTGATCAGAGATGTCACGCTGAACAAAGAGCAGATGGCGAATAAACAGGGCGTTTCTTTTTATCTCTGTTGCTGAAGTCTTAGATCCCAGTGCATATTGTAAGAGCACAGAAAACCAGGACTAGAAGGAGCTTCAGGTGGTCATTCCATGCATTCCTTCGTCCCAGGGCAGGATCAGCGCTACCTTTGTCACGTATGATGGATATCTGGTCTGTGAGGCTAACCATGATGCTTGTTCCCAGCTTTCCTGGAGTTCCTGTGAGCACTGAACCTCTTTCCAGCTACGGTCCATGTGGTAAATGTGCTCGTGGTCACAAAGCCTTGTTGAATGGCATTGGAAAGGAGTGCGGCTTCCAGAGATGCCCACGCCAAACTTCTCAGGGTTTCTGAACATGATCTGCTCTTTGCTGGCATAACACAGCATGAGCAGTCTGCCTGGCATGTTTTTGTAGGCCTAAGTTAGGGCCTCTTCTAGGCCAGAGAGGTGTTAGAACATGTCAGCTCTCTTCAGTTCACTTGGTGTCTGAAGCGACCTGTCACCAGTGGCGTGAGTGGTTAGACCTTTCTGCCATGCTCCCAGAGGATTCTTGCCTCCCAGCGTTTTTTATTCTGCGAGTCTGTGAGAAAAGGTGTGTGCTGTGTAATGCTGGAGTGGTTGAGAGGTCAGAGAAAAGACCTGGAAGAAAACAGGGACAGGCTTAGTGAGCTTATTTTGGGGTTGTTGTGGTACCTGGCACTGACCAATGCTCAGCCGGGAAGAAATTGAACTCTAGGCCAGCTGAAACCAGGACATAGGTGTAAACTGTATGCCTGGGCAGGTAAGAGCGATTTCCTGAGTTCCAAATACAGTTTCAAGTCTCCTGCTGTAGACCTGGGGCAGGACAGTTACCCCTAAAGGCATGAGAGGTGTCGATTCTAGAGCTTTGCAACTGCCCGGGCAGCTGCTTCGCTGGGAGAAAGTCTGCTGAAATCAGCAAATTAGCGGAGTGTGAATTCAATGCCTGTAGCATTAGAATGAGGCTCTTGACATCATGGGGAAAGTCTGTGTGTGGGCTAATCAGTAAAGGAGCAGATAAATGACTCATCCATTAAACTTTGAAAACTACAGGAGGGTTCCTGGGAAACATAGAAGCCCTGCAGAAACACTGGAAGCTAAAGCTGGAAGTTGGCCGTGCTGGGGATGGGATTTCACATATTCCATTGACTGCTGTCCTGCGGGGTTATTAAACAAGGAGAAAAGGATAATAGCCAAAGAGTTCCCTTAAGCTCTGAGGATTTACAAGATTTGCCTTCTTTGGAGATTTACAGACATGAAGAGCTGGAGCCGCTTTGTTATCAGAAAGGTGTAGCACGGTACAAGGCGAAGAACGAGCACGTGGACAAACCCCAGCTAGACGTGAGCTCATCTGCTTGAGAACAGGTGGAGCACATTCCTGCACAGACCTCGGTGGGGCACCTGAGCAGCTCCCTGCAGCTTCAGCGGTGCCGCGGCTCAGGTTTGGGTTTATATGCCTGCAGTCATCACACACAGCCTGAGGCACGTGTCTGCATCTGGCTCTTACAGTTAAGAGTCCAGGTTGTTCAAAATGAAACCCAGGGCCAGCTGGCAGCCCCCTGGGTGCCATAGCAGTAGTTCAGAAGGTGTTCCCAGCACTCACGCTGTACAAGCTGCTGTGTGTTTCATTCCTTGTGCTGCCAGGACGTGGTGGTCTGAGGAGCATTACGCTATCAGCTGTAGCAGCACCTGCGTTATACCTGCAGCTTGCAGTGTGAACATCAAGGGGAGATCTTATTTGTTAAGTCTTCCAGGGTACGTGGACTGAAAATCGAGAGATTTAGAAAGTCAGCACGCTTTGTGGTTCAGCTCTTTATTTTCCTTGCTGGACTTTTGGGATTCTGACAGCAGTTGTGTATACTGGAAGTGACAGTGTTTTCAGAGTTACAAGGAAGAAGAGATTTTATTGGGCACTACATGACATCAGTCGGTCCCAGAGGGAAGGTGTCTAGCCACAGAGTACTTCGTGTTCTGGGAAAGCATCTCAGCAGATCCTGCTGGTTTGGAGGCAAGGAGCGGAGTTTTATAGAGGTCACGCTGAAATTCAGGGTAAGGTAGATTGCCCGAAGAAAGAAGGGGATTCTGTGATGAGGGGCATGTTTGTGACAGGTTGCCAAGATATGGGAAGTCAAGGCCTGATGTGTGTTCTCAGAAGTAGTGCTGAATTTGGGTGTGGTATTAACAGTTACTTGAATACTGTATCTGAGCTCGCCTTTCTGTCAATTTGGTGCAGTACTTGCCAGTTTCTGAGCAAGGCTGGGAGGAGTATTAATGGGGACTTGGATACCAGTTTGAAATCCTTGAATGGAAACGGCCTGCGGTGTAGGAAAACAAATGTGTGCCATGTAGTGTCAGAGGAGCAAGAGTCACGTGGCTTCAGCTGGAGGCTTCTTCTGGTGGATTTCTCTGGAATCCAGATTATCTTCTCCCTGCAGAAATGGCATGGCTTTACTGGTGCGCAAAAAATCAGTGCTGGGAGCTACTTCCTCCACCCCCTTTTCTTTCACCAGTTAAAAGAAGGGGAGTTGTATACACCTGTATCACCCTCTACACCTGTATTCCAGCTCTCATTCTGCTGAATTACAAATTCCTGCTGAGGATTTTTACTTGGACTCTTCCCTTGTTATCTGAGGCTCTCCCCGTTCCTCTGGGGAGGGTTGTGTTGGTATCAGTCCCATGTTGCCCTGTGTCCTCCGTTCAGCTCAGCCACCTCCTGCCCTGGAGGGAATTAAAATAGGCTATAACTGATTTCTAGCAGTGCCTAACAATCGGTTCTGTTGGATGGTCCATGGCATCAGAACCTCTTCTCCTAAAAATGCTTGAATAATTCATCACGTTGATTGTTAACTTGTTTTCCTACCTGCTTGCAGCAGTCTCCTGTGCTCTGTGTGGCTGTACTGCAGTTCCTGTACTGGTGATTGGCAATGACTGCCTTGTTTCCAGCGTGGTTTTCATTAAATACAGTGACAATGAAAATTATTGCTAAGGAAAACAGTTTCCATACATGAACGTTAAACTCTAATGGAAACCATGTTGTTACTGCAAGATTAACAGAAATTGGCATCTGAATGACTATCCGGTACTAAGCCAAATTAATCTGTGCCACTAAAATTGCATGTCTGGCCTTGAACTAGCACATTCTCATAAAATGAAGGAACAGCTCAGCCTCTTAGCTTCGTCTGGATGATCCCTGCAAACCAAACTTGGAGCTGGAGGCTCAGTAGGACGATGATGGTAATAACTTTACCCCCCGTGCTGTGCATGCCGGAGAGGGCTCTGCTGTGGATGCTGTTGTTTTTTACCTGGGTGCTGCTGACATCTTGGGAGCTCTGTTTATTCAGCTGTGCAATGGGGATTGTGTCGGAGGCAGTGTAATTGTTGCTTCTTCTTTAATGTTTTTTAAATTTGGGGACTTTTCATGTGTAAGTGTTACAGAAAGGAAAAGTATTTTTCATTTCTAACTATTGCAAGCACTGAAAGTTTCCCTTGGTGACTGACTTGATGTGTAAATGTAGGCAGGGCGCCTCTGTCAAACATATTATCGCGGTAGAACAAAAAGGCAGAGTGTGAATTTCTTCTAGGACTTCCGGATTTCCCTTTGTAGGATGTTGAAGGCTACAGGGGTGTAATTGATGGCAGTGTGTGAGCCGCACAAAGAGAAGAGTCGTGGGAGGATGAGGAAAACATCAGCTCAATACCAAACTGGTAACAGTGGGGAATGGGAGGTTTGCTCTGTACATGTAGATATACACGGGCCTCTGTCTGTGCCAAGCAGACTTCAGGACTTCGAGTTTGGCTCTCTTCCCAACAGCAAATACATTGAGAAGAGGGAAGCTAGCCAAGTTTTAATCAAGTAAAAGTTCTGTATCCAGAGGTGGCTGGCAAAAGAAGAGATTAAAGTATTAGGAGTGCAATGAAAACAAGACATTAGAGAGTTGAAAGCTGGAGTACCTGGACAAACCACTTGCTGAGTGAATATTCCACAGTTGTCAGAAGGAAGCCTCGAGTGTTTTGAGTAGGATGAAACGTGAACCCATGCACCAGAACTTGTCTTCTTCCAGCTTTGGCTATTGCTGTGGCAAGTATGTAATATCCTAATGCCGAGCTGAGCTGGTAGGATAAATGTAATCATTCCCCTTGGAGATACTGCTAGCAGAGGACTCATTAGCTGGCAGAAGGGCCAACAGCTGCAAACTGTTTATGTATGACAACTTTTTGGATAAATCTGAGTTTACACAGTTGCCTGTGTCCTAAGGTTTGCTGTGGAAGTAAAGATAGCTTTGCGTATTCAAACCAAAGCACAGAAGTTATGGACTGTAATTATGCAATTCCTCGTGGGAGAAAGGAAAAAACCCTCACACTTAGTAAAAATAGTAATTGGCTTCCCTTTCCCTCTACCACTGATGCTCCTGCTTGACCTTTTTTAATATTAAAAATAGATTTGTGGCCACTGCGGGCAGCTAGTGTATCTGGAAAGATAAGGACTTTGTGTCCCCAAAGAGAGCCCCTCTCTGTATTTGCACGAGCACAATATATATTAAAAAAAAAAAAAAGGCAGTTCAACTTTCTTCCCATTTTTTTCATTTTCACACACCTGTTTCCCAGACAGAGCCAGAAGCAAAATTACCAAGTGAAGAGAAGTTCCTCTTATGTTATTCCCAGCCTGGTAGAACCACCGCATGCCAAGATTTTCATGAGCATGTCTGAATTCACGAAGTTTCAATTTCAGTTTTGCAAACTTGCAAGGCTCAGATAAAAATTGAATTTTTAGAGGCAAAATCACTTTCCATTCACCCCAATAAAGAAAAAAAAATAGTATTAACGCAGCTACCAAGGTGTTGGACTACTATCCTTGTCATGTAAAGGTGTGTTCTTCTCTGCATATCCGTTACATGCCTCACTGCACTGCGTTACAGAACTGTTGCGTTGATGTTGGTGCTTTGGATGGGACCTTTAGGTTTGCAGGTCAGTAGTGTATTTGCTATTTCGTATTTGTATTTATAGTAAAATGTATTCATTCAAATAAAAAGTTCTAATCTTAGGAAATACTTCGATACAAATTATGCAGTTCAGAAACATTTATGAGGCAAGCATAATGTCATAACAATCTGTTACAACCAGTTTGTTCCAGAATGACTTTTACTGATAAGCACTCAGTTCCTAGGCTGGACTTTTTACTGAGTTCAACTTCGGCAAAGTTTTCTGCCATCTGCTTTTCCACCATTATGTTTCTTAGCCCAGTTCATTTCTGCTTCTGTATTGTCTGATCCATGGGCTCTGCTGCACCAAATGTCTTTAATAATTGTAATAATAAGCTAAATTTAAATGTCTAGATTTTGAACGTGGTCATTGCAGATATTATAAAATGGCCACACAGGATTCACATTAACCATAGAAAACAACTAATGAAAGTGAGGTGATGAAGAGTCTATAACTGAGCCACGGTTGCTTCTTTTTCATCCACTGATGAATGTACCAGCCCTTCATCATCCGTTTTCCACCATTGAGCAATGAGGCTTTTAGCACAGAGCAGCGTTATTGCCAGTCAGCTTCAGTGGGGATTAGAACCGCTAAACAGAGACTTTAGAAGAATTACTGCTTGAGGCCTTCGTGATGTATTTGACATTTTAATTGATGTTTAACCTCTTAATATATTGCCAGATCTCTGGGTTGTTTTCCTACACCACATCTCTGAAACATGGAAATACTGCCCCCTTCCATTTCCAAGTGCCAGCAAACATCGAATCGTTCTCATTAAGTTTATCAGAAGGAAATTAGCATGAATCTCTTCAAGCTAAATTGGCTTGCCTGATTGGCCACTGAACTGCAGATGCAATACGGTTTTGTTGCCTCTCAGTTATATCCTCCTCTGTCAAATACAGCAGAGAGATAAATTGGCAGGGGTTAAATTGAAGATAAAGGCGGAATGATCAGGATTAGTGGTAGGAACAAAACGCTTTGTCAGAATCCTGCTCTGGTCATGGCTGTTGGCTGTACCTAAAACTGCTGAAAGGTAACCAAAATATCCCTCTCTATTCATCAGAAGTACATTTTGGCAGAGCTGGCTCAGTATTACACAGCTGCGTTTGCTGTGTTCATCCCCAGGAGGCAGAGGGATCTGCAGGGGAGACTTTGGAGTAGCTGCTAATTGTGCCACAGGCTGATAGCACACCGCTGTGGGAAGAGCCTGGGATGTGTAAGCTAAGGAGGAGGGCAAACACAGCAGCCCTCACTACTTCTCTTCTCGCACAGCTAGGGAGCAGGATTAGCAGCAGGGAGCAGGATTGCCGGCAGCTGGTGGGCCATCGCTGTCCCTTTGGCGACGCAGTGTGCTCCAGTGGTGAGGCAGCCATGGGGAGGATTATCAGTTTGGCACCAAGAGTCCTTCTTTCCAAGCACCCCATTTCTGTACGCATTCTGGGAGAGGATTTAAGAACTCAAAAATACACAAGGGCACAAAGCTAAGGGAACAGAGGGTTGACTGAGTCACCAAACCATTCCTTTCCATCTTTAGCTTCTGTGACTCAAATACCAATTTTTTGTTCCCCTTTAACCAAAATCTGGCAGTTGTTCTTAATCTCAGACCCTCTGCTATTGGTTTTACAATAAACTAACATTTTCCCAAACTGTTTTTTTTTTTTTTTCTTCTGCCAGAATTATTCCCAGAAATTGCTGCTCCCAAGTTGGTTTGGAAGCAAAAAGCTGTAATTGGTGCGGATATTATTATTTATAAGTTACCATAAGAGTGCATATGAGGAGATATAAATCAGGAGAAATATCTGCTTCCCTTTCAGAATCAACCAGGAATGTTTTGTGATCTTTAAAAGAAACAGAAGGCATATTCATAGCTCAAGACGCGCTGCAGGCATCAACAGTTGAGATTCTGTTCTCTGACCAGTTCATTAGGCTAGCATGTGGAGTGAGCTTGCAATCTCTTTCTCAAAGTAACGTGTTACTTTCAGAGTGTTTCCTTGACGTCCTCGTGACTATCGTGAGAGCAAAAAGCCAGTCAGTCTAAGAGGAGTGATGAAACTCAGACTTCTATGGTCATTGATTTAAAAAGATTAAATCCTTATTTTATGTTTTGCATCTGGTATGAATCCGGCCTTCCACAGTCAGCACTTTTAAAGTAAGCAAATGTTAGTGTCTGATTTCTGTGCTGCCTTCACTTCTTTGCTGCTAATGCTGAACTAAGAGGCTATTGCCCACCCCTTCATTCCATCCAGAATTCCCCTGGTAATGGATATTCACGTCCATATTGTTGGCCTTCTTCTGCCACCTATGTTGGCCTTCTGACTTACCACCAGGAGTGATGGTAAGACTCTTGCCTTCTGTAGGTACGAAAATAAGGGGAAATGGAAGAGCTTTTCAGAGAATATCAGCTTTTATTATTTTTATTCCTTCTCATCAACATTATTCTGAAAATCCGGGCAACTCCATTAAAGTAGTTGTTAAGGCTACTTCACTGTATCTTCTAATACTGTAGTAGGGGGCATAGACAAGCTTCAGTGAATTTTTGAGTTTGTATGGACAGTGAAATGTTTTCTAGTGAAAAGTGTCTGTGCTTAACTTGATTTTTTTTCCTGTCTGCTAAAACCCTGGACTGATTTATCAATAATATGAAGAAGAAAATACTCAGATGAAAACTACTCCATGCTAGGTGCATCTTTTGTCCTTTTGGTTGGGTTACTGTTGTACGTTTTGAGTGCATGAGTTGCTTCACCAACTCTGATGGGACACGTTCTCTGTGTTTCTGTTGCAGGAATTGCTTACCTGGGAGGTGTTTGCAGTGCCAAGAGAAAATGTGTACTTGCTGAAGATAACGGTCTCAATCTGGCATTTACAATTGCACACGAACTTGGGCACAAGTAAGACCTTTTCTTTCCATTTATTTACTGATGCCACTGCAGGGTACTTCTATTTAAAGCCATACAAATGAAATTACTGGTGCACCATGTTTGTTATGATTTCCTAAATCTGTCAAATTTGCGTAAATAATTGGTTCAGCACACACAAAAGTTTCTGTTTGATCCTCCTCTCTTTGCCACTCTGTAGTTTGATTTTGAATAGCATGAAAAGGCCTCGTTCCCTTGAATGGTTGGTGTTAATAGCTAGAGACAAATTGTGCAAATTATGCTTTAGAATAGGCCCAGGAAAACAACATCAGCTTCAAAATCTTCGAACTTGCTAAATCTTCCCTTAAGTTTAAGTGTCTCTGTCAAGGGTTTCAATAGTTCAGTACTTAAGTAATAGCTTTACACCTGCAAGTGCAATAACTCACAGCGACTGAACTGTAAATATCAGCATTTTGCGAATGCCTTTAAACATCATTACTTGATCAACAGATACTGTATGACTTGATTTGTAAGCTCAGCCACAGCTGACCAACACACATTGACTGGGAAAAAATAGCAAAGGATGTGATAATTCATAGTCGGACTGAAATTTACAGAATGAGCTTCCCAGGTACTTTCTGCAGGTGACTTTGAAGACTGTTAAGCTGCCTGTGAATCTTCCATGGGCAGAATGAACCAAAATTGACTGGAAGAGTCATTTGCTGCATAGTCTTAGCGCAGTTAATGAGTTAACCCAAAGGTCAGCATCCACGTTCACTGCTTTCCAGGCTAAGTGTAATGTGCACTTACTCATAATACTTACGAGGTTTTTTCCCTTTCCATTGACATCACTCTGATTGCACCGTGTCACAGTTAGGCTGTGTAATGTATAGAATTAGACCAGGAACAAGATTATACAGGGGCAAGGGCTGTGCCTGTGGGGTTTTCAAGTGCTCCTCCTTTTAGCCTCTGGATGAGAGGTGGGAAATCCCACCATTGTTTCTTTAGTAAGAAGCTGCACAGAAATTTTGTCTGCACCCTTCTGGACTCCTACGGTTTATGTGTCTATTGTATCCTTCTTCCCTACAGTAACAAATATTTGACAGCTAAGTCAGAGCCAATGTATCGTGTTCAGATTCTGGCCACTCTCGTTGCATGACAAATAATTATTTTATAGCAATGTATTTCAGAGTTGCATGGAGGATATTTAGGTTACTACCAGAAATGACAAGATGAAAACGAATCTCCTGTTCACCCTCCAGTGACACCAAAGGCAGCCGAGCCAAACCAAGGGTGGTTTCAGCAGAAATGAAGGACATTTGGTTTTGGTTTTATTTAAACTGCATGCCAAGATGTTAAACTGAGCCTAAGCTTAATAACAAATTAACCTGTGGGTAATGTTAAGGGAAATTCAGCACTCATCTTTGGATGGGCCAAGAGCAGGAGGGAAAAATACTTGGGCTGCAGAAAATCCAGCTGTGTAAAAGAGTGAGACTGGTCTGCCACGGTGTTTGCCAAGTTTCCCAGCAGAGCTGTCAAGCTTCCTTCTAATAATGCCTTGCAAAAAATTCACAACACAAATCGGGGATGTAATGTTTTCGGATGCAGCTCTCCATCTGTGCAGAAAAGAGCAAATCATTTTCTTCCCTCAGAGCAATTTTGGTGGTAAGAGCACAGTGCCCTTTCTCTGCTGGTTTTCTTTCTTTGCGTCCATCTTGGAAAGCTATTTTCAAGAGATGTCTAAAGAGGCCGGCAGAGGATGGCTTGGGCTGGACATGGAGTGCACTACTGTGCAGAGAAGCTTTGGCTTCAGGAGAGTCTTAGGTCCTGTTGTGGGGGGAGATGGAGAGCTTAAATAAAGATTGCAGGTGAAGAGGGACAGGTGGTAAAGGAGGTTGTGTTTTGTAACAGAACTGCCTTATGAACCACTTCCCTCAGAGAAAAGAGGCTAGAACAGGCTCACGAAAGAGAGATTAGGAAGTTTGCTTGGGTATGGAGGGACTTGGAGGGTCTCTAAGAGCCAGTCTAGAGACCTGGGGTCTCTAGGTCAGGGGAGTGTGTCTCTGAGATGCACCTGAACCAGGAAGGCTCCAGCTGAAGGAGCCAGATGGTTAGGTTAGAGAAGCTGCTGTCAGGATTCTGCTACCACCTCTTCCAGGTTAGCCTATTCCACACTGCGTTGCACTTCTTTCACAAACTGGAGTGAGGCCTCTAGCCCTTCTGCCCACTCTTCCCTCACTTAACATGCATGCTTAATCAAACCCCAGTGTGCAGAAGGAAGAGAGGAAAAAATGCCATCTTTCTGTCACCACTCTCCTTGAGCATCAAAATCATCCCTCTATAGTGTCACCCACCAGTGGCCTAGTTAGTTAGTTCCTTCTGGTCAGTTTATTGATGCTTGGAGGTCTTGGAGTCAGCAGGAATCTTCCCACCAACCTTATCAGGAGAATAAGGAGAGGCCTGACACCTGTTTTTGAACCTCAACAGGATGCTGTGAGCAGACCTGTTGCAGCATGTCTTGTGCACGTAGAAGGACTGCGTGCAGGCTTCCCCTACAGACTGGTAGAAGTTTTTAAAATGAGTGTGAGCTGTGCAGAGACAAAGACAATGAAGCTGAGAAGAGCTTCAAGTTTGAAAAGGGAAAACAAGGAGAACTAAAGGCAATTTTCTTAAACTTTATTAAAAAAAAAAAAAATCAAACCCAAACTTACACCCATATGGGCAAAATTATAAATTTTGGAGAACTGTAATTTTGAGCTTTATTGAGGGCTGATTTCTGTAGTGTTGAAAAGCTGAGATTTATTACTTCTTGCCCTAAGACTAACAAATGTCCTTGGAGATCACAAGCTCAATTTGGTGTTCACAGATTGTTTCTGATGTAGACTTTGGAAAAAGTGAATAGATTACTAATTGATGTGTCAAGTTCCTAATTTGCAGCTAATGTCACTTGGACTCTCTGCAAAATCACTGTTACGGACAGCTGCACTGAAGACATGGAGACATCATTAAATAGGTCCACTAGGATGATGCTTATAGATCCTATAAAAATTCATCTGCAGGGTGGTTGTTGCTCGATTGTGAGGTGAGTGGTGTAACTTCTGTCCGTTGTATTTACATCCTTAAATCTGAAGAGAGAGTTTTGGTCTGTGGACACAAAGGGAGCATCCATTGGAATTCAGATGCACTTTTTCCTGAAAATTTCCTGCTGCAAGAAAGTAACAGGCAAGGTAGAGACCACTGAACGCATGTTGAGGCTACAGATCTTAAACTTTTTACCATGTAAAACAGGATCCTTAGCAAGCATTGCTCCTTTGTTCAGCGTGGTCAGTAGTGGCTGCCTTTTAAAGTAACACAATTTACTGTAACCACGGTTAATTGGTTTTTATCCAGAGACTGCTGGGTGGAGTACTGTGTTCTGACCTACCCAGAAGACACGATGATCACAGTGCTCCCTGAAGTCTTAAAAACCCTAAGTCCAGGGTTTTCAAATTATAAACCGTTAACTCTGTTGAAAACTTTCTTACTCTCATCTTTCCTCAGACTGGTGGAATAAGAGTTTAAAAATGCCCAACTGTTGTCAACAGGATCCTGAATAGCGCTTCTCTCCTCCCCCATGAACTGCACCAGCGTGAACTTGATCTGAGAGTCATACCCCAAAGACCACCCTGAACAACTGTGACTTTTAGAAAAATAGTGCCATTTCCCCCTCCCCTCGGTCTCTTTCTGCCTACAGCACTGACATTGTTACCATTTCCAAGACGTTCTGTAAAGAAAAAGGCAAATGATTTTTTTTTTTCAACAAAAGCTGGGATTCATCCTTGAATCCGTTACCCCTAAATGAAGCGGGTGGGCTGTAGTCAGTGGTTTTTCAGACCAACAATGCCAGCTTTGTTGCCATTCCTGTTTCTTTCAACAGCCTTGGCTTTCCTCTTGTGGGCTGGGGGGGGAGGCTTGGGTGGGGAGGGAGGATTCCCATTCATGAGCTAGCGGAACCTGGCACTGCCTATATGGTGAGAGAACAGCCTGAGGTGGTGTGGCTGGAAGCCACGCTGTGTCAGATGCCCTTAAGAAAGTGGATCAAAATCAACTAACAATAAGGAAGATGCAGTCCGATGCCAGCAGTCTGAAACCGCATGGCCTCAAACTTGAAGCTGAAACAGATGAGGACAAAAATGAGTCCAAAGGTAAAAAGCCTATAATGCACAAACCAAAGAGCTCTGGATTTGGAATCAGCTAAGAGAAGTGTTTAGGACCAGCAGGTTTCTGTCCAGTATGATTATTTGCTTGACATCTAAGTATTGATAGACATAGCTTGGTTACAATGACTTCAGGGTGCATAATTATTTGCTGTGTAAGTAAGTACGACCTTTGCAGTGTGTCTCGAGCAATGATGGCATGGCAGGTAAAGGAAAAATGCTCTCTGGGTGTTCCCTTCTTGGCATGATATTGATGCTGAAAGACTTGTGAAAAAAACCTGCTGCCCTGGTCTGTCTAGTGCAGCACCCAGCAGAGATTCCTTCATGGAAATAGTTCGAAGGCAGGATTTAAAAGTCTTGCAGGCTGAAGGAGGAAGCATCTTGAGCAGGTGCAGAATTCATACAGCAAAACGTCCGATGACAGCTTGCACTGGCAAATCCGGGTCAGTGCAGTGCAGGTGTATGAGCGCACTTCCTAGGAACCAGACAGGAAATTAACATCCTCCTTCCCCTCCAGTGTGTACAAATGCGTTTGAGAATCTCAGTTTCCTAGGGAAGCTGAGGACCACTAGAGTGAATCGGACACGGATCTCAGGAGTCAGGTAACACTGCAGAGTGCACTGATACAAAACCATTTCTGTTCCTGCTCTGTGATTCCAGGCAGCACAGTGCCAGTGACAATGGAGCCAGCCAAATCACGGTAACAGTGCAGGGGAAGAGTTCTGGAAATGACATAAAAATGGAGGAACCTTAGCTACAAATCCTTACTTTATCCTGGGATTATAACATTTAGCTGCAGCTTGTTGGAGCTAGGAAGCTGTTTTAAAAGAAAGAACTCCCAGCCCTCTCTTTTTTAGAGCAGCTCACTGTATTCTAGCCTTGAATGCATGACTGTACTGTTGTAGGCAGCCTGTTTTGTCGTGAAAGCTCCCATCTGGACTTCTTTTTCTCACTCTTTTGAACATCTGCATTATCATGATGGCAAATGCAAGAATTTTTTAAAAGCATCTGTAAACAGCTGGTTTTTAGAAGCCCGAGCAAAGTGACCAGTAAGGTCCTGGAGTGTTACAGTGCTGACAAAGAGATCAGACCTTGCAGGTGCTGTTTGAAGTGTGGTGGGGGCTTGAGTTAGTCTCACATTTATCAGGCAGGTAAATCTGAATTTCTGATGTGAATTTCTGTGGAATATTTTTCTTTAATTGGTATTGCAAAAGTATACTGATTAATTACCAGGAAGCAGTCTGTCCCCATATTACTACTTACCTCCCAACAGGAATTAAAACCATTGTTACTGAAGTTGCAGAGTAAAATTTGGAAGCACAAAAATCTCGGTTTCAGGGTTATCTGGATAACTTCACTTCTACCTCTAGTCTGTGCTGTGAATGAGGCAGAACTTGAATGCACGAGGCAGTGTTTCAGCGCTGCCAACAGGCTTCTTACTCCAGTTCACCAATGTTTTACCAGAGACCTTGCGAAGAGGTGCCCGTCCATGGGCCTGGAGGTTGGTATCTGTTTACACAGTGGCTCAGGGATGCAGCCTGTGGCTGTCTGACAGGACATCTGCTTGTGGCTGTGCATACCTCTCTGACAGCGCTGCTGGCGGTTTGGATGTAGATTCTGTCTCGTGGGGAGCTGCGCTGCAATTCCCTCTGCGCCTTCGTAAAAGCTTGTGTGGCTGCTTTGGCCACGCTGCAGATGATGATGTGCTGGAACTCACATGGCTGCGTTTGGAGGGACTGAAAATCAAGGTCAGTCGGATCCCAGGGGTTCTCCTCCGTTGGAGGCTGAGGCGATCCCATTCAAGCTTTACTCTGGCAAGCTCAGGTACCAGAAACCATGTTGCTGCACCGAGACGGCCTGAGTCACTGAGCAGTTTGTTTCAGACGTACCCCAGCTAAATTCTTCTAGTGCCAGCGCTCCCCTTTTTAAATCTCACAGGAGAATGTCGCTGTTCCAGCACGCTGCAGTCCCAGGATTGATTCCTGGGAGTGACTGACTGCCGTGTAGACATACCCTGGGGCTGGCCAAAAATGCTGGCAGCAGTCCGTACCCACCCTGGAGTTGCTAATTTTATTTTCTGCCATTTGTGTTGTAAATCTGTTGTGGAATGTCTTTCTCTGTTCCCAGGCTCCCTTGTTCCCCTCCTCCCAGGTTTTCATTCTTCTTCCACAGATAATTGCAAGCACATTTTCACAGTTAAGTTACCCTTCTCTGTACAGCACCAAGCAGACATAATGAAATACTGTCTCTTTCATCACGTATCTTTGTACAGGTCAAAACAATTATTTAGTAACACGCTCTGGTTTTGAGAGAGAGCTACATACAGCCTGACATTTCAGGAGGTGCTTCTTCCAACTTCAGTAACACACCGAGAGGTCTGAGTCAGACCAAAAAGATATATTGTGAACCTAAGTAGCTTAATATTTGCATCTTGATGATAGAAAGCAGAGATCAAAGATAGATATAGATCTAAACATAAATAAAGCCAGTGGAAGCTTCTGCAAGCATGGATGGTTTGACTTGATATGTTGAGGAAGAGGTAGTGGTGGGGCATCCCTAAACAGAACATGTGTTTGCCCGTATGATTAACTTGCTCAGGTATCTTGTATTATATTGAATTCCAGAAGTAGAATAATGCTGTTGTATTAAACTTGGCTGGGCAAGTTGTTTTAGTAAGGACAGAACCACGCATGGATATTCACGCACCGTCGGTTTTAGTGTGAGATTAAAGATGTGAAGCTGTTTGGTAGAAGCGGAGTAGAATTTGGAGAAGGCAGAAATTTTGGGGAAATCAAGTGGAGAAAAAGATGGCTGTGAAGGAGAAATTGAGAAGTTTGAGTAACGCCATGTGCCATATGGATGATGTGATTGGTTCTACTTCATCTGTATGTAAGACTGCAAGATATTTACAGGTAAAGTAACTAAACCTGCTCATAGTAGTGTAGTGGTGGGGTCCTTCCCCTCTGTCGTGTATCTTTTGCCACCCAAATTATCTTCCTAGCCTGGTAGTTTATTTACAGTACTGGAGTGCAGCCACGTTGGAGCTGGGTATGGGAATGTCTGCCTCCCCTTGCTTTGAGGACTGCTGTGGCCAGCACTTGTGTGATTCTGGGCAAGGGTTTCTATGGTTTTACTCGGCGCTTTGCGGAAGATGCCTGTGCAATCCCGAGTGAAGCAATGTTCTGTCGCAGACCCACTCATTCCTTTGGTTTTGAGCATCTCGTGCAGCTTTGCTTAACGTAAGTGCACCAAACAGGCAACCAACAGTTCCTTAGAAACTCCCAGACAGCACAATTCTGTTTAATCACCAGCCTTGTGGCTTTGCCAGCTATCTTTCTTTTTGAAGGCGTATTCTGCTGAGTAGGCCAAGGCCGTGTTTAATAGCTGGGCTGTAATGATTTGGGAAATCTTTCATATGTTTCCTGCTACTGGGGTTCTGGTTTCATACTTCATTGGCTTTGCTGGCAACAGCCTTGTGGACCCAGTGACCCAAAGCACAGGAACAGTACAAGCCCCCATTGTGCGACTTCTCCAGTACACCCCAACACACGAATTACTAGGTTTGCAAGTGCCACTTAGCAAATAATCGTTTGTTTTTATACAAGGGCAGCAATCTAGCTGAAGTATTTACTTTTCCACTAGCAGTTGGGTTCCAATCGCTTGTAACCCAGGCTGTCTGCCTGGCCTGCTGAGTTCAACAGGTTCCAGGTGAAAATGACTGCAGAGCTGGGGAAAGTGATAAATCCCAGACTGTCATGGGCAAAGCCTTTTGTAGTAACTCAGCAGCAGCAGCAGTGCCAGTAGAAATGATGTTGCCTCTAAAAATGTGGTTCCCTTTGCCATTATGTCAGAGCAAGGCAGCGCTGCAGTGGAATGAGATTGGCAGCCTCTTGGCCAATGGTTGTGTTGAGGAATAAAATTCAGCAAGAGGAAGTTACTAGACAAACAAAATAATCAGGACGACTTTGTTCTCGGTGTTCTCAGCTCACATCTAATCATTTTCCATCCTCTCCATTGGGTATAAATTTTGATGTCTTACTACATTGCTTTGCTGTTGTTGACACCCTTTCGGTACTAATCCAGATATGGTACTGAGGCTGCTCTCCAAGTAAAAAAACCAAACTTGTTTTGTTTAGAAAAAAAAATCATATTTTCCTTTTATATCCTAAGTGCTACAGTGCGCACCTGGAGCTCACTCTGAAAAAATTGATGGTGTTTGTAATCTTACTGGATTTGTAGCATGCATTATTGCATGCATCACCTCTGAATGTGATGGGCAGACTCCCGTGAGGGAAAACTCATTTGCTGTCTCCAGAAAGCTGTCATCAGTTAAATGATGTGCATGCTACACATCGTACCAGCTGAAGACCTTCTAAAGAGGTATCTTCCTATGAAGATAACAGACTTTTATTTCTCTAAAATTTGTCTTCATATTAATACGTTCAAACCAAGGTCGTTCAAAGCAATACTGTCTCTTCTCAAACTGCTTTTTACTTTTTTTCTTGTGGCATTCTTTGACACTGTGAGAGCAACCTTGGCTGCATTCACCTTGAAATTTGTAGGCAGCCAGGCATCCTCGCTCTCCAAAGGTTTCCATTTCAGTATTGCTCTGGACATAGCACTTCCAAAGTGCTCTTCTTACCAAGCCATGATTTGCAGTGCTCCTGCCTGATATCAAGATTCTCCCTGCTGATCACTTAAGAGAGAGACTTAAGTAGCAGCGTACTGAACATCTACGGTCACTTCTCAATAACCAAGGCCAGATGATTGGGCGATAATATTTTTTTTACCAGCTGCACCATCATGAAAAATCCCAAGAGCTTAGGGAGCAAGAAGGCTACTACTGGAAATGCCATATCCTTCCAGCATGTCTTCAGCTGAAGGGGCTTGGCTACTGCAGATGGATCCGTTATTGGAGAGACTGTTTGTTTTTTTTCGTTCTTAGAATCAAAAGAAGGCACACATGTTCGTTACTGTCCTCTACATGCACCTGTCATGTAGGTGAATCAGTGAAGAAGGTCGCACGGGATGGATTTTTGCAGAGTCTGCAGCCCCACAAAGATCATCAACCTAGACCAAAAAGGAAGAATAAACAAAAGAGGCTGAGCAATATTTCTTTCTGCGAACAAGACTTCTGCTGATCTGGGAACCATAAAGCATGGATACAGTGGCTTCTCTGGGGACTTCAGAAGACGGGATGCTGGTAGAATTACACACATTACAGTTACATCTGTGCCTCTGTCTTTTGATGTTGGCCATCTCCTCTCTCCCACCTCCATGAGTGCAGAATTGATCTCCACGTGTGGGAAGGCAGCCAGCAGTCAGCATTCCCGACTCCTGCAGCGCGTTCCCCAGGCTGCCTCGTCTTCCCCAGTGCACGGCAGTGGGTGGCTTCCTGGTGGGGCGGCGTGTGGGACATCTGTGCTTGCTTGTGGTGCACAGATTAGGCAAATATGCTCTCTGTCTCTCCCTCCCCTGTAGAGATTCTTTTAATATCTTCTCATGTTGCATCTCTTTGTTCAGGTTTTATCCTCGGTAATTAATGTGATTGACTAGAGGCTTTCGCTGGTTTTGCAGAAGTTTTAGCACGGCACATTCAGGTGTTCGCATGCAAGAGCTTCCCCTCAGGTTGGCAACACCTTGAGTGACAGACCTGTCAGCCCTTCTTACTGAGCCTTTCTCTTTGTTCCCTAGTGGGTGGGCTCTCCCACCCAGCTATCCCAGGGTTTTTGTCTTTTTTTTTCCACCCTATAATTTAAATTTGCTTTTCATCTTCTAAGGAAATGCATGTCACATTTTCTGGGGCCTTGTTCTCACCCACTTTCTGGCAGTGCTGAAAGCAAGCAGCTTGTTTTCCGTCAGCATGTTAGTCCTGCAATGTACCAGGGTGCTTTCTGCTTACAAGGAGCTGCAGATGGGACACAGCAGCTTCTGCTCACCAGGAAAGAAAAGCAGCAGAGTCTTTCTCTGCCCACTGCTGTGCTCTGTTTCATTCACTGTGCTCCTTGTGCAACACTTCCCTGCTTTTTGAGACCAACCTAAAGCAAGTGAAAAAGCATTTTTCACATCCAGGAAGTGGATTGAAGTGAATTAAATCTTGTGGAGGTCAAGGGAACAGCTCAGTGCATACATTTTCATGAGGACATTACCCTTTGACCCTCGGATAACTTTATTCCTGATTTAGGAGTAATGAGTAGCTGGTGTCTCTTCACTGATAGCCGGAGAGAAATTTCATTGCTCTTTTCAGTCAGGAGTCACTCGTGACTTGGGCATGTGATGTTATTGCTGGAGAGGAGATCATGAGATGACTCACCTTGTTCCTCATGGCCCTGGTGTAACTTCCATCAGACCAGCTAAGAGGACTGCCGCTGTGTCAGCAGGGTCTGGGCAGCTCTGGTACAGGTATCTGGGACCCCGTGGGCACCAAACTTGGAGACGAAACGCTTGGGTGAGTGCAGTGCTGCAGTGCCCGTGCCTGCCATCTTAGTGTGTGCTGTATGTCCCTTGCCACACAAGCTTATACTTGCTGCCTTCCAGATTCTGTGGCAAAAGAAATAATTCTTTTTAAATGAAAACCATATAATAAAGGGCTGGATCTGTCACGCAGCTGAATAAACCACAGCTTTCCACACTGCAATTCACCAAAGGCGTTGGAGTGTTCTCACTCGCTGTTGTTGACTTCTTGGCTGCTTGATGAGCAGATAACCATATAAAATGTCTGGTTACTTCACTATTAGAGTGACATAAACTTGGTTATGAAAACAAGAGTCCATTAGTCATGGCTCCCTTTAAATGTTGTCTCTCCTGATAAACGAAACAAAAGCTGGGCACCCATCCTGAACACCCCTGTCCTAGATAACAGTATGTACACAACGACCATCTTCGATTATTACAAATGCTCTAAGTAAGGTCGTCTTCCCCTCTGCATCCCAGCTCCCCCAAGTACCTCCTGACAGCCTCTGAAACAGTCAGATTATATTTAGAAGGCTGCGTTCACATGTTCGAGAAGCACAAGGTGAAAAAGCCTGTTTTCCATTAAGCCACCAGACCCAGTGACCGTTGTTTTTGTAAGAAGGTTATGCAAGCTATTTCACTCCTCCTTCCTCGCTCAGCTCACCCCAGCGTGTTTCCCCAGCATCTGTTAGTTTGCCCTCTGTCCAAGCCTCGCTTGGACTCCCTTCTGACCCCTCTGGCTGTCTCTGCCTCTCTTTGGTTACTTACAGACACATCACCTTCCTAGGTCACTCTGCATTTGAACTTACTGTCCTTGTTTTGCAATGCAGCTCCAATTATAATTCCAGCTGTAACGAGCAACCCCATTTCACTTCTGACTTTGTTATGCCTTTATTCTCAACTGGTTGGAAGCCTCATAACTCGCAAGATATCAGCGTTTTCTATTGAAATGTTAAACATGTTGAACCAGTTCAGAAGCAGGCATCTTTCCAGTGACACAGCTTCGATTTCAAACGTTAATAAAAAATTCCTAACATTGAACTCGATTTGGGACTGGACGACTCACAGGCTTGATTATGTGATATACCGTCTCCCACTTCTAAGTTGCTGGTGCAGATCCAGCCCAAGTCAGTAGCTGCTGAGGACTGTTGATGTACGTTCTCTGCTTCATGACCTGTGCTGGTTGGAGCTTCATGACCCCGCGTGATGTCCTCAGCTGCAGCCAGGCACCGTGTGTAACCTGCCAGAGCAGCATCTTCCTTGGCTGCTGAGATCGGGTGGACTCTGGAGACAGAACTCCCTTCTCAGCCATTTGTGGAGACCTGATAGGAAGTGGGAAGGGGAAGGAATTTGTCCTTCAGGTGTGCCCTTTGTATGCATAAATATGGCATTTGTGCCCACAGCGTGTCTAAGCAGCAGGCTTTCCACAGGGCACTGTCATCCTGCCCACGCTGAAATGCCAGAGCAGGGAAGTTACAGCTCCCCTTTCCCGTTTCCTCTCACACTAAACGAGGATGTTGTCCTGTCCTGTCCCTCCTTCTGCGTTTATATTGTTACGGTGGGGTTCAGACAGAAATTTGTGCTTCGTCCTGGCTCAGTGGTTAATGCCACATTCTCTCTGGGTGAGTCGTGGCGAGCTGAGTCACAGGGAATGATTTTCCTCTATGCTCTTTAGAAAAGGTCAGCAGTGACCTGCCCTGCTGCCGCGTGCAACTGGGGGTTCTGCACGTAGCTCTTAGGGAGCGCTGATGCTTTGCAGAAATGGAGCCCTTCTAAAGAACATCTGCGGCTAAGAGCCTCCCGTTATAAACACAGGTAGAGAAAACGTGCTTTCCAGCAAAGACCTGCCAAGAATGCAGAAACCTTTGTGGTCTCACTGAGCTTTGCTGACCTTCACTTTTGCAGCAGTTTGAGTAGGTCCTTCAGGTATAGAAAGACTCTCCCTTGGATTTTTCCCACTGCAGGGCAGGACAGAGCACTGTCCTCACGTCCTTGTGGGTAGCTGGACATCGTCTTTCACTGTCCTTGGAGAAACGAGGACTTTGACATTAGTGCCAGTCGCGTGGGGAGCACTTGTGTCACGCAGAAGTTTAGTGAGTACCTAGGGTGACAGCCAGGTCACCTTGGGAAGCCTTGCTTGTCCTGATTGCTGTTCATTTCTGAAGCGAACCAGCATCAGATTCACCCTGAATTATGTGCAGACAAATGGAAAGGTTTGGCTTTCTCAGGGAGGTTATGGAGAAGCTCTTATTAACAGCCAGCCCAAGTGCTTACATGAAACAGGGGGATTGTAGAAGTTCATGGTGTTTCCACTTCTGGGTATGGTTTGTTGTGTTTTTTTTTTTTAAGTTTCCCCTCATCATGCCTCCTTATGTCACTTGCTACTCTCTTTCTGCCTGGAGAAAAGCACTTGTTTTATGGCTGATCATATTTTCTATTACATTTGATTCTTTCCCCTACTTTATAACTTCTCCCCACCAAACAGGGAGCGCAAGATAATAAACCTGGGGCTTTCTCAACTGGTCTTTTACCAGCCATAAAGTTGCAGCTGTTGAAAAATTTTAAAGCATCTCCTAAATCAATTTCCCCCAGCCTTTGGAACTGTCCTCAGACTCAGATTTGGGGCTTTTAATAGGAAACCTATTGAGAGTCGTAGTGGTTCTGATGAATATTTGTATACATGACCTCAAGAACTTGGAGGTGCAGTGCACAGTGCACTGAAGGCAGCCTTTGGTGGGCTCTGGCTCAAGCTTTTAAAGAATAACAGGAAACATTGGAAAATGCACCAAGGGTAAACAGAGCCGTTTAGTTACATTAACTGTCTAGAGGAGAAGCTCCACTAATGACCAAAACAAACAAAGCAAGTGCATTTATTTAGTATTGCTGCGGGAAAACAAACGGCTTAATTGCATTTTGCTAAAAAGGGTTACACAAGAAGTTGGCCGGCCTGGGCCCAGAGTGTCGTTCTGGCGTCCTGACCCAGTTCTGATTGCTGCGTGGATCCCGACAGAGAGTGGTGTCCTGGAAAGGAGCACGTGCTTCAGAGGGGCCAGGGCTCTGAGAAGATTGCATACTATTTTTTATTCCTTGCAATGTTATGTTAAAGTGTCATTCTACACAAAACAGCTTCAAAGAGATCTGTTTTTGCTGCCTCCTGGTGACTTGGGATAAAACTCGCCTTGTTATGGTTATGTGAATGGTCAGAACTCAAACTGGTCGGTCAGCTTGTTTCTGGACTCACTTATGATGAGCAACAGTAAACGTGCTGCAGGACTCCGTCAGCGATGCCCTAGTGGCTTTAGCTGATAACCAGTGCGTTATTTATATTAGAAGAGAAGCTGGGGTGTGAAAGCAGACTCCCATTGTGCTAATCTGAATAAACATGCAATGAAAGGACCGTGCGGAAGAGCTGACAGTCTGAGCTGTTCTTGCTTGCCTGTGTGGAATCTCTTTGTCTTCAGGAGGAGAACGTGGTGAACCGAAGGCAGAAAGCTAACTCGGTGCATAGAATGGGGTCAGTGACTGTGACGGTGACAGCACAGAGTGAAATCGAGTCCTGCCCATCTGTAATGGTGTGGTGTAAAGGATAACATGCAGCATGTGGTTGCTGCTCCTGATAAACAGGATGGTTATACCTCGAACAGCACAGAGGGCAGTGGGTCAGTAGGGTAATCTGGTGCCATTTTAACCTTTTTACTTCTAATCCAAGAGCCGTTCTTATCGGCTCTATTTTCAAGATCTGCTCGTGTAAGAATAGAGCTCCTTCCCATGGCAGAGTATTTCAGGGGGCTGATTATGTGCACCTAATTCCATGTGAACTTCTGAATAGCAGGTAAGATTAGATGACCACAAAGAAAATGCAAAGCACTGAATCAGTGCTTGCGCTGCTGTTTAGTACAAACACACAGTGCTCTGTCTGACTTAGTTCTGTTAAAGGGGGGGGAGACTATTAGTGAAAAGAATCAGCATGGCATTACATTTACTACGTGTTTAGGAAAAACTTCTTCCTTTGATGTAGTTGGAGACCCTTGAACTTCAGAAAAGAATGTGTTAGCATGCTAGGGTATGCCTCAGTCCTGCAGGTCATTTAATCCTTTCCTCAAGTGAGTCATTGTAAGGTAAAGTAGATGCTGGGAAAAGTTGTGCGCTGCCAATTAAAACAGACTCCAAAGGTGTTGCTGGTTTCATTCTAACAGAAACTCATCACAGGGAGGCCAGTAGAGGTTGCTTATGTACCTTGAGGCCAGATCCCAAGCTAATATAAACTGGCATGGTTCTTTTGAATGTGCAGAGCTATTTCGCTTCATACCGATAGGTCAGACTCAATTCCTTTACACTTAGAGCTTTTTAAAGAATTTCTATTAAGAAATCAGAAATAATTCAGAAAAGTAGTGATTTCCACACATGTACAAAACGAAAGAATTTCACAAGAAGGCTGTCAATAACTCTGAGAGGTGAGTTCTGGCTCAGTCTATAAAGATTGTTCTATCTGCCTCAAACACCCTTACAAAATCAAAGCCAAGTAATGAATGGTAGCCTCAGTGTTTCTCCTGGGCAGATACCTTTCGTGAGGTCAGGTTTAAAATAAAATTGAGGACAGGAATGTATTAATTAGTAACTGTTGCCCATGTTTGCCTACAAAAAAAATCCGGCTTCTTGCAAATTTAGCAACGACTAAAGTTAATCAGAAAGCTGAGGCATTCATTAATGAAGGAACTCTGAGCCAAACACTAGCCTTTTGTGGAACAGGTAGAATCAGGGAGCCTAAAGCAGTTTGGAAAGTCAGGAAGATGTTTTGTTTTCACTTTTTTTTAAGTGGAACAACAGAGTTGATGAGCAGGGGGCTGATCAGCAAGCTGCCAGGATGGGAACCTGCACTGCTGAGTCCCATCCCATAAAAGCCCTGATGGAGGAGAAACCTGAAGGACCCAAGTTCAAGTCTCAGCACTGTGGCAGTCACAAGGCAGGCAAGCTGACAGAAACCTTGGAAACCTGCCTCGTTTCCATTAGAAAAGCTAACACAATTGCTACGTGCCTACAAGCCTTCTGAACTGGCATTTTTGGACAGGCAAACTTCCCTCTGGAACACTGCCAGCAAGCTTACCTGACCTGCTTCATGGCATTTAGCTCGTCCTTCCCTGATTTTTAGGAATACAAACTTCAGATGGGCTTATTTGCATTGGAGGAATACTGCTGGAACTTTCCTCCTAGCATGTGAAGTTTTCTCTGTGTGTAGAAACAACATGAGTGAAATATTTGGAGTGAAACCCAGGCTCCATTGAAGTCAGTGGCAAAACTCCCATTCACTTCAGTGGAGCAGGAATTTCACTCTTTACTGTTTTGAAGTTAGAGTTACTAATAGACTGTTAAATTATTCCTGCATGCATCAAACAAAACAGGCTTGATGTTCGTGTTTCTGCTGTGTTCAAAACCCACAAAGGTTTAAAAACGAGAATAACGGTGAACTTCTGAGTCTAACAATTGTTAAATGTAGTTTTGCTAGCAATAATAATGTCCCTGGAGATAAATCTAAAAAAAATAGACCCCACCATGTAATCTTCACTTTAAGCTAAAAATAGCATAAATGGCAGTTTAATCTAAGCCATAATTATCAAGCTGCTGAAGCCGGTTTTGGTTCATTGCAACTAGAAATGTATGTTGTGTTTAGGCTTTGAACAGTTGAGTCCCAAAAATGGAGAGAAGCAAAGCCAAGAGCATAGTCAGAAAGCAAACGGGAGCCTCTGAGAAATAGCATGCATTAAAGAGTCCAACACCATTTTTAAAGGGACTGCTCCTGGCTTGCTCAGTCCTTCAAGCTGGAAACCTGGAGAGTTCCCGTCAATCCCTGTTTTTCAGCCCAACATCCGTGAGTGCTGCTTTGTTAGCAAGTGACACTGGCCATACAAGGTACCTTTTGTCTGAAACCTATGTTCCAATTTGTGCTGGAATGAAAGGAAGGATGTTAACTTTTCAGAGTGATGCTATTCTGTACCATTTAAAAAATGGTTTTAACGATCATTTCAAAGTAGGATGGAAAATCCTTAACTTCCTTTTGCTGCCAGGCAGCCTGGTATGATAGGCTGAGCGTGGGACTGCCATTCAGGGCTTCTGACATTTCACCGATGGAGCAGGTGGACTTGGGTACATCATTTATCCCTTCTTTGCTGCCGTGGGGGCTGGTCCCAAAGGCTGACCTCGAGCAGAGGAGTCCCACCTGCCTGTAGCAGCACTAGAGAGAGGCTTTTTCCAACAGCGATTTACTGCAGCAGCCCAAAAGCAGAGACTGCACTAATGGTGGAAGAGTCCTGAGTGGCAAGGTGGAGGCAGGTTAAGGTTATACTTTCCTATTTCAGGATGCTTTTTGAAATCCTCACTGAACGTGTTTGAATCCCTCTGTGTAAATTCAAGGAACCTGTATTTTATGCATGAAACAGGTGCCCAGAGAATTATCTGAATGTTTCTGTATTATTTGTGTAGCATATTGCCAACTTTGTTAGTTGTGAGATGTGACAATGTCATTACTAAGTCCAATGGTAAATGAGACACCCACATGATAACTTGATAGGTGTTGTTTTTTTTGTGTCCTGTTTTGTTTTAATTAAACAGCATGGGAATGAGCCATGATGACGATCATCTGCCCTGTGCAGGGAGGTCCCATATTATGTCTGGAGAATGGGTCAAGGGCAGGAACCCCAGTGACCTTTCCTGGTCTTCATGCAGCCGCGATGACCTTGAAAACTTCCTCAAGTAAGGATTGCACTGATGATCAAATATCCTATCAGGCACAAATCCAATGTTCTATCTGAAAGTGAGAGCCTAGACAAATTTCCATTAAAAAAAAAAAGTGCATGTGTCATTAGGGTGTGGAAGTTTGACTCTATCAATTACTATAGGCCCTTTGAAACTGAGGTTTACAGAGAGGCAGAGGAATTATATGCTGTTGCCATTGTACTGCTAACATCTTAAAAACAATCCCAGTTTACCTGCATTTCACAAACAAATGCCTTTCATATTTGCACTGTCAGAAATATGTGTGTAGGTACCCTGATAAAATCTTCCATTGCATCCATATTTCAGTTTACCGTGTTCAGCAGTTCACTAAGGACTAATCCCCCAACTCTGGGGATTAGAGGTGTGAGAGAAAGGAAAAAAAAAATGAAAGAAAATGGGACATCTAGTGTTACACTAAAGCATGGATTTGAAAAAAAGGTTGCACTCACTCTGGTCTGTGACAGACGGGAGATGACAAACTGATATTCCAATTTGTCAACAATTGTTTTGAAGACAAAGGCATTTTTGTTTCCTTTATGCCTGTGATAAATAAGAAGCCCAGGGCATAAAATTGAGCTCGGGGGATCCAGGTGAGACACGACGTAAGACTTTCTAGCTATCACTGTAAGGCTTGCGAAGCTGTTGGGTTTGGTAGCCTCAGGGCAAAATTGAGCCTCCCTCAGATTTTTAGGAATAATGTAGACACATACTTATGCCGAATGATGTAAATATAGTAGATTCGGCCTTGAGGCCTGGGGCAGGGGATGAGTTCTAAAGGACCTTTTTGTCCATAGCTTTAATGATTTAGAAACCTTCCAGAAAGATACTGAGAAAATCACCACTGTTTCACACAAGGTCATTAGATTCCCTGTTTAAGACAGGACAACAGCTGCTCTACAGCAGTGATCTAACACTCGAGTTCAAAGGTACTTCCCCTCACAGGCATGTTTAATTATCGCACTCCGCAGGTCCAAGGTCAGCACCTGTTTGCTGGTAACAGACCCCCGAAGCCAGTACGCGGTGCGGCTCCCCCACAAGCTGCCTGGAATGCACTACAGTGCCGATGAGCAGTGCCAGATCCTCTTTGGGACCAATGCTACGTTCTGTAAAAACATGGAGGTAAGAGCTCGTGGGGTGTACCTGGAAATGAGGTGGGATGTGGCAATATAGTTGTTGAACGTTGGAGGAGTGGAGGAGTCTGGACCTTCCTCAGAGTTACCGTGGGATTTTCAGCATGTTCAGCACTACTGCCACAACATCAGTAGTCAGACTCCTATTGACCTTTGTGTCAACAGCATGTACTCCTGCAGTCCTCCACCCTTCCCCACGTTGGTCTTAATGTCCTACAGCAGACCCATAAGAACTTTTGTGTGTATTCAGTCTTCGTGTAGCAACAGTTCCCTTTTGACGTGGTTTTGCTGCAATACTCCATAGATACTGTTTTTGTGGTAGTTCATCTGAGAGGAAAATCTTTTCTCGCAGGAGTGCTGCCTGCCTTCACAGACTCAGCTTAGACATCTGTCTGACCTTTCAGTAGGCCTCACCCTTGGACCATTACAGTGTTCTTATGAACTCACTCTAACTCTTTTCCAAGGAAATATCAATGACTGTTTGCCTGATGGGGCCGTTTAGAGATCTGTACAGAATTAGGCCCCTTCACGTGTGTTTTCTAAGCAGAATGATGTTCAGTCAGTCCTTGGGTGTAACATGGCTCTTACCATGTGGTTGGGCAGCAAAATAGAAATGGTGATTGTTGGTGTTTCTAGAATCAGGTCGTGTTTGAGATGAGGCTGTCTGACTTGTCCTCTGGATTTTAGGTATCTAAACTCTTTCTAAAGTCTTGCACATAATTAGGTGTCTTGTATTCTGAGATGAGCTTGTACACATCCTCCTTTAAATGGGGACTGAAGAAAGGCTTACTTATACCCAGAAGAAAGTCTTGAAGCTCCATGTCCTGTCACCAGCACCAGCTGGCAGCATTCTGTCCTAGACAGGCAGGAGTAGGATAGTCCAGTGTTGTGCTGTCATTAACCAGCCACTTAGAGTTTGAGCTTGTCCCTTAGAACCATTCTGAACAGTCATGAGATCTTAAATCAGTTCTAACAAAGAAAATAACAATGAATGATAACTGGGACTTATAAGTGCCAAATGACTAAAACCGTTGAACACATGCAAGTCTTGGGAACATAGTCTTAGTTTCACGTTTGTTGTTTTATTTGTTTTGGATTTGGAAGCTAGCTAATATAAAACATTAAAACAATAAGTAAAGAATCATGGTAGATCGTGTTTTCCAGCTCCATCAAGAAAATGCAGACCACCAAGACTACTGTACTGGAAGCTAAGTGTTAGAATATGGGTCTGTATAGAAAATCTCAGATCTACAGCGGATGGTTCAAGTTTTTCCACTTTTCCACTTGTGTGGGTGTCACAAGCCTTGACTAGTGTTGGAACAGATATTTGCTATTTTCCTTGTTGCGATAAAAAACATTCTGTTTCTGGATAGTCCAGTGCCTAATGAGAATGTCAGCCTACTAGTAGGTGGTCAGCATTTCTCAGGCAGAAATTGCATGTCCACTAGTAGAGTCTGGCATTATTTCAGGAGCAAGTTACTTTCCAGAAGAACAAACCAACAGGCACTGCTGCAAGATACTTCTCTGCAACATGCAGACTGCAGGTATTTGTCCCTCCCACGATTTTTTCACCAGTCTTATTCCTTGACATCTTTAGAACACAGCAAAAGCTGTTTTCTTTCCCTCCATCACTCCCACAATATCTCCCAAAGAAAGGTAATTCCTAGGTCATTAGGAGTTTCTAAAGAAAAGTCTTGTAAAACTTCTGCTAATTAAAAAGAATTTGCAAATGCTTACTTAGAAATATTTTTCTGTATCAGATGTGCGATAGAGTTAACATTCACATTCTGAAGATTTGGATCGATTATGGCACATGTCATTAATTTAAGTAAATATTTGCATCCTGTTATGCTCCTTTGAATTGGAGATTGAAGGCAAGGAAATCAGTTTTTAGAGGAAATGATCAGCTTTAATTTTTAAACCTTCAAAGATTTTGTTCTTTTCACCTTAGTGTTTCTCATGCCTCATCTGCAGAATGCTTGTGTTGTAAGTCTCAAAGCTGTCTACAAAAATATGAACCAAGAAAAAAATTGGCACCAGTCATTGGCATTAGCTGTAGAAATTATTGGCAAACGTAGCTGTCTCCTCTTTTAGCCAATGGTAATGTGGTATTTTTAATTCAATAAAGTATTAAAAAAATCCAAATGTAAAAGTAATAAACATTTGACAGTAAATATTTGTTACAAAAAGGAAATAAACTTCAGGAAATTAGCCTGCTCAGTCTTTTTATGCTTACATGTGTCTACTGTCTATTTTCTTACTTAATAAAAGAGCTACACTATACCATTTCGTTGGAGATTGCTGAGCTACATAATCGCGTCAGGCAAAGCAGAGGACCTATATTAAAAAATGTCCTAAAATCTGATTGTAGAGCAAAATTCAGAGATAAGATGAATCCCAAATTTCCCCATTTTTGAGAAACTGCAGACACTTTTTGTACAGTAAGTTCTGTCCCTTTATGGCATCAGGAAAGAAATTTTTAAAGGGGTGTAATATCCTTTGCTTTCACAGAGAGCCAGGTGCCTAAATGCTTGGCAGCGTTTGGAGCTCAGACGCTGGTCCAACCAGATAGTTAATCCATGAATATTCAACCTTATCTGGATATTTCATACTGTATCTCCAAAATTCCTCTTCCATGTTTGTTTTTAGTGGTAACTCAGATGCTGTAATACAAAATAGGGGCCTTCAGAATTTTAACAGTTTCCCAGACCAGCAAAAAGTAGCTCCTTGCTATCTTATTCCAAATCTGCAGAACAGAAATGAAAACCTATGAGGTCGGCTCAGCTGTACATTAACTTTGCCTGTTGGCATTCCTTTTAAATTTGTTTAGATCCTATGTCTATATTTCAATATACCAATGATCAGTGGGAATGCTCATACAGAAGGAAATACGACTGTGCTCCTACCATACCAGACACACTGCCCATTTCCAGGGGGGAGGTTGTACAGTCATGCCCTCTGGCAGTGCTAGAAGAGCTTTTGTCCCACCTAAGAGATTGCACAGTCCTTTCTATTTTGAAGGAGATAACTTATTTTTACCAGAAATTAAACAGATAACTCCGCTGTTCTCAAGTTCTGAGCAAACTCATGACGTGGCTTGCAGAAGAAGCTGAACAGCAATGCACCTTTGATACTGCATGGTGCATTATCAGCGTACCCCAAACACAGACCTCTGGGGACTTGGCTGTTGAATGTCAGTGGGAGCCGGGGCCAACATGCAAATTGCTGGAATTGAACCTGTCTGACCTCTGTTCTTCAGATCTGCACAATGAATTAAGTCTTGTGAATTCATGTGACCCCCGTGCAAGAGGAAGCAAAAGGCTTCTGTCCCACTCAAGCTATGAAGACCTCTGCAGACTGGAGACTTAACTCTTTGCTCTCCCTTTTTTTTAGCTGTGTTATCAGTGAGAGGAAAAGCATAAACGGTTAATGCCTGCATCTCAGAGCAGAGGTGGTGTTTCTCCACCAGAAACATGTAAAAATGCATTGTTCATAACCTCTTATGAAAATATCATGTGTTTAGTCAGAAACCGGTGTTTATTTTTCAGACTGGCATGCCTACTAATAGAGGCTTTTGCACTGAAATTATATTTATGGAAAAAATGTGATTTCTATCTCTTGCATCCAGTGTTTGGCTTTTTGTTTTATACGCCTTTTGGCTTATTTATTATTAACACATTTTTGCGGGTTTTTACATAACCATTATCTTTCAGGATTGTTTTGAGTCAAAACCATGCTTAGGCTAAAATGGCATGTGGAAAGAGATAATCATTGCTACAAAGGGATTTTTTGCTGAAAAAGGGACACTGTCAGCTTGGATGCAACTGGCTTTATGAATTTTGACATGACACTTTTTAGAAAACTCAAGGCAGCTAGAAATGGCTCTACCATTTTCTTTGAGTTCAAGTTATTTTTTAACAAATCTACATACCTCCCAGTAGCTAAAAGCCACAAGGCAGCAGCACAAACAAGGGGGCAAAATTGACTGTAAGCCAAATGAGACGGACTGGACTTCTGGGCTAAAATGGAAAAGTAACAGAACCAAGAAAATGTAAAGAAAGAGGAACTGTAATAATCAAGGAAGATCAACAGCTGTAATAATCGAGTGGATTGTATGTATCCCTTCCGTTTTCATATTTGATGGCACAATGCTGAATATAATTAAGCAATTGTGGGTGTCTGTCATCTGGATCTCAATCACAGAGAGGCTGCCAGAGTGGACTTTTGGACTCCATGCCTGGGAATCAATGGGCCTTTGTTTTTTCTTTGCAGAGTCATTTGCAAGATCCAGACAATGATAGTAAGCCCTATTATTTAGTAATGTATAGAATATTTACAAGAACATGGAATTTAGATTTTGAGCTGATTTATCCTGAAAATAATAGGCTGCATTGTCGTTTTCTGTACAGCCGGAAACTTTGCCTACAGAATTTTCTATCAGACACACACACTTTAACTTCTGTGTAAATATAATAATGATACATCTGGAGAAGGATGGGTTTGGTTTTGTTGAGGCTTGCAGGATAGAAGCCTGGCAATTCTAAAAATAAAATTAGAAGATTTTATTTTTTTAGAAGTAAAGGCAACAACTTCCTTCATTGCCACACTATCTTTTATAGTTTTCCTAATGTAGGTTGTTAAAATTCAGACTATTTTCACGTTGACTGTTTCATATGAAACTGAAGTGTCCTATTTCACTGCTTCTGTATGTTGCAAAAAGACCTTTTTCTCTTTATTTTCAGTGGAAATACTTTTTGTTTAATAGAGAGAAAGAGAGAGAGAAGCAGAGTTCCTGCCTGGGCAGCACAGCCCAGTTTACAATTATTGGAATGCTTCAGAAATTTTTGTATGTGTTTCAGTTTGGAAGATGGTCAAAACACATTCTGGTGCAGTGGTTTAAAGAAAAATAAAAAGAGAGAGGGGAACCAAAATAAAATTATAAAAATACAATGTGGAAATTTAAGAATATAAAAATAACAAACTCTTAAAAATAATACGGAGTGCCTATTAAGAATCGAGCACTTGAGCTTGGAAATCCTGTATTTTCTTACTGAGACACAAAGAGAGGGAGAAAGGGTTAGTGTAGCCTTGTGATGTGGCATCTACAGCTGAAGCATGAACTTAACAAAATTAGCCAAAACGCAATTGAGTATCAGCCTGCAAATAGCGTGTAACAAGTTAGAAGGGCAGTCAGCCCTCGCCATTGGCATTCTGGGAACTTCCCCTCTCTGAAGCTCTTGGAGAGAAAACTCCCATAATCTTCACAACCACATCTAAACACTGTATGTACATATCTGTATTTATTTTTGCTAGCCCTCTATTCTTCCCCATGGCCAAGAAATGCATTCTCTCATTCCCAGTGTGGTTTTTTTTTTGTTTTTGTGTTTTTTTTTGTTTTTTTTTTAATGTCAAGCAGTACCTGTTATTAAAAAATCGGTACTTTTCTTATCTTGAAATCAGGTGTTAGGGTCTGAGGAGTTGGCTGCAAGTTGCTAGGTGAACATTACCCTCACTGAAGATAAGGAGAGATGGATGATGCAAGGTGCAAGGTCAGAATTTCAGGTTCTAAGCTGCAAGCATAGTATGCCATGGGAGTGATTAGGCTGTTATGAAACATCCCTGCAGCTCTTTGCCCTATCTTCACCATGAGTAGGTATCTTCTCCTGAGACAGCACATAACCCAGGCACTACGCTTAAGTTTTGGCTGACCCAGCCTTCAGTGAGTCTGTGAGCTCAGACTTTTGGTGGCTGCATGTAGTATTAACCTTAGAAACAGCACTTAACATGACATCTACAACACCGTGCTAGTACAGCCTCTGTGGCTGTGACATAGCTGATTAGCTGTACTTCTTCTAAGGCCTACGGAGGTAGAAGTTTGCAATAAGTCAAAGTAGAACATTTCTGATGTTTAATTTAAGGGACTATCATGTCTCTACTTCTCTGAGGTTTGGTCCCATAACGATACTTACATGACTTCTTCAGCTGATGTAACATGTACTGTTGTATTCTTTCATTTTAAGTGCTGAAAATTGGGCTCAGCAAATTTGAAGAGCTCATACATCAAAAAAGCATTCTCTGTCGGTAGAAAGATGGAAAAAAAATTACCTTTTTTCTGTTTGTTTTTCTGAGTGTCTGTGAATCAGAGAGACACAGGATGTAGTTTCATGAAAGCACCAAAGAAACTAAAAAAATTAATATTTAGTGTATGCTTCGTTGTCATAAAATCAGTTTGTGGTCTTATTAATATTTTCTTTCCAATCTCTTTCTTTGGACTATTCCATTAATTGCAGGTATGTGAAAAAATAAAACAGAACTGGTACTTTTTGTTTCCCATTAAAATACGAAGAGGAAACATTGTTCTGTTTTAGTAGTAGATCAGAAGTCGTCTTGGTATCATTGCACATGTATGTGAGGAGTCAGGTACATTTCGTATGGGTTCCATTTCTTCATAGCTGGAGTAATGCAGATCAGGCCATCTAGCTCAGAGAGCCAAACCCAGCGTGCTGCCCTTCATGTTTGCTGGGTTCAGTTTGTTGTGTTTTCTCTGACACAGAACATTAACAAATCTCGGAAATGCCTATCGTGAGGTTTTTCTGCTTTTCAACAGGGAAAAGGGTAGCACTGGAAAGCAGTTGACTCTGAAGGGCCATTTCCTCAAGAGTTCTTTAACTCTCCAAGACCACTTCCTCAAAAGTTAAAACAAACTCTCCGATTGTGTGCACTTTGTCTGGTGTCGGTCACTTTCCACTCACACAAGTACTGATGAGGAGTCCGTTCACTGAGTTAATGGAGTTGCATTGATGTAAAAACTACTACCTAAAGGGGAATCATCTCAAATTTGTTGGCTCCAAGAAGGCAGGTTATTAGCCCTGCTCATCAAAAAAGCATTACTGTGCACATTTCTCTGTGTTCTGAGGGAAAATATAATCATTAGGTAGTGAAAACAGGGAGGTGTTTCTAAGAATCCTTTTGTAGCTGCATCTAGAAAGGTAACACATTTATTTTTTTATAATTTGGACTGAGATGCTTTCTGTCTAGCAGTAAAGAGATCCATTCTTCTTTGTCATTAATGAATAAAATAATGTATTGTGAATTTGTTGGGTTGTCACCCAGATACTTACTGTTGTCTGAATATTCTAGTCCCTTGTGATTCTTTCCAGAGTGTTTCCATGGCTTCTGGATCAGATCCATCACTTGGGCACACAGACATAGGCTTCCAGTATTGGACCTGCCACTTGTTCCTTGGACTGTCAGCTGCACGGGAAGGTCTGCAGCAGCCCCCTGATAAATGCCCACGAGCGTCCCAGTTATCTTGTTTGTGCAGCACGTGGCTCCTTTTCAGGAGTGCCTTCCAATTTTATGGGATTCTGGTTTTCAAGACTGCTCTTCCAGCTTTCAACAGCAAGAAAGTGCACTTAACAGCAGTGGCAAGCACCAGTGTTCACCTCCCTGCAATCCATTGTGGATTGTCAGTTGTTTATACACCCAGAACGACAGGCACTGGAAGGGTAGAAAATGTGAGCACTGTTTTTATCACTTTGTTGTGTAAGGAGTTCATCCTCAGAAGCACGCTGTGAGGCTTTGAACAGGAAAGTGTGCATGAGTTGTGTGTTTATTGTACTTAATAGGTGTTAATTAGGAATCTGTTTATCAGCATGTTTTATCTCACAGTCAGCTATATGCCAAGCCAAAACCTTGGCAAAATTAGAGATCTGATAGTTCACTGAAAGCCAGTTTATTTATAAATGGGCCTTTGTGTTATGCGGTCTCCTGCTTGTCTTCCTTAAAGATATTTGTTCTTTCTAAGTCCTTCTTCATAATCCCCTCATTTTGACAGCAAAATTGTTTTTGTGGTGGTTTAATTCTGCTCCTCGAAATAAGAGGTTCCTCTTCCCAGTGGGCAATAGGCAGCAGGGGAGCTAAATGTCTCTTTTTTTTGTCTGAGTCCAAGATGAGGGAGTGGATGTGTAGGGAAGGAACTAGCTTGTGGAGCTGTTACCTGGTGGAGCGACATCTTTATTCACTGGATTCTCTTTGTGCTAAGGAGATTTGGAAACTTCCTTTTGTAGGTAATAATCTTTGGCTTTGAGACAGAGGAGTATTGCGAGCTCTCTCTCCTCACTGAGATCATCTGAGGTCGCTGGGCAGAATCGCAGTGCTTTCAGTGGCTGTGGTGATGCAATAGCTAACCCAGGACCTAGCAGGCTCTACACTCATTGCCTGTGGGCAAAGAGCTGGCTGAATGAATGCTGGCTTCTCCTCGCTTCCAGCTGCAGCACTGAGTTAAAGAGCCTTAAAATAGATTACTTCCCTGGAGCCACATGCGAGTGGTCCTAGTGCTTCACACGCCGCAAGCCTCTGCTGGCACATGGCCGGGGCAGAGCTGCATGTAAGGTAAACACCATCTTCAGTCACAGTACGTGTTGTGAAAAAGTAGGAAAAGCTGTGAAAGGTGGGACGGCCCCCAGCCAGACATGTTCCTGGGAGCATCCCAGGAGTTGTTGCTAGTTCTGCCCTGACGTTTCGCCAGCAGGCAGTGGGAGTGTGGCTGTGACACTGCGCAGAGGGCTGCGGCGCTCGGAGCCCTGGTTTTGCTTGCGTCCCAGCAGACTTTCAGTAGGACATTTAATCCCTTTCTGTTCCTCTCTTCCCACATATGTAGGAAAGAGAAAAAGCTTCCTTTATCTCCACACTCCCAGGAGTCTGTTTAGATTACAAGTTCTTTGAGGAAGAGAAAACACCTGGCACAGTAAGGCCCCTTTCTCAAATAGGTGCCATTATAGTAGCTGTAATCGGAGGCGTCCTACACCTGCCAAGCAGATACCTCCTACATTGGGAGCTTCCGGACTGCGACCTCTCGCTGCTGGCTTCCAATAACTATGCAGGCAAGTTTTGCTATCTTGCAGGAGTTTTTGAGAGTTCCAAATTTGTCCATTTAATATTTTTTTTTCTGTATAAATTCTTTAATGTTTCAGTTGAACAAAGCATTTCAATTTTTAAAAAGGAAACCTGATATTTTATTGAAATACTACATTTCAACAACCATCTCACTTTTTTTTTTTCTCCCCTCTTGGAAATAATTCAAGCCGGGAGTTGATCCAAAGATGACCTTTCCCCACAGACAGTTTCAACAAATCAATATTTTTCCAGAGAAGAATATCTCTCATTGGAAAATCCTATCTGGCATTTCGTGGATGCTGTAGGGAGGACTTTGCAGGCAGAGACCTGCCTTCTAAAAGCTGGTTGCTGAATGTACAATTAGCAATAATACCGCTCTTTTGATGGCTTCTTCTATATCAATGAAAGCTTTGCACTGACATTCATATACAAGCAGCTTTCTTTCAAGTCGTGCCATTTCTTACTTTGATATTTCCCCACAAAGCTGGCTATTTAATTATTAAAACGTCAGTCACTGCAACTGGTTAGCTAGAGGACTGTTTAATGGGGATTTTTGTTTGGGTTTGTATTGTAGCTGAAGAGGATATATGATCTCTTTTGAAATGAGCTATTAACATGATAAAACATCTTGGGAATATACAATACCAAGGCTGATGGTTTAATCTTCGCTGGGGTATCTGAAAGCTGTATTAAATACAGGGGACTGCACTAACGAGCACTCGAGCTTTGTAGTGGTATGGCACTAGAACACAGAGCTGAATCGCAGTTACCAGATTTTTCTGTAACTGTTTCCTGAAATATGCTTTGCATTTAGGATCCGGAATCAAACACAGGGATACTATAAAAATCCTGTGTTTTTCATACCTCAAAGATGGGAATTTTCGGAAAGGTTGGTATCAGTCAGAGAGCATTTTCTTATATTTTTATGTGTGGATGCCTGTATGTATACACAAACATATATACCTATATGCGCACACACCCGTACAAGTGAATGTTTGCCCCAGCTGCGTTTATGGGCTGCTCTCAGCTCTGTCCTTGTGGTACAGACACACCTGTTTGAGGTTAGCTGTGCCCGTTGCTTCCCCCAGGCAAGGGCCCATACCTGGGCATGTTAGCTGAGTTTAGCACCTTCCACATTCTTGTGGACTGAGGAAGAATTCTGTTTGGCAACCAGAATTGTACAGAAAGCCACTTTATTTTTATGACTTTCTGTTTCCACCACCCCTCTTCCTCCTCCTTTTTTTGTATCAAAGAGGAGAATTTAACCCTAATTTACATGCAGCTTAAGATCCAGGAACTTGAGGCTGAAGATTAGCAGATGCTGGCCTTGCATAAGGCACAGATAGCTGACAGTGGTGCTCATATGTGTCTAGAACAACTTCCTAGGCATGTGGGGACTTTCATTACATCTTCAGCCAGCAAGTCCTCCTGACAGAAAACAGAAGCAGCAAGTTTCCTTCCGTTACAACAGACGCAAGTGTGTTGTAGCTTTGCATCTAGGAAAACAAGCATCCTCTCCGAGCTGGAAGTTTGGCATTTTGGGAAAAAGCTTTCTCAGTTTAAAGAGTTTACTGCTGAGATCGGTCATGTTTCTGTAACACTTGACAGTAAATAGATGTCCTTCTTGGTTTTAATGCTCTCCAGGGTTGGAGAGGTTTTGAGAACCTGGGATTTGTGGTGTGGATCAACTGATTTCTCATGTTGTTCTGAAATCTCCGGCTTGTCAAGTCTTCTGCCTCAGCATACCTAGCTGTAAAACAGCATGTGATGTCCTCGTGGCTAATGGGTGCTTAAGTGCTTTCAGAGCTGTGGGTAAACCGCTAATTAGTCACAGTCATTTAGTCAGAGTGACGTCTGATATTTTCTCATGTGCTATATTAGCTTGGGAAAAATGTCTTGAAAATTCATTGATTTAGGTTTCCCTGGTGTATTTGCTGTTGTTTGTTTGCTTGATGATAGCTCTCTGTGTTGTGGTTGGTACAGATGTTTCTGAATTGTGCTGTCTGCTTCTAGTTGTTGTGAATGTTCTTTTGGTTTAAATAGTGCAAAAGCCTCTTTCCAGAAAAACATAGAACTAAAACAGGGTGCAGATAACTGCTGTGAGAACTATTTTGTTTAGCATGTTCTACATCATCACTCTTGGTGTTGGGATTTCTCTCATCTGCACCCTCTGCCGTACAGATCCCTTTTATGCAGACACACCAACACGCGTGTACACGAAGCACACATGCACCCACAGTCTCAAACATTACGTTGTGAAAGAGCCGTAAGGTTGAGGCGTGTTGACTCAACTGTTTAATGAGGTGCAATAAATCTTGACAAGACCAGCTGGCACTAGAGTCAGGCTTCTCATCTTTTTACCATTACATTGAAACGTGAACAATAGTGGAAAGAAATGTAACTCGTCTTTTTCTGTTTTTGGTACTCAGATCTGTAACACTGTATTGAAATCATCCACTCCCATGGAATGCTAAGCATGGTGGGTGCTATGGAAAATGTTAACAACGTAAAGGCCCTTTCTCCTGGTTCTTTTTCTCAAATTCTGAAAACGTTATTGCCCTGACAGATCACGCAAATGTGGTCAGCATTAACATCCCGCTAACACACATGGGCTGAGCAGAGCAGCAGTGTTGAGTAATGGTAGGCTGAACACATTCCAGGTCTGGTAGCAAGACATGCGGAACCTCGTGCTGCTCTTGCCCTCGCCTCTGACTTTTCACCTTCTCTAGCACATCGGATTCTAGCAGCTACTTCTCACCACCAAACCCTTCCTGACTTTCTCCCTGTCTGTCTGCTTATAGCTTATCACCAAGCTCCTCTGCTGCATGGTACACCACAAAATCCTTTCTTCTTTCTCCTTCCTCCTTCAGATCTTCTTCGCCCAGGGGTCAGTGCTGGCTGATTATAGCAACCACCAGGACAAACAGGGCTGACTGGGCTTTACCATGCTTAGTTGCTTGAGTACCTCTAAAAAAGAATACAAGTAATTAAGAAGCTCAGACACCCAGACATGTGGTATGGCTCCAAAGCTCTCATCGTGTCCTCCCGGCTTCCTTTTTAATGGACCAGATTTATTCTAGTGAAAAAGAAATCTCTTTAAATAATGTACTTCTCGTTTAGGGTGGTTTTTGTTTCTGACAATGGCATCCGTCAACCTCTTTTATGTTCCCAGCCCCAACACTTCATGACAATTTATCCTTAAAAATAATTGCTCCCAAACTAACTAGAGGCCTCTGGATTCACATGAGAGAGACGGCCTGAGCTTTGCAGTGTATCCCATAATGATAACTGACATCCAGAAGTAATAATTGCACCTCATTGCTTTGTGATTGCAGCATTTGATGTGTGCTGGGCTTTGGTGCCTGGTGGAAGGAGATACATCCTGTAAAACAAAGTTGGATCCCCCCCTGGATGGCACTGAATGTGGCGCAGACAAGGTAATCAAAAGACTCAGCAGCAGTGAGTTTGTTTTTTCCAGCATTGTCATTGGAATAATGTTTCCAAGATGTTCACTGTTTACCATGAACCCATATTTTATACAAATTCTGTTACAGAAACTGCTCAATTAACAGCTGGATTGGGTTAGGGCGTTCTGATTTTATGTTAGGTGTATTCCAGTAGCCTCCGGAAACCTCAGCAGTGAAGCTCTTGTGGTCAGGGCCCTACATAAACACTTCAGGAAAACCCCATGCCTCACCCTGCTAACTGCACTGAGCACCCTGTGAGCCACACGAGGTGGTAGCCCACTCCTGGCAGCTCTGCTCATTGCTGCAGGTGGTGTTTCAAGAGTGAGGTGTGTTTTTTTTCAGTACAAGCTAAGGTAGTAGTGTTCTTGGCTGTATTTGAGATAGGAAGTATGGAGAGCATTTAGGTTGGCATTTGGGGAGTGGAGGCAAATGGGGAAAGAACAAGAGGCTACTTAAAAACTTCACAGTTTCTAAAAGGAGCTCAAAATATGTTGAGCTCACATTCTGTGATGTTCAGTTATTTTGAAGTATTATTTGCTGTACTGTGTGTATGCCTAGATGACTAAGGCATATACGGACTCCTGGTCAATGGAGAAAACGGGTACAAAAAACACAAAATAAGCTCTCAGGTTAGCAGATCTCCCTCCAGTGAACTTAATCATTCCATTAGCTAACTTCAGTGCTGTAAGGGTCTGTGTTGCTGAGACTCAACTGCTACCTCCCAGCTGTGCTAACAGAAGTTGGCTTAAGTGATCATGTTTAACCTCTGCGATGGGCTGTGCTAGGTGGTACGTGGTTCGTAAATGTGCGTGGTTCCTTTTCCCACCGTGGCTGATAACCCCTTAAGCTACAAAGGGACTCGACTGGTTTGATAACCGCCAGTCTCCCTGCTAGTTTGGGATTCTGGTATTTATTGTGTGGTACAGTGTTGGGGGAGGTAAGAAAGAGAAAACCTTAAAAGCTTGTTGCTAAAATCAAAGATCAGAGACCTTTTCTTTGCTTGCAAATGGAAGATAAACAGTGAGAAGAAAAGCTATGTTCTGGAAAGCATGACAAGGAAATTGAGACAAAATGTTTTTACATATATGTTTTTCTAACCACAGGAGTCCAGTGATTTGTTCGTCAGAATGCTTTGCAGTTGCTTACTGTATCATATCCTGGACAGAGCAAGAGAATGGGCTGAGTTTGCTGCTTGGTCAGGAGCCAGTGCAGCCTATTAGAATCAAAGTTTTTTTGGGGCCTTAGCCAAGCTAGGGTCAAAATACCTCAATGATTTTGTAGATAGCAGGAATGCTGCTGATGAAGACATTGCTTTGGGGTATGAGTTCTTGAACTCAGGTTCTGTGAAGAGCGTAACTCTAAGTCTTAGAATTTAGATAATTACCTGCATTACAAACGAAGGGGCTCATTTCTGTGATTTATTTTTTAATGACAGAGTTCCCTTCAGGGTTTGATTGAGGGTGACATTTAATTTCTCTGTTTCTCCTCCTCCATCTCACAGAAGCCTTGAACTTCCAGAAACTTCAACATGGGCTTTTGTAGTCTCTAAGACATCCTTTTAAGTCTACCACTACAGGATTGTTTTGCTAGATCAGGGCTTCCTTCCAGCCTGTGCTAACGCAATTGCATTTCAGTGGTGCCGAGCTGGGGAGTGTGTCAGTAAAACTCCCATCCCTGAGCATGTTGATGGAGACTGGAGCATGTGGAGTCAGTGGAGCATGTGCAGCCGGACGTGTGGCACAGGAGTGCGATTCAGACAGCGGAAATGCGACAACCCCCCGTAAGTCTTCACATCATGCTGATTTCTTTTTGCATGTAGCATTTAGGCAAACCTTGCTGCAAGAGTTCAGTGAAGAAATGAGCAGCAGAGCTGCCTGGGGGACACGAGACCTGGTGTTACCAGCAAGGACCAGGTCAGAATCCAGGAGTGACTTCGGAGCCAAGCATGTGCTGTGGCAGTGGCTTGAAGGGTTCTTGTTGGAAGTGGCCCATTGCAATGATTCAGATATAGATACAATTGAATTAAAGACCTGGGGGTTGGCAGAGGAATGATGCCGTGTTTTCTCTTCAGCACTGCAGTGGATGAGAAAGGGTAACCTGGATCTGCAAAGCAAACTGCCAGTACATCTTAGGGATCAGTTTTGCAGGCAGTGCTGGCTTCATCTATGTCTGACAGTGGTCATAGTGACCTGTAGTTGTGTTGATAAAGCACCCTGAGATATTCTGTACACCAGGATGTGCTGCATATGAAAAATGTTCCCTACACAGAGTGGACCCTGCCTGGCTCCTGCTTGGGCTTGGCTTTTTTCAGATTCAAGAAGAAATGTACGTGATGTTATCTCCCATGTGCCGTCCTTCCTCCACCTAGTTGGTTGTGGCATGCCTGGAAGTCTTCTTAGGAGAGGCCTGAGCAGGTCACCTCTGTGGCCATTTAAACAGCCACCTCTGAGTGTGTTATAGCTTCTGAGATGAATGAGAGTGCTCACAATCTTGAGAGCAACCCTCCAAGTTGTGCATCTCCAAATTTATTTATATTTTAAGGTTTTCTTCACAGATGAAGCACAGGAAACATCTTTTACATAGGGTTGAGATTCTGGCTAGCACCACAGTCACTTTGAAGACATGCCCAGGTGATGGGTAGGCACCCACTGGCTGCTGCTGAACTCTATTCACATAGAAGGGATACTTTTGTTTATTCCTCTCCTTAAGGCTGAACTGCAACTGCATGTCTGCAGTGTCCAGGCTTGATTTTTGCCAACTCGTTTTCCTGAACAAGGGGCTGAGCTGCTTTCTTTGCTGTCAGCTACAAAAAGTCTCTTTAACCACAGCACTGACCGAACCTAAATCCATTCATCATCGTTCCTTAAATTACAGGAAATGCTCCCTCCAAGATTGCACACTGATTTTAAAATTCTCTTGCTCATATACATTCTTGGCTGGGGATACACACGTGATCTTCTTTTGCTTCATATTCCTGGCGTCAGCCCACTTCTTCTGCAGCTGGTTTATTCACTGTCCAAAAGTATTGGCTAAGGGATTTATCTTTTCGTTTATGTGTATTTGGTCTTGGGATTTTTTTCTCTTCTGGAATCTGTACTCCTGCCAGCTGACTTTTGAGCCTGTGGGACTATCAGTATTTTTAAACCAGTTGCTTCACTGTTTGATTTGGTTTTTCCTCTCTGTAATTTCTATGAGTACTTGCATGCCTTGCCTCCAACTGGTTGTAAGGCAGTGTGTCGTTGGCTGCTTTGCACGTGCAGACTTCCGAGCTGTGCTGCCTTGTGTTCTGGTCTAGGCTTTGGGCTGTTGTCATGCAGTGGGATCGAAGGAAAAAACGACCGTTCACACAGAACATGAGAATGAGATCCTCACCCCTTCCCCCATCCTCTCTTGTCACGTAAAAGCCAATGTGCTATAAAGGTGCTTTGATTCCTTCATCGCCCTTAGTGGGTGGAATCTCTTAACAGAAATAGGGTGGAATGGTAGAAGATGGCTGTGAAGGTGCCTACCGGGAAATCTCGCAGTCTCTCTTCCAGGGGTGTATCAGGATGGGTTTGAATTACACTGTTTGTGGGAAACCCCAGGCAGTGCTACAGCCTGTACTACACAGAGCTAGAGGCCTTTATTTTTGCTGATGACCATTGCCAATAATACGAGCTGCTGGCTTCCAGTCTGCATTGGCAAACTCGTAGAAAGTCCTTCACGAGTTAATGACATCTGAAGATGATCTGATCTCATTAAAATCAGAACAACTGCTGATGAAAGCACAGTGAGCAGTAGTCCTGCTGTGTCTTCTGCTTCACAGTATCAGGTTGATACTGTGCTCTCCAGAGAGCACTCTGTTACTCTTTGGGTATCCTCCAAGATTTCTGCACATCCGCTGCCTTGCATGCCTCTGTGGCAGAGGAGAGGTGTTAGCAGTGCAACCGGGTGTTTGTGCAGGCTGCTCCTTTGGTGACTCTCTGTGGTGTTATGACATCATGTAGGGTTATTCTGGTTTAGCTTTAGTTTTGTTTATGAAGAAACAAAATAGAGGCATTTGTTAAGAGTTTGAGTTTTCCTCCTTAATGCTGATGCAGAATCCGTGGCCTTGCCTGCATGCTTGGAAACCAGTATGTGAAATGGCATGGTTGTCATGGATGGAGATTATCTGCTGCACAGACTTGTTTCTGGACACCCTCCTGGTGGAACAGCTCATAGCTACGTCTGGGTTATTTCAGTTTCAAGGTGCTGAAAACAGAACTTCAGAGGACGTGCTGAAGAGACGTTTGCTGTGTTGCCATTGTTATGGGTGTTTGAGGCAGGGAGCAAAGCAAATGGTGGGAAGAAAAAGGTGAAGTATTCCAAGTTGCCTGCCTCTGCCTTGTGTGTTTAGTGTGATCCTGGGCACAGTAATGTAACTGTGGTGCCTCTAGGTTCCCCATTAAGAATGTAAATACTTTACTTTGGCATTTGTGTTGGAATCACAAATTATCTTCTGAACTGTCTCATTGTACAAATATAATGATTACTTAGACTTTACGTGTCATGCTCAGTGTACCTTCCAAAGCCTGACTGTCACAAGTCACCATCGCTTAAGAAACCTGTTCCGAGTCACTGTGAAAAAGTTAGAAATCGGACCACATATCGTGGCAGTGCTCTCAGTTTTGGAGTGTCTTGCTCGAAGTCCTGTTCTGAAACTGCTGATGAATACAAACACACATATGCTTACACCCATTTTCTCTGCTTTTTCTCAGCCATTTGCCTGCTCCATCAGAAAGTGGGTTAGGACAGGAATGGACTGCTGCTGAAGCTGAAATTTAGGTCAGCAGTGTAACATCAGTCACATCCCTTTTTTTGTGACCAGAACACAGTTAAATAGTCTGTATCTGTCAAGAAGGCTGCTTAGTGGATGGATTACCTCTTAGCAAAAGTGTGCAATGTGCAGTCAGCCACCTATTTATTGATCTGTGTGTGGGACGCTACAAAAGAACATGCTTCTGAAACACTCCAGAGCATCTGCTCTAATAAGCCAATTATAGATCCAGCATGGAATTCGGATAAGTTTCTGTCAGAGTCAGTGAGAGCAAGATTTGCCCTCCAGCAAGGAATGTCTGAGAGGAAGGATCCTTCCTGCTATTTCAGTACTGCCTTGGACAGGAACAATTAAGTAAAGGGGTGCCTGTGAGTAGCTACGCTGTTCTGCTGACCTTGGTTTGTCTTTTGTGTGATAGCCCGGGGCCAGGCGGGAAGAACTGCCGTGGAGCCAGCGTGGAGCACACCGTGTGTGAGAACTTGCCCTGCCCCAAAGGTGTGCCGAGCTTCAGGGACCAGCAGTGCCAGGCCCACGACAGATACACCAACAAGAAGAAAAGCCTCCTGACAGCTGTCATCATTGATGGTAATTTTTTTTTTCAGCTACCTCTGTAATTCCTTGCTGTTTTTTTTCTCTGCAGCTTTTTAACCCATCATAATTTCATCCACAAGACCCCTGGTTGTCTGTGGGAACACTGCAGAATGTTTCCATTAGCTGCATCTGAAAGATGGATTACAGTAACGTGTTCTTATTGCTTCCATGCTGCTCCTCTAGCCTTCTTAACAGAATTACGTTGCTTGATCACCTTTGCCTCAAAACTTGTTTGTGCTGCTCCTAAGGTCAGTTGCTTTGTATTTCTTTCTCCAGACAAGCCATGTGAGCTCTTCTGTTCTCCACTGGGGAAGGATTCTCCTGTGCTGGTGGCAGACAGAGTCCTTGATGGTACTCCGTGTGGGCCTTACGAGACCGACCTCTGTGTACATGGCAAGTGCCAGGTGGAGTAACTTTCTCTTGTTTTACTCCTAGTGTTATGTCTGACCCGGGGTAGCTATGTATGTCCTAGAAGACGAGGCATCGGTGTGGGTGGCTGGGCAGCCGTCTCTGAGGTGAGAGGGTGACCCTGTTTTATAGGATCCATTGCAAGTGCTCCACAGCCCCGTGTCTTGGTCTGAGAATTATGAGAAATGCCCGAGGAAGGAAATGGTTTCTGAACAGCTGGGAATGTCCAGTGATCACATTTGCTTGTGTGTAGTCATCAAATGGCTTGGGTGGGAAGGGACTTCGGTGAGGGAGGCAGATGGGAGTGGAAATCTGCTTACCCGCTCCATTTTGGCTACTAGAAGAGTCACTGAAAAAATGTTGATGCTGCAAACTGAAATATGAATTATTAGCCTGCTACAAGTGTTTTCAGCTCTATCTGGGGCCTATCTAGAAATACTGAGGAAGCTTTTTGACGCCATTTGCTTCTTGGCTCTTGGAGCTGCATAAACCCCCTGTGCACCGTCCATTCGTGTGATTTTGAACTATATTACTAGATAATGCGAGGGGGAGTTTCTAACCTTTGGGCCCACCAAAACTGTTTGAAAGGCCCATTTTCCTGCAGTAAGAAAAAGGTTCCCTTCTTCCTACAAGACAGCTTATAAAGCTTCAAGCAGCAGACAGTACAGGCTTAGAGGAAGGTATCCAGCAACCCAGAGCACAACCCAAGACAGTTTTCTTTTGCCTTGTCTGCATTGTCTTGTGCTCAGGTCGCAGGGAGAGCAAATGACAAAAGGGCATGGGATAGGCTTCCTTCTGCTCTCCTTCAGGAGCCGTTTGTCCCTTTCCAAACCCGGCGGATGCTCATTTCCTTCTGTCTCTGGTCAGACAAGTTGGGAGTGGAAACAAAGAGGACTCTGTCCAAAAGTCTTCAGATGTTCTTTCCTTTTCCTGGAGTGAAGGAGTGATGACCTATAACCATTGCACTGGTGGTTATTAATCTTTAGCCAGTTTATGTATGGAACTACGATGAGGTGTGGGCAATCTTTGTACACAGCTCTTCGTGGTTTGCTGGGCAGAGAGGCAGTTCATGCTGCAGTGTGTTGAACGATTGGGAAGGCCATCTCTTAGAGCTGCTTTTAGATTCCTTAAAAATGTAGTGGAAATGCATAGACCCATACTAATGGGAGGTGGAGGGTTTGGGGGAGGGATGGAAGAGCTGGTGGTGTTTATTTAAAGCTCAAAAATGACAAGCAGTCATTCAGATCAGATGCTTCTACCAATGAGTAGCAGCTGGATTCCAGTCACTTGTTGCGGACCCTATGGCAGGGCAGTTTCTCCTCTCTCCTAATCATGTAACATGTTCAGAGTTTGCTGCACACACAGTAGGGATGTGAAAGACAGTTCACCAGTCTAGTGCAGCCTTGCCAGTGCTGGATTCTTCATGCCAGTTCTTCCTCCCAAGTGTTATCCTTGTCTAGATTTTTATCCCGTGCTAGGAGTTTGCCTTTACACCATTAACCAGCCCGCTGACCCAGCAGAACAGCTTTCCAGCACTGCCCTTTCCTTCCACTAACTCCACTGGAGATACGCTGGGTTGCCCTGGGGGCACAAGGCACACCAAATGTGGCGTTATTTCTGCTTTCTGTGAGCAGTGAGTAAGAACTAGCAGTCTTTTTTTTTTTTGCTTTGAGCTTTCCCAGCAGGAAGATGGATGATCACTGTATTAACACGGGTATAAGGGAGGCTTTGGGGACATAATGCAGTTTTACTAATTGTAACGTGACAGGATAAGTGTAAAAGCTTTATCTGGATTGAATTTTGCACTGCTGCAAGAGACTTCCCGCTGCTTCCTGCCAAATAGCTGCTGAAGAGGCATGTTTAATTCAGCCCTTCTGATTTATTCAGATGAAGAATCTGAACAGCAAGTTGCAGGGGAGCCAGCACGGGTCTGATTCTTTATATGCTCTTTAATAAAACGTGCCTTGCACGGAGCCAGGTTCATGGTGCATCCCGAGTTACTTAATTTTTTCCCAGTTTTCAGCTGTATCTAAAAAAAAAAATGAAAAACCCATTAATAACCTTTTATAGTAAGGCCAGCTGTGCACCTCCAGCTGTGTGCCATTGACCATTACGCTGGGCTGGCCAGCTTTCCTGCTCCAAACATTCAGATCAGCCACAAATGGTAAATCAGACATCATGGCAATGCACATTTTCTTCTTCCAGTGAGCAGCAGTAGCCAGCTCCCCTCCAAATGAAAACCTTTATGAGCCCAGAGCTTTGGAGGTACACCATGAAAAGCAAATTGTGCTCTAACTTGGGGGCAACTGCCTTTAACTGTGCAGAGAGGTGATGACAGCTGCAGAACATTCAGTCCATTTGCATCTGGCTGGGAGAAAAGGCAAAATGATCAATTCAAGCCGAGCAGATTTGAAAGCCTTCTGAAGTCATTTATAACGCTCTTCTGCCTCTTATGCGATCTGGTGCTGAGAATCCCTGTGTGTGACTGCGCACCCCATTTGCCATAGATGCTTGTCAAACTAGCTGTGTGTTAAATGAATTTAATTGACATACTTATTTAATTACTCTTCTTCTCGTTTCTTTACCCAGTGTAGACAAAGCCTTGCAACAAGCATTGCAGGGGGGCTGGAGAAGAGAATAAGTGCTGAAATCACAGGGTGGTATTACTGTTATTTATTTTCTTGTGTAATCCTTTCAGTTAAAGGCTCTCAAAGGCAGGAATGACACACTGCCAGTGTGACAGATGTATTAGCAGTATCCATTGCCTGCGAACATCTAGTCCAGGAAATGTAATAGCTCTTTTCCCTTCAGCAGCATATGCTCCTAAATGAAACTCATGCGTTGTTGTTGGAAAAATGAATGTAGATGAACACGGCAAAGACAAACTGTTCTTGCAAGGAGAGGAGGGTTTTGAGAAGGGAGGCAGGAACAAATTCTTTGCAGCCTCAACATACCCTAACAGCAGTTGGGCACTGAAGAGTCTTTTTTTCATTGCATGTTGTGAACTTTTTACAGTTTCCCTTTAAAGCCATGAGCTGAGATCCATTCTAACAACTGTGAATGAAGCTTTTCGGTGTCAGCCTCACTATCCTTGAAGTAAAATCATCATTAGCAACAGAGTCTCTGTGTTGACCACTTACACCTGAAGGCAGCTGGATGGTGTAAATTTGGTTAATGCTGTGGTCACACAAGGAAGCACCAGAAGAGAGCAAAGTGAGCCCAGTAGTTAGCCAGGAGTTCCTAAGTCACCTGTATTTTTATAATTTTACTTCTTGCCTTTGAGATAAATCATACTTTATTCAGTTTTATCCTGTCCTTGTTTATTAGAGTTGGTTTTGAGGATGAGCATTTCGTTCTTGGTAGTATTAGAAGTTTGCCAGAATTAGGACAAAATAAAAGCTATGTGAGAGCTATGAGTTAATCTGAAAAATTGAGGACAGTGTTACAAAGTTAAATCTTTAAAAGACATGAGGTAGAGAAGTAACAAACGCACTTATCCTGTCCATCTTCTGAGTAAACGAGATGCCCTGTTCCGTATGTGTACCCATTGTTCATCTTTTCTTGAAATGCACGTTGTTTTCTAGCAAGGAGAATTTGTTGTTTTTGTTTTTTTTTTTTCCTGGAGTTTTTCAGAGACAGAAAATCTGTAACAGGCCAGAGAACAGCAGCAGTCTGATGAGGCTGAGGAGAGGAGAGTGAGTGCACGGGCGGGCTTGCAGCCCAGTCCCTCTTGCCTGCTTTCACGGTTTGCTTTCTTTAGCATGGACATTACAGTCTTGATGAGGACGGGGTAATGCAGTGGAAACTCCCCCTCAGATTGCATTTATCCTCTCCTGTTCCTCTCCAGGTGGCTTTCAGAGAGGATTTCCTGAAGTTTTTCTTTTCCCTCGAGTACTCAGTGCACATTTCATGAGTCAGCGTTCGTGGAAGCAGCGTGCTTTCTAACCTCTTACACTTCTTCGTTCTGTTCAAGCTGCTCATGTTAGAAGCAAACTGCTGGCAGAAGCAGAGCTAAAAAAGGTGTCAGATGTCACACAGCCGTGGTGTGGGGAGAAGACAAGCTGCTCAGCTGACTGTTGTGATGCAACATTACTTTGTGCTGGCTTTTTTCAAAGGAGGAGTAGTCAGAGACTCATGATAGGAGAGCTTTGCAGTGGGGACTACATGTTGTGCTTCAGGGTGTAACCTAAGGTCTCTTTGAAAAGAGAGACCTTGTGTACAGAAGAACCTGGTTAGAGATCAAGGGCAGTCTTTGCTGGGATTTAGCAGTTTAAGAGGTGGAGATTTTTTGGCTTTATCTAGAGATTTCTCCATGTATGTTTTGTCACGTTATAGCTGTTTTAACTTGCTGGTGAATCTGTAGCACCTTCAATGATGACAAGACACACGTTAGGCTGTCCTGGCACAGCAAAAATATTGTAGAACTACTTTCTTCCAAAAGCGATTGTCATATGGTATGAAAGGTGAACACAGACATAAAAATGGCCACATTTTCAAAAATAGTTTTTACAGATTGGGTGGACAGTGTCAGAAAACGGCCACAAGTGACAGAAGATGAAATTCAGTTGTCTTCTGGGCCTGTTGTTGGCAAACACTTCTCTGATGTGTGCAGTACCCACTTTTTGCCTATGATTGATGCATACAGCTCTGGCTTTGCCTCCTCACTTTATGATTTTCCATGTATTATTCATGTTCCTGCATTACAAACTGTGGTACAAGATGTTCCAGACTGGGTAGCTTGTCTCCATACAACCACTTGGCTCTGTGCTGTACTTTGATAAATTATTTGGTATTGCTCACAAAGTTCAGAAGGGTTATTTGAACTACAGAAACCTACTGTATAATTTTTTTTTGTTTGTTTTGTTTTGTTTTTCTCAATTCCTGTGTCTGTACGAGTGTAATTTGAGCCCTAAAAAGAGGTTTGGGGGCTTTTGGTGAGTAGGACATAGCAACAAAGCACAAGATGTTGTTGGTAACTTACTGTGTTTTTTTTTTTTTCCCTGTACTTCACAGTGGGATATGAAAAAAGTGATGCTGTTTTCCAACTATTTTCCTTCTGTGTTAACCCACAAAGACCATATAATAGCCAATTCATTGTTACCTACCTTGGAGGCTTAAGTTTGTTCTTGTGGCTTTAGCAGCCAAGAATTGGCCAGAAGGAGGCTACGTATATCATACACTGATAAATATATATTATTTTCTCATCCAGAAGTGACGTGATAGGTGCTTGTTTTGAAGAAAGTAAAATCCAATGGTTGTGCAGCCTGGTGGTATTTGCACAAAGCAGGTCAGAGGCAGGGTGGAATTAGGCCTTGGGCGTCAATTCAGATGAACCTGGTTTAGAAGGATCAGAAAGGGGTAGTTACAGAAAGTGGTCAAAACAAACCAAACCAAAACAAAACAGAAGGAGTTCCTGGGATGGGAAAAGTCTCTGGGAAGGAAAGTGCTTTGTATTATTTTCATGCTTCCTAATGTACCCTGCTCTGCTGCCAAAACATGGGGGTTTCAACACAAAAAGCTTCTATATGGAAAACTGGTTATCAAGAATAATTGTGTATAGCATTCCCATGAACTTGTAAGGGATTTAAACATAAACTCAGCGGGCAGGTGTAATTGCGTGTCTAAAGTGAATAAGGTAGCACTAATACAAAATAGGCAGCACACAACTCCTGTTCCAGCTGCGCTGCTCCAATTCAGATAAAATCTGAAGGCTCGGGAAATGACAGGAAGGTGTTTGCTGAACTAACTTTCATGTGGACTCCAACCCAGAAAACAAAGTTTGTTGTGGAACAGAAAGAGAGGTAACTTAGAGATGAACTGCTTGATTTGAGATCTGGGCTCGCCCTCCCGTGCACATCCTGACAGACACCCACGATTCTCCACAGGGGCAGTTGTGTTTAAAGCAAAGCAATCGGAGTTCTCTTACCTTTAGATCTGAATGTCGGCTGCTCACATGTGCACATTCCTGTTTCATGTGGCCCATCCCTGGAGGTAGCAGTGGACACTGGATATTATGGACAAAAAGTTGGCAGTGCAAATGAATCTGTCATAAGCAGCATGCTCTGTAAATGATTAATTTGTAAAATGGCACATGTTGCATCAATATTTATATTTGATCCATTGAGACAGCTAGTTAACTCAGCATATGGGAAGCATTACAGTGTTGTGAGTCTACAATGTCGTTTCTTACACAGGGTGGGTGTATGTAACAAAAATAATTGTGTTTATGTAGCAAAACATATTCACACAGGCTGTATCAATTGAGCTCTTGCACAGCCATTCAAAATACAAATAAAAATATCATTTAAAATATCCAAGCAATACAGCGCATAGTTCACACAGAAGAATCCAAATGATGTGCATTCAAGAGGAGGAGTTTTCCTATGCTGGAGCCAGCAATGACTGAAGCTGGAAATACCACCCAACAAGCAGTATTTTCAGATGTTTAATTACAAAAATGCGAAGAAGGGGGAGGGAGCAAAGGAAGGGTGGGCTGAGGTATCAGCTGAGTGAATTGCAGGCCTTTGGCTCAGCACACAGGCAGTTACCTGCCAATTTAAAGGTCAGAAGTTATGAAACACAGCATCAGAGCAGGAGACTGTGGTCGAAGATCACTAAGAAATCAGTGGATATAGTTGAGACCCTCCATGCTGAGGAGTTCAAGCCCTCAAAGACTGTCTTGAGGTTTCCTGCCAGCACTCCCATGTTTCAACATGGGCAAGGGACTGGTTTTGGTTTAAAATCTGCTTCCTCGTTGTCTGATTAATTATGCTGTTAACTAGCAGTCCTACAGCACTGCAGGCTGTCAGCAGCTAGCACAGGCAGGGACTGCAACTCCCGGGTGATGCCAACATCGGTCCCTTTGCCAGAGCTGTGGATGTCACTGTCCAAGTCTCTGTTGGACAGTCCAGGGAAGATCCAGGAGGCTGAGAACATGGCTCGCGGTGGTGGATGCACACACAGACTCCTACTAGTAAGCACGTGGTGGCTCTACCAGGCAAGATCTTCATTTTCTATTCTTTCTTGTGATTATGGTAGAGCTCCAAGTACACTGCTCATTCCTGAAGGGATCATCTTGGTAAGAAAACAGAACTGCTTCCCTCTTTACCAGTCCATTCAAGGCTGCTGGAACTGAAAGTATCCAGCCAGTACTGGGGGTACTGGTCCATGGATTCAGTCTGCTAACCTGCAGGATAACTCTTGGGTCAGAGAGCACACAGGATATTATTGCAAGGTGTCTTTTCTCAGCATGTAAAGCTTCCCCTTTGTGCCTTTCTGCTGCTTATAGGAAAAAAAATCACCTTCCCTTTTTCAGTTCGCTGTACAGGAAGCAGTGCAGGATGAGTTAGAGATGATAAAGATCGGTTAACTCCCATGAACTATACTTGGGATTCAAGGGATAGTTTCTGCGCTATGAAAACTTGAGTTGTGAGCAGCATAACTTGGGATTTGCCCTGTGCATACTGTTTATTAAGCCCTCATGTTTTTGAAAGCCTTCTGCAGATAAAAGAAGTCTGTATCTATTTTAATGATACATCATATAGTACATACACCAGAGAGCAGAGTGTCAGGTGGAAGCTGATAATGCACAGGCCTGATACGTCTTCCCCCAGGGCTGCTGGGGCTCGGGCTTAAGCCTCTGGCCCCTGGAGCTGGGATGTCAGCAGCTTCCTCGCCTAGGGGAAGGCTGGAGACCTCTCAATTAATGGTCCAAGGACCGCTGACAGATAGTTTCCTCCCAGGAGGGGTGCTGGTGACTGAAGTGGTCACTGTAATGTGTTTCTAAGGGACTTTGGAGCTCGTGGAAATGCATTGTCAAGTGTTAGCAAAAGCTGTTTCATTATGTACTGCTACCAAATGTGCTTGTGCTTTGGAACTGATTGGAAGGCTTTGGGAGGGGAAAATGGGCTCTAATGTTTATGTAGACCGGAGTAAAGTGCTTACAAAGTATTTTTACCTCATAAAGTAACAAGAATGCACCAATTTTCATCTTGAAGCCAGGAAAGCAAACTCATTCTCAAAGTTTTCCTTTGCAAGAAGCCGTTTCCTGGCCCCAGTTTGACAGAAGCCTTGATCATTAAGTCCCAAACTGACAGGCAAACTCTGCCCTGTGGAGCAGAGGGGAGATGCCACCAAAGGGAATGCTGCAAGGGTCATTCCCATCTCTTTCCCTCTCAGGGAGCTGGGCAGAAGATGAAAGGCAAAAAACAGCAAAGGTTTTAGAGGGTGGATTTGTGGATTCAGTGGGTGCTCCTTCCCTGTCCTCAGAAGAGGTCTATGAAGTCCAAGTGTGTCAGTCACCAAGGAAATGTGGGAGGAAATGGCTTGTCTTGAACCCCAGTGTCTAAAGAAGGGGGATTTACTCTTTCAGAGGCTTTGTTTGCTTGCAGTGGCTTCCATTAACTGGGAAGCTGCAGCGTAAATGCAAACCATGTGATTGCTCACCCCCTGTTCCCTGCCTGCCTCCGTTATAGTCCTACAGACTCCTCATGGAGCGCTGGGAATAAGTGTGGTTCAGCACTCATTATATTCCCTTTATTCATTTGTATGCTCACATAGTGCTAATAACAATGCAGCGCAATAAAAGATAGCACAAGAGCCTTAAATTAAACGCAGCCTTTCCAGTATCTCAGCAGGGTGGCAGGCAGGCATGGATTTCCAGCTGTCTTTCAGCAAGCCCATTAATAAATCACATTTATTTTCCTGGAAGGAGAACTGCTGGGACATCCTTCTGTTTTGGGGGCAGAATCAGATTCAATATCCCCACATTATTTGTTGGACATGGGTGTGAAGTTTAGCCCTGAGAATTGGAACTGCCAAAAATTCCGTGGTCCTCTTCAACTTTATTTAATTCCCATTTATGCAGTTGTGGTTTTTTTTTCTGTAGTCCTTGCCTACCAACTTAGATACTGCTCTAGTTAATGAGCAGCATCTCACTTGTGTGCGTTTACGTATGTAAGGAAAAAAATGCTCATTTTTTTTCAGCATTTATCTGTCTCTGCTGATTTATGCAGACAAACACTGCATCAGAACAAATCCGAATGCTGGCAGTCTTTGATCCCTGTAATACATCTGGATTTAAGCAGTGGCCAGTGTCTTCTGAAGCAAGGGGAATGCTTGAGTTCAGGTCCAAATTACATTACTTAACACGCAGGCAGCCTCAGATAAACAGCCCAAGTTCTCTTCATCTTTCCCTGCTTAACCCGTTTTTCAAAATTCTCATTGTTTTAATTGTTCCAGTGTTCCTCTGGCTTTATTATAAGAAGGCAAGGAAGGGAGAGACGCAACAGCCTTGTTCCAATAAGTGTTACTGGTGACATCCTGCTAACTCATTTGCCAAGGAATTGTTTATCTACAGAGAGGGAATCTGCAACTTACAGCTGAATCCCTGCTAATAACTTGCATAATCAGAACTCTTATTTCAGCCAAAGTTTGTCTATTAAGACTGAATTGCTGATAATTTGGAGTCTTACAAGGACAGAGAACAATTCACATAGACTAATTAGAATAATACCATGATGTTCAATCACATTGTAATTTAATCTTACTGACCTCGAGATCCAAAAGTCTTGTGGTCAGTGGTCACCACCAGAACCTGGCAATGGTTTGTGAATAGGGAAGGTCACCGTGACAGCCTCTGTAGCTGCAGGGAGAATGCTGTGACTGCTCTAGTTCTGCAGCCCTCACAGACAGCTATATTGTTATTGGAAACAGTTTTACTAGGTATTGAAAACTCTGAAAATACCATTTTAAATGAAGCTTTAGATGAAATCATGATTATTTTTTAATTATTTTTTTACAAATGAATGTCAGTTCTTAGTTCTTAGCAAATATCTGTGAATTTTCATAAAATCATATGGTACATATTGGCCACGTCTGAACCTGACCTGATTCCATCGAAGTATTTTTGCGCTGCAGGTATCTTGAGTCATTTTATTGGTGAGCTCTTTTTTCAGGTGTTGCCAAAGCACAGTCACTCCCTGGTAAGATCCCAATCCAGAGCAGGGTTTGTTCAGCGAGCCCCACGCTGAAACTTACAACAGGACCCTGACTTTTGGTGAGGTGAAGGACTGAGACCAGGGTTGTGGTTACTTGGGTTAATTGCCATTTAAGCAAGTCACATTCTTCTCTTCTCTAAACTAAGTGTCACAGTACTGGTCTATTTCTCTGGGATGTCTTTGAGTTCCTTAGGTGGAAATTGCTGTACAAACATGAAATATTGTTTTAATCTTTTGTTGTTGTTGTTTGAAGGAAGCTAGAGTGGGTTAGTGTGAAATCCGTGATGATACCTGGAATAACTAGTGGTTTTGAAACTCTCTCCAGTAATGTCTTCCGATTCAAAGTTCGTGCTCTTAGTGTTAGGGAAGGGGGTTGCTAAATAACCAGCTCAACACTGTTCCAAATGAATGCTCCACTGATTCACAGCGTTCAGTTCCTCCTGTTCAGGTTTTCAGTCAGGTGTCTATCGTAGTCTTGACATCAATGTTTAGAGATACTTTAACCTTGCAAACAAAATAATTGGGGACCTCTGGTTGTTGTCATTAGAAAATTGGCTGCGATGGAATCATTGGTTCAGCTGCCAAAGAGGATCGCTGTGGAATCTGCAGTGGTGATGGCAAAACCTGTAAAGTGGTGAAAGGCGACTTCAACCACACGAAGGGGATGGGTGAGTAACCCTCAGCAGCATTTCAGCAGAGCGGAGGTTCTCTTAACTGCTTGAGGAGAGTTAAAGAGAGGCAGTATAGCTCTTCTTGGATAGCATTTGACTCACCTGTGCTGATGAACGCATTAGAGGGCAGCTGTTCTCTGAATTTGCATGAATTTCTGATGTATATTATCATAAAAACTTCCAACTGTTCATGACATCCTACTTTTGCAGACGATGGGTAGGGGTCTGACACCACTGGCTCCACTGGTTTTCTCCCTTTCCAGCCAGTGGTGCTGCCAGGAAAGGTTCTGTAGAAGTGTGTGACGAGGAATCAATGAAAAAATAGGCAAGAATGAAAATACTGACTCCTCCCTTTTCTTGCCTTTGAGTAACTCTCCAAAGACAGATACTCAGCATTCAGTCTTACCACTTACTGAGCCTCTTGTTAGATGGTGAGTTGGGAGTGCTGAGAACTTCTCAGGATCACGCCTGATGGAGCTGTGCAGTATCCAAAACTGTTTCTTATTTAAAACAACAGAATCTGTCTAGGAACACAAAGCAAAATTCAGCTGTGATATTCTGCCTGCTTCTTATTCAGTTGCCCATATAGCAGCCGTTTCCTCTCTTTGAAATTCAGAATGAAGTTTCTCATTTTGAAAGCTGCCGGTGCTGTTGATGTTAAATAACAGATAAAATCGTAGGATCTTCTCCAGTGGGAGGGAAGTCTGATTTCAGCACCATCCTTGAGCTCTTTGGGAGCTCTGAATGATGCACATTGTATGTTCCAGATGATTCAAGCTATAATCAGTATATCTCAGCTAAATAAAAAAGCCCTCCCCTGTGAATATTATTACTGAATCCCTGCCAGCAATAGCATCCGGTGTAGCATAAAAGAGCTTCTGGTCAGACTTAAGACTTTCCCCTCTGTTGTTAAACATTAATGTATGTGCAGCTTGGTGTTTGAATTAGTCTTTGTTCCAGAGTTTCTGTTCCGTGCTTCTGAGAAACCTTGTTACCATTCATCCTAACCCGGCAAAGGGAGGGAAAGCCAGATTCAGGACTCGCAAGCTGCTCCAGGAAGAAGCAATTGTCCAGCAAAAGTGATTTCACATTCAGGAATAGAGCGCTGCCGTTTCTGTGTGCATAAATACATCAAAAGCGTGCTACTCCAGGACTAAGTTCAGTAAAGCACCCAGAGATTTTGTTTAAGCACACGCTGCAGTTGTGGTTAGTTACTGAAGCAGCACAAGTGCTTTGTGGCTTCCTTGAATCAAGGTCTCAGCACTAAAGTGATTTTGTTCATTGGCCTCTTCCTCTGCATCCTCCTCCTTCTTATCTGTGGGGCCAGCTGTGACCTGTCACCTCCTGTGAGGTGCAGGTGGGATTTCCCACCTCCACCACGGCTTTCTGGAGCACATTCATGCCGTGGCATTGCTAGGCCAACCTGCTGAATAATTTCCTGCTTTATTGCCTTTGACTCTTTTGTCCTGGTTATTTTCCACCTATTTGTGTCAAGGCGTTCGCACTTGACAGAAATGGTGTAAAAAGTTCCTCTTTTCAGTTGAAAAAAAAATATTCTCCCTTTCTGTACCAGATTTTACAGCTGTTCCTGAACTTCCCGGTGGCTCCTGAAGAGAACTATCTTTTATCTTTTCCAATTAGACTACAAAACATCTCGGGTAGATAATAAGAAATGGCTGGGTCACTGCCAGGAAGTTGCACTAATTCCCAGCTAGACAAACTGCCTGAGGGTGGTAACTTTACAAGGCTGTAGGAACAGAACAGACTCGACCTTAACGGGTTGTGCAGCTGCCAGGACGCTGCAGGAGGGATTCACCCCCAGCGCCGTGTTGCCTAGCGGGAAGAAATGGCTGACGGGATCATGGTTTGCATTAGGCTCTTCAGGCATTTACTGATTCTTCTTCTCCGCTGATCATCTTAGAAGTGCAAACTGGTCACGAGGTTGCGTTGTCGATGCCACAGAGCCCTCTTAAGTGCTTCCACCTTTACCCATCTCACGGAACTCACAGGAAATTAGTTTTAAAATGGTGATCTCATAGAGATTTGTTAGAAGCTTTGATTTATTATTTTTTAAAGGGAATTTTATTTTTGGGAGTAACGATTTTAAAAACGATCATCCATGATATAATAAGTAGTCTTCTAGGTTGAAAATCATCCTTGCTTTTTTTTTTTTTTTAATTATTCTCTTTTAATGAACATCCTAGCCTACTAACAACAAAGGAATATTTACACTTTATTTATTCCCTGTTCCTGTTTTCCTGCTTTTGGGTTTCTTCTATGTTACATACTGAATATAGACTTGTTCTTTTCACTTAGGATTTCTGGCCCCAATTCTGCAAAGATTTTATGCATCCGTTTATATCAATTTATATTCATATACTTGTGTTTTGCAGTCAGGTCCTTGGGTTAACTTACCGAATCTAGTGCAGTAGGAAAAGCTCCGGTGTTCGATCTGAGGTATCACAAGTGAGCATTTGGTTACTCAAGAAAAAAAAAGTCCTCTTTTTCTTTCAGTAAGTCCTTAAGCAAACGTACAGAAATCTGACAGAACTCTGGTCAAAAGTGAATATGAAATACCAGTTTAGGCTTTGGATATGCAAGTGACTGCACAGGTCAGTTGCACATGCTCACAAACTTGCTGCAATCCAAGTCGAGGCCAGCATCCTGCATTAAGTATGCCGGTGGGTTATCTCAGTAGAGAATAGCTTTCAAATATCGAGCTGTCGATTGTTTTGGTGCGGTGTCTGCTTTGGGAATTGCAGCTGCTTCTTTGGGTGAGATCTTCAGCTGCTCTACAGGTGGGACTCCACCGACCGCGGGTTGGCTCCCTCTGTGTCCTGTGACTGCAAATGGTGTTGTGGAGCCCTATTTATGGAACTAAACCCATACCAACTCCTTTCTGTTTCTTAGTCACCAATAGTCATTGTAAGAAGGTTTCCACATGTGTGATGACAAAGGCAAAGGCTGTTCCCAAGTGTTTCTCGTGTAAGATACTTGAATGCTGTTTGCAGTGTTCGTGGGTGCTGGTGACGTCCTTTGGTGTTGGTTCTTCGTCTTTTGGTTGGATGAGATGGGGAGATGGGTATCAAAAGCCATGGATAAACTTCAAGACCTTTTACTAGTTAGTTTGTTTTTTCACAGATACCAAGAACAGATCCTTTCCTTTTAGAAGATGTGAAAGAGAGACAAATTTTCATTAACCAAATAAAAAATACTGGGCCTGTTTCTTGTTGTGATGCTAAATGTCACATACACTTCTGTGCAGCTGGCTGTCTTCAGTAGGCCAGCCGAATGTGCTGTTTAGACTGAGATTTTACTTCTGACTTGCACCATGCCCTGTACCTAGTGCTATGAAACAATTTAAAAAATAAAAATAAACACGGGCTTGTTCTGAAGTCCATCTCAGCCTCCCTGTCACTGTACAAGGGACCTAGAACTAGAGGACAGTTGGGTAGCTGATCTGTATTACTCACTAGGGTATCTGTCCAGACTCCAAGTCTGGGCCTGTAGTGCTCAGACCTGCATCAAGAATGAGCCATTTTCCTTTGCATCTGTCACTGTTGATTTTTCTCATCCATATCAACATTTTCATTGCAGCTTTTTGCTTGTGATCCTAAAGAACCCTGGTTATTTGGATTTTTTTTTAATTGCAGAGCACAATACGGTGATATGTGCCAGTTCTGACTGTTGTTTTGGGAGATGACTAGTGCATCTTTGCTAGCAATTTCTATTTCTAAGCTGATGAAAACACAGGCCTTTTATTTCGTACTTTATTTTTCCAGCACATATTTAAAACAAATAAAGGAAATTTGGACAGTGGTGCTGTAGCGCTGGCTAGGAGCATCTTTACACAATGCAAGAAACTCATTTCTTGTCAATAGGGCGTACATCTAAATGATGACAAAATAGTGCCCCAGGGATAGCTCCTGGGGTGTCTTACAAGGGTTTAAGCAGAACATGTAAGAGAGATGCTCACAACCAACATTGCAATAATAGTAAGAGGCTTTGAAATCTATCCATGGCTCTCCGGTGATAGGATTTTCTTCCAAATGAGCTATCCCATGGCTGGAAGCGGACAGGTGCTGATGAGGAAATTACTCTCAGGATAATAGCAAGAGAGAATCAGCGCAGCTGCTCCAGAGATGGTTATGTACTTACTGCTGGATGTTTTTGCACTCCACTGCAGAAACCAGCACTCGGTAAAAGGTGCAGGATGGGAAGGGTCATGGGAACTGATACGCCTAGGTGGACAGGGCAGCCTGGTTTCCTTGGCTTCCACCCTGAGATCTTTGTTCTGATGGGGAAGCCTGATAACGGGGTGAGCACTGCTGACATCTCACATTTATTGTCATGTGTGTACAGAGATGGGACACGAAGGCACACTGCCTAGAGATCAGTGCTTTCAGCCATGGGATAATTTCCCCTTTACCTCGGAATCTGTCTTTTACTGGGATGTGAACTGGGAAAGTGGTTTTGCAGTGCATCAGTGACGTTGTGAAGTTCATACTAAACTTTCTCTTCATTCTGAGAGTAACAACAGCTAACAGTGGATTTCCCTGTGTGAAATGCTTTCCTCTTGCAAATCTCTCCAGCATTTAAATGAAGATACAGTAGCCACTGTTCACATATTCATCTCCTTGATGACAAAGCCGCATCTTTGTTCTGGTGTCTCTCCTAATACGAGTTACACCATATAATTTGTATCTAGGATTTCCTTCAATCATGGTCTTACATTCCTGAGACACTGATGTAATGCAGATTGTCCAGAAAGATTGGTGCATGCCAAAGTAACTTTTCCCAAGGTGGAGCATACTGCATACAGCACTATAAATTATCAAATAATGAAGCTCTCCTGTTGTACTTTCAAAGCTTCATCTTAACAGGCTGATTTATGGGTGAAATTACTCGAAATACTGCCTGCTAGTTGCCAAATCTCATCAGTCTTTAACCAATGCCTCATTTAAAGCAGAACTTGAAGCCCAACCTTGCAGACCCCAGCATTGCGGACAATTATCCTAAGACCTAACAGATCTTTGAGACTCCTTGACGCCGGGCCAACTCTTGAGACTTTTTTTGGTCTTACTAGCTGACACTTGATAATCTTTCTGGCAATCTGCAGTGACAGTTCGCTTAATAAAACGTGCCTCGAAAACAGTGAAGATGTTTTCTGGTGCAGTTATCTCAAAGATCAGGATTATTTTGGGACCAGCAGCATCGCATTAGCGCTAAGGACCAGACTGGAGCGGTGGTAGCTGTCCGAGTTTGTACCTGTGGCAAATTTGCATGGATGGTGTACAGTATGTTTGCAGTAGGATTTGACCACTAACTCGCACAATATTGCTAGAGATAATGACTGAGGGTGTAAAGATGCTGGTTTTGGTACATGCCCAAGAACTCTGCTTCCTCTCTGAAAGGACAAGTCAGGTTCGTACAACTGCAGAGTGGTTCACAGCTCACTGAAGAAGCAGTAAAGGCCAGCAGTCAGCTTTGTGCTGCATGATCTTGGTGAGTTAGCTCGGTGTGTTTCTTCTTACTCAGGAGCTGTGAATACAGCCCCCCAAAGCCATCAATCAGGATTAGAAATTACATGAGGAGAAAAATCTGGTATAAGACCAAACCAAACAGTCTCCGCAACTAATACCATATTAATAGCTTGCACTCCACTATTTACCATTGTAAAAAGGAACAGAAAAGTCAGCTTTTCCACGTGGTGTTCCTCTCATGACACAGTGATGAAATGAGTGTATTTATGGCACTAGCTGGACCTCAAGTGTGGCTCCCCAGCTCACCCAGCTCCAAAGCACTGTGACGCTCCCGGCTGCTCTCGGTCAGGGGACAGATCCAAAGCGCAGTGAAGCCAGTGACTGGCTTGCCACTAAATTCAGCCCAAATTTGCATTCAACCCTTGCATGAGTTAGTTCTGGGCATTCATATCTGGCAAACAATTTTAATTTTAAGGAATAGTACCCGAATAGGTATGTTAAATTACCTGAACCTTGGGCATGTTCCAAAGTGGCTTCCTAACAGGGTGTGGAGGTGTGTAATAGGGCTGGTTTCCCTGGGATGGGCTGGCGTTAATCACACCTCTGCTGTGTGCTCATGGCTGGTGGCAGCTGTTGGTCGGGGTTGTATGCAGGTGCATGGGGTGCGGTGAGGTTGTTTGATTTCTGGAACACTCTGTATTTACTGTCATTTGGTATCTCAGCTGATGAAAAAGACAACTCCTGGCAGCATCTAGAGTAAAATCCAACATCAGTTTGATTTGATTTGATAACAGATTTTTGTATTGCATTTAAGAGTACCCAGACATGGTTTGCAGTTCTGCTGTCCCTCTTTCTGTTTTACCTGCAAGGCTAAGTGACTATTTCTGAGATACACCGAGAGAAGTAAGGAAGAAAACATGCAGAAATAAATGAAATGAACTGAAAGGTCAAACAGTAAGTGTGATTCAGATGCAGTGATCAGGGAAAGAGGGACTGTGTCTAGCCCAAATCAGCTGTCCACCCAGTGACCCTCATAAAACCCAAGCAATCAGGCCTCATTGATATAACACCAAAGAGGCTGGACACTGCTTGTTCAGACAGCCTGAAACAAACCCACAGTCTGAGACCCAAAATCCTCATCCGACTCACTCCATGTCATGGTGGCAAGAGAGTCACTTAGTCCTGAGATGCATTGGGTTGTCAGCATCCTTCTTTAAGGCTTTTCTTATCAGTGTAGCAGAAGCATGGCCATTCAGCTGCACTTGTCCCTAAAACAGTTCCCGAAATCTTGCTGAATGCTAGAGGAGCCTCTGCTCCTTGCTCTAGCAGTTCTCCAAGCTATTGCTGTAGCTTGCCCTTGATTTCCGTAAAGGCAGAGCTGACAGAGAAGAGCTTCACACGGCCCTTTATGAAGACAAAAATGAGGGGAGAGAAGGGGAATGAGGGAACATACAGAATAAGCTACTTAACATGTAAAAGAAACAGGAGAGCAATAATCCATAAGATGTGCCAAGTAACACACCGCAAAGTAAACTGGGTGGCCAATTAGAAAGAATCAAATCATGGTTGTGATGAGATTAGTGTCATTTACAGGGGGCTGATTCAGAGTCCAATGAAGCCAGTGGAAAAACTTTCCCTGACTCCCAGGCCTTTGAAACGGGCCCTAATGCTCCTCAGCTTTTTAGTTTAAAGGCAGCAGTTTCACCCCATGGAACAAGTACGTAACTCCACATGGCTCTGTGGTGGGGGAAAACACGCTACGTTTCCTTGTAGCTCCTTATTATTCTTACTGTTATTCTGTTAGTGAATAGTACGGTAATTACATCATATTGCTGGTTGTCGAAGGAAGCATGAAGAGGCCAACAGAGTTTCAGAAAAATAAAGACCAAGAGAATTCCATAAAAATCTGATGGGGTGCTTTAAAAACTTCCCTACTTTGTCAGATGCTTGGATGGTCTCATTTGGCACGTCTTGTTTCTGCTGGCAGCACTTGGAGGTGGTCAGTCTCTGACAAAGTTTCAGCTCTGTTGTTACATTAAATCTGAGCTGTGGAATTTGGTTTAGCAGCCCAATGCAAAGAGGCTGTTAACTATTATATCCTCCGGAACATTTATATAAAGCTAATGTGCAAGTGAAAACAAAGTTATTTTTCCCACATGTCCCACTAATTCCTCCTGTTCTGCTTAGGCATCATCCAAATGTTCTGTGGAGGTGAGTCCTTTCACACAGAGATCGCAGCCAGGAGCAGGGATCTTTTTAAGAGGAGATGACAGGAGTATCTATCAGAAACTGGATTTCACATCACAGATATCTGGGCAGGAGTTGATTTTTTCATGGTGAGATACTGAATGATTGATGCCTCTGTCTGCCCGTGGGTTGTTCTCATCCATCTGCCCTTCTGTTGCCACAGGTTACATCGAAGCAGCTGTGATCCCTGCAGGTGCCCGACGGATCAGAGTGGTTGAGGACAAACCTGCTCACAGTTTTCTGGGTAAAAAGACAGAACAAAAAATCTTTTCATTCAAAACTCAACTCTGTTCTCTGTCAAAGTAATGCTTCTCTAAATGTCTTGTAAGTGACAGGTTTGTTGTTTTCACAGAGTGGCTGTTGATTTTGTTATTGTTTCGATCTCTCTACTTTTGTGGCTTGATTTCATGATACTTGCTTGATGTGATAGTACATGACACTTACAAGGCCCTTGTGCAACTGGAAAGGACCAAAGAACATGTTTATGTAGACAGAAGGATTTCTGAACAACATTTGGCGCTGGGTTGAACGTAGCTGCCCACACTTAGGAAGGGAGTGGAAAAGAGCCGTGCATTTAAAGGAAGGATTGACAGAGATACCAACAGGAAGGCTCCAAGCTCAGACTGGAACAAAGGCAGCACAGGGGAGCTGATGTCCCTTAAGGATCTGACCATGATGTTGCCTGCCCTGTTGCCTGCAGCAGCAGGTTTTCTCTTGGTGCTGTTCTCAAGACCTGATCCTGCATTCTGAGGTGCGGGATGTATCACAGTGTTTCAGCCCTTCCACAGCCTGACGTTCTCATAGCAGTGGTCGGAACAGATACATGTTCCAGCTGATGCTTAGCCTGGAAAGTATTAGGTACTGTTTTCACTTGTGTATGTTCTGGTTCTCTCAAAGTGAGCTTCTCAGAGTGGAGACACTGTGAGGTTTCAGGGTAGAAAAGCACTGGAAGATGGGATTGCGTCCAGGGATATATCAGGCCTGTGGTAGAAACTCTGAGAGGATCACAAAGCTTGCTGCCCTCCCATTGTGCAGAAGGGGAAGCTGAGGTGTCAAAACGTGTTCATGGCTATGCATTGAGGCAGTAGCAAAGCTTGGGCTGGGATCCTTGGCAAAAACGTTGCCAGTTGTACCACTTCTTGGTAAGAAGCATGTGTCCCTGCTGGTACTATTTCTGCTAGTGCTGCAGCCAGCTTGCTGGGAGGGGATTACGCCTACACGTAAGATGTTTGACATAGCAAAGCACCAGTGGAACAATGAGAGCCAGTGTTTCCTTGGGCTTTGCAAATACTCTGTCTGCTGGGAGCCAACCTTTTTGTTTGTCTTGGTGGGATTTCCACAGGTTATTTGTCAGGGGTTTGGGCTTTGGCAGATAGCTGCAACAGTGAGATTCCTATGTGGAGCTAGCCCTTTGTTGTGACCACTTAACCTTGACTTAAGCAGGTATTTCTCCATTAGGTGGTGAACATTGGAACTTACGGACATTTGAGAGCAGGACTTGGCCCTTGTATGTGTCCCATAAAGACAGAAAAAAATTCTACAGATTTTAGATCAAAAAGTTCTTTCCAGGAGCACTGGGCATAAGGAAAAGATGCCCAGTGTCTTGCTAACCTCAGTTATCGAGTAGCAGCAGGAGTGTTCCAACTGGATAAAAAAGTTGACCAAGGAAACTAAATTCTGGTCACTCCGTTAGGCCTCATAATGCATTGTAAATCCAGATCTGAGTGTGGAAGGATTTTCTTTTTCAGTTACACCATCAAAGCTGAGCCCAATCAGGTCCTATTTCCACTCAGAACCAGGTACAGTGTTTTGGATTTGAGCCCAGCATAATTTGGAATCATTATTCCATGTGCTGGGAGCAGTGCCTGAAGAATTTCCCTCCACCTACAGGCAACCCACGCTGGCTGGCTTGGCTGGCTGCAATGCTTAAAAACCACCTTGAACAGGAAATGCCTCGGCAGTTTGTGTCCACAGGCTGGGAAGCAAGCTGGAGGGACCCAAGGTGGAAATAAAGATCTGACAAGGTGCCAGGTTTAGAAACAGATTGGTCAGTTCCTGTCTTCGAGCCAACAAGAAAAGGAGTTACGGGTTGTTGCTAGGGTTCCTTTTCCTTAATGTTCTTCTACTGTACAGCTTCGAGCCAGGAATCAGCTCAGAGATGTAAGAGTGTGGATGCTTGCTACTGCCTAAATGCACCCACAGTGGGGAGAAGGGAAAGAGCTGTGCTTTGCTGCCCTGGTTGAAGCGTAGGGACCCAGGAGAGCTGCAGCCAGCTTGGGGCACTTGCACCGAGTGAAGAGAAGCTGTGGTGAAAGCACTTTGGCTCAGATCCTCTGCTGAATCTCCAGTGGAACTCCTGCAATCCTCAGTGAGCCCCTGTGGGGCTGTTTCCAGACTCTCCTGCTCTGTTACTTAGGGAACAGTGCCTGCGGCAATCAAAATCAAACCTTTCCCAGAAGAGAGATCCACAAAGATTAAACATTTTGTTTTTTACCAGCAAGCCATCATCCTTTGATGATGAGCTGGATCCAAAGCATAGTTTTAGTCATTCAAGCTCTCAAACGCTCTTGTGAGCATGGGCCATGAGATTTTTGCTAGTCAGCAGTGCTGCTGTGGAGATAGTTTTATCTCATTCCCAGCTTTGATTAGTCATGTTCGTGGCTCCTCAAGCCTTTGAGCAGCGTGGAAGCCACTCAGCTTTGGCAGAGGAAAACAATCCTGCTTCGGAATTGTCTGAAGTTTGCACAGGGCACTTCGTAAAATTTTCAGTCTTTAAATTAAATGAGCCCCAAAACATAGCTGGGCACTGAGGCCAGTTGTCAGCACCCAGGCAGGGGGCTGCCCGGGTGCTGCTTGTTGGGAAGGGACCCCGCAATGGCCTGACCTATCCTAGGCGTTGATCAGGAGAATGCAGGTTGACCTGGCGATAAAGTATGACAGGGATTATTTTAACAGCATAGATAATGGTGTTGAGGTGCCTCAGAACATGTTTGTCCCCTGTATGTGGAGTGGCAGAAAGAAGGTGAGATGGTGCCCTGCTCTGAAATCACTTCAGGAGTCGTCTGTTGCCTTTAGTAACCTCTGTAGGATACGGAGGCTCAACTTGTCCTGTTGAGCCAAATAAAAGCTTGTTCAGGAAATCCGCTAAAGGGAAAACTAACAGGGATTTCCATCCTCTGAAATGTCATTTGAGGAAGGGGTGAGCTGACCCTTCAGGTCTTGAGGGGGCCTTCACCGTGGTAGCTATTTAAATGGTGCTAGACAAGGCCAGCCAGAATAAAAAGAAGGTCCACGTAGAGTAGTCCAGTATTGCAACAAACACTCCCCATAGGAAATCAGACCGAACAGAAAAGTCAGGTGTGTTGTGCAGTTGACAAGTCCAGCTCCTGGTCTCCTAAGCATTTTAGGGAATTACGTGTAGCCTACACACAGCTGGAAGGATTTGCTGGCTTTGGGGACTTGATCCAAAGGGATGACAATGGGAGCTTTTCCTATTGACTTGAAAAGGCCTTAAATCATCTCCTCTTACCTTCTTGCAACACACTGAGTGAAGTGCAAGCCAGGGTTATATTTTTTACTGGAAGAGAATAGGCTTGAAATGCTGGAGGTTGAGAAAACATCGTGTTGAAGGCTTAGCCAAGAGACACAGTTAACCTTGAACTAAGGGAGCCCAGTAACTGCAAAACAGCCTCTGCTGTCTGATGTCACGGCAGACTCGACCATAGGACGTGGATCTCCACAGCGGGGCCTGGGACTTTCACTCTCTTAAAACAGGGTCTGCCAATTTTCTCTTCCCTGAATGCATCACCCAGACGTCTGAATAACTGTGTTTCCATCGTACTGTAGAAAACACAGAAATCCTGAGATGACCTTGCACTAAGTCACAGAAATCAGGTGCCCTTAGAGTTGCTTTTCAGTATTTGAAGAACAGCAGTGTTGCTGATGCAGTAAGTTCTCCTGGAAGAAAGGACGCAATTCTCCAAGTATCTTTCCCTGTCAATAATCATCTTACAGGGATTCCTTCTGTAATATGGCTTTCTTTTTGCCCTTACTGATGCACAGAGGATGTGCATCAGACGGGACGGATGTGGTCTTGCAGCAGCTGACATGATGCATGCGGCTCCAGCTCACGAACTCTGAAAGCAAAGTGCCTGTGTCAGGCTCTGCGTTGCCTGCTGATATTTTTTCTTTGTGTCCTGCTTTCCATCACACGCAGGCACAGACAGTATATCACTTGTTTCTGCATTCTGTTTTGAGAGCAAAGAAGGCATCAGGCAATATCCTGACTATCAGCTTGTTTTATTTCTGACGCTGGAGCTTTGTAACGACTCTCCAGCTTTTTAACTGAAAAAAAAAAGTCTCTGGAGTAATTAAGAGCAACCTAAGCGGCGCATTAAATTACGCTTTTAGGCAGTTGTTGCAGGTTGGAATATTCTGCCTTCTAGGCTTGAGCAAAGGGGTTATTACACTGATCTGCCAAGTTCACTGACCAGTCTGCCTTGTAACTTGACTTGCCTTTGTAACTGTTCAATGTTTGCGTTATGGAGGACACACAAACTCAGCAGAAGTTAGATTTTGCACTTAAAGATATGCACTTAAAAATAGGTGTATCAACATAAAGATTTCATGGATTGTTTGTTTTTTTCTCAAGGCAAGTTTAGGAAAATATAATTTCAGAAATTCATTCTGCTTGGAAAGTAAAAAAAAAAAAAAAAAAAGCAGAGAGTTGTCTTGCTCCATTTGGAAGGAGAGTTTAGAGAGAAATGATCTATGAGTTTTTTGCTAATGCTTGAATATTTGAATAGGTTTCATTATGTACTGTCTGAATGGGAATCATCAAACTCAGCTGCTGCCAGACTTCAGTCATATAGACACTTTACATTAAAATAGACAGATCTTGCCTTGCAAACCAGGCTTCTGTTTACAGCCACTGGTGCTCTCATCCTGTTTCGCCCCAGGTACTGGTTTTAATGGCTTCAAGAGTGTAACAGTGTCTATGTAAGTGTTTTACCAGAATTCGCTTCAGGTTGTCCTCTAGCAGCTACTCTGTGTTGTTAGATCCTTATATCATGTCTACCAATTTGGTGTATGTGTCCATGTTTATGGTACCATCTGTTTTTCTAAGATTAACATCTAAATAGTTAGATTTGAGAAGAATCCTAGAAGTGATTTAAGTGGTAATTTTTGATATACCAGACATGTTCCTTTTACAAAAACCTGTGTAAGTTTACTCCGTAAACCTTTGACTAATAATAATTGGGCTATTCCAGGAAGAATTATGGCTCTAACTAATTGTTTTCTAATTATGCTTTGTGTTCCCAATCTGTATTCCACTTAGCTTGGATAAGCAAAATGGGCTAATAGGGTTCGCACTTCTCCTAGTCAGTCACTGCTTTATGGTTTTTGCTTGTCAGCACAGTGCTGTAGTATTTTAGTCTTAGCTTAAACACAGATCAAATCTTTCTTCACTGAAAATCAAAGAAAAGCATTTTACTTGCACAAACTTTCCTTTGCAAAGAACTGTATGTATGGAACTGAATTCAACAACATGCCATAAATCCACGTGTTTTTCAGGCATGCTCCTGAAATAGATCAAACTCTGGAAGATTTCTACCATTTAGTCCTGAATTAGTAGTCCTTTTTTTCCAAGGACAGTGGGTAGTTACCTTTCCTTCCTTTTCATTTGTAAACTGCTGCTGCATGCTTTTTTTTCCCCCTCCCTTTAAATTCTCTGGCAGAGGAATGACACAGAGAACGTTCAAAGTTTTGAAGCCGGAGAACTTTGCTTCTTTGAAAAGCGGAACCTAATAATTTTAGGTAGTAAAACCTTAGCAATACCAGTTTATACGATATTATTTTTACTTAATGGTAATGGTAATGTAATTAGAAATTCCTTCAGCAACTGAAATACAGGATATGCACAAGTTAGTAACCTCTAGATAAGTCAGCTAAAATTATACTTAATTTATCTTCTAAACTTGTGTCTGTTACAAGCCTGCTGCATCTTGCACTTCAAGTGGGCTGAGAAAGAAGTTCAGTCTTCAGTCAGTGTAGTCAGTAGCCTATTTGTAATTACATATTTGCTTTCATTTCATTCCACGATATTTGATTCTTTCCAGCTTTAAAAGATTCCAGTAAGAGATCCATTAACAGCGACTGGAAAATTGAGCTTCCTGGTGAGTTTCAGATCGCAGGCACTACTGTCCGGTACGTGCGAAGGGGTCTGTGGGAGAAAATCTCTGCCAAAGGACCAACTAAAATACCACTGCACTTGATGGTAACTTTATATCCTTTGTTTGTGTTTCTTAAGTGATGCAACCTAAAGGGTTTATATTCTAGATGAAAGTTAAATTTTGATTGCTTCCTCACTAGAGTTTCTTACAGGTATGCAGTGTTGCTTCTCCTTGAATTCTTTTGCAGCATTGGAAGGGCTGGAGATAACCACCTCACTACTTAAAAATAACTTGGGGAACATGCAGTGTCCCAGTAAAACCATTTCCATTACAGGACATTCCTGTAATGTGCCACAGATAATATGACAGGTTTGTGCTAGAGTCCATAGGTTTCCAGGAGCCTTCTTTCCTTCATGGACATATCTGCTCACATACATGAATAGAAATTTTGCCAAAATTCCTTCTTAGCTTATGCCAAAACATACTCTGTATTTAAACACATTGTTGCTCTAATAGAAAAAAAAAATGAACATTTTGTATGTAGAGATGATACATGTGAATTTGACTCTCTGTAGTGGCTTCATTGCATACAGAAATGTTCCTTGTTTTCTTTTTCTTTTTCTTTTTTTTTTAAGTTTTATGTGTTTTAAGCTGTTCTTGAAGGTTTTGCTAATGTTCAGCATAGTCCTTCTGTTAATTTGGGTGATGGGGTGATGGGCCAGTCCCTTAATGTCAGTGGTAACCTGAATGTTTCTACCTATAAGATAATCTATTAATGGCTGTCTCACAAATGTGTTAACTAGTTGAAACTTTGTGTAAAGCTTCAAGATTTCTATAGAGAGATTTACATACAAACATAGAGTATTTTAACATTTGCATTGTTTACTATGACTTTTTTATTCAATTACATTTTTCTGCGTGCAGTTTCTTTTCCTTGTGACTTTTTGTTGTGTTTGTTCAATGAAGACTAACTTAAAGCACTGCTAAGTATCAGAAATCTCTCCCTTTCTTCATCTTATTTTTTTTTCTCATTGACATTCACTGTAAAACATCTGACAGCTCAGTCTGAAAAGCTCAGAAGTTGCTTGAACTTTTCACACTTACAAAACAAACAAAAAACAAAACAAAACAAAAAAATCCACTTTGTTAGTGCCTTTCCTGTGTCAAAATGCAAGGAAGATGAGGTGTTTTGTCTTATCAGACAGATGGGTGAGTGTACCAGGCTCATATACAGACCAGGGTAATGCTGGGTTCAGTTTACTTCTGAAACAGTCAGTGAGTTGGGTTTGGGCACATCAGCCTTCTCCTGACCACGTAATGCAGGGTCTGCCCTGTATAAAGGAGCTATGCTCATCATCAAGAAAAATCAACATCTCCTTGAGTTTGGCCTTAATGCAAATCTTCCCTTCTGACACCAGGACATTGACAAAATATCTTGTACTTGCAAGATCTTCCTAACCTTGTGAAGATGCTGTGCAGGATTCCTTTGCCAGCTCTAGGAACTTCCCAGAGCATTGCTGGGTTGAGGCTTATTGCAGTGAAATCTGGTACCAGCATTTTGCAAACTTCAGCATGAGTAGAACTCTGATTTTAAAGAAATTCTATTTCTCCTTCACTAAGAAGTAAGAAAATAACACAGGAAACATAGTTAATAACAAGTAAATAACATAGTGATTACAAGGTTCCCCACGAGTATCAGATTCAGGTACAGACTTTTTCAGCAGATAAGAGAAAAATCTTCCTGAAATGATTAAAAAAGAGGAAAGTAAAAGTTACCAGTCCATTAAAAAAAAAAACACGTGGCTGAAAATCATTGCCAGTCATAAACAAAGCACGCGTGAAGTCTTTTCTCCAGATCAGATATTAATCTTTTTCCTTGATAAAGGGTAGTGGGTTTCATTCTTTCAGCGCAAGAATGGCAGGATGGTTACCAGTTACCTCTAAATAGAAAACTGTTGTTCAAACAGTGGTGGAATACACTGGACTGACAAAGAGCCAGAAGCTTCAGTCAATCCATTGTGACCTGCATTTGAAACCAATTATACACACATACACACACACACCAATTATATGTGGCTACGAAATTGCATGAAATTGGTTTCATATGGGCCTTTAGATTCACTAGTCTTGCTCCCATATTGAGATAATAAGGATTTCTTTTTAGGGGCTGGTTTTTAATACTTGGGGCATTTCTCCAAGTGCGTTGCTGTAAGTATATTTCTTGGAGAAATTAATGTTTGTGTAACTAGGCCTGTGCTAGACCTCCTTTTGGCAACAGAGGACAACCAGACACTCCCAAAGCATAAAGATGCTTTAGACAAGACTGATTGATCGATTCTGTAGAACAAGCTGCCTGTATCCCGTGCACTTAAACTGCCAGAGCAGTACTTGAGCTCTCTGCTGCTGAATGCCTGGTATTTCTAATTGTGAAGAAAAGTATATAGATCCATCTTTGTAATGATGGCTAACTAGTTGCAACTTTGGCATTCAGTTCTGGTAGGAAGGCTCCCTCTGTAGCTGAAGCAAAATCATACCTTTGTTTCCAACATCTTCTGAAAGATGTTTTTCTGCCTGAAATCTGCGCCATGGAGAGCAACTCCCAGGTGCTGAGTTTGTGTTGCCCCATAGACCTCCAGGACGTCGGTGGCTACAAGCTGGACACTTTATTTTAGCACATATGCTGGGGGATTTTTGGTTAAACGAGCATACGACAGCTTTAGTGAAATCATTGGTAAAGTAGGAGTGATTTCTGCCAATCTTAATGGGAAGCAATGATTGTTGAGATAAAATAGCATTTGTAAGTTTGCTTTTTTTTTGATTGTGCAGCTGCTTGCTTCATTTTGACAGCCCCTACTTAAAATATCTTAGCTAGGGTGCTGCTCCTGTTCCAGTAGGTGCCAAGAGCCAGCAGAATTCACCAGTCTAATGCTACTGAGATTATGGGATAATAAGTATAACACCACTGCATCAGCATTACAGTAGTAATTCTTTGATTTTTGTATTAGAGTGATAATCCATGGGCCTGATACTGTATTGGGTGTCTTCTAGTCACTTCTGTCTTAAGCCAGTAGAATTGAGAGCCAAATGAAACCCGACATGTAAATGAGAACAGGACCAGAACTGTCATTTGCCTGTGGTGAACAGTTAAGCATTTTTCTCTGTTCCTCAGCGTTTTTTAGTGGTCAGTAAATTCCAGAATAATAACACTAAAGGCATCACATGTAACTCCATGGGAAGCAATCAGTTTGCTGTCAAAAGCGGGTTTCACCTCCTTCCAGCAATGTGCAGGGCTATGGAAATACACATGCTGGATGATACAGCTCCACCTTGCCATCCTCAGGCTTCTGAGATGACAAAATCCTGCTCCTACAGCTTTCAGCAGGAATAGTCACCCTCACTTTGAGTGCCACATTTTCCAGGAAGCATGTGAATTTTTTGCTTTCATTGCTTTGTTTTGCTTTGAGAAGGGTCACATTGTGCCTTCAGATGCATTAATAAATGCTTCTGCCTTCAAACTGGACTGCTGCAGCTCAACTCAAATGCAACAGTAAATGCTGCAGCTCACAGAATCAAAGTCAGAACAGTTGAAGGCTGAGAGATATCTGGAGGTTATTTTGTTCACCTGCCGTTCTCAAGCAGGGTAGCATAGAGCAGGCTGCCCAGGACCATGATCTGTAGATTTCCCCATTCTCTACTAAGTTCCCCATCCAGAAGCCTGGGTCTGTGTATGAGACTTGGAAACAACCTGCTTTCTGGAAAACAAAAGTAGGACAGGTATGATGAGAGATGTTATTTTTAACTGTAGACACTCATTAAAATAGTTGTTACTTGAAAACTGGTGATTTAATGCTTCCTGTTGTGTTACTATTTCTCTTTAGATACTGGCTTGCTGATCACATTTGAGACTTACACAACAGTAATAGTCATGTACCAGATTCCAGGCTTAGATATCTCCTTGATTATTTCAAATACTCACAAATCATGAGCTGTGAGTGCTCTCACAGAGGCCCTGGATTGCCAACACTACTGTAATTTCAGGTTCCTAGATAAAGATTTGGTTGCCTGTCATGAAGTACTTATATTTTGGAAATATGGACCTGAAACAGCATTTCTAGCATTACTGTCTCTGCATTCTGTTAGCTTTCCCAGTTCACAGTATGTCTTAACAGTCTTTCTTTTCCTGCTCAACCAGGTGCTGTTATTTCATGACCAGAATTATGGAATTCATTATGAATACACCATTCCTGTAAACTATACTGCTGAAAACAGAAGCGAGCCAGAAAAGCAACAGGATTCTTTGTACATCTGGACGCACAGCGGATGGGAAGGGTGCAGCGTGCAGTGTGGAGGAGGTGAGGCCTTTTGGAAGCTTGGTGGGACTTGTCCAGCGCCTGCAGACACCAGCCGTTAGAGGTGCCTGCAGAAGGCGGTGTCGCCAGAACATGAAGGAAGCTGGCCCTGGTGATGTATGTTGCCATAATGAACTCAGACGAGAGCTCGTTCTCACCAGCTCTCCCAGCTATCATCTGCATCCCCACAGTTAATTTTCACCCAGCGTTTTGGCAGGGACACTGCTTTGTCGGCTTGTTACTCTAGGCTGGGACTGCACCTGGCTTAGTGCTCCGCGGATGGCTCAAGGCGCTGCGTGCAGCCTCATATCTCAAACCTCCGTCACATTCTTGGAGTAGAGTTTCCACAGGTGTTCAGACATGTTCGCTGAAAGACATTTCCTTCCCCGGGGATGAAATGGGAGCAGTGCTGCTGTGACAACTCCTGGAGGATTGCATCAGACCCTCTTAATGTGGGGTGGACTTTCTGGGAGTACATTAGCACATTGCAAATCACACTTTTCAGATGATCCCTGAAACAGATTTGTTGAAACCCTCGGGGGGATTTGATGCCTTTGAAGCCAGAGGCCGGTTTGTCAGCCACTGTCGGTTGAATTTTCGGTGCTGGAAGAAGTAGGGTTTTCCTTGAGGAACATGGATCATTTCCATGCCTTCTGGCCAGTTTTTCTTCACAAGTTTACCTGGTTATTTATCATATTTTATAACACAGGAAAAGAGTGCTCATCTTCTTGTTTGAAGGTTCACTGCCCTCAGTATACTGAAATCATGGATTTTTTTCTGTAAAAAAAAATCTTAAAATGGACACTTTTACTCACCTTTTAAAACAATTTGTTAGAGCCATTAAGCCCTCACCTGAAAGAGTAGTAAATTTGTTTGTGGCTTTTCTGAACTGTGTAACAAGCCTGCCACATCCCTGAATTCTGTCAGTACCTGGCAACAGGACTTCCACCAGTAGTAGCTTGAATGGCAATTGATTTCATATGCTTTGGTTGTCAGAGGCTTTTACTACTTATCCAACCTGGGAAGGGCCTCTTCCCTTTGTGCGGTTTGATCCTGAACTGCATCAATCAATTTAGCCATCAATAACCTCCATACAGACTTGTACAAATCCTGTATTAACAGAATTTGAGTTATTTTGAATTATCTGCTGTAAATCATGAACAGAGTCAATCTGTTGCGAGCTGAGGGTTACAAGAAGAGGAGCAGAGAAAACAAAACAATTACCAGCAAGGCGAAGTCATATGGTGCAGGAATGGCATTTTCTTTGTCACATCTGGTTACTGTCGTGCTGCCTCATGACACCGCTTTTCTTCTGGCACACAGAGGAGAGCTGATTCCGGAGGGCCACAGTTCTGCTGTCTCAAGGAAATATCTGATACACAAAAATTAGTTTGTTCGGGAAAAGTTGACTACTCCTGAGATGTCTCTTACTAGCAAGGTTTTTTAAGCAGCATAAATGGAGGGAGAGGAAGATCAGAAATATTTTATTTTGGTGACTTAATTTCACCACTTTGTGAAATACAGACAAACCCAGTTTATCACTCTTGAAGCCTCATTACTCCTTTTCAACCTGACTCCTCCTGTACTGGGAGCAGCAAGAGGCAGCTGTCCTGTCATTATCAGTCACCGAGGGGTGGGTGGTTGTGTCTCCAGTTTACATAGCTGGAGCATCTGTCCTGGGTGATTACAGGGCACTGTAACATGTGAAGGAGGAACCAGAAATGAAAGCAAATTGTTTTCAAGATTGTTTTCCCATTAAGTGCTAGAAGGAGAAAGCCCAATGTGTTGTTCTTGTGGAGCAGTCAATTTTACAGTTACTGGGGAGAGATTTGTAGCTTTTCTGAAGAAGAAAAGAAAAGCACAAAAACAGAACAGTACAAAGGTAAGACAAGTGGAAATAAGATTGCTTACAGTGTTTGTAGGGCTGTGTAAATTGCATCTTGTAAAGATAGTAGGGAGACCTAGTTAATAAGTTTACAAATTTTTGTTCTTAGCGACTAGTTTCCTGTTTTTCAGCATAGTTTTTTTACTTTTCTTACAGGCGAACGGAAAACAATTGTGTCCTGTACTCGAATTATTAACAAGACCATGACACTGGTGAATGACAGTGACTGCCAGCGAGTGAATCGCCCCGAGCCCCAGGTCAGGAAATGTAACACACACCCCTGCCAGTCACGGTAAGGAGTTAAAATATAAAAACCAATATCCTCTTCCTTCACAAATCACCCATTTCCAAAGTCTCCATCTGGTGAACATGGTGAAAATGTCTAAAAGCATCGGGATGCATTGTTAGCCACAGTAACCAGCTGTAATATTCATTTCCTTTTTTTGAGCAGATCAGATTTTCATTACCTCAGAGTCCATTTAATCTGTGACCAGTAAGTCCAGATTCCATGTGAGCTGCCTGCATGCATTGTCTGAGGATGTTTTTTTCTTTTCCTTTTGGCTGCCTCCTGGGAGACAGAGCAACTCAAAGTATAAAGCTAGACAAGATTGCAGTGAATGCTTATCCAACCTTTTTTTTTTTTTTTTAAACCATCACAGAGTAGGGTCTGATTAATTTTTGTAGCACACAGTGCTACAAATAACCTCCTGAACAGCCCACAGCCTTTAAGCTTCTATAGCTTGTCTGCTGTGTTGCATGCCTGATCTGTACGAGCAGAGTAGTTTAGAGTGGGAGTCTGCAGGCAAGGAGTGTCTTTTGTTTGTGTGAAGTTTGTTCAGCATCTACCAACACCTTCATAGTTTTGGAAACATACCTGAATCTTGCTAAAGTCAAGAAATGACAATGAAACACATTTTAGATGCTTTCCTCAGTAAGAATGGTTTTCTGCATCAGTAGGAGTAATTAAAGCTTTAATAGTTGTAAGTTCTAAAAATAATAAAAAGCTTTTCTTTTGGCAAGCACTTTTAGCTGACTTAATTTTGTCCTGCATTGTATAAAAAATAGAGTTTCTGTCCAAAGTGACAAAACACAGAAAAGCAAATTAATGTGTTCTGTTTGTTTGCTAGCAAAAATGTTCACTCGTGGTCTGAAGCAATTTTTAGTATGCTTTTGATAGCAGTTAGAAAACAAGTTTAGGATAAAGCTCAGGAATATCTACAAAAGCCAGTTCAAAGCAACTTGATAGCTGTCACATCTTGTACAGTCATAGAAGCCAGGGAGAAGTACCTACAAAACTCATCCTGCTGGCAGAAACAGTAGGGGAAATGAGAAGCAGCACATTTCCTTCTAATTGGACTTGTGCTCTGATTAAAGTGCCCTGAAGCAGGGAAGTGTAGTGTCAGGTAATCCATCAATAAGGATAGTATTTTTCAGATTTCGTTTTGTGTCTGCGGTGTCTATTACAGCTGTACGATGTTGTGGCCATGCTGCTTTCAGCAGTTCTGAAAGGTGTAATGAGATAGCCTGTGTGCTTCTAGGTCTGTAAGGAGAGCCGAAGTCTCAATGGCTTCAAGGAAACAATGTCATTTGCAAGAGGAAGTTTCCTAAATGAGGATTCAGTGATGCTGGCATTTCTGTCATGTCATTTTCTCTGAAAGGCAGAAACAAGGAGCATCTGCTTGTGTTTCTGCCCTAGCATCAAGTATTTCTTTTAGACCTTTTGTAAAGACCTTGGGAAGAGACTGGAGTGAGTCGAGGTGATACGGCGGGGTTCAGGTGGCACAGCTGAAGAAAAGCAGCTTACAAAGGTTGGGAGGAAGTGAGAGGCTTTTGTCTCTATCAGCTGAATACGACATAGAGAGGCCTTGCACATCAAAGTCTTGTAGAGCCTTAAGACCCGCAGTGCTGTTTCTCAATGGGATCTCTGTGATTCTGAGCTCTTGGTGAACAAACTCTCCTCCTTGTTGCACATTTTTCTCGTGGTATTGCTGCCTCTCCAGGGCAGCGACAGTGGGTTAGGTTGAATCACACAAAATCTCCTGAGAAAGAGCCAGTCTGTTCCCATGTGCAGATTGTGTTCTTTTGTGGATTCAGATTCAGCCCTTAATGTTGTTCCAATGTTGTACTCCCTTCTTCTGTATGGAGTTATCGGGCAATTTATAGCCACAGTTCAGCCCACTTCTCCTCAGGAGCAATTAGCACCAGCACAGTGACACTCTCATTGGTACATTTTTTGTTGGAGCAATGACAGCAGACACCAAATGTGCTTAATGCCCAGAAAGGCCACAAAATCCTTGCTGATGATCTGACAGACCACACTCCCTCACTCCCTCCGTGTAGACCACACTTTCACACTTAACATGCTTTTGACTGGAAACATTTTTCAGAAGCACATTCTCCGTGCCTCTGTAGAATTTAAATTTCCACTTGCGTTTGCCCACCCAGATATTAGAAATGCATGCTTAGCATATTCTCTGACCAAGAACATCTTAAAGAAACCATTCTCTTCCACCATGTCAATGCTTTTTTTATAAGCCCTGAATTTGTTTTAGGGTTTCAAGTAAAATTACGGTAGCATCTTGTTACAATAAGGTCTTTTCTTGCTTCCACTCGGACCCAGCCCTTTACCTGAGCAGAAGAAAGAATAATGCTTTCCCTTCTGTAGTAGGTCTGCTCTGTTTTGTGTATTATTATCTAGATTTACACTTCTACTCAAAATGTAAGGGAATCATCTTACACAGAATTTGTCTCCAGGGAAAGGTCTAATGTCCAGAGCACAAGACTTGGTCATAGGACACTCATTCTCTGTTGCTCTTTTGGCTGCGCGGTGTGACTTACATTCATTATCCTACACTGTCCATTTGCTTCCTGTCTCGATCTGTGTGTACTGTGGATTGCAAACTCTTTGGGATGGAGTGAGATCATGTTGTATAAGTGGAGGAGGAGGTTATTGCTGTTGAGATTGTAATAAAAATGAAAAACAATAACCTACATTACATATAAAGTGATCTGGGGAGAAAAAAAGGTACGATATTAATAACAGTGTCTTTCTTCCAGCATGATTCCAAAGTGCTTTGCAAATTACACATCCCTTTGAACTTCTGCCACCTCTTGGGAGAGCCAAATAATGTGGGGCAGGGGACAGTAGTTTCATGAGGCCAAGGAGAAGATTAGAGCTCTGCAACTGCGTCCCAGCATCCGAAAAAAACAAAGCAGGATTGGAAAAAAGGATTGGATACACTGACATGTTTTAAAATTAAACGTCAGACTACAGAATTTTCTTAAGGGTTTTGTTGAAACTGGCAAAAATGAAAGAATCTTTCATTCTTTATTATTGTTACTCTTTCACCTTTTAAAAAAATGCCTCTTTTTCTTCCTATTTTATTTTTTATGTTCCTTGACCCTCTTTTTCCATTAAATTCTTTACAGCTTCCTTTCCTGTCCCAACTGCACCCTATTAGCACCTCTTTATTCTAATCCTTTGCCTAGCTCTTTAGATATTTTTTACAAAACCCTGCTGTAACCAGATGGAATCTGGATTCTTGCATGCGGTGCGTATGGGTTGTTTCCAGCACACTGAACACCAACCCAAATATATAGGCAAACCCAGCGCTCATGTTGGCACCAGACTCAGAAATCACAGATCACATCAGCTGTTATTACTGAAAATATAGGTCGGCCAGTGGCCACACACTTCAACATGCATGGTTGGGTCTATGAATATGAAACTGCTCCCCTCTAATGCAGGAAGAGAACCAAAAACACATGAAATTTCCCAACTGTTAGACTTGTTGTGGCCTGCATGCAAACACTGTTAGTTTTCCTCCTCTTTGTTGTAATAGATTTTAATAGAGTTTAAGTTCTTTCAGGGACCTGTTGAATATGTGCTGTTCCTACGCAGATGCTTAACAACAGCATGAACAGCCAGAAATCCCTGCCATCGTCTGCAGAAAACCACAGGAGACCTGAGCCCTTATTTTCACTGCTCAGGACTTGAAAGCACCTCTGAGTCGGACGGTTAGTTTTCTGCTACTACCATGTCATACGCTAGTTTCCATAAGCCAATTTTGCTCCACAGTTTATTTCCCTCGCAGGAAGGCTTTTCTGTGACCTTGCTGTTCATGTGGGTCAGGATCTTTTGTTTGTGGTCTTAATTATTTGCTGTTGTTTTTCATCTACTTGTTCTTGCATCAGCACTGTTTATTTGCTTATGCAGTTTTCTCCCACCCTAGCTTTTTTTCTGTATGCTTAGTGCCGTACAATAAAACAAACCAATTTATCTCCTTCTGTCATTTTGCTGGGGTAAATCTTTTAACTTTTAACTGCTTCCTGGATGAGAAACTGTCCGTGGATTCTCACTTCCCTTCTGTGCTAGTGCTCTAATTTAAATTATTTGAATGCATCATTTCAGGGCATAGGTGACCAGAATTGTGTTGGAAAATCTCATCCTCCGTTTCATCTAGCCCTTACACAGTTGCATTAGTACTTTCCTGCCTTCGTTGGCAGCAACTCTCCTGATGCATTCTTTGCTTTTTTCATGGCTGTATCACATTTGTGGCTTAGAGTCATTCTGGATGTTTTCCTCTTCATTTGTTTCAACATATGAATCTTACTTTAACACGGACATGCTTGTTATTAGTCCCTAAGCACACAACCTTGCACTGTGTACTATTAATTTTCAACATAGCTTTTCTATTACAGTACTCAATGTTGGTCGGTTCTTCTTGTTATGGTATCCTAATGCTCTTTTGCATTGACAATGCTTCCAGACTTTGTACTGTCAGCAGTTTCACCAGTTTTTCAACGGTTTTCTTCTTTTTGGGCCAAGGTCATCAGAAGCAAGACAGATCTTTCAAGAAGTCCCCTGGTAACTAATCTAAATTTCCTTCATACCTGATACTACCTTTAAAGCACTACACTGTGGCCAGCTCTCACCTTCCATGCACATCGATATCCTTGTTTTCCAGCATATGACCAGTTTCTCCAACTTATATAAGCATTTCTAATACAACAAAAGGAGTTTTTCACTGGTAACTAAGTAGATTAAATCTACCACATTTCCGCTTTCTGGAAAAGCAGTTATTTTAATCAAAGAAATATACTCAATTAGTTTTGCCTGGTCTGCCTGGAGGAAGCCTATGTTGCATTTTTCCTATTTTCCATTTACCACTATGTCATTGATTATTGCATCCCGCTAAATCCATTCTAAAAACTGGCATGCTACTGAGATGAGGCCTGTGGTTACATGGATCACTTCTTTCTTTCCTTCTTTCCTTCTTCTTTCCTTCTTTCCCTCTTTCCTTCTTTCCTGCTATTCCCCTTTCACTTTTCCATCTGTGGGCAGGAATCCAACACTGCTTTCCAAGGGCTCACACACTGAAGTGATGCCTGCTGGGGAGAAAACGAAGCCAGTTGCAGGGGTCAGCCAAGACCCCAGCTGGCTCGGCACCTTGTAGGCTTGCCCAAAAGGCAGCGACTGATCGGAGCATGGGTGCCTTTGTGTGCAATGCTCGATGGTGCCTGCCTCTTGGTCCCAAGTCTGGTTTAAGCTCATGGTGCTTGTCTGTAAGATTCGTACTGTCTGAGAGCCTGCCTCTGCCTTCAGGCTCCATCATAAACCCGTGATGATATGCAAGAAGGCAGCCCTACAGAGTGAACACTGTTCTCATGGATGATGATGGTCAGTAACCCAGTGAAAATCGTTTTGTGTGCTATGACCTGGGCTGTGTTCAGATCAGCCTGCCTGCCTGCTATGTTTGATCAAGTCTCCTTGAGTCCAGGCTGTTTGCACCACATTCATTTGTGTTACCAGCACACATAGATGAGGAGCAGAAAAGTTTTGATTTTATTTTATGGGGTCTTGCAAAAAACAGAATTTGGGGGATCTGTCTGATGGGAAACTCCTGAAGAAAGCTGACATATTACTTGCAGGATTGTATGGAAATTGTACTAAACTGGAGGGACTGCTGGGGAGTACCTGTTAAGAGAAGGGACTAAGCTGGACACTCTGTATTTAATTATTACAAATTCATATGTTCTTTCATTAATGTCTTCAGACTCTTTTGGAACCAGTACAAATTTTTTATCATCCACAAGGTCCAGTGGCAAGGAATTCAGAACCTTACCTGCACCTTGAGCTAAGCCACATCTCCTTTTGTGTGTTCTGAATTTGGTTACATGAAAAAAAAAAAAAAAAAAAAAAAAAAAAGAACAGCTATGGGGATGGTTTCAAATCATTTTAGCCTGGAAATCTGGCATAAATAGTAATGTTAGCACCCTCTGATCCAAGGAGGCACCACGTAAGAGCTCATTTTGAAGCACTTCCCAAAACTGGAGTTGGGATCTCCAGAATCAGTTTGAGCTTAATGAATTTGCCAGGACTGCGCTGGACACGGTGCGAGACACGGTGGCTGCCGGCGGCTGAGCGAGCGGGCAATGCTGCGCCCTGGTGGCTGCTCTTCGGGGAAACCCGCCTGGGCTGGAAACCTGCAGGTCTCCTGCAAGACCTGCCGGAGAAGAAGCCAAATGCTGTAGACCAGAAAGCCTCAAACGAATGGAGCACCCTTGTGAGTAGCTGCTGTGGGTGTCTGCTGTCCTACCGTGGGCACGTCTGGCTGTCAACCATCCACTAGAAGGAGACAAAATCACACACGTTCCCGGTTGTAGGCAGCTCATCGAGTACAGCAAGGCAGTCAGGAGTTAATTAGCTACTGAAAGGCAAAAAGATGTTTCCAAGCACATCCAGCAACCCAACTCAATGAGGCAATTCTGGAAAAGAAGTAAGAGAAAAGGCTTGGGAACAAGCAAAGGATAAAATTAGGAGGGCTTGTTGGCTACTGGTGAATGCATTTACATCAAATAATTTAAGATGACTGGCTGGAGCAGAAGTTCGTTTGGCATTGGCTTTCACATGGAGTCATGAGACAGGTTTCTTAGCTTTGGTGTAAACACCCAGGCTGGCTTACATCACAGTTTTTCCCGTTACAATGTTTGACTCAACAGCCTGATGTTTGAACATCGCATTGTTTTAAAATGTTAAACGATCTGTGCTTCTTTGGTTTGAGGCTCTTGAGGCCAAGCATAGTCTTTACCCACAAAGAAGGATTAGCAGGATAATCTAGCAAAATATTTAATTATGGGTGAAATTCACCCCTCCTGCTGCCTGCGGTAACGCTCTGCATGCTGCTTATATCCTGCAGTGCGAGCTGAGGAAAACACACTGCCTTCCTCGAGTGGCAGAGAACGGAGCTGGCCATCAGCTGCCCCATCAAAGGTACACCAAGCATGGAGAAGGACAGTGGTAACTCACTGCAAAAGGGCTCAGCAGGTGTTAATACTCTATACCTTAGTGTAGCAAGGCAGTTGCAAGCAAGAAGGACACCTACTCGCACCAGTGCCATGCTGAGTCCTTGTAACCAGAGTGATCTGCTCAGTGTGAGGGATGAGGGAGGAAGAATACAAAGTCTTTGGCGTAAAAAAATACTTCCCAAGGTGCAGGTAAATTATAAAACAGTGTCCATGGTCCTATGATCGTATAATTGGTGGGAAATTAAAAAAAAATAAAGCTGTCAAAATGATAATCACCAAAGAAAAAAAAAAGAAATCTGTGTGAGTGAAAGTTGGCAAGTCTGCTAGCAGAATGACTACTGTACTGGAAAATTACTGAGCACTGTTTATAAAGGCAGTCAGACAGGAATGTTAGTCTTGGAGTCCTACTTTCAACATCAGCAGCTGTATTATTCTACTAGATTCCTTGTGCTTTTTTCCAAAAAAAAAAAAAAAAAAGAACAACAACCAACCTTCTAGTGACTGGGTGTGGCACAACCTGTTCCCAAAAATCCAGATTCACCTGGTTATTTTGACCCCAGAATAGCAGAGATGTAGCAGAGAGCTTCAGAAGTGCATCGGGAGAGAAGGATACAATAGCACAGTGTGCATGTTTCATCGAAATCATAAGTCCACTTGTAAACAGCGTTTTCTTGCCTCTACATACTCAAGCATGAACTTAGTTTGATAGCTGTAAGGAAAAAATATCTGGCTATCAGTTCCATGTGACTAATTCTCAGAAATCTTTTCCAGTTCTGCTCGCTACAATTATCCAATGTCAAATCCTGGCACCAGTGAAGTTAGTTGGAGTTTGCATAACTTCAGTGGAGCCACAGTTTCACCAAGGTGCCCTAGAAAACCAAGAGCAACTTTAACATGATCTTGCATCACAAACTGGTGCTAAAGATGACCAGCTCTAACTCGAGATGGAGTTATCCTCACCTAGACAGTAATTCAGTGGTGTGTGTTAAACCAAAAGGTGCACAATAAAATCTGCTACAATGCTGGAAGTGTACTGCTTTAGATTAGTTTCTCACAAATGCTTTTTCAGATTAGCATCAGTGTTTAGTATCACATTTCCTCTGATATTTTATTGAGCAGTAGTGCAAGCTCTTAACTAGTTAGAGCAATCAAAAAGCAGGGTTATTAAATACAGAAAAATGAGTGTTATTGCAACTATATCTTTGGTCACATCAAATCTCTTACTACAAAAACAGGGAAATGAATTTCAGTGTAGCATTAGAGAGGGAACAGAAGTAACAGAAGCCCTGTAGAGAGCTCCGACATTGGTCTTCTGCACAGCTCAAGACAGAAATAACTAAGAGAAATTTAATGGGCTGCGATATTTATCCTACAACATGCAATGTCTTTATGTTATAAGAGGATAGAAATCTCGGAAAAGTGACCTCATGTCTTTTGGTTTCACTCCTCCACCCCATCCTTCAGCCTTGACGCATTTTATCTTCATAGTATGTTTTCCCAAATCTCTAGCTACAATTTCATTTCTAGCTACAGTTCATTTGCAGACATTCATCTCCCCTAGGTTCATGTACGCAGTGCAATAGATGCTAGTTGTTGTTTTTTTTTCATAGAAAATGGGGGAGTCTTCAGCAAGCAGGTAGAGTGAATAATTCAAGGTTAATGACTAATCCAGAGCACAGAAAGATCAAATGATGATCTGAACCTCCAAGAGATATTTCAAGTTTGCTCCAGGGGGCTGCCAGATGATTGTTGCCAAAGCAGATTAGAAGAACTCCAATTCCTGAACAGAGATACTGAGAGGTCAGAGGTTGAGAAAGACTCAGAAGATAAAGATTTAAAACAGCCCTCTCAGATTGCATGTCCTGCCCATCCCAGCCCTTTGAGGCTATGGATAAACACCCTTCTGGGCATTTTTTAGCTAGAAAGACAGACACAGACTGGGTTAAAAAAAAAGTGCTTAAAAGCTCATCACTTTCTTAACCTAAATCTAACCACCAGCGGGAATCATCTAGCTCTTGAATCTTCTATAGAGGTAAGATTACAAAAAATAATGCTGTAGATGAAGCCATCTCTAGGATTGTGAGAAAGATGAATGTGTTTGTCACACAAATCACTCCTTGTTGGAAAGAGGACGGGCTCTCCAGTACTCCATGTAGAGCAATCACATGGTCCAACAGAGTATGGTTATATCTGGGGAGGGAAAAACCAAATGGAAAAGAACTGTGGTATCAAGCAATTCCTAAGATCATTTTACTGGCTTAAAGCATAGCTGGAAGCCAAATGGTCTATATGATACACACCTGGCTTAGTGTGCAAGAGTTAATTGCCTTAGTTAACAACACAGAGCTGGCTTTGTGTTGTATGTTAGAATAGTGGAATTATTTTTGACATTGTCAAAAGAAAAATACTTCAGCTTCTTTAAAAATGAAAAATAAATCTCATTCTTAAACTCATCCATGTGTGTTCAGAAGGTGTAATGACAGTGTAGAGAGGAAAATGTCCGTAATGTAATTTAATAGTAACCATAATGTGGTACTATTTGTGCATCACATTTTTCTTGCCAGTTAATACATTACCTGTGGACAGTAATTTTGCTCATAGCTTGCTGAGCATTCTTTTACCAAATGTGAAACAGGCAGGAATTTCCATATTTAATCACTTCATCCATAAATCCTTTGTCTTTCCATTGATAGTGAACCATGATGTTGAAATACAGTCATAGCGATTTTCTCTCTTTCAGGCATTAAAATAATATTTTCAGCTGACTGTGAAGGGGGCTTTGGGAGAACTGTGGGGGAAGATCAGGGCACTGCTAGGACTGCACATAGGATTCACGTTTCCTTGTTTGCCAGATGAACTATTGAACCAAGCAGAGATTTCACTGAGATGATGAAGTTTGATGGTAAAGTGATCATCCCCTTGATACTTTCGAAGATATCCTACTTCAATTTAATCTGGCTTTTGTCTCTCAGACCTGAAACTAACCCCCCACACCAAAATACCCTTTCTTTTCAAAGCGTTTGGATTCCTGGTTAGCAGAAGCTGTCCCAGGTAGGTCAGGGTGGTCCATGAGGTTTCAGAGATCCCTTACAGTGCAACCCCACCTTCTTTTCAACCACTGGTGGACTAAGGCTTGGCTCAGGGGGGGATGTAGGGGATCTGTAGCTGAGGCTGGCCATAGGGATGCCACTCTGACAAAAATGCTGAAGATGATTTCATCTTCACAGCAGACTAGGTCTGAAATTACCTGAGCCACAGCTTTCAGTTGATTATCTGGGTTTTGGCTCATGCTCTGTGCAGTCATTCTTCTCATGATGATATTCAGGCTTTCTGTGCCAGTTATCTAGTCACACTCCATCCTATCGGTGCTAGAGCAGCACTACCTGGAGATGACTGACCAGGGTAAAAGAAAAAAAAAAAAAGAATTTTCTTTCCTGAAAGCAAAGTCATAACCTGACTTCTCAGGGCATCTTGGAAATGGCTGGCACACAGTGTGCTGCCCATCCTAAATGGAAGTACACGGACAGCCTCTGCCAAGAATGTATTTTTATCTTTCTTCTTTGCTTTCAGTCCCTTTCCCTTTTTCTTCTGCCAGTAGCCGTAGATCACAGTGAGAGTGTGGTGCTGAAGTGAATATTAGTTCAGCGGAGCCTGTACAGAAACCCTTCCTGGCCCGGTGACTCACATTCAGCTCATAAAGCAAAGTCACTTTTTCCCCCTTCATGCCCCTGTTGAGCGGTTCCTTCACCCGGGTAGATAGCTGCTTCCACATTTGCTCTGACAGGGCACGGCCCAGCTATTAATTTTCCTGAACACTGATTTCTGCACTTGAAGGCTATTTTTGTCAGTCTCTCAGTCCCAGCATTTGATTACCCAGCTGGCATTTTCCCATACCATAAGCAAAATACCAAACACTCAGCCACAGAGATGCGCCAAAACTACTGTCTAGAGAAACATGTTTGGGGTCTTGCCAGCTGTTTTAGCCAACAGAAATTCACAGATGTGTCAACTGCTTCAATGCAAAGAAACATTTGAGTGTGGCCCTTTTCCACAAAACGCAGGTGGCCAGCCTGCGCGATCCTGTTCAGCCCAAACCAACCGGCTTCTGCCAACGCAGTCCTCAGTGCCGTCACACCAGTCAGCAGTCAAAGCAGTTGGCAAATGGATTCCTGATAATTGCGCCAAATGAGGATGTTGCTACAAATTGTGGTGAACTGATTTGTCTGCATGCGGGAGTGGCAAAATGAGAAATGGTTGTCTGATTTTTGTATGAGAAGTTAGCAGCAACTTCCAAGGAAGTGTGGCTGTACAGTTGGCGTGTGTGATGTTCTGCCTGGAGTAGTGGAACCTACAGCAAAACAAAATCATATTTCTAAGCAAACTTCTGGTTTTGAGAAGTCTTCTTTAGGTCACTTAACATAGCAAGCAACCCAGAACTGGGTGACAAGTAAGAGATTCATGGTATAAGGGTACTAATCTAGGTGACAGCCCTAAATAACAGTCCAGAAGGTCAATTACCTGGTGATGATAGCCTTCCGGAGCACAGTGCCTGCACAGTTATTGTTCCAGTCATTCACATCAGCCAGGAATGCCTGTAATTACAGAGAAAATGTTCCTCACTGACAGATTACAGGAAGCGTGAAGATGGATGCTGCTTGTCTTAAGGAACTAAGCGTCCCTCCCTACATACTTCCTAGCAAAGATTCTTTTTTAATATTGTATCCACTGCCATGTAGGCCCGCTTTAACCACAGCGGTAGTTCCAGTGCTTACTGGGTTCATTATGGAGCCTTTCAGTGAGCCTTACACTGAGCTGGACAACAACAGAGAGAAATTGCCTCGTTTTCCTTGCGTGGCCAGAGCAGCGTCAAGTTCCAACAGATAAGATTCCAATGAAACATCCTGGAAAGCCCAAAACAATGAAAAGGGAAATATCACCACAAATCTAGGAAGAGTTGCCTATTTCTTGCTGTTTTTAAGTGAAGCATAATGTTTGATCCCTCTTTTTTTTTTTAACATTCCTTCTCTGTCTCCTTCCCAGGTGGGTGACTGGCCACTGGAGTCCCTGCTCTGCCACTTGTGAGAAAGGTATCCAGCGCCGGGAGGTGACTTGTGTCTACCAGTTGCAGAATGGCACCTATGTTAACACAAGAGACCTCTACTGCCTGGGCAACAAACCAGCAACAGTACAGAGCTGTGAAGGACGGGACTGCCTCTCTATCTGGGAAGCATCAGAGTGGTCAAAGGTAGGAGGAACTCGATTCAAGAACGGATCCAGACAGCACACAGCTCTGGATACACTGGCCCTAACCTAGCTAAAAGTTAAACGTGTTCTCCCAGTCGGTGCCTGTCAGTACTGGGGCACTTGGTATGACTGTGTTTTGTTGCCATGATCAGATGGGAGCTGCGGTTTGTATCCCATACCAGATGAGCTATTAAGGCAGGTTTTCAATAGCATACTATGGTAACTATATCTTTCCATCTGAAAACTCTGACCATCAAGGAAAAACATTTCACTGACCTGAGGCCAGAAGTGTAGTGACCCACCAGGTCTTCTGGCTCAGTTGAAGTGCAGTTTCAAACAAATACCAGATTTATCAAATATCTGCATGTTACAGAGAATGTACGGTCTTTGGGCCCTGTCCAACCCTCTTTTATGCAATTCCTGGAACATGAAAAAGCTGGTTGTAGTTTGTTTAAAGGTGCATCTCCACGTAGTTGCAGAGAGTTACAAAATTATTCTGAGATACTATAAACACATTTCAGAGATGAATAAGGTGTCCAGACAGCCTGCATTTTGTTTAGCAACAGAATAAACCGGGAGTGTGCCTACAGTTCATGTCCAGGACTCAACTAATGTAGGGTAACTTTTTTGTACCTTGTGAGTAACAATCCTAATAGAATTTCCAAGTTAGTTTTGATACCGTATCTGTTAGGCTCATCCGAATGACAAAAAGATAATTTCAGTCTTGGTGCAGTGCTTACAGCTCTGCCAGTCTCATTCTAGACTGGCTGTGGTACAGGGCTGTCCAGCAACAGCCATTTCTGTGGGAAGGGTATTTCCTTGTTTTTCATCTCTGTTTTGAAACAGTGAACTCCTGTTTAAAGCATTGTCAAAGAGCTTTCGCAAAATATTATTGTTAGAAAAGTGCTTAAAAGTCAGAGAAGCACAGGATACTAGGGATCTGGCACTGAGGAACAGTGTCTCTTAACAAAAACACAGTGTGATTCCATTGTCCACCTTCTGAACAGAAAATCTTTATTTGGCAAGTGAGATAGTTAACTGAGAGCAGTGTTTCCTTTCAATGGGGCACTGTACCTGTTCACTAATGCATGAGATGCTTTTACTTTCTGAGTCCTTTCATTTCAAAAGATGTGGAGAAATGCACCAAAGTGGTAATAATTTCTCTGATAGGTTTTTTTATGCGTTACGGAAACTACCCTTTCAGATTATGCCCACAGATTATCCTCACAGCTAAACCAGCTGAGCTCCAGCAATATTTGTAGCTGAGCCTGGTCTTCTCATGGTGCAGCTCCTACCTGTCTTACGTGGTGAATTTTGTTATCAGGAGTGTTAGTGGTCTTTTAACAATCACAGTTGCTTCTGTGTTCTTTTTATTAATTGGAGTAAGTCAAGGTACAGAATAATTTTTCCAGCGTGGAAATACTCCATATCTGTGACTATTGAACTAATTTGCAAATACATGGTATTCTTAGATTAAAAAACAAAACAAAACAAAAACACACCACTTATTTACTTTTCCTTTGATGCTGTTGATGGGACAGTAATTGGTCACTTTTTTGTGATTTTACATCTTCTGCAGGCACATTTGTGCTATTATGTAGCACAGCTGAGTCTAGGACAGGTTTGATGCTCTGCCAGTTTGAACACATCTCATACCTAGAATTTTCTTCAGTGGAAATCACTTTAATCCTTAACATTTTAGTCTGCTGTTGTGAGTAAATATCACAGCAGTGATATCATTTTATAAATAAGTTTTCTTATGTACGTTATTGAATTTTGGTTATACAACAAAAAACAGTTGAGCACATTAATGTCTGGTCCCCAATCAAAAAAGTGTGTTCTCAAAGCAAATTCCAATACAATCCTCAGTGTGGAAAAAATTAAATTCCGTTTTTATTGCCAAACACTTGAGATTGTTTTGGACAAAGTACCACACAGTCCATTTTTAATGACAGAAATAGAGATCGTCACAAAAAGGTAAATGTTTCTATTGTTAGTGGAAAAAAATAATGGATTTCCTTAAAATAAAGGATCTGCAAAGCTGTGATGCCCCTTCACAAAACTTTGTGGGATCTGACTAAGTCATTTGTTAATAAAGACCTAATGATCTAAGCTGGACACTCAGGGACTGCATGTATTATTTAGTAGACCATTCTGGTTTTAAATCTCTGTAAAATCTATACACTAAAAATCTTTTCATGACAACAGGACTTCAGGAAAGGAAAAAAAACTTCAAGGGGGTGATTTATATGTGACAACAGAAGATCTGCTGGAAACCTTTTGCAAATGCTGTTTTGTCTAGGAAAGTATATGCAATACTAATCTGTGAGTGACTTAAAAGCTTGTGGGAAGAACAAACAGTTGGTGTTTTTCCCAGACTCAGTTGTAAAACCCACCTAGAGATTTCTCATACTGTGAAAAACACTCCTACTTCAGCTTGATTTACTTCAAGTAAGTTGACCCATTTGAAAGATTTCACATATTGTGCTTTGTAGTTTGGGATGAACGAGTGCAACCCGGAGGAGGACTGAGGAAAACGATCTGTAATTTTGGAAAGTCTGTACAACTTGGGGCAAATTCGTGGCTTTAAGGTACCATTTAGGGAGCTCCAGTGTCAGATCTTTGGCAAGTCTTGCACTTTGAAGAGTCCAGCAAAGTAGTTTCTGGAATTCTGCAAAGCCTGGAAGAATTCACCCCGGTATCTAGCACAGCCGTACAACTGTGCTTGTTACAAAGATGTTACATCCGTAAGGCGGTCATGCCATGAGCGGCACATAGTAAATTAAGTGGAAGGTTTCCCAGATTTTCAAGAAGTCACTTTGTAGTGCTCTGAAGTATTTAAAGGCATGTCTGTTTGCTTGCCAGCTCATAAACGCTTGTCATTCATGTCCTTAACAAGGCCAGCAGGTCAGAGCTGCCTGGATTGTATTTTTAAGACGATTAGACAGGCATGCTGAGATTTGTCCATTTGATGTAATTTATATCAAGTTGACGCTTGTTTCCAGCATAGACCCCCTGGATGGAGAAGCTTCTTGGATTATGTTCAAAAGACCTCACAGAATATCTCATATCTTCAGTATTTATTCGGTGTCAAATCAACTGTCTTTTCCATGCTGATCCCCTAAAGGGGAGAACTCGACATGCTAGAGAAGGTTAGTTTTTATCTCAGTTGTACATAGATCATTTTTCCACCCACCTGTCCCCAGTGGCTTTTCAAGAAAATTTCTCACTCTTAACCACTGCAGTGGCATGAAAATGAAGAGCAGAGATGCTGGCTGTGCTGCTGTATGGATGCCTCTGACAGCATCAGCAAATCTGTCACCCCGTTACTGAACGGGTTATTTAAAACAGGAATTTCAGTTCATAGCAGTGTCCTTTCCCCACCAGGCAATGAAGTCAAGACAAATTCTCTGGTGAAACAGAATTTCCTGACAACGGTTGGCAGAAAAAACAAATGGGTGACCAGATATCCCTCCCCTTTTAGAAGCTACCTCGGTAGTGCCTGAGCACAAAAATATTTGCAGGCATTTTTTTGTTCACTTGCATGAATATTGGTTACAGTGCCCAAATGCTTGAGTCAAGTCTTCCTCCAGCAACTGCTGCTAGCAGCTCTAGTAGCCTGCTGCTTTCTCAGAGGACTTCAAGCAGTCCCTGCCTATGCTTTTGAGAAGCCCATTTTCCACCTCTGCTGATGCCTGTGGCTAACTTACTGATCAGGTGTGGAAGCTGATCCCAACATTGTGGCTCACTGAATAATGTCTCTGCTGAGCTATCCACTGTGTGCACTTGAAGTTCTTTGAAATTAGCATCATGATGAGGAGATGGCAAAACAGAGTGAAGGTCATATATGTGTTCACATGAGAACACGTGAGAAGTGTGACTTCACCACCGTGCATACAAACAGTTCTACAAAGCTGTTTTTGTAACACTGATCGCATTCTACTGTGAGCTAAAAATGCAATTTTCACCATCATTCTAGTCCTGTGATAAAGGAATATTGCAGTTCTGTTATGAATGCTGAGCTCTTAAACACAAGATGTAGTGATTTTTCCTCTGTAACACCAATTCTAGCACGATGCTAACTGATATTAAAGAAGGTTAATTTTCAGAATTGGCATTTTTTAAAAGTAAAGTATTTCCCCAGCAGATACCATACTTCTCAAATGACTCATATGTTTGAAAGGGGTTTAATTATTGGGGAAAAGTCTTACAGGTAATCAGTTTTTCTTCGTGTGCCCCAAAAAAGTTGTTATTTCTAGGCATTGTGCGACAGAAAACAAATAGCTATTGTTTTGCAGTGTTCAGCAGACTGTGGCAAAGGGATCCAGAAAAGAACAGTGACGTGCACAAATTCTCAAGGAAAGTGTGATGCAGCCACCAGGCCAAGAGACGAGGAGGAGTGTGAGGATCACACAGGCTGTTACGAATGGAAAACAGGCGATTGGTCTAAGGTAACAGTGAACACAACGTGGTATTTTCTTTCTAAATGCAAAGTGCTGTGCTTCTGTGTGCAGTCTGTTTTGCAATTCAAATATTTGAAAGGGAAGGGTTTTACTCATTTTGATTAGAGTTTTTTTCTGGGCTTTAAACTTTCCCTTTCTGCCATTTGTGACCCAAACACTGCAATGCGTGCTTGTGGAAATTACCCAGCAAGTTGTAACTAAGTGTAACTAAGTAACAAACAGCATAGAAATCAGTATTAATTGACAGTTTAACCATCCCAAGGCTAAACCCACACAGCCTGCCCATAAAAAAGGAAGATAGTCACCACAGGCCAAAACTCATCCATCAACTGAGTTCTTAGTGTTGAAAGGCTCCTTTACAAGCGATGCTGAAACCACTTTCCGTATTTCAAAAAACAAACTCTGAAGCGAGCTGGCTAACAGGTTGAGTGCTACAAGAAGGAGTTCATTAGCAGTATCTTCCAGGACTGCAGGGAGCAAAGGAGGTATCCCGTGCCCAGCTTGGGCAAGGTAAAAACAAAATAGCAGAAGTTTGAGTTCCTTCAGTATATATATGTGTTAAGTATTTGCACTTTGAATGAGAAACCTAGTCCCTGAGAAAAGGAGAAATCTCAGGAGAGGTTGTGGTGAGAGTGTTGTCTCCCTCAAAGCATCAATACACAGCTGAGAAGAGTTGAGCCTTAGTTTTCTTACCCCACAGGTGATAAATCTGAGGGTCTGGGTCAGGGAGAACTGTTGTTAAACTGAATACTACTGGGGGGAAGTGTGAGGAAGCCTCAGCAGACTCGCAGAGACAAAGGCTGATAGAGAGCACTCACAGCTGAAGTCTGTTTGCCCTCCTTGTGCCAGTCCTGCATGCAGAGTCTGATGGTATATACCATTTTATTACCACAGATGCAAAACCAGACCTGTGCAGCTGAATCTTGTGCTATTCTGAGACCTACACAGCACAGGCCAGGCCCAGACTTATTCCAACTGCCTGAAATGAAAGTAGGCCATCGATTTAAAGGCAGAGCCAAAACCATCAGTCCCTTCCTCGGGGCTGGATTTCACCTTCACTTAGGCCTGTCTGAACTTAGTTTCGCCAGTGACATCAGTGGAATTAATTCCTGCATGCAGTGGATTAAAGCAGAGCAGAGTCTGCTCTGTATTTGCATTCTAATCTTAAAGTAACAGGTAGTTTTACTTGGACAGGAGCAGTGTAAGAAACTCACCCTCTGCCAGCGTTGTTCATAAAGCATCCTTTACATTACTGACTCATGTCTGCATAAAGAAATGAAAGTTCCCAGGAATATTATATTCCAGCTTGGTTTTATCTTATCTTTGTAACTGTACTGTTCTTTAAACAGAAAGCCTACTTTGTGTTTTGGAATGTACGGCATGCACAGAAACCACTGGGATACAGTAGTTGCATTTTGCAGTCCAAAAACCCAAACACCAGCAAGCAAAATCCAGTGAAGCAGAGGCCCATGATGGGCAAATTGGCTTATCTGCAATTGCATTTTTTTTGCATTAAGATAGGGAGTTTTGAATATTTGTAGATACAGCATGTCATAGACGCACGAATTGAATGGTATCAGTGCTGGAGAATGCATTAAGAACCTGCCACATACGAAAGATCTGCATTTATGCTGAGCCAGGAATTTGTATCACAGAATGTTTGGAGTATTGAACATTATTTTATTTATAACCTGGCATGCAGAATCCACGCAAGCGAGCCAAGACAAACAGTTCCTGTATGTTAACAGGTGAAATAACATTATTTATTTATTTGTGGAATTTTAAAAGTTTTTGGCAGGAAAATTGACCCGGATTCTCTTTATAGGGAGGAATATGAAATAACTGTGTGTTCACTGATTACATGGGTTGAAAGTTCGGTATTGTGCAAGTGGTTCCCATCTGATAAAGAAGTTGGCTCACTGCTGGAAAGGCTGCAATCATACATTGGTCACAGTAAATAGTGGTGATGATGGATTTTATGTCTGCATATGAGCAGTGCAGGATCAGTGCAAAATCACTTGTTATTTGCAGTTGTTAACTCGGGATCAGGATCTTCTCTGTGCAGAAGGGCAAAAAAGCTTCTGCACTGTTTATGTGGCCTGTTTCCACCCGCAGCTCGTGCCAACTCTCTGCTTTGGAGGAATTTCACCTTGTGCAAGTCCAGTAGATGTTTTTGGACTTAGATTTGGTTTATGACGAACATTACAAATTCTAGACATCCTGGTTAATTTTGACTGAAGACTTTCACACAATTAGTTTCTTACTCTGAATAAAGAGGTAAAGAACAAACACCATAAGACTGGTAGAAAAGGGTGTGGGTAGATACAGTTCTTCTAAAAATGGTTATTGCCTCAGAAACCCAGATAGCTGAAATATTTGATGTGGAGCACCGGGTAGGATTTTCATTAGCCGGATCCAGAAGCTTTAATGCAGGGCTAAGGCCTAGGGGGAGAACCTTTACAGCTATTAGCAATTCCTTCTTGGGGTTGTCTGGCTTAAACACTTCATCCATTAAGAAGAAATAAAACAGTCTCTGGCAGTTAGATTACAGTGAATTCTTTAAAATTCTCAGAACAAGCAGCTACTTTTTGCAATTAGTGCATTGTGCATTTGCTCCTTATTGTTAAGAAACATCAGGGAAGCAAGATTTAATGATCGGTAGTAATTATCACAGATTAAAATAAGGCTTCGATGCGTTTTGTGCTAACAGCTTGCATGGTGACTTGGCCTCCAGTCCTTAACTTCACCAAACCAAGATCATTTGAAGACATCAGAAAATCATATAAGAAGGAGGCAAAACCTCATTAAAAATTCAAGTCCAGATACAGCTTATCAGTAGAACGGGCTCTCTGTTAGTAATGGCTCTCTGTTAGTAATGACTCTGTAGCCATTGCCTGTCCACACTCTGAAGATGAGAATTTTTGTTCTATTTCTCTCAAGATTGTCTGTGAATGGTCCTTACTGTGTTCTGTAACTGTGGAAAGGATTTGGAGCAGAGCAGATTTAGCAAGCAGTCTGGGTTGTGATATATGTGTATTCCCAATGCATTTGCAGCTTATTTCAAGTGTGCCACGAGGAGCCAATATATTTAGTTCCCTTTGCAAACACATAGGGCCAGGTAGATAAAATTATTTTAAATGTCCTTGAAGTTACCTTTGTTAGTTCAAAACCTGAGATTTACAAATTGCCCACTCTAATTCAGAAGACAGAATATTGTTCTGTTACTAGTGACCATGATAACCTGTTACCAGCTAGTGCTGTTAAACTTTCTATTTCTTTGCACTACTGCAACTTCTCTCTTAAATCTCTTGTCTTAAAGGGATATACTTAATGTTATTAGCATTTAGCACAAATGCAGCATTAGTATGATGAGCAACATAACTAAAATGTTCCTGGTCTGGGAGTCTTCACGCCTAGTAGAAAGGCAGATTGCACAGTGGGAGACCCACTGAAGGTGTTAACCTGAAATTATTTTTTTACTGTTGCTTGGGTTCTTCAGAATTGCCGTTCATTATATCATCCTTTATATATGATGCAATATACAAAGGGGAGTCCAAGGCATCTCCCGTTCAGTCTTTTCTTCCAAAAGGAAATTCCACATCCAGTTTGTATTCAGTTAAAGAAATAAACACCGCATACACTTTCTGCTTTGCAATAGTTCTTCCGTGTTTGAAATCCGAGCTGTTAAATGTTCTAGCACTGGAAACATTTTTACATTTTTGCTGTAATTGTGCTAGTCCAAAGAACAAACATAGGTTGCTCACTTTCTCAACACTTGCTTCAGAGTCCCAGGCTGCTGAAGATACGCCTCTTGATGCGTTAGCAAGACAGTAGGTCATTCCTTCACAAGGAATTGATTTTGCTGACAAACTTTGTGTCGAGTATTCCATTCCTGTACAGAATGCAGGCAGCTAGTGAGCAGAACATGTCTGTGTGCATGTGGCTTGCCGGAAAGCTTAGCAGGATGCACAGTCTGAGTTTGAACTGCTCGTGTGCTGTAGGCTACACCTGAAGGGATCAGGACTGACTGCACTGAAGTCTGCCGTGCCTCCTGGAGCTGAAAACACGTGTCCTAAATGATGTGGGAGCACATTACTGGCTTGCTGCAGGGAGCTGCCTGCTAGATGTACTGGCTAGCTGTGGTAGTGACAAGGAACAATTGTGCTTGAGGATGAGCAGCACTGGGGACTGCTTTGTAGCTACCCGGGCTTCCCCATTCTGTCCTTAACAATCTCCCCTTCTGCTCTAGTTATAATGAACAGGGAAATCACTCAGCTGCACTCATACAGGCCAAGGCTGTACTTCTTCAGTTCCTTTTCTCCAGTTGGCTTATGGACTCTTCTAGGATATAACCAAAGAGGCAAGATTATGTATCAGGAGCAATTCTCCAGAAGACTTTTACGGATTTTTCTTCATTTCCAGTTTTACTTCGTTGTTTCATTCAACACGCTCTACTTTTGTCTTATGACTGAAGTATTGTATTTCACACCAAGGGCACAAAATGCTTCAGGGTTTCCCATGTCACTTTTGGCTATTCTCTTTTTAAGTGGCGTTATATCGAGGAAGGAAAAATTACAAGCAAGATGCTCTGACTCCACCATTAGTGCTGATTTTTACAAGGGTGCTTTTCCAGTTTTGTGGGTAGAAGTTTAAACATGCAAATTCTGTCCCTCAGGCAACAATTTGGCCCATTAACCTATTGTATTACATAGCCCAATGAAAAGGTTTTTAGAAGATGAAAGACACATAGAAACCTTGTCATATATTGGCTCTACCATATTTTTTCTTCACGGTTGGAGTAGATGCTCTGTAACTACTAAAGCCTATGTTGATCTCGGAGAACCCAACATGAGTCCAGTGTAACCGTCCTTCATTCTTCCCTCCAGTCCATTGTCCACAAGCCAAAGGTCTCACTCAGCAACATGGGTCAGATGTCATTCTGCCCTACGTTAGTATAAATGCAGATTCATTCAGCCACCTGAGTTACTGCAGGTTTTTGCCAGTGCTGTTCGGACCAGAATCTGGCCTGCTGGACTGGGCAAGATCCTTGGGTCTTGTGTAGGAACCATCACAGATTCATGTTTTTTGGTGAAAACAGAAATAAATATATGACGTCTCAAACTGAGCTTCCTTGAGCAAAGGAAAGAAGCGGAGGACAAAGCTTTTTCTACCACTTCACATTTTTTATAACCACCTGGTACAACTTTTCACTAAATTCAGAGATTGTACACTCCAGAATCTGCAAAGCTTTAGGAATGATCAGCTTGGCAAAGTGTGATGTTAAAAAATATTCTTGTTGCCAAATCGTGTCAATAATGATAAAACACACCTGAAAAATTCCCTATAGCCACCTGCCCTCCCTGCACATCACTGGTTGCCAATTTCTTTACGGTGTTTTGTTGAGCCTGTGAAATACTGGCTGGGGGTTCTCATCCCAGGAGAATATTAACAATAGGTATAAAAAAAAAAAAAAGTAATTTCCTATAAGAAAAATACTGGTTTTGTGCCAGACATTGAGGTGTTTCATACTGAGGATCAGCAGTCATTCATCACGGTGGGTGGTAACAAGGCTTTTGTAATTGCAAATTAATTGTTTTGGCAGGAAGGCAGGAGGTTGCGCTCTCAGAGAGATAAAACCCCAAACCTTACAGCACACAGAGAAGCCTGCTTTTTTCAAAATACTCTACAATCTTCCAGTGCCAGGAAGGCATGTTTTCCAAGCTCCAAATGTTTGGGAACATCAACAAAAATCCTCTATATGCCTCACTTTTAACGTTTAACTCACATTACATGATAAGAAGAGCAAATCAAGGACAGCTGTGGTTGGAGAGGTGTATTCAAAACTGTTGCAAACATAGCAGCAAACTGTCCTTTGTTCTAACACTCATTACAAATTCATGGCTTGACCCGCCATCTGTTTATGATAAACCATGGACAACTTGTTAATTCTTCATAAAGGTCATCTCCTTCCACCTTGGAGAAAATAACTTTTCTTGTTGCATTGAGAGAAAACTCTGCAGGAGGGATGGTGGCTTCAAACTGCAGTCGCACGCTGCAGCTGACAGACCTTTTCCTGCCTGTTACTTGTGTTGGCTTAGCAAACAGCTTTCTGATTTATGGCTGCTCATGTGCATTCAGCACCACAGCTAGAAACTGATGTTGGAAAATTATCCACAGGTCCAACTGGTGCAAATCAGTTTTCTCCAGGGAGTGACACAGATGATATGAGAGGAGAGGACCCAGCAGGCTTCTGTATTTTAACTTTCCACATCTGTGGTCGTAGGCATGGCCAGGAGCCAGATCATCAGTGTGTCCTCAACCTACCTACTGCCCCAGTGGACAGCTCTAAGTTGCACTGCTTGTTCTTGTCCCCTGAGTTGTTTTTTTCCTCTGGCCAGCAATCACTGATGTGCAAATCACAGCCTCTTTTACAACCTGTACTGCTTTATTGTGGACAAACTAAGAAATAGTTTTCATACCTGCAGTGCAAATACACACTGGAGGAAAGAAAGGACAGCTAAAACAAGTTCAGCTTACCTACAGGCCTCTGGATGGCCATGGGACCATCGCTTAATGCATTTACACCTCTAAGTCCTAGTCCATATCAGCACTAAAACAAGTTTGAAGCTCTCTCTAAACCTTGTGGTAACTGTCAGCCCTGGTTAATGCCTGGTTAATACAGACACAAGCCTAGGCATGGAAAGTGAAGGGAGAACCAAGCCTTGATCGTGCCTTTGAGGCCACGGCTGTTTCTTGTTTGCACAACAGTTGGCACAGCTCATCTCTGCTGGAGTTTCTGGGAACATCCATTGCAGAAATCATTTTGATGGTTCCTTAGGAAAGGGGAGCGCTGCAAAAAGGCCGTATTCATCAGTGTTTTGTTTGAAGTGGAGCACATTCTGTTACGCTGTTATTGTCTCATGTTCCAATACAGCCTCCAGTGATACTATTAATTGGAAGAATAACTTTCCCTTTTTGATATTTTTTATTTAAAAGCCTCATTCATTAAGTGCATTTTTTTGATGGAGAATTAAAGCCTCCCACCAAGATCAGTGGATTTGAAATGGAATGCCATCGCGACTATTTCACTCCTTTTCATGTGAAAAAGAAGAAAGCATGCAGGACAAGCCTGTTCAAATATTGGCATTCATTTTCTCTGAATTACTCTGAGATGTTACAGTGTTTAGGATGACGTCTTTAAAAAGATGAAAAGTGGGTAATTCACTATTTAATGTTTGTACTACTCAACTGGAGAGGCTTTTGTCCTTTGAATCCTTACAACCACAGTATGTGTCACTAGTAGGGACCGCTGCAATTTTGCAGCCTTTCCAAAAGCCTGGTGAGATTTATAATGACCACTGAGGCATTAAGGTGACAACTTGCAAAAATATCTTTAAAGAGCAATTATTACCAACCTGCTGGTGATCCCTGGGTTGACTTTGCAAAGTGATGAAATGCAGCATTCATCGTCTGTTTCAGAGCTGAGTAGCTCCCTGTCCAGAGAACACTCAGGCAGAACTGATATGATGGAGATGAACAGCCTCTTGCTGAAATAAAATAATCCCAATGGGGTCTTTAATTACTTTTTTTTTAAATAAATTTCATTCAGGTACCATTGATCATTAAGTGATGAGTAACTAAAATGTGTTCAGTGGAGCCCCAGTTCCCAAGACACTCTTTCAGAATTCCATCTGTGACAGCAGTCAGTGTGGGACTGTAGGTCATGTAGCCCATAAAAACACGGTTCAGCATTGGCGTGAGTACATACGTTGTAGAAGTATTGTAAATCCTTCAGCAGTCAGCCTGAGTTGAATTCTGTGATTCCACGGTTACATAGTTATAGTTTTCCATTACTATCTAGCTTGAAGTTAGCTTAATTAGTTTTTTTACATAAGTTGTTTATCAGCATCATTTTCACAAACTTTTATGGATGGAGTAAGCTATGGAGGATTTCTGCTCGTACCTGCCATGGATCAAAACACTGCACACAAGCTACAATTTGGCACCCTGTAGGCAATACTCTATCATTTCATATCTCTGCTGTTATTACTCGCACTCATTCTTGAAATCCAGTTTTTAGGTAGTCCTTTGTGGAGCCAGGAGTTGGCCGCAATGATCCTTGTGGGTCCCTTCCAACTCTGGATAAACTGTGATTCTGTGACGTGAATTCTGTCCGATTGCTGTGATGGATTAAATGCCATTTCCTCATCAGCATCCACCTGGGCTGCGTTGCACAAGTACTTAGGGGCACTGTCAATACCCAGAATACTCATGCATTCAGCTCTTAATCTCTGAACTCTCTGTGCACAATGGAACTTTTCAGAATAGCAAAGTCAAGCTTAATTAAGCAGTGAGACATGCTGGTCAGGTCTTGTTCCTTAGGGTCATGCAGTTTGAAAGCACAGCTGTAGGCAGTTTGCAAAGATTGCTTCTCTCTTCTCCTTCTAAGATACTGTCACATCAGCCATGAGCATTTTCTGCTATAATTTATTGTTTCTTCCCATTCTGAGTCAGAAGGGTATGCATTTTTTCTTGGTTAAGTTAAACAAATCAGTCATTTCACAAAAGTTTCCAAATGAAAGATTGTTGTAAGCAAGACCAGATATGTTCTCTTTACAGATCTGGGGTTTAAAAAGAAGAAGAAAAAAAAAAAAAGGAAAGGAAAGAAAAGAATAGGGAAGCTCGAAAAACAGCTTACAGTTTGCTTTGGGCTAATTAGATGTTATCAGCAAAAAGACAGAAATCTTTTTCTTTAGCGTGATGCCATAGTGAAAGCTGAACTGGTGTTTATGAAAGTGTATTGCATGCTGCTTTTCAGCTAAAACTCCAGAGTTTAAATTAGTGATACTCATAAAAAGCCTGATGGTAAGGTGTGTAGAGCACTGACTCTCAGAGAGCACACATGTATGCCATTAAAGTCTCAGGAACAGAGAAATTCCAGGACGTTTGTCATTCATCTCAGATGCTGTGTTAGAATGTTATTAATAGGAACTTGTCTTGCTTTCTTTCTGACTTTCATAGAGGCAAGAAATAAAGACCCCCAGGGGAAAAACTCTGCCCTATCCTAACGCCTTGAAATACTTGAACTCTGAAGTCAGTAAAGCATGACTGTATCTCCGAATATTGAAGCTTTAGCCATAGTGTTATCCTTGGCTTCAGCAACCTTCAGCAAACTGGGGACAAACTAGTATCTGTAAACTTCAGATGCCTGCAGACTGATGAATAGAGAAAAAAAATCTTGCCTTCAGCTCAGTTATGACTGTTATCTTGAGCTATCTCTCCCCACAACAGATCAGCCTTATATTGTAGTGCATTCAGGATTGGCTGAAGGGATGCTCTGACCTTCTGCTGGAAGAAGCAAGTCGCTTACAGAAGAGAGAAACATCTCTTAGAGGTTACAGAAGTGAGAGTTCTAAAGGTGACGTGTGGCCTGAGTGCATCCCTGTCAGGTCAGCAGCCCTCAGCTAAGGCACAAGCAATGCTTCATTATTCCATTCAGTCCCAAACACCTCACAGCCTATCCTCTGCCATGGTAAATCTACTTTTTTCTGTCCCCATTGAGCTTCAACACGGGGATTGTTTGGACTGCTCCCTCTTACACATTCTTGCAGCTGCCCAAAGGCAGGCCTGCCCTGGCTTAATTCATTCTTATTCCTCTCTCTGTCTCCAGGTATCTTTTGTACATCAGGAGTTGATGAACTCCCTGACAGATCTCAGCACTTACTGTAAATTCATTCTGTTTTAATACCTATTATTCTCCTGAGGCATTTGCTTTCAAAGCAATTAGACATCTGTCCTCACCTTTGGTAGATTTCAGGTTTTCATACTGGTATCCTAAGGTGGAAATAGCATTCCAGCTGAAAAATCATAGCTTGGTCTTAAGGTTGGAGTTTTTCTGTGAATAAATCTTCTTTAAGCTGATGAATGCAGCTGCTGCCTTGATAATTTGTGAGTTTATTTCCTTCTGGATATCCCCACTGGCTTGCATGTTACTGCCAAGGAATGTGAATGGAGGCATTTTTGTATTCCTTTTGCCTTCTCAAGTAGTGCTTAAACTGGGAGTTAAAAGGGCTCATTAGGTTCATTTTTCGTAACTGGTCATTAACCCCCTCTTTCTTACAGCATTGAGCAAGCCTTTGATTTTTGCTTGTGGGTCAATTTCTCGTTTACAGTGGCTCTGTTGTAAGCTCAGTGTGTTGTGGCTAAACTATGTGAATTTTGCATATGCGTTTTTCTGATAGCGATATCGCTGGCAATGCCTGGTGGACGGGAAGAAAACGCTTCTTTGTTTGACACCAGTGTCACTGTTCAACCATTTCCTCGAGTCCCTGGTTTTCCAGGGCAGGCAAGTTACTTGCAGATTTTCTTTCGGCGCTTGCCCAGCAGCCCAGGAGGCAGGCAGAGACCCACACCACGCTGCACGTGGTTCCAGACCTGATCACAAATCACCTCCCTCCATTGCGGCATCAAAACGTGTGCGTATTTTGAGAGCTACATCAATGCTTATGAAAGCTTTTCTGATTTTCAGAACATTTTTGTTAATAGCAGTATAACAACTCAAGTCAGTGTCCACCAACAGCATTTTAAACACGATTGGGACAGTTTCACCGTGAAGCACTGGAGCCTCCCAGCCTCCTGCAGAGTGGAACTGAACCGGCTGAGGATGGATGAGGTGCTGGGCTGCAGGGGTGCTTTCAGTACCAGCCCACATTCTCCCACAAGTGATGTGCTCTTGCTGGCAGCTGCTGACCGCCTCAAAGTTACCCTGTTTGCAGAAAGGCTGCAGCAGCTTTCCCGACTCAAGCTCCTTATGCCAGTGTCCAAGCTTGAGGGTCATGTGTCAGAGGGCACAGAGTGAATCCAGCCCTGAAAATTTTTCCATGGATGTACTTAATTGTTCCATAAATATCTGGGAAAAGAGAGACCGAAGGGATGCATTTAGCTGTCCAGAGTAGGAGGAAAGGTATTTATGGGAATTTGCTGTTCAGTTGGAGTTTGATTTTTATGCCTCTTTTAATGATGTCCTCTCTTCATCGTGCAGCATGAGTAACAATTCCCCCTTTGTATGTATTTTGTATCTATTCCTATTTCCTATTGAAATTCCTAGGAAAGAGACTATCCAAGTACAGAGTTGAAAATTTCATCTTAAAATAAGCCAGATGTCCAACCTTCCTTTAGCTGCCAAGCCCAAAAGAGTTCAAGAAAGATGTTAAAATCCGTCTTCCTGGCTGTGAAAAACTAATTGCATAGCATAGGTGATGATCCCAGTCTCCCAGGAGAAGGAATAAAACTGCTTCGGGCAAAAACTCTGCTGTTATTTGTCTAAGGATTGGAGTTGGCAGTGTCTGTGGAAAAAGTTTCAGTGCTTGCCCTCCTTGCTGGTTAACAAATGCAGAGACAGGAACACAGTCAAAGGTAGGTGAGCATTTGTATATCAGTATCTGAAAACTTTATTCACCTTATGAGAAAAATGTTTCTTTCTCTCCCTTTTTTTCTTTTCTTTTTTTCTTTTTTTTTTTTTGGTGGGGGGGTTAGAGCATCCCATAAACACAGGGAGTGCCTAAAAGCCAGAGACAAAGGTCTCAGACTCACTATATTACTGTGAGGGAGCCCCATGGTTATTTTATGCCTATGTGATAAGAGCTATTCTGTATGTAAAATGGATGTGCAATTCACTCCCCTTGCAAAAAGTTCTGTGAGAAGACCAGTAAAGCACTCTGGAGACTACAAGTGCCATTGTAATCCTGAGGATAAGAGGTGGAGTTTGACCAGTGAGGTGGAAGGGACTAATAGTTGCGTTTAATCAGGATAAAAATTATTAATTTTAAACCTAAAAGTAGTGGTTGTGACTGTCTTCCAGACTGGTAGAAATCACTGAGGATGCACAGTGCTGGGGAACAGCACCCCACGACTAATGCAATGCCTCCATCTCGTCCCAGAAGCACACGTTATGAAGGGGGTTACATACGGGACTTCAATGACTGCAGTTTGGAATATCTCACAGTAGGGCATACAAGGGAAGGGCTCGTTCCTCATGGTCCTAAACACCATAACAATTGCTGAGGTATGAGTAGGCAGTCACCAAATTGTCGTGTAAATTCAACATCTGAACATATAAGCCCCAAAAAATCTGCTGTAAACTCATGTGTTGACACTAAACTTCAAATAAGAAGTATGTGAAGGGAAAAAGAAAAAGCAACAACCATTTATTAAATAAAAAAAGAAGTTTGAAAACACATATAAACTTTTAATTTAGCATGACTGCTACCTTCAGAATACAATAGTAAGGTCTTGGAGGGGAAGGATAGCTGGAAACGGAGGTAAGTTGTGCACCAGAGTGGCGTAGTGGCAAAGTCCAGAAGGGATCTGAGCCAGAGTTTGTTCAGAATGGAGACGTTCAGTCCTGGAGAAATGGCATTTGGGGACAGAACAGGAACAAAGAGCAGGTGGACACATTTTCTCTCGAGAAAAGCAAATAAAAATTTGGTGAGTAAAGCAAATACAGGAAAACTGTTTAATAAATGGTCATCAATGTGAGTGATCAAAGATGAAAATTAGGTGGAGTCTGTCTTACTTTTGTCAACGGACTTCACTGATCCTACAGTACCTCCTACCCAGAAATTAATCATATCAATGTATTTCTGCACTGAGCTGTCTGAAGCAGGACTCCACTGGCTCTATTTTGCCATTCTGTTCATCTGAGCCCGTTTTGCATCAAGCCTTGCAGTGGTGCACGCAGGAAGGAGAAGCTCCCTGTGCTCCAGCCCAGAACAAAGCCATGCCTCTTGTATCAGATGGTCTTTGAGAAGCAGCGAGGATTTCTTGTGACACTTCTAGAAGAAAGGGATAGGTGGGAGAGGTGCAGGACTACCCGCATCCATGTGTTCTTCTGTCCCTGGGTGTTAGTCTTAAAATCATCCACACTGCGTACGCATCGTTCATACTTGAACTTCAGTCCGGCCCCGATGTTGCTTTTCTTTTGAACCTCTTAGATATCCACCATGTCATTTTTAAAAAACACTGCTCAGAGGTGATGGTATTTACTGCACTGACCTTGTTCAGGAACAGCAGAGGACAGAAAACATGATCATTTTGACACCATCCTAATTAGATTTCCTGACTTTTCCCCTACCTCCTCTTCCCCATCATTTGCTTGTGTGTGGCTCTAGCAGAAATAGGAATCTTACCAAAGTCCTGCAACCCATTGTTTCTTTATTTTAAATACAAGGTTCTTTTATTAACTCCAGCTGGTGCACCTCACTGTGTTCACTGCGTTTGTTTTATTAAAATTGAACTGCGTGCAAGTAGGACATTGTAAATCACAAGTGACTGGGCCAGAGGAAGAGGGAGGGAGAGGTAGGGACTCCAATTGTATGACAACAAAGAGAGCATATAAACAGCCTGGGCCTCTTGACTAATAGAAGCCAAAACTCATGGAGTACAAGTTGCAATTGCTCCCAGGAGGACAGGCAAGTGCCAGACAGTTAGCGGGGATGGATGAGTGAGTACTTGAATACCTGATGTGTTCTCCCGTGTACTGGAATGGAGCTTCTCTAGAGGGCTGGGCATGCTGTAGGAGCTGCCTGCCTCTGCTGTAATCCTTGGTTTTATCCCATATCAGTACCTGGCAGTGGTCGTCTTGTCTGGGGAAGAAGCCTTGTTAAACTGTCCAAGTCTTGGGGAAGGTTTTAAAACCAAGGCAACCAGCTCCGCTGGGTCCCTCGTGGAGAGGGAGGTGAAAGCTGCTCGTGCAGTATTAGGCAGGAGACATTTTCCAGCTCTGTGTCTTTGTGGCTAGTAGAGGGAATTGCTTTTCTGCCTTCTTGAGCCTCATGTATCCGGAGGGACAGTCAGTGTCAGTGGACTCATGGTGAAATGAGTCCAGACAGAAAGACAACAGCTCCCTTAGCTGTTCTTCTGCACGCAGCACTCCTGGAGCTGCAAAATCATCCTGGACAAATGCAGCAGCTGTATGAAGAGTCCCTGGCTGACGGGTTCACTCTGTGTTGAGTCCTCAGCACCGTACTTAGCTGCCAGCCCGCTGCACACTCCAGTTCTGGCACTTATTTTTATGGTGTACACGTATATGTGATTTTGAAGCTACTCTGCTTCGGCCGTGTCTCAGTCCCTTCTCTCCTCCAGTGCTCCTCCACCTGTGGGAAGGGCCTCCAGTCGCGTGTGGTGCAGTGCATGCACAAAGTCACCGGGCGCCACGGCAGCGAGTGTCCCGTCCTGTCCAAGCCAGCGGCCTACAGGCAGTGCCACCAGGAGGTCTGCAATGAGAAGATCAATGTCAACACAATTACCTCGCCCAGACTCGGTGAGTGAGGGGTGTTGGGGTGAAGGACCAGACAAAAAGCCCAGGGTCCCACCATGCCTGGTGTTAAAAATAGTAATAAAAAGGAAAAATGGGGCTTCAGAGGATTACCTGGGGCCAGAATTTTGGAGAGGGCCACCCAGACAGACCCTCGACTAGTGTGGCTAGGTCCCCTCTTAGCCATTAATTAATTAATGCCTCTCTCAGGCTTTGCCCAAGCTGCAGAGCTCAGCAGTGGCTAGACCCGAGGGACCAGCAGGAGCAGACAAGCAGGGGCATTGATCGATCAGAGAGCTGAGGGAGGTGGCAGCCTTACCTTTCTCAGTCCCAGACTGCTCTCCCCCTGCTTGCTCAGGGGTGGATGTGAAGTGTGGTGCGTTACTCAGCTGTGCCCCAAGGAAAGTACGTGACCTGGACCAGCAGAGCATGGCTGGCTTTGTTGTTTTTTTCCCCTTTTCATTTGTTGCCACAAGAATGTGGCTTGATGAATTAATTTACCCTGGGAGGCATGAAAGCATCCAGCCTCCTTCTGTGAACTCCGATTTTCTGCCACTGTTCTTCCCCTCAGCCCGCCCGCATCCCCGGCGTACCTGGCCGAGCTGAGTGTGCGGTGACAGGCCCTCTGTTCCCAGGAACACCTCAACTCTGTGTTTAAGGAACGGCTCTAGTTAAGAATGCTTCTGTTAATACAGAATAGGGGGAATCCATAATTTCCCATGTCATACTTGTGTAGTTTATAAGGGGATATTTTTTTTCCTCAGATTTCAGCCGTTCAGCCACGGCTCCAAGAACCGATTTGGTTTCTTTACATTTCACACATCATCACCAGTAAAATGAAGCTAAACTAAGCCATCAGTTTCTCTGACACAGCCTCATCCATGCTTCCCGTTGCTTTCAGGACAAGAAGCTGGGTTGTAAATAACACTGCTAAGGTCTCACCAGACAGAGCAGCTTCCACTCCACAGCCTCTTGTGGCCTGAGAAGCCTCTAGCACATATGACAAGGCAAAGTTGCAAAGTAATAGAGAACCATTTCTAATCACACTTTCTGAGGTTAAATAATACTTAAACTAGGACTGGACTTGAGGCATCTGAACTGAAATTTGTTTTCCAACAGTTTAACATCTGTTTTTTTAGAGAGTATGGGAAATTTTATTCTTGCAAATGCAGTCATACTGAGGCGCTTTTAAGCTCTTCTGTTTAAAAACATCTGAGAGTACTTCCCAGATATTTTAGCACTGTGAGCATAGTGGAGGGAAAACATTGCATTTGAGAAATAAGCCACTGATGAGACAAGAAATCCATCCTAATTCACATTTTAGGACAAAGCAATAAAAAGCTCACGTGTTTAGAAGACTGAGGAGGCTCAAGTCCCTGCTGAAAGTAATCTGCAAGTAATTTGGGATGCTTTTGTTTCTAAACCAGGCTTGGAATCACCAGGGCCAGAAACAATGATATTTGATATTAGCAGAAAGATATATCATTGAACGTTTTACTCTTCCTATATACAAGCGGGTTCCATTGGATTATTTTTAATTTCTGGGTTTTGCCATAGAAACCTCACAGAAAAAATTATCCAGAAAAAATGCAGTAGACTACAAAACTTAGGCTGCCTTGTCCCCACTCCAGAATGTTTTTCATCCCAGGTAACGTCGTCAGAAATATCTAAGACTGGAGTTCACCTCGCCTGGCTTTCATTTCTCGTGTCCAGTGTCCCTCAGTGAAGACACATTTAGAGGGGATTTATTCTGTCCCCATGGCACCTGAACCATGTTGCTTCTAAGGCATGCTTCTGTCTTCAAAACCTATAAGGGATCTTGGACCTCTAACATATTGGAGTCCTACCTTATTTGTGGCTCAGTGCCCTTCTATTATGTAAAGATTCTTACAGTGTATCTCAGACATTCTTGCGAGATGTCTTAGTCAGCTACATCATGTTTCTGAAAACTGCCTGGCTGGAACCATAGCTAACTGAGGGGAATGATCTAATGCCCTCAAAGATCCCCTTCGCTGCTGGCAGACTTAGAAGTAGCCCTATCCTCTCTGCATTTAAGAGAGTCCATTTTTTTTCTCACAATTTTAAAAAAATTGTTTGCATGTTTCTTTTTTCTCAGAAGTACAACTTCATTACGTCAGATCCTATTGAACTTTTAGTACTTGTCCCGTTAAAAGACGCTTCAGTGATACGCATTCCTACCAGATCTACTGTTGTGGGTTTCTGGTGCTTGGCACTGAGACTCACAGCTAAATGCAGGATAATAATGGCCTCTCGTGGTTTCATCTGGCAGAGATGAGGAATGGGGGACTTGAGATGCTGCAGGGTCAGCACCTTTGGATGTTCTCTAATTAGTCCCTTTTTCCCAACCTCAAAGGCAACAAGATTTATTTAGAAGATTTTCCAATTATCACTGCATTCATAAGACTACTGCATGCAGTTTATAAATCAAGTAGTATTAACTTGACTGCATTCACTGTATTTATGCACTTTTATCACATGCAGTTTTTACTCTTGTCACTTACTTATAAAACCAGTTGTGACACTTTAATGATAGTGACAACAGATTCAGCAATGGTGTCTTCAGACTACTTTCCCCCTGCACAAACATTCTGTCAATCTGAGTGGGTTTCTGACATCCAGCCTCCCTCCCAGTAGCTAATTGTTGGCCATCTGTATTTTATTACACTAAGAATTACTATTTTTCCCACCTATCAATTTAGCTTTATATCCATCAAACGAGGTTTGCTTTTGCTCCTCTGCAAAAACTTCAATGTTGCAACAAGCACTTCTGAGAGCTCTCTATCCATTGCCTGCAATCTCAGTAGAAAGAACATTATCCAGTCTCCAGTGTTGACAGATTGAGATTTCTTCTTTCGTATGCAGGGATTTTGATCACCCCTGCAATGCTGCTGTCTGGCTAATCTGCTAGTTTTGCCTTTCTTTTCTTGTCCAAAGCTGCTCTCACGTACAAGTGCACAGGCGACCAGTGGACAGTGTACTGCAGGGTGATCCGGGAGAAGAACCTGTGCCAAGACATGCGGTGGTATCAACGCTGTTGCCAGACTTGCAGAGACTTTTATGCAAACAAGATGCAGCAGAAGAGTTAATGAACCTGTGCTACTTCTTAGGGTATTACAGCTATTTGTATGTAAGTCACGGACTAGTAGGTCTGAGTACTGGAACTTCATGAGTTTGCTACAATGTGGTGGATTCCAAAGCATACCTAATAAGACTTGAAACTAATTCTACAGACTGGATACCAAAGTAATCCACTCATCCACCTTAAAAAAATTAAAAATAAACATAAAAAGCACACACAAAAGCAAAACAAACCAAACCAAACCAAAAGCAGAAAAGAGTCATCTCAAGGAGCCAATCATTTTATCATATCTTGACATCTTTACCTTTTTCATTAATGCTTTTTACTTTAATATATTAAATCACCAGCCACTGGATGGCTTGCTACCATTAAAGAAAAGGACAAGAGTTGCAAGGTTGACTAAGGTTATGGGTGCCTCCATGGAGGAAGGCCTCTGGCAAAACAAATCAGCAAAGTTAGAGACATTACTTACTCTTTTAATCTTGGCTTTCAACTGATGTTTTTAATTCCCAACAGTTATCCCACTGTGGAGGGGACTTGGAGGGACACACATAAATGAAATGCTTAATTTAAAGAGGGGATTTGCTGTAAAAAGCTTGTGAAAACTGATAGCAGAAGATGGACATCTCTGAAATTCCCACAGAAAGCTCAGTACAATTATATCCAACATTCCAAGTCATATTTTTTAGAGCAACTAAGGACTGCTCTTCTTTCCAATTCTAAAAAACAATCCTCCCTCTTTTCCCCAAAGTAATATAGTTTCTTTTTTGAAGCCTAATTTATGAGCTTAATGAAATGGAAGCTTATTAACAGCAGTAGGTAGTACTTTTTACACAAGAACCATACACAGCAAGGTGGAAAAAGCCAGAAATCGTTTCATCCAGCAGAGCTTAGTGGGGGATCGCTTGGTCTAATCTCTCTCCAGTTTTTAGAAGGCAATCAGATAATGAGACAATTTTTTTTGTTGTTTGATTGATTGTTTTGTGTTGATGTTGTTGTTTTTTTTTGTTGTTTGTTTGTTTGTTTTAAGAGGACCGTGAAACTGGATAGCATTGGTACAGAAACAGGCCTTGGAACAACCTTTGAAGGATGGACTGGAGAGCAGAACAGGTGTTTCCTGTCTCTTAGCTCTTTTATACAGCTGAGATTACATAGCATTTTGAGTCAAAAGTGCTATAAGCGATATAAGACATTCAAGATGAAACCTTGAGCTTGTTGAAGCCCTAAGGCCAAGACTTCTATTGCCTTCAGTAAGGGTTAGGATTTTTCTCACTGTATTTTAATGCTTTCTGCCTTAATTTTGTGGTGCTGTCAGGTTTGGTGCTATTGGATTGGTGCTATCAGAGCACTTAGAAAGTGCTGCATATATGATATTCTCTTCCATGTGTCTGCACTTTAAACCAAACTCCTCTCTGGTATGCGAGACTTGAAACGGGAGCTCTACCCAGGGCAGAGTTTGTCCCCTCTGTTAGTCCTCCAGATCGATGTCTCTCTATCACATCTCACTCCAGCACGTATCATTTCCCTTGCCAGGCTCTAAGGCCAGTTGTGCAGTGGTTAAGTTACAGCTCGCTCTTCACAATACAAACAGAGCCCTTTGGATGAATTGCAGCTTTGTACTCGCTCTAGAACTGCGTGTTACTGTTTTATTCCTCGGAGATGAGTGCAGAACTAAGCCCAGCTATTACCCCAGCCCCTGGGCCGCTCGGAATTGCAGCTCACACCTGTCCTCAAGTTGTCTTTGTTGCTGTTGTCTCCTTTCAATGCAAGGAGGGATAAAGACTCTTAGTACCTAACGTATCTTTCGAGCAACTTTTTCTTCCTTATTTCAATATGCAGAATCTCACTGGAATAACTCGTTAGCATTTTATCAACAGCTAAATTTTTCGAGCACGGGGAACTAATATTCATCAACAGACTAATCCTGCGTGGGCTTCACATTTGCATCTGTGCTTCTGAGTGCAATTGAGCATGTGTGCAAACAAGGGTTTGCCTGTATGCACAAAGCCACGTTTGCACACAATTTTCTCCCAAGTGCCTGTCACAAACAGATCTGCTTTCCTGTTCCCCAGATGATTTTCTCTATTAGGGAAATGATTCTAACTTGTTTTTGTTAATACTGGACGTTCTTTTGGCATCTGATTGTCAGGATCAGACCTCCTTCTGTTCTTCCCACCCTGTAGCCCAAGTGCAGAGGTTGTGTAACTACTTAGCAAGCAAGCAATGGAAAATGTTGTGAGAGGGGCGACATGCAAGGTTTTTGCAATACCACAATGGTGTCAGGTTAGGCAAATGAATAGGTAGAGGTACTGCTAATGCGAAAGTTCCAAGAGAGCAGACAAAGCCCAGAAAACTTAATTTATATTGATATTTTATAGCAGTAGCTTCCCCTCTTGCCTGCTGTCATATGCTGCGGTAACACAGGGGTGGTGACTGTCCTTTGTGCCTCCCCATCACCACAGGCACCTCGCAGCATCGTGGCTGAGCTGGCTCTCCCTACAGCCTTCATTTGCTTTGGAGTTTTTCCTTTAATGGGCAACATTTGCCCGTGAATTGGCCTGACCTGATGAAATGCCACCCCCTCACTGATCTTTTTTTGGCATTGCTAACATTTATGTTGGCCTGTTGAAGGATTTGCCACCGGGCTTCTCTGTTTTCTTGGAAAAATAGTTTGTGCGTTTGTTATTAACGGGAATCAAAGTTGTTTGAATCGGTTTTCAAATATCAGGGGTTATTTTTCCTTCTGGTGCTGATCTGTCACCCTGTCTAGGCAGTGGGTGAGCTCCTAGAAAGGTGCATAGATGAGGAAGGATTTTAATTATTTTTTTCTGCAAATAATTCATGGTGGCTGCTTAGACTTGAGGCCTGTCCCGGTACACTTCGTCCTGGACTTCGAAGGACATTTGGTCCCGAGTTCTGGGTCCTACCTAAGGAAACATGAATTTAGAAGGAATTCTTCTGAATATCTGAGCACTGAAAACCACCTCACTTGCTCTCACAGTCCACAGGTTAGTGTGCATCAACCTTTTTAATAATAAGAAACCAACTTTGATTACAAACTGATGGCACAACACAGCTCCATTTTATTACATTCTCTTGCTTTATCTGGTGACAACCCTCCCATTTTATAATAACCAGAAGAACAAAGAAAAAAAGTGTTCAATTCTGTTGGATACTCATGCCCTTCTGTTTTGTATCATTTTATAGGAGCTTTACTATGAATTTACAGCTATGCTCTGCCCTCAGTTACTCCATCCTGGTGAAAGGAAAGCTGTTTGTTTCGGTGTATCTATGCCAATACATTCTTTTTTAGTTGTTGTTCGTAAAAGATTGACACTCTTTAGATTACAGCGGTGGTATTTCCATATTGTAAACAATACTCTGTACTGTTACTAAAGTACTGTACATTTCTAGTTGCACAATTGTGTTATTGAGTGTAGATTCTCACTATCTCATGTATGGTGCTAATTTTGTTGGTGGAGAAGAATCTTAGCAGTCGATTATTGCTTGATATTTTATTATAATACAGGGATATATCCTCCATGGCAATAATATCATTTAAGTTTTTCATTACAGAGTGAAATGTATATATTTTTCCATTAGTTAATTTGCATATGTACTGTATCCATGGTAATTTTCTTCTTGGTGCTGGTTATAAATAGAAAAGATAAAAACAGTCAAACTGAATGGAACCAGTTGTAAATGAAAACCTAAAAAAAAAGAAAAGAAAAGAAAAAGAAAAGAGGATCATTCCATTTTGAAAAAGAGAAATGAGTATGTTGAATAATAAATTTATTTTTTCCATAACAACTTTAATAAGGTTTCCGAACTTAAAAAAAAAACAAAAACAAAAACAAAGCAAATCAAACAGCTAACGTGAAAATTAAGAGCAGGGAGTGGAGCTGTAAGCAGTACATCATGCATCTGTCTAATACTGGACTGAGACTGGGAAAATTGGTTAAGTCTAGGCCAACTGTTTGGTAGCTGTGGTAGGGGTAAAAAGTCATTTGTCAGCAAAAGTCGGGCATCCTCTTGTTCCTGGTGTGCTAACAAAGCAAGAAATTACGGGTCTTGTCCCGACTGGGTTGCAAAATAAAGCACGGGGAATGTTAATACCTGCTTACTGTCTAGCAAGGTCTGTGGTCAGTGACACAACAGCAGAAAATGCCTGGAAAAAATGAGCCAGGCTCCGTTTGGGGTATCGCTGGGTATGGCTGAGCAGGCTGCGGGGAGCCTGAAGCTTACACGCGGAGGGAGAGACGTTTTGCAAGTGCTTTTGGGAGAGGTTGCTTTCAATAGGTGTTGGAGCTGAGGCGAGGTGGCAGCTAGCTGTGTGTTTAATGGTAGCTGCTCCACGGGCGCAACCTGGTAACGAAGGCTGCTGAGCATGTGGAAATTTATATTGGAGCTAAACTATTCCATTCCTTGGAACGGTATCTACATAACCTAGCTGCACACTGCTCTGGTGTGAAATAAACAGAATTACTTCAGTGCCAAGTGTTTTGGATGTGTTTGTTGTAGGCACCAGCCAGAATCTTTGTACTACTTCATTCCTCCATCACCCCGGTGAAGATGTTTGTTGTTTTTTTCCAATAACTGCACACAGTTACGCCTGTAGCATCCCTTCCCGTCCTGCCTTATAAAGATGCTATCATCCATATCCCATTCCAGCTCAACTCTTGTTAAAAGGACACTTTTGGAGATGGGAGCAGCACCTTTCTAAAGCAACCTTAAAAAGGAGCCCTAGCTTCTGCAGCTGGTGTGAGAGTCCTTCTCCCAAAATGATTTCCAGAAATGGTGTTTATACTTACATTAAAAATAGAGTTCATTTGCTGATCTCACGCTGGCTTCTTGGTAATAGCACAGCACTGACAGGGCTCCTGGTTCTCCAAGGTAGCCCTAGGAGATGCCAGTCCAGCTGCCATCATACACATGGCTCTTAACAGCAGCAAAATTTTAGGAACTCCATCCAAGTGTTGCTGTACATTAACACATCATCGTGTTTGTGTATTGCCTGGAGTCAACATATGATTGCAATTGTTGACCTGTTTAAACAATAAAACATAGCTATAAGCCTTTGGAAGCCAAAAGGCATTACATTAAGCTGTGGGATATGGCAAAGGGTGGGGGGGTGTAAGGAATGCTGTCATACATTTGGCTTGAAATTTTCCTGGTACGTGCCAACATGTCGTCTATAAATCCGGTAGGCTTATGTACTTAGTTTGCCTATTCTGCATGTAGCAGTTTGCTGTTTTTCCTTTATCCCTAAACCCCATCTTCCAAGCAAGAAACCAGCTGGGTTGGAGCCATTCTCCTTGCCCATCATCTCAGTTGTCTTGTTAAGACACCTCAGGCAGGTGGGGTCAGATGGCTCCGGTCCTCTGGCACAAAAGGACCACGAGGAAAGCATAATCTCCGCTCAGCTGCTTGGAACTCACTTGTGCCTCCACAAGCTCCACCTGCTTCTTTCACTCTCCTCCAAGCCCTGGTGCACACAGCAGCCTTCGCCGTCTCTTGAGCTCTCGCAGCAAGCTGGCGGGACCCTGCTTTCTCTGGAAGGAAATTTCTGTCGAAAAAAGCTTAAAAATGGAGCACCAGCATCATCTGTGCATCACCCAGAGCGTTACTATCAGAGGACCTTCTGCTGCTGGTAGAGGAAAACTGCGTGTTACTTTGTGCTTTCCCCTACGCCACATGGCCCATTGGAAAAGATGTTTTTTTCGTACTGGAGTGTGGGCACAAACACAGCGTGCTGGGGGGTGCAGGCAGAGAAGAACCGAGCCAGATGCCAGGTCAATGCACTCCCACTTTCCTCATGGTGTAACAAAAGAAGCCCTGGTAACCTGCTTGCGGACGAGTTTCTTGTACCCCTGGTTGGTCACCTTGCTGTGTGAGCACACCCAGGAACAGGCAGGCTGTGGGCACAGCTCAGCAACATTTCTTTGAGTGCTTGGACCAGTGCTGAAGGTGCCAGGTAATGCTTCTCCATACAACTTGCCCTTCAGCAACCTCGTGTTTACCTGGAATTGGAGGCAGGTCAGCAGGAAGACGAGTTCCTCAAATACTACTAATGCACAAGGCCAGTTCTCTTTTCTAAGAGAGCATTTTTATTTGTCCTCCTTGTCAGCTTCTCTTCACCCTCTTTAGAAACGGGCCTGTCTGCCTGGAGAGAGACTTCCCGACAGCGTAACCGCCTTGGGCAAAGAGGACTGGAGCATCTTCACTTCGGCTGGGAACAGCTGGCTGCTTACAGGGAGAGTTGAAATGAGTGTGTGTAAGCAGAGAAGGGCCACAAACAGCCCCTAGCAGCAAACGGGGAGCCTCCAGCGCTGACCTCCGTGTGTCTCACATGGCCTCGTCTCCTTTCATGTCCCTTTCATGTGACAGACCCCACGATGAATGTCTGGAGGCCGCGCTGTACCACAGTTATTATTTTGTCAGAGCTGCTGGCTCTGCCAGATGCTCAGACAGACTTTCCCAGTGAGCAGAGTGCTGCAGCTGATGCCTGGGGCTCTCGTGTGTGCACCCCGTGCTTTACCACAGCCGAGACGCCGGCTGGGTCCACGTAGCCCGGGGTAGGTCTCGGCCTCAGCTGGAAAGAAGCAGCTGGGCTTTGGAAAGCTGTGGTTTCCCTCAGCTCCTCTCGCTGGGCTGTGAAAGGCTCCTGTTGGGGCGGTTAATCCTTTCATCCCTCTGCTGCCTGGGTGGAGCTGGAGCCTCCAGCTGGGTCTGGTCACACCGCAGGCCCCGGCATCCCCTCGGTCCCAGGAGGGAGCAGCTCCGCACACATGGCAGATCCCACAGGGCGTCCAGGTGTGGGGCCAGCTCCTGGCACGACTCAGGATCCAGGTGAGCCCTCGCGTCCTCGGTGTCTCCAGCCCCTCCTGAGCCTCGGGCTTATGATGGTCTCAGTGTAACTGAGATGCCTGTCTTGTCCTTCCTCTGTTCCCCATGGACCCACTTCATGGCCTTGCCCTTCCTGCACAATCTCTGTCCCTTTCCCTTCTGGCTCAGCTTTGTGTCCCACAAGCTTTGCACCCACCAGAAACTGCACTACTTTTGCTGCTGATACAGAGCAGTCCTTCACCAGCACAAGTGCATTTAATCTCCTCCCTCAGCACTCTGAAGAAAAATATTCCTGTAGTAACCTTGTGTCTCTCCTCATTGCTTTCTGGCTGGTATTCATTTCTGAGGTCTTTTCTAACGTTTCAGTCTTCTTTTGGCAGTGGCACTTCCATAGATGCTGCAACCAGACGGGGATGCTGGAGGGCCATGTGCAAAGAAATGGCCCTTCTCTGAGGAGTTTACAGCCTGCAGGCGGTTGTGGGGAAAAAGAAGATTCCCAAAGCAGCTCCTTGGGGTTATTGGCAGCAGCAAGGCATGGAGATGAACATCCGTTTCTTCTGAATGAAGTGAGTGAGCCTACACTGCCATTACCTTGCTAGCAGAGAAGGGAAAGGGATATTCCCCTCTGGTTTTCTCTCCTCAGACACGTTTTTTGTTACTGGAAGTAGCGAAGGGTAAAATGCACATCACTTCGGAGATGCCTCTCGCAGCAACTGAGAGGCAAGATCCAGCCACGAGCTTGGCTCCTGCTCAAAACGTGGGCTGGCAGAGGGAGGGGAAGATTCATTTGTTCAGCAGGAGAGCGCTGGTAGCGTGCCAATCCGTACGGCTGCCTCCGCTACCCCAAAAAGCATCGGCTGTCAAAAGATCACCAGCAGTTTTCTCTGAGGTCGCTGCACACAGCATCCTTCTGCAGCTGTTGTGGAGCCAGGTAGGGAAACTGCTCGGAGTGTGAAAAAGGGCAATCCTCTAACAGGACCTTTAGGCTGCACGAAGGTGAGAGCATCCAGGGCCTGGCCAGCAAAGCCAGACAAGCCATTCTTGTTTTAGTTTTGGTGTTGTTTTTTTTTCATTTTCTTGGAAAAGGCATTATTTGAATATTTTGCAGCTTCCATTTCTTTCCCCAGCTCTGCCTTTATTCCCCTTGATTTTGTCTCTGATGGCAAAAAGGCCCGACCAGACTGCAGCTTTGTTTGGCACCAAACTTGCCTCCTGAGATGCTCGCACAAGAAGTCTTTTATCACTTCGGCGGCCGGGAGCCAGAGCTGCTTGTGGTGGAAGTCGCCGGGACTGTAACCCCGGGCTGTCGTGGGATGAGAGTCAAGCTCGGCCTGTCAGCAAGGCGAGCTGCAGCAGTCTGAGCCCTTGCCAGGACACGTCAGTACTTCTAAGCGTGCTTCCCCCGGTGCTGTTCTCATTAAGAAAAAGGTATGAAATCCACATCTAGATTGAATTAGTCTTTAAAAAAAAAAAAATGTTGTCTAAAATATAAATACTGGCCAGAATCATGGTATAATTCCTTAGGAAATCACTATAAAATTGAGCCTCCCCTGCTCTCCGCTGCCTAATAACATCTCCTTTTTCTCACAGAGCTGGTTTGCCTTCTGTGACACTTGCACTGCGTTGGCTTCAGCACTGCCACCTCTGATTATGCTCAGGTTTGTGATGAGGTGGTGGGGTCCTGGGTTAGCCAGGTCCCCAGAGCCGCCAGTTCCATCGCTCTCAAGCTTCCCCAGATCATTTCACAGTGCTGACTGTGACCACACCTTGAGGAGGGGACGCTGAGTAAGCCCGACATGCTGCCATCAGTCACGTTTCCCAGAGGGTGAGGAAGATTCTAGCTGTTTCCTTTTCCCAGTCGTGTTTTGCTGAAGAAATTATTTTAAAGGAGAAAAAGAAAAAAAGAAAAAAAAAACAGCTTTCTGTGGGTTCTCAGGTATTTCTGTGCCATTCTCTCTGCACCATTATTAGCAACAACACTGCCTGTGGCTGGCGGGCTGGTCAGGAGGGACAGTTTTGCAACAGCTGTGTGCGCACCACCTTCCTTTGCAAGCAGTGCCTTTTCCCTGTCTGTCCCCATGGCTCAATTTATTTGTATGCAAGGCAACTGCGGTGTTTATTGAGGCTTTCCATCAGCTGTATGAACTCACAGCAGAATCAGCTGTGTGGATGTCCCTTACGGTAAGAGTTGAAGCTGTTGGGTAATAGGCTCCTGGGCAGCTCCTGTGAGAGATTTGGTCTTTCTTAAGTGTCTCTCTAGACAAATTGCTGCCTGTGCTTATGCATATATAATAAAAAAGAAAAAAAGCATGTTTTTTTGTTTTCCAGCCTCCCTGTAGAATGGGTCTAAAAACAGAACTATCCTTCACTATGGAAAAAAAATGACAAAAATATCCTCATATTTGTAAAAACTTTCTAGTCGTTTTTCAGGGTATCTCTAAGACTTGCCAGGCTCCTCCCCCTTCCTTCCCTGCCTCACCCCAAATACTTCCATTTTTGGCTAAAAAATCTTAAGTTTGGGATTGTTTTTAACCAACAATGTCAGCCAAAACCTAAGTCCTTTCTCCTAATTTTTCCGCTTAATTTTTAAAGTATCTTTTGGCAAAACAAAAATATTGTTTTGATGGAAAATCTTCAACCAGCCCTGCTCATTAGTTTCTGCCAACAGTCAGACAGGCAAAAACAGAGCATCTTCCAAGAGAGGAGACTGTCCGAAAGGGCTGAACACGAGGCAGGAGATGACTAACGCTTCTCTCCCCAGCTCTCTGCCCTAGCCAACACCGTGCTCTGTTGCAGGCTGCAGACCTTAATGAGACTCGTCTTTCTCGAGATATTTCCAGTCTAAATTCCTCTTGGTGGAGCACCTCAATAATTCAGGTATTTTGCCAGGTTGATGGAAGATGGGGGTGGCACAGAAGGACCACCAAGGGATCACAAGACTTGGAAGAGCTACGGTCTGCACCTCATATCCATGTTGACTAATATTTGGGCTTCTCCAGGTGAGTACCCACTGGCAGGGATGGATGGGGAGGTGGGGCCTGGTCCAGCTCACTGGTATTTTGAATTTTGGTACACTGTTATTGAATGAAGCTGTTTAGATATGCCAGCAGTTGAGCCATGCACAGCTGTGAGCAGTCTCCATGTAACAGTCACATCAGTGCTGTATATCTCTCACACATCTGTCTGCGGGGAAGGTTTTTCTCACACAGAATCTGGAGCGTGAATTCAAGGGGAGCTCTGTTCCTCTTGTTCTCTGGACTCCTGTGATGAACTGGGAGACAGTGAAGGAAGATATTCCTGCAAAGAGGGGCCTAAATTTCAGTGTTTGGCTTCAGGAGCCAAATAAGCTTCTGCACACTGGGTATATGGGCAGCATCCTCAGAGGACAGCCAGCCCTCAGCAGTCCCCAATATTTGCCAAATGCTCTGAGATCTTTCAAGGAAAAGCCTTTTAGATTTGGAAAAGTTTATAGCCCTTCTTTGACCACTGGTGATTTTAGAGGGTTAAGTTAGGAACAGGAAATACAGTGACTAAAGGAAAGCCATTAATATTAAATTCCAGCCTTTGCCAGATAGTCTTGTGTTATCTTTGCTCTTTCATGAAATATTTTCCAGTTTTCCTTGCAGGGCATTTGTTACAGGGGTAGCAACTGAGGAACTGTAACTTGGCACATCTCCACCTGCTTTTCTGTAGCAGTGCGCATTTGTGCCATGGGATTTGAAGAATTTCCGTTGCCTCTAGGATTGATATGCAAACAGTCAGCTGTACAGATATCAGTCTGTCCAGTAGACATGCTGTGTGACCTAAGAAATAATACAGCTGATCAGCACCATGCTGGTGACTCCAGGATTTCTGGAGAAAACAGACTCATTTTACTACATCTAGAAGATGGGAGGTCCTGTATACACCCTCCAGCAATAGAATCTGCTGCGCCTGACTGATCACCAAACACCCACCAGGATTTCCCTAACAAAACTCCTGATTATTGCCAAGGAAAGCAAAGGTTTGTAAGGAATGTGAGCCCTGACCTTGCCAGCTTAGGGATCTCGAGGTGCTCGTTTCAACAGCCAGGCATGCATCCCTCCTGTGCTATACCAAGTCTGCCAGCCTGAGACGAACCAGAACCTCCCATCTCCAGCCTGCACAGTGAGCTAAGTAACCCTTTGTGCCAGAGCAAACACAGAGCCCTGTGCAGTCAGCACACAGTTCTGCCAGCACCCCTTTCTTTACCCCCTCCAATAGTCACTGACAGTTGTGATAAAAGCAGCTGGGATACAGTTTCTGTGAGACAGGTTGCCTTAGTCTCCCTCAGCCTGTTTGTTGTCAGTCACACTATTTGTATTTGTACTGCCACATGATCAGGTATGGAGTGAGGGATGTTAAGACCAGGAGAGATGAGTTTCCAGCTGCATAACCCTGCTCATGCCATCTCTCCACCTTGTGATTTCATCACAGCTAAAAGCTGCGTGATTGAGCTGTTGTGCACCTTGTAGGCAGACATTAAAACCTAAAGGAAACATTTCAGCCCAGAGAGCCCCCTATCTCGAAGCAGGTTGTTCTTTTGGGTCAATCACCGTTTCTGTTAAAAAAGAAGTCTTTTATTTCCCATTGATAGTTGTTAGGTTGTAAGGAGAACCATTCTCCTGCTCCAGAAGGCCCTAGCTGCAGACACAGCCTTGGAAGGAAAGCTTGCTCTCATGGCTACAGCGAAGGAATGGGAAGCACGAGATCTGGCATGAAGTCCTCCTCCCATTGAAGCCAGTGGGATGTTTGCCATTGGCTTCAGGGAAAGCCAAGATTTCAGTCTGCAGCCAGATCTGCTGGTGTGTTGAGCTGTGCTGCGAGCAGGATCCGAATGGGTTCTTGGTTTCCTGATAAAGCTGCCTCAGCTGCTCTGCTGCAGGCAGCTGGTCTCTAACCTCACATTGCTCCCTGCTTGCCTTCCTGGTTTGAAATCTTATTCTTAGGCTAGAAACTCTCCAAGGAAGAGACTGGTTTGCATGGTTTGTGCTTGCTTGTGTTGTCACACAACTGGGGTTTCTGGACATGTCCACCACCAGAAACACCCTCTCCACTGTGGATTATGGATGGTGCAAGAGGATGACATAAAGCAATAGCACAGGGCTGGGATAAAAGCCTTGAATTAATTAAAACATACGGGATTTGCTCCAGGTAAAGAACTTCAGTCAGCTCTAGAATTAGCTCTCTGTGGTTCAAGAGAATCTGAAGAGATTGTAAAGGTGGTGCAAGGATGGGCTTCCCTGCTTCACACTGTCACAACGTGAGGTTTGGGGAGTCTTGATTTTAAAAGCATCTCTTTTTCTCGTCTCCTTTCTTTCAAGATCAGATGGAATCCTGATTGTGTTAGCAATGGTATAGGAAATCATGAGCCTGAAAGAGAAAACTTTGGTGCTCTGGTTCAGCTGTGCTATGTAGTGCATTATGTAGTGCTCCTCTGATGCATCAGAAGGCCTCGTGCCAACTGATGCAGCCCATACAGCCTCTGTATTTGAAACACTGGCAGGGTTACTGCCCTCCTCTGAAAAGCAGGTAAGGAAGCGACCTCAGAGTGACTTGAAATGACTGTGTTACACCAGGCAGCCCCATTTCGGCCTGTACTGGCCCTGCTGTTTTTATTTGAATGGACGCATGGTGGAGCATTTCTATGCCAAGGAAAAAGCCATTGCAAACAATTCTCACTATTTAGATTTCTCCCTGATGAGGACGTCTCTTTCTGTTCATCCTGTGGGTTTGGTCTCTACTGCCCCTTTCTGGAAACAACTGTAAATGCATCTTGTCTATTAAAAAAGGCGTGAAGGTTTATCTCCTGGACCAAAAAGCTGCCCTGGCTTTCCTTCAGGTGCTGTGTTTGAGAGCATCTTCTCCTCCTGTCCAACTGTACCTTGTTTCTCTGGCCATGTGGGACTTGGTCCTATTCCCTTGTCATGTCCACAAAGAGTATCTGGTGCAAGCAATTTTCTGGTGAGTTGAAAGCAATACGATACATTTCCCTCCCTACCAAACAAAAAGTTTATTAGTGCAGGTTCTTAAAGTCGAGGTAATGTTGGTCATGTTGAGATCCACAGGTAACAGTTCTACTCTGATTTTCCCAAACAACTTGAAGCAAAGCAAATGTAGTCCAGTACAGTAGCACAGCCCAGTGTCACCTCTTTAGGCACAGATTTGTGCAGGTAAAGATGGTCTTTCCCCTAGTAGTAAGTGGGGAAGAATAGGGAGGAAAGCAAAGCAAAAAGACAAACTATGCAGTATTCTCTCCTATTCACTTTGTTCCAAACACAACTCTGCAGCACCATTTCCCATCTCTCTCACATCATTCTGAGTCTGTTCCCCAAGAGTGTCTTATCAATAGATCCTTTCTCAACATAGTGATTGCCTCTGAGCCAACTTTATTTTATGGTTCGGTGACTGGCACAACGTTTGCATGAATTTTACACTATCAGCTTGTTGCTCTTCTATTTTCTTTGATCGTGTGATCCCCACCAGCTCTCAAGTTTCCTAGGGCATGCACAATCAAACAAGATGAATCCAAATAAACAGAAGTAGTTCTCATTCTTTCTTAACAACATGCCTGTGATGTTTTTTTTTCCATTAGTAAACTCAGTCCAGTTACTTTTCCTGGTGTTAATTCACTGTAGCTGCTTACACAGGCTTTGGGTTGCACATAACAATGAGATAAGGGGACAGCAAGTCACTTTCAGCAAGACTGCAGGATGTTTGTGTTTTGAATTTTAATGAATGAGGCAAGTGGGGTGTTTACCTGACCCACTGCTGCCTCGTTCTGTGTGGTATTCATTTTATTGCTGTTGTCACTTTAATTCTTACAGTAGTTCTCTTTCCACTCCTTTTTTCACTCCCCTTATTCTTGTTCTGATTTCAGCACTCCAGGAGGGACAATATCAAAAGAGAAGGGCACAGGGTCCCGGCAGATTTGATGGTCAAGCACTGTCACCATCATGAACCTGCTCACTCACGCATGATGTTGATAATCTCATGAGCATGACCCAGAAACCAACTCCTCTCTGACTTTTGTGGAGGAGACCGCGGTGAAACTCCCTGCCTGCATCTGGGCCCCGGACCTAGAAAGTCTTCAGTGCAAGGTTGGTGTCTACACAGTGAGCCCCATCTGTAAACATAGCCTGGTCCTCACCTCTGCTGCTCCCTAGACTGCCAACCCACCACCTGTGTGGGCATGCAAAATGCAAGGGGCTGCAGCTGCAGGGGGCCAGCTCTGTCCCCGAGGCCTTCAGCCAACCCTCTGGCTGCCTAGGCACTGCTCTGGGGCTGGAGGTTGGCTGTGGGGCAGCGCTCAGCCTGCAGCTCTGCAAAGAGGGCTGCTGGCTGGTGCACAGAAAGGTTACAGGTGAGCTGGGAGCTTACAGGTGAGATAGGAGCTGTACCTGCAGCTGGCAACTGCCTTGTCTTTGACCTGTTCCCTGGGATTGTTCCTTGAAAAGAAAGATCAGCATTTGGCTTTAAGGAGACTTTCCTAGCACTTGCCTCAAAACAAGTGGAGACACCTCCCTCCCCCTTTGGACCTGAACCCTATACCAGAACAAGAGCTATGGTATTTTAGTGGCTTTTGTTGTTGTTGTTGTTTATTTTTTCTTTTTCCTTCCCATCTGTGAAGCTTTTGCAGTGGCATTTTCTTCTATTGCTTGAGAAGGTAGGTCCCTGGCACTCACAATAAAAGTCCTCCACTGCCCACTGAGGTCACTCTCCTCATGGGCAGTGTGGCCCAGAGGAGAGGGGAAGGTTTTCCCGTAAGAAAACATCCGTTCCTTGGCTCCAATTAGAGAAGATTTATTGCTAACGATGTTCTTCCTTGCATTTGGCTCAGCTGGGAGCCCGATTAGTTACTTCCCAATGGCCTTGAAGCCCAAAGCCCATGTTTCTTTAATTTTGTCCGATCTGTCAGATACTTAGGGAAGCAGCTGGGAATATTGTAGAGCAGCTTCTGGCAGTGAAGAGTCCCAGGGAAGGATTGCACTGACTCCTGGTAATTATTCTCAGCCTGTCCATCTAAGCCCTGCCTGTGCAAAGACCCAGAGAGCTGCAGCGTTAACCAGCAGAGACACAGCCCACAGCAAAAGGCATCGTTCAGCTCTTCCTCCTTTCCTCTACAAGAAGCTGACCTGGCTTCTTGTGCTTTGTTTGGTACCTGGTGGTCATGCTGGTAGTGTTTGTGTTCCTTTGCTACTGTTCACAGTTTGAAATCGCAGCATTACCAGATCGTTACAGACAGGCGGACACATCTTTCATTGCTTAATGCTTGCCTACCCCCAATTCCCAGAGCTGGGATTCAGGCTGTGCTGACGTGCCAACACGTTGTGCGGCCCTGGGTGAATCAGTTTGCTTCCCTGTAACTCAGGGAATAGCAGGGGTACCATCACGGCATTGCGTGGCTGCAGCTTTATTAGGCACTTCGAGCTCTTGGGCAAAACAAGAATTCCCTGAGATTATGGTTCAAAGTGAACAGAAGACAACAGCCAACAGAGCAGCTCCTTGGATGTCTTTAATGGTGCTTTGTATACAGTTTCTGGCATCTTCAGGGGCTTCTTCACTACCCCGTTAATGAAAGGGCAGAGCCAGCTTGGGGCTGGGACCCTTTTGTTCTGTGTGCAGGACTCAGGAGTTGGATCAGCCAGGGCCATGCTTAGCCCTAGCTTTTGCCGTGTAACAGTTACAAGTGATAAAATCTTAGTTTTCACAATTTTCCTCCCACAAGTTGGTTTAAAGGGAATGAAGGCAGATCCTGCTATAGCTCAGTGCATTACTAGCCAGCTCAAATGACTCCCCACTGTCTTTTCTTCTACACAAGACTCTTAATGCCCTAAGTCTTTGCATGTCCTGGCACAAAGCCCAATTGAAGCATGAGCTCCAACAGAAGTTTTAAATTTAAAGCTGTTCTTTTGGCTTCAGATATTCACAGATTGAAGCTGAGAGATGCAATTTGGCTGTTTACTTGCAGATCTGCAACAGCCCTGCTGTGCTATTGCACTTGCCTCCATCAGGCAGTTGTGTTAACAGCACTTTCCAATTAAAGTAACAGCCTCGGTTACAGAAAATGCTTTTCCTATCTGGGCACTTATCTGATTTTATCTTTTTTTTTTTTTTTAATTACTCATGTGGAACAGGGCTGTTTTGTTTCCCATCCCTCATTCTAATCCATCCATCATTTTTGGTGTCTGGGCTGGCTTTTGCTGTTTATTTTTTACTTTCTTGCCATTTCCAGCATTAGCTTGGGCCCATACCACTCAGACACCACGATGGGCAGTGCTGATGTGAAGGACCAGGCAAATCCTTTGCACAAGCAGCTCCTGAAATTTTGCTCACATAGAGCAGTGAAGAAGACATCCTGCCTTTGAAATATTCCTGTCTGAAAAATCCCAGAGCCCTGCTGTGTGATTTAGGGCTAATCCCTGACCTCAGTGCTCCTACTTTGAAAACAAAACTTTTAACACCTCTGCCAAGATCAAGCCTTTTCGCCATTATCTGAACATTCAGAATAAATGGTATCAGATGAACCCTACATCTTTCTTCCTGGTGCAGTCAACTAAGAGCATTTATTTTCATGTCAGCTCACTGAAAGTCATAAGCTAGACTCCATCCTGCCTGCTCAGCAGGCTCAGCAAGGCTGGTACAGTGGTGAGCAGTAGGGTCTGAACTAAGCCCTGGCATTTTCGTTCTGGCCATATTTGCTGTTGCAGACAATGTTCTTGTGGTCTGCCAGTTGTGTGTTCTTTGTAACACAAGCACAAACTGCTTGGGCAGGGACTGCAGGAACTGGAGAAAGACCAGGCACGGTGACAAAAGCACAGGTTTCAGTGCTGACGACCTGTCCTTTGAGGCCACAAAGATCCTCTCTCCTAGGACATGCTTTTCCCATAGCACCATCAGCTGTAGCGGTCGCTTTGGGCTTGTGCCCAGCGCAGTGACCCTCAAATCTTGGGACACCTCAGTACCACAAGACCTTGGAAGGCACCAAAACCTCAAGTTCCTGTGAGTTTGACAAGAAAGCAAGGCCTGCTGCTGCCCCCTCCACCCCGTGTCACTTGCTTACTGCTGTTGCAGTGCACCAGTAAAGAGGTGGGAACCCTACTGGGGAGCATGGAGAGCCAAGCTAAGCACAGCACAGCCACTCATGTACTGAGGTCAAAGATCATGCACTGAAAGACCTTTCTGTGTTCTCTGTTCCTCCTGCAAGCTCAGGGCCTTCCCTGGGGCACCTTACATTCAAGAAACTGCAGAGTGGAACTGGACATGTTTGGAAGTGAGACAAGCTGGAGATAGGAAGGATGCACGTGACTTGCAGAAAAGCACAGAAAAGTCATCAGCCCATTCTGCGAGGATGTGTGTGTGATGATTGGAGACTGCCATGCAATGCTGAGCAATATCAGGTATCAGCACAGTGTGTTCAGGCTTGTTGGCTCGGACCATGAGGAGCACAGAGCGAGACAGCTCTTGGCAAGCTCAGCTCACATGATAAGGTCATTGGAAAGACAAGTGATGCTTTCATCAACCTGCCTTTCCCCACTATCAGCACCAGCTTGAGCAAGGACTCACTTTGTGCTCCTGTAATGTACTGCACGCTGCGTGGTGCCAAGGACAAAAGTTTCCTCACAAATATGCTGAAGCAGTGTTTTTCCAACCAGTGTCTCGGTCCCCAGCTCCCATCCTCCTTGGCCACGTCACGTTCCCGTTTTGAATCACTGAGTGGAAGATTTAAATCCCCTCTAGATCAGTGGCAGCTCTCGGGCAGAAGGGAGAACAGGATGTATCTACTGGCTAGCTGTCGCTTCCCAACAGTTATAATTTACCTTTTGGCCATTCGTTATGTTTTCAATTATTTTTTTTTCTTTCTGTGCTGGGCAGTACTTTGTTGGGGCTCTACATTCTAATTACACCAGAGTTCATTAGCCCTAGAAGCTGCCTGAAGCCTGGGGTGATAGGTTGGTGCCAGCAGCCAAACTGACTGGCCCAAATGGAGCCGGTTTGTGGCTCAGGGTCATGCAGACCGATGGCTCTGACCATCACTAACGCAGGGTCCTGGAGAAGTGCTGCTGCCTGTTTGCTGTACCTTCACTGAGAACCTTTTTGGCCTTGACACTATTAACAGCTTGGGCAAAGGGAGCAATGCCTGCGCAAAATGTTGTCCACAGGGTGCCCTAGACACTGCTTAGAGCTCTCTGAGAACATCTGAAGGGAAAACATACGCTGGCAGGGCTTACGTGCTCCAGCAGTTGGGGATTGCAAACACATGCTTCAGCTATGCAAGAAATCTTTGACTTGTTCTGAATGCGATTCAGCCTGGGTTTCTTCCCAGGAACATTCCTGTTCTTCACAATTTACCAGTTGCAGGAAGGGGGGCGAGGGGGAGGGATTTTACTAGTACTCAGGATTTTAAGAGTAAAGGAGAGGAAAGGGAACAAATCTTACAGTGCTTCCCCTAGCCAAATTCCTCCAGAAGGACAGGGTGTGGAGTATGGGCTCCAGGATTTGGCACAATCCCAAGAAAATATGAACTGCAAAATTAAAACCACTTTTAATTTGTCATTTGTTTTTATATAACGAGTAAGTCTCTGTTTTTCTTAAGTAATTCAGTCTCTGCTATCACATAAACCAGGCAGCCCCTGCCAAATGGTGCTGCTTGATAGAAGCCAAGCCCAGAACTAGATCTCTGAGCAAAGACATATTATCTCCTCCAGGAGACGGCAGTGCTGTTCAGATCTGCAGTGTGGTTCCCAAGATGAAAGCCTCAATCCTCAGTCCCAGTGTATGTGAGAGAGTTGCAAATGTAGTCCTTGTAGGTGAGAGTCATTTGTTGTCTGAGCTGGAGATGAGTCGATGAATCTGTGTCCTTAATATAATTTCTGTTATGTTACAGAGGGGAGACACGGACTTTGTGCTTCTTTCCAGATGCCACCACCTAACCCGTCAGCTCGTTCCTGAGGCTGCCAAGTTTCAGCCCAATACTTTTCAAGGTCAGACAACAGCAGGAGTAGTGCTCTTGCATGGAGTTGCCCGTGGCTGAGTTTGGAACCTGCTGAGCTAGACAAGAGCTTCCAACAGGAGACACCATGGAAAGAGGCAAGGTGTTACAGTGCCAAACATGCACTCAGAGTAACCTCCATAGCTCAATTAACTATATTAAGTATACACCTATAATGAATTTAATTTCACTGAGGTTTTCTTCCTGGCATTGTGTGCCTAGTGTACCTAGTTTTTAAACTTGTTGCTGTGTTTATAATTCAATCATGTGTACATAGTTCCCACATAAGCTTAGTCACGCCAGACACCAGGGAGAGTATCATTTCGTTGTATTTGGCTCGTGCTTCTGTCTTTAACACAGGGGGTATCTTCATTGAAATCAGTTGTGCTACGTAAGTCCAAAACCAGAGCAAAGCCTAACATTTGTAAATTATTTGCAATAGAGGCTTCATAATTTTTATAATGTGATGTCCTGAATATGGATGCAGTTAGCTACAGCTGTGTTCCCAGTCTCCCAATAGGAAACATCAAAATAAAGATAGAAAGGAATACTTATTGTTATATATATACACACATATATAATTCAGTGGTATCACAAATATCAGTAGATTCCTCTTGCCTCACAGTGCTGTATTACGGTCTTCCCCTATAGATGCTAAACTAAACGGGAATAACTGGTTGAAATTAAGAAGTGGATGCTAAAGTATTTCTTCAGCTTGTGCTGTACGTGGCGTCAGGGCTGTAGTTGAGTATTTGTGAGGGTTCTTCCTCCATCTTTTATTGACTGCTCTTCATTCTACATTTTTCTTGTTAATAGCACGTGGCAGAGGAAATTGGTGAATGATTTAACTCTGTCTTGCTTTTATTAATCCTAAATCATGGGTCAGGTCACAATTAATGGTGGCTCTGGTGATTTATGAATTGCAATTTTCACTCCTACTAGTGCTGGGCTGTTGGAAACCGTCAGATGCCAACCTGAGCAGCTGTAGCCCAAACATCAGGTAGCACCAATGTGCAAAGTGTGTGTGGATGTGTGAAACAGCCCAATCTGTGGACGAGTGAATTAATTGAATAGCAATACAAAAAACTGGGGCTGCTTTCTCCAAGTTGTATGTTAAGTTACTAGTTTTCCCAAGTGCAGAACTCAGACTATCACTGAGTGACCTGGAATCCAAATAATAGATTTGATTGCAAAGCACAGAAGGCTGCCTAAAGAGAAACAAAGAAATACACAAGGAATATGTGTGAAATGAAAACACTTCTGAAGGGAGCCTGCAAAAAAACAAAGCAGAAGTGAGGAAGAGAACAGCAACTCTGGGTCTGAGCAAAAAGAGCTTGAAGGAGTCACAGGGACAAGAAAGGAGAGAACCTTATTCCAGTTCATGCTCTTCTGGAAAAGCCAGAACCAAGACCTTCACTGAAGTTGTGATTCTTTATCAGAATGACATTAACCGTGACATTTCCCAGGAAGGAATTTGCGTCCATGTGAATGTTGGCTGGTGCCCAGCATCACAGACACTGCCACTTGGGATTAAGGGAAAGACTTTTCAGTTCTGTTGCCCTCTGCATTGACATAAATCAGGAGTAGGAGGATTTCTTTCTGGAATTCAGGGGACATATGACAATTGTGTTGGTTAAATGTGTATAATGACAAAAGCATTCAGCTCTCGGACAGGCTTCAGTTGTTCGTGGCTTTGCAGCTCTCACAATATATCTGTGGACAACAAAAACATCCTAATGCTTGGGCATGACGACATCCCCCATCCAGCTGGCCTGGAGCCAACATCATCTCTCCTACAAAACAGGCAGTTGTTTCTTGGTAAGAACAATTGTGCTCTCCATATTGACCACAGTTTGCATAAATTCAGCTTCAGCAGTGCAGAAGGGCCGTGCTGCTCTGCGTTGTGGGGTTGGGCTGTCCTGCGTGAGCTGCAATGGCTCAGAAAAGGCTGGGGAGCCAGCAAAAGCTGCTTGGGAGTGACACGAGGCTGAACCTGAGCGGTTACAAACAGAAAGCTCAGTGGAGGACGCTCACACTGAAAAAGCCTGGAAACGGCAGATAATTCTCTAAGATGTTTTGGAAAGCCTCCCGTCATGGTGCTTTTTCTTCAGGAAAATAAATCTTTGTTGTGTGAATTAACTCATAGTGGAATAACCCCACTCTGCTAGGAGCAGGATTCTTAATGAGATGAGAACAGGTATGATATTTTGAGGTAAAATTAGGTAGTTTGAAGGCCCGGCGGGCTGAAGGGGCCGGGCAGCACTGAGGGGATGGCTTCTCATTGCCCCGCCTCACCACAGCGCCTCCGTCAGCGCCGGGGCCTCCCGCCAGGGGGCGCTGTCCCTGGAGGCAGAGCCGCGGCGCCCTCCCGCCGGCCACGTTCCAGCGCTCAACCTAACTCGCTGCCTCTCTGCTCCGCCTCCTCCCATTGGCCGGCTGGCTCTGAGGTCCCGCCTCCCGGCGCTGCGAGCCAATGGGAGGGAGGGAAGGGCAGAGGGGCGGTAGGTTGAGGTGCGCGGCGCTGAGGGGCGCTCAGGGGAGCCCTGGCGGGGCCGTCCCGGCGGGCGGCGGCGCTGAGGCGATTTCAGGTGTGGGGGGTGCGGGGCGCCGCCGGTGCGGCTGTGACCGGGCTGTGAGCGGGCTGCGACCGCCCCGTGAGGCGATTCGGTACAGAACCCGGCCCCGCACCCAGCCCGGCCCTGCCGCAGGTGCCGAGGCCGATGGAGGCCGCCCGCAGCCCGCCCGGCCGCCAGCCCCGCGCCGGGCCCGGCCCCGGCCCCGGCCCTGAGGAGCGGCCCCGAGCCGGGCAGCTGCGGCCCCGCGGCGGGGAGCAGAGGCCCCGAGGGGCTCCCCGCGGCCGGGCGGGGGCCGTGGTGCTGCTGCAGCGCGAGGTGGCGGAGGGCGACAGCCTGAACAAGCTGGCCCTGCAGTACGGCTGCCAGGTGAGAGATGGGCGATGGGGGGGGGGTCCCCGAGCCTCCTGGTAACCAGCGCTGCCCGTGTGGGGAGCGGTCGGTGGCCGGGCAGGCTGCAGGGGTGGGCGTAGAGGAGCAGAGAAGCCAAAGTCCCAACCGCAGAGCCCCTGTGCTGTCCGGGGTGTGGGTTTGGTTGTTCCCTGCAGCATCCAGAAGCCTGAGCAGTTCGGCCATCAAGAGTGCACGGGCACAGGGAGCTTTCTCTGGAGTTGGAACAGACTAAAAAACATCAGCTCTGTTCCAAAGGGGTGAGCTTTATGGGAAAAACTCTTGGGAACTTTAATTACCTGATCTGAACATCAGAAATACCCCATTGGTTAGCAGTTAAAGCTGTGTATTTAGAGCCTCCTTCATCTGCCAGTGAGACTGTGATTAAAAAGTTCCATGATGCAAACAGTTGGACAGTGACCTGGTTGGGGGTAATGGCAGAACTGGCTGAACGGCTGCAGTGCTGTTGCAGCCTGTCTTGCTTAACAACAGCTGTGAGGTGCAGCTGAAGCAAGAGGGCTTGGGAGGGGAGGAATTGTTGCAATTCCTCCATTCCCTTAGAAACAAAACCAAAACAAAAAAGCCCTCCTGGGCTCCACTGCCGAGCTGATGCTTGTGAGGAAGAGCCTGGTGGGGCTTGAGCGGGCTTTGGCTGGAACCAGTAGAACAATGAGACCTCAGAGCCACAGCAGATGACTTTGTAGTGGGGATATGCTCCTCTTTCAGCACCAGCAGCTGCATGGTTATTGCCACTTACACCAAATCATGGCAGTCCATGAACTCCGAGGATTCTGAACAACTCCTGATTTATGTCAGGAACCATCCCAGTGTGCCCCGTAATGTAACATAACGGAGGGCTTGGTCCTGCCTCTGCCATCCCCGTCTGTCCGCAGCACTTTCAGAGCCCAATTGCTCATCTGGTGGGGTTGGGGGGCTGATGGGGGCTGGGGTGGCCATGTTCTCCAGCAGGAGGAACATCCTACTGGCCCTGCTTCCAGAACGCACACTTCTGACCTGTCCTGGTTTAACTAGAGAGAGAATTCCTCATTGCTGGAGATCCGTGTGTCCGTGTGTGTATCTGCTGGCCCTGACATGGTACAGTGTGGGTGTATCTTGGGTTACTTGCACAGTTAAGCAGCCCCTGTAAGGGCACTGAGATCTGTAAGTGCACAAGTCCGTGACCGTTCAAAAAGTCCAGGATGAGCTTTTCTGAAATCCCAGGGAGTTGGTTTGTTATCAGGGCCTATTTGGGGCAGGGGCACTGAGGCAGTGCAAGGAGTAGTTAGTTCTGTGTGTGCTGTAGACAACTTGGCAGAGATGCGAGGCACTTGAAACTTCTCCTTTTCACTCTTGACCATTTATAGTCTGGGCCTGGCTTTGGCATTGTTTTTAGCTGGGACAAGAGGAGCTTGCTGCAGCCAAAAATGAGTACAAAAAATGGCCTAAATGGCTTGCGCAGCCTTGTGCTCTTGCGTTCTTCCCATCAGCTTTGTTGGTGTGCTGTGATTGCTGCTCCCCTTCCCATTCCTGGGGCTCCAGCACAGCATCGCAGCGCTCGGCTGCAGACGCTGCGGGGAACATTCACTGTCCCAGTGATCGGTTCTGGATGGAACAAAACAAAACACTGAAGCATCACCTCAGTTAGGATGCTTTGTGTCAGCTTGTTAGTGCCTAACAAATTAACATTGAAGGGTTTAATTCCTGATGTTAGGCAGGGGCAAGCTGCCAGGCATCTGACCCCGCAGCTGAGGGTTCCCTTGGCTTCAGGGGCACCAGACCAGGCCCTGGGTTAACCACCCCCTGTTCAGGTGTCCCCAGCGTCGCAGAGCAGGCAGGAAAGGCTCCGCACTGCACTAAGCCACTTGCAGCCAGGGTTTGTTTTCACCTCAGGCTGGTGCTCGCAGCCTGGTTTTGTAGCCAGTTCCTGTTTCAGTGCCGGCAACAGGTTGGTTGGGTCGTCTGAACTAATCCCGGTGTCCTCTTTGGCTGCTGCAGGTGGCGGATATCAAACGCGTCAACAACTTCATCAGGGAGCAGGACCTGTACGCGCTGAAGTCCATCAAGATCCCGGTGAAGCCCCACGGGCTGCTGACCGAGAGCAGCCAGGAGCTGAGGCCGGCCCCAGCCCCGTGCAGCCCCAGCGGCGTGACGCTCGTGGACCTTCCAGAGCCCGAGGCTGGTGCCGACGGCTCTGAGGGCAGCCACCTGAGCGACTACTTCAAGGGGATCGACCGGAGCATCCAGGAGGCCGTGCGGGCGGAGGTCCAGCTGAACGCCGAGTACTGCACGGAGGCGCTGGAGAGGCCGCTCTGTGAGTCGGGGAAGCGGGAGCCCAGCACTGGTGCGGACTGGGGGATCCAGTGGTGGAACGCAGTGTTCGTGATGCTCCTGATAGGGATCGTCCTGCCGGTATTTTACATCATCTATTTTAAAACCCAAGAGAATGGCCACGCAGCCCATACCTCCAACACAACACTAACCTCAAACATCTCAGCAGATGGATTGGAAGGGAAACCACTACAAAGCTCAGAGGTAGAAAAAAATCCTAAGGGGGAGGTGCAGCCAAACACAGCCCCTCCTCCCAGCACTGAGGCCCATAAGCCTGTGACTCTGCCACGAGTGCAATCGGGGGGATAACAGTACAGAGATTTTTTTTAATTTCTTTTTTAAAGTAGCTGACAGTGTAGTCCTGAACTCGACTGAACCTGAGGTGATGTGGTTTTATGGAAGAATAAGGATGCTTTGTTGCTTGTAATGATGAAGAGGCAGCTGGCTTAACACTTGTGAACTCTGTTGAGGGGAAGTATTTTAAAGCAATCACTCCTGTTTGCTGCAGGTATTTCTTACGAATGGCCTTGCTGAAGAAGCTGAGCCCTTTACTGCTGTGACACAGAGTGCAGTATTAGTGTGACGGGAAAGCTGGCGGCTGTTTGTGTTATAAGAAAATACTTTTTGCTTAGAGTAGAAGTGGGGACACTTTTTTTTTGCTGAATTGTTTTTCTCTCCTGCAGAGGGGCAGTCCTGGTGTACCTACCCTTAAAGCCAAGGCTTTGAGGGGATTAGCTGAGGTGCGCCACAGCACAAGGACACTGGGGGTGACTCACGAGCTTTTCTCCTGCAGGAAACCCTTCAGAGGCAGCGTGAGGGCTGCTGTCTTGCAGGCAGAGCTCCTGGCAGAATCCTTGCGTGTGTCAGGGTTCAGCTGATCCTGAGCAACTGCTTCAGCATGGCAGCAGGCATCCAGGCAGTGCTGTGGAGTGGTGGTGGGCCTGTGGTGTGTAGGTTTGAAAGCCTTTTCTGTTGCTTTTAAAGCTCTGTGAGCAAAAGCAAGGCTGGGTGAGTGCTGCACCACAAGCTGGTGGTGTGCACAGGCAATCTGTTCCTGGCCTGAGGAAGAGCAGCCTGAGAACTTTTTTTTTTTTTAACTTTTTTTTTTGCTTAGAACAAACGCTAAGGGGCAAGGACCATTACACAAACCAAGCAGAACCGCGTGGTGTTAATCCAGTACCCCAGGCTTCCTGCAACCTTCAAAAAAAGGCTCAGGCCAGCCCGAGGGGACAAGGCACATTATGTATCTTGTACTGAAAAAAAACAAACCTTGTATTTTCTTCTGTGAAGGAAAAAGTATCTCTCATGGTTGGGGAGAAGGGTAATTAATTACTACATTTTTAAATAAAGGAAAGTGAAATAAAAGCACAAGGGGTGCTTACCCACCCCAGACTATGTGTGGGTTTTTGTGTGAGTGATTTTTTTGGGGGGGCAGTATTGTTACCACAACCTGCTGTGCAGCACAGCTGAGCAGCAGTCCCAGAGGAGCTGGGGTGTGCAGGAGCAGCACCTGGCAACGGACCCTTTAAGCCAGGTCGTGCTGTCAGGGGTTGGCTTGTGTCTAACCCTTTTGTAACAGGTGTCTTAGAGCACCCCAGGTCTTAGTTTGACTGTAAAGTGCATGTAACCAAAAAAAGTTCCTAATGGAACTTGTCTCTGGCTGCCACTTAAAACCAGTTACATCAAGGCAAGCTGGTGAGTATTTCAGGTACTGGGGGCAGGAAGGAGAAGCACGCTAAGTCACAAAACACCGTGCTCTGCAAATACGACAGAGGCTGGAGTACACAGTAAAAGCCAGTATCTTTACTTTAGTGAATGCAGGATACAAATATTTTACAACAACCTCTAGCATTTTTCTTAACCATTTGATAAAAAGTTCACTAGAATATTTATTGTATATTGAAGAAAAAACAACACATTCAGGGAAAAAATTGAGATTAACTTATTTTTTTTCTTAAAAGATTCGTCTCAAGGATGGCAACAAAGTCCAGCTTGTGCCGCCAAACGGCTTATCATCATTAAACCGTGAACAGCTTCTTTGTGAACTGTTGACTACAAACATTTACCAAATACATAAATCTCTTTTAAAAAAGCCATTTTAAATATAGCAAAGCAGTGTTCTCTTGCACAGCAAAGTGAAGAAAGTTTCTACTAAGATTTAAATGTTTACATTTGTTAAGTCTTTCTTTCACATTCTAATTTAACGTCTTTCCATGATCAATTGTTAGGAGTTATTATGTTCCTTATTTACTATGTATTTCTTGTGCGCACAGTAATTCGCAAGTTTCTGATGCATTAGTGTCCTTTAAGTGAAAGGAAAGGCTAAAGCATTTTTCTCTGACGAATCCCTGATTACATGTGAATTTTTAAATACTATAGTGAGAGCTCAAAGATGGAGAGGTGATCTGTCACGATAGAAGATAAAAATCTTAAATCATTCAGACTTGAATGGGTTCAAACTAGGATTGGATCCACTTGCAACATCATTCAATATATTTAATTAAAAAAAGTATTTTTCAACTGTTGAAATATCTGTGCTATGTCTTTTTTATAAAACTTTTTTTTTTTTTTTTTTTTACAATTCCTAAAAAAGTATGTTCCAAAGTTCATTACTCGTTACTAAAAATCAGGATTCCCATTTATTTAATGGCATGAGATTCTCCCACTGACACGGGAGGTCTGCAAAAGACTTGTTCTGCCGAGTCTGTTGGAGGGGTTTGGGCAACACGTTAACAGTCCCAGGATCAGTTCTTAAGAACCATTTTGTTTGTTTGTTTGTTTAAATTCACTGGTGCAATTTCAATACAAACTCTAACCCTTATGTAGCTTTTTTTCTTTAAGAAAACAGCAATAGTACTTACTGTTTAAAAACCTGCATAGAAATAAAGACTATTGAGATACAGTCAGCAAAGCCATCTTATAAGGCACACAAGAAAATAGACAGTAAATGTGAATGCAGAACTCCCACTCAGATGTACAGCAAAGTTCATAGATGTGCATAAATAATGAAAAAAATCACATAACTTTTCAAAGCATTAAAAGGTTCTCTGTAGTGGTAAGTGAATTCAGTCACTTTGGAAATTGAATTGCTGTTAGAAAAAAGTCTCGTTTTCCTGTCGGCTTCTGCAAACTGATAACGAACTGCAGCAAATGGAGAACGATTTCCACAGTTAAGTGGCTGAAACAAACTGAAACCTGTATGACTTCAGAAGTTACCATGACAACACACGGTGGGTTTTAGAAGCTCTATGTCCTAACTTTGTTCTTCCATCACACATTAAAGCAAGCAGCCAAGATAGCTGTCCGCACCGGATTTTCATTTCCCATACTTCTTACTTACAGTATCAAGTGAGCGATTAAGAAAAAAAAAAAGCCAAATTTTATTTTATAAATAACAGGGATTACTTTAAAGGGGTTTCAGGAATAACACAACACTCTAGTTTTTCCTCAGAACTACCCACCCCAGTGAGATTTACCAATACCTACTCCCTTTGGTTCCCAGTACAAAAGAACATGTGCACAGGGAGATGAGATGCCCGGCACAGAACTGGAATCAGATTTCTACAAGGCAACAACGCTCCCTAACACAAAACCACTCGCACCCAGCCAGGTCGCACAGCCTGTGACACCAAACTCTTGGCTCCTGTGGCTGCTGCTCACACCCAGCCTTCACCACCACTCGCCCACTGCCCTGCCCAGGGCCTACAAGCCAAGGGCAGACAGCGCCACCAGTTCCCTCCTCACCCTTCTCCTTACAGCACAGCCGGGTTGTGCAAACCCCAGGTAACGCCACGCGGTGAATCCGAGCCCAAACCAAACTTCTCCTCGCCAGCTGCGACAACACCACGGGCCTCTGGATTCCTTGCTCTATTGGATGGAAGCAGCAAAGAGGAACAGCGCGTTTAGTTCTGAAGGCTGAGGTTTTATCCCAAACCACTTACCACTTAAAAAACCTTTTGTGCTCATCTGATATGTGTTATTTCCCTATCATAAGAAATTAGGTCAAGTTTTTTCCACTGTTTTTTTTTTTCCTCCTCAGAAGAGGCAGTTTTAAAATGATGCCTTAAAATGTGTTGTAACAGATTTTTTATATTTATGCAGGATGAACTTAACACCGGATTTTTTTTTTTGCCACTTTGCTATTTATATACATATATATAAAATGTATAATGAAGCTTAACCATACAGCACAGAGATTACAATTTAACGGCACACATTCACCACCAGTGAGGGGGACAACCCCTTTATACACCCTCTGAAAAATCTGGATAATAATATTAATAATAATTAAAATCCAAAGAAAGTACAGTATATTTAACAAAATAGTAAATATTAAACAGTGAATACTCTACTTAATAAGGACCTCGCCTTTTTCAAGTTGGCGTCAATCCACAAAAATATACTTTTTAATCTGGTGAACGTACAATACATAGGTACTTACACCAAAGGTGATAATATATTTAAGATGCTATATACACAAAGAGTTTGGCTCAAATTTAAATTTACATATAAGTGTTCATGGCTTATTTTTCCCCCAAGGTTCCGCCTGCAAGTTTTTCCTTTTCATCTTTGAAAGCAAAAACTAGAAAGTCAAAATAAGATAAAACTATACTCTACAAAAAAGCTACAACATACAGCTTTGGCTTATATAAATAATTCATAGCAGAATGTGTTCAAAAGTACTGTATATAACTTTATATATAGTCTTCAATTCATTAGGGTATTGTTTTCTTTAATATAAAATATACATGAGCTAAAATCCGTTTCTATATTTTTCAAAGGTATGAACGTAAAAACAAATTTGTCAAACATATTCCAATTATAACTTAATATATTAATTTTATTTTGTTAATGTTCTATTTTCTAGGCTAATATTTTCTGAATATTTCATGCGACTTCTCTATGTCTCTCTTTCACTCATTAAAAAAATCACTTCTTTGACCCAATACACTATTTTTTTGCACGTGCAAAACAGGGTTTTTGTTTTTTTTTTATGTTTTCTAGCATCAGCCCTTCTCCATGCACCCTCTGCAATAGAGACCCATGCCAGGTTGGGTAATATAAAGGTCATTTTATGTACAGTATTGCTTTCTTCTTCCTGCTTTTCTACTGCTCTGCTGCTACAAAGCATTATTTCTTAACTACAAGTAACCATACAGCTTTAATAAAACACACAGGGACATTACTACAGGCGAGCCCTCTTGGTTTCTGCAATCTAGTGTGGTAGGATTATAATACGGGTACAATGTTTCTTTGCAAAACAGGTTATATTATTAAAACAACAAGTCCAGGTAAGTGCCAGACTAGATCAATACCTATAGGATTGTTCTGTTACATTTTACCATGGGACATCTGCAGCTATACAAGAAGTTTGTAATAAGTGCCTGATGATTTTGTGTATGCTACACACACTAGCACATATATATGCATGTGAAGATATATATATGCATGTATGTATATACATATAAATATACTTATTTCATGTCCTTATTTATAAATTTAGATATGTCAGGACAGTTCATTTTGAGAACACAAAACTGAAGAGGCAACACTGCAAGTTTATGTCACCCATGTGTCCATCCTCATTCGTTTTACCGATGGACTCTCTCTATCTTCTGAATTTGGTGGCCTTCCCAGCACCACAGGTGAATGGAAATCGCTCCGTGGGTCTTCCCGGTCGCTGCCGTCGTAAGAGCTGCTGGAGCTGCTGAGACTGTCAACAGGAGAGCGACCCATTTCCTGACGCGACTGCTGCTGTTGCTGCTGCTGCTGCTGCTGTTGTTGTTGTTGTGGCTGCTGCTGTTGCGGGAACCCAGAGGGAGTTACACGGTCCCGGGGAGGTGAAATTGGTTCAGATTTTATGTTGATGTTTTGGTTGGTATTAATGGATAAATTTGAACCCTGAGATAGCTGGCTGCCAGTACTGGGAAAAAGAAAACCAAAAGGAAAAAAAATAAGAAAACACGAGAAAAGAAAAGAAAGTGACAATTCATGCGTCTGTGGGATGGCATTGTCTTGTGGTTCAACACCCACAAAATGAGCACGTAAATAAATGCGACTTACTGAGGGGAAGAAAAAAAGTTGAAAGAAAGCATCAGTTAAAGGTCTGAAGTGCATTTACAGAAGCTAAAAACCAAATATCTCATGTTTCCAAACATTTAGGTTAACCGCGTAGGTGACTCTCCTGCAAGAAGATGGGCCTGGAGGGACCCAGCTTGTCAGCTTCAGTACTGAACTGACAGAAAGGATAAATAACAGAAATCATCGGTGCTCCTGCAGCCAATGGGCAAACTTGAAAAGCAACAAACACAGCAGCAGCAGAAACAAAATTAAAACAGTCTCGTGCTAAGCATTTCCCAGCGCAGAGAAATCAGCTTGAAGGCAGTAGTGCCCGGCGGGATGCCATACCGTAACCTCGCGTTTACTTACACAAGAGAGCTGAGGGTTGCTGGACCGAGGTGGTGCTGCTGCCAGGCAGATACCTGCCCTAGGGACAGCATCCCTGGGGAGTTAAATCCCTGCAAGGCAGACAGGTCTGCGCTAGTCAAGGAGTAATCTAAGAGGGAAAAACAAAGAAACAAGAAAGTAATGAACAAATTTATTTATATATACACACATACACGCATAAATATGTGAGTGCATAGGATATGCTCATACATGAATATAAAGGCTTTCTACCCAAAACAGGGCAAATGACCCAAAGGAGTTCATGGGTGAAAACTCTGACACCCAGAGAGAGTCCTCCTAACTTCACATGGATCTCAAAAGGACACCAGCCACCAAACACGTTCTGCATTTCAATTCCTACACGCCACTGCCTTACACAGCTGCTTCTGAACTCATGGCTGCAGCTTTCATGCATGCACACACACACACACACGCAATATAGACTCACATTAAAGTACAACAGGTACTTGCATTTCTCAAAAACGAAACAAAAAGGGAAGAACCAAGTCACGAGAAAGGAATGGTGTTTCTTGCGCTGAACTCACCAAGGAAATCCTGGCTCCGGTTCAGTTCTAGATAAAACGTGCTCCAGATGGGAGGCAGCAGTTGCTCAGACAAGGCACGCATACCTTCTGGCTGCCTCATCTGTTGTGGAGCAGTTCGTAGCCCTACAGCCTATACCCAAAGCAAGGTGCGAAGCAGCACGTGCTGCTGTTGGCCTGGCTGCCAGGCACAGCAGGGCTGTGGGTGGTGGGGGCAGCACGACAGGCACTGCGACCAGGAGCCTGACCGACCCCTTCCATGTCATTTCTACAGCCCTACTGTAAAGCACCACGTGCTCCCTCTTCCCACAACAGACTGGTTATTTTATGCCTGATTAAATTGTCATCTCTGTATCAAATAAACAAAAGAAATCTCTATTTTGAAGGCATAATATCATTACTTAGAAATACAATTTAAATGGGTAACAGAAAAGCAACACGCTCCTAATCACCAGTGAATGACTGGATGTTGGTTTTGGCTAGGCTGTAATGCTTCGACAGTTCTCACTTTTTGTTCACACATGGGAAGTTATTTTCATTTTATCATTATCACCCCTTGCTTTTCTTTCAGGTTTTGAAACAAAACTGCAAACACTTCTCTGCTTTTAATTATCTTGTAACATTGCTTCCTTAAAATAATTTCTGGTCTCTAGAGAAAGAGACAAAATGCCAGCAGCCAAACATACTTTACATCACCAGCTGATTAACCAAAAATTTCACTAAGTAGGGTTGTTTGTTGTTTAAAATGTACATCCTTGCATTGTCCTGAAACGCCAAAACCATTACGATTCCTCTCTCTTGAACAGTTTCCCCATTCTCATCCACCAACTTGTTTTCTGTGGACAGTTCCTAGGTTTCCCTTTTAATGCCCCATAAGGGAAGGGAAGGCCCGTGGCAGCAGGCACACTGCGCTTTTCAGAGATGCAAACACATCACTGCGGGAGTCTTCGTGAAGATCTCGGGACTCCCAGCCGCACCCCAGCAGGTAAAGCTATGTAAGCTGCCCTTTGGTTCCTTCTCAGAGAAGCTCACAAGTATTTCTGCACAGAATCAAACTTGTCCTTTTGCAAGTCAAAAAAAAAAAAAAAATCATCCTTCCACTCAACGTCCAGAGCTGCCAGACCTGTGCCAGTCTGCAACTGTAGGCAACACGAGCACCTGAGATGTGCTGGACTGTGTCAACGTCATTTCTGTAAGAGCAAACTTGAAGGAAATGTTTGCAGGAGTTTCGTTTCCATCTATTGTTTCTTCGTAATTATAGCTTTAGTGGTAATGGGCAATTAGGTTCTGATGCTTTAGAGCGTGCCTGATGCCAGGGGTTAGAGGAGACTCTTTTCCAAAGGTTACATGTGCCGCTACCGAACTATCTGCATTCTAGTTTCTGTAAATAATCACACATCTGCCAGCAGTAAAAACAGAAGACCAATTTCTACACGAGTGCCTTGGTGCAAAATGGACAAGTTGATGACAGAGTGCCTTCTGCATGATGGAAACCTTTACTGCCGGGACCCAAACAGTCAGACACCTTTGAAGTCTGTCTGCAGAATGACTGACCAAACACGAATACAATTCAGATGGCTGGATATGCTCTGCTGAAGTGTAAGTTGCTACTGAGCTGATATCTCTGTGTATTTTGGCTACTGAAAAAAAAGTTTAGCCTGTGTAAGAACAAGGACTTCAGCTTCTGGTGGCCCTTCTCTCAGCAATCTGCAGAAACAATATTTCTCTGGCAAAACAAGTGATATGGAATGGTATCTCTGTACAGAACTGATAACAAACACTGTAATAAATGATTAAAGAGTTGAATCTATCCTTTCTAGCCCTGGAAAAAAAAAATCAATCTGGGGAAAAAAAAAAAAACAACCATTGTTTATGTATTTAAATTTTATCTTAGCCCTTAGAGCTGCAGAAGTGCAGTTGCTACAGAAGCAGTGACCACCCTGATGCCCAGATGACAATTTGGTTTCAAAGTCAGATTTCTATTTGCAAGACTCCTGAAAGGCTCAGTCCAACACAAACATCACTGAAGTGTCTGAAAAATGCCAAAGGCTTAAAGCTTCACAAAACACAGCATTATCAAAAGGAAATGGACTGGTTTTTAAAATCATACCCTAGTGATAACAGCCCGTTTCAATAGCCCTTGCTACTTCTAGAGCCTCAGACTCCAGCCCCTCTCATCCCAAGAGCCTGTGCCAGCCACCAGCTCACAGGTTATTGCGGATGAGGGACGCACACAGCACCGCTTCCCAGACAGTGCCCTACTGTATGAGGAAACGATGGCAATTGTTAGGTGACTGGCAAAACGCGGGTCCTCTGAGTAGAGACCAGAGCTACTGATTTATTTTAAACAGTAATTAAAGGCAATACATGAACACTCGCAGTAGCAAGAACCAAAACAAAATCTGTGTCCAGCAAATTTGTGGAGTTTATAATTTGGAACAAGTCACTATGCACAATTCTCCACTCGTTATGCTGTTACTGCAACCCATCTTCTTCATTCACTTCTGCAGACTTTGACCCCCCTCAGGGCAGCAATTATTTGCATTCATGTTTAACAATTTAGTTGGGTGCTACCACAGCATAAATATTTACTATTGCTGAGGAGTAAACAGTCCCTCTCCAGCTGCAAACCTCACGCACGCCAGTAAGTGCTCGGGGCAGTGCCCCTGAGGCCAAAGCAACGGAGAAAGCGCGATAATGTTGGCTAATGAAAACATTAATACCGCTGGGGAGAGAAGGGAAAAGGACCAAAAATGATTTGAGCTGCTTAGCTGATAGATGGCTACAAGCATAAACTAAAAAACCACAGTGGAGACTTTTAAAGGCAAAAAAGTGGACAGAATGTGTAAGATCCAACCTTTTTGCTGGGAAAATGGTTATGAAGGGATGGCTACTCAATCTATTCCATCTTTTAAAATTACAGACTCCTGATGGTGTCCTTCCTTGCAGGAAAGGAACAGCATTGTGAAACCTCTGTTTAATTCAAATTCTAGCTATTTTCTAAACACTTAATAAAGTTTTTTTTTTGGATTTGTCCTGGCCTTTGCACAACATTATTCTTTGTTTCCTACTGTGCCCTCTAGGGCTTTACACCCCACCACATCAGATCTGAGGTACCAACTGCTATGTCTATGCTTTCCCTTCCTGCAAGAACGCGTGACAGCTCATGAAACAACTTCACACGTGCCCTCTCAAAAATATTGCTGCATTTAAAAAAACTGCTTAATCTTAAAACACTTCATACATTGCCTTTTCTGGTTTTTAGTTTCACAAAGCTGAGCTTTGAAGACTGCTTCAAGTCTCTGCCCACAAAGAGTGCTCATACAGTTAACGCCAGAAGTCTCCTTTCAGAATTTTTGTTGCATAAGACTACATCATCAACAAAATACATTTACACACTTAACTGCAGAGTATTTACCACAACTGGACTTCAACTCTACTTGTATATAACAAAGAGCAAAATTTATAGTTTTGGGAGGAACAACAGGACTACGCAGTGGTCAGGAATTAGATTAAACCAAATATCCAAAGTTTAGAGATGACAGACACACAGTGATTTTCAGAGAAAAGCCGAGTGAAATTTACATTTCAATGTCTTAATTAGACTTCACTTAAAAAGAACCGTGAACTGGGCACTTACTTCCTTTCTTTTCCTTCTTGCTTTTAACCAACAGCTATTTTAACTCAGAAAAATTTATTGATAATTATCTGCAATGTAGTTTCTCTGCAAGTGCATTTAAATTAAACATCACAGACCTGCATCAGGCCTGCATCACAGACCAGCAATAATCAACCTTACGCCACCAAGGGTACAGGCGTATTTCCTTTCCAAGGAAAGGATTACCAAAAAATGCCTTTGCCTGTTGCATACAGGGTCTGTAACAAATAGAGAACCTTAAGATCCAAGTCAAAGTTAACACTGGTGGTACGGAGACAAAGTAGGAGGCACCACATCCTCGACTACTTTTGAAACGGACAAACCAATTACCACTCAGATTATCAAATTCTTCGCATCACACTTTGGATAAAACTAGTTTTAAGGTCCTTTGGATACTTAAGAGACTCCCAGTGGTGAAATGCTGATAATACCCTCCAGCAACTCCCCACCTGACTCTAGATAAAACTACTGAAGAGGAAGAGGCCCAGATTGGGTTTTATACAGCTGGGCTTTTTGTAAACTGAAAGTCCCCATAGAATCTGATTCCCTGGTGCTGCTGGAATTCAGCAGAGCAGAATGCAAGGGACAGCATGCTCTGAAGTATCAGCTACCACTTCAACGTTAGGCATTTCAGTTCAGATGGATAGCTTGAATACTGCTGCTATAAAGCAACGCATTTCATTGTCTCTCTTCCAGCATTCAGCTGTGTGCAACCTTACTGAAAGCTTCTGCCAGCTGTAAGTTTCAACATTTACACATTTTACATGCTAAAAGCTTTTTTTTTTTTTTTTTTTTTGAATAAAAACCTTCATTTGAACTGAAGAGGAAAATCAAGTTAAATGTCACAGAAATGCAAATTTTCCGGGCTTACGAATCACAAAAGCCTTGTACACGCGACAAATCAAGTCACTTACTAAAAACAATGCTTACCAGTGTTGTAGGCAGTAGGCATGGCCGAATACACCAGTCCCTGCGGAGGCAAGCTTGGAGTTGTCACAGACACCACAGGGGTAGCAAGAGGCTGTGTAGACTGAGAACTACTTATCCTTTGGGTATTCTAAAAATGATTAAAAATAACATGTCTTGTGAGATATCAGTTAGAACAATGGAAAATTACGTGCTAATATAAAAATAGCATTTGATTAAAATGTGTTTCTTTGCTTTCTATTTTAGTTAAGAACATGTACTTTTTATCAGGATAAATTTTCTAAACAAACCAAAACATTTCAAGACTCAACCAAAAATTATCTTGGCTAACAGAAATTAAAAATTAAGACTCGGTGGTCCCCCTTCTGTGCATGCAGATTTCATCAGTGTTAATTTGAGTCGTAGGACATAAATAAATGCAATATCTTAGTGATACACACAACAATTCTCAGAAGTTCTTAAGTGATTTAAAGAGTTTTAAGCCATATTTTTGACGAGGATTTAATGCAGATGGCGAGGTGCAGTTCCATCAGTAAAGAGACTCCCACTTTCCAGTTGGTTATCAGATTTTCAAGTTTTAGCTGCCAGCTTTGACACTGTGCTGACTACACCTGTCCTGAAAGGAGATCTTATACATTTCTGTTGATAAGACCTCAGTGATAAAATAATCCTGCCGTTCCCATGGCTCCTGAGAAGCTGGTAAAGTACTTGTTACAAAGCAGATCCCTTTCAAAGCAAATGACATCTGACTTCACACAGAGCAACTATGCTTTTTGACAGGAAAAACAGCTGAACTACATTGTCTCAGATTATCTGTTCTAACTGTAGGCGTGAAGAGTCTGTCTTTGCCACATACTGCAATGAACATCTGTAGCAAACATATCACTCAAATTAAGCTCTTCAACTAAATTTGCTGTTTCGAAAGCCTTACATTAAACATTGCGCTGAATACCACCAGACAGAAAGCTGCTCTGTCACAGAAGTCGTGGAGGCAACTTCAAGTGCAGCAATGCCACATTTTGATTTTTGAACAAGAGATGCTTACCCTTACCTATAGAGGGCTTAGTGTCCCTTTGTCTATGCTCTGTATTTCTGCATTCTCAAAGAAGCATTCTTGATTAAGGCAGCTAGATTTCAAATTGCTTAATATGTTTTTAAAGTAAGCCTCCCTCTGTCTCTGAAAAAAGTATTTGCTATAAGAATAGCATTTTTTCATCTCTTTGGTAGAGTTTCATTTCCTAGCTTTAGAAGGATGAAGCTGCTAGGACTTGTTCTCATTTAGGACAGGCACATGAGCATTTCAGTATCTGCAGTACTTTTTCTTTTCCCTCCACTCTGATCTTGAGAGAGTGAGCAGCTTTAAAAACTCACGATTCTCTTCGTAATAATGGGATGAGCAGGTACAGAAATGTGGCTCTACTCAAATTTAAGCTAAAACTTATGAAGATGAATTGAGGGTTATCAATCCCTGGCTTTTATCCTTCCAGTTTTAGAAAAAATCATACACCACAGCTACCATATTAAAATGGGCTACAGTCTTCCACTGGCTACCACCTTCTGATCTGTTTTGTCTGGACGCTGCAGAAAGCCCACCTCTGGGCCTGGTAACGCTTTGGCATTCGCTCAGTAGATGTACCCACTCTGCTTCACAGGTCCCTGATTTCAAAGCTAAAAGTCACAGAGAAAGTCCCACTGATCTTCTGTGCAATTTATCCTTCTAAATCACTTATGTACTTCTGAAAATCTCCACTAGCCCGAGTTGATCTGGCAGAAAGGTATGTTATTAGAGCAGATTTCTGTCTGTCAAACTGACCTTTTTCCAAAGCTTTCTTGGATGGCAGCCTATAAAGTTGGGATTACAGTATAATGGAAAAGTTAGGAGTATACTGGGAAACAATCCAGACCAAAGGATTTCCCCTTGGGATTTTTATTTATTTATTTATTTTGAGTGGCTAATAAAGGTGGTTTTCTGAGGTGGTTTATTTTTAAATAGAATTCCTGAACACTCAGTCAAGCAAGGACACCGAGAAGTACCTACTATTTGTTGTACCTGGGAGTCAGCCAATCCAAGACTTGTGACAGCCTTCAGATTTTTATTTTTTTTAAGCTGGTGCAAATAATAGCAGGAACAGGAAGAGCTGGATACCTTCGTTTCCTGCTATGCTACCGGTGCTATCTCTGGTTTTCATGTTCTGTGCTCAGTTCCAACCGCACAGAACGAGCACTCACAGCCACGGTTTGGAACTGCTGTCTAGCACTAAATTTAGCATCAGAAACGAGCATAATAAGCAAGATTTCAGGTACACTTCGTATTGCTTTGCCATGTTTAAGAGCCTTTAAGGAAGGCATTGCTGGCTTTCCTTTGTGTGCCTTTCCCCTAGCACCGGAGCCCACTGGAGAGCCACTAGAGGGCCCACGCTGCACACACAACCCGCACCTCAGCCCCTTCCACCCCGTCTCGGCATCTCACACCGCCGAGCAATGAGTTGAGCTGGTAGCAAAGCCTTAATTCAACTGCTTTTGAATAATTCCAATTTCTGACATGTACGCAACGCTATTTGATTAAATGTTCCTGTGTTGACTTAAAGCTCTATTTCCTGCCCTGGAAACCAGACATTGCTCTACAGAAGCAAGGACGTGCGTGACAGCTGTTTGGAACTGCTCAATTAGCAAGTCATTCCGATAAACCTTAAAAACCTCAGTACCACATTTCAAAAATCGTTTCTCCTCGCTTTCTTAAGTCTATTGTTCACGTTTAAGGTAAAAATCAACCAACAGCATGCATTTATTAAGAAGTGTATGCAAGTCACTACATTTTCCATGCTTTCATGCAATTAGAGCCTCATATTAGCAACAGGTCCATGTTCAAAACCACATCAAATTGTACAATCTGCAGAATTCTTTGTCTGTCTTTACAATTGCACGCTGTTGCAGCACCTTCTGCATGGTTCGTGCTACGGCAGCTAAACAATTTGCAAATTGCTCTAAAAATAAGTTATGAATTATTTCAGCCTTACGTTATTTTCCAGACAGAATGCCAAATGTTAAAACCTTTTGGAAAAAAAAAAATAAATAGAAAAAAAAGAATCCCAAGGGTTTCCTTTCAAAAACAGAATCTTTCCACTGGAAAAAGGTAGAATAATTCATTTTGCAATTCTCTACTCCTTTCAGTAAACAGGGAACACCCCTGTGGTTTGATAATCTCACGCAGGATGAAATAATTCCGAACTCCAAAAAGGTGACCTCACCAGCAATGATGTAATCTCCATGAAAATAAGTAATACATGGCTTGTGTTACTATCTGAAGAACTTCATGAGCGAAGCCACTTTCTAAAAATATTTCAATAATTTAGGGAATAAGAGGTTGTTTATTTTTTACAAACAACAGTAATAAAGACCATTAAACATCCTATACACATGGACAGTTACTCTGTAAGGCTCTTTTCCAATGTTCCCTCCAAGAAAAACAGAAATTATTTCAGGAAAAAAAGGAAGTTTACAAATAGAAAATGCTAGACTTTGGATGTGTATTCAACTTGAATTGGTCAGGTTTTAAGTTTGATAAACCAAATCTATTTTAGTCTGCTAGCAAGGGAACACTGGAATTCTTTAAAATATTTAATGAAACTACAGTTAAGAAGAACTGTAGTAGAAGAAGTTTTCAGCATCTTGCTCTCTCTCATCAAACAGGAGCCCAAACTCACCAACTCCAATTCATCCTCCTCCGACTGTACTCAGCAAACAAGAGGGATAACAGAGTTACTAAAAATAGCATTGCTTTCAAAAATGAAAGAAAAAGTCATGTTTGTGCTTCTGTTTTTTTACTTAATTAATAATGTGAATTTGCCACCTGAATCTGTAAATAATACTACTACAGTTACAATACGGTACGCAATTTAAGTCACTTAAAAGATGTATTGAAAAAACACTTTGACAAATCAGTGCAGAAAGAGCTTCATAAAAACAGGGACACAACCACACAGTGACATCACACATAGATAGGTAACACAGCAGTTTCTGGCTGGACTGATGCAATGCATAATCAGCTAAGTAAAAAAAATATTTTTCATATATAATCATTATGCCATCCTAGCATCTCTAGCTTGAAATCTTCCAATTTCCTCAGATAGACAAAAAAATAAATTGAATTTTAAGTCATTCTTGACAACAAAGCAGTAAGTAGGTATTGTACGCTACTAACATTAGAACTGCATTAACAAGATGCTCTTCTTGTATCTATTTCTAATTAATCTTAAAAAATAATCTCTACTTTAAAAATCAGCCAGTGCATTTCCTATGTCTTCTACCCTTCAGTATTCCTGAAAAAATAAAATAAAAAAACCCTAAAACTTGATGAATCATTACTCTGAGGATAATTGTAACTTTTGTTACTTGGATTCACTTCGTATTATTCATCATGAATACCAGTAACAAATGTAAGCACTTGTGGTATCTTAAAAACAAACACAAATTATTCAGAGAGTACTCTTATTGTTTATATCCTGCTCCTCCTGGTTATGGTTCATTCCTCCATAAACAGAAAACAGAAAATATGCACATAGATGTCTAAGATTTCTACGTGACAGGGAAAGAGTAAGGCCAAAGGATTTGGTCAACCAAATTAAAGGAAAAACAGAGCAACTCTTCCTGACAGACCTGTTCTGGCCTCAGTGCTGTGGTTGCCTCACGCCTGACACGAAACTTGTGTGCTATGCTGAACCAAGGCTGAACAAACACTATTACCAACATGCCATACTGCATAGTAGTACTGAAAAGCACACAAATAGGCACTGAACGTGATCCTCATTACTCTTTCGTGTGCTCACTGAAGACAGGACACTGAACACAGGACACTACACAATGCAAGTTGCATTCCAGCACGTCACACCACACAAGAGTTTCTCTCAGACCACCATTACCACTGAAGGTACACTTTGCATCCCACAAACATTACCACCCAGTAAAAAGAGGTACAAGTGTGCTTAGGGGCACGTTAACAGCATTTACGTTACCAATAAAAACAGCTATTCCTGCACAGAATAATGCATAATCCTTGTTAAAACCCACATCCTCCAAACCAGCAAAGTTCTCCGTTCCCAGTCAGTGAGACATCAAAACAATCCCAATCTACGTCTCTGGGATTGCATTCTAACCACTTTTAGGTCAGATTGCTATTTTTTGCTTTAAAAAAGGCTTTTCTGTTACTGTAACTTATGGTAAGCAGATGAGATAGTGTCTCCCTGTGCAGACCACTTTCTTTTTAGCCTGCCCTAAAGAAAGCAAATTACAGAACAAATGTTTTAACTTACCAATGGTGGCATCATACCCTTGCTGGAGGGTGGGATGACAACACGGAGGTCTGGTTTGCGATTGTTCATTCCAAGGTTACCTCCTCCAGGTGGAGGTGGAGACTTTGTAGGCATGACTTTCCCTAAGCCATTCCCACCGCCAGTAGTTCCGAGTAGGCTTGGAGAAGCTCGAGAATTCACAAACCCATTTCCTGAAAGAGGAAGAGAAAAAAACAAATGTACCTCAGAATAAATGGGTCTCAAGAGAATCAACAACAGAACTTTTTGGTGCATGTACAAATTATGTAATATTTCTTTTGCTAAAATAATTATTAATTTCTCCAAGAGGAACAGTATAGAGAACCAGACAAAAACCACTTTCACCACAAGATCAATGCATAAAGGCAGTATCACCTTAAGGGCACACTGTGGCAGCTTAAATGCTGAGAAAAGCATACGACAAAGAACTTTTCCTAGTAACATCTGTTGTTTTCTTTTTGTTGTTTTTCCCTTTTAAGTTTCTCCAGGCTGAGCTTGCAGGAAAGCGTGTGCTTTTGCACAACCCCACCTCATCCCTACCACCACCCCACACAGCACACAAACATTATTACGTTGTGGCCTCAGAATAAGAAGTCAGCTCCTCAAGTCTCCGTTTCTAAAATGGGTGCTTCAAATATCTTTAAGATCTGCAGGACTCCAGTACGTATTCAACAACAGAAGTAATTTCAAGTCTCAAAAATATATACTGTCTGGTTGTTATATTTAGCAACAGTAAGGAGAACAAAATCCTTCCCTTTGAACTCGTGCCAAGCCCTGGAAACAGATACACATGTCATTTATGTCCACTGATTTATTTTGCACAAGTCTTTGTCTCCCTTACTCCCAATACTCATTCCCAAGGAAAATTAGACAAGCCCAATCCTACGAGTCCTGAGCACAGTACTGAAATCTCCAAAACCTGAATGTGCTCAAAAACACAGGCCTTAGCTTTCGTTCAGATCAGCAGAGAATAATGTGGTGCTGAAATAATTACGTGCATAGTACAGCAGTTCCTGAACTGAAAAAAGCACCCATCATGTTACCAGGAATACCTTTATCAGATTTTTTTAAGCTCCACTCTAATGATTTCATCAGATTTACAGCAACAACTCCTCAAATACTTGCAGCTTATTCAGCTTCAAATGAAAAAAATTGTTAAACAATGGGATATTTCAACAGGGAACACTATACTTCACACTACATAACGTGTGTGCATATACATAAATACAATTCGTGATAAAATTATGGTTACACTGACATTCCAGTACTGAAAGTGGCCTTCGTAGTCAAAATTCAGGGGAAATTCTGTTACACAAAGTTCACTGTGTGGGAAATTCTCTTCTAATAGCCTGTAGCGCCATACTGGCATGAATTTTGTATTATTATTCTAATTTGAATAGGCCCCTGTGCCCAATCCAATTTTATTACATTAAGTACACGTTAATCTAAAAGCAATTAAAATGAGAAAGTTGTCAGTGTCACATTCTACCTTCTTTGGTAAAAGTTCTAATGCCTTTAAACGCTTAACAGGAATGAAGAACACACATCAGTAGGACAGCACAACGTGCAAGGGCAGGTGACTGGTATGGATAAGATCCTGAGCTACGGTATGGTGAGAACCTCAGTGTGAACTCTCCAGGAGGCTAGTGAAGGAGCCTCTTCTATTAATTATCTTTGTTACACAGTGGGGGAACTGCCAAATGTAGTCCTCATCTTTTTCCTCCCCACTCTGAGTAGAATCCTATATATTATTTTCTAAATTTAGCATGTGAAAAAGTGAAGATTGATATAAGAATAACAAATCCCTTATGCTGATCTGGAAATGTTCTGTGGAGTTTTACAAAGGTCTTTTGGAAACCAAGTTGCTACTAAATATTTTTCAAGAAAAAACTGTACGTGGATGGAGTTTATTGAAACTTACAACCACTGAATTCTTGTTCGCATATGGATGAGCAGAAAATTCACAACTTTCAAGTTCAGATTTCGAATTATGGATCTGCTTGCCCTGTGAATTTCTTACTGTGCCAAAAGCCTGGCCACATATGGATGATCAGATATGTCCCTTGTTTTTCAAGGGAAACAGAGCAAGAACAAGTTTTTATAATTTAATACTTTGCTGAAGGACTTGTATAGGAGATAGGGGAATCAGTATTCTGAGAATTCTACCATTTTACTCAGAAGTCAGGCAGGAAAGAAAGGATACAGTGACAGCAGAAAGAAGCAGCTGGTTGTGGCAGTGTTCTTCCTTAAAGACCACAGCAAAAATATATTTCGTGGTTAAAGTGTCTACATTCTTCAACGAAAAACAGCAGAATTTATTGGGATGCTTTATGTTAGTGACAAAATTCAGCTAAAGTGGATGGAAAGTTTGCTAAGAGTTGAGAATACATAATGGAGCTAAATATACACTTGAGTGCTAGGAGAAAATTGGTAACTTTTTGTCATGGGTTAGAAGAGATTTGCAGGAGCTCCAGGCAAAAAAAAAAAAAAAACGAACAAACCACACACACACAGAAACTGAATCCACACAGAATTGGTTTATTTCCAAATTACTGCTGCAGGTGTCTGGGTTGCTTTATGTGGCTAGGACAGAAAAATGAAGCAAAAGAGTGTGCAGAACAAGTACGTAGACAGCGCAATTGTAACAGATGGAGAGAGCGCGCACACTCCAGGTCACACAGGAAAAACAACCGAAAAAGAAAACAAGTTCTGCGCTGTGCCTTTAGGTTCCCGAAAGTGCAAGACAGCTTTGTTAGATAGGTGTGCATCCATACCCATCCACTGTAAATGAGCGTACACATTAATTATGAAGAGCCTACACAGCATCACATTGCAAAGCAAATCTCACACGATGGACAGAGGAGAAGTGAATAAGGAAAAAGATGCAAGGGAGGAGAAATTATTTGAAAATAATACCTATGCAAGTCTGACAAACTGTTACAGTATCCACCGCTTTATCAAAAATGACAGTATATTTAAAGCCCTTATGGTAATAACAAAGAAAAGTTGGTGCTTTCAACTAGTAAGAAATAGCATTTTACTGCTCGCTAGGCTGTAAGGACTTTCATATGCCAATGCTGCTGTGTCTGAGTTGTATTTGAAACTTGAGAACAATAACACTTCTCAGAAACAATGGACTTCTGTATCGCATTTTCGCCTCTCCTATGATACCATTTCCTGTCCTCTGTTTTCAAGTATTTCGGTAGCTCATGTGTTAAATCTGGACAGTGTCTTTCTTCCACACCCAATACAGTCATTTCCTGCAACCCTTATTACAAGGCTCTGCCAATCCTTCAGAAACATTTCATGCTTTTATTGGTGCTGTCAAAAACAACAAACTCCTTGCCATTGCCTTCTCTGGGCAATACCATTCGGCAGCAGGGCAGAGTCAAGCATTTGTTCTGTCAAAAGTCAGAGCACTTTTTAAAAACAGAGTGTGAGTGTTTAGAAAAAAATGTATTAAGAATGGGAGAAAAAAATATCAGAAGTGTACAAGAGTAGGGGTATTGATCTAACAGAAGCATTTTGCTGGATGTTTTAAGTATCTTATTTTTAAGAAACGCTGAAGTACTTGTATCTATTACTTGAAGAACCAGATGCTGTGGCTGCAATAAGACTGTAAAATATTAATATTTAATATGGAATTTAAAGCATTTTCTCCTGTTAAAGATTACAAGTTAAGAGCGAAAGGATAACTAAAAGCATGGCATTTCTTCGAGTAAGGTCAGGAGCCAGAAAAAGATAATGATTACAGGATGATGCAACTGTTAGGCAGCTTGCCAAACTGAGGCTTTAATAACCCCATAAATTCTACTTACTATGTTGTATAATACAGAAATTGTATCTACCACACCCACCATACATCTTCCCCCAAATACAATTATTTTATGTTTTAAAAACACCACCAAACTGAAAAATGGAAACAGAATATAAAATCCTATGCAAGTGTAAATTAAGACTACTGTTTTTGCTTCCATCACAAAAGTTTTATTTAACTCTAAGTTTTTTAAGCACAGCCATAAAAGCATTTTCAAAACATGTATTTGGAAAAATGAAACCAAGGCAAAAATGATAAACTAAATTATATGAACCATTTTAAACAAAGATTAAAATAACTCGAGTAGATTTTTATGACAATAAGCATTACCAACTGACATCAGCCCCCTTCTTGTTTAGTCAATGACTAATTTTGAAATAACTTTCTGAAGCTAAATTTTAAAACCCAGCTATTTCAACAACTGTATACCCTGCCTTCAGAAACGTAACACAGCTTAATCTCATTTCTTGTCCTACAGTCCAAGATGCAGCTTTCAATTACATGAGCCAGACTCATATTTCACTGTATAAATCGCATCAGCTGAAACAATGAACACACGTGGCTGGAAAGTACTGCATGTTCTTATTACTACTCAAGGAATAAATTATAGTCATCGATGCCATTAATCTTTTTTTTTTTTGTGGTTCACCTTCGGAAAAACTACATGGTTGTACATAGTTCTGAAAAATAATCATCGGCAAGGAGCTAAGCAGTGTAAGATTAAGCAAAAGTGAAAACAGTAGCAAATAAATATTTATGCAAATGACATCATGTAACCTGACAAAAGGCACACGATTAGGAGTAAACTGAAAACCGTTTGCAATAAGCCAAATCATGATGCATACAGAAGATGAGATAAGATCTATTTAAGAAAAATGTTTACATGTAGGACCTCGGAGGGGAGGTGGGTAGGGCTAGGTAGGGGGAGTTTTGAAACTAAATACAACAGTAGCATTTCTATGCGCATTATGCTCCATTTAATTGCATTTCTGAGTATGATAGCTTTAAGGGGGAAAAACCAACCTACAGCTGCAGTTCCTACGATTTGCAGCTTTGCATAGAAATCACTGTCGATTGTATAATAATTTCAAAAAGACTAGTTCTCTGCTACCTTTGGAAAAACTTCATTTTAACATCTTAAGGAAGGTAGAATAAATGTATTTGCATAGATCTTTAAAGAAGAATACTTCAGATAACACCATGATTACAATTAAAGTATACCTTCAACAGCAGCATAAGATTTTAAAACATCTAATATATAAGATTTAGACTTCTAATGGCAGTACTTTAGATAATAAAATACAGCAAAAAACAACACATGGAAATGCCAAGGAAATGCATACTTATGTTACAAAACTGAAGAAAATTTTTAAAAGACTCGTTTTCAAGGTTCCTGGAATTTTTTTTCCTTAGGTTATATGGAAGGATGAGAGAGAATTTTCAGTAATACTGACATTTAGATCAGCCTTCTTCAAGATGAGGGTTATTATTCAGAATGCAGCAGCAAAATTAAAACAAAAGCAAAATGCTTTTGTATCTAAATATTATAGAGAATAGAAGTGATATGTTCAGAAGATGTGTGATGTGGTATCCTGGGCAAGCTGACGTTATACAAGTAGCTGATTCTAACCAGAATCCTTGTACCTCCTCATAAATCAGAAACTATGGCAAGGCAATGTGAAATTTTAATGAAAAATCTAGATGTGGTTCAGAGGCTGAAGTGATCACATGCTGATGTGTTGTTTCCAAGGATATTTTGCTACAATTAGAAAAACTCAAATGCTTTCCTCTACCAGCTTATTTTCCATGTCAATATTAGCCCATCATTTCTCATGAGCACATTTAATCAGAGGACGATGGATGGATCAAACTTTTTTTTTTTTTTTTTTTTTTTTTTTTAAATGTGCTGACAACTGGGTCTGCATCTAGCAAAGGAGAAGGGTTCAGCGAACCAGCTGGTCTGCAGTCCACTTTCAGTAGTCTTCCTCGAGGAGAGCTTGGAAGCTGTAAGGTGCAAGGGTGAACAGGCTGCTCTCAGTGTTGCTCAGGCATCCTTCAACTTCTTCCTTAGAGAAGAGTGAAACACTGACTTGTATTTACCTGGGTAACCCTGAACATCAGAGCAAGGCAAAACGTGCCAACACTGAGACTACAGAGCAAGAACCTTTGTCTACTACTATTTGTATCACTTGAACATCAATAAAAGCTACAAAGTGAGGAACTGCATCAAGTGAAAGACTACCTCTGACAGATACTACCTGTCACACTGAAGAGAAAGGCCAGCAGATAAGTACCACAGGTAATGTACAACCTTAAGCAGGAATTTGCTCAAGGTTTATGGCTGCTTTCCTAGGGCACAATGGTGGTAAGCTGTTTATCTGACACAGGAGATACAAAATGATGAGTTTGGGCAGAGGGTGAAGGAAGTGATTCCTTCAGGAAGCCTTTGGTACCAACAATCCAATTTTAAGCAGGAGTTTTGCAAGAGGTAGTTTTTTTTGTTTTTTTTTTTTTGTTTTTTTTTTAGTTAGTTGTATACTTCTCATGAGGTGCTCTCTTTCCTTTAAGAAGCAAAACAACATGAAGAGAAAGGTATGCAAAGAAAGATGTTAATTGAAGCCTTATGGGAACTGCAGCATATTGTTAGCTGTTTCGCTTAACAGACTTGTGAAAGACCAATCTGAAAGATCGTTTCATCCTTAGGCACGTAGAAAAGGTCTCCCAGTCAGACAAGCCCTCAAGATAAAACGAACCATTTACCGGTGTGGTCTTTCACAGTCCCATCTTGATCCCTTTCTGGAAATGCACAAGGCAGGTTACAGTTGCAAGCAAGCTGTTAATGCACCTCCCATAATTCTTCCTGATGTCATGGTATCATGATGAAAGATGACACATGATCTAGATCGGCTCTTAGCAGGGATCCGGTAGCTCACAAGACACAGTTGTTCAAGCAGTTATATCCTTCAGCTCTAGTCCAAAGAAATTCAATACACCTGAAGTTACTTCACATTCTCAGAACCTGAAGATTAATGAGGATATTACAGAAGACGTGGATCCGGAATGAAGAGGAGAAATTCAGTATTCAAGACAACTGTATCTTTCTTATCCATTCTTTCTGATGACAAAATTGTAAGAGGAAAAAATTCCCCAAATGAACTGAGTCCATACACTGCATTACTGATTAGAAGGGCTACTTCACTGACAAAGAGACTTACAGACAGGTTGTATTCTGTCCCTGCAAAATTATAATGACTCTCTCAACAGCTCCTTCAAAGTCACCAAGGACTGGAAAATACTTAGGGAGCTCACCGCACTTCAAAGGTCTCAGGGTTTGTGTTTTTCATGCAAGTTTAGCAACAAAGGCCACAGTCCCAAGTGGCAGCTCAGGTCTTTTGCATGGATCTCACTCAACACCATATGAAAAAGGCACTGGAGCAAAAGTAGAAATTGGTTAACAATGGTACTCCTTTTAAGCCTTTTCAATTTTTAGAGTTAACACGAACAGGACAACTTCAATGACAATGCACTTCACTGGCAAATACCACCAAATGTACTGGAACATAGTGAAACAGATCTCCTTGTGACAAATTTGAAGGTGATCTGTCCATTGAGCATCCTTTCAAAGTCAAAGAATCTCTCTCCTGTATTTGTTTATTCAGAGCAAGTGATGGTATGCTTGGGCTAACAGAATCCACACCCTTTGGAAAGGAATAATAAAGACATGCAGCATGCATTCAAACCATGATGATCTTGATAACAAATAGCAAACCGTACACGTGCTAAGAATATTGGATTCTTGAAGCACATTAGATGCTCATCACAAACTGAACAGGGTTAATTAACACTGATCATGGACAACAGCATCATGAAAATTCTAGCTCCAAACCATCCAATTAACAGAAAAAAATGAATTAGCTCAAAAGCAAAGACAAACGTAGAACATTTTCCCTCTCTCAAAACTGATATATTTGCTAAATGAAAAAGATCTGCTGAAGTTTTCATGTGGTGGGTTAATTTTTTATAAAAAATTATAGAAAAGCTTTTTCAGAGTTATGACAGCTGCATGTGAAATAAGCTCTCAGTATTGTAAAATGATCACAAAATTTTCTGTTCTAAACATAAAAAGCCATCTACCAATCTTTGCTACAACACGCAGATATTTTTACTCATCAGAAAAAGCTATTTTCCACAGAAAAGCTGTTGTTGGCAGATTGACTGTTAAAGCAAACCCTATCTATTCCAACCAAGTTACATAGGACATGAGGAAAACAAAAAAGACTTATGTGAACTAAATGAGCCATTTTATGCAACGTTGTTGCTTGAACTAGGTCCTAAGATAACCTCTACTTGTTTCTCACCAGGAGATTAAAGTGTATAAGTATCTTTCAATGAAAAAGAGAACAAAATCTTAAACGCTCAAAACTTTGTAATGGTAAAAGCTGGGTTTTTCCTTTATCTCTATATCAGAAAATATGGGCATTTTTACATCTAGATTGCAAGTACTCCATCTTCATCTTTGACACCTCTCCTTTAGAGAGCTGCAAAATTAACAAATGACCTTTGACAACTATATCCATATGAGAGTTCTCCATTCTTAAAAAGTACAAAAGAACAGACTGAGAGCTACAAAAATGAGATATTTTGTTTCCAGTGAATTCTGCAGTAAAGGTAGCAACAAACTAAAGCCATTGTTTTCTGCAGACATTAACTTGATGTACACAATTCATTAGCAGCTGCCACGCTGAAATTGACAGGGTAGCAGATTGAGTCAATCTGTTTATGCATGGTTTCTTAATTTTGGTTGCAACTGAGAAGGTTACTGTGCACCTGACAGTATTTGAAAGAAGCCATATCATACCCTAGTGGACTGTGGAGCTCTAAAAACTTACGTGTACTAACTCTGTACTGTGGTGTTAACTAGGTATATGGGTTTTGCTAGAGGTACTTCGTATAGGTCTTCCACTGTTCTTATATAGCCACAGCTCTTATTTGAATGAAAATCTTTTTAGAAATGAGTGGGTATGTGTGTAACATTTTAGGTGTGATGTTCTGGAAAGCAAGAGATAAGCGATGCATTTTGACTTTTCACATAAACTATTAATAACTGTAAGAAGGAAAACATTTCTACTGCATTAAATTATGTTCACCAAGCTGCTCTAAGTGGGTATTTCTCTGGTTTAATATTCTATAGCAAGTGCTGTAAACAACTGTTTTATTTTCTTACTGATAGATAGCGTCATAAACGTGAAGCCGCTGTTACTAAAGCTTGATTTTGGAAAAGACGACTGAAAAGTCTTGATAATCAGTTTATTTACTCTGACTTGAGAAATACTATAGAAATCCACATCTGACCTCCACAGTTTCTAAAAATAGTCATTTTTCTTCTACCAAGGAAGTCTCCTCCATTCAAAATCTTGCTTACCCAATGGAAGCCACATGTAAATATTTATTTGCTGCACATAGCCAAGGAATGGATAAAGAATAGAAAGTCAATGCTGTGCTTTCTGCCTGGTAGTTGCAGCATTTTTTATTCATAAATTCAATCAATTGAACTTATCTTCAAAGAACCTGTTCCCAGTTGCTACATTAAGTAACCAGTGGGCAAATACTGAAAGGTCAAGAGTTGCTTCTTTAATTCCTTGCCATGAACATTTACCAAGGCAAGTTATGCACATTTCCAAAATCAATCCTTAGTTATCAAGACATCTCAAGGAATCAAAGCAGTATGAGGGTGGTGTGTGAAGTATCATTTGTCTTCCTGTGGCATGACAAAATTCAGATCTGCCTGTTCTCTATCGGAGTATTAAATTTTGTTTACATGAGACAAAAATATTATTTACCTGCAAAAGTGCTATCATATCAATTTACTGAAGCCCAAAAAATATCGTCAATTTTATTTTTTGGCAAGGTCTCTAATTTGTTCTGAACACCTTTTAAAATTAAGACAGAGCCTAGCTATCATCTTCCAAGCTTTATTGCTTTCTTTGTATAACTGCTAGAAAATAGTTAGCAAGATACACATGGAAATATAAACAATATATTCTGTATTTTCTTCATTTTGATTGGCACCAGAACCAGTACTGAACATCCAGATCTTCAGAAAACTAAAGCTGAGAAAACAGCTCAGTTGTCTTTATTGTGATAGTTTAGTAAGCATAGAGAATTTCATGTAAAGGAAAAAAACGGGGAATATAAGAACTCGCCAGAGTGCTGTAATTACACTTGCAGAGAAGCACAAAAGCAAGAGCAGCAAGCTACTGAAAACCACTAAAGTAGAAAATGCAAATGTTACTGCAGTGGAAGGGTCATGGCAGTAGAAAGTTAAATGCCTGATAAGAATTTACAAGACTCGACAATTACAAGGCAATTAAAAAAATTATGACCTTTGTACTTCCAAAAGTACTTTTTCAAAGGAGTCAAAATACAAAATTGCTTTTAAGTAACTGTACAAACTGAAACCCTGTATTTTTCAACACAGACATGATATTGCACTTACCAACTGGACTGGTACCAGCTCCATTTGGCACTGTGAGGTCAGTTGTCCCCAGCATTGCACCTAATAATAATTTAAAAAAGAAAATGCATTGATACATTAAAAACTTGTTATTCTTTGTTGCTGTTGGCCAGTTGTTTTAAACAAAACATAAAGATAGGGTAAAAAAGGTAACAGTTCTGAAATCCTACCTGCATTGCCAGTACTCGGTGGTCTCTGAGGAGCCCCAGGTGATACGTTCCGATGCAGGGTGGTCTGAGGTGGGGAGAGCATGGTCGTGTCTGTTAAGGATGAACTGGCTGCCAACGATGGGGATACGAGGGAACTCCCTGGGTTACTGTAGGTTAAAGTGTTGGGATTGGACACTGGGACCGTAACCGACATCGAGAAGTTCTGAGCAGGCAAGCCAGGCTGAAGGAAAGGAGATGAGGAACACAAGAGACGACAACGTTAGCATTAACCATATTTGCAGAAAGAGCACATTATTAAAACACACATGAGAAGTTTGCCAAGAATTACTGAAGTAAAAAATAAAAGTTAATTATGTTAGTTTTGAAACTCTAATTCATTAATCATACAATTTTAAAACATCCATTTGTTGTGGATTCTGGTGTTGAAATATCATACGTCATATAAATACAGTTCCAGAAGAATTACTCATAAACTTAAAAATACTGAGAGGAAGTTCACATACAACAACCTGAAGATATTCATATAGCTCAAAAATACAACAAATTCATCAGTTAATTTGGATTATTATAAAGCCACAAGAAGATAAATACGTTGACAAATTAACAACCTGTTACATCTTCAAAATGTAAGCATAAACATGCACATCATAAAATAGTCAAAGACAAAAAAGAATAGTTAGTAATAACATTTTCTATTAATAACCTTGCCAAAATTTTGCTTATCTCAAAATTTTTTCAACACACTAAAAACATAAACAAATCTTTAGAAATTTACGAACTTCAGTAATTTAGCCATTTCAATTGGTGTTATTCTGAGCTGTTCCACAAATCCCTGCTTTAATAGTATCTTTTCTGCAAAACTTTTTATTCCAATTTTTACAGCATTATTCAAAAGGCAACTATTTTTCTCAAGCATATATGTTTGTTATTCAACAAGTATTTGAATCAAAAGCTTAAATGCCTGCCCATCTATGGCACTCATTTGGTTATGACTAACTTCTTTGGCCTTTGTCTCATTCCTATCCTTTGACAGTGATGTGTTTCTGAAACAAAAGCGACTATTTTCCTTCACAACTCTCAGAATAACTTGAAACAAAACCATGACAGGTACACGTTAAGGATAAATAAAGAAATCATTGGAATTTGTTGACAAAGATAATAGTTCAGATTTAGAGGTCATGTAGATGACAAACATTCATGACCCAGCAAATATATTCATCAATATATACTTTATCATGTGCAGCTTAAAATTTACTTAGAGCGATACTTCTGAATGACAATTTTGAAAACATCTAAAATACAAGAAACTACACTAATGAAAAAAAGCACACTGTATTTGACACAAGAAACAAAACCTCTTACTAGTGAGAACTAATCGCAGTGTCAATACTGAAGCATTCTTCAGAATTATCAATTTTTGGCACAGATAGAAACAAAAAGTAAAGCACAGCAACGGAACGGTGGCAAAACATTCACAGTATCTAACTAATAACAAGCTGTGCTGATACCTGTCTTCATGGGAAACTACTTCAAGAAACTGTTTAACATCTATAAAATGGATGTTTTTACACAGCATGCTGTTAAGTAACTCAAACTGAACTCGAATAGCTAAAGTATGCTTAAAACAATGCATACAAGTTAACAGTTGGAACATTTTTCTATAGGTTTCTCAATATAGAAGCTATAAATGACAGCTTCCCCCCACACCTTACAGTAAGGGCTGCATCTGCCCATCTATGGTACGCATTTAGGATGACTGAATTCTTCATGCTTTGCCTCATTCCTATCCTTTGACAGTAATACTGCACTAGAGTGAAAGAAACCATGTACTTATAGAAAACCTGTAAGTGTTGGAACCAGGACCATTACAGGTACAATCTAAACTATAAATACAGAACCACAGAACTAAAAAAATAACATTTCCCTTTTATTTACATCAATATCAACATGGAGAATTTAGGCTACTCATTAATACCACCAAACATCAAGGGAGAGCAATTTATCCGTATCACACCAAGAGATGAAGCCTAAAGATGCCTCAACACACAAGTGTTGGGTATCAAAAGCTTCAAAACAATGTGCAAATAAGAGATACTGACTGTATTCAAGTATAAAGAACTTGCTAAAAGAACTGATGCTAGGTGTCATGACTGCCAGTTTGCTGTTAACTTCACAGAGATGGTCTTATTCCTGTGAACAATGAAATCATTTTCACTATCAGCAAGTCATTTAGGGACACGCTATCCAATTACCCCAGGGTCTGTGCCAATTAACGTAGCCAGTCCATTTATTTTAATTGCTACAAGATTTGCAACGTTAAAAAATTCAAAGGCAGTGGCAGAACCCCATATAGTTTTCTTAGAAAATAATTCACCTGTAATACTCATCGTGTACACCTCCACGAGGAACATTTAACTTTTACACTACTGTTATCCCCAAGTACGTCTCACCTAAAAGTACTCCTGCACTAAGTCTTCCTTTTGTCTTTGACCCCAAAACTAAAGGGGAGGTATGAAACTCAGGAGAACATGAACAATCTGTCCAGTAAACACATGGAGTTCAGACAATGACAAGGCTCATTTTTTAATTAGATAACATTAAAATGAAAAATGATGCCCTGATCACACTATAGAATAGGAGATTATATCCTTCCAGAGTAATTGAGTTATGCCTACAAATGGGTTAGACACTTTACAAAATTTTCAAAAGATCTTTCAGCATGCAAGAAAGTTCTCTGTTGCAATTGCAAGACAATACTAATCTTTTTGAGTATCCCATTGTGCACTAATCTTCACCATTAAACAACTAAATACCCTTCTAAACCCAGTATTCAGCAAAGTAAGCTCCACTGATTTAATAACAATATTGTACAACTCGATTTGTCGGCTTGTAACATACTGTGAAGTCTTGATCAGACAGGAAAAGGGCTATAAGATGCAAATAAACTAATCTACACCCCAGAATAAATACAAAGTATTTTAGGCAGAATCAGGCAACACAGCTAAGTTCCTGAAATTTGGAAGTGTTACCTCATGTTGACAAGGTAAGAAAAAATCTGTGAGCATAAATGAGAAGCTAGAAATACAAGTTCTTCTTTATTTCTTAAGATAAAATGTAATCAACAAGATCAAATATAAACACCTCATTTTTTCCCTCACAAAAATATGCATTCCCTTCTCAAACCAATATACTTTACAGCTGTAAGCAACATCTGTGAAAATTCTCATGCATGTAATAGAAGCACAAACCATACTTAAGTACTCACTGCGATTTTATGATTCCGCATCATATTATCAAACTCTTCATTAATTTTTTTATATTTTTCTTCTGTATGTGGCGTGAGCACATATGAAGTGTCAGGGTCCGGGCTGTCGCACCCTCTGTGTTCCTTCTTGTTCAGAGCCTAAATAATGAAGTTAATAAAAAGGATCAACAAATAAAAAGTAGAGATAAAATAAAAGTACTTACAGGGCCTCGCTTGAAAATAAAATCACTATCTTCATTTAGTTTGCTGAATCTGTCCTCCGATAGTGGACTGTGCTCAAAGTAATCGTCAGCATCAGGGCTCTCACAACCATTAAGGCCTTTCTTTCTTAAGGTCTGAAATACAATTGGAAAATTCACATACAAATCATACTAACTTGCCAAGATCTTTCGTACACTACTGAATCAGTTAAGAGCCACTGAAACTACACGAAATTTTCACAGACAAAACTCAATAGACAAGCTTAGTCTTTCAAAATAGTGGCAAAGTATACCAACAGAAAAGATTCATTCAGAGGCACAGACTCTCCCAAGGTGCCACCTCATACATGTAGGTAGCTTTAACCTAAAACCACTTCACCTCACCAGCGTTCTTTGCAAAACCGCTTTAGACACTGGCTGACAGAGTACAGTTGCCTGACATACAAGGAACATTCAAGCCTACAGGAAGGGAGTTAAAGTCCACACCGGTAATTAAAAACCATCTTAGTGTTTGCTGGATCTTTAGTGAATTGATTTTCACATCCCAATTGTAATATTCACATTTTAAACAGCGTACAGTTCAACCTCAGAGATACAATTGCTGATTTTTTTTTCGTTTGAATTTAGTGACTGTATGACATTAATATATGTAACACTCGGTTTCGGTGGTTTACAAAGGCAGGATTTTCCTGCACTGCAGTCATCCTGCATGGTAACAAGAACTGAAAAAAAAGTATAAAAAGAAATGACATAATCCCGCTCCAAAATGACTTAGTTTGCTAAATATAAGCTTTTTCAGACTTCTTCACTCTAACTTGATGCAACTGCTTTGTGGGGTACTTCCTGTTTTCTGGTGGAGAACTTGCATCAACATCCCCTCGAAACAGGACTTGTCTACAATCTAGGCATTGCAAATAAGCTGCCGAGAAAGGATGTGAAGCTGCAGCTCTTGGGGCCAAACAATTAAATAACATGTGTGTTCCTTTTTGTCCTTTTCATCCTACTATACCATCAGAAATTTTTAAGTATTCATTTACAACAAAAAAGATTTCAAAGGCTAACCACAGAAACATCTTAAATGTTTTAATAGAAATTTAATGGGGAAGGCAATCTACATTTTTCAATAAATCCACATTAGCGGTATATAAGGCAGCAGTGGGACTACACAGGCACAGGGGTAGGGTCCTTTTGCTGGTAAGCTGAATTCTATGAACTTTGCACTAGGAGACCCCAAAGAATCGCAATCTGCAAGCTGACATTCCCAGCACCGTAAAGAAATTCCAGTCATTTTCCCGTAGAAGCTATGTTTCCATAACATACCGAATCTTAGAAAAAACAAAAACCTGTTTTAGTTTCAGCTAGAGCAACCATCAGCATTTTTGTTCAAGTGCTATCTTTAATTTCTAGTACAAGCACACAAAGCTTTCTTACTGCTCCTATCTGCGCAAAACCCTGCCCAGTCCTACTTCAGCTTTAAAGCAGTCCCTAAATCCAGTTACGCTCTCTGAAATCCTTTAATATCACAGGTCACCCTAAGCCCTAACTCCTTCTCAAGTTTCTTGGCTGGCTCGGTGTATCCCACACAGCGTCTGGAGCCCCACACGCCACCGCTCGAGCGGAGCAGCACGTGGGGCGAGCAGGTGGAGCTCCCCCAGCACCTGCCAGGGCACCGCGGGCGCCCTGCAGCCAATCCCCTGGGCACCGATCCGGCCGTGGCCATACAAGGGCCGGCCGCTCAAGGTCGGGGCCCCGTCTCCCTCCCAGCCCTTCCTACCAAGTCAGGCTGCCAGTCTGCTACACTTCGCTATCAGGAGGGAAAATGTTAACACGGGGTAATCTGCATCGCACTTAACCCCCACAGCCCAGAGAGCTCTAAATAGAATCCCAGTAGGTCCTCGCGCAGTGCTCAGTGCAGAGCTCGAGGCACGGTTTGGATATTATATGGAAAGATCTTGCAAGAAATACACAGCAGCCATAGCATGGGACTTTAGTTGACTTCACATCCCTGGATAAAAACATTAGAGCGATTTTAAGTATCACAACATGAGGGGTTTGTTCGTTCCCCCTCCTAAAAAACAACTGAGTGAAAACCTACATGTAACGCTGCCGACCCTATAAAAATGCTACTCACAGCTCTAATCCAAAGGAACTCATTCAGTTAAATGCAAAAATGCATCCTTCCTCTTGGCAATCAGTTATTTTTATTTTCACTAACAATGGGGTTAACTTTGCTTTGACTCATGAGGAAGGAAAATGCCTCAGTGTCTCCTGATTACAATTCTGGAAACCCTCACTCCAGATGGGGTTCCTGTCATTGTGGCAGGATTTAAGCCAGGGTTTGCTGTTACAGATAATAAGTCTGGGTCTGATAGCCAAAGCTCTGTCTCCTTATCGCTGAAACACGAACTGTCGCTTTGAGGACCTAACCATAAAAAGGCTGCCTGCTTTATCGCGGCCTGGGAACACCACAGCCAAGCATTTCGGCTCCGCGGCTGTACGAGCAAGGGGAATGCTGTCATCTGTTCGCAGGGCCAGGCGAAGCCTGCACGACACAGCCCAGCCGCAGCTCCTGCCCCGAGAGCACGGGGCCAGGGGAGCCAAATTCCACATGCGAGTGCCGCCTCCACCCTCGCTCAGCGCAGTAGCTCAGGTTTGTCGGTTCTCCAGTGAACACAAATAACCTGCCCTACCTGAGCTATTTCCAGGATGTCATCGTCGTGAGGACTGAAATTTTACCAGCTCTGCAGATAAAAGAAATCGTGGGGGGCGGGGGGGGGCATACAAGCTAGTGAGACTGAGTAATATTGCCGTAACAAAGAGTTTCATTTCTCTGCTGTGATATGGCAAACTTTTTTTTGTAAGTAAAATCAGACACAATAAAATAGAACATAAATTTTCTTCCTACCGAACGCTCACTGCAATTACCCTCCAGTGTTAAGCCTTATTTTGCAGATCAGTTAGAGGAATGCACAGCCCTTGGAGTTAAGTTGCAGTACTTTCTGCTTCCTTTAAGACTTATCCAAAATTACTGGAAATGGTTCCAACATGTTTGCCAACACACTACGTTATGCCCTCAGTCACTGAGATTCTGCAGCTTTGATGTCAGACTGCCTGAACTAACGGATGAGGGAAAAGCACTGATTTTTCTCAGAAAAACACATAAAGCAAATATTTAAGAGGAACCGAGGCAGGTATGAAATCTTCTTAAAAAATAAAAAATAAACAAAAAAAAAAAACAACATAGTTGTGTTGTATATGAAGTTACTATACAAATGCAACAGGCACCTGAGGTAGCACGGGTACTGCAGAACAACCTAGAGGTTTTAAATTGCTTTTGTTCCACTGTGTAGAACAGAGATATGCAAATGTAATAATTATTAGTCTTATATTGATTTTTTTTAAGGCAGAGCTTAGCAGGCGTTGTATGAGAAAGGTTGGACTAGCAAAGAAAGGCTTAACTACTATATTCAAGCACCCAGTACAAGAGCCCCACTGTTCTCCTAACCCCTCCCACCCCCACAAAGAAATTTTAATTGCTCTGCTTTTTGTTAGTTTAAAGGAAGAATCATGCCTCTGCAAGAAGCATCTAAGGAACAGAAGGGCTTCCTGCAAAACAACAACAAAACATAATTAGCTTCTCTCTACAAGTCAACACATCTTCTACTTAAACCGCACTGCAAAGCGTACAAAAACACCAGTTATTTCTGGTGTGACCCCTGCGGGTGCAAAGATGACTCGGCCGTCACAGGGTGACCACCTCCTGTCACAGAAGCTTACACGGGCTCAGTATCAGCAGGTCATCAGCAGGGCTGGAAAGCAGAAACTGAACTGACAGGTACAGATTACTGCTACCAGAAAGTCAAAGGGCAACACCTAACTGTCCTCTTCTCCATGAAGATTATGGTTTTTATGTCTGACTCTGAAAGGAAGAGTTGCTGATGGTCAGAAAGCACAAGCGGCATGTTTTGTGCTCTCACCCGAACTGTGGTGAAAGGGCCAAGACTTCTGGTAGCAGTGATCTGGGCTCCTCACCAGCTCCGCTGGCAAAACTGCAGAGAAATTGGTTATGTTAATTGTCACCTCAGGAAGTCTTTTTCTGCCTTAAAAAGGTAGAAAAGTAGGAGGACCTGAAACTCAAAAAGCGTTACGAAGTGCAAAATAAAAAAGTCCATTCAAAAAAGTTTTCGCTGTTGGGTTTCTGGTAGCCTACTAATATTACAGAAAGGAAATGTTTCTTGCTATCAGTGCATCAAGTCAACTGCTCCATTTCTGCACTTACTATTGGAGCTGGCCAAACAGAATTTTTGCTGGTGTTTCATCCCAAACCATGAGGAAAAAACATTTCCAAAGTTTTTACTAAGATTGAAATGAGAAAAATGATTTCCTTTGGAAAAGGCAAACCTTTCAAATAAAAATAATGGCTAGTTCTGTTTATGCTGTTTCAGTACAAGCATGGAAAAGATGTGAAGCAGCACAAAGTTGGAGTAAACACTTGATTAAAAAATGTAATTCTCTAAGTGTAAGTATTCCTCAGGCATGAAGTAATGGAAGAGGCTCCACTAGTACACTTCTAAGTATCACTGCTGCTTTAGTAAGCATCAACACCATGGTTATCAGAAAGGATAACCGATTACACAGTTCCCTGATGCTCCAGAGAGAGCTGCCGTGCAATAGCATGGAGGGAGAAGGCACTGCTGGCACTTGCATCAAAGTCCAAAGGCTCCTTATTCACGATGCAATTGTCAGCACTCAGCTTCTGTGCAGGAAGGACAGGACTGAGCAGCACTCTGTCATCTGTGATGGGAAGAACCAGGAGATCCAGAGGTGAAAGACTGAAGCTGCAACCTCACACCAAAATGCAGAAACCAGTAATGTCAGCCCACATAGCAATAAAGCTTTTCCTGTCAATGTTCAAGAACATCAAAAAAATCGTAAAATAGAGAACTGAGGGTAACTGAGCTATTCAGCCATACCACAGCCTTCAGGATCAGTCCCTCACTCCATCTCTGCAGAAGATTATAGACATCCATGCTTTAAAGGAACTGCTGAAATGTCTGTGGGTGCAGTTTGACAAGGTGACAGAACAACTTACTGCCACAGAAAGGCCATGATCCTAGATATAAGTCTTAAGCCAGCTCTGGCATCTGTTTCAGCCTGCAGTGAGCCATCTTCTTTCTTCACTAGAACAACAGAGTTCTCCTTGGCCATTCTCTAACTTATTTCTGGTAGGTTTGTTTTCAGTTGTCATAGCAGGAATAAACGGGCTGAGCACCAGAGATGCAAAGTAGGCAGAGGGGATGGCCTGTCCTCTCTGGCAGCTGCAAACCATTGTCCAAACCCATCAGGGGTAACAACAACCTACTAAAAAGCCCCACCTTTTTTTCTGAGATATTCATACACAAAGGAAAAAGGAATAAAAAAAAAAAAAAAAACATGGTCACAGCACCAGACTCCCACCCAGTTTTCATTCTTATTACATGAAACATCCGAGAGGAAAAAAAAAGGGCATATTCCTTGCATGCAGTTCACCTTCCTGCAGCAGAGAGAGCTGGGCTGGCGAGAACAACATAAATCATTACAGACTTCACACAGAGCAAAACAGCAAGCTGAAAGCATGACAACTGCTTTGTTATTTGCTTCGTATTACATGCTACTGCCAAGGAGCTGAGCCTAAAACCAGGCTGAATTTCTTCTTTGATAACACGAACTATTTCACTCCTCTCGCCCTGAACAATACTGCTGTGTATCACCCTTTACATATCGCCGTTTCTCCCCTACTATGAGGAGTATTTTTAGTCACTGGAAACTATTTATAGTTTTTAAACTTCCTGCAGGTCACTTGGCTTCAGAAGTAGCATTGTTTCGTTTTTCTCCCAGGTAACAGCATGGCTCCACAAATTCAAGGCTTGACCCAGAAATACTGGATATAGAAATTTTGCCACTCTCTAAAATAAAAGCAGGAGGGAACCTTAAGTGCAGCGAAGTGAGCAGCCAGAGAAAAATACTTACTTCAACTCAGTAACACTGTTTAGCATGTGAAGTTCATCAACACAGTCTCTGTAGGCTTAAATTTCTATTTTTAAAAAAATTATAAAATCATAGAAAAATTAAGGTTGGAAAAGACCTTCAAGATCATCTGGTCCAGCTATTCCCCCACCACCAATGTCACCCACTAAACCATGTCTCTAAGCACCACGTCAAACCTTTCCTTGAACATCCCCAGGGACGGTGACTCCACCACTTCCCTGGGCAACCTGTCCCAATGCCGCAACCTGTCCCAATGCCTGACCGCTCTTTCTAAGAAGGAACGTGTCCTAACTGTTTTAACTGTTGCAGAGTAGTGCTCTTTGTCCAACTCTTTGTTTAAATTGTTGAAGAGTAGGGACATGACATTTCCATTTCTCCACTCTCCACGAACATCACCCAACTGCCAGGACTTTTCAGCTACGATGGTGAGAGGCTTGGCAACATCATCAGCCAGTTCCCTCAAGACCCTGGGATTCACGTCATCTGGTCCCACAGACCTGTACCGGTTTGGATTCATCAGCTGGTCTTGAATGTGCTCTCCACTTACAGCGGGTGGGACTTTCTGGGGCTGGCTCCCCCAGGCCATTTGGTTTGCCAGAGAGAAAGGCTGCCCCACGCAATCCTGCCTCAACCCATTTTTCTTCACATCTCCAAGGATTAGAATCTCTTGTTAACAAAACAAATTACATGTACTGGATTGTTTTGTGCATTGTTTACAGACGTTGCGAATCTTCCTCTGGATCTCTTAATATTCTCAACTTCAACGATGTAAGCATCTGCAAATTTCATCACAAAGCTGTTTTCCTTTCCTTTGCGTTAGGAGGCTACTCAAATTCTGCTCTAATGCTGTTCTTTCCAGTACTGCAGTCACTTTTCAATTGCATTTTGTTCTGCCATCCAATTTCACATTCTAGTTATAGCCCCAAATAAATACATACCAGAGCAGCACAGTAAAAAAAATAATCAGTAGTGCCCAGCCTTCTAAACTTCAGTGCATAAGAAGTCCAGTTAGATTACAACCACCATTTTTACAAGCTAAACAACTTGGAGAGCTCCACTTTTTAACAAAGAAGGGCTCAACAACCTGTCTGGCAAGCTCCCCAACTAAAATAATGTATACTAAGAAAAAGCTGAAAAATTTATGCACTCTACTTTTAGTCAGCTCAAATACTATTTTCCGTACTTGTGCTCAATTAGTAGCAGTATTATAACTGTTTAAAAAAATATCAAAAGTAAATAATTGACACTATGCAAAATATATCTAGACATCAACAATTCTGAGTATAGCACATCATGTTCAAGTTTGTTACAATGATTTTAATTCCTCAGCCAAATATTATGTTAGGAAAAATACTTTAAGGATTAATTACTTAATGCAAGGTTTTAAAAACCAAGAAATCAGAAGCCTGCAGAGCAACAGGCTGTAAAACATGAGGGAGAGCTCTGTAGACAATGCTCTATGTTCAGTTTTAGGCAAAGGTATTCATCATTTACAGACACAAAATGTTCATGACTTGAAATTTTATCAGTGTCCCTGTTATATTCCACTCTAAGAAAAGACAGGGTCTTGTTTCAAATGTTGGAGCACTTCCAGTATCTGGCAAATTTTAACACGTATCCTTAGCTTGCCAAACATGAAAGCTAGCTGTCAAATTCCTCCGAGATACGATAAAGATGGCACTCAGGATTCAAACTCTCATTTATATAAAATAACACATACAAAAGGTTTTTAGACTTGATATGGTATGAAGCTTGAATTCTGCTTTGAACCATCTTTGCTGTGAAATATTATTTTAAAATAGATAAACCACCAGCAATTACTGAATAACAATTTTACAGGCTGTAAAATCCACTCCTCTCGCTCACCACCAGAATATTACACAATGCACTGGAGCAGTGAAGAAGGGAAGCTCTGAAATCCTGTTTAAGATTTTTGAGAAATTTTCAGTGAACTGTGGACTTTATGATGCAGTTACTCACCTACAGAATCAGACATTGCTCATTCCTAAATGAAGTGCTTAAGGCTTAAAATGATTAGTAATCCATTAGTATTGATAACACTGTTTCCTCTGGGAAAGCTAAACTAGGGTCTCAGTCTGATACCTGATGCATTTGTCTTCGTTTCACTTTCTAAACACCGTAACAGATTATTAAATCATATACTGCTGAGCAAGTTTTCATGTTACCTGTTTTACAGAAGGTACCTTCAACTAGAATTTTCCACTGAGGAGTACTAAATCAACAATCTAAATCAATCTTAATCTTTTTACTAAAACCAAAAGACACAAAGCAGGATCTATGCTAGCCTTCAGGAAGCAGAAACTATTCCTTAACTTACAAATTAAAGGCATTCCATAGACCTTTCAAGTAATGATGTCTGCAACAAAACTGAGTAAAACCAAATAAAATCCAGTTCTATCTGTAAGAAAGATCAGAGAGTGTCTACCTATATTTTATGGTACAGAAGGGCTATTTTCAACCCTTACTCAAGTGACAGCACGTGTATGTACATATGCATCCTCCCATGTATACCTGTCCGCATACCTACAGGGGTTAAAGCAGCCCATCAGCATGGCAGTTCCTGACTGAATGCCTCCTTTCAGTAACACCATATTGCAGATAAGTCCTATGGAACATGGAGAGTTTCCAAATGCAACAAACTCAGCTGCATAATTCACTTCGGAGTCTTTCAGAAATTCTTCAGGAAAAATATTATCTACTACTCTGCTTGCAAAACTTGCTTAGTGGTTTGCTAAGAAAATCTTCCAGCTCTCGTACAACCCAATGACCATGACCATAAAAACCATGGGTTTCTTACAGCCAACTGACCTATACGGTAATGTCAAATTGCTGCTTCAAGCAGTTCACGTCCTGAATTTCTCTTCACAGCTTGAAAAGTAGAAAGGAAAACAGAAACTATTTCAAAGGCTTGGTGCTCAAGATAAATTAGTATTATGAGAACAGTAACTAAAACACGAATAGCATCTACTTCCAATAAATATGTTTGGTAGAGTCGAAGTATTCATAAAATAATTCAAATACCATTCACATGTAAGATCATGGCAACTGGATACACTACTGTCTACCAGAAGCAGCTTTGTTTACCTTTACTAGTGGTACTGGGGTTAGGGCAAGGTGTATGAGCTTGATCTAGCAACATTATCCCAGCTCATAATACTGCTGCAAAATGTTTACAAGAAGTCAGCAAAACAATAAAGGTGAATAAAACAACAGGAAACGGGTACTTGAAAACACCAACTGAGATAAATATTTACAACAGGAAGCAACGAACCTCTCTGCAAATAAAGGTGCCAAACAGATGTATTTCTATTCTTCCTAAACTAAACTAATTACAATCTAGGCTTTTAAGGCACATAAAGCTGAAGTATTTCATAACTCATGCTGAATACTGAACTTCTCTGTTATGTGTCAAAGGAATATATTCTATGTGCCCTTCCTTGCATTCACTTAGTGAATGATTCAAAAGCAAAAGCAACTCTTTTGAAGACTGTGCCCACCAAACCTGGAAAGGAGAATATGGATGCAGAAATTGGATCTACCGAGGTAGAGAGAAAAGGCTGAATAGGAATCAGGGATAGTGAACTCTGAGTAAGCTTCACTCTGCCTTGTGTAATTAATGTCAGTATTGAGCAAAGACTGGCTTGGCTCTGGCATACTTGATTTTATTATTTTATTTTTATTTTTTAAATAGTCTGCAAGTATCACATTGTAAATCAATGCAAAAAAAGAGCAGGGCTTTAAATATCAATTTGTACAGTTAGACAATCTTTAGTGGGCCAATGTTTAGGAACTTAAAATATCTTCATAATTTTCCCAATAAATGTAGGAGTTCTTATTAAAATGACATTAAACACTTTCTGTTGAAAGTAACTGATTGATGTAATTCCAGAAAAAAACATCATTTATATGTTAATATTCACACTATCACAATTTAACTAACTGATATTCTGTAGTCTCTACTACAAATGACGTAAATGCAAGCTTCCATGTGAAATACTGGATTAGTGATGTGACATTATGAAGATATCATAACTATCACCAGTAAGTCACAGAAAAGCCATTACAGACATCATGCATACTGCCTCGTAAGTATTTTGAAGAACAAGAAAGATACAATACAAAAAAAGTCCATTAGCAGACTGATAGGTCTGTACCACAACAACTACCACCACAAATACTTCCTCTGTTCAACTGATAAAAACATTACTAAGCAAAACACATGTGGTGAAAGGATCAGCATCGAGTCCTCTGCTCAGATGAGTGTCAAGAATCTTACAGCCTAGGTGGGCGACCCTACTTTCAGTAAAACACTATGGGCAAACCACAACCACCATTATACGATGAGAACTCTCTCATCACAGCCGCATCTCAGTGTAGGTGAGTAGGAGGTTAGATGAAAGAACCAACACCCAGACCAATTTGTCTTGGAGGGCTACAGACTCGCCCAGCTCTCTTCTGCAGAAGCACCATCAGTTAAAGGCCCAAACATTAAAACTGTTCAAAAACAATGTGTTAGAAGCTTCTTCAACAGAAACACAGCACATCAACATGCTGAGCTCCAAAAGGAAACAAGCAGTAAAGCATCCTATAAATGACACTCTCCCTCCTCTTTCAGGGTTTGTGCTAAAACAGTTTGATGAACACCCATGATCAAGATGTTGGCACTTCTGCTGTCCCTTCTGCAAGGTGGTTAGTCAGGCAGATTGGCAGGGTTGACAGCTGAACACATGATCAAACTGTCATACCCTTGAGCTTGAAAGTCAAAAGCTGGGGCTGTGTTAACCCTACAATCAAATCGAGAGCATCTTCAGAAGGAATAGTCATTTACCTTACTGTAGTTCCAGGTGATGCACTGTTCTGAGACCTGCTCTTTGCATGCACAGCTTGCCCGAAGTCACTTGCTCGAGTAACGGATGCCACAGTCCCACACAGCTTTGAAAATCGCCAAGTACAAATCTGCTGTTCTAACTAGCAACACAGAGCTTCAGAAACACCGAACCCTGCAGCAGCACAAGAGCTGCAGAATGCATAAGACAGCACAGCCTGAAGAACTTGTTAATACAAGGTAGATAATTATGTCTGAGTGTGATTGCCTGCATGAACTCTGGCACTAATGAGTAGTGAGAAGCTGCTGATTCTCTTGCAGGTGCTTTTCAGTCCTACTTAACACAAAGTCACCAGAACAGCTGAACCCAGAACCTCATCTTGGATGCGTATTTTGAAAGCAGTGTGGGGAACTGGACTGTGTGCGCCCACCCTACATATTTCAAAAATTATAAGAAATTCTTCAAACACTACAAAAGACGCCAGGAAACAAAAACAAAAAAGTCACTTTCACAACATGAATTTCTCTATTTTGAATTTATTTGTGAAGGTCTAAAAAGACCTCTATTTAAAATTTGTAAAGGTTTGTAAACACAGCATTCTTGTAAAGAATGTCTTAAATCAAGCTACATTGTAAATACCGACAAAATTAAATCAGTAAGAATACAAAGAGTAGCTAATGCTACTTCTGAAGTCAACCACTGACACTGAAAACAAGTTAGTGGCCGTGCACACTAATTTTCTTTTTTTTTTATGCTAAAACACACTTTTTTTGTTAAGAGATAAATGTAGTTCTTTTAACCCTATAAAACTAAATTTAATCATTGGTTTAGACACAAGGAAAGCATAGCTTTAGATTATTTAGAGGCAAGCCAGAACTTCTATAAAAAATTAAGCCTCTCTCACTTCTGGCAATTCTTTATATATCAGAAATGAAGGAACACAAAACAACGTTAACTAAGAATGATTTTTTTTTCACTGTTTTCACATTTTTTTTCAACACTGTTGACTTTCTTGAAGTCACTAACAATTTTATTATTTTTTTTAATAACACCAATGTTATTCACTGGCATGCCCAAAGAAATTTCAGCAGGGCCAAGTAAGAATTAAAAAAAACATTCTACATATATAACAGAACAACTCCACCAGATGCAAAATACAGAAAAATTAATGAAATCAATAAATAAATTAAAAAAAAAAAAAAAAGACTTCGGGGATTAAGTCTTGAACTTAATCTCCCAAATAAGGGGACAAGGAGGAAAGCAAGTAAACGACACCCCATTGTGAGAGGTAACTGCTCTGCTCAGCATGAAATATACCTATACCCACGTTCAAAGTAAGGATTTGCTACCTTGACAGCACGTTAAATTTTTCAAAGAAGCCATTTCTTCCTGAACCCCGAGTGGGAAATAAAACCCCAAGCCACACCTTGTTTACAAGTCAGGTTTACAGTAGACACTTCCACTCGGAAGAAGCAGACTTAATATGTGTATGTACACACATGTATTTATACATCCACATTTCTTGGTGACTCATATTCCAAAGCAGCTCAGTTTTTATGCATTTTCTCTCTTTTTAAGGTAAGCTAAAAGTTATTTAGTCCTTAACCATACATAAATCCTTCTGAATCACCTACTTAAGATGTCTCAAAGGCATTTGCATGCTGCCTCCAAGTATTTCAGATGTTATATATGCAGTATAATTACATTTACATAATCATTTCGCAAATCAAGTCCAATAATGCCTACATCTTTTCAGCACCATGAACAGATTATCAAGTCATTTCCTTACTCAACTGGAACCATTTTTTAAGCTCCTTCATTCTTTTAAATGGATACCAGTTGTTTCCACAGTGCAGCTGAAGCTATCTGGAAACCAAAGCAAGTGGACCAAACAATAGTAACACAGTTAAAACATTCAAAGTACTCGTGTTTGTTGTGTGGTTTTTTTTTGTTTTTTTTTTTTTTGTTTTTTTTTTTTCCAATAGCAAAATACAGAAGCCCAAATCCTGTGCCTAATGCATATCTAGATTGGATGGATCGGATATAAAGCAAAGTGTGAAAACTACTAAAGAAGAAAATCAGATCAATTAATTGAAAATCCTTCTCATCAAATTCTGCATATCCATGTGTGTATCCATGTACGTCTAGGTGCTATTCCCACACCTTCTGTTTCATATCAAGCCCATGAACCCAGCACAGAAGTGCCATACAAATTATCCTTTAAAGCTGATTACTGCCTATCTGTCACTAGACAATTTCCCTTAATTTTCACACTACCAAGTGGCAGGGAATAGGACTATTGTCAAGTATACCATTGGTATATACAGAGCTAAACGTAAAATGAAATCCAAGTGCATAACATAAAATTCCAGCTATTCACACATCTTTGACTCTGCCAAGATGGCTGAAAAAACATATTTCTTACATAAGAACACAGAAAAGAATATAGGATAAAAACAGAGCATTCACATCTGCAATAAAATGTACAATTAAAAATGTACGGGTGCAGGGAACATATAAAAAAATCTAATATTCATTTAAGACATCAGTGCTCTCCCTCCTACTATGTTTTCACACAAACGTTCCAGCAGCAAGACGAGAGACCAAGCTCTGGGCATACAAAAGCAATTCCTATGCCAAAACTGAGCAGTAGGCAACTCTAAGGGGAAGATGTCTCATCAATTGCATTTTATCATTTACAATATCGCCATCTACACATTGCTGAAAACAAGCATCAGCAGATCTGTTTCTTCCCTTATATAGCTTCTGACCTGCCTGGAATTAGCTTTCTCCTCTACCACAGTAACAAAACCCCCGTCAAACGCCTCAGGAACACAGTGGGTCATAACGAGTTTCGCGGTGAGCCTACAATATAATAAACACTACCTGTCACGTTCAAGGATGCAAATGAATTACTAAATGTTAACTAGTAACATAAATCAGCTGTAACTCCTTAAAATTAAATTAATTATGCTAAATTGGTTTAGGATATACTTAATGGTATTTAGTCTCTTTATAATACATGTACATATTGGTTAAGTTGTATTTCCAAATAGGCACATTTTAGAAGCCATTTCATGTTCTTTCAGAACGTTTCTAAAATGCTGGTGTTGTAACTTGACCTGCATCAGGCCACAACCATTCATTAATGGTGAAATTACATGAAGCACCGAGCTTTTGACAATTTGCTGCTGCTTAAGTACAGAAATCTTATTCTCCTCCTTCACATCCCTCCTCTCACACCCCTGCATACCCACATGCTGTACCTATCACTGCATCTGCTCCAAAGCAGGTCATATTCTCTGCTGAGCCAATTCAGTTCTGTTGCAAAGCAGAGAAGTAGGTAATTTTCCACATAATTTGTGAGTCACATCTGTTCGCGACCCCATCATAAGAATGAAACCTGTTCCTAGAAAATTTAAGATAACCTTTCTCCTTTTATCACTGGAATTTAAGTACAAACAAATAGGCATGGGAAGTTCTTATTTCAACTTTTTTTTTTTTTTTTATATGACAGGATAAGAAATGGAATAACAACTAAAAAATAGCAACACTTCATCATCACATTTTAGCTTTCCTTGTGTTTAAATCAAGAAAATTTATGGAGAAGGTTGTGGTTTATATTTACCGAAGTGCCTATTTTGGGTGCAATTTTAAGAAACAAAGACTTTGACTGTGATCTCTCTCGTATCTCTTCAATTTTTATTTTATTTCACAATATAGTCACATTTAGAATTTGGGTGAGTTTTGTCCAAATTGTGCTAAAATCCTAGATACAGCTATCTCCTATACTTCCGCAACGGTGAGACTCAGTAAGATACCTTCTGGCTGTACAATATTGTTAAATCCAGAGACCTGATAGCTGCAGAATTACCACTAAGTAACAACAGAAAAAATACACACTGGAAATAAAGATCATATGGCAAATATAAGCAGTAGAATAAGCCAACAATCTGGAAAACAAAATTAATACTGCAAAAACAGGAAAACCGGTATTTTTTCTCTAAGAATCGCTATTTTTATGACCTTCTGAAAAAAAAGATTGTTTTTCTAAATTAAGGAAAAGATGTGATTTACTTATAGTGGGAAGCAAACCATTCTACCCACGACTAAAATCTCCTAATTGCCTGAAGAACAACAGTCAATAGAACAAAGTTACCGACCAAATAGAGCAAATCTAAAATGCAATCAGTTGCAAAAATGAAACTGCAGAATCTCTCTCAACTACTGTACAACAAAGTTTTTATTCCTGGAATGCAACAGAGAAACAATCAAGCTACCTTAAATATATTGAGCTTATAAATATTTCATCCTACTGATTTACTTAACTTTGACATCCAGAACACTGCCATGACCTTAGAGAACATTAAACAAAAACAAAAAAAAAAAAAAAAAAAAAACATATCCCACAGAAGTATACACTTCCGTCTTGGGCTAAATGACTTTTTTTTTTTTTTTTTTTTTTTCTAAGAATGAAGTCTGTTCTTAGGAACAGACTAAAAGTACTCAAAAGCACTTTAATTCATTCTCCTGTTTTTCAAGCATAGTAGAAATCTCAAGTCCCTTACTAGTATAATACAATAAACCTACAGAAGCAACATTCTAAGCAATCTGCAGGTTTGCATATTCCCCCCAGAAGAGAAAAAAAATATGCACTTTAATACTGTCTGCCCTTTCTTATGTAGCTGCCAGGAGTCAAATACTTGACATCAGTTTGAATAAACAAATAAAATACAGGTGGCCTGGCACAGAAACAATTTTGGAAGAGGTTCCCATTCCTCAGGATGAGAAGCAGCACTATTTCAACAAATCATAACATAGCAAGTAAGGCCTGCAAAATGAAAGTCAGCCCGCCTGCATCCCTATCTCTAATCTGTCTGTCACAGGCAAAAGCTTACCTTCCAAGAATTAGGTTTTCCCTTCCTCTACAGTGGCTAACCTTATTTATACTAATCCAGTGACTAAAGAATACTCCTTCAACTCTTTAAAGCTTATATTATCCCTCTCAGTAGTACTCAAAGCTGAAGACAGAAGCTGGGGAGGTTTTCCTTCTGATCACAAAAGGCAGCTGACACTGAAGGCTAATCACTATTCCTAAATCACTCCTAACAAGTACTGTGTTTGTTTGGAGACAACTTCAGAATTTTAATGCAAGTCAGCCACCTGTTCTGGCCCATTTACAAGACTACAGGAGACATGACTCCTCTGAAACCCAGTCACAGTACAGAAAGATTCCAACTGCCAAGACAACCCCTGATTTATGCTGTACCTACTTTAGAAATTACATACTGTTATTATATAAAATACATACATACAATCTGAAATTGTATTTGAAGCACAAACACAGTAAGACCAGAAGCTACAACCTCTGAGCAAAAATATTCATGCTATTCTATTACTGCAGAAACCGGTCCTTTTACTATGTTCTAACAATGTTTTAACTGACATACAAAGCAACTGGACAACAAAATTAACTGTAATTGCAGTTTAGGTTGAGGTCCGCTCTCTAGACCTTATTTTTATTCTTAATATGCAATTAATTTGTTGTTTCCAAAAAACAACACCCTTCATATGCTATTTCCATTATCAAACTTGGTTGAAATCAGCTGGCGGGGGTAGATGGCAAATGGGAAGACAACATAGATTTCAAGACAATTTAACCCCTTAGAAAAATCAGATTGAAAACAGCAATTGACATTTTACGACAAGGTTTTCACGTTATTAAATACATTGAGTTAAAATAACTTAAAATACTATATTGTTCAATATTTGAAGCGTTAAGGAGATAAGAACACAGATCATCTTTTCAAATTGTTACCTCAACAATATCTGAGTTGGTTCTGCTTTCATGGGGCTCGTTGTATTCTGTGTATTTAAGTAGAACTTTGTCCATATCAGTGCTCGCATACTGAAAGAGTTTGTTAGAGCTGTTAAAAATGATGAGTGCTATTTCACAGTCACAGAGTACACTCAACTCATATGCCTTCTTCATTAATCCGAACTTCCTCTTTGTAAAGGTGACCTAGAGAAGAAAGAATAATAATTATTTTTTTCCAGATAAAATGATAAAGGACTATAATCAAGTATATAACTACCAAGAAGAGTCAAAGCTTGCAGGATCCTCTAACTTTATTTCCTTCTCTTTAACCAACATTATCTCCAGGTATTAAAACATTTTCTCCTGTGATGATTAGAGTTAGCCTCTGTCGGCTTTAGTTACTCACAACCTTGATACTTTTAAGGGACAGGATGGAACTATCGTTTTGTCCTATTAGAACTGCTGGGTGAAAATAAACCCATTACAGATGATCACAAAAGGAGCATTTGCCAAACGGGGAAAAGGGAGAGGTATTTATTCATAAAAATTGCCATCATTCATGGAAGAAAGTTTTAAAATGCAGTCCTTTCACAAGATTTCAGTTACTTAAGGATATAAGAGTGTCAACGTATTTGATGTCAGATCAAATCAATGAAACCTGCTTTATGGATTTCTGAAGTTTATAAGGCATTTTTGGAATATGGAGGGGAAAATGCTGTGTATAGACACCTTAATGTATTTTTTTCCAGAGATTATGATCTTATACGTATTACTTCATTACTACCCATAACGCAAAATGCATACCATCCTTCTCAGTACGTAACAAGTCTCACAAAGGGATGCAGACAGATACCTGGGCTGTTAACACATAGCCACGGTACGAATGGAGGTAATAAACATAAGAGCTGGACAGATGAGAATATGGATCAGTTCTGGTTGTATCAGTACACTTTCAGGACGGATAGGAAGTGAGAGTGCCTTGTGTTCGACAGCAAGTTGACTCATGTCTGCTTGGCCAAGTTCCAGGCAATTTCCCATTGCTTTCCTTCTATCCCCTACTTATGCTCCACTTACTATACCATCAGTACTCTGCAGTATCCACTTTTTGTTCTTGCCTAGTAATACCGCATAATACTGAACAGATTATTTGACTGTCAGTTTTACACATCCCTGTTTCTAAAATAAGCACAATTCTCCCAGGGAACAATGAAGTTTAATGTTTGAAAGTACGCGATTATGATTCTGCACACTTTTAACCACGTAAAGACAGACATCATAACATATACAATGAAAACACATGTAAAACATGGTTTCCAGGACAAATAAATTCCTAGTGCGAGGAAGAGACCAAGTCTAAAAATAAGCCAAGTTACCATATGAGAAATGTGTGTGATCGTTGCCAAAGCAGTACTGTGGACTAGGACAAGCACAAACAAAGAAAGAAGAATCATTTGTTTATACTCATTTAAAACCACAGATTTCATTTTTAAGAAGCCTTCTTGGTTATTTCAATTTACACTAAGAACAGCAAGGAAAATTCTCACTTGTCTTGTCCCTTTCATATGAATAAACTTAAATACCTATTAAACTGTTGATTTAGCATTTATATTGGGCTTCCTTATCATATCTATATCATTCTACAAATATAATTTTCAACAGAGAAGGTTCTTTTTGTTTTCCCTCAATTTCTATGGCATACATGTAAGAAAAAAATCATTTGAAATATGCTTACTATATGCAAGTAACTGGATGCCAATTAACTAAATCCTAAAAGCATACCTGGTACATACTGTGCATAGATTTGAAGTTTGCAACAAAACTTAGGATTCCTTGATTTGAGGGAAGGGCGAGTCATTACCTTAAGGGGTGCACTACTAAAGCACTGAAACCAGGCAGAAAAAACTCCCAGGGATTCTGTTGATCTAGTCTTGACCTCATTCTGAGGAAGCTAGTTTGAGATTTCAAAGTAAGTTTCAGGCAATGATCTAGTTTTTCCTACGTCTAAAAAATCAGTGCGAATTATAAAAAAGCAACCTTCTCTTTATTTCAGCTCACCCACTGACAGTCAAATCAATCCAGTCGTTGAACAATGCAAGACAGTAAGAGCCAAAAAAGGTTCCTTTAAACATCTCTGTAGTTCCATGGAAGGAAGTTGAACAGACTAGATTTTTTTCCCATGAATGCACTCAGACACATTATAACCCCAGTTCCACCTAGGTTTCTGTGCAGTGTTTCTGACAAAGAAACTTCTTGAAGACCACTAATCATAGCGCCTTGCACGAGACCTGAATCATCTGTATTCAGATGAATATTTGCAGTAACATTTTTATTCAATCTTTTGTAAAGAACCTCTATTAAGACACAAAACTCTTTCGGAAACAATTTTATGTCAGAGTGCTCTAACACAAATTCCAACGATGGCAAGCAGATCCCCTTAAGCTATTTATTGTTAAACAATTACAATACATTATTGAGACAAGATGCCAAAAATACAGCAGGGTGGACCTTATTGCATCTTCTGTCAGTATTCTGGTTTTAGTTAAAAATTCAGCAAGTTGACCAAGTACAAATGTAAGCTTGACTGTTTATATTTCTCACAAATGTAGGTGGAAATTTTGCTAACCACATATAATACAAACCAGCAGCTTTTTAAAGAAAAACTTTTTTAAATCAATCTTGTTTAAGTCTCCTAGCAGTTCGGCCACTTTACGCATATTTTTTCAGAAAACTTGGGATTTATTTAGCCTGTCTTGGATGAGATGCTAAGAATTACATAAGAATTACATTTTTGATTCCTCTGTGAATTCACATTTTTTTTAATTTTTTTTTTTTTTTTTACTTATTTTTAAAGCAGTTGTTCTTCTTCTGATACTGCAATTACAAGACACTGTTAGAGATTATTACCTGAGTATGTGCAGGTATAGACAGGTCCATTTATGTTTATTTTTTATCAGAAAAAAAGGCATCATAAACAATGTGTGTGTGTACTACTGTACTTTGAGAAGTCAGCAAGTAAAAAGACTAAAAGCTTGGTTCCACTGAGGACCTGTATGATCCTGCAAAAGGCAACTTCACCTCTCTACTCATTCATTATTTTTCTCATCTCATAAGGCTACTTTCTTCATGCATGTCCAGCAGTTAAAAGCCCCACTCCCACCAGAGTCCAGGCCTAACTTAGTGCACATCGCTTGTTATGAACTCAATTCTCACTTAAAAACTTACAAAGCAGTCTATTGGTTTCTTTCTGTCTCCTGCCATTTAGAGTGCAAGTCCATTCTGGACCACACTAAAAACAACCTATGGATCACTGCAAGCCAATGGTTTCTTCAGTACTATTCTATTTTGGTTAGCAAAAAAGGACAGAGGAAGAAGAGAGTAAAGGCAGCAAGACTGAGCTCCTTGGGTATCTAATTTACTGTACTTTATTCTCTTCAGCTTAATGAACATAAATGCCCTGCAGCTCATTCAAGCAGATAAGACTTCTTAATTAATAATACAATGACAGCCTCATGACAATTGTAATCCCCCAGAGTAATGGTCTACATAAATTGTTTTGAGCTCACATACAATCCCATCAGAAATAAGATGCTTCTGATATAACACTAGCTTTTCTTCCCACAAGTTACACAAACTTGCTATACAGGCAAAGATCTATCACATTCTATTTGCATTTCCAAACAAAAAACACACTAAACAGCAAGACAGGACATCGCTCATATTCATGCATGACCTACTAACCAACTACACATGCTGTAGAAAACCTGACAGGATACAACTGAACCATGCTCTGCAGTTGGCAAAATAAACCCTAAATATCCTCCTTATCCTTACCTAGATCAACAAAAAAAATCTTAAAAGCAAATGAATACATCAGTAGTGTTAAAGAGCACCATCAACGCCTCTACAAGATTGACTCCACTGACAAAAGCTATGATATGGAGATCCTAAAAAAAAAGGAACAAAGCCAATGAAGTCAGGGTATAGTATAAGGATATTTCGTATTTCAAATCTGACAAAGTTATCCAACTTCCTCCAACCAAGTTAAACGGGGGGTGGGAGGAGCAATCATTTTCTACCTCTTCAATTTGCCTGAAGTTCTAGAGTAAGATCTAAAAGAAGTTATAATTCATCTGCTTTTACTACTTGTACTTCAGACATTTATCTACATCAAACACACAGTCACTGTGTGATTAAAGCTGTTCAAACACAATACCTGGCTTTCTTCCAAACTCCAATAATACTTTTCTTGCTATATATAGCCTTCTCAGAGTGTACACTGCTTTAAAGTGATACAGGGAGAAAAACAATCCTTATTTCGCAAAACAATAGGCTCTGAGCTAATGCAGCAGCAACAAGACAGCCTCATGGAACTCCATCACTACCCTCAGCATCAATCATTATCTTTCTAAAGAAATAAACAACATCAAGTTGGTGGTCTATGAAGGGAATAGAGAACAACCATTGCTTCATTGCTATATGTTCATGTTTTCTAAGCACTTTGCGTACCGAGTGCAGTTCTGGGTCCCTTTGCCTTCAAAAAAAGAATACAGCGGTACTCAAGAAGGTTTAGGGACAAGAAGCAAGACTGATCGAGGTGGAATATATTCAGTATAAAAACCAAGTAAGCCAGGGTTCTTCAGCCTGAAAAAAGTTAGCTAAAAAGACAATATGGCAGAAGTCCACAGAATAACAAGCAAGATAGACAGACTGGGTAGGGACTGATTCCTGCCTCCCTCATAAAGAGCTAAAAAAAATTAGCAGAAGCATAACTAAAGAGATTTTTTTTTCTTGAAATAACAGGTAACAAACCTATAGGAAGTCTGAGCCAAAAGATCTTATAAATGCTGCAACTTTATAAGAGCTCAAAGCATGACTGAACAAGTCCCCTGGGGAGGGGGGCAGGAGGGTGGAAATCCATTAATGGTTACTAAATATACGGAAACCACATCCAGCTCAGGAAATCACTGAGCTAAGAATAGTTAGAAGTTGGAAGAGGATTACAGAGCAGTGTAACATGTGCACCTCTATCCTACACTTCACTTGTTATTTGCTTCTGACCATCACAGGAGAAAAGATACTGGACTAGCTGTTTTTTGGTCTGATTCACAATGACTGTTCTTGAAGATCCTAAGTCATTCCTACGTTACTTTTCCTTAAAAAACATAGCTTCCAAATACCCCCCACTATGCATTTCAGCATTAATTAAATTTTTGCCTAGTATATCACAAAGCAATTTTTAAAAGTAAGAAGAAACGCTACTTTGGTGAGTAGACATCAACTTCCGATGCTTTTCAAGTTGACAAGATGCAGCTTTATTAGGGCAAGAACAATGAAGTAACCAGCCTTCCCTAAGCCGTTCTTAAAACAATCCACTTTTGAGTACTCTTCTCTTCTGACAAACAGTTTTTGAAGACGGTTGTAGTGAACAGCTCTTGAAGGAATATAATTCAATGTTTTTGAATGGATGCATGTTAACAAAATCCACTGCTATACTATACCCACTGAAGGGCACAGTAGTCACCACAACCTCTTCACTAGCACTGTAATATTCACTGTAGACTACCACAGCAGATCATTGTCCACAGATCTGTCAAACAGCTCTATGAAACATGCTGCAGAAAATACTTTTATTATATCCTTTCTGAATTTCTCATCCTGTCTTTTCATTACCATGTGGTCCTGGTAGCTATAAGATCAAATAAGGCGTCTGTTTCAATAGAGCTTGTCTACAGTCCTCCAATCTAATGGAATGACTGAGTGAGGCACCATTTAAATAGGAAAAGTTATAACAGTTATACAATGATTTTGATTTAAAGCAGTAATTGATATTACTTATAACAACAATTTTCCCTACAAATGCAGTATAAACATAAAGAGATGTATTTTTTATTTGTGTTCTGGTAATGCCATCTGTAGACACAGATGAAGACAAAACTCAGCTTCAGAAGGGTGAGTTAAGGAAATGAAGGTACTTAAGTCTCCATTCACTTTTTGGATTACTGATGATCATGTTCATGCAAACTCCTTGTTTCTCACCTGTCTGTTCCGTTCATCCATTATTCTCGTGATCTGTATTTTCTTTCTCCCCATTTTCAACCTCTTCTTTTCTTCACTTCACAATCCAGAAATATACTAATCCAGGAAATTTCACTCTTCAGTATTCTAACACATGATATGGTTTTCTTTTACTTTGTCTTCAGCTTGAGAAATGGTTCTTATTTCTTCTTATAAACCCCTAAAAAATAAAATTGGAAAAAATTAATGACCCTCCTTTTGTAATTTTTAAGTAAAACGCTTGCATAGTCACAAAACATATGCACACAAAATAATTTCACTGATTAAACAAGTATTTTCATTACTAAAATATACTACACACTTTGTTTAAATTGAATTCCAGCTAGCGTTGTGTTTTTTGTTTTGAATTACTTCAAAAACAGACAGTAATTTCATTCCCTTTCAACTGATGCTTAGAAACCAACAACTGTCCAAGGGGGCAGTGCTTTAAGCTCGTTAAGCTTTAAGCATCAAGTTACCTTAGGTTTCAAAAATTGACCCAGAAAGTTTTAGTAAACTCTATCCATTATTTTAGGAATCCTTATATTGTAGGGGACAAAAGAGGGAATACTTTTACTTAAAAGGATGAAGACTATAGAAAATATTCTCAACAGAGAGAATTTCGCATCTACCGAGACACCAATGAATGATCGAGAAATTCACAGCTACTCTCCACAATAACCTCTAAGTTTCACATTTGCCAATAAATAAATTACTAGCCCAGCATGTTTAAATTTGGTGAACTGTAAGATACATGAAGCTGCATGCAAACTTGAAAAGCCAAATGCCTTCATAATGTGCTTATCTAGTAATTATGCAAACTAACTTGTCAGATGCCAAACATTAAAAAATTTATATGCATTTTCTGTTTAAAAAAAAAAAAAAAAAAAAGAATTACCACAACCACCAAAAACCTTTTAAAACATATTCCAGACCGTGTTTGAATTTTAGGATAACATTAATTCAACAAAAATTAATTCAACAAAACAGGAGAAAATGTCTAAATAAATAGCCTCTAGAACACTGACTGTATACTAAAATTCATATTAAGACATGAAACATGTACAACTTACTCTATTACCACCTAATATTCATTAAAACAAAAGGGGTAAAAACAGCCACAACATTAGTTTATAACCTCTCTAATTTTCCAACCCAGAATGTCACTGGAAATCAAGCGCTGCATATTTTAATATGGGTGTCACCATGCCAGATCCTTGGGGCCATGTGTAGAAAGTGGTACAACCACATCACCGTCAGTCAGTTAATAGGCAGAGACAGCAAGAGGCGATTAGTCACAGGCTGCACTTCACAATGCATTCAATTTACACTGAGCAAACAACCATGCCATTCTGATGCAGCTTGGGGAAAGAAAAAAAAAAAAAAAAGGGAAAAAAAAAGAAAAAAGAGGTGGAGGAACATCACAAAATGAAGGGATGTCATTTTATATTTACCTGATATAAACAAAGGACTGCTTTGGGAAAAATATAAAATGCCCAACGCTATTTAGAAATACTACTCAATGGAATTTAAGACCAAAGGAACATAGATTATGTGATGTCCACTGGTCAAAAAATGTATGTTAAATGTTATTTATACTTCAACACACTTGAAAAGCATGCAGTGTTGCATTCCTTGTTTTTTCTTCAAGCAAAAAAAAAAAAAAAAAAAAAAAAAAAACTTCCAAGGAGCTAGTAAAAAGTATTAATAGCTAGTTAAGGCCAGATGAGCCAGCCTCTACACAACCAAAGGCACACAACAAGTATTTTACATGGAAAACAACAGCTGGCATATAATTTCTTTTTTTGTGTGTGTGTGAAAAAACATAAGAATACCCTGCAAACTATTAAGTTTCAGTTCATATAACATGCAGACTTCAGTCAGCTGCCTCATTCCCTTAAAAAAAAAAAATCACCTCATGTTATGATCACGTTAAATTTAGTCATGCGAAAATCTGGTTGCATTCCCTGGACGTGGCTTATCAAAGGGTCTCTGTGAGCAGCTATTAAAAATTCAGTTTTCTTCTTCACGTGCAGCTTCATTTTCTCATTTACCATATACTATTGAAGTAGTTCTCTGAGTACAAAATTATCAGATTCCTGCCTCTGCTTTGTGAGACTGCTCACCATCAGAAGCACTCTTAAGAACAGCCACCACATGACAGACCAGAGATCCATCTGGTCCAGCATTTTATCTGGGGCTATTAGCAAAGAGCACTAGGATGAAAACGGAGAGAAACAGAAATAACGTAAGCACGTATCACTTAGAAGCAATATTCAGAAAGCATTTTCTCCAGATATTCAGTGATTTTTAAATAAAGAACTTGTGGAGCGATACATGACATCTTAAATTCAAAACTCTTCCTCAAATTTTCTTCCACTTTTGAAACCGTGGAAACTCTTTGCATCCTGAAGCAAGGAGCTCCACAGCTTAGCTATGCATCAGAATGAAAGACACATCCTTTCATTTAAGCCTGATCCTGTTTGTTAGTGTTGATATCAACAGATCTTGAACAACACGAGGCAATGAACCATCTGTTGTCCTCACCCATCACGTCAGTTCTGATTTTGACACCTATCCTCTATCTGCCTTCGGTTACTTCTCTCCAAACTCAAGAATACCATACCGATCAATCATTTCTTGCTCGAAAGCCACTCTCTGCCTAGCTATGCTGTCCGTCTCTCCACCCTTTCCAGTTTCACTCTGTTCTTTCTGCACCACAATGACCAGCAGCATACACAGTACACAAGGTAAGAGGTCTACAAAAATTTAAGATAATTTACCATAAATTTGTACAGAGGCATAAGAATATTTTATGTTCTACTACACAGACATTAGACATAGACCTACAGAAATATGCCAGTTCTCAAACTTTTCCTGAGGAACTCTGGGAAGCAAAGCAGTGCTCCCAAACCCAATTTGAAAACCCTGATGTGGGAGCACTCACTCCCTTCCTACAAACCTGCCTCATCCACTCACATCTTCCACCTCCAGCAGCAGGTGTTCAAAACCAAGTCTCTGTAGTGAATAAAACAGGCTCATGGGGGAAACTGGGTAGAGGAGAGAAATATGGTGTGAAATTATATGATCTGTACACTTCAGGAGGCAAAATAGGAGACAAACATTTTTTGTCAGATAAAGGAAAAACCAGTAGTAAGGAAATGCCACTATCTGCTCCAGAAACTCTCACAGGAAAGAAATGGGAAAACCAACAGCCATTTTCACCAACATTTTGTTATAATTCTGGGTGCTATTTCAGGTCCTCTAAAATTAGTATGCTCTATCAGGCACAAACACATCAATCCGTCATCCATTTACCGCCTCTGCTTCACCCTGTTCACTAAGCACAAGGCTTCCTCTTGTTCCAGGTCCGCTACCTTCCTCAACCTCCCGCAGCCTCTCGCTTAGCCAATCCCGCACCCATCTGCACGCCCATCCTGTCTGCATCAGCCAGGGCCGCCTCTCCTCCCTCTGCACCAGTTGCTGTGGACACCAGAAACATGGCTTGGAAGAACATCTGCCAAAGACAACCCTTTCAGTCAGACATCACACAAGAGGTGACTTTCAAAGCTAAGGGGTGAAATACAGGCTCAGCATGTACTTTGGGAAGAACCCATCTTGCTACTAACGGCGTAATCAGGGTAAATCACACAGTAAAAAAACACTTTTCGGGCACGTTCATAAGATCCAAATGAAGTTAGCACCAACAACAAACGCACTCTTACTTCCCAGGGGAGCAATGAGTTTTCCTTTTCCTAATCCTTGATCACATCACAGTTGCAGTTCTATTTTCCTTCCTGCTCAGTAGCAAAACACCTAAGAGACAGTGTCCGCTGTACAGTTACATCAAAAACATACTTGGCAAAGCTCTCAGTTTGCTGTCATGACTCCATTGCAAACATACCTAGGTAAAATTCTTAAGTCACAACACCTTTTCATGTAGATCATCACCAAACTTTTGCCCAAATAAAGGGAAGTTAGTAGGCATATGAAGATGAATGCACATTTATTTCCAAAAGCAAACATGAAACAGACATTAAATAACCTCGCCAAAGGTGAAGTTCTACTTCCCTAAGTGACAAACCAATGACAACCACCAAAGCTTTACATCTGCCTTCATGGGCACACATAAGCAATTCTTTAGGGGTGGCGGTGGTAACAATTTCTGGTATCTGTTGAACAAAAAAAAGTAGGACTAAGGGGAGAAAAAGAAGAGGAAAAAATGATGTGCCTCGTGATAAGCTTCAAACAGAAAATCATGTCAGCTCGCAATAATAGGGAGAAAAATGAGGTTGGTAGCTAAGTAGAAGCCTCTATTACTGCATAAAAGTACTATTTACTCCAAATTTTGTGGATTGGATCGATTTTTTTTCTACACACTAACTACTGAAAGACATCAGGAACATATGCAGAGATATACCTTCATAACTGTGCATTTTGAGCACCTCAGAACAGTTCGTTCATTCTCAAGATTGCTTACAGTTTCACAAATAGCGGAAGATATACAACTTTAAAGCAAGGAAATGGTATTTGACCTACTTTGAAAGATCCTTTCAAGGGTTCAGTGGAAACAAATTATATCGGTCTTGAAGCCTTCTGGCATAACAGGTTAGGAAAAAACTGTGTCAGAATTATAATCCTTCCATTTATTTTCCCTGTATTTCCCTCTGCTTCTCTTTGGTTTCTTGGAACTTCCATTTCCCCATCATGGTTACAGGTTGCGTTTGACAGTAACCACATCAGCACAGCTAGCTCCGCTCACTGCAATGCATGCAAAGAAACGCGTGTCATCGTGTCAGATCATCTGCATGTTAACTCTCAAAAACCAGAGCTGCGTGGATCTGTATAGATGCACCTTACAGCCATGAGCCTTGCCTGGGGCTTACTGGATAGCAGGGCCATATCACAGCTAACAGGTGTTTCTGGTCTCAGAAGAGCCAGGGCCAGATACTTTTATAGATTTGGCTCCTTTACCTGTAAGCAGGAACTGATGGGCATAGACTGATAGACTGCACAACCAACCCAAGGCTGAACACAGCTCTTTCACTCATAATTCAAAGTCATACTTAGCATGTGTGACAATGACACGCCCTGAATGTAAATACTGAGATGGAGATGAGGCCCATCATCAGCTCCTGACTGGTTTACGTCCATGAAGCAGTTATCACAGCTTATCTCATTTTTCTGTAATACCTAGAAACATGAAGTGTCCTCCTTCCCCACCCCATAGCTCCAGTAGCAATAGCTAAAGAAAATTAAGAGTCAGAGAATGCCTTCACCAAAACAATTCATCAAAAGGTTAATGGGGTGTATGGAGCTGGGTCAAGCATCAGACCAACTTATAAAATACACTCAATCGGATTTGGATCTGCACTGAAACATGCCAAGAGCCAGGGGGTGTTACCACAGCTCTCTAGACATTCAGCCAGCCCTGCTTCAGAATTCACTGCTGCCACTTTGAAGTCAGATTTTAAAATTAAGATTTCAACCGCAGGGACTCCAGCTACCTATGTTTTCATTTAATAAAGATGAAGCCCACATTCTCACTGGGGTTTTTGCAGAGCTGTGCAAAAACAGTGACCAAAATATTTCCTACAAGGGTAGTTCTACAGCCTTTCATCATTCATTGTTACAAATAATTTAAAAATGTGTAGAACAATAGCAAGGGCTACCCCTTTAAAACAAGACTATGTTGCCATTTGACCTCATAGTTCTTGCCATACTGCAATATTAGGAAACAATACTTTTTTCCATCCTCTGTTTTAGTCATTCTTCCACATCCAGATAGAGCCATACAGTCAGGCCAGTGGACTGGCCTCAGAGGGTCTTCAGCTAACAAGGGATACACAAGCATTGTTATAAAAACAATAATCCAAGCCTTAGCCAAAATCACTTTTTTTTTTTTTTTTTTTTTAAGTGGGACAACATGAAAAAAACAGGAAGCCATCAACAATTCTTTACTGATATTCTTTTCATGCATGATAAAACACTCGTTTCTTTCAGCTGGGAAGAACACCACACAAGTATCCACGTCTTTCACACCAGAACATTTCAGTAAACTTTGAAGAGTGGATTTGTGGAGCTCTGCAACTAAACGTGCTCCTCAATTTCAACATTAAAAACAACAAATCTACTTTGAGCTTCTAATTTGTAAGTCACATAGCTTTTCAAATTAGGTTCTCAAGGCTTATTATATGACCTCAGACTACTTTAAAAAAGTCTTACTGAAGAACTGCAACTCCTGATGATGACTGATGGTCTCTTAACATGGCCTTTCCTGCCATTCATTCACATGCAGTTAAGTCCTGCCTAAAATGAAGTCAAGTAACATCTTCTTGTGAACAGAACTACTGCAATATAAACTGCATGAAAAACCAACTGAGATTCAGATGGCTGCTTTTAAAGCATGTTTTCTTACTCCTAGAACATGCATTATTAAGGAGAGATTTTCTTGAGCTGAGGAAGCAAACAGATTTCAGGAACTACCAGCATCACCTACGACAGGATGTACACTCCTAGATAACAAGAAACATGGCATGGTCCTGGATCAAGGACAGCCGGGAATTCTGTTACTGCTAGTCAAAAGTAAATGGGTTCACTTTTCAATTAAACTCAACACCTAAATATTTTCATGTTATTATTATAAACTCTTGGCTTACTACTTCAGTCCATAAAATACATATCAGTCCATTCTCAGCATTTACACTCTCCAGAAAGAAAACAGCCATTACCAAGCTATCTGTAAAAACAGACATCTTGACCATGGACTTTAAGTGGCATTAAAATCCATTTTCTTGTTCCCATTTCTTTAAAGCTATCCTAATGATTCGGTGAGAATCACCTGAAAACAGACCTTCATGAACACAGGTAATTAACTAACCAACACCTGGTCATCAACGGCGTGGACAGTTTTTTTCATCTTACAACAAGAGAGAATAAAACACAATTCGGTGTTAACTGAGTGTTACCTCAGTGAAGCTCAGGCTTTAATTACTGCAGTCTTGGCTTATTACTTTTTCCATCTCAACTGAAGTTTATAGATTAAAAGAATACAGATAACCTTACACATGGTGGGGAAAAAAAAAAAGAAAAACAAAACAAACAAACAAAAAAAATCATGTATTTGGCAAAGGCACCGTATCAACAAGAACAAGACTACGGGCAGTGAATGAGACTGGGGACAAGTGGATAGAAGATGGTTTCACAGTCAGAACAGCTGAACCTCAGCAAATAACCTACATAAAATGAACATTTATAAACAGAAAACTAGACAAAAACCACTCCGTATGTTCTGATGTACTACAACCACATCTCATGGTTAGATTACACAGAAAAAAACATACCTGAAAGCAACATCAGTAAAAAACAAATACAGCTTAGTATTTTCAGGCAGTTCAAAATTAAAAAAAGGTGCCAACTGAGCTAACTCAAAACAAGCAACATGGAATCACAGAACATCGAGCTGGAAGGGACCCACAAGGACCATCGAGTACAACTCAACATCTTGACATAAGACTTAAAGCTTCTAGAAATGGAGAGGCAGAGAAATTATTCAGAACACAGCACATACTGCAGGGCAATGTTATGAGATTTACTACTCTTATCCTTCAAATACTCTTTAAAATTGTATTCAAATTGTGCAGGCTGCACTTCAGCTCCTTTGTGCAAATGCCAAATAAGCAATTCTCCACTTAAGAAATACAGTGTCTGTTCTCAGTACGTTAAAATTAATTGGTGAACAGCTGGCATAGTTTTCCAAGGTATAAGTGGAAATCATAGGAGATTTTTCCTTTATATGCATGTATGAAAAAATGAAAGGAAGATATATCGTGAGGTATTTTTTTTCTACTAGCATAGAAAACTGTATTGGCTGTGTACTTCAACAAACTGACGTTGTGATTTGTAGCAAGACCCTAAAGCTCAGCGAAGTTCTGGTCACCCGTCAGTGACTGAACTCGTGGTGATTCTCTTTGACTTCTTCCAGAGGAAGACTGCCCACCCCGCCTGCAGAGCACGAACTGCTGAGGTAATGCACCAACCAGCCGCCTAACAGCGCCTTCAACACATGTTATTGAACAAACATCACTGCAATCAAAAACATCTACAGCTGACTTCAGGAATGTAATGGGATACAAAGGCAGCCGCAGCTTCCACATGGCTCCGCTTACACTGTCGCCTTATACAGTTTGCTCAAAGAAGACTATAAACTAAAAAATTGGTAAATTTAAATTCTTAGCAAGAGAGAAAAGTGAGTAAATGAGTGAATGGAAATACAGAAGGATTACAAACAAGATCCTTCCTTGAACACTGTGCCTTTGTGGTGTGCTTTGATCCTGCAGGATCTGTGCCATGCAGCCCTTTGCTCAATCTCCCCCAGTGGGATGGGAAGAGAAGCAGAAAGAAGTTAACACTCATGGGTTGAGATAAAGACAGTTTAATAGGAATAAAAGGGAATAATAATTATTATGATGATAAAAGAATATACCAAACAAGTGATGCACAAGGCAATTGCTGAACACCCGCTGACCGAGCCCAGCCCAGCCCCGAGCAGCAGCTGCCCCTCCAGCTCAGGCCCCCACCGCTGTTGCTCAGCCCGATGCCACATGGCACAGGACATCCCTTGGGCCAGTTAGGGCCAGCTGTCCTGGCTGTGTCCCCTCCCAGGTCCTCTGTACCCCCAGGCTCCTTGCTGTCAGGGCTGAAAAGTCCTTGACTTCGTGTCAGCGCTGCTCTGCAACAACTAAAACATAAGCGTGTTATCAGCATTCTTCTCACCCTAAACACAGCACCACACCAACTACTAGGAAGGAAATTAACTCTGTCCCAGCTGAAACCTGGACACCTTGAAAGATGTCTTCATTTGCAAGTCTAGCTTCAGTCAGAGGCTGTGTGAGGCAAAGCACCACATGCTCCCCCTCTGTATTTAGGCAATTTCTTCCCATGGCTTAGCTCCTTCTTAGCTACCTGCTTCTTCCTGATCCTCTCTCTCAGCTTTTCCTCAGGTTCTCCATGAGCTGCAGGCCCCAAGCTCCTTGCCTCTCTCCTTCTTCCTCCTGCTGTGACAGGTAGTCCCCACAACCATTTCTCACCAAATACACCCCTCTGCTCTTGCAGAGCATTCCATGGGATCCAGGTGTCCCTTTTAAAAGGGACAAGACAGGAAAAATGAGAAAAACAGAAGAGAGACCACGCATCAAAGAATCTGTAAGAAGCTTTAAACCACTAAACAATTATCCAGAAAGCTTTCTTGATCATTTATTCAATGTCTGATTAAATAACAGCATGCAGTCATATTGTTGAAGTGCAACAATTATAAACCAGAGACGCGACAACATAATGCCAGAAACAGCCTGCATGCCTCAATGAGACATTCAGCAAGCCATGAAGACACCTACGTGTTTCTAACAAAGGTTAGCACTAAGATTCTGCTTCTGCGGCTGCATTTGTTTAAAGCTCAGTCTCTTCTTCTAAAATTTAGGTACATCACCAGTTTAAACTTCTAAATAAGAAAAAAAATATGCTGTACATCAGAGATAAAAACCAAGGTCCAGTGAATTATTCCCTGTATCCTTTCGCGCAAACAGCCATTTTGTATTTAAGTAAATTAAAATACCATTTTGGCAGGGGAGGGAAAATAGGGGAAGAGGTGTACTACAGCAGGTCTCACAGGGCAGATCCTTTACAAACATGCACGTAGACAGTGTCCTTGTAATCTAAATGTTTCAGAACGTAAATGAGACAGACAGGTGGCAATTAATAAAACAACATAAAGTGAGCAATCTCCTCAGCTGCATCTCAGGAGTGATGTATGGCAAAAGACTAAATCCAGGTAGAAGACAGCGTTACTGGAAGCAGGGACATGGTGCTACGCATCTGCACAAAGGAAACCACCTGATGCCCGTGAACTCTCTAATTTCAGCAGCCATTTTTAAAAGCAGACCTAAAAGCACCTTATTGATCCAAGTTCTGAAAAGCACTTGGTTTTTCTTGCTTAAGCCTGAGGCCACTGCCCTCAGCTTAGATGCCCACATTCCTAAAAACAACTGCAAGCTAAGACTAACGAAATAGAATAGTGGGCAAACTACTAGAGACGGAGTTAATTACATTTAAATACGTACCCCAACACCTGAACACACTGCTGAAAGCTCAGTTTCCACTTAAAAAATATATATATTATTCAGAATATTTTCTTCTGTTGATTAACACTAACTTTATTGGCAGGTGACATCTAGTACTCTCATTGTTCATGTTATTGACATGAACCTAGCCACTTGGATTCACATATAAAGACACTACTTACACTACTGCTCACAGCACACTGAATCTTCAGATAAGAACTGTTCTCTGAATAGAAACCTAATTCTAAAATTAACTAACTTTGAAAAGTTTTTTCCTTACCAATGGCAACCAACCAGCACACACAGCCAATTAATATGCTTTAGCTGATGAGCAGAAATTCACGATGCTACAATAACTCTATTATGTTATACCTGAAAGGCAGAGCATATGACAAAACAATTTGATTTCACATTTCTCACAGCCTGCAACAAATACAAAACTTAAGTCATTTGATCCTAACTAACGTCACTGCTTCACAGCAAAACTACAATTCAAGTGGTGCATAGCATGAAACAACATCAACAACTTCTGAAATCAAATGACTTATCCTTTAAAACATTCAGTGACTTCAAGAGAACAGACTGCCCAGCTTGCTCCCGCTATTGTATTAAAACCATTAAACATTGGATTAGGAATCTCAAGAACTCCCAAACTTTTCACCTCTCATGAAAATGATTTTAAACCTGCCCAAAGAAAGCAAACCTTAAATGCACCTTTTAAGCATGGCCATAGAATTGCTTTTCCCTAGTGTAGCCATAATCCTACTTACAAGACCTACCCAACCCCAGCAGCCAAAATAAGAAGAGACACTAAAAAGGCCTGAATGAGAAGATAAGAGCTGGCAGAAGTGAATGCCCAGACAGATTTGATTGAGGTCCCAACCAAGGATCAATTCAGTTATCCGTATGTAAATATACAAAGCCTTCTGATAAACTACATCACTGAGGACTTAACCAAGGGCAAGAGTAATAAGAGAAGCAAAATATCACACAAGCTGGATCTTAATGTATGGTGACTGGCCTATTTGCAATTACATTAAGTAGCCAAAAGCTGAGGGTGAAGCCTAGACAGGCTCAGATTATCACAGAGTCTCCTTATTGAAAACCTCTTCCATTAAAACGAGGATATTCAATTAACGTGCACAAACAGCATTAGATGCAAATGCAAGCTTTTTCACACTGAAAGGGAGACACCTCTGTCTTCACCACTTCATCAGCCAAGTACTGCTCGATATAATGCCTGCCCTGATCTGGTGGTAACCAGGATCACAGACTACAAATACAGCTCAATGTTCAGATCCACCATTAGGCATTAAAAATTAAGTAAGAACTATAACACAGCTTACTCTCCTGATTTTGGAAAAGAAAATCAAAATTATCCTATCAAATAAACTGCCAGAAATGCCAGCAAGCAGCCCTGAGAACCACTTCTGAAGGAAGACTACATGATGAGCCTGGTCTCTTGCACTATTAGATAGTCAAAGTGGACATCTCAACATGTAGTTATTGCATCAACAATTTAAATCTGCAAGGAAAATTACAGAAAACAGTACCCATTTCACATACAGTGCTGGATCCCTTCCATCCAGCCTATCTGCTTGTTCATCTCTGACAAAAAACTATCAAAGAGGCCCAGAGAGCTCATTTGGGTTGTAAAGCAAACATGTAGAAGTCAAACAAAAATGACTTTGCTTCTAGGTATTAGTTGAAACTGCTACAGTAAACGTTAACTGCAGTATCTTATTTTGGTAAGAGCAGTTGCATGCCACTACAAAACTCCCAACGCTGCCTGTAGTCCTGGGAGGTGGCTCTATGAAAGTATGCCATGGGCAAGGTCAGAGTCTTCAGGCAATCTCTGAGCTTGGAGAAGCGAGTGGTTAAAATGATGTTAAATTCCTGCATGTGAAGCGATAAGACTTATTAAGGCACAGAAATATTTTGTTGTTGTTCTAACAGTATCACTGGAGTGCACGAAGAGGAATTGGTGCTCTTCCATTCCGTCCTGGTATGACAATAAAGCACCTCATCTCCATGAAAAACTACACAGTAATTCACCTAAGAAAAATTCCCACATATTAAATGTACTCATGAAAGTGGATTCTGTATACCAAAATCAGATGCTAGATGTATTATTTTACAGCATCTTATTTTATTCAAAGTAAATCTTCTGTCAACATATGATCATATGGAGTTGTGGGGATATAAAGGAAGAACCACAGCCAACTGCCATGCAGTTTAAATGCAAATTTCAAGAACCTGCTTAGAAACATCACACACAACTCCATTTTTCCCCATAAGAAATGTTATATCCTAAAAGAAAGCAAAGCAAAGCAAAAAAAAAAAAAAAAAAAAAAAAAAACATATATTAAGGTTGAGTTCTCCTGGCCTTTAGGACATGAAAACCTTTTACATGCTGACTTGAAGCCTTGCAGCAGCTGAAGCAATAAATATTGACAGCTAGCTGGCAAACAGCAGAGATACCAGTGCTCAGGCTCCAATTTCACTTGCATCAGCAAAGACAGATCCTAGAAGGGGCAGCATAACCAGGGCCTTATATGTGCATCGCTATCGCTGCTGCCTTTGTCTGTATTGAAAGCACATTTTCCCCTCTAAGACTGGAGTTCCTTCAAACATACCTGCTTACATATATGACTCTGAAACCTTTCACTTAGCTCTTCAATCCCATTGCAACATACATGGTAATACAAAACTGACTGGCTACAAAGCATACAGCTAAAACGTTGTGGTTATTCAGTTCCATCCTTCCCTCTTCTTACATAGCCCCACTCATTCTCTCAGATGCTTCTCAAGTTTTACATGAGGCCACACACTGCTTATCAAAAACTGAACAGTCAATTCATCGCAAATAAGAGGGAAAACCCAGTACTGAATTACAAGATATTCAGACAGCACAAAGAAATGGAAGAATTAATAAAATAGGGTTTAATTTAGAAATTGTGTTGGTGACTGAGTTCTATTTTTCTCCCAGCTCCCATCTCAAACATACTTTACTCTTGAAGCTGGACTACAGAAATTTTAAGGAAATAAATCCAGTTTGCATAAAGGAAACAAAGAAAAAAGACAAGACTACAAAACTCTGTCTCTATCTTCACACCAGAGAAAGTTAACTTCCAGCAACTTACACTGCAGTGCAGACTGATAGTTTCTTTTCAGCTACATTTCATCCTGCAGCCAACTCAAACAGATTTTAAACTGAGGTTTAAAATAAAGAATTCTTATTAAAAACGTAAAATATTGTGTTTTACCTGTCCTGCAGCAGGAAAAAAAAAAAAAAAAAAAAAAAACAACCTAAGCCGGTTCTCAAAGCTTCTGCTCCTGACTTCATCTGAAGCTAACAAATTTTTACCCCTGCACAAACACATCTAAGATCATGCTGTATGTTTATATTTGTACGAATTCACCAGCGCACAGTGCCACTGTCCTCCCCAGTGCATAGCTCTGATGGGTGCAGGGGCGGACACATCCTCTGCACTATAAGCATTTGCCTGCTTTCCAAGGGAAGATACAAAAGACAAGCTCACCCTCCAACTTTGAGTAAACACCAATCTTAACATACAACCTGAACCAATACTTGTGAAGATTTCTCTTTCTGGCTTCCTGAAGATTTTCTTTCCTCTTTGTCTAACACTAAAGATACTTCATTTTGATGGCAGTACCTGATTAGCAAGCCTTTCTAGATGACAGGCACTTCCCTTTGTACGCCTCACTTGCTCAACAAACGCAAATTCCACATTAGAAAAAGTACCCTATGAAACCTGAAGACTGCCATAAACGCACGGTTCATTAACCAACACGGACGCACGAGAGTGGTTTTATTGCACTGGTGTGGAGCATCTAGAAAGTAGCAGTGTACTGAGGTTCAATTCAAGCAGAGAACACTAAGATTTCTGCTTTCAGGCTTCCATGCTACCAAGTCAGTCCAACTGCAGTATTTGCAAGCCATCAATTTGGGCACAGACAGTAAGTATCTAGTTTACCTAGTGAATCCTCAGACTCAGAATCTCATTTGATTCAAATAGCTGCCATTGCCTAGTTGTTTCAGTAGGGAGGTCTGAAGTCAAAACATTTATGAACAGGATGGAAACATTCCCTCCAGGCTTCACATGTGACAGCTATCAAACCTCGCCATTGGTTCTGTTTTGAAGCAAATCCCAGCCAGTTTCAGGGCAGATGCTCAGTCCCTACAGTTTGAAGAAAGGCACTACAGAGAATAGGAAAGCCCCAAGAGCAGAGGACAAACATGATGGAAGACAGCAGGAAAAAGAGTTAACACTAAGTTTATCTGGGCATTTTATCCAATTTGATGCCATCAAGCGTAGAACAAAGAAATGAACATGTTGGCACGTTTGTTTTAATTTAATAGACTCAAACAGACATTAAAAAGAAACCAGTTCCCATTCACTGTCCAAGTTTCATTTTAAGGGAAGATACTTCAAGGAAGAACATGGTATTCTTTGGCTCTCTGAAAGCAAAATCAATTAAGCAGAAGACTCGGTTCTTGTAACCACAATTTATTTGCAAGAGCCACAAGAAAAAGCAAGCTAAAAATCCCAAAACTGAAATTAATAAATACTTGTCAGTAGCACTGACAAACCAACTGCAAACAAATGACAGCCTTGGACAGAGATCTGCATTATCACTGCTTCTGCAGTGTCACAGATCCAGACTGCTAGGAAAATGTTTTAATGTTATGAAAAACAAAACGTCAACTCTAAGGGGTCACTGTTGATTTCATACACTATTAATCCAGGAGCTTTGTGTGAGAAGAATTTTGATATTTTGAAGCACTTAAAAACACCAGCCTTGGCTTCCAACAATTATATTATGGAGGCCTAGGAAACAGCAGGGATGCTAAGGTACATGGCTCTACACCTGAGAGCATAACATTGTCATGCTACATTAAGGGATAATTTCAGTTCTCTGCTCTGTTTAAGGCTGTCTAATGGCACACATAGCAAAACAGTATTAAAATACTCAACAGAAAGTCTACCGGGCTTCCTTCTAATTTTTCTTAATGCAGTACCTACCAAACCCTGAGAACCTGATAGGCAGTATCTTCAAACTGAAGGAACTTACTAGGCCATAATGACAGTGAGTCTAGAGAAATGCTATTAAACCCACACACACACTTCAACCACCTGTTAGCTGGAAGAAAGTGCCTACAATCTTTTCAACAGGAAATGGTGGGAAAAAGAAGTTACCAGCTGGAACATGTACAATTTAATTCATAGCGAGGGGAGGTGGAGCCACTCATTTCTCATGCTTTTGGCCAAGTCTTGCTGGCAAGAGATTCGAGGCATTGTGTGTGACCACTGGACACGAAGAAGAAAGGAGCTCCCAAAGCACTCAGAACCCACTTGAAACTTTAAGCCTGCAGAATGCAATTAGGCAGCTCTGAGGCTAAGTAAATTCCTTGGCTATGGGTCATTAGAAATTGTCTCACATTCAGTATCAAAACTGCACTCTGGGGCTTCGAGCCAGCCTAGGACATTTTTATTCATCTGGGCCCATTCTCAAAGTGCAAGAAGAACCTTGCTGCTGCATGCTAAATGGTATCACACAACAAACTGGGCATAACATGCAAGCCAGCTCACTCTTTCCACACAGAATAAGATGTCAAAAACCCTGAAAACACTAAACCAACATCAATATCACACCTGCAGCACCACACCACCCAAAAATCAGCATTAAATTTTACTAGGGTTCTGTATCAGAGAGATTATGTGGCATTGAAGAGATTATCTGCCTTGCTACACTGTCCTGATAGTGGATTTATACGTGCCACTCTTCCCAGCACTATGTCCTAAATGTCTGCCTGTTAAATATGCAAAGAACGTATATGACACATGAACTTTTAAGCACAGATACCAGTAAAAAAAATCTGACAGTATCATAGCATTGTGAAAATTCACAATTTGTAGATTATATATACTTATAGATTAAGTACCTAAGAATCAGATTATTTTCATACTTCATTTAAAAATTAATCTTCAGTCATCATGGCAGAAGAAAACTGTGAATCCTAACAGCCTAGATCCAAACAAAATACTCCTAAAACGAAGGTGGATTAAAAAATTCCACGTATTTTGGAATTCTGACTCCTGTTTTCCACAGATAGGAAGATAAGGCTTTGGCATTCCAAATCCCTCGGCTGGTTACTTCTCAGTTACAAACAGAGCCATGGTTTGATAACATTTTATTTAATTAACAGAACTCTGAAAATAATTAGGGAAATAACTGCTGAGAATTTGCTTCATTCACATGTGTAAGATCACATGGTTACTAGACACATGCATACTAAATATACCACATGCTATCATGGCAGGAGCTCGGTTCTGTACAGGCCCCTTGTATTAAATTTCTCCCGCAAGTGACATTAGAGTTTAGCTCTGCTACAGCAAATATACAAAGAGGCCGCACATTCCGAACAATCATCCGAAGGGAAAAGCTATGCCAACAGAGCACTAAGTGTGCCAGTGCTACCATAACCCACTTAGTGCTTTAGAACACACATGTAACCCTCGCATTTGTTATTTACATTAGGAGGTTTTAACACTCAAGACTCCAAAGCTCATTTCTTTGTCTTTTATTCTCTCATTAAACAAATTTAAGGAAAAAGTTACAAGATTTTAGTCCATAATGCGTGACATAGAAGATGGATTAAATTCAAAACTGGACACGTTATTAACCAGATATGATATTTAACTACGTTTGAAATGTTTTAGTGGTTTATTAAACCAACTGGGTACACAATAGCTACTAGAACACATAATAAGCTTCATGGCATGCTGTTCTAACAATTTCATAGCAGATGTTCTCTATAAAAGATATTGATATATAAAGACACACATTGTCACTACATATATTGACATATAAATATATACACATTGGCATATAACAAGTGCAAACAAATCTGAGTTGTCAAAACTGAGTGCACACTTCAAATATTTAATCAACCTCTGTTGCTGCACTTTCCGATGTCACACCACAAAAACTGATACCACGGCGAATGCCAGCCCGATGAGCAAAGGAAGGCAACTTCTTCTGAAAGCTGCCCAGGAACTAACACAGGGGGCACCTCAGATACCATGGTTCATGGCTGCAGCCCACTGCCTCGGAGAAAGCCAAAATGAAACGGAAATAGATTTGATCACAGAGCTCAAAACAGATTAGAAAAGTATCTGTATTCTGCTGTATTCACATTAATCCTTTCCTTTACAGAAGCACAGAGGAAAGCCTAACTCCTTCAACTCAAATACTCATCAGTAACAGTGTAATCACAATAAGCTTCAGCGCTGAAGCTGGAGGCAGGGGAGAGCATCCAGACCTTTAGTAAATATTTAGGCCACTAGCTCACATATGGAAATCTCAGACTGTTGCTAACGAAACCACATGCATGGTGGCTAGTTTAAAAGTTATCCCCTGTACCTGCTTCAGATGCAACTTGATGTTTGCTGCATACTATGAACACATCTAGACCTGTTCCACTCAAGCAGTAACTCCACAAGAAGGCTCAGACATCCCTGGTTCTCCGCGCTGTCAGAAGGACAACTGGAAGTATGCCATGGGCAGATCAAGCTAACATAAAGGGAGGCAAACCTACAGCTATGCCGTGATAAATAGCTGGATTTTGAGTAGATGATATTTTAATGATTGCTCATTATGTAATCTGAGTAGCTCCTTAAATTAGCCTGCAGAGACTAATGAAGCAGCAGTTTATCAAATAATACAGTGGCAGAGATACAGCACATCACGTTTTTACAGAAGAGAAACAGTAGAACCTTTGCAATTTCATTCACTCAGTGGTTATGCACCAAACTAGCTCAAGTTTACAGTATGGTCCCAATACACTGACCGGGTTCCATTCAGACATTACAGCTTCAGTACAGTTAATGAATATAAAAGTTCACGTTATTGCTTTCATGCTTCATAAAGTTTATGATTACAACACCATACTGAGGTACATCTCACTTCACATTCCTCAAAAATAATACAGTGTCTAAGGGACCATGCTGGAGGCACCCCATCATCTCTGCAAAGCAGGAAAGATTTTTTTTAATGAACCAGGAGAAACATTTGTACTAACTACATGGAGAATCTGTATTTACTTCATGCCACACATAAGCACATTCTTTACGTGGTCAAGTAGCACCATGTTGACTAAGCACTGGTACAGGGCAGCATTCCACCTGATAGCTTTAATACTCAATCTGGGCCACCTGGGCACTGTGCAGCTGGTGGTAAGGAGTCCCCACACCCTACCCCGTGGGAGCACAGAAAGTGTTGTTGCAAAGAAAAAAAAAGAAAAAAAAAAACAAACACTTTTTTCAGGAACTGTGGTTCACCTCCTTCTAACTGTCAAAAAGGCAAGCCTATCCCATCAGGGTCCCATTGTCTGCTTTTGCTAGACCCAGCACTTGACTTGTTACTGCTCAGATACTTAAGCAATCACTGTATTTGCATCAGGCTTGAACCCATTTTGGTATTACATCGTATTTGAAAACTTATTTCCATCTTGATGATTGAAGAATTACATCCCACTCTGACCAACTACTACAAAGTCACAGCACTACAGAACAACGATGTAAAGGCGCATTACAAGTATACAACACATTCAGAAGTTTGATACCTGATATTGCACCAATACAGTAAACATTGAAATACAAATGTTTCTACTGCAAGCAAATAATATTAAGGTTCTACAGATCACTTGAAACATGTTTTGACTAAGAACAATGCTCAGTATTACACAAAATATTTAAAAAATGCTGACCTTGGTAGAGACTTGGCATTAAATTATCTGCAACTGTTTGATGTGTTACAGTTCTCTTGTATTTCAGAAAACAAACAAAAAGCAAAAACAAATCAAAATCTACCTAAACATTAATAATAAAAACATGACATAGAAAATGTAAAGCTATGCAGATTTTAAGATCAAAGCGTTTTATTTCCTGAAAGTACTGATATATAATTGATCAGTTTGGGAGCACAGACTTTTCCAGACACAAAGTGGAAACAAGGAATAAAGCCCTGTTCATGTGATATATGCACCTGACTGATCTGAAACTGTATTCTTGAGAGCATTACATGGCAAATCAGAAGCGGAAGGGAAGATATTATGAAAAGAAAAAAAAAAGGTAGTTACTGAGAGTAGGTCAGATGTACTAGATAAATCTGACAGAAAACTCGTATCTACCCAATGGAAAATTAAATGAATGAAAGCTACAGAAAAAAAAAAACAGAGAAGGGTAGAAAAGTTGGGGCTCAAATACTTCTGGTCTGCTTGCATCACTCTCAAAAAAAAAAAAAAGATTAGAAGGAATACACAGCTGAAGTCCAAAACGTTCACTCTTCCAAATTATCACATCAAGTCACACCCCGCATAGCTTCAACTGGTTACGTCACTTCATTTTAGCCGTATCACAGGGCACGCCACCTCTCCTCTTCAAAATACTGTTCCCTGTCCGCGTGACAGGGCAGAACAGGACTAGAGATTGTTAACCTGCACATAGGCAGGGAGACAAGGCTTAAAGTATTTGCACCAGGGTCGGAAAGCAATCAACCAGGTTCAATGGCAAGGCAAAGCACCAATCTTGTATTTCCTCAACAATTAAACACTTGAGCAAAACAAAGTTTGGCAATAAAAGTAACATTTGCTGCTAAAACAACTGCCTAACAAAGTCCTCCAGACAACAATTGAAACTTGTAATTTAACCTACAGGTATCAGCTGATGAACTGAAAACAAATGGAAAAACACAGCACTCACTGGAATTTATTTTTTTTTTTATATATATATTATTTTCCATATTTTTCCCTAAGGAGCCAGTGGAAATTCTACTCTGCAGAATTAAGCCCTACAGTTAAAACTGACACCTCTCAGAGCCAGGCACCCACTCGGTCAGGTCTAACAACAACACAGTAGAACTACCACCACCAGCCAACCACTATCAGCACCACGAGATCTGGATCTGCTCAACAGAAGCCTCTGTCACAGTCCTAAGTGAACCAAAACCCTGAGCTCACCAGCTCTCATGATCTGTGAGGGCCGACTGAGCCAAAGCTTTCTTCTCCCAGCAGAAGCATTGATCTGAAGCACAGACAGATTCTGGAGCTACAAGTTTTACTGAAAGCCACAAACTTCATTTTAGTCTAATTGTCTAATTTAAGTATTAAAAAAAAAAAAAAACGTTTTTTTTTCCTTATAAAAAAATGACTGATGTAAATTTGCTATAACAGAGTTTCAGGCCTACTCCAGAAGGCATTTTATGCCAGTTTTGATAGACATTTTATAAAGCAGTTTCTGCTAAATCAAGAACCTTGAGAATCACGCATTCTCACAACACAAGAAAATGACCAAACCACATTTAATAAAGAAACAAAGTAAAAGTTGGCTGGTGCTGGCTGTCACTTGTTTTACTGGAATGTATCAGTTTCAGTAATTTTCTGCTAAAGACGTGAACAAGAGCTGAAACAGGAATTCACAGCTACAAACCACACGAGACCATGTGATAAGACATGCCCCCCTCCAAATGCAGGTGCACTGCCACCCACTTCTCACTCACAAATAGTCATAATTGAACTCACTCAGTCTCTCAAACACTTAACAGATGACAAATTCAACTCTTAAGAAACGTTCTCCATTAAGAAACAGCTTTGTCCTCTTTAGGGACTACAATTAAGCGCACTTTGTGACACCACGGATTTTAAAGCAGTAGGGATAAAACCAAAGCAAATACTTTCTCTCCGTGGGTATCCTAACATGTCATTGACTTGCACAGCTACACTAAACTAACTAGTTTAAAGGTAGCCTGCATATATTTATCTACACAAATTGCAGTCACACCTTTAATCACAATATAGCTTTACCTTTGATCTAGGAGGGGATCTGAGCAATTCCAGCTAAACAGACTAAAAGACTATTTTCCTGAATTTGGTTTCTAATCTTAAAGACAGATCTAATTAGTAATATTTTTCCCATCATACGTTCTCGAGCAGAGTAGCTCAGCAAGTCTTTCAAATGTGAGCATTATTAAGATAAGCCTGTGCACGAAATGCAGATAAGGCCTGTGAGCCTGTAACATGTCTGAGCACACGGCACAGACCTACCGGACGCACCGCTCCCTTGGCCACCAGCATGCCACCAGCGCTCCCTGCACTTGTGCTCAAACCCTGGAAATCCAGGAGAGCATCTCAACACACTGGGACATTCAAGAGTGGCAGTTACGTGCATTAGACTGAAGAGCTGAGTTCATTATTTATTGCAGCTCTCTCACAGATACGCATAGTTGTGCAATGCAGGATTGTAGAGACCTTCTCTAACCAATGATAACCCAGTCAGGTATCACTCAGATAAATTATTTGTTGTGCTCATATTGTCTCCCTAAAATAAGAGTTAGACAATTTAAGATGGAAAAAAAGACAAAGACTGCTACTCAAGTAAGTTTTCTAATCCGTGAAGGAGAAGAAAGTTCTGTACACACATACAGAGGGACCACTACAACCTGGTAGCTTTTTTGTTTTTTATTGCCAAACACAGCTTTACACTTTTTTTTTAAACACAGCTCCAGAAGTTTTTGCTAAGGCAACTTGTATCTTGACTACAATGTAGCCAACACGCTGCATTATAAGGAAGACAACAGCAAGATCTGACTAATGTGTTTAGAAGAAAACACATTCACTGCCATGGGAACCCTGTCAGAATTCTCCAACGTTTCAAGTAGTCCAAAGGATGCGTTTCTGTGCTAGACTTCCTCTTCTAATAATCTCTGTACTAATCCTTCAGACACAAACATTAATACTGTAACAAGCACACATGCACTGAGGACAGCTTACAGTATTTTCATTATAGATGTAACAGGCACAAGAAAACACTGTAGAAATAATACAGGAAGAGAATCTCCACCACCTACATCATCAGTACAGCCAAGGGTTTAGCCACAAGAGCGAAACAAGTTCACTGCAATCTCACTGTAATTACAGTTAATGACTGTAGGAGAAACAACGAAATATAAAAAAAAGAAACCAAGCATTTCAAAAGATGTACTAAATTCATAGTCCAAGCTGCCTTCACCTAATCTGGTCTAGAATTATAACCAGAACAATTTTGTTTTGACCTAAGTGAACCATACCAACACGATGGCCATCCCAAGCTTTTGTGAAGTACAGTCGTAACAGGAAGGAATCAAGTTCTACCTCCCAACCTTCAGATTTATTGTAACTCTAGCTGTATACAGCAGACCGCCAGCAAAACAAAACTGAGCTAGTTTACAAATAAACTACCTTCAAGATTTCTTAAGTTGCTGCAATTTACAGGAAAACCTCAAACAATCTTGCAGCACACACAAGACTTCAACGCACACAATAATGCTTAAAACCGTTTTTCTCACTTCCTGGGTGGAAAATACTGTATAAAATTTACCTGTCACATGGGCAGTAGTAGTAAATCAAATTCTCCTAATAATGTTTGAGTTTCACTTCCAGGTGGATTTTTTTTTAATTGCTTGTTAGAATCCAAGTTAGTCTTTCAATAGGAGCCGAGGTAGCAAGTACAAATTCAACTACTACCTAAGAAAGCATTTCTACAAGTTTTGTTACAGGGCCTGAGATCAAAAATCAGGACCCAAACTTGTCAGTGCAGAGTTTTTAGTCTCCTGAATGAGCAGATTTATCAAACCAAAAACACAATAAATGCTCCCTAAAAATCATTTTACATGCTGAAATAATGGAACATTTTCTGCTTTCAGTCCAGAGCCGCTAGTATTTGTTTCCCCAACATCAGCTAGTAACGATCTAAGCATTTAACCAAATGACTACGTGTATCAGACTAAGGGCTGAAATCAGATTTTAATCAACAAAAAGCTGGGCAACTTGGCACATAATTTTGCTTTTTCTCAACTTCAGAAAGAGGTACTCTTCTACAGAGATCAAAATTAAACACATTCCAGAAATCATGAAATAAAGCACATGACAAACAGCATATTGAATGTATTTCATATCAAGTTCCTTCTCATACATAATAAGAAAGAAGTATTCTAATCCCTCAAATCATGTAGCAACTACAAAGACAACTGCAGCACAAGCTCTTCCAAAAGCACGCATTTTAAATGCTTACTTTATCGTTCAGAATCAATATAACTATAAGCCGTTTTTCCTTGCCCATATTTGTTTTTTGTAAGGAAACTGTAATGGAAAAGGCAAGCTAAGAATTGTAGAAGGCAATCAAACTTGGATACATAGTCCCAGGTAAGCTGATAGATTAATGGTAGGATACTTCAAAATGTAAAGGTCTGAGACCAGAAATACTTGTAACTTCAAAACAAGAAAGCACTTGAGCTAAAATTAGAAAGGCTCACTCCCTCTCAAAGGTAAGAGCTGATAAAGCAAGCTACAAATACAAAAAACAACCTCAGCAAAGAGATATCTGAGGAACTGTCTGTCTATTAAATTCTATGTTGCTTGTATCTTTGTTGAAAGAATTTTTGAAGTGATCCCTCCTAGTTACTTTAACTTTCATTACAAAGTCCTGAAGAAAACCATCTGTAAATACACAGGTGAGCCGAAACATTCACATTCAGGACCCTGTTACAGCTTTGAAAGACTCTCACCTACTCCTTCCTTCCTTCCTCCCCTGTGGCCCAAATGCCTACTTACCTATGAGTGCCCAATGCCTGCTGGGCTGGCTGTCTCTTTCCTGGTCCAACACTGCTACCAGATCAGACTGTTTTAGGATAAACTAATTATGCCAGTGCAGCACGTTATAAGCCATTATGATTAAAAGAGAAGAGACCATTAAAAATTAAAAGCAGTAAAGCACAGATAGGTCAGAGGCAAAAACTGTGATCTCAGCTACTGAAGATAAGAAGCCTGGAGGATTCCTCATCAGATAGCAACACAGAATTGTAGCTGGGAGAGTGACTTCAGATATCCAAATACTTGCTTTATCCTGCTTCTAACAGATTTAACAGGCACAAAAGGAACTTCACATGAAGGGCTGTTGTTCTTTAGGCCTTCAGAAAATTAGTAATCCAAGCCTGAGAAGAACAGCATACTATGATCTCTGTGGCTTGCTTGTAGGCATTATCTGCACTCATTAAGACAGACAGCTACAGAAACAAATAGATGCCTTAAATGAAACAGGTCCGAAGAAAAATCCTTAGCTGATGAGTACGTTGTACCAGGTTTTCAAGAAGTTTATCTGATCATCTTCTCATTAACATTTCATCAGAAGAATGTATGATGGAAAAGCAGGTTGAAACGTCTTTTGAGAACTAGTCAGCCAGTATCTTCAGGAACACCGTGGTAGGTTTTGATACTGCACAATTCAGCCTTAAAAATACCATGCTAAGAAAACAGTATCCAGGAAGCCCTCAATAAAACACAGATACGAGCCTTACATACAGGGGGTGAGGGGAGTGAGGATTTTAATGAAGTTATCAGTGTCTCATAAGAACAAAGCAAAATTTCTCTTCCCTTAGCTGCTCCTTTTCCTTGGCAGGGAGGAGGAGCGCAAGGAAGATTATGCACGTGGCACAGAAACAGAAATCCGAATGGTTTCTAGACAAACAGGTCTTCTGCCTTCCTTTCATGCAAATAACCTCCTGTTCAGGACATAACCCCCATCCCCAGGACACAAGCAGAAGCAAAGCAAACTGCTGTCCAGAACTGGTATAAAACCATCGTACACAATTATGGTCCAAAGTCTGACAAGGGAAATAGCAACGGAGGACAGGCAGTAGTGATCGCAAGCCATTGAGCTCAAATTCTAGATCACAAGAAGCAAATCCTATGTTGCACACAGAATCCCCAAACCCTTACAGTGTTCTGCAAATGGCATCCTGGCCAGGTTCTCTGGTTAAGAGATCACACATACTTTACTAACATCCTTCCATATACTTTTAAGCAGGCATGATCAAACTGAAGATCTGTTAAGATTTAACTTCTCTGACTGAATGAATCACAGCCTACTACGACATTTAGGTCAAATCAAGCACACTAAAAGCAAGGCAAAATAAGAAACTGAAGGCACGGTTTGAAGTGGTCCTACCTTTACGAGTTTACTTCCATAAAATCAAATAAAAACTTCTCAGAAATAAGAGTTTACTTATCTAAGAAAGAATTATCAATAATGGCAGTAAAATCTTGAAGATGGACCTATCACTAACAGCCTTTTCAACCTCCTTGAATAAAATGTGATTGCTTTGGCCCAGTCTAATCTTCCTCATTGATAGCTTCTGATTTATTTGGCCAGTTTCAACCTAGTGCAGCAGTAAAATATCAATTATTTTTAAGAGTTTATGGAATGCTCCAGAGATTTGGACTTGGCGATTGCACACACCCCAAGTGAAGCATCTGCAGCAATGTGAGAGGCAGCAGCTCCTGCTGGACCACTCGAGCAGGCAGCAGCCACCTCTACCCAGCCCAGCTACAGCTAGCGGCCATTTAAGATAAAGAATTTAAGAGAAATGCACTGTACACAAAGAAAGTTCTGGAAGATCAGGGAATAATAGAAGAAAATTAGAAGTTCTGCAAGTTTTGTTCCTTGCAAAACCACTACCTTACTATTTTGTTTAGGCTAGGTTTAAGTTTAGCGCATGTCATACTGGCTAAGTAACGAGGTAACTCCAGTTTCTGCAGGCCATGTTTTAACATCATCCATAAAATGGCTGTAATAGACAGAACAACAATTTTAATACAGACATTCTCTGTGTCCTTCCCTCTTCCCCATACCATGGGGCATTTGCTCCTGAGCAACACAGCCATGATGCTGGAAGCCTTTCATCTCACAAAATCACACTCGTTACGCTTGCTTAGCGCCGATATTGCCAATACAGTCCACAGATCTTTTAATGCCTTCTGTCTCCTCCTAGACAAAAAAATCAGAAGGTAAAGACAAAAAAAAAAGGCAGCGAAACCCAAGAGCACCTATCGCTAACATCAAGCCAGCTGTAGCCCAAACTTGTTCTGAAGCACGTCCTTCAGCCCTACACCAACACACGATGGCTAAGCTCATTCAGAAGCTCAGGCAGGACCCCAACTGCTGCACAAGCATGTTTGGATCACCAGAGGGTGCTGCAGGGGCTCCTAACATGACTACGCAGTACTTTGGGCTGGGATCATGAACACTGGGCAAGTCCTTTTCTTCATTTTTAAAAACAGGTATTTTTTTTTATTTATTTTTTTTTTTTTTTTACCTGGGCCTCTTCATACTCAAAATTTCAATCCCCTTTTGAATGACTATATGCAGTTATTTTCTGAAAGAATCTGGTCCAAGTTTTTATATAAGCATCTTGTGCTAGTGCACAACAGCGCTCACTGTAAATACTCACGCGCTTGACAACAGGTTTCGTAGACTAATCTAGGCCAGCCTCCAAAGCTAACTAAAAAAGCAAGCATGTCACCGTTAGGCTTAACGTGACAGTTACAGGACTCCGTAGATTCCCCTTATGCTTTTGCTGAAGAGACAAACAGAAAAAAAGACTGCAACCCACTGATCTAGAAGGCTGGCATACAGGGCACGCCAAAAGTACCTGCATACGGATTCACAAGGAGCAGCTAGCGGGGAACTGCGGGCTGTCAGGTTTGATTTCACCTCACTGTGAATCCAAGGCCACTGCATAGATATAAGCACGTAAAAAAAAAAAAAAAAAAAAAAAAAAAAAAAAAAAAAAACAACAACAACTAGGGGTCACCAGGAGCATCTTTCAGCATGAAAAGACAGTGATAGCATTTGACATGGTCAGCTCTTACGTAGCTCTATTTCACTGCTCGAACAAATTATTTGTCTTTGAAAGGGCTTTCCCTATATTTTCATAAAGGAGCTAAATGACTCCAGCATTCACAAACATCAAATCATTTATGTCTTAAAATCCAAAAATTTCTATCATTCCAACATCACATTTTGTCAGTTCCTTGAAGCTACTGAATTAGCAGCATGAAGCAATAAAGAGAAACTTTGACCACTAGATTCTTTTTCAAAGGAAAACAAAACATTATTTGACAAGTGTGTTATGGTAACTCTTGCCATTGCCACCCTCCCCTCACATTTCAACCCACAGTAAACCCATGACAACTGAAGAACTTGAATGTTTCTGTGGCCTCCATTAAGAACAAGCGTGCTGTATTTCTAGCCAGTTATGTAACATGGGTTTGGTCAAACAGCAAAAATATGCTCAAAACATCGGTTCATTTGGCTGATAACTCCCCACTACTTTTTGACAGCAATCCAGGTTAGCATTTGTGACAAAGACAACAATAACCACCTACATAAAACTGAAAATTGTTCTTTGATACGCAGCAATGTTACTACATGCTCTACATCCTCCTTGTGAATTTTCAGAGCATTTGTGTTACAAAGTAGAGCTGCTGCACAACACCCCACGTTCCACACCTCCAGTATGCAGTGAATACCTGCCTCCACCTACTGCCACATCTCTCTCCAGTCAGCCATAGTTTTGCCTCCTTCCCTCAGATTTCTTTTAATTTAGCACTTCGTTGTGGTAACCATTGATACCTTTACCGCTGGCACTTTTTTCCATAGTTGAGCCCAACATCAAAGCAGACATCTTAATGTATGTTTCAGTAACAAAGGAAGACACCACCATTTACCATGCTAAGAACAAAGGTAAGGAGAACAAGAGGACCAAAAAGGGGAAAAAAAAAAAAAAAAAAAAAAAAAAGCACCCTGGTTCTCTGAAAGAAACAGAACAGAGAGGGTATCAAGGAGTCTCAAAGGAAATTCTTCTGCAATCCAAAACTTTAACTCCCAAAAGCCGACTAGCCAAGCTAATAAGTGCATCATCCAACCCAGACTAACAAAGGTAATTTTACAGCCTACAGGCACAAAAAAAATAGGAAAAAGCAACTTCCCTTTCTGCACACACCACGTGAAATACTGTATCTCCTGCCATACCTTTTACTTTCCCTTCATTTACCCTGAAACAAAGTGGCTTCTGAGTGCAGATTTAAGACATCCTGTTTGCAATTAAAACCTCATATTACTACACATAAATTTTAACACCTTCAAGGAAAAATATTCAATTGCTCAAAAGTTTAGTTTATTACCCTCACTGTGTGATAGCACAACACGAGCACAGTGATGAGGGAACATCCAATTGTCTTAAATATTCTTGGCAGACTCAGTGATTTGAAAGCTCACAATGGAAAAAGCACCGTTTCTGAACTGCTACACAGACCAGCTTACTAGCACTCATTCTTGTCAGCTTACAGTTTTTAAAACAGGATGCATGCAGTCATATCAGGAAGAGGGCAGTTGCTGTGAAAGAATGATACCAAAAAAAAGACATCCTTAATGTTGATAACCTCAATGCTTCTGAGCTATGCTATAGAAGTTTTCCACACTACTAAGACCATCAATGAAATACAGTTCAAAAAATCTGGAAAAAGATGCTCGCTTTCAAGTACCATCGCTTTTCTTTGATACATGAGGAAAGAGAAGCCCTCATTGCAATTATTCCTACTTCTTTCCCAGCCTCCTCAAGTATTAAAAATTTTGCACAAGCAAAACAAAAAGCAAAAAAAAGACTCACTTCACCCTGACACCTTTCAGTGGTCCCTAACAGACCCTTCACCAAGGCAAGTCTGTTCTGCATTTTAAGACCTCTCACTGTGCGCTCATGCACGCATCCCTCCCTCAAGGTTCAACTGAGGTTGAACCCGGTTGTTTATTCTCTCCTTTTAAAATTATAGTTCTTCCATACCCATCTTTTTACACATGCAAAGTGTTTCTATACATTATACATATAATGGATACCAAAATTATCACCTCTGAATCCTTTCTCTCAGCTCTCTATGCCAGGTTCGTCATGAAAGCAATGTTTAAAGCATTAACAAAGCAGTTATAGATGTGCTTACGTAATTATATAGGTAAAAGTTTAATAATTTATTGCCCTTGAGCTTCTAAACATCATAAATCATCACAGAAAATAACAAGATCAGGCCTATGTATATTGCTATAGCACTCAATGTTGAGACTGACCACAGCTTGCAAACATTAGTACATGCAGCATGACAACGCACCCACTCCTATGCATCCTCACAGGTCTGTGGTTAGCTTTCAAACAATAAAAATAACCTTAGTCCAATCCATGTAATCCCAAATTACAATACTGGAAGCAATCTGGTTTTCAAATAAAGGCTAAGTTTCAAAAACTCTTGCAGGGATTTAAAGGAAATGGAAAAAAATCCTCCTCCCCTAGTCACTGTCATACAAGTACCAAAAGCAAAGATACACCCATTCCACCTTTTTAGGGCATCTCCAACCACTACAGTGAAGAAAAACACATTTTTCTCACAATTATTTAGTTCTTTAAATCACCTTTATACAACTACGTTCAGCTGCTAACTCCTAACACTACTTTTAACTTAATATGCTTACAATAGGCTGTAACAATATTTAATAGTTCATAACGAAACCCCTACTGGGCACAAATCAATACAAAACACACTCTCAAGTCTTTGGGTTGGTCCATAAGGACCTCAGCAGAATAGAAAATCTCTTCAGGGACAGAGATGAACGTAACTGGGACACCTACCCAATTAAGCACCAGTAGGAATTCGAATACACCTTCCATGAAACAATGTTAATAATTCCTTAAACAATAATTTCACAGAGTAATGTTAATTCCATTAAAAACAGTTCAATTAATCATGCTCTCATTAAGAAGGATGTGTTTTCTTCTCATCACATGGGCACACCTGTACTGTTACAAGGGGCTAACAAGACCCAAGTGTTTCCTACAGAAAAGGTTCCATGTTCCTCTGCATCAAAGTTCTGAGGGAAGACCAGCCAGAAATCTAAGGAACCAAGCTGTCTTGCAGGAGAGTAATTCCCCTTCCATATCAAACGTAAGTTATTTTTCCAGATTTAACTTGAATGGGTGTTTCTTTAATGGTTCTGTGAGAAAATTCCTAAATATAAGTTTAAACGAGAGCATTCACTAACAAAAATAAGGAGTGCCTCAATGCGAAAAAAAAAAAAAAAAGACTTTCTTTCAATTCCATAAGTGGTAACTTGAAAGAACAAGTGTTAAAACAGGAACGCATGAGGTGAGGGGGTGTAAGAGGTAGCGACCTAGATCAGCTGCTTACTTTACAATGAAGCAGACAGCACTGCTGCAGACTACCAACTTCACACTCCACAGCAGTATTTATTAGCTGGTTCCCTATCACAGAGCACAGAACTAACGGGGGGAGGTGTGACTGTCATATTACACAGCAGAAGCCTGTCTTTACCTCTTAATGATGCCATTTTGTTAATTTATTAGATACTGTAGCAACGATATAAGATCTATTTTGATTAGCTGACCTCCCAAAAAATGTCCGATCTCTTTTTACTGGAAGATCGATACGATTAACTTTGGGAAAAAAGCAAAAGAAACAATGTCTTGCTGTAATCTTACAAACTGAACAAGACACTAAAAGCACTTTATAAACTTCCAGGAAAAACGTCATCTAGATTTAAATATTTCAGGACCTGAATAAAAGCTCCAAAGGCGAGGTCATTTTGTCTGATAGGAGACAGAATTAAACTACGCCCCCGCTCAGTGCCACTTCAGTAACATATTGCCTGCTTAACTCAAATATTGGGTGCATCTGCCTTCCAATGCTAGCAGCAAAGCACACAAGAAAACAAAATACAAAGGAGGAACGATGCATTTATTTTCTCTGGTTCCTTTACTGAAGAAATGAAATCTGAATGCAAGACACCAGAACTCCCCCATATTATCATGGGCTGAGATTCTGACTTCTGTTCCATGTGATCGATTAAAGAACGCATTATTAAATACATGAAATAATATGTTTTTCAAAAATAAGAAGTGTGAAAAAATAAAGCCACTTTGTGCATTAAGAAGCTACACAGCATTTACGTCAGCACACGCTGTTCAAATTAAAGCCAAGTAAGGGTGGTTTCAATGAGAAGGAAAAGCAAGTCCCAGTGTTAAGGCCTTCAAAAATAAAAATTCAGGTTTTAGTAAGGTGAATAAAATGTGATGACTTAGATTTTTAGAAAACGTTTTTTGTTTTTGTTTTTTAAATCAAGCTGAAACACACAAGCATCTCACATGCAAGGCATAACGAGCCACACATTACAGAACTGAAATATTCCTTATTCAGACAAACAACTAAGTTCACAAACTACTCCAGCTTTTCCCATTTCCAGTGCTGTCCGACACTACTTCCACGGCAGCCAGAAGTAACCAGCTGCTGTGTTTGCTGTGCCTGCAGGACGGAGGGAGGCAAGGAAGTATGGCATTGTTTACAGCCTTGCAGGCTGCTTCTGGTCTCTGAAGCAGCACTTAGGCCCTGAATACTCAGAATGACATCAACAGGTTATCTGAGAAACTTGGCTAACTTTCTAAAATAAACCCTGCAAAAGCTTTGCTGCCCACAGTAACCAGTTTAAGGTAAACCGCATTCACTTCGACTCAAATAAGGTTTCTAAGTAAGACAGGTCTTCTGCCACACTAAGCTGTTTTATTCTCCAGAATTATTTCAAGTTTCGATCCCTCCAAGTCTTTCCTATATTATTAGTCCAACCTAACTCAATTCCACAGATCAGCTCACTTAGCTTCTTTCAGTGTTCATTTATTTCTTCTTCTGTTCCACAGCAGAAGAAAATAAGGTTCCATGACATTACAGTAACCTAAATCCAGATACCTAACCATAAGCAAAGCGTTCTGTGGACCCACTCACAGGCGTGAAATATAATTACAATTTCTTAAATACACACTTAAACAATAGAGCAAAACAAACAAATGTGCAAGCTAAAGACTAACATATTTCTTCCACAGTTTACAATCTGGGAATGCCTCCTCCCAAATAAAACATAAGAAATACTAGAACATTATAAGTGGTTTAAGATGGGCTGCGCTGGCAGAAAAAGAGCCTGCCATCTACGCTAAAATTGCTCCAAAGGAGACCCCATCCCTCTCACTGAAGGATCCTTCTCTCTTCTCGTTTACTAATGACACTCTTCTACTACTACTGGTGGACTATGTCAACTGCACATTTAGAACAGAAGTACAGAGAGAGAGAAAGAAAAAAAAAAAAAACTAACAAGGGCACCAGGGTATTTTCCTTGCCAAATTCCAGACCGACTGCCCTCAAACACAAGACCCTCTAACTGGGTACCGCTGTTTGGACACCTTAACATCTAGACTTTTTTTTTTTTCCCCTTTTCTCATTTTTGTACTGCTAGTCCAACAAGCACAGAATTTTAAAAATACCACTTGGCAGTTACGCCCTTTAGAAACCCAAAGTGTTAAAATTGCATCCTTCATTACAACTCGTCTAAATTATGTAAGAAACCCCATGATTTTGCACACCTTCCAGCACCTAAATGAAAAAAATAGTTTAAAAACTCATCTCATGGTTCTCCCCCAAATAGAAACAGATAGGAAAGAAACAAGAATTGCGTTCTTACATGGAAAAGATACACAGAGATTTTAAATAAAATATACAGGATAGAATATTTAGCTGTTGCCACTTTTGTGCAGGTTGTTTAAGCACTAGCTATCGATAAACCAACAGAAACAGCTATAAAAATGTAGATACCTAGATCCTAATAGCAAAAGACTTGCATAATTAACAATACTGTATCGACAGTTAACATAATGAAGTTTGAACGCTTACAGCCTCCCTTACGCTACATCAAAATTTCCCAGATTTTGAAAAGCATTTTAAAGAAACGCTGCGCATATTACCAATTCCATACCAAAAGCAATATTTTTTCCTTAGTACTATTTACAAATTATTCCTTTCAGTTGCCTCTTCGCATTCCCACAAGCCCCTTCCTCCCTCCCGCTCCCGATATATTCGGTCCCAGCGACACGATGATTTTTACGCTGAGTGTAGGAAAAAAAACAAAACAAAACAAAACAAAAACACTCTTCTGAGCTTGTCATATTTCCTCCAGAAAACTCCTGCTTTTCAACTCCGAAATTCATTACCTGTCAAGCGGTTCGCTACCATAATTCGCGAGCGATTCCCTTCCCTCCGTCACCCAGCATCTCAGAGGCAGCCGAAACCGCGTCCGAACTCCCCCCAACTCCGGGCACCTTCCCGGGCAGCAGCGGAGCAGCCTCGCCCTCCTGCCTTGTGCCGGGGGCGGCTTCGCAGACCCCGCGGGCAGCGCCCCGCTCCCTGCCTCCCTCCCTCCTTCCTTCCTCCGGACACGACCCCCCCCCCCCTCCCCTCCAGCCCTCCCCTCACCGCGGTGCCCCCCCCGGCCGGTCCCTGCCTCCCCTCCCGCCCCCCCCTCCCAGGCGCTCCCCGCCTCACCCCGCGGACCCTCCGGGTGGCCTCGCAGCCGGACAAAAGGCGCTGCCCCTCGGCGAGGAGCCTCGGCCGCCCCTCGCTAAGGCCTCGCCCTCTCCTCACCGCCCTGCCCGGGCAGGCCCCGGGGGGGATCGCGGCGCCCCGCGGCCCGGCCTCAGACACCCCCCCCCCCTCCGTGACAGAACTGACAGGACCGGGGACCGAGGCCAGGCCCCGGGGGCCTCCCCCTTATCCCCCCGCTTCCCCCTGCCGCCGCCCGGCCGCTCCCCGTCCCCCCGAGCCCCGCTCACCCGCCCGCGGCCCCTCGCCGCCCGCCGCCGCCCCGCCGCCCGCGGAGCCTCCTGAGGAGCCGCTGCCGCCGGCGCACGGATCCTCTCGGGCGCTATTTTTGGGAAAGGAGGCCCGGGCGGGCCGGAACTACTTTCCCCCGCCGCTCTCCCCTCACAGCCGCAGCGCGCAGCGCGCTCCCAGAGGTATCCTGCCGCGGGCCCCGCCCGCCCGCCCCGACGCGGGGCTCTCAGCAGGGGGCGGCGCGGCGGGGGAGGCCGAGGGGAGGCTGCGGGGTGCCCGCGGCCCTCGGCGGGGCCGGCGGCGGCCCGGTGGATGGGGCCGGCATGGGCGGATTACTTTGTGTCGCCGCGGGGGAGCGGCCGGCCCCGCGTCCTTGGCCGCCACCCCCGTGGCGCGGGGCCGCCCGCCGATAGGGCAGCGCGGCCGGGCGGAGGGGGGAGGCGGGGCTAGCGAAACGTGGAGGGTCGGAGTGACGGGAGGGACGGCCAATGGGAGGGGAGGAGAGGAAACGGGCGGCCAATCAGCAGCGGAACGCGGTGCGGAAGGCGGCGGCCGGGCTCCGTGCTCCACAGCCTCGGCAGACGAGGCCCCCCCCCCGCCCGGCTCGGGCAGAGGATGACGCACGTAGGAAGCCCCGCCCCCGAGGAGGCGGCGCATGCGCGGAGCTGCAGCCCCGGTGCGCGCCCAGGTCCGGCGGCGCCGTGCCCAGGGGTTGCCTGGCAACGGCTGCGGCTCCGCGCCCCGCCCCGCCCCGCCCCGGCCGCGGCCATGTCAGGGCCCCGCCGCCACCGGGCCCCACCTCGGTCACCTCCGTTATCACCCCCTCAGGGGGCTGCTGGGGGGAAGGGGGCTTCGAGGAGGGAAAGAGAACTGGGAAATAAAACGTGTGAAATTTCTTCTCCTTCACAAAATGCTGGAGAATGACTCCAAAATAAAAATTTCATAACAAAACCAGTTAACTTGCCCAAAATCTGTGCTCTATAGGGCTTCTTCCTCACACGAAGTGGCTCAGACACAAACAGCTCTGCTCCGCGACACCAGAACCAAAGTGCTGCCTGTGGGAAAGAGACAGCAGCTGATGGGCTGTGGGGCTGGGAGGGCAGCTCCTGGGTCAGGTACAAGAAACAGCTCCAACAGGGTTAGAAAATAAGAAACACCAAGTGTGTTAACCACACCACTGGGTGGAAAAATGCAGATCCTCCAAGATCATTCCCTAAAAATGAACATAAATGGCTGCTGTCTGGTTGCAATTATTTAGCTCAACTAGAAACAGTAAATTTTCTGAGATCTGTGCCTTAAAGATCAGTATTTATAATTCACAGTTTACTTGGAATTTAAATACCTGTAAAGAAGTTGAACAACTTCTGAAGCATCCACCTTTCCTTCAAAGCAGCACCTAGGAAAGTGCAGGAGGTAAGAGAGAAATGACAACATGCAAATAATTCTCATCTATCGTCATGTTTCCATGCTGATTGCTATTGACCTACAAGGAAGAGATTTAAGTACATACAGCTTTCTTGTATTTCTCAACACAAACAGTTCAATTGTCATTGATTTTTATATGAATACAGTTTATTCTCTTGTTCTTCACTACACCTACCATCCATAATATTTGCGAAGCTTAAGACTACAAAATCCTCTCATGAAAGCAATAAGCTTAAGTTCTAAAAGTCAGGGGAAGTCTGAATAAGACACAGAAGCAAGGCCTGAGCAAGGACTGCTGGTAATGCTCATTAATCATTTTCAGTATGTAATCATTTATTCTAAACTGGAAAAAAAAAAAAAAAAAAGAGCAGGAAGGCAAAGAGATAAATAATTGGTTATAATCTGTCCTTTTCAGTGGCACTAGCAGAATAAGCATAGCATGTGTTGCTCCAGGGATTTTTCTATATGCCCTGCAAATGATAGTTAAGGGGTACAGAGTAGCATCTTTCACACTGAAATGCAGTCCTGTCTCAACTGAAACACTGCCCTGTGTAACAATCGAGAAAAGGAAGTGCAAAATATGGCATCCAATTGAAATTACAGATGTTGTTTTCCATACGCAATGATTTGCTGCTACATCTGCTTCTACAGCCCCCTCTTGGGACTGCTGGTGAAAAAGAATGGGTGGGAGGGAGGGCACAGATGTTCTCACGTCACAATAGCATAAATGAAAAATATCACGCCTTTGGGTGACACAAATAAAGCCGCAGAAGGATTTATATATCAAAACAACTAAAATCACTACATGACTTGACGGCCCTGCTCTGTGTTTGATTTAATTTCCAGAACAAGTGCAAAGGCAAAACACACCTGGATAATCTAAAGGATGCAAAGCTGTAGGTGATTAAGGCAAATCCACGCTACAGAGAAAAAAAATAGAATTTTTATAAGACCGATGAATTTCTGTCCATAGAAGCAGCAACATAACATGATTCCCACAGAGCATCACACTTGAGCGCCAATATGACAATTGAAAAAACATTTCAAGGATCTGCCAGGATCGCTCTTGAGAAATAAGGGAGCAACTGCTCAACACATTTCTGTCTGTCTTACGTACAACCCAGTGACTAAAGAGAACCACCTGAAATCTCTTCCCTTGGCCAAATAGTAGGCCAGTGTGATCTCCATTATATCCTATAAGGAGAAATAAACCCCCAAAAATAGGAAATAAAGACAACTGTAGGAAAAATAAAAGACAACAGTCTTAATTGTAACTAAATAATCTCACAATTGAATAGAATCACCATCCAGCAGTTTACAGTTTTTCCTTGCATTTCTATTCTAGTGCATTTCCACCAACCCACTCAAGGTATTTTGGAGATGCTACCACCAAAGTTTTATCTGCTCTAACTTTTAACTTACATTGTGGAACCTTCCCACAAAACACTAGAGAGAGGTACCATGGCTACCCCGCAGACCTCCTTTTAAATGTTTCTTATATTCCAGAAAGCAGCTTTTTCATCATATATTCTAGAGAAAAATTCTTAGGTCTCATGCTTCTAAAAGTGAACTTTTTATTAAAGCATAATATGGGACTTTTAAAGCTATGGATAGGAGGAGTAGGGGCTATTACATGTATATAGCTTTTGCATATTTCTTAAACAATTAAGTTATCCTTCATAGGGAAGAAGGGTCTAAGAACAAGTTTTTACAAACAAGGTTTCTTAAAATCACGGGGTAGATTAATTCCTAACATTGTTTCACTTACAATGGTGGAAGTACCCTATGAATGAAGATGTTGTGAAGGGACTACTTTTTGCAACAAAACCAAATTGTATTCGCAGCATTTCAGGATGGGAACTTGCATTTGAAACAAAGGATATGAGAAGGGGGACTCCAACCTACAGGGCAGGAAGCCAGAGAGGAGCAGATAATGGTTCCTTTCCATGAATACTTCGGGCAACCCTGTTAACCCCATAACAACCACTTCAGTGCAGACACAGACTTTCCCTCTCCGAATGCTGGCTTGGATCAAACTCCTATGACCTCTCTCTGTGGTTGGGAGTATTGCTCTTACACTATTATTTGGCTCTGGTGCTCCACCAAAAACAGATATAATCAAGTAAAGATTTCCTTAGTTTAGTTAAGTCCAAGCTGCCTGACAATGCATGAATTAATTTCACTCAATCCATGTCATAAACTGCCCTCTGTAAACCGCTAATATTTCCACATCGTTATATGGTGCATTCAGTAATCTGATTGCCTTGGGAATATTTGTTTTTCCAGAACTTGTGGCCAAGGTACATAAGATTAGATCAGACACAGCTTGTCTAAGAATGCTGTAATGTGGGTGTACAGTATATTTGCTAGTTTGGAGTTACAGGTAAAAGTTCTCTTTCCAACTTTTCCAGCCTCGGGTTCAGACAACACTATCTGAAGGCGCCTGCTGCAGCATTTGGTACTTCTCCTTTTGCTTTGTTGCTGGCCCTCTAATACCACAGACAAACACGGAAAATATTTGTATTGCATGCCTCACTTACAGCATGGGTGATCCGTATCTCTGCAGAACTTGTGATATTTTCTAGGTCTTCACAATGACAGAATACAAGTCTCCCTGGGATTCACACTCTTCTGCTGGGTTTTTCTCACCATTCTGCATGTTAACATGAACCAACAGCTGGGTTTAAGAGACCTGATATAAATAGTAACATCATGCTGCAAGCAAGCTTCTTGGAAAGTTAAGAAAATATGTTATTTAATGCACTCTGACATTTGCTTTCCCTCTCCTATTCCTAAACTGCATTTCTGTAAACACCCACAACGACAAATGCAAAGAAGTTGACTTCTTCGCATAGACATAACAAGTGCTGCCTTGAGCCCAGGAGATGATATCCAGAACAGCTTACCTCTCTCCAGCCAGACAGCTGGCAAATTCTGCACAGTAGGAAAAGGAGTCGGGAGTGTGGATGGAAATTCCTGCTTCCAGCAGCATTCAAGATTACAACCTTCGGTATTTTATTTTCATGGTTGCTCTATGTTGCTTCAGAAACTTCCTGCTTTTGCCATATCTTTCCATTCATTAAAATTGCAGCTTGCAATTAAACATTCTGACATAACATAGCTGAGATTTTTTGGCAGCAGCCTTAACCAGAGGTTTTCAGAGTTTCCTGCAGACGGCTTTAAATTTTCATATCCTCATGAATGCTTGCCACCTTCTTTTAATAACTTGAAAAAATAAGCTTCTCTTAGGAACTTCATTGTTTCTGTATTTCCCCAGCATTCATTTACTGCTTTTAGAAATGTGTCATGCACATGTATATTTATAGAGAGAGCAAAGTGTACATATGCACAGTATAGTTTGACATCTCATAGAGAACACACAGATTGCTTAGTAGATCTAAAGAAAAATAGTTATGTTCAATATTTTCTTTATTAAAATGTATTTTACTCTTGCCATGGTATTATATCATTTCACCCCTTTAAAATTTATTTATTATAATATTCACAAACGTAATCCTTCATCTGTTAATAATTTGGTGGCTTTACACATATTATGACTGTCATATATTGAAACACTAAACTAGTATTTTTATGCAATTAAATATTTCCTAGGATAGAACTTGTCCCTTTTCCAAAGAGCTCGAAATCACAAGGATTTTCAAGTTATTTGTGTTTTTACAGTTTAGAATATATCAGTTGGAAGCCCGTTCAAACACCGCTCATCTCTAATCTAGACTTTAGCTTGATTTTAAAGGGGGTCTTTCTAATGTTCAGACTGACCCTAAAGTCTTTTTTCTTCTAACACTGCCTGGCAAATAAATTCTTAAGGGGATATTATCAATTTAAGAACCATGCTTTAGTCTAGAATTTTTTCCAAGAGATTAAAGAGAAAATGTCTCCTTTCTTCTGCAAGTTTAATTTCTATATTTGACTGCAGTATGTGTGGTCAGTATGCCATGCTGTTAGGAAACAAAAGGTACAGAAATAGATAAAGGAGACCGTAATACCTGAAAAGTTTTTGAGCTACTTTTTAAAGGAGATGTGAAGTTGGTGGGGCCCTTCAAGTGACAAATCGCGTATGGAACTCAAAGTCAAGTAAGTTGCTCCTGACTTGTGCAGAGCATCCTCAGCTCCCGCTGCACTCGGCTAGTGCAGCTCCTAAAATTTAAGTTTAAGGATTATTGTTCTGGAATTTCATCTGTTTTGCTGTAACCTCCATTGACCAAATTGCGCATAAGAAAAGACATATGCTACTGGCCTGATCTTGCAGTCTTCACATACGGAGCCCTGATCTGCTATAATATACAAGGTATTGCAAAGAAACCTTTATACCAGTTAACTTCTGAAATAAAGTTTAAAATTTAAACTTGGGCAGTATGCAAGGTGCATTTCTAGTATTTTACAATTGCGTCAAGGCTCCAAAGTACAAACATGGCTTTGGTTGATTTCTTTTGGCTTATACCTGGGATGATTGGTCTGTGTCATGCAGGATATATAAAAAATATCAGCTGCCCTGCTCCCTCTGGCACTTTCAGGTAAAGACCTAAGTGGCACTGAATTTATGCTGAAAGTTTTCTCTAATTTGGAAAACAAGCCTTAAAAATTTAACCAGTGTTAACATGGCCCAGCTAATGTGAATTTTTGAGTTTTTTATCTGAATGAACAGTATCAGCCATTTATTAATGGGTTTACTGGTTGTGCGGCTGTGATTTAGGATCATTGCATACGTTCTCAAAACTTTACTACAAATAAGCCCAGTTCTAACAATGAAATGTAGCAGCATATTTGTTGCTATTTCTGAGTATTGTTTCTTCATTTGCCAAACGGTTTAGAAGACAAACTGGCATTCCAACAGCTCACCTGTTTTCTGTAGCTGCTTGATGATCAACTACTTCACAGCCCCTGCTGTTGCATCTAGGACAAGTGTTTTGAAACACAGCTCCAGTACACGCGTAAACGTGTCAGCTCGTGCTAAAATGCCATTTCATTTCCAAGCCAAGCCAGCTGGCTTTGGACAGAAAGTTCTTTTCTGCTTGCGTAGGCAAACTTTATCACCTTCTCGTCCTTTTTCCCTTGCTGTCACATTACTGCAGAGGTGGTGGTGGTTGATAGAGTGAGAAGCAGTGTTCAAAATGTGTCCATGTTAGTCGAGATAATAATGCCTGGTCTTGCAGCCATATGTTGAATCAGTCTGCCTGAAAAAGCATCTCACATAACCTTATCAAATGTCTTTCCTTTTATTATATGGAAGCAGAGAAAGATTAACTGAGATTAATTTGATGGTACTGAATAAAAATGGAAAAGGATCCAAAGTTTTGGTGTCTGGTCCTGTGCTTCCTTGGCCAGTCATAATTTCATAGGGCCTAGATTGCTCCTGGGTTTGGAACTCTTATCTTTAGGATCAGTTTAGCAAATCCTGTCGTGTTCCCAGGTGGAAATGAGCAAACATCTTAGCTCTCCCACAGGGTAGAGTAAGAAAACTCATGTGATTTGGGAGGAAAGATGGAAGTTTGGGATTGTTGGTTTTCTTCTATTGTTGGTCTTGTTGATTTGCCTTATTGTTCTTTTTTTTTTTTTTTCCCATCCAATGCTTTTTAAGAAAGATATAAGTTCATCTTTAAATTAGACTCTAAAACATAGCTTCTTCAATCATGTTTGCAATGTAACAACTCACTGTTCACAATATAATACTGCTCTATGAAGTCAATGGACAAGTTCTTACTAATCCAAAGATTTGACCAGAAAATGGCACCATCTAAGCAAAAAGTAAAACATGCAATAGTTTCCTATTTAGATACCTGATTAGCTGGTAGTTTGAAGTAGTTTAAATGTTTCATCACACTTCACCCAAGCTAAACTGTCCTAAACTAGTTTAAAATTACTACTACAACAGAAGCCAGGTCTTGGATTTAACAAGCCTTAGCTATATGTTCCCCTCAAGGGAAAAGAGGTCAGTCTACCTCAAACCACCTGGCATTTCATGCAGGTATGCATATGGAAAAGCTGACACAAAGACTTGTTATCCCCACACTAATTTTTGTCCATGTGTCCATATCCATAGTTAGAGTTGTTTGCGTAAAGCCAATTTCAAATGATATTTTCAGGGTCTGAATACATGAATGAGTGATCTCATTCATGTACTGACATGCTTGACAACTTACCATGCATCAACTGAGCCGTGGTAATTGACCATGTGTGTTTGCTCTTTGCCTGTGGCGATCTCAGATGGAAGCAACCAGTTTCGACTTTTCTTTTCCTTGCCCCTGAGGTTAAGCTGACACACTGAACCTCACATTTGCTGCAGGCTAGAGAAAGGCACGCTGCAGTTCCTGCCCCAGCTGAGGTGCGGTAACTCGTTACGTTGCTGGAACTGGACAGCATGCCTGAGCTGTTGGTTAAAATGGGATAATGAGGGCATAAATCAGGTGTTAGTTCAGTTCAGTGCAAGTCAATTAGGAACGGATTTAAGGTAAATTGACACAAATCACTCTTAGTCCAGAATAAAAGTGGCTACCCAGCGCTAGCTTAACTAAATCAAATAGAGCTTAATCTAACATAAATGGAAAGACTTTCAACTAGCCATAAAAAGCCAAAAAAGTTATGCCCAGTGCTCTGCGTTGCCTAGGGCATGTGCGTTCACTTCATGCAACAAATACAATTTGACACATAAACAAAGAAAGTGAGCCAAATTCACAGCTATCTGTGCAGATAACGTAGGGAGAGGACCTGAGGCTGTGAATGCAGCAATACCTTCTTTGGCTCTCCTAGCAGATCCGGTATATTTTCTCATTTTTAATTGTAAACTGCTGAAGGTGAGAATGGGTAATTCTGCTTTGTCTCAGAAATCTGCATTCTGCCATCGTTTAATAATAGCTATGCAATAATGCTGACATGATCACACTAAAAGTTGATCATGAACAAACAAAGCAGCTGAGTTTGTTTTCATTCCTTGAGCTTGATGAAAAGCATTAAGGAACAGAAAATGATAGAGATACTGAAAAGTAAATCTAGGTTTCATAAATTTTAATAATCCATATTGTTATTAGTAATTCAATCTAGCAAAATAATACCCAATGAATAAAAGGCAAGTAAAGCTTGATTTTCTCAAATGGCTTCACCCTTCATCTCTAGGAACTGTTACTGAAGTTAAGGATGCAGATTAGTCATCGAGTGACAATTTCTCAAATCCTTTACCAATGAGAGATTGACTCAAATGAAGGAATCTGGTCCACTAGTTTCCATTTCCTGGCTGAGTTAGCTCTTCTAAAAAATGCTTTTACAGAGAACGCCCGTGGGAAACTATTCTGAATTCTTTGTGTTGTGTGAGACTTGAGAAGACTCCGTTACGGATCAGTATCCCACTAGGGAGGCTACAAGATGCATATACACAATAAAATGAGAGTCTCGCCCATACAACATACCACATGGTCCTAGCAGCAGACTGTGCTTCAAACATATTCCTGTAAGGCTGCTGAGAACCAGTAAGGAGCCCTCCTTCCACAGCCTGTGGGAACAAACAGCCATTTCCCATGGTGGTTACTTGGCTCAGCTATCCAAGGTATGGACACAGCATAAGTCCCATAGCACAGAGGACAAACGAAGTGCCCTTTGCCGTGACATGAATTTTGTTCTGTGTTATTTTTTCCCCCCTCACTCCAAACACCACTGTATGCACACTGCACAGTTGCAGCAGGCCACACATTTTGAACCCAGGGGGGAACAAAATAGTATGCTATTATCTGGATAATTGAGTGTTGGAAAGAAAGTTGCCTCCAGCACTTTGTCCAGATTAAAATCTCATCAGTACCGTTATCTGGGAAGTATCTGCGGTGACACATGCGTGCTCTGCATCTCAGTCAGCAATCTGGTCTATAGCATTTGCAGAAGCTTTAGCAGTTTAATGACTCTTATAAGCCCTCCACTTATTCAAAAACTTAAATGCTACCCTGTGTGGGACTGAAACTTCTGAAAGAGCAGATTGAAGTACTCCATGTAAATTGAGCAATTTCTGTTAACACGTGTCGACTAAGCCAGGGCTGCCAATCAGCCAAGCTGCTGCTCTGTTGCAACAAACATCTGAGGTATTGGAGCTTGAACTTAATCAATGTTATTTTATCATGCAGAGCTAAGCCATCCACTGCTGCTCTCACAAACATGGCTTTCAACTACCCCTTCACCAGAGCATAACATTTCTTCTAAAAAAGCAGGTGTGTACTTAGCTCTAATATTAGCTTTCATGAAATCCACTATTACAATTGTTGTTTTTTCAGCCTCTAGTACCAAATTATACACACAAGCAACCTGTTTGGGGAACTGCTGAAGGAAGAAAGCGCAAACCATTGCTGTTGTTAAGTCAAGATCAAGCACCCGTGTTTGTATCAACATACAGTAACCAAGAGCGTAGAACCTGTAGCTTTTTCCTGTCATCATGGTAGTCATCCGAACAGTTGCTTCAGAGGATTATCATCTAAGAAGTAGTTTAATGTAAGAGTAACTAGTTTTAACGTGTCTACTACAAGAGTCAGAACTGAGGGATGTAGCAGGAACACCAACCAACACAAGCAAGCAAAGCCAACAAGTCAGTTCCCCAGCACCATTTGTACACCCTACCGCAAGTCATTTCTTTTCTCTGGTACATATTTTTGCTTCTCCATCATCAAGAGTGAAATTATCATTCAGTTACATTGCTGTAAATTTGGACCAGCTCCACTGACTGCTGATATTCATTGCCTCCAAAAGCCCTGGGGATGCATGTTGTACTGCATGCTCTGTGTGGCTCCTCCTAAACAATGTGGAGCTGATCCCTTTCTTCATGCCAGCTTGCTTGTGAGCCATGCGATGGTGT